>NW_026294618.1:105647817-106847817 GCF_026119805.1 Tympanuchus pallidicinctus
TTTTATCCTCCTCCACCACCACCTCCACCTCCTCCTCCTCCACCATATTTCAAAGATGCTTCCTTTTTCCTCTTCGATCTTATTTTATGGTTGCTAGTATTATCCTCCTCCTCCTCCTCCTCCACCACCACCGCCTCCTCCTCCTCCACCTCCTCCACCATATTCAAAGATGCTGCCTTTTTCCTCATCGAACTCATTTTGTACTTGCTACTTTTATTCTCCTCCTCCTCCTCCTGTTTTTTTCTTCTTTTTCGTCATCCACCTCCACTTGCAGGTTACTCTCATTTTTTTTTTCAAACCCTTTATCTCCTCCTTTTTTCCTCCTTCTAATCTTTTTGTCTCTGCTTTTTTTCCTCTTTTTCTTCCTCCGTCTCCTCCTGCATCTCCTGCTCCTTATCATCATTTCATTGGTCCTGCTTTTTTTCCTCCTCCTTTTCTCTCCTCCACCACCACGTCCTCCGCCTCCTCCGCCTTCTTTCCTGGTTGCTGCTTTTTTTTTTAATATTCCTCCCATCATTTCCTTTTGACCGCTTACTTCTTCTTCCTTCTCTTCCTCCACCTCTTCTACCTCATTGCATCACTGCTTCTTTTTTCCTCTACCTCCTTGTCATTTCGTGGTCCCTGCCTTTTTGTTTTCCCTCCTTCTCCTCCTCTACCGCTAGCTGCATCTTACCCTCCTTATTTTGTCATTGCCTCTTTTTACTTCTCCTTCTCCTCATTTTTTGGTTGCTGCTTTTTTCCTTCTCTTCCTCCTCTGCCTCCTCCATCTCAACCTCCTCTTCATTTCATCATCACTTCTTTTGTTGTCCTCCTCCTCCCCCTTTCTGTTCCATCATCCCTGTTACTTTCTTTCTCCTCCTCTACCCCCTGCTCCATCTTTTCCTTTCACTATCGCTTCTCTCCTCCTCTTGTTTCTCCTTTTCCTCCTTTTTTGTTTTTCATGGCTTTTTCCTCTTCTCCTCCCGTTACTTTTTCTTCCTTTCTCCTCCTTCTCCTCATCTTTTCCTGATTTCCTCTACCTCCCAATACCCCTCCTCATCTATCATCTCCTTCCCTCGTTGTTGTCACTTACCTTTTCCTCCTCGTCCCCTTTCTCCTCCTCTTACCCTCATTGCTGTTCTCCTCACCGTTCTCCTTCCTCACCCGTTGTTGTCGCTCTGCTCCTCCTCTTTTTATCCTGGCCACCTTCGTGCTTCTCCTCCAAAAAAGCCAGCAATGGTGACCCTGAGCATAAAAGTATTGATAAGGAAAGAAAGGTTGAGGGGAACTGTTATGTCATGGCCTGGATGGATAGTGATTGTGCAGCCCTGGAAAAGAGGTGGCTCATCCAGGATTGGGAGGTGCAAGAAATGCACCTGTGTTTCCTGCCTGACCTGGGCTTAGTGGATGGCTGGCCTGGTGGAAGCATTTTTTCTGGATGAAGGCTGTTTACTTTGAGGGTGTTGTCTTTAGTCTGAGATCTTTTCACTGGTTGTGTTTCTCATCGTTTTTGTCTATGTGCTTATTGAGGTTTGTAGTTTTTCTGTGCCTGGTTTTGCCAAGAACTTACCAGAAGCATTTTCACTGCTTCCAAGAACTAAGAGAAGAATGTAGCAAGCTGTAATTTTTAAGGCTTAGGGTTTTGTTTTCCATTACAAGCTTTTGTAAGGTCGCAATATCCTGCAAGTCTGATGACATGCCCTTAAGCTAAGATCTAAGAATAAATAAAGTGGTGGGTAGAAATTGTCTCTTCTTAGCAGGAACAAGAAGGTAATACGATCTTCTATGATCTTCTCATGCCTCTTGCTAATCAAGAGGTAGAAGAGAAGAAATACAGCACCAAGTGTGTCTTTTGGGTTCCCGTAGCTCTTCACAAGTGGGGTGTAATAATCTATGGAGTGATGATGTGTAAATCCCAACAGTCTTTGTTGGGAAGCTGTCAGTTGGAGTTTTCTGTATGTAGATTGGAAGAACTGTAAAGCGATGGAAGCTTTGCAACTGGTGGAAGTTTTGGAAGAGAATGCTTTGAGAGAGTTGAGTTCTGTTACCAGTTTCTTAGATCTTCAACTGTTTTTGATCTTTGCACAGAGCAGTTTGTTCCACATAAGCACTTAGAGAATTGCACATATCATTTTTTTGGGGATTAGATACTCAGTTTTACCTAATTGAGGGTTGTTTTACATGTATGACATCTACATATGCAGCTCACAAATCAGCACCCGGCAGACACAAAATGCTCCTATTTACATTGTAGGCGGTCTGCCCCATATCTTAGCTTAGATGCTGCTTTCTTTGGTCTTGCGTTAATGTTATCCTTGTTTCAGTACAAAAATAGTGTTAAGCCCAAGAACAGATCACGTATTGAGCTGCATCAATTTGATGTCCTCAGTGTCTGGTGTTAGTATGACTGTGGAGATCAAGGACCTCTCTAGAGGTGATGCTCAGAAGACTTCTCTTTGTCTTGTTTGAGAGAGCTAAAGTTAAGGGCTTCTTTTACTCCTTGGAAATTTCCGAGGGGAAAGAAAACAAAACCAAAGCAGATGCTGTTTGTATGTGAAATGCTGTAGTTTAGAGCAGAGAGTCTTTGTTCTGCACCAGCAAGGGAGCCTGTGACTCTCTGGTCACAACTGGCAGCCAAACGGGGACACAGAAGGCAGACCGGTCTGGAAAGGGCTGGAAGAACCCAGAATCACAGAATCACAAGGTTGGAAATGACCTGCAAGATCATCCAGTCCAACCACCCTCCCATTCCTATCAGTACCACAAGCACTAAACCATCTCTTGTAGCTCCTCATCCAGGCGCCTCTTGAACACTGCCAGGGACGGCGACTCCACCACCTCCCTGGGCAGCCATTGCAGTGCCTGACCACCCTTTGAGAGAAAAAGTTTCTCCTAATATCCAACCTAAACCTCCTCTGGTACAACTTCTGGCCATTTCCTTGGGTCCTACTATTTGCCTGGGAGAAGAGGCCAGACCCTTTTGCACCACAGCCTCCCTTCAGGAAGTTGTAGAGTGCAGTGAGGTCTCCCCTGAGCCTCCTCTTCTCCAGACTGAAACCTCCCTCTGGAGAGAGGGCTGAAAGAAGCCCCTGTTGAGAGATGGCAGAGAGAAGCCCTGTCGAGAGAGGTTTTGTGTAAAGAAGCAGGATGACGAGTGTTAGAGACTGTTTCTTCACCTTTGTCTCCAAGCTTGCTGTTGGACAATTTCAACAGCTAGGCAGGTCCAAGAAATCTTTTGTCTGAAGGCTTATTTAGGATAGAAAGCTTTGATGTGTTTGGTAAAGTGGAGACATGTTCAGTGATTAATTTCTCACCCTGGCAGCATTTCTTGTCCATGGCTCTTTTCCCAGGCCGTGAAGTTCGTCCTTCCACAGGAGCAGGATGCAGTGCAATGGCAGCTGTTGTGGCGGGGGGGGGGTTGGAATGGAATGTTCACAAACGTCACAATGGTGACATGCTGTGTCAGAATGGAGCAGCGACTAAGCCACATACTTAATTTGCATAATTAGGGGATTGTGGTAAGGAAAGTCACATAAGGAAACGTGATCCAAGATAGTGACGCTGCCTAAACCAGTGGGCAGAAAGATTCGTCCGGTTTCCCTGGGGAAGACTGTTTCATGAATGGCTTCATTGGATACACTGCTATAGCAAATCTACCTTCTCCTAGGGCCTAATGTTCCATTCTCAAACTGCACTGCAGAGCACTGCTGTGTAGCCATCACTACTGGCGGAGCTTTTGGGTTAGGCATACATTGCCCTTTTGCTGAAGGTAACACTGGTGCTTGGGGCCTTTGCCTCCCAGGAACTGTAGCAAAACACACAGAAGATAATTTCCTTGAAGGAACTGGGATTGTTGTGGCTAAGAGGAGTCTCAGGGGAGACCTTATCCCTTTCTAAAAGTCCCTTAAAGGGAGGTTGTAGCAAGGTGGGGGTCAGCCTCTTCTCTTAGATACCAGCTGTAGGACGAAGGGGAATTGGCCTCAGGTTGCACGAGAGAAGGTTCAGTTGGATATTAGGAATAAAAATTTCTCAGAAAGAGTGGTGAGGTACAGGAACAGGGAAGTGCTGGAGTCACCACCATTCCTGGAGGTGTTCAAGAAGCAGGTAGCTGTGGTACTGAGGAACGTGGCTTACTGGACATGCTGGTGATGAGTTGAACTAGATAATCCGAGTGTTCTTTTCCAACCTGAATGATCCCATCCTGTCCTTTTGTCCGCGTAACAGCATGCAACTGAATGGGTTTTGCATGCACTGCTTTTAGAGGAAGTTCCTTTTGCTGGTGGCACTGATTCCAGGTGATGGCAGTAAAGGACCTTTGCTCTTTCAGCACATAGTGTGAAGTGCAGAAAGCTGTCAGACTCCTGCTCCACCTCCAGAGGAAGTCATTCCTGTTCCTTCCTAGCAGCTCATCGAGGCATCCATCGTGAGATGGAAAAACAACATGGCTTGGATTAGAGGGTTTTTTTCCCTTCATTATTAATAAATAATAAATATGGTCTGTATTTTTCATTTGCCTCTGTGTGGGTCTTTCACACTGCTTATTCTATTATAATCTTTCAATATACATAGATACGATGCCATTGCAGTGTTTATTTTTGAGGTATTTCAGGCTGCCCCTGGTTGTGCAGCATAGGTGTGTGAGCAGACAGAGGGTATCCTAATAAAGCTGGGCCTTGTCACTCAGGCAGATGGTTAACATGGCAGTGTTACATCAGAAACAGTTTCAAAATAAAAAGCCTTGCAGTGAGCCTGGAATATACCTGCTGGAACTGGAACAAATCAGCCATTCACAACTAATGTTTTATTGATGGTCTAAAGGAAGGGAAGGAGAGAAAACCAGACCAGAAAGCCCTTACAGTTCGATTCAGTGTAGCCTTCCTTTGGTAAGCCTGTTTTTAATGAGCGTGGGGCAAGATGGAAATGATTCTGACATAGCTGTTATCAAATGAGGCACAGTGATGCCTGTTAACAGGGAACGTGTTTCAGCCGTGGTTTTCGTTGGGCAGTGCATTCACTGTCACTGGGTGAATGAACCCAATATTTTCCTGGCAAGGAATGGGAGGGTGGGGGCATCTGCTGAAATGGTTGTTGTAGAGCAGCTTCAGGGAAGGTGAGTTCTGTCCATCCCGAGCTGTATGCAGCAGAAAGGCTGGTAGTGCTGTAATGACAGCAATCTTAGCTTCAGAATGACAGTGGGTATCAAAGTATTACTTATAGTTTTTTAGCTCACACTGAGAATGAGCTTTTGAAGCAAATTTCTTGATTGTCTCCTTTTACCATCCTTTGATTTTCATCATTTTGCAGAACATGAACTGCAATGATTGTAGCTAGCTTAAGTAGACAGTGAGCTCCAGGAATGCATCTAATGCCCTTCAGTAACAACAGAGTGGGAATATAGTTAGCAAAAAAGGGAAGAACCCCTGGAATGTTTTCAGTGTGAATGGCAGGTCCTCCTGAGCACCAGCTATTTTCTTTCCTTCCGATAGATCTTCTGTTGGGCAGCTCTGCTTGCTCATGCAGACCTGGCTTGTATTGTGGCAACAGGAATGTTCACACAACACGTATGTCAGTGGCTGCCCTATGTGTGTGCCCAGCTCAGTTCAGAGGGAAAGTTTACATTGCTTTGTTGATGCTAGCCTGTGAACTTTGCCTGGCTAATGGGTGCCCTGCCCTGTGCAGGTATATCTGTGCGTGTGGCACAAGTGACGTACTTCCAGCTGTGGCATTCTTATATGCTTTTTGCATCTTAGTCTTGTAGGTAGAGAAAAGGCATGAGGCTAGGAGCGTGAGCTGGGTGCCTGAGTTCATAACCCGGGCACCTTGTAAGTCACTGCATGTATTTCCCCACTAGCACAGACAGTTACATCGTAGCTCCCGTCACCATCTGATTGCGGTCTCTCTGGAGCAGATCAGTTCTCCTCCCGTGATTGCAATGCGGTGAATTTCCAGAAGGTTACTCTTTGGAAACCTTCCATTTATGCACACCTGTGATGGATTAGACTTGTGTTTAAAATATTCCTCTTTGACCGGTGTTTTTATGTCCCTTCTGTATGTATGGGAGGGGCAGGGGGGAAAGAGTATTTAGCCTGAGTAATCATGTTAATAAACGGTGTAATTGTAACGTCTCTTAGTAAAACAGAGTGTGTGCTTTAGGTCCCTTCTGTATCTCCCATTATATTCTTCAGTGTGGAAGAGCAAGAGCAGCTCAGTAGATGGAATGAGGTCCCAGAAACTCCTTGTACAACAGGACTGCCGTTAATTCTTACCTTCATTGGTGGTGTTTCATCTGCACTGCCTCAGTTCACATTTTTCTTCTGCAGTCACTTCACAGAGTTGGTGAGCAGTCAGCAGACACTGAACTGAGGTCTCTGCTGTGTCTTTTTGAATTGGTGATATTTTTGCTTTTCAGTGGAAGTCCCTGTCAGAAGTTGCTGTGTTACTGTGCTTGCGTTGCACGGTGTTGGATCTTGTCCATTTGTGTTTTGGTTTCGCAGATCACCTTTACTGTTTTTTCCCCAGCATATTCCTGCTTTCAGTTGCATTCTTGTCAGCTTAGTGTCATTAGCAAAGCTCAGTACATTTCTCCTCTTTGACCCACATCCATTTGTGTAAATATTATTTAAGATTACTTAAGACCACCTGGTGTAGGGAACCTGCTTTGGCAGGGGGGTTGGACTCAATGATCTCTGGAAGTCCCTTCCAACCCCTACAATTCTGTGATTCTGTGATAAGATGATGGCCCTCACTGATGAGAAATAGGCTGAAAAATGAGCAAAAGACTCCAGAGGTCAAGATGAAAAGATCTTCCTGTGTGACTCTGAGCAAATCATTTGGTGTGGGATTCCATTTTTTCTACGCACTACAAAAGCTGGGCTCCTCATTTGGGCTCCATCTGTAGTCAGCAGAGCTGCATGGATAAATTGCTCTCTAGTGGTATCTGTGTTAAATGCTTCCTCCCCAAGAGACAGTGAATCACGCCGTGGAATGTCCCATCTTTCTTAACAGTGAGCCTAGCAGATAGTTTGTAGTTGTAGGGGGCTAAACTAGGAGAGAGAAATTCCATCCTTCTAGACTGTAGACCCAGATGATGGGGTCAGTAGGTCTTTTCTGTCTCCTGAGTGTTCTTACAATGATCTTAAAAATGGTGAGGCATGATGATTCTGGAGCAGTAAGACGTCTGAAATGTCTGAGTATCTGTGTCAGCTGAGCCAGCAAAGCCAGCACTGTTTTGTCACAGCGACGTGTGGGATTTGTGTTGGGTAACTGCTGCCTCATACGTGCAGCATTTTTCCTGACAGCTCAGAGTTAGGCGTGATTTTTCAAATCTTGCTGTTTGGGTTGGAATAAGGAAGAATGATGAAATGTTAAGATCAAACATCAGGATCCCTGCCTCAGACTTCTTTGATTTGAACTAGTTCAAAGTCAGGTGTCTGGCATGTGTTTGGAAACACTGCTTGCCTGACTTTTCTTAGTGCCTTTTGGCTTTTGCAGGCTGGGGGACGTAGGGCTGAGTGGTTATGGAAGCTGAGAATGTGCCCTACAGTGTCTCAAGATCTGCTGCTGGCGTTGTGCTGGAGGCAGTGAACTGCAGCAGCACATCATATTTCCTGCTTTCTCCCTTCCAGTGCTACACTACAAACATAACCTGTTTAAAAAAAAAAGAAAAAGAAAAAGAAAAAGGGATTTTCTAGGGCCTTAGAGTGAGAAAAAAGTAAACTCTTAAATGGGAGCACTTCAGTGTAGCACAGATAGGGGTAAATGCTTTATTTCCTGACTGAACAGAATGTACTTTTTTCCAGTTAAAATCATCAGAAAAAAATGAAGTGTGTTTACTATAATGCATAGAAAATACTTCAAAATAGAGAAATATACTTTTTAAAGTACAAGAGCTATGTTATTAATAGCCTTTTGTATGTTTTGCTTCATTTAGATCCCATACAGGGGAAAAACCATATGTTTGTGAGGACTGTGGTGCTTGCTTTGCTGATAAAGGCAAACTCACTGGCCACAAAAGGACGCACACAGGTAAGCATTAAATACTTCTGTTCCTTCCATCACCTCCCATTGCTGCCTGCTAAGAATTAGTGGGGATTTGGAAGTGAACACTTCTTTTTCTAACTCACAGAAGGCTTCCAGGAGGGAACTACCAGGGATAGAGAGATACTTGAAAAGTCACTTTGAAGTACAAAAGTGGATGTGTGGGAGTGGGACTGGAGTATTGTGGAATGAAATTATGATAAAGGGTTAAGTGAGAGAGTAAGGTCACATGTACAGAGAATATACAGAGAACCAAGGGACAAAGATACGTGGAAATCAGATAACCAAAAGATAAAAATTGTGAAGCATGGTAGTTCCAGGAAGAAAAACATTTGAGCAAGTGAAAGGCAACAGGAAGATTGTGCCCTGGGCAATCTAATCTAGCACTTAATGTAATAGTTGGCAACTCTGCCTGTGGCAGGGGGTTTGGAAGTTGGTGAGCCTTGAGGTCCCTTCTAATCGAAGCCGTTTTGTGATTCTATGAACATAAACATGGAGAAGGGGATTTTTGCCAACTCAGAGCCAGAAAGGAGTTGTGGGTAGGTGAGAGCTTCTGCAAGAATTCAGAGTGCCTTTTCCTTCTTACTCAGGTGAGCGTCTCTTTAAGTGTGATGTGTGTGGAAAACATTTTGCCACCAATGAATATTTAAAATGCCATAAACGATGCCACATGGGTGCTAAGCCGTACAAGTGCGAGGTTTGTGGGAAGACGTTTGGATTGAGAGCCTCACTAGCTCAGCACAGTAATGTCCACGCAGGTAATGAAACAAACAAATTGGGGCCGAGAAAATAAACTGCACTGGAAGTTGAGATCTGAAATATTTTACAGTTTGGATGGTGACATGTTATTCCAAAGCCACTTTAATAAGCTCCTTGAGTTAGGTGGTGAGGAGACGCAGGGCTGCTACTGATCCTGACTTGCTAAATGGGGCAAGGTACCATCTTATATCAAGTGACACTTGTCCAGAAGAGTGAGGTGTATTGTGTGCTGTTGGAGGACATTGGAGTGACTGTTATTAGTGCTGCTATTCCCCTTGCAAGATCAGGGTGCTGTTCTTGGGCTTTCCATCACAGCCAGAGAAGACTTGAGAACATTTATCACCTAACCTTAGAAGCCAGGGCCCCGAGCACATTCCTGCTAGATACACAGCTTTATCCCGACGTTCGTCTTTTCAAACTTCCATACGCTTTTTGTCTGTGAAACTGGAGCCAAAAGAAACTGCCTTCAAAGCCACTGATTGCTGTTCTTTGCCATTCAGAGACCCGTCCGTATTTCTGTGAGCAGTGTGGAAAAACATTCACCCAGCAGGGCGCTCTCCGGCGCCATCAGCGTATTCACACTGGGGAGAAGCCCTACAAGTGCAGAGCATGCGAGAGAACTTTCACAGACATGTCCACCCTGCGGAGACACGTGTCGGTATGCCAACCCCTTGTAGCTTACACACAGGAGGGAGACTGATATTTTTTATTATGTGGGCAGATGAGACGCAAGAGGGAATGGTTTTAAACTAAAAGAGGGGAGGTTTAGATATTAGGAGGAATTTTTTTTACTCGGGGTAGTGAGACCCTGACGCAGGCTGCTCAGAGAAACTGTGGATGCCCCATCCTAGCCATTTTGATGAGGCCTTGGGCAATCTGATCTAGTGGAGGGCAACCAGCCCATGGCAGGGGCATTGCAACTAGATGGGCTTTGAGCTTCCATCCAACCTGAGTAATTCCAGGATTCTGTGAACCCTCAAACCCTTGTGGGAGTCAGGCTGCGGCGGTGACTCTTAGCTTCTGAGGGGAGTTTCATGGCTTACTGGAGGTTCACACTGTTCTGGTGTTTATTTTTAAAAACTGTGGAAGAATGAAGGTTAGGGTTAGGAGATGGACACAGCATGTACATGGCTTTTAAAAACATATTTCTGCAGTGGGCAGAATTTTCTCCTATCTAGCAGCACAGCTCCCACTGCTGGCTGCCAAATCAGTCATCTTCCAAATAGCTGTACTGTCTTCAAAAGGAAAATGTGATCTTAAGAGGGATGAGGAGGGACAGTGGTTATTTAATATGCTTATATTAAGTATCTTAATTATTTAAATAAGTAATTTTTTAAAAGAAGTATTCTGTGTTGTGTTACTACACCTCTGCACTGTTTTAAGCCTCTAGCATGATGGTTTATAATGTCTCCATGAATATAGTTTTACACATTTCTGGAGTTATGATGCACTGAAAAAATTGACTGCCAAAATTGGCCGTGTTCAGAAACCTCCATACCCTCAGTGTAACTGCTAAGGGAGAACATAAGGTGTTTTTTTTCCAATTGCAAGATTATAAATGTAATGTTTGCCTACGTGCTGAACATCTAGTTTCCTTTGGAAGCGTTCTCTGGCAGAAAATCAGTGCAGAGTTGGCAAAAACAGCTCTGTTCTCATGCTGCAAATCCAGCTTTTGCTGCTCACACGTTAGCACGATTAGCACAGTGAGCAAACCTCACTGCTGTGTGATGTCTCACTGAATTCAGTGTTTGGCAGTGGCTGCTGGAAGATCTCACATGTCGTTGTCCTCCCCTTTTTCTCTAGATTCATGACCGAAACGCTCACTGGAGAAGCTTCTTAATAGACCTTACGACCAAAAAGAACCACAACTGGTCCAAAATAGAGACATTCTCGGGAGCCTGTATGGACGAGGGCTCGGTACCAGAAATTTGGTCAGTTGACCGAGGTAAACTTTATAAACCAGAAAGCGTCATTCTTAAACAAGTACAGCAGGTGCCACCTAGCGTTAGCAGCGCAGAAGGCACCGACCGCTCCGTCCTGTGCCTGTAACGCCGTGTCACCGGGAAGCCGTGCGGGCAGGAAGGCTTCATGAGGCGTGCTGCAGGTATTTGGGCCGGGTGGGTTTTAACTCTGCCTACAGCTTCACATTTTTTTTTATTTATTTTTTTTAACCAAGCTGTGGCTACATCACACGGTATCTCTTTAGGAAAGTGTATGCGGATGTGTGTTTGCGCAGGTGCCGTGCTGTCACTGTGCGTCACAGCGGCTTTCTGAATAAAGACGTGCTCTCAGCGGTGATGTGAACAGATCAATCAAGGACGGGCGCCTTAATGGCTATAGGGCGGCGCAGGCGCGCGGTTGCCTAGCGTAGCCGTCGCGCTTCGTGACGTCATTTCTGCTGCGACGGCTCCGAGGGGCGGGGCCAGCTAGGCAGCGCTTCCGGCCGCCGCCCGCAGCCCGGGCCGTGAGGAGCGGCGCGGCCGGGCCGGGCCCGAGCCCGAGTGCTGCCCCGCGCCGCGGCTGAGGTGAGCGCCGCGCCTTCGGGAGGGGCTCCGCGTCTGGGGGCGGCTACGGAGCCGCCGCGGTGCTGCTTCCCGGCTCCTCGTGGGCGCGGGCGGCCCGTCAGCTGGGCAGGCCTGGGAGGCGGCGGAGCCGTCGCCCCGCGGGCAGGGCTCGCTCCCTGCAGTGCCCTGGGTCCGTGCGGGGCGCGTGGTGTGTGCTGCGGTAGTGCGTGGGGCCTTGGGAAGTGGCACGATAAGCAGCTTGAAAAAAAAACCGTAGACCTCGTATCGGGGTGAGAAAGTGAAGTTCCGATAGCGTTGGTTGTTTCAGATAAAACGCTGAACGAGGCTTTGTTTAACGGCTCTGCGATGCAGAGTGCCCGTGGGAGGAGGAAATGCCTGGGTAAATAGAGAGAAGAGGAAATGTTTTTAGATTCCGCCGTCCGCGGTTATTAAGACGTCAGCCTTTCGTTAAAAACAATGGCTAAAGCACGGTGTTGGGGCTCGTTTGTAAGAGTGGGCCTTTGAGGTGCCTGCTATGCTCAGGGCTGGCACAGGCAGATTGGAGGACTCTGCTTTCCTTCTTAGTATAACAGGGTCTGTGTGTAATTTATGTGACGTGGTAACCAAGTCTTTCAAATAGTTGATGTGACTCTTTAAATCTTAAATGCATCAAGCTAAAGGTTCGAAGGCTGGGAAATGTGAAGGGTTTGGTTCTGAGGAGACTCTGTTGGAGCAAGGATGGAGGTTTGGGTGCCAGGTGTGCACATGTTCCTTCATCTGCCACTTACCTGTTGAATGATAGTAGGGAAACCTTTTCATTTTCTACTATTATTCTTATTTTTGTCATTTTACTGGCTGTTAATAATCTCCTGTGTGTTCTGTAGCTCTCTATTTTGCAGCATTAGGCCTTCTTGAAAATGTTGTCTCCAAACTGTTTTAGCAGAATATTGTATTGAGCTGTGAGTCTGTTTTTTTGTGGGTGCTCAAAACTTAGAGGCTCTAAGCTTCATAGAATCACAGAATGGCCCTGGTTGCAAAGGAGCACAGTGCTCGTCCAGTTCCAACCCCCTGCTGTGTGCAGGTCACCAACCAGCAGCCCAGGCTGCCCAGAGCCACATCCAGCCTGGCCTTGAATGCCTGCAGGGATGGGGCATCACAGCCTCCTTGGGCAACCTGTTCCAGTGCCTCACCACCCTCTGGGTGAAAAACTTCCTCCTAATATCCAACCTAAACCTGACCTGAATGGTGAATTGCTTTATAAGAGAAACAGCATTGGGGAAGTTTTCTGGTTTCTTGAGTTTACAATTGGAGAACACGCAGTTTCCTGTGCTTCTGTTAGTTAATGAGCATTTGGAAGCTTATCCAAATCTTGTTTGAATGCCTTAACTGAAAAGCCTGTTTAAAGCTGTCATTACTGATGACTGCAGTTAACTTAAACTTTCCTTCTTCTTACTGCCTGACTAGGGGGGAGAAGAACTGTTTAATTCCACATGCCTTAATGGAAAGTTTTCTTTTGATCTCCCTCTGTTTGTTCTGCCCTGTTACACTTTGTCATAGTCTCTAGTGGTTCAGGTGAAACTGCGGTTGAGATTTAAAAGCAAATTAACTTCAGAGAAATGTGTGTGACTGACAGTGTGCTTTTAGATATTGCCACTTAGGGTGACGCTTCTGGAGTCCTGTCTGTGCTGCAAGCCAGACTTTTCACAATGCTCCTTTGAAAGTGTGCTCACTTAAGCTTCAGCACCTTAAAGTGCTTAAATCTGACGTGAAGCACTCTCAGAAATCTGGACGTGGTTTTTGGCTGCTGATACCTTTGAGGGTTTTTTGTTTTTTAACATGCAGTGTTGTTAACAGCTTTTTGCAGAGAGAAGAAAGATGGAAAGTAATGCAGTTTTACTGGAATCCAAGTCCTCTCCCATCAACCTGCTGAATGAAATGCACCAGCTGCGTCTCCTGGGCCACCTCTGTGACGTGACGGTCAGCGTGGAGTACCAGGGTGTCAGGGCAGAGTTCGTGGCACACAAAGCTGTGTTGGCAGCAACGAGCAAATTTTTCAAGGAGGTCTTCCTTAACGAGAAGAGCATGGATGGCCCGAGAACCAACGTGTTCCTGAACGAGGTCCAGGTTGCTGATTTTGCTTCGTTTCTTGAGTTTGTCTATACTGCAAAGGTAGAAGTGGAAGAGGACAGAGTGCAGCGCATGCTAGAAATAGCCGAAAAGCTCAAGTGCTTGGACCTCTCAGAAACCTGCTTTCAGTTAAAGAAGCAGATGCTTGAGTCGGTGCTGCTGGAGCTGCAAAATTTCTCTGAATCACAGAACTCCGAGGAAGAGAGTGCAGCCCAGCCGAGCAGTTTGCTCGAGTGTAAAGCAGCTGCTGTGGCAGAACCCGAGCAGGCTGGCTGTCCTCCGGATCCTGCGGGTTCCCCGGGTGGCAGGCCCAGAATTGGACTGTCTCTTGAGGTGCCAGCTGCCAAACCAAAAGAGAAAGCAGACAAAAAGAAGGAAATGATGAAGCCTCCTTATGCCAAAATCAGAAGGGCGAGCGGGAGACTGGCTGGGAGGAAAGTGTTTGTGGAAATCCCAAAGAAGAAATACACGAGGCGGCTGAGAGAGCAGCAAAAGAATGCGGGGGCTGCTGTCGAAGAGGACAGTTACCCACAGAACCAGGACGTGTGTGATACAGAGAGGGAGGAGGAGCAAGCGGAAGACAGCATCAAACCTGAAAGCGAAGAGTGCGACGGCAACTTTGAAACGGGAGGAAACGTGAAAAAATCCGAAGAGGACAAAAAGAAACGAGGCAGTAACTTCAAGTGCAGCACGTGTGAGAAGGAATTCCTGTACGAGAAAAGTTTTCTCAAGCACATAAAGCACAGCCACGGCATCGCAGCCGAAATCGTTTATCGGTGTGAAACCTGCAGTCAGACCTTTGCCAACCGGTGCAACCTAAAAAGCCATCAGCGCCACGTCCACAGCAGCGAGCGCCACTTCCCTTGTGAGCTCTGCGGTAAGAAGTTCAAGAGGAAGAAGGACGTCAAGAGGCACATTCTCCAGGTTCATGAGGGTGGTGGGGAGCGTCATCAGTGCCAGCAGTGTGGAAAGGGGTTGAGCTCCAAAACTGCCTTGAGGCTCCATGAAAGGACGCATACAGGCGACAAGCCTTATGGGTGCACAGAGTGTGAGGCTAAATTTTCTCAGCCTTCTGCACTTAAAACACACATGAGGTATGAACAGACTTAACTGGCCTTGTTAGATTCTGGGGGGAGAAGCGGAATCCCCTGGATCACACCTTGAGCCTTCCAGTGAAGTGGGGGTGTAAAACGTGACTGACTGGAAAACTTCAGTATTTCTTTGTTTCGTGGCTTTTCTCCTGCTTTTCAGGTTAAGGGAGTTCTGTAATTTCCTTTCAGGAGAGGTGCGTGGGCTCGGGCTGCCTGCTGCTGAACTGCACTAACTTTGAACATAGGAGTATATGAGAAAGGCAACCCATGATGAGTGATTTGTGCAATTAGGGCTATCGTTACTTCAGCTAATTTGATGCCCCTTTATATTCGATAGCAAAATGTTATGCAGTAAGCATGAAAATAATCTAAAAAGACACAGCTGTGTATTAAATTGAAGAATGCCACATATTATGGGTGCTAAGCATAGCAAAAAGCTGAAATTTACTCAGGAACAGGCTGTCAGTGTCTGGAGGTGAGTGAGGCACTGAGGGCACCCAGAGCAGAGTGGTGAAATGAGGCGTGGGCTCAAAGATACAAATGCACAGTCTTGGAAGCTCAAAGGAGAGACTCTTCAGCGAGGCTCTTGGTTTTTAAGGGCTTTATCTCTGCCTTTTGAAAGCAGTGGGTTTATTCCCAGTGGTAGGAAGCACACCCAGAAGCAGACTTCTTCAGCCAGACTGCCGCTGTGATATAATTGCTGATGCAGCTGTATGGAAACTTTTCCATTGTGTGTCCTGTCCATACCACAAGTATTTGCTTTCTGCTGCTCACAAACAGTATTTTGACGTAACCAGAGTTTCTCCATCATGAATATTCAGCAGGGCTGCTGAATGCTAGAAAGCGTGGCTGTCCTCATCTGTGTATCATGATGGTCTATAGTGAGAATTCTTCATCTTTTTGTGTGTTTTTTACATCTAAGGCAGTGCACTTGCAACCCTATTCAAAAGATCTCTGAAATGTGCACGGGGTGAAGATCTAAGCTCTAGAAAGCTGGTACGGGCAAGACTTGTGTGAGCTGCCCCTCCTGTACACAGCCTTCCCCTGGAGCTCACACTGCTGCCTTGGAGTGACAGGAATTAAAGTGCCCACGCAGAAGTGGCACTTTCTTGTTCTGCTCCTTGATGCCACCTGTGTCCATTGTAGCTTTTTCTACCTGATGGCCCTGCAGGAGCAGTGTGCTAAGGAAGGCATCAGTCGTGTTCTGTGTGGAATATTGTGTTGGTAGAGCCAGCAATGGGAAGATAATCACTTCACTTGAGGTCGCAGCCCGCTGACATTTTTCTTTCAGTCTCTTTATCTGCATGTAAGGTTTCTACATTTGATTCCATTTCTAACTTTTAACATTTTGTATTTTACCCTAAAAAAACAAAAAAGTCCTGGATCTGAGCCTTGATCTTGCAGCAAAATAAAATGAGAGCAGCACTTCAGAAAGCACAGTTGGGCCCAGCTGAAGGTGTTTGCAAAAGACAGTGAAGTCTTGTGCGGGCATAAGGTCGCTCTTCTCACAGTGAAGACAACTGCAGTGTGCTTTGAAAGAAAGTAACAGACCTTGGTATTTTAATGTTGCTTTCTCATTTCAGAATCCATACTGGTGAAAAGCCTTTTGTCTGTGATGAATGTGGTGCCAGGTTCACTCAGAATCACATGCTTATATATCACAAAAGATGTCACACAGGTAAGGCTCGCTTCTGCAGCGTGCTACTTCTAGGAGGCAGCCTGCTGTGAAACCAGGAGATCTTACCATCACTCAGAAGCCAAATGCCTTTTTGCTGTTTTTGATACAAAATCAGATCTTCTCGTCCCAAGATAGAATTTCAGTGAGAAAGGTTCTTACAGGTGGAAAGGAGCTCATTAAGGTGCTCCCACCCAGTCAGGTTCTGGCACCTAAAGCATGGGTTGTGGCTTTAGGTGCTTAGCAGTGTCCAGAAATGTGTCAGTCATCCATAAAAGGTTTGGCTAACTCCTTTTTAAAAAGAGCTTTCTCAGAACTGTTAGCCCAAGGAATATTATGAAGTTCTCTTGGCACTTTGGTGTATTTCTAAATGGCTGTGGTCTGCCTCGCTCTTAATGAGTCCATGCAGCTTTCTCTTGGGTAGAGCTCAGTGCTTTATGCACAGATCCCTGCTGGCACCCCAGTCTGCACAGATCCTGCTGTGAGGTGGTTAACTTGCATGCAGTAGCCTTTCTCTGTATAGTAGCATTCTCAGATGCTACATTGGCTTACTTCTCTTCATCCTTGCTGCAGGGGAAAGACCTTTTATGTGCGAAACGTGTGGGAAGAGCTTTGCTTCTAAAGAGTACCTGAAGCACCACAACAGAATCCATACGGGGTCCAAGCCTTTTAAATGTGAAGTTTGCTTCAGAACATTTGCACAGAGGAATTCACTTTACCAGCACATAAAAGTTCACACAGGTAGGAGGTGCTCTTTTTTGTTGCTGCTTGAAACAAACCGTCATAACTTGAAGCCTTTGTTCTCCTGGTTGCTCAGTTCAGACAAGATGTTTCTCATTTCTTGGATTTCCCATTACTTGAATTTCTACACTGCAAACAAGTTTTGATTCTTGAGGCAGTCTGTTTTCTTTCACTCCCTTTCTCCTAATACTTACCTGGATTTCTTACTGACCCTTACAGCAAATCTCTGAAGTATTTTTGACAGCTGTGCAGATGCTGCTAGTAATGCAGCTGCTTGTGATGATCCTTATTAGAGACCAAAGTACTATGTGTGTTTTAGTTTTGAACAAGGCACTGCAGAAAGCCAGTCCCTTTCTGTCTGCTTGCTCACCTTTCACATTTACAGTCTTTTCTGCTTGGATTGTGGTGGTACCACAGGTTGCAATTTGCTCGTGTTACTTTGATCCTGTAGTAAATACCATGCTTTCCCACCCAGCGCCACCCTGCAGCAAGCACCTCGCCAACATTCCCCAGCAAACCAAACTGCTGCTTGGCTGCTATGCCTTCCTCTCTCCTTTCTTCCTGCACTGTGTGTCCAGTGTTTGTGTCACCATAGTGGGAGCAACAGACGCAAGCCGGGCAGTGCTGACATTTTCCTCTTGTGGAATATCGTCCCTTTTCTGTGCTGAAGCACAGGGGCTAACAGAGGTTACCCAGGGGGTAACACACTGTGTGCTGTGCCTCCAGGTGAGCGGCCCTATTGCTGTGACCAGTGTGGGAAGCAGTTCACGCAGCTGAATGCGCTGCAGCGGCACCATCGCATACACACTGGGGAGAAGCCCTTCATGTGCAATGCCTGCGGACGGACCTTCACTGACAAATCCACCCTGCGCCGGCACACCTCGGTGAGACCCTGCCCTCCTGTAGCCCTGCTGCCTCCTTTTGAGGCCATGTGGTGATGCAGCCCCCCTGCCGTGCCTGGAGGGGGCTGCCCCTCCGTGCCTTCGACCTCCTGAGTCAATTGGTTGGTTTGTTTTTCCAGATCCATGATAAAAACACACCGTGGAAGTCCTTCCTTGTGATTGTTGAAGGAGCATCTAAGAATGATGAGGCTCACAAGACAGAGCTCCCGGATGAAGAGTATGATGTATCACCTAAAATGCCAGAGAAGCTGCTGTCTTTCTCTGAAAACGGCCACTATCAGAGCTTCACTGCTGTCCCAGGGGCTGTGACTGCACTGCATGACAGCAGTTCTGCCACGGGGACTGACTGTAAGTCAGATGGGACCCCGGGACCCCAGGGAGCCCTTATTGCTACCACTCTTAGTGAGCTGACAGTACTGCAAACACAGACAGAATCTATTCAGCCACAGCTTCATGCTTTGGTGAATATGGAGTAATTTGGTGTTACTCGATCCAGTCCAAGCTGCACACTTTGTATAATCACTTGACTTTGCCAATAACCTGCTGAGGGAACTAGGAGAAGCTATGAAAAGGAAGCAGAGGTAGATGTGAATGACCTGCCTGGATTACCAGGATTTCTTCCAAAATGTAATTGTCCACATCCAGTGCATACAGCCCCATCTCCTGAAGGCAGGGGAGAGTAATACCAAATCCAGTTTGATTTCATCAGCTGAAGAAAGGATGTTCCCTGCAGATAGAAGAAGTTTGGAGGTGGCTGCAGTTGAGCAGAAGTACCTGCGTTCAGCTAGGCTGCAGAGAAGGTGCACGTTTGATTTGATGACACCTGTACAATCGAGAGAAACCCTGTTGTGTTTCTCAACCCACTAGTTTAGTTAAACAAATCTGTATTTTCTCAAGTGGAAATTCTTTATATAAATTGTTTCTCTAGTTTGCATTTCAGGAAAACGTTGGTTAGTCTCTGCTTTTGCCAAATAGCCAAGCAGTAAGGCAGCTTGTTCCCTGGGAATTGGGAGGGGAGCAAGCTCTGGAAAGAGCTGAAGTTTCATTTCAGGAATTGTGGTTTTCTGGTTGCTGCATAGGCGAGTGGGAGCCAAGTGCTGTGTCTGTGCAGGGGGTGGTGCTGTCTTTGCTTTCCAGTAAATCTTGGTGCAGTTTGGATGCTTGTACTCAGCCAGCTTTCAAGCTGGAGCAGTTGGAGGATAAAACTTGTCAATGAATAGAATAGACAGCTTACTGACACTTCCCTGCTGAATTGTAGCTAAGCACTTTTCTGCTGGTCCAGATAGGTCAGCAGTGTTCTTTTCTCCACCATCACTTCAGCATTGCTTTTCCACAGGCCTCCTTTTAAATTAAGTCAGTCTTGCAGGGACTGAATCCCCTTGTTCTCTTCCATCATGGCCAGTAGCTGGGAAAGTCTGAGAGTCACTGCCCAGGGGGAGCAGGCTCTGCATTTCCTGCACTTGGGCACCTTTGCTAACACAGAAGCTGAACTGAAATGAAAATGTTACTTTACTTGGCTTAAGGTTAAGCTGCCTGGAGTATGGGGAAGAGTAGGGTACTGTCCTTGTGCAGGGACAGAGCTTTGAAATAGGTGCCACTGAGGAAGTACCAAGTGACAACTCTGACTGGGATGACTCTGCTTTTTTGGAAGCAGCAGTGAATCAAAAGCAGTTTGCCTGTATCGCTGACTCTTCCACTTTAGGACCAGATTCCCAGTGTCAGGATGTTAAAAACCTGGAGCTCATCTAATTTGCTTCTCTGTTTTGCTTTTCTGTTTCTCTTTATTTTAATATTAATATAGTATTTCCACAGAAGCTTTCTCATCTGAAGCTGTGAGGAAAAACTGAAAGATTGCATTAGTGCAAAGGTAAGCACAATCGAGCCTGGTTAGGGCTTATTCTAAGGCTTAGGGGTTGGCAAAGCAATAAAGATATCCAGACTGTGGCACAGAGCTATTTTTGAACCTTAAAGGGATGTCTGATATGTTTCCATAGAATCATAACTTAATCTAGAGAAAGGGATTTTTTTTTTTAAAGAGAACATTCCAAGAGCTTATATTTGAAATATTTATTCAAGCACGACGTCCTGTTGAAACTCAGTATTCCCAGTGACCAATGTAAAGAGTTTGTAGATATATCTAAGTAAATCTGAGCATTAGTACCTGTAGGCAGGGAAGCTTTTGTACTCCATGAATGGACAGATGTGAGTTATGTGTATGAGCCATTCTTATTAAAAGACTGAAATATTCAGATGGACCCACCCCTGCCTCGTGTATTTTCCCATAAACAACATTGCTTGCTCTGTACGTTCATGATTTTCACTTTATTAATGTACAGATTCACACAAGACATCATATTCCTGCTAAGGCCATTTCATTAATAAGTTTTCATAGTATGGGTACTGAGGGGGAAAAAGACAGCAGAGTGGCAGCTTGTCATTTTAAAACTGTTAACAATTTACGACTGATACACTGGAGGTCATGCTGTAGCCTATTTATACAGAACTAACATTTGTATTTTAATGATATTTACTCCAGAGCACAGTAACAGACCACATAACCCCGTGGGTATGGTCTTCTGGTCCACCAGCAACAGAAGCAGCTTATCACAGCTGTGCACAATACTGACAATTGGAAAACAAACCAACAAAAAAAAAGGCATAAAACACCTCGGTTCTGTGTGACATTAACAGAAGTAAAACCTCCCCTCAGTGGGTGCAGCTAAGGTGCTGGAGCCAAGTCAAGACAAATCCCTCTGTAGGCTATGCCTATGCTTAGCACAGAGACAAACCAGAGTGGTTCCAAACCTGGGTAAGTTCAGCAGCAGTTCATCTTTGGGCCCTCTTGTACAAAATGAGACCATACCTACAACCAGTGCAACTTTTGCTCTGAGATTCTCTACCTGCCTACCACGCTAGCTGTGCCCTATGCCCATGCCCAGTATTTTCAGGCACAGAACACGTAGAGGATGCTGATGCACCCCAGGCCAGGTTGGGCAAAACACCTATTAGTTCATGTTTCTGATGGGCTGAGCATCTCTGGTGAAGACAGAGCAGGCCCACAAATGCAATTCAGAGACTTTCTTTGGTAAGGCCATGCGACAGACAGACAGACATGAAGTGAGGTGGGCTGAGCTGCAGCAATGGATTTGTTGCAGCCAGACGCTGGCCTTCAAAACACATCTGAGAAGTGAGGAAACTGAAGTTGTGTGGGAGACTGAGCATCTTCCCAGCTTAATGGGCTGACCCTAGCCCTGCACTCCTGGCTCTCACCTTTTGAGTTATCTGATGCATAGAACAGTCTGTGGAGAATAAGTGAGACAGCGGAGAAAAGACAGAAAAAAAACAACTGTGTACCAGCAGTGATTTTTGGTTTTCTTACACTTGAGCAAGCGGGAAACAACAGTACTGCTTCACAACTGCTGAACCCTTTTAGGTCAGTCTATCAATCCAATGGTTTTCTACTCCAATAAGCATCTAGATTAAAAACAAAGAGCAGTGAAAGCCAACACGTGAGCTGCCAGGATAAAAGCAGACACCATCCTTACAGCAAGAGAAACAAAAGACAGAGTCCAAACTGCAGCAGTGCCCACCAGAGCTTCCACAACCAGCCCTGCTGCCAAACAAAGCAGCTACATTTCCATTCTTAGCATCTCGCTCCACTGCAGAGAAATGCCAAGTGCCAACTGCTGACAGACTGCACAGGCTCACAGGTCTGTCAGTGTATGCTGTAGGTAGCTCCATCAGCCCTACTCAAACAACACATTGCACAGAGAAGCTTTGGTTGCAGACATTTTAAAATACGTCTCTAAAATGATAAGGAGAATTCCTAAAGTGCCTACGTCTCTTCAAAGCACGCTCCATCCATCTGTCACCCAGACACATAAGGGTCCTGCTCAGTGCCAAGCCTCTGCCAACACCTCTGCATGTCACAACAACGAGGCAGCCGAGCCAACAGCAAAAGGGCCATAAGCTAACAGGTAGTGCCTGGCACGCACAAAAGACCTGCAGGAGACAGCAGCAGGAGCTGGTTTAAAGGAGAAGTTAGAAAAATATATCATTACGTGGGTCAAGTCGTCTTAGGGCAGCGGGGTTGGGGGCTGTGCCACAAAATAAAGTGGAAAAATAGATCCAAGAAAATAGAGAAGAGCCTTACGTTTTATATTTAGATCTTAAATACAAAATACACGGTTAACTAGGTCTGCTCTCCTGTCCTCTGATGTGCAATGCTTCCAGCACTAGGCCACTGCAGTCTGCGTGCGTACATGCACACATGTACCTGCAGAGATGCACACACACTTGTGCTTCCTGTGTCTAAGAGTCACAAAGCCTTTCACTAGCACCATTTAAAAAGCTCCATCATTAAAAACAAATCAAAAACAAGATCCACGTGCATCTGGCAGAGGTCCATGTAAAAAGCAGAAAACAATGAGGATACAGCAGCAGATCAGCATCTGTTATTTGTAGTGCACTGGCACGGACAAATATTTACATGCTCAACTCAATGGTACTGAATACTGAACATTAAGACGGAACAGGAAGAGAAAAAAGGAGCTCCAAGTGCAAACTTTGGGCTCATCAATAACAAAAACACAAAGATTTCTGCCAGAAGTGTTCCTTTCACCTCAGAAAAATCTGCCAGTGATACCCAGAGCATCGCTTCTCATCTACCCACATTGCCACAACAAAGAGCAGGGTACTAAAGAAACACACAGTCATTTGGACTTAGAAGCAACAAAATCAAGCTAGATAATTTATCACGTATCCCGGAGTGGTCCTTGGCTGTAACACGAGGACAAATGACTTAGGCTGCATGCCACAAACACCACGAACACTTCACTTCAGGTCCCCGTCCCCTTCTCCTTGAATCGACTTCTTGATGCGAAGCAACATGGTGGTGAGCCACTGATCCAACCGCGAGATGGAATCGAATTCCTTCACCTATTAAAGGCAAAGAGAAAAGCAGTCAGAAGGCAGCTGCAAAACAAGCACTGTGCCTCTTGAGGTGTAATCTTTTAAACCTTCAGCTCTTCCAGAGGCAGAAAGGCCTCTATTAGAGAAAAAGGGAGGCTGCCTCCAAGAGCCCCAGGCAGAAATGCGGGCTGGCGGTACTTACTGCCTCGGTGTACGCCTCCGAGTTCTGCTCCTCGTGGGCTTCCAGCAGTTTCTAGGAGAACACCGTTACAAGTCAGACAACACTGCGAGTCCCTCCGTGAGGGGGGACCTTTGCCACCCACCAGCAACCCCCCACCACAAACACAAACCCAGATTTGTTCAAGTTAACCGCAATCATCGTCTTGCTGCTGCTGCTACTCCCACCCGCTTGGTCCGAAGCCAACGCAGAGCGAGTCTGATGTCCCTCAAGGCATTTTGAGAAGAAGGCCAAACCCGTGGCAAGGTGAAAAAGCACAAAGCAAAGGGCAGTTTGCATTTCTAAATGTGAGCGTGTTATTTTAATACTGGCTTCACTTACTTTCAATAGCTTGCATTCCCGTGAATCTGTGAATGCTGGGAACATTTCTTCATATTTCTCAAGCGCGAGCTGAAGAGAGACACACACCCTCAAGCTCTTTTCACACAAAACTCCTCACTTTTTATTTCAGTTTTTTTCTCTTCTAGTCCTAAAACCACGCAGAAAACTCAAGAAAACATTCACAGCAAACTCATAAGCACAAGGAAATGAACAGGCAGGGGCAGATCTGGCCTCAAACTGCTCAGAGCCAGCCGTGGCTCAAGATATCACTCGGCAAGAACCAAGCAGACACAGCCAGAGCACAGGCAGGGCAGGAAGCAGAAAACTCTGCATAGGACACTGCAGTAGCACGTGCCCTGATTTACCCTGAGCATCACTCTGGATGTGCTGCAGTTCACCCTTCGTTCTGCTTACGCTGGAGTCTCGTGGTGATGCAGCCATCAGCAGGTGACAGCACCAGCTACAAGCCCCCATAACAGCTACCAGAGCCCTGTGCCTGCAAAAACACCTCCCTGCTGGCAAGGGTTGGTCAGCATGGCTGGAAGAGGTTGGGGCAACCACCCTGAGCCCACTGACCTTCGCGTTCAGCTCATCCACAATGAAGTGACACAGAGCAGCTTTGAAGAAATACTCCTTTGCGCTGTACTTCAGCAAAGGATTATCCATCGTGTTTGTTCCAACCTAGGCGTAAAAAGGAATTACTGGAGTTGGGAAAGGAATCTGCATCATTAGGAACTGAATTAAAAGCACGACACCTGATTAAAACTACACACAGCACCACTCAAGCGTCTGCAGATAAAGGCAGTGACAACTGCCAGTGTCTGTGCAAATAGTTATGGGGCAGCCAGACAGCTTTTTTGGAGAGAAACCAAAGAGGAAAACCCATCCCATCCTCAGATTTCTGTAACTGAGGCCCACCAGGGCAACCCAGCAACCATCCTGGTGCCAGCCCAGGCAGGCACAGAAGGACAGGCCCCTGCCTCACCTGCTCGTAGATTTCTATTGCCTTCTGGTACTGCTCCAGCTGCGCGGCGTAGGCAGCCACCTTCAGCAGACATTTGTTGGCTGAGCTGCAATCCAAACCAGGAAGTGAGTGATGGGGGAGAACATCCGTGCCACCTGCAAGCATCCCCTCCCTACTTGCTGCATAGAACGGTGGGACCCATGAGCTACTAACAGCCAGGGAAAAGCATGGAGACCTGCAGCCCGACCAGGTGTCAGATATCGCTCATCTCTCTGTGCTTTCTGTGCATCCCAACCCAGACGAGTCTGCATGCAGCATAAGATCCCTGCACAGGAATCTGAGCATTCTTTAGAAACCCAACTGGCATGACGCACGGGCACCTGCTAAGCTTAAAATAATCACGTAGGATTTGGGCATCCTACCAAAGGATGTTTTAGAAGAGCCTGCTGGGCGAGGAGTGTGAGCACGTATGCAATCTAGGGCAAGTTCCCATTTCCAATCCCTCCCTGCTGGAAGGGACCACATCCCAAAGCCCACTTGCCTGTTGGACTCTTCTCCTTTGTAATAATCCGCAGCCTGCTCGTAGTGCGCGATGGCCTGGGGACAGAAATGTTACACTTGAGCACTGCTTCTGAAGAGGGGGGGTTTGGGTTAGATCAGTGCACAGAGACCACGTTCAGAAAGGCTTTTCTGCTCTGCGGATGAAAGGAGTGAGATGACGGCACGCTGCGGGGCTGTGGGTCAAGAGGGGCACCCAGCAAACTCCAAACGCAACGCTGCCCTTGAACATTTGCACGCACGCTCGTTAACAACCCCAAACTCCAGAGCACGTTTCATAAAGGTGACGCTGTTGCTGTGGGATCTCAGTGCCCCACAGAGCAGCAAACGCAGGGCCTGGCACCCTCACCTTCTCGATGTCAACCAGCTCGGCCTCGTAGATCTCCGCGATGGTGATGTGGTGCTTGGCCGCAATGGTGAACCGCCCCTGGGGAGGACAGAGGTCTGTGAGGGGAGGTCTCCCCACCCGGCACACAGTCATAACGCCATAACCCTTGGACACGCAGCTCAGCCCCGTGCCCCGCCGGCGGCGCGGCCTCTTACCATGTCGGTGTAGATATCGATAGCTGCATTTAAGCAGTTGATGGCCTCTGCAGCATGTGTGTTCAGAAAAACAACACAAAGTCAGCTGGCGCCACAGCGCCCACTTCAAGACCTCCCCCCCAAAAGAACTGACAGACGTGGAACAGCTGAGAGCACATCCGGATGTCCATGGGGCTGAAGACCCCAGGCCCATAGCTTCTGGGGAATCTCACCCACTGAGCCCACCCCTACCTTCCCACAAAAGCCCCAACACCAAGTGGTGACACAGCCATCAGGACGAGCCACGTCCAAGCAAAGGAAAGCATCTCTCTCATGTCGAGAAGCGACACGAGGAAGAAATGCCAGTAATCCCCAGCAGGCTGCAGGGAGGCTCTCCGGCCACACGGACCAGCTGACTCCGAAAGCCCCGGCGCTGCGCTCCTACGCCGCTAAGAAGATTTGCACAAAACAATCCCGGATTTTGTCCCCCATACCTTGTGGGTCTGCTTTTTTGTAGGCGTTCCCAGCATCCACAAAGCTGGTGGCCGAGTCGTGCTTGCTCTGCAGTTGCATATGCAGCTTGGCCGCCTGGCAGAAGGCGTTCCCTGCAGCTGGAACAGAAGCACAGCACCGAGTGTCACCCCACAGAGACAGCAGAATTGCAGGGAAACAGCCAACCACCCGGCGCTCCCCAGCACCAGGAAAGCTTTAGAGGTGCAACAGCCCCAAAGGTATTTCTGACCCAGGTCAGCACAGCGATGCTGGGCTCCGTGCAAACCTCCTCCCATAAATGCAGCACCCTGCGGGCTGCTATAGCTCCAGTTTAGCTTGGTAAGCTGTCCCCAGATGGGCCCATTTAACAGCACAAATACTCAGCCGCACTCACCGCTCCAATTTTTGGCAATCTTGAACATGTTTGCAGCCCTGGTGTACATCTCACAGGCCTCCTCCACTCTGGTGTTACCCCTGGACGAGAGCAGGAGAGTGCATGAAGCCACATCTGCCTTTTTGCCGGCGGCTTTCAGTGCCCCAACAGCGCTGCTCACAGCGCCCTGCGGGCACCGCGGCTCCCAGGGCTCCGCTTCCGTTCCGTGCCAGCAATTATTCAGCAAAACAGACGGGCTTTGCCATGCGGCCACATCCACAGCCCCCCAGCGTGCCCTCTCCCACCGAGCCGCCACCCCCCGCTCTGCCTATGGGGCGGGGGTGTCATCCGGGTCGCGCCATCCCCTTTATGCGACCCCACTGCACGTCGCGCACCCCACTTTTGCAATTTTCCCCTTTTTGCAACCCTTCCCCATCGCATCTCCCTTTTGCAACCCCCCCGCACACCGCACCATCCATGCATTAATTTGCAACCCCTTTTTCTTTGTGCAACCTCCTCCTGACCCCCCCAGTTCGCTCACCCGAAGAGCCCCCGCAGGAAGGAATGCGAGCCCTTCACCCGCTTCTCGGCTTCGGCCATCAGCTGCACGGCCTCCCGCTCCTTCCCCGAGCTGTCCATCGCGGCAGCGCTCGGCCAGGCCCGGAGCCGCCTCCTCTTCCTCCTCCTCCTCCTCCTCTTCCTCCTCCGGGAGCGCGCACAGAGGCGGGGCGCGGCGCGTACTGCACGATGCGCGCACGCAGCGCACGGCCGCGGGCCGCACAAGGCGCGCCGCAGGTGATGCGCAGAAGGCACGCGGTGGATGCACCTCGCAGGGTGCAGCCGGGCCACGATGCCCGCCCTAAAGACGAGGGAGAAGCGGGTTGTAGGGTTTTCCCCGCAGGGCCAAAGCCCCGGCTCCCAGCAGAAGGGTCTCCCTGCAACTGCCTTCCATCAGTGAATGAGTACAAGGAAGGCCAGAAGAGGCAGTGAGCTTGCCCGTTTTCTGTCTCCTTCCTCAAACTAGAGATGAATTTCTCCTTCTTGGCAAAGCAGCTTGGCACACCAGCATCCTCGTGGGGTGCTGGATGCCAGCACCATCACTGCAGTGCTTGTCCAAGATGCGCTGGGCTACAAGCAAACACAGCAACGTAGGCTTATGGTCCGGGTGATGCAGTGGGGGTGAGAGCTGCCGGGGGGGCTCACGCATTGCCAAAAGGCCCAGGAGCCACAGCTGCTGCTTCCAAAGCCCCAAGGGGAACCAGGCTGCGTGCCTCCAGACTGCAGCTCCTGCTGTGCCCAGCTTCAGGTGTCACATCACACTGTCACTGCTGCTCCACGGGGACACACGGATTACACGGCCTCCTCCCCAAAGCACAGCCCTGCATGCTGCTAAAGGTGATGACTTCACAGTGGATCTGCAAAGTCAGAAAATCACGCTTTCAGCTCCCCAGCTAAAAGCACACCCCTTTTTGACCAGCAGCTCCAAAACCTGCCCTTCAGACCCGTGTTTTTGCAAAGCATCCGCAGCGGGAATTAACCAATCAATAATTAATTTGCCCACGTGGCTTTGGATCGCCCAGAGCTCTCTGCAGGTGCAGAATTCAATGCCAGGGAGGGGAAGGGGCCAGGCCAGGCGATCGCTGTGCCGCCCGGGCTCACATAACACCAGCTGCAATGGGAGCTGCTAAGAGCTGAGCTGTCAGCGCTGCAGCGCCTCGGGTGCCAGGGGGATGCACACACACACGGGCTCCACTTACAGAGGGGCCGGGATGCTCTGGGTTACTCACACGGCCTGAGCAGCACAACGCCTTCCCTCCTGCAGGTTGGTGCTGCACTCAATGCTCCAATGGCCTTTGAGTTTCCTCCAGTCCAAGGTTGCTGCTGAAACCGATCGCTATCACACACTGCGAAGGATCCCAAACCATCCCAGGTTTTATTTTATTTTTTTTTCCAGGCAGCACACAATGGAGCCTTTTTATCTCTATGATCTTGGAATACAGATAGAAAACAAAGCTATCCAGAGGATCCTTTGCCCCATGGCCGCAGAGCTCTGTCATCTAATGCTTGCCCTGGAACAGGAAGACAGAATGTGTCAGACCTTACCCAACATAGAGGAGAATGCAGAAAAATTAGCCAAGGCCACTGATGAACTCGCTTCTGCCGCAAGGAGGTAACTTTGCTGGGTGGTGGGTGGTACAGATGGGATGGGGACGAGTTGAGCCCCGTGGCTTTTCTTCCAGATTGGCCCAGCAGTCCAGCGACAAGGCGTACCAGGAGGAGACACATCTCACAGCCGAGTCCCTTGTGCTGGCAGGGAGGCACGTGTTGCAGGCAGCCCGCCAGCTGCAGGGACAGCCGGGCAGCCCTAGCCACAGGGAGGTGCTGGCTGCAGCAGCAAAGGGCATCCTAACTGAGACTGTGAAGGTAACACCAGAGGGGATGGTGCTGAAGGGAGCGGTGGGGAGGATGCAGCTGCAGGAGGAACAAAACGGCCCCTTTGCTGGATCGGGCTGGGGAGTAGTAATTAGGGCAATTTTGTTCAATAGAATGAGAGGGGACGGCCTCAAGTCGCACCAGGCTGTCGTTCAGGATGGGCATTAGGAACAATTCCTCCTCCCCAGGAGCTGTGAGGCACTGACACAGCTGCCCAGGGAGTGGTGGGGTCACCTGGAGGAGCCCCAGAGCCGTGGGGATGTGGCACTGAGGGACGTGGGCAGTGGGCACGGTGGGCTGGGGTTGGACTGGATGATCCTGCTGGTCTCTTCTGACCTTGATAATGCTGGGATTCCCTGTGTGCTCACTAGGACGGGCCTGCTGGGCAAAACACACCTCTTTTCTCTCCAGCAGCAGATACAGTATCGTTTCCAGAGGGATGCAACAGTGATGCGTAACCTTAGCCACACTGACTGTACTTTCTGCTGTGCTAGATCCTTCAGATCCAAGGTGCTGCCGGGGCAAGGAGGATAACGCAGGCTGCCAGCTGGCTGTTGGAGTGCCTGGGCACACTGCGGGATACAGGGGACATGCCAGGGCTGCTGGCTGCTTTCCAGGACTTTTCCAAGGCTTTGCTTCTGCTGAGCAACCTGACAGCACAGCACCTCGAGGAACTCCGAGATTCTCCTCGGCGGACCAGCTTGGCCCAGACTTTGCAGCTCCTTCACAAGTGCGTTCCTTTGCTCCACGAATCCAAGCACAGCCACCTTAAATGCTCCTGGGCTCAACAAGTCAACTTCTCCAAAAACGATGCTTTCCAGCTGATGGAGAGGACCATCCAGGAGCTTGTTTCCTTGCTTGTTAACAGCACAGGCAGCGAGGAGCTTCAGGACGGACACGGGACCTTCTCCCATCATGTGCAGAGGCTGCTGGCTCTCCCCAACCACCCAGACCCAGTGCACCTCTCTGACAGCGAGTTCAGCACTCACGTGGAAGCAATAGTTTTCTACTGCATGCTTCTAGCAGAGATGTGCAGGGCAGATCTGAAGCAGGATCTGGTAAAACGTTGCTATGTTCTCCTACGGCTCAGAAAGAGCATCTGCTGCCACATAAGTCAGCAGGAAGGACAGACAAGGCCAAGCTGGGGAGAAAGCAGCCTGCGGGAGAAATGCCACACCATGGGAAAGGAGGTGGAGGACCTTGACAAGGCTGTGCTCAAAGCTACTCTGCACCAAATCCTCAACACCTTCTCCGAGGCCAAGGAGCCCTTAAGGCAGTTAGTACAGGAAGCTCTTACCCTTGCAGGTACAGGGTGTTTTCCAGCAGGGCAGGGAGGATTACTGAAGAAGCTTCAGCCCCTCACTGCCACCTTTTTTGCACACGCCCAGCAGATGCTCAGAGTGGCAGACTTTGTCCTGGCCAGGTGCACCAAAACCCAAACTGCTAGAGAAATCCACGACTGTTTAGAGTACTTAAAGAGCCTCCTTGCCAGTCTCCCTCCAGCACTCACAGAAATGAGCAGAAACCCAACCCACATGAGCACTGCTCAGCACCTGCAATCCTTGTACCACGCGTGGGCTGGGACAACAGAAAGCCTCTTGCAGTGTTTCGAAGAGACAGTCAGCATGCATGAATTCCTGAAGCTGTCCATCCAGGAAATGGCCGAGCACAAGGAATGGTGTGACAAGGCCCTGCAAAGTCAGGACCCCGAAAGGCTCTCTAGCCATGCTGCCAGCCTCACCAGTTGGGCTCGGTGGGTTGCTGGAGCTGCTGCCAGGTATGTGGATAGAGCAACAGACCCCATTTTCAGGAACGGCTTGCTGGTTTGGATTGAGCAGCTGGCCACGTCCATTCTTGAGCTGAAAGCAGCCACGGCCCTTTGCACGGAGAGATGCTCCTGTCTCCAAACTAGGGATGTCTTTTCAAGGACGGCGAGCTGCCTGATGGATACTGCTCACTGCATTCAGGATGGGCTGGATGGGTCCAACCACCCAGATATCCTCAGCCCTCTCCGGGAACAAATACGGAGAGCTGACGTTGCGAAGGAGCTTGAACTCAGCTCATCCTGTGCTGGGTTAAGAAACATTATCGGTCAAGCTAAATTGCAAGGAGATGTCTTAAGTCCACAAGCAGGTAACTCACACCCAGATGTTGTTCCAAGGGAAGGAGAAATGCACCCTGTCGTTACAGCACTCCTTGCAGCTACCAGAGCCCGTGATACAGCAGCAGTGAATGCTGCCTGCTCCGCCTTGCTCCAAGTCTCTAACTGCTGTATCAATGCAGCAAAGGAAGCACTGCCTGTTGCTGCCTCTCCCCACACGGAGACACTGGGGCAGTACCAGAAGATTATCCTACTGACACCGTGTGTTATTAGCTTGGCCAGGGAAGCAGCCCCAGGGCAGCTCCAACATCAAGGCAGACTGCTCCAAACTGCACTTTCCCTATCAGAAACCATCTGTGAGACCAAAGAGTGCCTGGCAGCCATGGCAGGCTCTTGGTACAGTCTGTCTCAACAAGTGCTTGGTTTTATCTTGGCTGCTGACTTTACTAGCAGCAAACAGGCTTTGGACGAGACCATGATGGTTTTAGCAGGAGCGGTTCAGATAGCAGAGGACATTGCAAGCATGGCCTGTGATAAGCAGAACCCAATTTGTCCTGAGGACTGGGAAAACTTTCTACAGGTCCAAGCCAAATTTTCACATGCACAGATGAACACCAAAGTGTTACTTGAGAAAGCAATGTCCTTCAAGGGCCCCTGCAAGGTGGGAGAGGCCAGCCTGGAGCTGCACTGTGTCCACTGGGCTATCAGCATGCATGTGCTCCTGGGTGCTGTGGATCAGCTCATAGGCAGAGACATCCTGTTCCTGAGGGAGCTAACAAGTGCCACGGACAACAGGCTTTGTTCGCAGAGCCTCTTGGCTGCTGTGTCTGAGATTTCCCTGAGGCTGCAGGAAGCTGCCCGGCTCTCTTACTTCACTTGCCCTGAAGACCGCGGCCGCAGTGAAATCCTCACCCTCAGGGAAGAGATAAAGGTGCTAACGGAAGCCCTGCTGGATGCCTCCAATACCCTGTTGGTCTCTCCTCTGCCTTCTGCCAGCCTGTACATTCGCTTTGAGCTCCTGCAGAGAGACTTGGCCCTCAGGGCCAAAGCATTACTGCTCCACCTGGAGAAGGCCAACACCAAACACCTACAAGTCATCCGAGATGTGGTTGGACCAGCCTTGTCTTTCTTCCCCGAAGAGTGCAGGGAAGTGAGCCAAAAAGCTTTCAAAGAGAAAGCGGGTCAGCTATTGGCCAACATTCAGTGGGTCAAAGCCACCCTCCAACGTGTCCTGGAGACAACCGCTCAACTGCAGTCACGGGCAGACCTGCTCTCTGTTGCAGACCACCTCCTGGTCCTCACAGCTGATGCAGTGGACAGTGCCAGCCAGCTCTTCCAAAGCCACCAGGACAAAAGGCACCTCCACCTAGACAGCATTGTCTGGTACTGGTCAGCTAAAGCACACTACCTGGCCACGCAGCTTCAGGCTGTCCATGGCATCAACGGACACATCCTGGAACTCGTGAGACAGCACCTGCAAAACGTGGGGGACCAGTGCTCTCCAAAAGAATGCAGCAGCACAGCCAAGCTCTCCCCAGCCCGAGAGCTCGAGGCTCTGAGGCCCACCAAATCAGCAGAAACTTGCCTGAGCAGGAGTGGACAAGCAAGCAGAGCTGTCAGAGAGGCACACGAAATGGTACGGTTATTTTTTCCAATTTCTTTGTTAGATCAAGCTGCTGGGTGCCCCATGCAACTGGGCTCTGGGTATCTGACCTGATAAGAAACCTTTGCACAAATAAATCCATCTCCAAAACACTGTTCCTAAGGAGCAGGGAACTGTACTGCCCTTCCTTTCCCTGAAATGCTCTTTCTGCTCAGCTCCTCACCTCTCAGTGAGCTTTCCTCAGGAGTAGCAGCCACCCTGCTCCCACAATTGCTGCCAGGTGCCAGGAGCTGGCAAAGGCTTTAGCAACATGATCCAAATCACTCTGCAGAGCAGTTTAAGAGTATTTCATTGCACTTCTCAACTATGGGCACTGCCATCTTACGCTACAGTTACCCCCCTTTTGGAGATAGCTCCAGACAATGGCACAGGGCATTTGGACTTCATAATGCCCTTGTGGGTGAAGACAGAAGAGAAATAAACCTGTTCAGGAAGGCGGAGTAGGCTCAGCAAGGTTACAGACAGCCATCCCACCTCTTTACTCACCAAAAACTGCTTCAGAAACACGCAGGCAGGAACTTCTCAATACTGACACGATCTGATGCTCTAGACTTTTAACTGTTCCGTTGTTGTCTCGACAGCAAGGGAACGGTCCTCTCAGTACCTTCTTTGGAAGCAGCCCTGGGAAGCAAGAGAGAGAAGACAGTGAGAGAATGCAGGGAGATGCCAGCAGGATGTCCCAGATGACCAAGGACATGGCAGTAAGGATGCTTCACATGACTCAGTTCCTGAGGAAGAAGGGCCCCATCACGGTATGGAGTTTCTCATCCCCTCCACCCCATCACTTTTGTAGCTATAAAGATAGATGCCTTCTAGAGAAAATACCCAAATGCCCAGTGCCTGCTGAAAAACCCATGTTATCCCATCCTACTGAAAGTGGCTCTGGTGCATTTGCCCCAGTAATTTCAGGAATTACTTTCCTGAAAGGAGATGCAAGTCTCGTGACTGGTCCATTCCTCATTTCAGAATACACCTGGCCTTTCTGGATGCTCCCATTTACAGGAAAGATGTTTATTTTCCTCCTCCCCATCACATTTGCATTTTGTTTTAGAGCAAGGAGCAGCTTGTTGCCTATGCTAGGCAAATAGCTTCTGATGGGCAGGCATTTGTTGCATTCGGCCGCGTCGTTGCAAAGATGTGCCTGGACCAGAGATGTTCTGCAGAGCTGCTGTGTGCCGCAGAGCAGACCCACACCATCAGCAGCCAGCTCGCCATCGTGGCCAGGTGAGTTGCTGCTAACAAGGAGTCTCCCCGAGGCTCAAAGAGGCACAGCAGTCTCCAGAGGTCTGTGTGGGATCTGGGCGCAGCGCTTAGAGCTCAGTTGCAGTTCAGCAGGCTCTTCTCTTTCTGTTGCTGCCAGCAGCACTTTTCTCCCATTTGCCTGCCTCATTTCCCCTGGAAAACTACACAGTGCAGGGGCACATTGCCTCTGGCTTTGGACTACCTGGTGGCAGAGAGCTGCACGCTTCCATGCTCTTCCAGTAAAATATCTCAACGTGTCTTTAAGGGTAAAAGCAGTCACTGCTGAGAGCAAGTCCTCTTCTGAGCTGCTCGTGAGCAACGCGCAGAACCTAATTCAAGCAGTTTTACATGTTCTGAAGGCAACCGAGGCAGCGTGCATCAAAGTAAGTTAATGCTGATAACGATGAACAGGTTCTGTAAGGTGAGCTTTGCTATGGGGAGCTCCTCCGGCCTCATCTGGCGGTGGAGATGCAGAAGCTGGCTGCTGTGGGACCTCTGTCAGCAATAGCAGGGGTCAAGATTCCTACTGCTACGTTTCTGTTTTATGCCTTTCTGTTTTGTTTCCAGAACCTCCTCTGCATTTTTTTCCAGGCATTGAATCTGCTCTATCACTGCTACCAGCTTTTAAGGGATGTTTAGCTGGTCCGTTTCCCATTTCATATTTGGAGAGTGGCAGCACCTCCTTGGAGGCCTATATTTGGAAACAGTCCATGTCAGTCTTAGCCTTCATGTTGTCTCTAGGTGGGCTTTGATCACAACTCCCAAGAGCTTGCCTTGCAGCTGCCAGCAACGGCTGACTGATCCAATTGTAAATAGTTTGTGAGAGCAGACTTGATGCGAAAGCACTTCAAAAACAAGCACAAATACAACGGCACTCTGCGCTGGTGCAGTTTTTCATTGTGTGCCTTCATCTCCTACACAGCCCTACAACTTCTGCTGAGCTCCATGTCTTTTTGACAGTTTTGATTAGAATCTTGGTTGGTGGACAATCAGCAAAAAGCACAGGAAAGCTCCTCCTGTACGTCATTATGCTGCTTAAAGCATACTGTCTGGGTTATCTGCTGGCAGAGCGATGCAGCGAGCCATTCTTTTATCTCAACTGTGCAGATTACAGAGTCCTTTACGGCCCAGCTGCTCCCCTTTCAAAATGTATGGGCCCACTTACCAATAAGCTGACGAGGCAGCCTTATTTTTCTCTCTCTGTAAGCAGGTTTTTCAGCATTTGAAGAATTTTGTAAGCATTAACTAACAGAAACATCACATCACTCGTACAGACGTCATGACGTTCTGACATATATAGAGTCTGTCCTAATGTATTCGAGCACATAAATATTTGTCTCCTTCCAACAGGGCCTGCGACAGCCTGCTCCTGACTCTGAAGAAGCAGCAGCAGCTGCTTTTTGCACCGAGTGGAGGACAAACCTGTTGTGGCACAGAGCCGAGCAACGCTTGAACTCAGACAGGGATGAATTAGGCCTCCGCAAGACTCAGGCTGAGCCCACGCTCACAGCCATGGTGCAAGGACAGTCGCCTCCGAGCGGCGGTACCTCCAGGTGTCCCAAATCTATTAAAGGACTGTATCCAACTATGGGCAGCCACCTCTAGCAACAGGAAGGCATTGCTCTGCTGCTGACGAGCTGCCCGACCTTGCAGATGTGAGACAGCTGGGGCTCTGCGGCAGCGAGGCTTCTGAAATGCTGATGAATGGAAGACGCCGTTTCATGAGGTCCCTTCAGTGCATCAAGAAGTGCCAGTTTTTGTGCTCTCCAGATGCAAGCAGGAGGATGCAGGAACAAGCTTGTAGCAGCAGCAGCAGCGAACGTGGCTGGTAGGATCAGAGAGTGTTCTCATCTGTACCAGAAAGCCTCAGAGCTGAGCTGTCTTCCTCAGGGCCCTATCACACCCCTCTTCATCCAGCAGTATTGCACGATGCTAACAGACACCAGCCCACCAAGGGGAGCTGCAGGACATTCTCAGCAACCATCACCTTTTCTTCAACAGTAACAAGACCCACGGTACTACAAAACCCTGAGCAAAGAACTGAATGAGGACGACTAAGGAACGTGGCCGCTGACTTCTGAAATGCAAAGGAGGCCTGTGATTAAACGTTCTGCACTTTGCAATAATAAATTCACTTTTACTGTGAAGGATTCATATTCTTTCCCTTGCGGCAGAAAAATATTTAAGCAGGCTACATTTGGAAGCTAGAAACCTCGTTAATAGTCTTCTTATCATGGGGCAGCAACAGCAGGTGCTGATCTAGGAACGCTCGTCTTCCTGAATTGCAGAGATCATTCTTCACTAGTCCAGGGCCACAGGAGCATTTTGTCACACCTGCTGTCCCTGATTCAGCAGATCCTACAGCCTGAAATAAACCTTTCCTCCAGAACTCCAGGGCACGCCATCACAGTAAAACATTCAGTGCTGATGCTCACCCACCTTGCAACTCTAATGGCATCTGGGACATCCAGGACCCCCAGTACTGGCTGCTCCTGTTGCTGCTCTTCACAGCCTCAGAAACGAGTTGAAAGCGTCCGAGGGAAACGCCGCTCTGTGCTGGACGAAGAGATGGAAGCAAGTGCTTTCCCTGCAAAAGACACAATCATTTCTCACAGCACGTCTGAGCTCAGTGTGGCAGGACTGTCCCCAACATCTTCCTGCCCCTCTGCTGGGCTCAGACACCCCCACGCCTTCCCCCTGGCTTACAGGGTAGGTCAGTACTTGCACGGTAGCAACGAATCCTCTCCACGTTTCAAGAGGGAGCAGTAGCAGCAGGCACACCAGAGCCTCGAGCTCAAGGAAGAAATCTGCAACAAACAAAACAAGCACAGGCAGAGGAGAGGAAGCAGCCCACGGACACTTGCACTGCAGCTGGGGATGCCCTCGCAGAGCTGCTGGCCAGGCCCAGATGAATCGTGGATGGATGGATGGAGAAAGGTTTCACATGGAGACAGTAAGCTGCAAGGAGAAGCCAGCCCCTCTCAAATTATGTTCTCCTTACCTTGTCCTCCTTCTCGCCCCAAAGAAGCCCCACATGACATTACAGGCACCAACACGGCAGTCCATCTCCTGGGTTTGAAACCAGCATTCCGGGTCCCCTTTCCGAAACACAACCCATTTTCATCTGCAACTCCCAAATGGATCCACACCCGGACCGACAGCAAACCACCTGAGATCCTCCAACTACCTCAACTGCAAGGCACAACATTTTGCCCCCGCTATCAGCACGTCTCCTTCGACCCTCATTTTCCCAAACACTGAAACCAAGTCACAGTTCAATTTGATGACGGTATCTTCACTGCTCTGAAACCACTACTGCCATCAACAATACTGAATTTGCAGCACCATCACATCCCACTCACCAGCCCTACCCAGCCAACACGCAGAGAGCAAGAGGACAAGGTCCACCAAGGAAGAGGCTTAATGCAAAGAGACATCCCAAGTGGGCGGGAACCAGATAGCAATTGAGCAGACTGCAAAATTTTATTTTCAATGTAGCTAGCTAGGAATAACTACATTTCCTCTAGATAAAAAGCAACCCAAAAGGCAAAACAAGAGAGGCTCTGAGGACAGTTGTGCTCTCGGCATGCAACATCTTTGAAAATGAAAGAACATGCACGACATTTCTCGCATCGGTGATGAGAATCGTAGTCAGGGGACAATGCAGAAGTCTGATCTCAGGACCACTCAGCCAGCAAACTCCATCTGGATTCAACACGAGGTCGGCTTACAAACCCACCACCGTCCGACTGGCGAGCGGCGCAAAGCCAGGCTTCGTCCCTCGCGTCCTTCACACACCCTCTCTGCTGTTCCTCCAAGCCTGAGCTAGCTGGCAGCACGTCAACACCACAGTCATTACCAGACTTTTACTGTACCCTTTTTAATTTTTTTGTTAAAAATGTTGTAAAGACACAATGAATACAAGTACTGCAGTTACATCGATACAAAAAAAGCAATACAAATTAAGCGGCTGAATACAAAAATACATTGAAATACATGAACACCACAATGTAACTTAGAGCACTAATCAGAATTGTGTATGTGTGAAAAAATTAAATAAAAACCTTTTTTTTTTTTGTATTAGACAACTTAGGTATTCTCCACTTTTAACAGTAACTTTCTTCTAGTTATGTACTTCACAATTTCTTCTATATACAGCATAGAATAAAATACTTTTAAAAGATATGACATTTTTACTCCTCAATATGTGATATAGGTCTCTTTTACACTAAGAATATTGACTGCGTGAATAAAAACCAATGTCTGACGTTGACTGGTCGGAAAAGGAGGATCAGCATTTTCCTTTCAGATCATTCCTGTGTACTCAAGTTAGTCGGTTTGGCTTGATGCGTCGGACAATCCTTGTCAAACAGTGTCTCTCACAGTAATGTACATAATATTGCTTGTATCTATACAATCATACAAATGTGGCAATCATATCTAAATGTTGTTTATGAAAGAGACAGCTCACACATATACAGGTCTTCAGACTTTCTTAATGACTTATTTACAATGAAAGTGCTTTTATCAGCTCTAACACGATACATGTTGTTTGTTTGTTTGTTTCCTACATGTCAATTATTAGTCTCCCTGAAATTGGAAAAGTATTATATAGAAAATACCACAGCTTTGCAAACACTATAGCGTACTGTATAACTGCATGTGGTTCTGAGATTAGCAGCTGAAAAGTGTTGATAATTATAATTTAAAAATAAATAAAGCAAAGAGGTAAACCAGTTACAAAACAGCAGAAAACTGCAATATTCACAACAGTAAAAAGACTTAAAATCAATCGCTAACAAAACGGTGAAGCGGTCGGGTCGAAAGTCTTGAAAACATCTTTTAGGGACTTATCATCCGACTCCCCGTTGGGATCGTTATCCTGCGCCTGAGCCACCTGTCCAGGCTGCCTCACCTGCCTCGGATCGCTGTACTGCGGCCTGATCAGCCCCGACAGGGCCTGGATAGGAAGATTGTGCACCGCGGGCGCAGCGCTGGAGTGTTTAGCCTGAGATTTGCCGTTGCTGTTTGCTTTATCCGAAGCGGCTTCCGCCGGCGCTTCGGGGGTCTTTTCGACGCTGGAGGCAGGCTTGGGCAGCGACACGTCTTCCGACAGGCCGGCTTCGCTTTTAGCAGGATTTTTCAGAATGCTTTTCTTCTGGTTCTCTCCGTTCTCCCCGGCCGGAGCCGCGTCCGACGCCGCGCTGTGATCCCGGGGATCATACAAACTGATGCCGCTCAGCAAGGAGCCCGAAGTCCCCAGCCTGACGCCGCTGGCCGCCAGCTTGGGCGCGTAGGGAGGCAGGGCGTCCGGCTCAGCTTTAGCAGCGGCGGCTTCCGAGGGCTGTGAGGAAGTGGCAGCGGATCTGGCGAGGCGGGGGTCAAACTTTGAAGGGTGCGACTCCTTTGCGACTCCGTGATACGTATCTGCGTTGGACAGTCTGTGGAGCCGGGGGTCGACGTTCTTTTGTAATCGAGGATCTCCCAGCTTGCTGGAGCTGCTGGCGTGAGAATCCACAGACTGATCCAAGTAGCCACTCCTGCCCACTAAGTTATTTTTCGCTTTGGCGGCTAGTCTCGGGTCAGCTGGCATGGCGTTTGGGTGGGGATCGTTTTTCAGGTTCCTCAGTTTATTGAGCCTCTGGTCAGCTATGAGCGGAGGAAGAGGTAAATTAATTGAAGAGACGGGGTCAGGCTTAGGCAAAGGTATTGGCAGCAAGTCTTCGGGCGCCCACACAATATGCTTAGCGAAGTTTGGTTTCATCAGGGTAACATCCATTTTAATGTGGCTGAACTGCCTAAGCTGAGATCGGGGATCCCTTAATGTTACACCGGGCAAAGGCTCCAAGGGAATCAGAAAAGCTCGTTCCCTCAGTTCTCTTTCTGAATCCTCTTCATCATCATCCATCCCTTTCTGCTTGACTTTCACGCCCGTGTGAGGGTGGTGTAAATCTAACTTGGCTCCCACAAGAGACGAGCTGCCGTGACCTCCGTCGCTGACTTTGTGCATCCTGGGATCTCTCAGCCTGGGGTCCAAGGCTGCGGATTCCGATGGCTTTCTGGGGTTTGATCTTGGCGAGGCCCTAAGCCTTGGGTCAGCAGCCTGAGGCCCTGCACCTTTATCTTTTGCCAGCCTGGGATCAGTAGGAATACCAAGCATGTGCTGCTCTGCGGAATGCTGTTGCTGATTCCTAAAGTTCTCGCTCTGTTTCTTCAGCGTTTTCAGTATTGATTTAACACTGTTCCCCTCTTCCTCTTCACTGCTGGAATACCAGTTGACATTGTCATCTGAGAACAAAGATTACGGAAACAAATGGTCACGAGGGAATACAACAACATGCTCACTCACATGAAGGGATAACTTCTCAGCGAAAAGGAACGGAGCAATAATATCAGTACCAAGTCCTCATTCACTGCATTAAAACAGTATGACAAAAATAATTCAGATGAAGAACTGAAGTAACAAAAAAATCAAGTTAGCTCAGATACTCCCAAGCTCTGCTGCATTCTCTCCACACTTCTCACAACAGCAGGTGGCTATGCACCACACAGCCCTTCACTTATTGCTTCCCCCTTCAAAACTCCTTCTGCATGATGCCATACAGTTCGGAGCATCCCTTTAGCCAGTTCAAGTCAGCTGCCCTGTTTTTGTCCCCTCCCAGCTCCTCGGGCTCTTTGCTGCAAACGGCCTTGGCTTTGTGCAACACTGCTTAGCAGCAGCTACAAACATCAGTGTGTTATTGACACTGTTTTTCTCCTACAATCGAAACACAGCATCATACCAGACACTCTGAAGTAAATAATTCCATCCCAGCTGAAACTAAGACAATAACCTGCCTCCAAACAATTGTTTCTAACAGTAAGAGTCGAGATGAAAATGACCTTCACTTCACGTGGGATGGGTGGAGAAAAAAAAAAAAAAAAAGTAGACTAGTGCCTTCCAGTCATCTTAAAAACAGATGCATTACAAATGTGGAATTTGCTGCTTCGTTACCATCCAAATTAGAACATTTAGGGGAGAGGTCAAGATTCAGAATGGGGGGAAATATGAATATTTAAAGGTTAAATAAATTCTCAACCATCATCTTCTCCAATTTACTGGAGAGTAATATAGCTAAACAACACAGCTGCCTGCTCTGATCTGTAATCTAAACTTGCATACTCACAGAAGGAGATGAGTGGTTTATTCTGGCTCAGTAAAACGAGAAATGGAGATCCACCAACATCAGCAACTCCTAGTGCACAGTAATGCAATACCTAACACACAGCCAATGCAGAGCTTGATCAGTGCTAGCTGCATCACACAAATACCTGCTACATAACACAACCCCAAGGAGGCAGCTAGGAGGACCATTCCCCTGTTACACTGCTTTCTGAAAGACCCCTAAACAGAAGGACTAGTTACTCAGAAGCATTCAGTTTAGAATCCAGTCTAGAACGAGCTGGAAAGAAAAGCAAATTGACCTGAAAATACTGACTTGGTACTTGTCCACTCACAATAACAACAAATGGTAACGTGATGAAAACTCAAACCAACAGATTTGTTCCACAGTAACGTATGGTCAGTAAAGAAATTTTGAACACAAACAAAATGAACTCTACCTTCTTCTTTGCTCATTGCCCTCTGACCCTGGCTGCTGACAGAGTCTCCATCTCTCTGATGCTTCTGACTAAGCCTTACATACAGGGCTTTCTGCATTGCTGGAAGGAAGTCTGGTACGTTAATGGCTGGTTTATGGCCCATATGACCACCCATACAGTCTGACTCGCTTCCACCTTGATGAGACTCTTGAGCCATGAGGTGAGCCTGGTGATCTGTAAATTCTCCATGCCATGTTCCATCTGCAGCACAAAAAAACAAAGCAGTCAGCAGCTACTCTGAGCAGGCTTCCACAGCAAAGCAGTTAAAGCACAATAAAGCAAAATTAATGGGATGTATTGCACGACTGGAAGGCATCAGCTGAAAATAAATATATGGTGAAGATTTTAAAGGAGGTGCGGCTCTACAATTCTTCCCCCTGCTCAGCATTGAAGCCACGATGATTCAACGCTGTACTGCTACAAACCACCACATCAAGGAACAACAATTCTTAAAGGTCCTTACCACCAGAGTTATTTGCTGGCTGGAAGTTATGCACAGCTTGATGAGAATAGTAATTGTCATAGAAGTCAGCCGGGTTCTGAATAGGCTCATAATTCATATTCGGCTGTCGTTCACCAGGCATCTGCTGGTACTGCGGCCCCGGAGGACAATGATTATCTCTTGGCATGTTCACCATATGTCCTTGAACTCCAGGGGCATTGTAAGAGCCACCAAGGCCTGGTGGTGTCAGAGGAGGACCACCTTGCTGTCCTTGCATAGGCATGCCGCTCTGGTTCTGCGGTCCCAGAAAGCCTGGTGGGACGCCCTGCATAGGAGGACTCTGCGGCATTCCTTGAGGCCCTGCACACGGGTGATGTCCAGGAGAACCTGGGTGCATTGGTGGTCCGTTATGTCCTTGTGGCATGCCAGGTCCAGGCCCTGGGCTCGAGCCTGGGTTATACATATGCTGAGAATGCGGGTCATTCCCCTGAAACGGTGGTCTAGGTGGTGATGAGCTGTTGTAGAAGGTTGGTGGCCTGTAAGCAGAGAAAAACTTAATGAATCAAATTCTGCACCTATCACGATCAACAGCCTGCTAGCTATTTCCTCTCTCTTCACTCTTACAGATGTCTGTGCGTACTCACTGGGCCTCAGTAAGTCTCTGGTCAAGAGCTGAACATGTAAAGCTTGTAGGAGACAGAACTGGGAGACTGAACTTTGCTCAGCTTGCAAACTGGGACAGACAAGGCAGGCACAGAGTCAGAACGAGAGCCAAAGGAGTAGCTTTCTGACAGGTCAAGGCTCAGTAAGTAATCCTTTCAAGGAGAGCATTAAGTAAATAACTGATAGCCTGCGTTTAACAAATAATTAACTTAGCAATGTACTCAGGAGTATACACTTCTGATGGAAATAAAGAGTGCTTCATGCATTTATGTGGCCACATCCTAAGGAGAATTCTACAGAAGATGCAAAAACCTACTTTTTTCCAATTTTGTGTGCTAAATCCACAGTGGGCTTCACAACAATTTCAAAGAGAGATGGTATTTTCTTATAATCTCCTGAGGGATCCTGGTAATTCTCTATATCGGACTCAGAAAATGGATATTGCTCAGCTGGGGTGGGCAGCAGTCCGACACCCGGTGGTGGCTTAGGGAGAGGAACTATGCCACGCTTTCTGAGCTCCTCCAGTTCCTTCTCATCTTCATTTTGTGGTTCCTCCTCATTATTCAAAACCTACAACAAAGTAACACAGCAAACAGCTTGTGAGTTTATAGTCACCAGTGGACAACTGTACAGAAGTCCATTTCTCTCACAGAGTCACTTTAAGTGACATAAATGACTTATTTTAGAATTCATCATACTTTTTAGGGTTACATTTGCATCATTTCTCTGATAAGACCCATGATATGGTAACTGTTTCAGTAACTACTTAGCACAAAGGTCAGTATTCCACGAATCATGCAAGGGAGGCATCTCATTCCTTTCTCCACCCAGATGAGATCTAGCCTCTGGGTCGGTGAAGGAGGCAACATAAAAGTCACACTCCTTGTTACACAATGCAGAAAGGGAGTCAGAAAGAATTTATGATTACAAACAAAAGCTGTGAAATTAAACCAGTCTCACACAGCAGAAAAATAACTGGTGGCAAGAGGGAACCTGTTGTATGGGACCGAGCCACAGACTTGCAGTGCTAAACAGCAACAGGGAAGTTTTAACACTGCTTTTGTATCGCATCACGTTTCCCCAGCACCCCCTGGAAATTTCCAGGACTATCCCCCATTCTTTTTGGGAACAAAGCTCGTGCTTACAGACTGCAAACTGCTCACCTTATCCAGCAGCTCTTTTGTTTCTGCAGTCAGGGGTGCATGAGAAAATTTGCACTTATCTCCTTGATAACATTTTGCTCCTGTGTGGTAAAACTTGCAAGGGAATTCATGTAAGCAATATGTTAAGGACTCCTAACAAAGGCTAATGATCAGTTTGCACTGTGACACGTGTATGAAACTCAGCTGTCAGTAATTCTTCAGTTCTACAGGAACACTTAATCTTTCCAAAACAGTATCTTAATAATTTTGAAAGCTAACAACCAACTTACCTTTTAGATTCATTTGTCATTCTGCTAATAATTATCCCACTGTCACCTTAACATTGTTTTTGACTTGACTATGATAAAAAAGAATAAACAAAGCTAGAACACAGCAGAGATTAAAAAATACACAGCTGTAAGAGTATATAAAATACATGGATAAACACATCATATTTTCTCCTCCCATTTGAGCAAAGAAATTATTTTCCTCTAGTACATCTACACAGAAATTGGTATAGACTTTTAGGAAGAGACACAGCCACCCTCTAAACTCACTTATGTGCACTAGGAGTAAATACGAACAGCTGCTTGAGTTCAAGTATTTTTTTTAAAGGATATTGTGCAAATAAATGCAGTTCTCTCCTTTGGTGCAATAACCCTGTATGTAAAACTTGCAGATTTCCTTCTTCTTCTCTATCTCTGCATCATGATCAAATTTACACTGCTCTCCCTATAATAACAAGAGGAAGACGTTATCAGTCCGAAATGCTGAGCAGTTCAATTTCACATCTCAAGCATCCTGCTTCACCGAATTTAAACTTTTCATAATTGCTAACACAGGATTATATTGCAAGTATGCACCTAAAGAAAATCTGAACAGGGGAAGTGGGACACAGAGAGACAACTGCTGAATCTGAGTTCCAAATAACACATTTGGTGGTGACAGGAAAAAAAAAGCTGATCCTACTGTACCAGTTGTCTCCTCTGTTCCCATCTAGCAGTTAGCATTAAAAAGACATTTAAACCAATCCCTAATCAAAGGCATTTCACATATAGACAACAGTGCACTTCATCAGTAAACCTGATTTTGTTTCAACAGCACATGAGATAACCATGAAGTCCAATAAGCAAAGCATTTTACTCTTCCACGTAGGACATCAGGCTGCCAACCCTGGCACTTTAGGGTTAATCTGCTAGAGAGGTGGGGGTTTTGTACATTCTTTGTAGTGTATTTCTCTTGAAAATAATTATTTCAACTACTTGTTTTACAACTGAAGGTGGCAGCAAATACTCATCTCACTGAGCACAACATCCTCAAATACGGAACGCCAGCGAAACGCCTTCGTTTCATTTGCCCCCTCAATTGGGAGAAAAGCACACTGATTTTCACCCTTAATTTCACAATACAAAAAAGCATCAGAACGCGTTCTATCATGACATACACGGAAAAGCTGGATGAAATGGTGCACTCACTTATTTGAGAAGCACGGAGTGTGATTTGTAACTGACTGAACTATTCTGACAGCACAGGATTCAACTTCACAGCAGCGTAAGCTTCAAAATGAAGCAATAGCAAAGTTCTAATGCAATAACAGGCTGCCTTGCTAGGGATTTTGCTTGACAGCTGACTGCTCTGAATAGGATTCTCTTCTTTCTGTTGCCTTCCACTTGCTGGCTGAAGGAAGATGACTTCGATTCTTTGGTAAGGGAACTATTACTACAACCTCACTTTTTACAGAGAGAAATAATTCAGCATAATTAAGCAATTTCTTCACTGATTCAAAATTATTGGTAGCACAAAACACAGAAATAATCTACTACATTCAGAAATCATTGACTACCTGCAGATTCCATACTTGCAAAACTTGTTACATATTTACAGAAGAGACACTGCCAGTGTAAGTTTATAATGCTATCAAAGACATTTTTGCTGCATATGTTAGCAAGCAGACACAATCACTTGTTAGAATCAGTCATAACCCTAAGGTGTAACAGAGGGGATATTTTTCCACAAGCACTTCTGTTAGCATTTATCTATAAAGATGTAAAAGAGAGGCAGTCAAAACACAGCTTCAACCTACGAGTTTTCCTTGCATCAGCTGAAGTAAAAAAAGCACAGTGCATCTTCTGCCCTCCCTCACACCAAAGAAGCAGGCTGACAAGACACAGTGCACATTTACCTTAATACATCTCCCTTCAAGGAAATATTTACAGATTTGTTTGCCTTTGTGTTCCACTGTGTGCTGATTGATGAATTCCTGACTCATATTAACCCATTTCTTCACTGGTTTGCCATCCTGTAAGAAAAATGAACATTCTGCTGATGTTTACTTATCTAGTGAAACTGAAAGAAATGTTCAGAGCATATTTGGAGCAGCAGCTAGCCCACAGTGTGACTGACTACACCAGGATTAAGTTCTTAATACTACACCCACAGCTCAAAGTAAAGGTAAACACACATACCTTTTCTTAGCTGCTTTAATACTGAGTTTTACACTCTTTTGCAAATATAATCAGATCAGAAATTTCTTACAACACGACAGATGTGAGTTCAGTGAATGGACACAACATCTCATGCTTCATCTGGAAAAGCTAAAGAGCAGGGCTGACTCATGGCTACCAACTAAGTCAAGTGTCCCCTGCCTCAGGTCTCCTCTGCACAAGGCTTTGAGAAGCACCTCTGTGACCTATCACCACGTCAAATAAGTAACTCAGTTGCACGACAGCCCAAACGCAATAATTCCCATTTTCCTCTCAAATCATGCAGTGTTTGCTGCCCGTTGGCAAGCACATTGATTAACAGCTGGCATTTCTATCCCACAGACAGGTATCAGAAAGATGACACTCTGTTCCAGGCGCCCTGTTCCAGCACTGCGTGCCCTGGCCCAAATCACCACTCGGTTTTCACCTTCCTCTGCCCTTCTGGCTCCAAACTGCATGATGCTTTGCAACAGAGTTGCTCCCCCATGTGACCAGTGGGAAGACTTTGGGCATGTAAGTGCTACTGACAACCCACCAGCACTTCTGGGAAGAGAGCAAGCAAAGAGGATTGAATAGCAGCTCAGGTGGTGCACGACCTGCTAGCATTCCTCTTGTTGCTGAGGACATTCTGAATTGTCAACCTGCTTACCTTCACAGCTCCTTCACAAGTCCATTGCTATCAAATCCTTATTAACCACGTTACCACCACGCATGGTGTTACGTCCAAACAATTTACTGTTTTTAGTAGTTCAATAACTCTTTAACTGAAGTATTGCCTGTACCACTCAGGAGCTGAATAATCAGACCTCTGGTCTACCTCTGTAGCCATAAGGCTATATTTAGCCAATCCTTCCCCTCTACTCCCTTCTCACGTGATTTTGATGCCTTTTTTGCAACATAGGGTAGTCATCTATTGATCTGGAGGGGAATCAGGCTTTTCCAACGGCAGACTTCTACAAAATTGAGCAGGGATCTGACTGCTGAGTAGGACCTTCTGACATGGAATAGCTATGCTTCTCCACTGCAATTGGACTGGAAACGTGAACATCAGTTCACTGGGTAAATTATGCAACGTCACAAAACACTGACACTGCTTAATGGATTCAGTGACATTCAGAAGCAGACGTGGTCAAGTTGGATCGGCTAAGATCTGTTCTCTATTCTGAATGCATTAAACTCGGAGAACTCTCAGCTGTTTGTTTCAATCAGAGTTTTGAATCTAATGCCTGCTCCCCTTCAAGATGAACTCCAATATCAGATGAAAACAATGTCCCAGGTCTTTCAGGAGGCACTGAAAACCAGTGACCATCAAACACCTCAAAGAACTTGAAACAGTGGCTCAAGGAAGATTGAAATGCTCCAACTGAGCACTGTGAGAACTGCGGCTCTCCATCAGAGGAGTCTCAGCTAAATGAAAGCCAAGGTATGGATCTCTCCTTTTCCACTATTAGCTATGGAAAGAAGAAGAATCCTTCACGAATCAGAATAAAAACTGGCAAAAGCTGTGAAGGTAGCCTTTTTTTTTTTTTTTTTTTTTTTTACTGAAAAAGCTGAGGTGAATCAATAGTAGCAAAATGGCACCTTTCAGAAAGTTAATATTTAAGTCAACATGCCATTCATAACCAAAAAATATTCTATTTTTTTTATTATTATTATTGCCAAGACAATGATCTATCAGCTTAAGTTATCAGCTGTACTTTTTACATCTAGTGCAGGAAAATTCAAGTAAAGGGATTTAACTTTTCTAGGGAAGAGAACAAGCAAAAAACCACATAGCCATAAATACACTTCTGTTAAAGCAAGACATCCAGGCATCTGAAACAATTGCATTAGGAACTTAATTCCACATACCTCATGAAAGCCATCAGACCCTTTATTGCCCCCTCTTCCTCTTCCACGATCCTTGCGCTTCAATTTCTTTTGCATTCCACGTCCTCTGCCAACCCCATAATTATTACCTCGCTGAGAAATACCTGAAACACAGCAGCAACCTTTTAAAATGTCCTCCAAAAGTACAGCTATCTGGAGACATCCAATGCAGACAAACATAAAGCCAAGTATCTTTTTGCAATCTGAATTCCTAAATGCTATCTTGAATCACGAGCTGGCAGGTAGAACTACTATCAATTGTAATTCTGTGCAACTGCCTGCTCTTTGAAAAGCTCTTTAAATCAATAGCAGACTGACAAAGTGCACACACAATTAATCCCCTTCAATAAAGCTTCTCACAACTGGAAGTGCAGAGATGATTTCAAACAAGCCCAAATACTTAAAACATTTTGTGCCATTTGGGCACTTTCTGAACACAGAACTCATCAGTACAACTGACACCCAGGGGTGCACATATATCTGAAAACATGAAAGGAGCCAAACACCATAACCTCATGGGACAGAATATCTTTGAATATGATAACACTCAGCTGTCTGGAAGTTTCAGGGTGGTAATTTTCCAGCTATCAGCACATCATGAGTCATGGTCTGAACTAAAAACACTGAGACAGAGTTTCTATCTACTTTTGTAATCGATTTAAAACCAAAGAAAACAAGTTCTGTAGATGTCACACCTGCTTCAGGTGGAAGCCACCCTCCACAGCAAGGCTGCAACTTGCAAAGACAGAGATCTTGAAGCAGTACCACCAAACACTATGTGAAACAAACGTTTTTTGGTCTCAGTTAAGCAGATTCTGCCAAACTTTTGTGAGTTTACTTGGTTCTGAACCAAAAAAAAGACAAAAGATTGTCACAAAAGTAAGGAAAGAAAGCTTACTACCTTCCTACAAAATGGCATCTTCCCTGCAAACTAGTAAGATATGTACACACTCATAGGAAACCCTGCTCAGATTTTGTGTGGCAGATAAACAAAGGGAGAAAATTATTCAAAGTGAATCAATGGTTTCCACAAATGCTATTGGTGCCAACTTTTTATCTCACACAAAAACCAAAGAAGTGCCATTTTTCCAGATGGTAGATCAGGATACCTGTGCAATAAATGTAAGTGGCACTTGCTGTCTCCCTCACCTAACCTTCCATGCCCCAAGACAACAAAAAGAAACAAGAAGATGAGGGAGTCCAAAAGATGAGGGAGTTCAAGGTCTCCTCATAGCAGAGGCAGAGATGTAAGCTGGTTCAATGAACTGCACTACAACGTTATGACCAGACACCAAATGAAAGGTGCAAGTAAAAATGCTTGCATGATTATGTTTGTGTCACAGGTAAGTAAAAGCAGCAAGACTCTTTCTGAAGTATGTTTCTGCAGAGAAGCACTTCCTCATGGCCTTTGGATCAGTCCAGCTTTGAAAAGGAAAAAAAGTTGAGAAAAGGATCATAGCACACTTGAGGGGCATACTGATAAACTTAGGCACTCATCAAAATTTTGAGGTACCTTAAGCAGGCTTGTATGTACTTTTGGCCTAAGCCACATTTTGGAATTCACAGGTCACATACTCTTTTCTTCACCCTTTCATGAACTCCACCAGAAAGGCACTTCACAACTGTATGATTTCTTAGTCTGGCAGTCACACAATTGAGATCTTGTCTGTTTGTTTTTAAACAGGTTATTTATTTACTATTGACACGTCACCCAACGCTTAGTTTTGTCCCTCAGTAAAGGCAGAAGTGCACCCATACACTATTATTCCTTCCCAGTAAACAGCATGCCACATCCTGATGAGAGACTGCCAGCCCAATGGAGAGCCACAGCTGGCAGCTCTCCTCACACAGCTCTCAACACAAACATTCTGAAATGACACAGGACACAACTGCTACCACCACCAACGCCACAGCTAACAATTCAAATCATCTTACCTTTCTGGATCCCTTTCATCCCCTGTTTTTTCACTGGTTCTTTCATAAACGGAGGTCCTAAATCGCTACTGGAGGTCTCTTTAGCTTGCCTGTATTGTTTGAGCTGATCGGCAAAATCTTCATCTTTTTCCTCCTCGTTATAATTACCAAAGTTCTCATCACTGTAATGACTGTAGTCATCATACTCCTTACTCTTTACATTCTTTTTATGTTGCATTTTCTGTGAACTCATGTAATTTCCAGATACGTGTCCATGCTGCATGAAAGGGATTGCATTGTTTAGAACCAGCTCAATATTTCAGACACCACCCCTCCAAACTGCCCTACAAAAACAATTGCTTTTATGCTGCTATACTGTCATGCTGACCACACATCTGCACAAGCATTAATAACAGTGAAAATCAGTTATCCTGTAAAAATTAGTACTTTTGACTCTGAATGCATATAGGGAAAAGGTTTTGTTTGTTTGTTTTAAAAAGAAACCAAACAACAGAACAGCATCAGCATTTATACTCCAGAATGTTTCTCAGAGGGACTGACAAAGTATTTTCATGTACACAATCCTTCACATTCTGAGTGGTTTTCTTCTAAAAACAAACAGAAGGTAATACAGCATGAGAAAAAAATAGGTAAGTGCTTAGAACATGCTCAGAAAAACATTGTATATTGAGATCCTCACAGCTGAGCTTAGGTATGTAAGAATACACAGTGGCACTCGTGTTTCAAGAATTCCTTTAACTATGTTACTACAGACAATATAATATGCAAACAGTTTCAAGCTTTTCACACTTAGTTTGGAGGCTTTGTACTGATAGCATATGTCAGCAAGATTCTTTCATGCTTGTTTTGCTGGAATTTGAGAAGTTATTGGACATTTGTCAAGAAGCAAAGCTGATTAGAGACTGGTGGAGACTGCAAGCAAGCTGCTTCTTGGAACTCAGGCTACTTCAGTGTACGGAGTAAAACAATTTGAAGAGTATCCACTCAGGGAAAGTCAGCAGGACTGCAACAAAAATCCTGCGTTGACATTAACAACAAAGCTCTTTCTTAGTAACAGCAGGCAGAATTAGAACTCAACTTGTTAAAACGGTTCATTAGAACCATGGTGAGAATTCAGTCTTTCCCTTCGTGATCTGCATCTCCTGATCACGTTGGACACACGTGATACAATCTGTTCCGCCCCCATCAGTCAGGATGAAATACTCCTTAAGGCCACTCCCAAGCCAGTACTGTCCCTTCTCTAGTTTCAGCAGACAGCGTTTTCAGCTCACTAATAAATCAAGCTCATTTGGAGTTTTCTGGAATGGTTTCAGGCTAAAAGGAAAGCATCCCTTCCTCTGAAGTAATGCAGTTCCATCAAGCCTCCAGCTACTCCGTCTCACTTGTCAAGAACGGCATTTTATTTCACCCAGTGGTCCAGGAGAGCTGTTGAGCTGCGCAGACCGAGAAAAGCCAGGACAAACTGAGCTATCACAAAGCAGCACCCACTCTAGATACTTCAAGGTGACTTTTCAAGAACCTCTTTCCTCTTTGTACAGTCCAAATCCAACGTAGCTTTACTTACTTCCGCACAGCAGAAAACTTGTATCAACTTTGTTTACATCACCTACATTTAAGCTCCAGATGATGCTTTACATCCTCCACTCAGAGGACATGAGACTTACACGCATTGTCTGAAGCTGTGAGAAGGGGCACTGTGATCAAATCAGCTTTCAAAAACTGCATCTTTGACATCAGCATTTTCATATGCATACCCAAATAAACACACGAGACATCAGCTCAAAGCAGCACTACCTGACTGAACGAAGAATCATAATCTCTGTATGAAGAACTGCTACTTTTTTTATGTGATCTTTCTGTACGTTCAATATCAGAGTCATGGCTGTAGTCTGAACTGTCATCACTGGAAGGAGAGTTATGCTGAAAAAAACAAACAGAAGAAAACAGCTGTCTAAAATGCTGTTATATAATTTATTATGCAACTGGTCTGCTGCATAGTAACTTAAAGGGAGCACTAAACCAGCGTATAAAAACATTTTCTTAACTGTCCTCAACCTCTGCCTCTGGGGGAGACCAAAGAAAACACACTCTTTGATGACCCACTCTCTTTATCAGAGAAAGAGATCTGATCCTATGAGGCTTCTGCATGAAAACACTGAGGGTTATGTGGTTACACTGGGTTACATCAGTTTCCCATGGGTCTGCCTCAGAGCCCTACTTCTTTGCAACATAGTTGAGATGCTGCTGGAAGGCTAAAAGAAATCTTGGAGAGGGCTAAAAACTTGCACATGACCAAAGAACAGATTAGCACTCCATTTCTGCTGAGAGAAAAGAGCATTAGTTCATACCAGATGCACTTAGATGTACAGTTTTGCAGAAGATTTAGAGGGACAACTAGTTGTACACAAATCAATGGTAATTCTTCTGCCACTCTCCTCAAAACCACACCAGAATTCTACAGTGCTGTGATTTTTAGTCAATGACAAGTGAGTTTAAATTTTTAGGTGAAAAATCCCCCGCATCTACTTCAGAACCAATTAAAATGTACATTATACACATCATCTTAATGAAGTTAATGAAGAATTCACCCACCTAGCATGAGATCTTCCATTTCCATAAATACAGTAATTAACTGAACAAACAGAATTGAGCAAGGAAGCTCACTCCCTACTGTTCAGCTACCATCACCCTTGCTGATAGTAAACAAGCACCCAATGAAGATGTGTATCACAAAACTACAATTAGACTCAATCTGATTTTGTTTTTCTTTAAAAAGTCAATGACACGCATGCATTTGAATTAGAAACTCACTTGTTAGCTTTGCCTATCATCTGGAATGTGCTATAGCTTGATTATTTAATGATTTACGATCTCTCACCCCACACAAACTCACTGAAACACATGAACATGCACTGCCATGTGTCAAAAGTCTACTTCAACAAATCCTCCAAGGCTGAAATGCACATTAAGACAGGAAACTCAACAAAAAGCAGAGTCCAACGACTGTCTGTATAGTAATACTGTTTTCAGACAACTTCTCTACTTCCCTGGATTCTTGTCTAAACCTGGAAAGCTGCTATTAAAATGAGCACTTCCATTTTTTGGTTTGCAGTTCCTGACCTTATGTTTATCCCGTCTTCTCCTTTTGGACTTTTTCTTTTCTTTTTCTTTTTTGCGTTTCTTCCGTGATTTTCTGTGTCCTTTCTCATTTTTCTGTTTATCATCTTTTGAACCATGTTCTTTCACATCTTCATAAGCTGCATCGTCTATTTCACCATCCTCAAGCTCTCCATCTTCTCTGTAGGAGGAAAAATACAATAACATTGTCATGTTACCCATCTCAACTGTGTAACAGCACAGTAAAAAGAAAAGCACGCAGTATTTCTTTCCACCAGCTGCACTGTCACATGCACACAAATACACATTATAACACACACAACACCCCCAAAATACTCAGGTTTTCTTGTGAAGAAAAATGGAATTAAGCCATTAAACGTCCTTTAATTGTACTGCCAAAAAAAAATATATTGAACTTCTCAGAACAAAAGCCTTCTGTTCTTCCACAGTTTTGCCCACGCTAGCTAAAACTGCAGCTTCAACATATCACCTAAATCCACTTCAACCTGAAAGGGCACTTTAACCATTTCCAGAAATGCTTCAACTACAACACTTTAAACACGTCTTCATCATGCTCTACTTGCAGAACAGACTCAGCCAAATTCAAAGGCAATTAAAGTGGAAATCATACGTTCGGGAGCAGCAATAACACAAACCAACAGTTGGGAACTGCAGGGAAAAGAATGCACCGTAATAGGAATGCGTTTCCATCAGCACACCAACCAGCTCCTGCAACTAAAGCACCTCCCAAGAACGGCCAACGTCCTGAGCAGTTCCAAAAAGGAGAATTACAGTCACGGTTACGTTGATTCTTTCAAAGAAATTCTTAGTAGCAGAGGAGAAAAAAGGAGTAGTTGACACGTAAAGTCCATGTGCTACAATTTAATATCCACAGAACACAGACACCTGATGTTGCTGTTTGCTAGGACACGTGTTTGTTGGCTCTGTGGGGTTGTTGTGGGTTTCTTCCAAAGCATCTAGCACTGACTTCTGCAGGAGTTTGCTCCCCATGTCACAGCAGTAACTGACACAACAACCACTGCAGGAGGAGCAACACGCACAAGACCACAACTTCTGCATGTGTGACTGTCTGAAAAGTCTTTTTTTTTTTGGAGTAACACCAAAGGATGACTCAAAATAAATAGATAATACAGAGTGCATTACTTCAGGTATAATAGGAAGGTTTGTCCTGATCTCTACTCATACAGGAAAAAAATACAGACCTATGGTTACTAAGCCTTTACATTTTACATTCTGACCCAAATAACAACTCCAAAACTATTTCACCTGGGAAGAAATCTATCCAACACAACACAAACCAAAGCCTTTCCAACCCCTACTCCTTGCACACTGCTGAAGCAACCTCAATTCCTCTTCTATTAATTGGCATTTGCTTCTTTTAGCAGTGAATGCACACAATACACTACTCCCAAACTTCAATAACTGGGCTCTATATCTCTATACCTCTATGTCACTTTCTACTGCTTCTGGAATTCAGAACCTTACAGGAACTCAATCCTGAATTTTTACAGATTGCCAGAAAACACCACTGGTGACCCAGTGCTGGAAACCATCACCCTCAGTGCAGTGGATTTAGCAGAAACTCAAGAAATGCTGCCAGCTGAAGCAAGGGGAAAAGCCTGCAGACAGCAGAAAATCACATAACAAGATCACAATCACAACTCTTAGAAGTCAGAATCCTCATTTACTAGTAAACAAACATCACAAAGCTCAATCCATGTGATGGAGTGTTAAAACAGAACTGTCAGTCCCAAAGATTCAAAGGTGTTACAGCATCAGTGCTGTATGAAACAGGACTGCAACTACATGCTATTGAAGGCTGCAAGTTTGTGCACAGCCAGTGGCTGCTGAGTTCCTTGCAGGATACGTTCTGATGTCTGTGGGAATGCAGGAGTGGGAGGCAGGGAAGACAAGTCCAGGAGTCACAGTAAATGGTGATCTATGCCTCTGTGTACTTCAAACAACTGAAAAACTGGGCATTGGAGGCTTTCAAAGCCTTCTCTACACATGGAATAATGAAGATCTTTGATCTGCTCAGATCTCTGCTATGGAACAGCTGAGAACAATTACACCATTACAACTGCACAGATACTTTTTTTTTTTAATATGTACAATTGTTTAAGCAGAAAATCGTTTGACATCCGTGTCCAAAGCCTGGGAAAACCACTAGTATTTTAACAGAAACTATTTGGTAACAAAAAAAAAATCAACCCTCAAAGCTGCTGCTATATTTTTTTTTCTGTCAGAGAAAGAAGAAGTGACAAACAGCTACAAGAACCTCAGGACAGACTGCAAAGCCCAGGAAAGCTGTAACTTATCACGCCCTGTGACACTCCTATATTCAGAGATGATTTGTCTTCCTGAAATACAGGGATCTAAAGCCAATATAGGAATACTCCTGTCATTGCCAAGAGGTGACATTTTCATATGCCTGTGCTTTGCTGCTGAGAAAGGAAAAGGCAGGTGGCAGGTCTTGATCTCACTTGCAACAAAGGTAGATGAAAAAAAGTAAAATGATCTGGTATGTGTAATGCCACAGTGAGATGGAAAGGACCGCAATAACAGCGGGGCAGCAAAGTCTTTGGCTACAGCAAATGAGCCCAAAAGCAGCAGTTGCAGAGAGAAAAACAAAGGAGAAGAGCTGCTCACCTTGGGAAGGCCTCAGGCAGGAAGGGATCTCCGACCCTTCAGTGAGGTCTGGGAAGGGGGGGATGCCCTGAGTTGGCCCTGCTTTCCCACCAGGTGCTCAATGGTTCAGGCTGTGACTTAGCATTTCCACTAGAGCACGCAAACCAAAAGATGCCTGAACTAAACCCACTTTGCCCACAGTCTGCCTGGGATAACAAGCTAGCAGGATTAATGATCCATCATGTCTGATGCTCCTTTGCTACAGAATGATCCCGAGGCACCCTGATTTAAACAAGCCACTTCCACTCAACAATTGTTCCTGGTGTAAAAGAAAACAGCAGCAGAAATGAAATGAACCTGGGACCCAAAGATAAGGCTGGTAACCTTCCAACAGCACTTTCAGATAACTTTGTATCTGTTATTTGAGAAAAAAAAAAATTGGTAATGCTACTTACACACTAAAAAAGGTGCAAACCCAACTATGTGAAACCAGAATGCAAGCTCTGCAGTGTGCTGATACTGAAGGCAATAGGAGTGCTGGTGGTCCATCGCTATGATGCAAATACTGAATATCTGCATTTAAGCTCTTAGATATCTGCATTTAAGACTTTGATATAATGATATTGAATAATGTTTGAGCAGCAATAATAGGACCACGATAGAGCACAGTAACACTAAATAATAAGATCAAGAATTAAAAAAAAAAAATCCTTGCATTGAAATTACATAACTACAATAACACAAGATAGAGACAACAGGAGAGACGTACTGACAGGGAAGAGCACACTCTCTGTTGAGCTCATGTCTCAAGTTCAGACTCCTCTCTTCCAGCAGTGAAACTGGCACCCAGCCTTTCTGTCTGACTACTTCCACCACCTGCCCTCCAGTTCTTCATGCAGCACCACCAGGTCTATGACAGGTTTAACAGAACGCAAGAGAAGGACAGCAAAAATCCCCACAAAAGAGCCAGAAGGAACATGAAGTTCTCACTGCCTCGAGGCTTCAAAAGGTTTAGAAGATTTGGGAGGCACCTCTTAATTTTTAAGGCTATTTGTCTCTGTAATATCAGGTTTTAAGCTTTATGAACAAAGTGCTTAATTTCTGTCCAGAGCTTTGTCAGTTATTTCCATTGTTTTGGGTTTGATTTTAGTATTTTCAGTATTTGTAAGTGAGGGGAGCCAGAATGCATTTCCTCCTCTGAGGAAAAGTATCCAACTCTCCCTTGCCTCCTGGATCATAATAAAGCAATACAAATTGAAAATATTCAAATTAGCAGACCATACTTAAATGATAGAAGAGGGAACCAAAACATAATAATAGTTTATTCCAGTTAGAACAGTTAACAATCTTGGACTGCTGAATGAAGCCCTTAAGCACACAGTGACTCTTAAATGAGCGCCGAGGGCAGTAACAGGTATTAGGGCAGAAGTAGTAATTAGTCTAGATTAAATCACTGTGCAATTTGTCCACCTCAGTCCTATACTCACAAAGAAGCAAGCCACATTTCTGACCTCCTGTAAGAATAAAGGCGTGTGCCAGGGAGAAGGAAAGGGGGAAAAGACAGACATGAGTCCTGTGTTTAGTCCTGCTGCATCTCCTGGAACCTGCTAGAACCCAATACTGTTAACAACCACAGAGCACAAACAACACATAGGATTGTGGATCACCAACTACCACAAAATGGAAAAAGGAACTGAAAACAAATACTCCTGGGTCACCAGAGAAAATCATCTTCTAGATACGTACTGAAGACAGCTCTGTTTGCTAAGTCATGGCAGGCAGCAAACTTTGACAAGTGGAGAAGGCTCCAGAAGGGAGCAGAGAGATGCACAGAAAGCAAAGCTCACTCCACCAAGAACATCCACCCAATTAAAATACTTTCTTCAGTAAAATACAGGCTGTAATTGCTCTTTGGGAAATAGGCATTTGCCAGCTACCAGTTCCTTTGGGAGCTGCTGTCGAGTATTTATTGTTCTGGGATGTGTGCAGGGCTCGAGTAACTTTCCAGGTAGAACCACTGTGCAGAATCCCAGTAACACTATCCTTTGGATTGCATTTCAAAGTATGGTTACCAAAGTTCTCTACTCTCCAAACACTTGGATTATTTCCACAAAAACCTAGCATTTTCTAAGTGCCAAACTTAAAGAATGCTTAAAAATAAAAAAAAAATAAATCGTGCATAAATATAATTTGAAAATGTAATGGTTTAAAATGTACCATTTCTTGGAAATGATTTAATTCAAAGGAAGTCTGAAGGAAGTGATAGGGCAGAAAGCACCCTCAGTTCAGGCCTTTTTTCCACTCAGAAGTGAGAACAGGAGTGGGACAGTGCTGAGCGAGCACAGAGCCGACCCCTTTCCAGCACTTATTCCACACTGCTGGCTGTGAGCAAGCAGCTCCGGGCTGGGCTTTCGGTGCTGCGAACCAGGACTACCTCCTTTCCCACTATGAGTAATGAAAGTCAACAAATAGCTGTGGTCTGGAAAAAAAGAGAGCTAGTGGCTGATTTTCTAGGAAACGGGTCCTAGTTTCATGCTGCTTCCCCCCTGGCACATCCCCACAGTCACGCTGCTGATGTAACAAGAGACGATAGGAACTTCTGTTTTGCACAGCACAGCACAGGGAGGATTCTGAAGTTACACAGTATCTCAGTCTGCTGATATTATTGCTGGAAGTGTCTGACAAAAACAGCATTTTCTTGATCTATAAAAACAAGAAACCATCAATTAATTTTCTACAAGGCTTCAGCTATCCTTCAACTATCCTACAACGCAGCACAGAAACATCCTTCACTGAGATCAATTTGGGATGTGTTTCTTACACGACCCACACCTCAGGAGTCAAAAGATGGCCTTTGCTTTGAAGGAACAAACACTGGCCAACTGCTCTTACCTCCTGCCACGTGTTACTTCCCTGAATTCTACACTTGCATTTGTGAAGGCTGAACTAAACCTGATGCATCTGCTGTCTCTGTATTTGATACATGTTCTTCTGCGTTTCCAATAAGAAAAAAGAATCAGAGCAAAGAAATCATAGGGAAAGGGCAACAACCACTGCTAGAAGAAAGGCACACTTCAGTGGATTCCACACATGCTGCACTCAAGTGAATGGGCAGTGCCACATGCATTTGTGAGAGCACAGACTGCCATCACAAGCAGCGAGCTCCTCACGCTGGCACAGACAGCCTGAACCACGATCAGAAGCCGAAAGGATGAGCTTTGAGACTGCTCTTCCTCCTCATCCATTTCCACAGAGTGACAGCTGGAAGACAACACTCAAGCTGTAAGGGCATACCAATCCTCTTTTCATTCCTTACACTGTCTACCATCCCGAGCAGCAGCCTCTTAGGAAAAAGCACATCCCTATCTGCAGCATGCAGCCCACCCATGGGTGACCTATCCCAAAGATTAGGCAGCAACTCCACAGGCCATGCACTGGCTTCACACGGCAGCCCTGCTGCACACACCAGACATCTCCTACTGCATTTTAAGCCCTTTTGGAAGAGAAAACACAGCATCTTCATTAAATAACCAGTTTAAGTCGGTTGTTTGGCTACCGCTGCCTGACCTGTTGGAACCTCTTCATGAGAAGTTCTGGAGAAGTTTAATAATTAAAACGAGTTGGCAATCGATACTACTGTTTCCTCATAACCCATGAGAGAGCAAAGGCAATCCTGATATCCAAAATGCAGGCAAGGCAAAACTAAATAACATCACCCAAACACCACGAGGTAAAGCCTAAGCCAAGGCAGCACACTGGCACTGATCCTTTCCTATGATCCCTGTACAAGGACAACGTACCAAAGAATGAAAGAAACCTTTGGTCCCTCTCCAGGAAGAGGTTCCTCCAGGAACCAGGCAGGAGAAAGAACCAACACTGCTGATGGATCGCTCCCTAATCCACAATTTCCAGACACTTGGAACTCGACGGATACGTGGAATAAAACCGTAAAGCATTTCCACTGCCCCAAATCTATTTTAGTGCATCTCCAAAATGGATTAGAAAGGCACAAAAGCCAAATTATTTGGACGCTAGAGTCAGTCTGGTAAAATCATTGCAAAACCAATTATACAACATGAGAAGTAACCCACCATTACTCTAACATTTCCAGCTTAATTTCTACCATCCGGACTCAGCTTTCAATCACCTTTCTTGCCCTCAGCCCAAACCATTTTTAAAAATCACATCCCTTATGTTCAAAGATGTACAACTCAAGCTCCCAAAGCCCAAGACACAAGAAGTAAATGCAGCTACTCAGCACACCACGGACTGAAGAAAACAGAAGGGTTTTCCCTTTAGGACTCCTTTTTAATCCCCCTCACACAGTTACTCAGTACACGTGCAAACACAGCAGGTGCTACACAAGACTCATACTGCTGCATACACTAAGAACTTACATGAATGAAATCACACAACCAAGATGTGAAACTCCATCAAATACTATTTTAAGTTCATCTTTGGTAGGTTTCATTGACAGCTGAGGAAAGGTCTCATTTGGCCCTGTAATACTTGAAGGGAGCATGTAAACAGGAGGGGGAACGGCTGTTTGCAAGGGTGGATAGTGATAGGACAAGGGGGAATGGTTTTAAGCTAAGACAGGGAAGGTTTAGGTTGATATGAGGAGGAAGTTTTTCCCCCAGAGGGTGGTGAGGCACTGGCACAGGCTGCCCAAGGAGGCTGTGGATGCCCCATCCCTGCAGGCATCCAAGGCCAGGCTGGATGTGGCTCTGGGCAGCCTGGGCTGCTGGTTGGTGACCTGCACACAGCAGGGGGTTGGAACTGGATGAGCGCTGTGCTCCTTTGCAACCCAGGCCATTCTGTGATTCTATTACTTAAAAATAATTACACTGTTTTACAGTGTGATGCATTTGACTGTATCTATTAGATAAGCCCTGAGAACACTAACAACTAACAGGTTCCAAAAGAATTACCCCAACTAGACAAACTCAATTATGGGATGTAAACCTCTCTCTTTTCCTTCTGGTGCACAGAAGGGACGCAGGAACAAGAGTGCAAACATTATGGATGAGCAGAACCCTAATGCATCAAGTAATTAATTTTAAGCAACTATTAATTTCTGATGATAACCAAATTTTATAGTCCAAAAATAAAATACTGTAACATTTATCTCCTCCTAAAATGAGCACACTGTTCAACCTTCACCTCTTTTTCCTGCAATTAGTTCTAAAGACGTGTTATCATAAAACAGGCAGGATGTCCAAAAACTCAATCACATATAGAAACATGAAACTAAGAGCCCACAACTTACACAGGCTGATGGCAGCCCCACACACCTATCCTGCTAACATCTGTAATAATGCCATACAATGCAGGAAAGAGAAAAATTCAAGTGTTTCTGGCACCAGCCAGAAGGAAAAAGGCCACCCTGGGTATTTCTTCTCCTTAACTCCTTTATGGGGACATTTTGTTTAGTACCCCAAACCAGGTTTCTCCTTCAACCCCTCTATTCCAGTTCTCTGTGCACTCCTGCTGCTCCACACCACCCCATGCAGCACTAGTGACTGTGCAGCCCTTTACTTCATCACTCCTCACAACTACATCACAAAAGTCACATGCCTAAAATAGGATGATAAAGGGCTAAAATTGACCAAATCTTTGCAATTCACTACACTACAGCTCTTGTGAACGAAAAAGAACGACAAAAACTAGATGTGCTTGCAGTTAGCAACAAACCAGTGTTTAATGAGCACTAGCCTTTCCCAGCATTTCACAGGTTACTTAGGGCACAGCTTTCAGCTGTCCTTTAGCTTTGACTGCTCTGCAAACGCACAGCAATATTAACCTACAGCCTGGCAGTGAGAAGTTACAGGGCAGGCTGCTTGGCTTTTGAACCCACCTTCTGCTTTTGTACCCAGGCTTGCTCTAGCAGATACTGTGCTCCCATATAAAGGAAAGGAAGCCAGAAAGGCAAGGATAAGACGTGCCAAAACCCAGTTTCCTGCAGCAGAGGCCAACAAGCAGGCTACAAGGCCTGCTTTCTCACCCTGCCACCTACCCGCCTCTGCTAACAGGGGCTGGGCTCTGCACTAAGTTACAGACATACACACAGACCACCTCCTCTGCCCCAGCAGGATGAGAAGTAACAGCCACACAAGTCAGATGCACTTCTGCCACTCCTGCAGGGTTTGCTGGATGGGAACTAAGCCTCTTATACCCACAGGGCACATCAGGGAGCGATTCTCTCTTCATTTCCTATTTTCCTAATGTCCAAACGAGTTTTGAAATCATGCTCATGGACAATAAATCACGACAAGGCTGCCTGCTGGGATCACAAAACTTATGAATGCATTCTTTGGTGATTAACTATTGCAACAACAACAAAAAATCTCCCTAAATACAGCTGTAAGTAAATATTTTCAAGTCAAACAATGCACATACAGACAGAGGGCATCAAAGCACGGGCAGAATAAAATACACATTTCAATCACCTACTTTAACACTAAAGATGGTTATGGCAAGGGGGCCTGGGAGAGTGGCAGGGCTGGGCAGCACGAGCACTGATTATAGCAGATCTTGAGACCTCCAGCTCAACAAAAGCTTCCTTGATCAGTGCTGCTACGGCGCAACACAGAGCTGGTGAGCCACAGGGATCAAGGCAAGATGCAGGCAGAGCAGCATGCAAAATATTGCTGGCTAAGCAGTAACTGAGAAAATGCCTAACTGAGGTGTATAATACAGATTTCAATTTACTGTTACCTATACTGTTTACAACCAGCCACTTGTGCTTTTCCTTTTGTTTCCCACTGACTGTAATTTCCCAGAGCAGCTCTCCATTACAGGGAACCAGACAAACCTGCTCTATCAGCAGTTTAAGATGGTGCCTGCCAAGAACAAGAGTGGAAAACTGGTACGTTCTCCTCCTGTGAGAGAGTTGGAAGAAGGAACTGGGAAAAGAAAAATATAAATAGGGTGGCAGAGCAACAGTTTGCCTGGTTTATCTGGGCACAGGCAGGGAACACTGAGCTGGCAGAGCAGGCTCTGGAAGCTGGCAAACTTGAGGAACCAAACCCTTCAGCCACACCATAAAATTCAAATTGGTTTATCATGGACAAGAGAGCAGCTACCCATTTAATTTCGAAACGTAAGAGCTGTCTCCAGCATGATGAAGAAGTTTACAAGGATGATTTTCATGGCTCTTGGAGGAGGAAGCTGAAATGCAACAGAAAAGCCTGACTGGCAAACAAACAAACAAAAAAAAGGCAAAATAAAATCAGGATAATTTTATCCAGAATGTTTACACAGGACATTTGGGTGTGCATCAGAGAGCTGGCTTTAACACAGAATTGCTTTGTTGCACTGTGGGCTGTCAGAAGGAGCCTGAGACTTACACTGGGAAGGCAATTCCCAAGACCACACTGGGCACAAAAGCATCACCTGCACTGCTGTGAGCTAGTATCTCAATGCTCAGACCCATCATCAGGGTCACTGCTAAATTTACTGCAGTTAATGGAGATTAAATGACAGTAAAGCAGAGATGGCCAACAGAAGGAACCAGGTACCAACCTAATATTTTAGGTACTGAAAAAAAAAAACAACCACTCAAATTCACAGAGAAGTTATTTGCTAATGTTTCTCACACCAAATCTGGCACTGCTCTCTATTGCAGGACTAGTTGAAAGAAAGAAGTCCTTCTCATGCCTGTCACAGCTCAGCATTAGTCAGAAAATCAAAGTCCACCGAAGTCTGCACGAGGACTGAATCCCTGTATACCTGTGGAAAGCATTTAGTCCCATTTTGGATACAAAGGGAAACCAGCCAGTAAATTCACCCACAGCATTATGCACAGGACGTGTCCATAAAACAAGAAGATTCTCTTGTGTTGATATCTGCCCGCACCCTTCCTCTGACTTCCTTCTTATCCTCTAGGCATGACCTACAGAAGAAGTGACCCTTCATAAAACAAAACCATACAGGCAAACTTAAGAAGAGACACTTGTTTTCTGGGTGCATGGAACAAACACATCAGAGAGCACGAGTTCACTAAAAACACATAAAGAATGAAAAGCTTTCCTTATGTAATTAGCTGCCCCATCCATAAAGAAGGAAACAAAGCCTTTGGATTAGAACAACACTTCCATCTCAGAACAGACAAAGGCTTTTAGTACTTCCTGCTGCTCTAAACACTCACCAACTTTCTCCTAACTCCACAGATCAGTTCAATACCAAACTCATAAATGTTTACAGAAATGCCATTAACTCAACGCTGTCCAAAACTGATCAGTTAATGACCTCACCAGCTTCCTATTATGGGCTTTATCTATAGCAAGCTGCTCAGACTGAGCTACAAACGCAGCAAAACACTGAACGCAAGGCAGAACACACTGAAACCACACACATTAGCTTTAAAACACCAAATTAATTATAGAGCAAAAGTCCACGTAAGCTTACAATACGAGCATACTCACAGCATTTCTACAGAACGGACCTAAAATACTACACCTTGCTTTTCAACTCCCAGCCCAGGAGACTGGACAAAATCAACTCAGCACTTCAAAAGCATTCCTCTGCAAGCTTCCTGCCCCCCTCCAGACAGCCAGTTTCTGCAGCAGGGAAAGACTTGGCTTTTGTTTGGGCCTTGCAAGTTTACCAGCTGGTGAGGAAACTCTGCATTTCAGCTAGGCAAGGTATTATGCTTTCACAGGATTACATTTACGTATCTACTACAACACCAAGACTTCTTTTTGGGGTGTTTTATAACACGCTAGGTGTATGAAGAATCCACTTGATTACAAATAGGTCAGAGGGAAGCAGAAGTTTTACAAAAGCATTATTGAGAAGGTATATTTTATCATTAGTCTTCTGCTCTCCTGAAACGAAAGCGTTATAGAGCAATGTTTATAAATGATCATGTCCTGGAAGCACATCAGGCTGTTAAGGAGTACTTATTTATCCTATTTCACAATCTCCCAGCCTAACAAGCTCACTGGTGAGAACAGCTGCTAAGAGGAACTCTGCTTATCACATCACATGAGGAACTAGTAACTAGAAAAACAATGCTTACAGCAAAACAGTGGATAAAGTTTTTTTGGGCTCTCAATGAGAGCTTCAAAACAGCATGCCTGAAAAAGTATCCACAGTAAAAGTCAGAGCCTTACGAATGCATGAACTTTCAACAAAAACACTTCTGCTGCAAAGACCTAACAAGTATGTGCCGCATCTTCAGCAAGTGTGCTGCTATTTTGCTTTTTACGTACCACTCTTTGAGGAACACAGTGAGGCACAACGCACACTATTTCAAAACTAAATGTACGAAGGGGAAAATGGGAATGAGAATCTCTGGGGTCTGCGCTGAACCCCTCGCTATGTCACAGGGTGATTTAGGGACAAGTTAGTCAGCTCGCACGGCCCTCTGTTTCCCAATTTGTAACAGTGAGCTTATGACTCTTCCTCCAGTGAGGGAATGTTACATTCACTCCCGAGCCCTTTGAAACAAGGACCGAGCACGGTTGTGGAGCTGTGTGGGGCAGACAGAACCAACAGGCAGCTGTCGCAGAACAGCATGTTAACTCCTGCCCTTGTGTTAGCAGATGAACGCCGAAGGACTGGTAGCTGTCGCCCTGCAATGGTATTTTTGGAACTAGTTTCGAAGGCCAGAGCTGCCCGGAGAAAGGGTTTGAATTTCCAGCAGCTGCAGGAGAGAAAGGGAGGGAGGAACAGAGGTCCTTTCACCAGGAACAGGACTCTGGTGTTCTGCGCATGGGGATTGAGAGGTGGCAAAGATAACGTCAGTCAGACCATAATCTGCATAAAAAAAGATCCAGTTAAACGTGGAAGGTGTAATCTGGCAAGAAAATGACGTTAAATATGGATCTGGTGAGAATTTTGCACAAACAAAAGCAATGAACGAAAACAACTCAAACACCCTTTCCTACCTGACTAGCAGCACCAGAGCGAGGGAGAAAAAGAACAATGGTGACATTCAACAGACACCCGCTGGAAAGTGCAATTTATGGAAAGAAATGGAAAACAGCCCCCCCTCTTCCCAGCCAGAACAAATAAATGAAGATGTAAAACGCATGCATTCCAAAAAACAAAACCCTACCGCCAATGCATCAAAGGCACCTCGGATGCAGTGAGCCCCCCCCGGAACCCCCCACCCCAAGGTGACCGCTCCCGCCAGCGTTAACCCCCTCGGCACATCAACACAGCATCATCATCATCATCATCATCACCATCATCATCATCACCACCATCACCCCACTCGTATCACCACCACATGAGAAGCGGAGAGAGAGAAGAATGTTACTCGACCTTTCGTCCCCTGCATGTTGCCTGTCAGAGTCGGGCATGTTTGGGTCAAGAACTGGGTTTGGGGGTTTGGAGAACAGGCTTTCAAAGGCCATGCTGCTGGCCGTGGTGTGGTGAGGAGGAGGGAGGTGGAGGAAGGCAGGACACCGCCGCTGCGGGAGGAGGAGGCGGCGGCGCGCACGGCCGCTCCGGGGGCGGCTCGGTGAGGAGGAGGAGGAGGGCCGGTCCCTCCGTGCGGAGCGATGATGAAGGTTGCACTCACGGTTACTTAGTGGGACACTAACGGGCACTCAGTGCAGGAAGGGCTGCACAGCTGCGCCCGGCCGCCCCGCGCGGGCGGGAGGAGAGGAGGCGGCGGCGGCGGCGGCTCGAGGAGCAGGCCCGGGGCACAGGAGAACGAGAGGACACACACACGGGGGAAGGGAAGTGCTGGTGGCCGGAGATGGCTGCCCTATTTCTTCCTTACAAACATGGCGCCCGCTCGAGGCACTCTCACAAAATGGCGGCGGCGGCGGCGGCGGCGATAGCGGCGAGGGCGGCGGCGGCGGCAGCGGCGGCAGCGAGCCCGGTGCCGCCCCTAGCTCGCTCAGCGGCCTCGGCCCGCGGGCGCCGCCGCCACCACTGCGTCTTCCGCGCCCGTCGGGGCCGCGATGGCGTCGCCTGGCGCTGGCCGCCGCCGCCGCCCGCGACGCGCTCCTCCTCCGCCGCCGCCGTCGGCCCGCCCCCCGCGCCGAGCCATTGGCTGTCGGGGTGGCGCGTCACCGCGCCGTGCGCAAAGACCATTGGCGGGGCCGCGCAGCTCGTCACGCGGCCGTGACGTGGCGGCGAGCGGGCGGGCTCCTTCCCCCCAGCTCCCTCCCCCTCCCGCCTCCGGCCGCCGCCGCCCGCCCTGCGCGCGCGCCAGCCAGGGGGAGGGCGGAGACCCGCCGTGCCGCGTGCGGGCTGGCGTCACGTGCGCGCCCCGCCGCCCGTCATGGCGGCCGCCGCCCGTCACGGCGCTTCCGGGCCGCGCGTCTCGCGGCAGACTTCCGCTCCTCGTCCTCTCGCGAAAACTGAGCTGCGCCTCTCCCCTCCAGGCGCTCCCGCCCCCGGGCTGGGCTTAGCGCAGCTGCGGCGCGGCCCTGAAGAGAGGGGGAGGGGGGTGGAAGGTTTTCGGTTTGTTTTTAAAGAACTGGAAGGGGCTGCGGGTCGTTCCGCTGCGTCTCATCTCGCAGGGGTCCCGTGCTTTTGCTGTCCCAGATTTCTGAGGGATTTTTTTTGCTCATTTATTAAATAAAAATTTAAAAAATCCCACGTTTGAAATAAAAGCTCTGTGTGCTCATCCCAACAGAAACACCCACTTCACTTGCAGCCATCTTTGTTACCATTAAAAACAGCACTATTGCCATTAAAAAAAAAAAGACAAAGCTAGTAAGCCGTTAGGTCAGCCATGGGTAATTCATGAGGTAATTTACCTTGGGAAGCTTATGTAAGACTAAGTTTTCCATAAAGAAATCCTCCCTAAGGCACAGGCATGCGAGGGTGAGATTTCTCACAGCACCGAGGCTGCTCAGATTACTATAAAACAATGCTGACAAAAAGTACCTGGTTCAGCCTTCCTTTCCACCCTGACGACATAGCTTACATGGCTGTATGAACTGTGTTGCGCAGCCTGTGTGCGGAGGTTGTGGCCAGTTCCCACGCCAGAGCTGAAGGATCATTAATCTGACTGGTTTGAGTAGCAAGCTGAGCCTCCAGGCGATCAGCTTTACTGGGTCTAGTAGTTTTCTGCTACAAAATAAAACAGTGTCTCTTAGTACAGTTCAAATTTGGCTTATCCAGGAGTTCCAATCACTGTGATTAACAGTTTCAAAATAGCTCCTTCCCTTCCCTTCCCTTCCCTTCCCTTCCCTTCCCTTCCCTTCCCTTCCAATCCTCCTCTCCTCTCCTCTCCTCTCCTCTCCTCTCCTCTCCTCTCCTCTCCTCTCCTCTCCTCTCCTCTCTTTCTTCTTTGAAATAAGAAAACCCCGTGTTGTCCTCCCAAGCTCCCCAGGTAAAAGCTGTCACTGTGGTCCTCCTCAAAGCAGGAGCACTTAAAGCAAGCAGGATTGGGGCCTAGAGAAATTTCCATCTTAACCAAAACTGTTAATGAAATTGTTACTGGCACAAGTGACTATTGGAGGTGGAGGATTAAAACCTGTATCGGAAAGATAATAGAGGTACTTTCGTTATCATCACATCAGTGACTATTCAATTAATAAAACAGAGGACATTCAACACTCGTGAAGAAATCCTTAATAAAGCCTTGGAGAAAAGAGCACTACTGAACTCAATAGTGTAGCAAAAGCACACCAAACCCTTAACTGCAGCAAGAGGCATCTCATTTTGTACTCTATCTCAGGCGTTGTTTGGGGCAGGTTCCACTTTCTCCTTTCTACCTTGCTGGTAGAGGTGACTCAGCTGGTTGCATCCTGATGCTGCTCTTGTTACTCTTAGCATCTCTTTCTGTGCGTATCATTTTGCATTTTCAGTGAATTTCATCCTCTTCTGCAGGACTGCAACTGTAACTCGTGTACCTTAACCTTAGGATAGTCTTGTCCAACTCAAATAAATAGCATCAGCTGCAAGTGTTGTCATTCCATTGCTCATTGCTTCTTCCATTAACTTTATGTATCTATTTACAACAACACTGGCACCAAGACGGAGACGATCCCACCTGCCAGGCTGCTGCACACCAAGAGCCGGCCATTCGTTGCTGCCCTGGCTCTGCTGACTCTCAGCAGTTCACAGCCCCCGAGAGAGCAGTGTTTGTTGTTCTCTAATGATTTTAATGTTATTTTGTTTAACACTGTCTTTTGAGGGACTTTGTCATAATTTTTTGGAAAAGCCTCAAGTAAGTTACATCAACTTATTTTCCTTTACAGGCTCGTCTCCCTGGCTTACAGGGCTTTTCAGGACGTATGACTCTCTTTTTCCAGTGCCAACAATCCTAACACAAAAATAAAAAATGAGAACACCCACATCGGCCCCCATTTGGGAGGGGTGCTCCTGCATTTGCTCTGCTCCAACATAGGACATTTTTACACACACACACACACACAAAGTGTCTTTGAGCATTGCCTATGCCCAACTGCCTAAAATGCTGTACAACTGGGGCTCGTTATAAGTCAGACGAGAAACAGTTGAGTGCAGAGCGAAGCAAACAAAGCCTGCCTGCTTTGCTCTGCACTGCTGGCTGGGCTTGCTGAAGCGTGGTCTGTGGAACAAAGCATTTCCCATGGAAGAAGCATTCCCATTATCCCACTAGAGCTCCACTTGTGCAACAGTCTGACTCATGCTGCAGCTTTTTGCTCCTTGGCGCTGCACAGAGAACCTCTCTCTCCTACCTATTTGGCATCTAGAAGGTGGCTTCTCACTTCTGGGTCATTCTCTCTCTCCTGTCTGCCAGGCAGAGAAGAACGGTGCTACTGCATGGGGCTACAGTCAGCTCTGAGGAGCACAGGGAAACTAGCTCTTCTTAATCCCTTGGACAGCATGGGTGGGAGAACTTCTGTCCCTGCAGTTCCCCATATACAGCCTCTGGCTTTCACACAGTCTAGGAGCCTGGCTGTGCACCAGGCTACTGAGGAACCATCTCCCTGGGGTTGCACATCCGTGCCCCCAGACACGAGGAGCTGAGGATCCCTGCTGATCTGATGCCACGTGCCAGGCTAGACTCTGGCTAAGCAAGCAGGGTGGAGAGAGCATGGACTGGTTCAACCAAACATCCAGATCAACACACACGCTCATGGAAATGAAGCAGCTCTAAGGTGAAGCTAGCACTGCCTCAGCACATCTCCAGCAGGGACTGAAATGGAGCTCCAGAGAGCATGGGCAGGGGTAGGGCTGCTGGTCGGGGCTATTATGGCTAATTAGTGTCTTCAGTATGCGAGTGTCTCCGTGTGCTGGATGCCAGCACCATCTCCCTAGGCAATAGGAAAAAAAAAAACACACCACCACCATTTCAAATTCAGAATAAAAGCCCTGCTTTTCATATAGTATGTGTGGGAATGTATGGAGTTTCTGGGGTTTGTGCAGTGAGAGAGATCTCTGGCATATGGTGGTTTCTGGGCCCCTTCTGGAGTGTTTCTCTATGGAGGTACAGCACTGGGTCTGCTGCCTGCTTTTGGGGCCAACCCTTTCACTGTTGGGGGTTTGCATGAGAGCTGTGTGCGCTCCTTGGGCACAGTTATACCCACAACATTAATTTTAAGCAAACAGAAAAATGTTTCAGTACCAACAGGGTAAAGCTGTTTATTTAAATATCTTTACGCGTGTTTGCGTTGTCAAGGAAAAAGGTATGTCTGTGAGAAGCTTGTGAATGGCTCTTTTTTTTTTTTCTCCTTCAGCATTTTCAAAGTATAACTAAATTTGGCAATATCAGATAAACAAATTCCCCAGTACGGTCTCTCAGATATCACAGATATACTGGGATCTGGGGTATGGTGTGTATGGCTTAGCAACATACCTAGCAACCATAACAAATAAAAATGTCACGGTTCAGCTCTTCATTAAGGCCTGTAACAGGATTAATAAGTGTTGTGGAATGTGTGCTTGTGCTTTTGCTTTAGCGAGGACTCAAACCGTGGTATAAATCTGTGGGAGGGGACAGGGCAGCATTAATGTATGCGCTGAGCACCAGGCTGTCCTTGAAGGTGCTGGTTTGGCACAGCTGTAATACAATCCAGATCTTAGCCGGCCATTTAAAATAACTGTGTTAATACTCTTTTCTGTTTTTAGCAAGAGAATTGTCACCTCTGGCTTGTGGGGATTCTCTCTTGTTAGGCTGAGGGTCTGTTTGGTCCAATGGCACCTACAAGGTTAGGCCATTCGTTGGGTTGCCAGGGTTTGTCTTAAGACCCCTTTCCTGGGCAGCCTTACATTGAGATGTCCTGTGTGGACACAGACACTTGAGAGAGCAGGAGGGATGCCCACAGTGGCATTCCAGCACCCTATTCCCATGTGCCCTGGGATGAAATTACTTGATCCTTCCTTGCTGGGATACACCTACCATGCCTGCTGCAGCTGATGGATTGTCAGCACGGTCTGCAGCTGTGCACATGCCCCACGCGCTGTGGATTTCCACAGGCTGCCAAGTGGGAAGCAGTTGGAAGAAGATGCTATTTCCTTCTCCATCCAGCAGCTTTTGGGATGGACTTGGATGTGCACGGGCAGACAGTGTTGGCCTCCAGGTTGTTCTTCTGGCTCTGCTATGAGCCAGATTTGAGGGTCACTCGGGAAGGCCAGTGCTACGAGCATCAGGTCATCTCTTTAGGCCTCAGTGCAGTGCAGACCATGGCAAGGGGACTCCAGAGAGAGCCTTAGAGGTGAAATCCCAGCTCTGAAATCCCAGCATGCCTCTCAGGATTTGAAGCAGCGAGGCAAGCAAAGTCACTCTGGGCTTTTTGAGAAATACAGAATTCTTCTCTTCTGAGCTGGGAGGCCAGGAGCAGACAGAGCAACTCCAGGAAGCTTTGTAAGGAAACCTGGAGAGAATCCTCTCTGAGACAGCGCCGTGAAAAGGATCCTCCTCCATTTAATGCTGCCATCATTCCCTCCCTAAAAGGGGAAAGAGATTGGTACAGGTCACTGGGTAAAACATTCAAGAGGTCCAGGGCCATAGCCAAGGTTAAGTCTTGATGTTTTGTTTCTGAGGGGGAAAAAAAATCATTTGGGTGCCTCTTTCCTTCTATAAACATATTTGGTCTGGTAGATATTCCAGGAATCTCTCTATACATTTAGATTTGGGGATTACTGTCCTTCCTGAGCAGGGGAGGGCTCTCACCAGCCCTTCGAGGGGTGGAATGGTTGCTTTGGGGCTCTCCCAGAGCATGCAGAGCAAATCTGGAGCCAGCTGCACATGGACTGCTTGCCTTTAGTGCCAGCAGGGGAGCAGAGGCAAACCTAGCTATTTCTTGGGCTCTAAAATGTTATTATCCCAAGGAGAAGTTGTATTTACCAGGGCCAGAAGAGCTTCACACTGCACATTCCAGGCTGCAGGATGTTGCAGTTGCTGCTCTGGGAGGGGGAAAAATCTCCTTTAGTCAGCTCAATTGCTGGCCAGAGGTTTCCAGCCCAGTCCAGGCACAGCAGAGCCAACCTGAAACTTTTCTGGGGCTGAAAGAGAGATCTGCATCCAGCTAAGGCTGTGAGACATATAAGCTTCCCAGCTCCGATCCTCGGGCCCAGAAACACTTGGGAGGATGGGCACCACTTTGCAAGCAGATCAGAGATGCTCCTCCACATCCCTATGCCAGTCCCCTGTGTCTCAGTGCATCTTGAAGAGAGGAAACCCGTTCACCCTGGCCTTGGGAACTGGGAAAATGCTGTCAGTGAAGGATTACTCTGCAGTGAAAGCCTCCAACGCAAAGGTCCAAACAGCCACCCCCAGCCTCATCAGCCAGCTAAAGCATCAGATGGAAACTATTCACAAAGTCATCCTCTCCTGCTTCCCAGCCGAGGTGCATTTCATCCATCCCGCCTGGCTGTGGGCAGGATTCGGGCTCTGCCATTCTGGGAGAAACCACATGCAGAAATCCAGCAGGTGGTTGGTGTTCCCTTCAGCCCCCAGACTGTGCTAGTCTGAATCTGCCAGTCCCTTTTTCAAGGCATAGTTCACTTCCCCCTGGTTCATATGGCACATGAGGCAGTGCAGGTGCCTTGTGTTGGAACACCAAGGAGAGGGGAAGGAGGAGACCAGCTCTCCATGCAGAATGCTCCTTGCAGAACCCAAGGAGTACAGTTTGCTTCAAACCAGGTTCTTCACTTGTACTTTTCAATCCCTTTCCCCTTAGCGTATGGACTTCTTTATCCTAGGAGCAAGATTTCTTTAAATCTGGGCTAAGTTCCCAAGAAAAGAAAGCTGCTTTTTGAAGAGCTACCAGGTGTCATTGCAAAGCCCTGCTCTGCTGTGTTTTTCCTCCTGCATGGCCCTGAAGCTTTTCCACCCAAACCTTGAGGTACTTTGATCACGCAGCTCGCCAGCCTCCCAGCAGCTCCCCGTACCTGTCTTCATTGGCACATCCCCACACTTCCTTCCTCTCCTACCCCTCCCTCCCCAGCAGCATAAAGCAGGAGAACAGAAACAACAAGGACAAGTTACAGCCCTATAACCCCAGAACCCAGCCCCAGTTGGCTGTGGGTGAGCACACCCTACACGCGCTGCGGATACTTTATTCTGCTCTGCGCCTACTCAGAGGCTATATCATCCTTTAATTGTACTAAATGAGAAAGACACATGCATAATGTTTTTGTGGTTTACATGCACAAGCGCTGCACTGGGGAGCAGAGGTGAGCACCACAGTAGTGCCAGCCCTGGGCACGTGTTGCAGTAGCATGGCAGGAGCTGACCCCACAACTATTCGTGCAAGAGGACAAGGGGTGTTAAAAAATGAGATATTCACACCCTGAGCTCTTGCAAGACAGGCACCGTGCTCAGCTGAAGTGATCCCCATGGCACGTCCATGCCAGGTCATGGGTGGATGCAGGTGCATGACCCCATCCAAGAGGATTAAGGCATGGGACAGCCTTCCAACCATCCCTCATCTCCAGCTCATCACGTAGGACAGCACCGAGTCCTTCCTGCATCTCTGGGGACATCGGGATGGCTGACCCCAAACCGAGCAACAACCTCACTTTTGGACAGTCCCACCTCAAACTTTGTGCTTCAGGTGTGGCCTGGGAGCTGAGGCTGGGGAGAACTTCTCCATATGCTCCGAGCAGTGCAGCGTGTTGTGCCACACAGCCTCGGGGCTTGAGGGCACAGCTGCCACCACCCCAAGCAGCACCAAGAGCTTGAGCTCCGCTCAGCAAATCCCAACTGGGGGTCTTGGTGTTCAGAGGGAAGCAAGCCCAGCCCAGTGCAGAAGAGGGCTGACAGCACCGGCTTAGCTTCTTTCCTACAAAAAAGGAATCAAAAAGGAAGTAAGCACCTTGGTTTCTACCTGCTTGATTGCGTTATGTAGGTGCAGAAGTTATAGGATGTCCTCCTGGAGCTGTGAGCAAAAATAACGCCCTGCTCCCGCACTCAGCAAGCAGATAACCTGCATGCAGTTTGTCGCACGTCGCTTGCTGCTTTTTCCATGGAGGTGGGTGTAAAAAGCACCTGGAGACTCAGACAAAATCACCTCAGTGCAGAGGGGGGACAGCTGGCTTCAGGGCTCCAGTGCTTGTGGCACCTGTAGTGCTTTCATCTGAAAAGGGACCATAGCCGCCACTCACATGAGAGCATCCAAACCCTGCAGCCGCCCCCTGGTCTGCCCTAGAACTCATAGGCAGAGACGAAGAGCGTGATTTTGGAGAGATGCTTGGCCTGAAAGGTGCGGTCCAGGTACTCAGACATGTCCACATCCACCTGGATGGTCTGGGGGCCCTTCAGGCTCTGCACCAGGATGAGCTCCCCGGTCTGCCGGTCCGAGCGCTGCATCACAAAGTGGCCCCTGTTGTTGCCTCCCACAATGCCAAAGCGGAGACTGTCGGGTCCCGGCCGGCCGGGTGCCGCCGCCGTGGCCATGCGGAAGAGCGGGGTTGGGGTCAGCAGGTTGGAGGGCAGGGGCAGATAGTGGAAGGAGATGGTTTTGGGCGCCTGGTGGCACGATCTGCTATCCATCGGGCAGGGGTTGCGCTCGCACTGGCTGCAAAGGGAATGGAGGAGGAAGTTCAGGGGGGTCCCCCCAGTGGTCCTCCTCACCACAAGGAGGGATTGAGAGGTTGGGATGCCCCGTGCACAGAGCAGGGCCGGGTCTCACGTGCCGCACTCACAAGGGTGATGTTTTCACGTAGGTGATGTTGCCGCCGGGCTGGGGACACTCGGGGCTGACGCACTGGAAGCCCCCGCCTGTGTTGATGCACGTTGTGCCCCGCGTGCAGTTGTCCCGCGACAGAGCGCACTCATCGATGTCTGCAAAACAGGCAGGCAACAGAGACCTGGAAACCCTTATTTCCAGGTGCGTTTTGGCAGGAAACAGGTGAAGTGGAGCAAACCTTCGATAGGAATAAGGAAAGCGTGGAAGTTTCCCACCCTGCCACTTGCATCCCTCCCTGACCGTGCACTGGCCCCTTTCAGGGTAAGGCTGCAAACCCAGATCTGATGGAAATAATCACTAAGTTCACTCCCAAATCTCACTTTCCATCAACTCCTACTCTTCCCCTACTGTTGCTGCCCAGGGCCAGCAGGGGTTAGGGCAGCGGGATGGGTTTGTTTTCCTAACTTTCTGCTAAGCTCTCTGAGTGCGTCAGCACACCAAGTAAGGTAAGGGCGGCTTACCTAGCAGTAAGACCAAGGGCTTTAATCGCGGATGTGTGTTGGGAGTGTTACCAAGATGTTATGAAAACATAGCGTAGCAGCAGAAATCACATTGAAAATGAGGAAAGATTTTTCACTATGATCTACTTTTGGGGCAATCGTGCAAGGTTGGGCAAGGTGGGAAAGCTGCCCATGCTGCCTCACCTTCACAGCTCTTGCCATCGCCCAGCAGGCTGTACCCACTGGGACAGGCGCAGCGGTAGGAGCCGGGCAGGTTGACGCAGGCGTGGGCACACAGCCGTGGGGCCCCTTCTGCCTGGTACAGCTCACACTCGTCCACATCTGCAGGGAAACAAGCAGTGCTACACACCCACGGCCCCTTTACTCCTCACCCTGCAGCCCTTTAAGCCCTTACCCCGGCAGAGGCTGGCGGCGGCCGTGCCGCTCATGTGAAAGCCGGGCTCGCAGCGGCACTGCTGGGTGTGCTCCACCTGGGCACAGCGGGGCTTGCGGCTGAAGGCAGGATCGGCTGTCGCACTCCATGCTGGGGGCTCTGCAGGGCACCGGGGCAAGGTGAGGCCAGGACACAGCACGCACCCAACCCGAGCACCCTGTGTCACCCACCTGTCTGCGTGCGGTGCTGGCAGGCGGCCCCGCTCCACGGCGGTGGGCAGAGGCAGCGGTGCTGGCCTGGTCCCTCCACGCAGGTGCCGCCGTTCTGGCAGGGGCTGCTGGAGCACGTGCTGAGCTCTGCAAAAAGCCAGGTTTTGTCTGATGTATTTTGAAACGGCACCATAACCTGATATTTCACCAAACTTGGACCGCGAGAATCCCTCTTGTTCCAATAACCCAGGTTGCGTCTGTACTTGCAGCCAGATCTGGAGCCCAGGAAATGCTCCCACAGCTGTAGCCACATCCAGCCAAAGGAAGGGAAGTGGTACCTGTGCAGCGCGGCTCCTGTCCGCTCCAGCTGCCATCAGCCTGGCATATCCGTGTGCTGGAACCCTGCAGCTCGAAGCCAGGCTCACAGGCAAAGTGCACCTCGTGCTCCACCAGGTACTTGGTGCCGAACATTCGCCCGCCAGCAGGGGCCTGTGGGGCTGGGCAGGACACTGCAAATAGACCAAGCGGGGGAGAAGTGTTGATCTGCCTGAGAGCAAAAGGCCTTGCAGAGGGATCCAAACAGCCTGGATTGATGGGCTGAGCCCAGCAGGATGAGCTTCACCAAGCCCAAGCGCCGGGTGCTGCACTTTGGCCACAGCAGCCCCACGCAGCACTGCAGCCCTGGGGCAGTGGCTGGCAAGCTGTGCGGAGGCAAAGGCTGCGGGGCCGTTAGCTGACAGCCGGCTGAGCGTGAGCCAGCAGTGTGCCCAGGTGGCCAAGAAGGCCAGCGGCACCCCGGCGTGTGTCAGCAGCAGGAGGTGAGCGGCCCTCCGCACTGCCGCTGGTGAGGCCGCACCTCCAGTGCTGCGCTCAGCGCTGGGCCCTCACTGCAGGAAAGACACCGAGGGCTGCAGCGTGTCCAGAGAAGGGCAGCGGGGCTGTGAGGGGTCTGGGGCACAAGTGTGATGGGGAGCGGCTGAGGAACCGGGGCTGTTCGGTCTGGAGAAGAGGAGGCTCAGGGCAGACCTATGGATCTGCAACCACCTGAAAGGAGGCTGCAAGATGAGAGGTGGCAGCCTTAAATTGCAGTAGGGGAGGTTCAGGCTGGCTGCTAGGAACAATTCCTTCTCCCAAAGAGCGGTGAGGCAGTGGCACAGCTGCCCAGGGAGCGGTGGGGTCACCTGGAGGTGCCCCAGAGCCGTGGGGATGTGGCTCTGAGGGATGTGGCAGTGGGCACAGTGGGGTGGGCTGGGGTTGCAGCGAATGATCTCAGTGGTCTTTTCCAACCTTCATGATTCTACGAAATTCCAAGAGCAGTGGGATGGGGTCAGCGGGCAGATCCACAGTGGTTCATCGGTAGCATCCAGCCCCAAATGACCAAAGACCCTGGAGCCCACTGCTCACCCATCATCCCAAAGCCCCCATGGCACTCACCAGGCGTGGGCTCCGGGGCCGCCTTGGCCAGGGCTGCATGCAGCGTGCTGAGGCGGCTCTTCATCAGGCGCAGGCCCTCGGCGAAGCGCGTCTCCTGGCCCTTCAGCAGCTGCTGCATCTGCCGCACAGCTGCCAGGAGCTGCTGCCTGCCTGGGCAGCCCTGCGGGCACCACAAGCATTCAGCACCCACAGCCCCAGCACCCACCAGGCTTCTCTAGGTCCCGTCATTTGCCCCCGTTGGCCAAACGCGGGGGTTCTGAACCCAAACATCGTGTGGGAAATCCCTAGCTGTGGCGTGGCCTGCTACATCCTAACGTGGCAACGCATCGCTCTGATAGCTTTGTTATTCCTGGGAGAGATGCCACAGCACGTCCTGCTGGATCTAGAGCCGTGTCCCACTTCCATGTTAGAAAATAATAGAAAAACAGATGTCTTGTGAGTTCTTCTGGGGCCAGAAACACTTGTGGGACTTCTGCCTGCAAGCTAATGGTTACCAAGGGACTGACTCATGCAGGCGACGGGCATCTTTATTATAGGTTTCCTGAGGAATTAACTGAAAACCAAAGGGAAAGAGCAAGAGCTGAGCACAGCAGAGTCAATTTTGTGCCTGGAGATTTGCAGAGCACGCGGAGCAGGGGATGAACAACCCCTATGGGGAGTGCATAACCCCGTGTTGTGCCCAGATGCGATGGGAAAAGGAGACGGGTCCAAGGCTGGGACCGAGCAAACAGAGCTGCGGGGCAGGGGTTGATCCACTTTGCAAAAAGCTACCGAGGGTTTGCAAAGGAAAAAAGAAAAGTCAGCCCCAAACAGCGTGCTCGAGGCACTCAGCATCATCCCCTGCCGCTGCTCGTGGCTGTTTCAAGGTTGCCGGGGATGAGCTGAGCCCTGCCGGCAGCTCTGGGGTGCGCAGCACAGGAAGAGGGAGGAAAAAGCAAATAGATGCCTGGCATCCCGCGCACTTCAATAAACAGCTCTTTGTTAGGTCTGACTTTAACTTCAGGAGCCAGCGGAGCTCCCCGCGGGGTGCTGAGCCGTAACAAACCCCCGCTCTCCCATAAAAACAGCGGTGCTTTTTGCTCTGGGCGTACTTGGTCACGATTTCAGGTGCGGGGAAATTTAAAAACAAACAAACAAACAAACAGCAACACAAAAGCAATACCGAAGCTTTGCTTTGCACTAACAGCCTCCGTGCTCACGCCTCCCTCCCACAGCCTCGGGTGACGGAGAAGGGAGCGGAGCTGCAGCGGGACGTGCGTGCTCCGCTTGGCTCACCTGCTGGGGCGGGGAGCACAAATTGCATCGAACCGCGAGGGGGGGATTCGAAGAGTTGTTGGGGGGTGGGAGGGTGCGTTTAGCATGCTCTAAGCCTCCTGCTTTAGGGAGAAGGGAAAGCAGATGAGATCTCGCAGGAGGCATCCCCGAGACCCCGCAGCTCCGCGGAGGCAGAGGGACGAAAGGACGCGCGTGCGGATAGCCCAGACCCACGCGAGGACGAAGACGAGGACGAGCTCACCTGGGCCGCCGGCGTGGCCAGCCGTGCCGCCGGGCACAGCAGCAGCAACGGCAGCAGCAGAGGGAGGCTGCGGCGGAGCCCCGGAGCCATGGTCCCGCGGTCGAGCAGGGCTCTTGGCGGGAGGAAGGCGGTGAGCTCCCTCCGCCCGGCACCTCTGCCTCCTGGCTGGGATGAGTTATCCCTCCCACGCCGCCCTGCGCACCGCGGCCGGGGAAGCCGAGCCCTGGCGAACGGCACGGCGGCTGCCGGGCGCTGCTCGCACCCTGCGAAGCAGGACGAGGGCAGCGGATGGAGGAGCTCGCCCTGGGGAGCGGAGCTCGGGGCTCGCGTGGGGCAGCCTGCGTCCTCCTCCCTGAGCCCCGGCTGTGGTCACCGTCATCCCAAATGCCGGCTGCGTGGAGCCCTTCTGTCTGCAGCTACCTCAAGGCCTGCCCTATAAGGGGGGGTTGCCTTTGGTTCATCACGCTGTCAGCTATTTCACCTTATTTCCCCTTATCTCTAGCTACCTGCATTTCAGCCGACATCCACAGCTGCACCCCACCTTCAATGAAGCCCACGTTACCAGCCCATAGGATTCCCATGCACAGCAAATGTTTGTAGGTTGCAAAAATGCCACTCCTGGGCTGTGTGCAGCCTCCTCCCCGAGCCCATGTCCCCTTCCCACAGCCACACACTGTGGGGTGCAATGAACACTATGCAGTATGTGGGGTCCCTGCACCATCTACTGGGCATGGTGCAGTAATGAGAGCTGGGTCTGGGTACTGGCAGGGTTGGGGAGATCTCCTAGGGCAGAGTTTTGAGAGTTGTCTTCCCAGCCCGCAGTGGGGTGCTCTAAATCAGCCTGTGAGATGGAAAGAGCAGAAATCCCCCCAAAACAGAGAAGGAATGCAAGCCCCAGAGCAGCTCTACAGATAGGCCAAGTGTGGCTCCATTGCTCCCAGGCCTCTCCCATCAGTCTCCCGTAATGCCATCAATGCATTGCTCTGCACACAGGTAGGCCAGGATGATCAGTGTGTGGAGATGCACTGGGGACAAACCAAAACCCACTGTTTGGATAGGAGATGGCAAAGGTCCTGGTGCTGTCATTTGGGTTCTGCTTGGTGGTTTTCAGCAGGGACGTATCGCTGTGTGAAATGCCTGGGCCAGGGCTGTGTATCAGCCCTGACCATCCTCAGTACTGCTTGTTGAAAAAGCGACTGAAAATGCTCAAAAAGGTAAAAAAATAAAAAAAGAAATCCCACCTTTTCTGGTGCCACCACAGTCTGGGCTGCAGGAAGGCAACCCCAATGTGAGCAGCACCATTTACCCCAGATCTCCACACTGCCCACCCCTGCCATAGCCGTTACCCTCAGGGGGACATGGGCTGCTCTGTGAGCCAGGACCCAAAGCCTCCCAGTACATCAAACATCCTTAGAGCATTTAACCACCTTGTGGTCTCCTCCAGGAAGGGCTGGACTCCCGTATGAAAATAATGCAAGAAGAAATAAGACTGTTTATTAAAATAAAATCTCTCTGTCCCGATTCACACCCTGCTTCGCGCAGGCTCCATTCACAGCAGCACTTCAGAGTCCTCCAGGCAGCCATCAGCACAGGGCAGCTGAGCTGCAAGCGAGCTGCCAACAGGCAAGGTGCTGGCCTCGGTCCACGCCGAGCCCTGGTGGGGCAGCAGTGGGACGTAAGCCTCCTCCGTGGGGCTGCCCTCGCTCTCAAGGACGTACCTCGAGCCCCCGTCGTGGATATCCACTGCCACCAGCGCTGCCTCCGTGTGGGAGCAGCAGGGCTCAGCAATGTCCCCGGTGTCCAAGTCAGAGTCCGCTTGGGGGAAGCCCGAATCCTGGGTGGAGTCGGGGCTCTCCTCTGGCAGGCTGGTGTTGACGTAGATGACGTCCCCGGACCCCCTCAGGGCAGGAAGGCTTTCCAAAAGCTTCTCCAGATGAACTTTCAGCTGCGAGAACGTGGGTCGGTCAGCAGGTTCAGCCCTCCAGCAGGAGGACATGATATCGTACCTGGGAATGAGGAGAGGAAATGCAGCTGTCGTGGAGGATGTTGCTGAGTGCTGGGCTTCGAGATGTACGTGCTCTGATTCCCTGCTTGGAAACTGGGTGAGTCCCGAGTCACTTTGCATTAAAACAAAGCAAAACCCGCTCCCCCACTTTAGCTGTTTTGTTGAGAAAGGAGTGCAGCAGCCCTAGGCATGGCCTTTATGGCAAAACGGTCTTAAAAATGAAATAACAACAACAAAAACTTTGACTCCTTCACCACAAACTGCAGAGGGCACTGCTGCCACCTCTGCAGGACCCAGCAAGGTGGCCTCTGGCACTTCTCACCCCCCCACGCCGCCTGCTGCAGGCAGCCCATCATCAGCCTTTGGCGTGAACCCCACCAACACACTGCCTTCTGTGGGGATATTTTTGGAGACTTCTGTGTGACACCTTGCCTGGAGTCAAGAAGATGCTGGGTCATACTCTGCTATGGGATCTGGCTCGTATTAAAACTCATGAGATTAACAGAACATTAAAGATTTGGAGCTGTTTGTTTTTTTTTTTCATATGAGACATGCTCACTTAAAATTTCACCCACACCACTCTTCTGGCCAGCTCTCTTCTCAGAGCTAACCTGTGTGTGTGAGCTCCCTGCCTGTCAACCCTACAAGGAAAAAAGGTTCTGTCTTTGATATTTTTATTTGAATTCAGTGTCTGGGGACAGTTGGAGCGGGGACGTAGGAGGTTTTTTGCAGCCTGGGCATAGTGGTGTAATACTCACAGTTCATCTAAGCAGTTCTCAGGCTTTTTGAGCCGCTGCCCGTGGAATAGATACTCATAAATCTCGTGGTTCTGCACCCCTGGGTACGGAGTCATCCCTCTGGTGGCTATCTCCCACATGGTAACGCCAAATGCCCACTGTGGTAACAAAGGGAAAGCGTGCTGCAAGGACATTTCCAGGAGGAATGAATGAATCTTTTCATGGGGAAAGGTCACTTCCTAGCATCCACTGGGCTCTCGCACAATGCTAATAGTTGTATCTTCAGTCCTGCCTTCCCCAAAATTGGAAATGATAAGAAATGCCATACGACAGGCAAGCAGCCCACTCAGTAAACTTATTCCAGGATGCTGGGCAGGCAACGAAAGGTCAGCATGGCCTGTTACTGACTGGCTTTTGCACTTGCAAGGTACAAGAACAACCCCTACAAAGTGCTACAGCTGTGGAGGACTCGACTCAGGGATCACTTTCTTGCTCTTGGCTCCTGCTTCCTGGCTGCCCAGCCATGTGTACCTACCACATCACTCTTGGTGGTGTAGACACGGTCAGCCAGGGACTCTATCGCAATCCACTTCACTGGCATTTTTGCTATTCGGCCCTGACGATAGTAATCGCCGCTGTAGATCTTCTTGGACAACCCAAAGTCTGCCACGCACACCGTCATGTCGTCCCTTAACCTGCCGGGTACAAACGGGGTCAGAGAGCCCTGGGGATGCAAAGCCTGCTTTCCTGACAGATGTGTAATGACTGGTGATCACGCCTTCATCAGGCTGGCTCTTGAAACACTGGGTACGACTGCCTCTTCTTTCCACAGCTCAAGAAATGATGAGAAAGAAAAGTTAGACGTGCCAAATTCTGGACTCTAGTTCTGAGATTGGTCTCCTCGCTATGTCTCCCCAGGAGACTCCAAGGGAGGTTTTACTTAAGGAAACCCACTCTGTACTCATTCCTAGCACTATAAAGCCATGGGACTTCCACCACTTTTCACCTTGCCAGGCCAAAACAGAAGGAAAGCAAACTCACATGCAGTTCCGAGCCGCCAAATCCCTGTGAAGAAACTGCCGACTGCTCAGGTACTCCATCCCCAGGGCAATATCCACCATGAACTTCACCAGAGTCTGCAGGGGCACAAACTGAGGAGGGAGGATGTGGGTCAGAGGGTCTGAGTGCTTTGGGAGGCACGTTTGGTCTGACCAGACCTGCTCAGGCCAGCTCTGAGTTAGTCTCAGAGAGCACAAGGAGCCCACAGCAGTGGCCACCAAGGGTGACAGCCTCAGACCATGAGATTTATTGAATCAGAAACCTGCAGAAGCTGCAGATGCTGGGACAGCTGTTTCAGAAACAAAACCAAGCGCTGTCTGCCAGGCTGTCATGCAGGCCAGAACGGTCCATCCTGGCAAACCAGATATCATGCATACCCTTTGCACCTCTGCTTCCTCCTTTCACAACTTCTGAATGCAGCCTTCAACTAGATATTGTTTCCTTGTGGCTGTTCCCACCGGCTGCCTTAACATCACATATTACAGGCTAGAAAGTAGCTCTGTAGGAAAGGACTGTGGGTCGTGGTGTGGAGCAAGGTGACCGTGACTCAGGAAGGCACGAATCCCACAGGCTTGTGTAGGGCCAGATCCCACTGCCAGCAGCAACAAAGCAGGCGGCAGGACTACAACCAAGTCCTCCTGCAGTTCCCCAAAACCAAAGGCAGGTTTTGCCCGGTGTCCCTAAAAGAGGTACAGTCACCCCTTGCTCTTTGCAGGCATAGGACCCTTTGCTGCCCACCTTCGTTACCTGGGGGGCCATCTCCAGCCGGGAGCGAAGCAGGAAGCTGTGCAGGTCACCGTATTTCATGAAGGGGAGAACCACCATGGGCTTGGGGATCTGCTGAGAGCTCAGCTCGATGCACACGCCTGGAACACATGGACACAGCTCACACGTGGGACTTGAGTATGGTCCCACTCCCAGCCCAACCTGGGGACCCCATACCTAGGAGCTTGATGACATTGGGGTGGTCAAAGTCCTTCATGCACGCTGCTTCACTGAGGAACTCTTCTATCTCTCTATGGGAAAAGTTATCCACTGGGAAGCAAAGGAAAAACAAGAAATTTAAGGCCTTGAGAGCTTTAACACTTTAATCACTGCTGCCACATCCCTTTACAGCAGAGTTCTTGTGTGGGCAAAGGGTAAGGGACCACCAATATGACAGAGACATCACACCAGAGGTTTGCACCAGCATTGGGTTATGCAGCATATGGAAGCAGGGAAGAGTCCCACCCCGCTCATGCAGTTTGCAATGGGTCAGGCTGGACAGAGGCCACAGCACATAGGATTAGATATGAGCATCCCCAAAAAGCCTGGGGTCTCTAATCTGGCCAGAGACAAGTCCTGTCCTTTCCCAGTTCCTCAAGACAAAACTGGCTGTAAGAGGAGTGCCCTTCCCAGCAGGGCTTTGGTCATCATTTGGAAAAAGGCACGAGACAACCCACACACCTTTCCCCATATCCACCACGCTTTCCCTTCTACTGCCCAGCATCTGCCCAGCAGATCTCCTATCACAGCTGCATCTCTCTGGCTAGGACCAGGAGCAGTGGCAGAGACCAGCATCCCTACAGAACGGTACCAGGATATAGAGAGAGCCCCAGAGAGGGGTTTAGGGAGCACCAGTACCTGCTGTGCCAAACAGCAGCAGGTTCTGCAAGGCCAGGGTTACTTACACTTCATGGTCTTGACGGCCACCTTCTGTGGGGTGCCTTCTGGCTGGCTGAGACGCCCCTCCATCACTGACCCGAACTCCCCTGCGCCATGGGAAAGAAGCAAGCACTTTACCCACACCTCTACAGACTGCCTGTCGAGACATCGCTGTCTTCTCAAAGATCTGAAGTGCTCTAAGACAGAGACCTTGTCTCCAAAAGGCAGAGGGGGATGCTTGTGTCCTCGTGGCAGGACAAAGACATGAATGTAGGGGTCCAAATTCCCAGCTCTGCCATCCAGGGGCCAAGTGATGATGTGAACATCAGCAGCAGTCCCTGCTCCATCAGTCCAGCCACACACCCACCCCCAGCCCCTGCAGCACCATCACTCACCCTCTCCCAGGACTTTCCCCAGGCTGAGGGCATTTCTGTCAATGACGACATCCTGCAGCTTCTGCTGGAGCTCGCTGCTGACACCCAGGCTACCCACTGCAAGAGAGGGGAAGAGGAGTTCAGACCCAGAAGACTTCAGTTGCAGGCCTACCATTTACAGCATCAGGGTGTGCCATGGTACAGAGAGAGCTGACCGAGAGGCAAGGTTTCATAGTTTTGTAGCATCTGAGTTTCCCTTAATGCCCGTGGGCCATCCAGCTAGAGACAGAGCCTTAGAATTTCACAGGCAACCAGGTGAGGAAACCCAGCTTGGCAGACATGTGAAGAACTGGAAGAATCGGGCCCATGGCTTGCCCTGTTGCTATCCTGTCACCTCGTTGCAGAGGGATGAGAAGAACACTCACATGTCAGTTCGATGGCTCTCCGGCAGTAGGACTTCTTGGCTGTGTAGTTCACCACCAGCTCTGAATCATTTCTGCTGAAGGCATTCCTGGTGGGATAGAAAGTGTGCGAGGTCACTTCAGCTGTTTTCCCTCTGCTCAGAGAACCACAGCTGCAGGCACGGGTGACCACAGAGCTACCCATGAGATCAGCAGCAAAGGAGGAAATGCACATTTGCTCTGATCCTTTTCATTTCCCTCTCACTGGATCATTGCCATTGCCTACAACGTCTGATCAAAACATCTACTTGATAAACAAGGCTGATCTACAAAGGAGTGAGTCACAGAGGTATTCTGGGGAGGAAATGGGATACTCATTTCCTAGTCTCACAGCAGTCTGGGCTGGTAGCAATACTACCCACTTCCTACAGCGACCTCCTCTGCACGATGTGCAGCTTGAGCATATCAGTGCTCCACATCAGCACGTAGCTCCTTTAGTCACCACAATCCTTTAGCCAAAAAGAAGTCATGGGAGGCGTACGTCACAGCCCCAGAATGATGGTGGGCATGCTGCTGGGAGATGCTGTGCTGCCTCTGTGGAGCAGGGCAGAGGCCCAGCTCAGGGAAACAACAACTGCAAGGACACAGAGATCCCCATAATGTTACATCAGTTAGAGAATCTTACAGACCCATTTTTCAGACTGAGATTGAGGTGATGCTGTGAGGGACCAAAGCAGACGTCATTCACTGCCAGCTCAATAAACTCCCTTACTGAAGTGATGCATTTCCAAAGGAGTGGATTATAGCATTTTCCCATTTGGCATCCAATGATGCCACTCGTAAGACAAGCTGGTAACGCCACAATTATTTAGCACAAATAATAGGACAGGGCACTTAAATGCCACTCAGAAAGTCACAAGGGTGAGTGAGCAGTGCTGGCTTGCTGTAGGGGATAACAGCCCTTTGTCCATGCTACTAAAAATGTCACTAAGTGTGGTCCAGTGGTCTCTGCCCTGCCGACACTGGTGCTGCACTCAGCCCTTGGACCAAGACAGGTTCAGTGCGTGACGAGGCAGGAGGGGTTTCTCCAGGCCCCAGGACACAGGATATCATACATCTTTGTTCTCTCTCCACTGCATCAAAATGCCAAGGTCACCTCCCATACTGAATTGCCCGAGTTTACTTCCCTTTAAAAATAGGAATAATTAAGTAAAAGGTGCACTGCTGAGCTAAGAAAGGAAGGGGAAGTACTGTTGCTGTGGTAAAATCACACTTAGTTCCCCTGTGCCTCTCACTGGCATGAAAATGGGAAATGACAATGCTGAAAGAGGCAGAAGCCTTCTCCCTGGATCCAGGGGGGGCAAAAAGCTCCCCTGCCTGTCCTTCCCCCCACGCCTGCCACCTGCCCAGCTCAGAGCACCACCATCAGCTGCTCTCCCTTTGGCTTACCCATACTTTGTTTCCATGCATCTTTTCTGGATCACTACAGACAAGCAGAGGATCAGCCCAACAGCAACCGTACCACAGATGAAGCCCAGTGCTACTACAAAGGAGTCCGTGTTCCCAGATGCCGGCGTTGAAGAGGGAGCTGAGGTTATTAACCCTAAGGAAACATCATGTTAGCAGAGCCGGTGAAAGAGAATCAGCCCATGGAGAGCAGAGGAGGATATCACAGTGGCTTAGAAACCAATCCCTATTCAGCCTGGTGAAGAGGAGGCTCAGGGCAGACCTATGGCTCTGCAACCCCCTGAAAGGAGGCTGTGTGAGGGGGGGTCGGCCTCTGCTGGCAGGGAACGGCCATAGGACGAGAGGGGATGGCCTCACGTTGTGCCAGGGGAGGTTCGGGTTGGCTGCTAGGAACAATTCCTTCTGCAGAAGTGATTCTGCACTGACACAGCTGCCCAGGGAGCGCTGGGGTCACCTGGAGGAGTCCCAGAGCCGTGGGATGTGGCACTGTAGGACAATGGGCACAGTGGGGGTGGCTTGGTGGATGGCCTAAATGATCTTAGACGTCTTTTCCAACCTTAATAACTCTATGAATTTCCTGATGCTGCATTCAGATAGCCTGGCCAATGGGGACAGCATCTGGCATTGACAGAATGTGATGATGGTAGCAGGGAACTCTGACCAGATCTGTGCAAACCACCAGTCAAGGAAAGCGTACACTGTGAGCTTCCACAGCATCTCCCACCCGCAGAGACAGGAATCTCCTTACCACTGGCAGGAACAAAGACCTCCACCGGGCTGCTGAAGGGCCCCACGCCTCCCTTGGTGACAGCAGCCACACGCACTGAGCAGGTGGCATTGGTGGCCACCACAGGCAGGATGGCCACGGTGGCATTATGCTGGGCTTCCGAGGAGACGTTCTGCTGGAGACAAGAGAAGACGGGCATGGGATGGGGCTGACAGCAACAGTGAAAGCCAGAGGTTTGCTGAATTCATTATACAATTGCATGGCTTTGCTGCTGGAAGCCCAGAGGAAATACAGCAGGAGCAGCAAGCTATTTATGGAGAATAATAGCCCTGAAAAGGAGCTGAGCGTTGTTTCCTGCTTCAGTCTTTGCTTATCAACTGAAGCAGCAGAGCCAGAAAATAGGCAAGAAAGCCATCCTGCAAGGGAGGAGGAAAGGCACTGCACACACCAGGGTGTGAAACACCTTTCTCCTCTCACTTCTACAGCCATCAGCCCCATTCCACGCCCATAAAGGTGTTCTAAACATCAGCCTGCTCTTCTCCAGCGTGAGTAACACTGCCCCTGCCTGAGGCTGTGCTCCTGATTGCCAGGAGCTGGCACAAGGGCCACAGCAATGCTGCAGCTCTGTCCCACACAGCGTGGGGATGTGACGCACCCAGGGACAGCACGGGCTCTGTTCTGTGCCTGGCAGGTGGCCATGGCCCCGTGGTGCCACCCGAGCTCTGTGAGCCTTGTGCCAGGCAGTCCCACGAGCCCCTGAACCACCACCACCCCCTCGCATGGCACAGCCCCTCTGCCTTTCTACTGCAGTGCTCTCAGCTTCATCCTTCCAGTGCCCGGCCGCAGAGAGTAAGTCTTAGGACAGATATCTTCCGGTTTTATGCTAATCATATTTCCAGCTTGAAAAGTGTGCTTCCTTGCCCGGTGACATTAGAGATGTCAATGTGTTTCATGGCAAAGTTTGGTGTTTTTTTTTTTCCTTGATAAAAACACAAGTGATCTTTTCTTGCAAATTCCCTGTTGTTTCCTGATCTTCTTGTGACTCAGCCAAGCAGCTGAGAAAGTGCCTGCTGCTGCTTCTCGCTGGCTGCCAGCTGCAAAGCAACTGCCCTGTGATGTGCAAAACATCTGGCAGGCTGCTGGAAGAGGCAGAGCCTGGCTCTGTGCTGCTGCTCTCAACTTCAAGCGAAAATGGCAGCAGGGCGGGCAAGGAGGAAATCAGAACTGATTTCTGTTCACAAAAAGGCCACCGAAATTGATGTGAAACACAGACAAGCAGCAGGCAGAGCTCCACAGGCTCTAGCAGAAGGCACTGCCCTGAGGAACATCTCTTTTCCAACCACTTTGCTTTCATGGCACCCGTCAGTGGAAATGCACACGAGGTCATTTTCCCACCGCCAGCCTCAAACTGCGCTGGGATCCTTTAACATCTCCCACAGCCCTGCTGTGTCACTTGAGGACAGAGCCGAACAGATATCAAACGGCTCGTGGAGAGTATGAGAACATTTTCAAAGCAGACAGCCCTTCTGTCAGGACAGAACTGCCAAATTTAATGATTTTTATGAGTCTTGTGGTAGCTGAGGAATTCCTTCGTGTCTCAGCTCCTGCAGCCCTGGGTCAAACAAGAATCGCTGGTTTAAAAATAAAACCAGCACTTTTTGGAGTTTTAAAAATTGTTTGTTTTTTTTTTTAACTGATTGTGGAGAAAAAGAGGCCTGCAGGTGGCCCTGCTGACACAGAAATCCACAATCCCACCGCAGTTCTGGTGCCAGGACTTTCAAACTGATGGTTATTTGGGGGGAAGCCTGATGTGAGAAGGGCAGGATTCTTCGCAGCACTTGCGCTCTGTGGGGCCACTAGCACAGGAAGGAGAGAAGAAGCTGAGGATATCTAGCATTTAACATTCAGCCTCTCCAGAGCCCAAATTCAGAGGCTTTATGCCTGGAAAACAAAAGCTTTTCCACTTATTTTTGGCAAATGGCAACAATCACATTGCTCCTGTGCTTTGGTCTGTCTGTCCGTCAGCTCCAGCAGACAGACTGCAAGCAGCTCATGAGGGCACCCAGCTCCACAGCCAGCCCAAGGATGCTCTGTGAGGGATGTGGCACAGCCAACTGCCATCCCCAGCCCTTAGGATAACAAATGCTGGCCCCTGCCCTTGGTTTGCTGCCTCTGGGCATCTTCACAGGCATTTTTGCCTTTCAGAAAGTCTGTAAGCTGATAAAACAAAGCAGCACTGAGCACCTTTTGATCTGCAAAGCCAAGGTTGTCTGGAAGATAACTGCCTAGCAGAGCTACTTCCTACTTCCATCTGATCTCATTCCCCACTAGTGGGGTTTTTAGCCTCCTGAAAGCCAGCATGAACGAGAACAGTAATGGACCAGGGTCCTGAGCAGAAAGCATTTAACTTGGGAATTTTATTTAAAAAAATAATAAGTTTCCCAGAGCTTAAGGGCACAGCCTGTTTTTCACTTACTGCTTAAGAGATGACAAATGTGTCAGCATTTTTTTTCCATGCTAGTCACAAGACCATAATATTGTTTCCTTGACTTCATTCAGCCTGGATCTATACATGCTCTTTTTCAGAAGCATAAAAGGAGAACAGAAAATGCAGCATCTTACAAAAAAAGAGCATGAGTCACTTTTTCCACACAAAGTTTAGGTCGCCAGTGCCTCTCTGTGCTTTTTGCCTGGGACAGAGGAAGACCAAACCACAGCGCAGAGGGGACGGCTGGATACATCCATGCAATTATCCTAAGGCTCCCTGGCCACAAGCAGAACTTGGATGGAATCCCATCCTCCATCTCTCACGCTGTTTTGCCCAGTACCTAAGATGTCCCAAGGCCTGGAGGAGGCAAGCAATGCTGTGCCAAATGACTTCGTGTGCTGCGGATGGGTCCCCTGCCCTAACACGCTCCCAGAGCGTAACAACTCAGTGCTATGGGTTGTCTGTCAAACTCTCCCCCAGTCCCCTGGTGACTTACCAGCCCCTTGGAGTCCTGCCACGTGTGCCAGATGTGATATCCCTGCAGCTCCCCCTGTGTCCTCTCGAGGGGTGGCTTCACCCATCGGATTTCCAGGAAGGAGCTGGATTCGTTGAGTGACACTGTGACGTTCAGCGGCTGGCTAGTTGGAGCTGCAGGAGTCAAAGAGAAATAAGGGGAGGGGAGGCAGGGGGATGTGTGCATCCCTGAGGGACGTGGCAGGTGGGCTGAAAATGAGCTGCAGCTCAAGCAGACAGCATCCACTATTTCCAATCGCCTTTAATATTTCCAGCAGGTGATCGCATGTGGGTACATTTCCCTTCTCCAGTCAAGATATCCCAACCCTAAACAGCCATCTCTCTGAAGCAGCAACTCATCCAGGCAGTGCTGCACAGAGCACAGCAGTGAGCCTTAAGCAGGGAAACCTTTCTCAGCACTAGCAACTCATTTCCTACCTCCTTCCGTGGTACTGGCTGTTATCCAGGGGCTAAATGCCGACCAACCGACTTCATTCTTGCAAGAAACACTGATGTTATAATCTGCCATGGGCCACAGCTGCTGGATGTGATACACGTGGGGAGGCACCGACGTGTTAAAGAGCAGAAATGAGACATTGCTTCGTGGAACGGCTTCCTTGACCTTAATGGAAAAATCAGTCCAGAAACAGGGATTAGTCAGCAACAACCTGCAGGCTGAGAGGCACAGCAGGATTTTACATCTGCAAACAGGATCCAGAGCCCTGCCTCCCTTTCTGTCCTCCATCAAAACAACACCAGGGCTTCATCCCTCCCAAGCAGAAAGCTGACAGCAGGCCATCCTCAGAACCCAGCGCTGGGTCTCAAATGCATGTGGAGAAGAAAGAGATGCAGCTTGACATGGCAGATATGTGTGAAAATGTGGAAAGCAAAGGGAGGGCAGGATGTTTTGCTATTTCTTGCAACTGGAAGCAAAAGGAGCACCCTATTAAATTACCAGGCAGTGAGTCTCAAACAAACAAAATGAAGTCTGTTTTCATTCAGCACATCGTTATTCACAGAACTTATCAGACTTTGTGGGAGACAAGAATGCACACAGCCCCAGGGGAGCATCAGTCAAATCGATGGGGAACCAGGCAGCCAGGAGTATTAAGGGTGAAGGTCTAGATGCAATCTGTGCCGGGAAAGATCTCCCCATCAGGGAGCTCACTGTGTTAGCACAGTCTTCCCTCTCGTGAACCCTCTAGAAGGACCAATCACAGTCCTCACTACACTCCATCGTTACCCAGAGAAGGTTGCCCAGAGAGCTGTGGGTGCCCCAGCCCTGGAGATGCCCAAGGCCAGGTTGGATGGCACCCTGGGCAGCCTGAGCTGGTGGAAGGCAGCCAGCCCACGGCAGAGGATTGGGACTGAGTGGCCTTTTGGGTGCCTTTCAACCCAAGCTATTCTGTGATTCTATGATCATTGAAATGAATGAATGAATTCAATGCATTAGGAGCAAGTCACGATTTTTGGACAAAGATAAACTTTTTTTCCAGTGTATCAGGGCTGAAAAAACTCCCTAAAAGGCTGGAATGACTGCTCACATTGGGGAAAGCATCTCATCATATTCCAGGACCTGTTTCCACTGCAGCTGGTGGTGCTAACTGGCTGATCCCACCCCAGATGCAGAGCTGGGACATTGAGCTTCTGCTCTGATCAGGCGTGAGAGAGACGTGCTTGCTCAGCATCACCTCTTCTGTTTTGCTTTCCATGCATGTCAGCAAAGTTCTCGGAACACAGCAAGCCCCACAAGAGCAGTCTCTCACTAGGTGGTGGGCAGAAGAGGGAAGAATGAGAATGAGAGACACTGGCATGAGCAGTGTGGATAACTCAGAAGACAACCATACTTTTCCTCTGGAAAGAGTCTATCAGACTAAGGTGCTTATTTTAAAAACATGTTTTTTACAAACTAACAGCTTGAACTCACCAGATATGATAAGAACAGCTCCTGCTTTAAGCACCAGGATGCTCAAAAATGATCTGTGTGGTTGATAGGCCACGCTACCCAAGCAAGAGGATTATCAAAGGAGACAGGAGAAAAAAGGCTTAGTCACGGCTGTGTTTTTGCCAGAAATCATGTCTTGTTTTCCAAATTGAAAGGCTATTTCCTACTGACAGACCATGAACATGAAGTCATAGGAAATTCCTTGGCTCTCCACCCCACTTCCTGAGCTCCATTCGGAATGCGGCGGTGGACACGGCGCTAATATTAGCTCAGGTACCTTTCCCCTCAGTAACTCCTTTCACTTTTACCTGCCTTCCGACATCCTCTGTCTCCTGAGAGGTCAGAGGACACGTCACATAGAAATAGGCTGGGAGGAAAAGGGAGGAAACAGTCTGTCCTCTGGCTCTTCACTCTGCACAGCCTTTCGCTCAGCCATGGGCGCAAACACAGCGCTGACTCGTGGGAGCTGCCTGAGGGTTATGGGAGGGCACTGGAGCAAGCTGGGAGCTGGGGCTCTGCTGTCACCGCTGCCACTCAGGCTTCTGAGCATTTTCACTTCCTACCAGTGAGAGTTCACACGATCTACTTAAAGCCACCCAATTTTTAATGCTCTGAGAGAGATGGGACCTTCGGCATATAGCCGAAGGAGGATTGCTCTGACATGAAGGCTAATGAGTACACGAAGGTTAATGAGTACATGAAGGCTAATGAGAGGGTTTGTAAATGCGGAAGTCTTGGGTGCCACAATATGCTGAGTTCAGTCTGCGTAGGATTTCTCCTGGCAGTGGCTGCTCCTCATCCCAGGACAGACTGTGTACTGCCTGAACCAGGGTACAGATTAACCACTGCAAAAAATGCATCCAGAAGAGAGCAAGCAATGGGACAATGAGACTCTGCAATGACAAAGAAGGGCAGCGGGCAGAAGCTATTTGCAGGGCTCCATGAATCCATGAAGATGGCTTCACTAGCTTGTCCAGGAGACTGACGACCCTCAGCTCCTCCCCAGTACTCAGAAGGTGTCAGGAGTGGAGAGCTGAGAGGAGCCTCCATCTCCAAACTCCAGGGGGAAGACCAGTCTGGGAAGTGTTTGATCAGAAGGTAAAAGTGGGGACAAGCACGTGATAGTAGCAATTCAGGATGTAGGAAACCTCCCAAAGAGCATCTCTCTGGGCATCTCTCTACGAAGAGACCTGACAACCTGACTATCTCGACTGAGAGATCTAAACCTCGATTTGGAGGTTCCTGTTTCCCTCCTAAGTTGTCTATTCTATGTATTTCAAGTGAAATGAGATGACCTTCCCCCCTCATGACTCACAACTTGAGGACCAGCATTTGCATCCTGTTTCCTCTGCCCACCCAAACAGCTGTCTGGGTGGTGCCACCCAGCACAGCCCTTTTCCCATTCAATTTCTCTGCAGGAAGCCTTTCAGTGAACTTTCTCCTGGCAGCAGGCAGAGCAAAGCCACACTCTGTGAGCAGACCACACCAGGCCCAGCACAGCTCCTTTGGAAGCCTGTTGTCCACCATAATGGTGCTCCAGCTGCCAGGTTACCAGCACCTAGAGACTCTACTACTCAGGTTTGACTTCTTGACTTTGCACTTTCCCTTTCAAAACTACTGGGAAAATCCAGCTCACTTTGCCCAAACCAATAGCTTGGTCTATTTGGTTCATGCCAAAGAACTTTGATTTTTCCCTGCCTTTGAGCATCCAGGCTGTAGAGGCAGGGGCCACAAACTTACCTTCACACTGCAGCTGTTCAAGGCAGAGAACGCATCGAAGCCTGGCACCCAGGAGATCACAATGCTGTGGGCCGTTCTCTTCAGGACATGCACGGTTTTTGGTGCAGATGGTATTCCTGTAAGGCAAAGCCAAGCACAGTCAGCTCTGGTGCTGGAGAGCTATGGGAAGCACTGCCTAGCTCAGGGCAGGCAGTGGGACTGTACTGGTAGGGGCACAGCAGCCCATATGCCTAGTACAAGCTCAGTAGGTTTAGGCCTTAGCACAGACATGGCCTGGCTGGCTTCCCCCATGCAGCTGCTGAGGCTTCAACTGTGCAAGAAGCCCAGGAACTGTCCTGGTTAGAGCTGCAGCAGTATCCTGCATCGGTGCACTGTAGATATTTTAGACCACTGGCAGGGAAGTAGAAAATCTCTGTTTTGACAGCACTCTGTGAGCTGAAACTACGCTCTGCGTTGCTTAGAGGCAATGACATTTTGGGGAACACCTTCCTTGCATTACCAGAGTGGTTCCCATTAGGAATGTCAAGAATTAACACCATTTCCTATGGAAAACTGTGAGTGCTGCCCTGGTTGTGAAGGAAGGAAAAGAAGGATACAACCCTTCGGAAACCTACTCTGGGTCTGACAGTTCTGCTTTCAAATGTGCTTTTTGGTGTTTCCTCCCACGGCTGCAACACTGGAGCTATCCTTGCTCCAAATGACCAAACAGCTCTGGGTGACTGTGCTACTACCTGCAACCTGCTTGATTTTAAATATCATTTTCAAACAGGAAAAAATAAATGTGCAAGTCCCAAAAACACCACCACCAGGTAGTGTTGAACGAGTGCTGGGAAGTGTGGAGGTTCAGGCAGCTCCTGATGGACAGATGTACTCAACAAGGAAAGGTAACACCATGGTCCCACTTACCTTTCACGTTGACCCGCCCAGGGTTGGAAGCAGTCAGCCCTTTGCTGTTGTGAGCCTCACAACTGAACAGTGCTGTTTCATTGAGACCTGCAGGGGAAAAACCAAGGATCTGTTTGCTGCACCTCTGCAAAATGCCCAAATCATAGCAACTTTCCACCTGCTGCTCACAAAAAAAAAAAAAAAAAAAAAAAAAAAAAAAAAAAAAAAATTGTGGCTTCCTTTGTTTTAATGTCGCCTTATTTTCCTCCAGCAACACAGAAAAAACTCTTCCACCACTTTTTGTCCCTCTGGCTGGCAGCTGGCTGGCCGAGGGTGACCCGTGCAGACCTTCTCACCACCTTCCACACCACGAGCACATGCATGCAGCCAGCACCAGCGCACAGGACAGGGCTGTGTGTTTCTACGGCATCGTTGCACAACCTCTTGAGTAAGCACTTGTTTTGTGTTCAAAAAGGGAAAGACAGAAAGCAGAAGAGCCCACCACCATGGCTTGAATCAGATGACTACTTTCCAAAGACTGCTCAAATCTCCCAGCTGATAATGAAGAAAGACTTCTTTCGGGGTCTGCTGGAAATACCCAAATGCAGAGTGCTGCTGGTTTCCTCTGGCTGTTAGCATGGCCTCTGCAAGTTGACCAGCGAGCAACAGCACCCAGAACTTTTGTCTCATGTCTGCCTGAGACAGGTGCTGAGCTGTCCCTGCTGTGCACATGGTGGCACAGGTGCCTGGGAGCACATTGTTTGCTGCCTTCCCCGAGTGGTTGAAGCTGTGTGCAGCATCCCCAGCATTTTTCATTTAGCTCGGCAGACTGCAGAGATCTGCACGAAGGCGCAGCGAAAGTCGTCTGCCTTTGCAGCTCATCCACCTGGATGTGCAGCAGTTGGTTGGGAGGTTGGCTGCAAAGAAGGAGGGTGCGGCCATCCTTGGATGGAAACGAGGACAGGGAACGATGTACCAGCCTGTTCTATTGTATCAACACATCCCAGTGCTTTTTGGGTACTGTCCAAGCCTTGCTTTTACAGCCTTTTCCTCTCCACTGGAAGGAAAACAGCCTCCTGTAGTTGTACAAGTAGAAGGAACCTAACTAATTCAAGCCTATGGATGAATAGAAGACGTTTGGATGCCAAATCCAGCAGCATCAGCACACAGTGCTTTACCTAAAGCCTGCTTCTTGGAAGCTTAAAACCATCCTTACTGGGAACGATTTTAATGAAATGCCTCTCTCATTTTAGTGAAATGCAACGTGAAGGACTCGCTGCAGTGTCCTGGCCTTACCAAGTGGCACCTGTGGCAGTGTGACACGGCTTCTGGACCCAAAGGGAACTGTCCAAAAACATCCCAACCTAACTTGGGCCAACCGGATTCATTCCAAGAGGAATGAGTCACTTCTTCCGGCTTTCACTGCCTTTTAAAGTCTGCCTTTGGATGCCAAGACAAGTCAGTTACAGCATGGCTGTTAATTAGCTAGTGGCCTCCTTTGCGTGAGCAAATCAAGAAATCCTTCCTCTCTTTTGCCTCTACAGTATAACTACGCTGGGTTTTGTATCACAGAGGACTTTTCTCCCTATGCTTCAGCAGGTTGGCAGGGAGATGTTTAGCAGGGACAATTTCCAGGTCCTCCAGAGACATTAAGAGGGGATCAGCCCACAAGAGCAGCAGCGCTGGAGGCCAACAGCAACAAGGTTACCTACAGCAGTAGGGCTACTCTCAGCAGCACACCCCGCATGCACTGCAGGGCTCAGATCTAAATTCAGGGTTGTGAGACCTTAAGAGCTAAGCCTTGTGGGCAGCCAAGATACCCAGCACTCACAGAAATGCTCATGTCTGCTTCCACTGGAATAGGTTCCCGCTGGGCTCACCTGGCACAGTCAGAACTGATGGGGAGATGTAGGGCTTCACGTTGAGTTGGACATTGTTACGAAACCAGTAGATTTCCACAGGCTCTGGCGGACCCACAGCTTGGCACGTGAGGTTGAAGGGGCTGTTCTTGGTGACATTCAGCTTCTCAGGCTGTTGAATGAAGTGTGGGAGCCCTGCACATATGCAGAGGAGAAAAACAAAAGATTCAGAGAGCTCAGCAGCACTTCTCCAACAACAACCCCACACTGTTTCACTCGGGCTTGGCTTTGCCAACCAATCCCTTCCATCCAGCCTCCCTGGATGTCTGTGGCAGACATGGCAGCTTGTCAGACACATCTAGCCTTACTCATCTCCAGCTCACCTTCCAGCTGTACCAAGATGGGATCGGATGCAATCTCAGTGCCAGAGATGTTGAGTTTGCAGACATAGGAGCCGTTATCCGAGCGCTGAGCAGCCCGGATGCTACAAGAGAGAAGGGTGAGGTTGTGAGGGCTGTGATGGGGAGAGATGCCTTGCACACCTGAACACAGATAGGTGGGAGGTGGGTTGAAATCAGCATCAGTAAGCCCAGTGCCCATGGCTAACAGATGATGTGTGTGCAGAGCCTGCCTTTGAGGGCTAGGGAGCTCACTCCTGTCGGTGCAGGGCAGCCATCCCTCCCCAGGAGCCATGCTGGGGACATCCCTCCTGCAGAAGGACAGCACCGGTTACCTGAATGTGGAGGTCATGGCTACCTCCTCTTCATCAGGGATCTCAAAGTGGCTGGTGGCGATGCGGTCCAGAGTGTGCAGCTCCCTGCCATCCTTCCACAGGGAAATGCTGGGGGAGTCTGGCCGGAGCAGCAGCTGAGGTACTTTGATGGAGCAGTTAAATGTGACATCCTTGAGCTCATTTATCACAACGTGTCCCACGGTGGGGTTAAATTTCAGCTGTCCCAGGGAGGTGGCGGAAGGCTTTGAGCTCTGGGGAGGCCAGTGGCCACTGGCGAGGCCTCGTTTGGGGCGGTGATGCCTTGCCCACAGAGGCCTTGCCAGCGGGGCTCCTGCAGAGAGGGACCTCAGGCCTCCATGTCTGCCAGCATCACCTGCAAGAGGAGACCTCGGGTTTGTCACTTGTCACCCAGAAACTTCCCCAAAAGATTCAAAGCCTCCAAGGCACCTCATGTAGGAGCTTCAGGGAGGAACCAGGGAGCTGGGGGCTGTCCCAGGACTGAACGTGTACAAGCAGCACCTCTAAAAGCACCTTTAAGCAAACCAGAAAGTCCCGGACTGTGCTTTTCTCATGGCAGGGGAGAGGCGGGAGCTGTTTGTGCTGGATCACGCCCTGGGGACTGGAGTCGGGCAGGAGGAATTTGGGACTCAGAAAACCCCTTTCAGGGGCCTCATCTCAGGCGTTTCCAGCTGGGAAGGAGTCCCCGCAGAGGATTTGCATGGGCTGGTTTTAGGCTTTCTGCTCCTGAAGCAGCTCTGTCCCCAGCGTGGGGTGAGCTGGGCACAGGGGATGGGCAGCACACAGCAAGCACAGCGCTCTGGGGTACAAAACCACCCAGCTTTGGAAAAGGCAGGCTGAGCCAGCCAGGCTGCTGCTGCTGGGAGCTGCCCTCACCCAGTTGCTGGGGGGAAATAACTGCACTGATGGAGACTTGCCTTCAGACAGTGTGTAGGAGCTGCCTGCTATGCAGCCTCGTTCTCCCACCACACTGCCCTTCTGCAGACGTTTTTCCAACAGAAGACACTTTGCCAGCTCTCTCTGTGGCTTTCTTTCCCCCACCTACATGCCACTTAACACACACAGTCATTGAGCTGTGCCCTCCGCCTCCTTCCTCGTGCATTCCACACAGCCACAAACAAGACGAGGAGCAGCTCCATGGACAGCCGTTCCCCCAAAAGAAAAGCATATATTCCGAAGAGAGAAGATCTGGAGAATACCCTGCAAATAGGTACTTCAATTTCTCAGCTTCTGGAGGCATACAGAAATCCCGAGCACATCAGTAAATCTCCCTTGCTGCAAGTGAGGGCACTGTGCCAGACAGGAGTTAAACCTCCATTAATTTCCCTCTTCCGAAAAAGCTATTCTCAGTGTAAAAACAAAAAAAGCAAAAGCAACGCTGTGAGCAGAAAACACGATCTTTTTGCTCAACCCGAGTTCAGCTGTGTTTGTTTTGGGGCAGGTCTGAGTCCTGAAACATCAAACAACTCCAGGTTTTTAAAGATACGTCATCACTATCGTAAGAAATGGAGCACAAGCCTGGCGTTCTGTGCACAGAGCCAAGAAACACAGCCTAATTTTGAGGCTGGATGTGCTCCTTTGCTAAGTTGCTCGCTATTTTTAACCCCTGAGAAATGGTGCTTCTAGACAGGAACTCGAGAGGAGTTTTAAAGCTGGACATGGGGAAGAGAAAGGCTCTCCCTGACTGACACACAAAACAATGGGTTTCCCTTTCAGGGGAAAAAATAAAAAGAAAAAAGACTCTAAGCTTTTTAAACAAGCTTCCTAATCTCCACCATCTCAACACAAACAAAGTCCTCCACATGACTGCAGCTAAACGCAGTGAGATTTACTCACAGCAGCCAGGTGAGCGGCTCTGCAGTGGCCAGATAACCCCCAAAAGACAGGAGGAAAGCAAACAAGCAAGGAACAAACAAGCAAGCAACACAGAGAACCCCTCCCCTTCTCCTGGCAGAGGTCAGCCGGGTTGGAGGCATTCCCTTCCCAGCAGGACTGACCCCAGCAGGATGGCTGAATGATGGAAAGGCGGGCGCCTGATGGGAGCAGCCATGATCCTGCCCCACTGCGGGGCACAGCCAGCATGGTGGCACTGGGACTGCTCACACTGTTCCCACGGGGCCGGCTCAGTTTCTGGCTATCACCAGCTCTCCCTCTGCGTTCCCCTTCGAGGCAAACTTTGGAAAGCAAAGGGGATCTCAGCCTCAGTTTCTGCGCTGATGAAGTGGAAAGAGGTATTTGCTGGCCCAGGAATGAAATATTTTCCTCTTTGACTCATGCTGACAACAGGAATTTGTTGAATGAAGAGCTCCCTTTCGAGCACCCCTCCGTCCCCAGCTGTTTGGGGTGTGGCTGTCCCCGAGGACTCATCCGTGGTCAGGGCTGCTTACTTCAGGCTGGCCCCAGAAGCCAGAGCCCCAGAGTTGGGAGTGGATGTGCATGGGTGTCCCAGGTACCCGCAAGGTGCCCACTGCTCTGCAGCAGCATAAGCTGGCAAGGAAGAAGTTCCATGTGCAAGCACGATGCTGCTCATTCAACATACCTGGACTGGCAGCAAAACTCCAGCGCTAGCAAAGCTCAGACCCCAGGGCCAGGATAAGCAAGCAAGCAGGTGGCAGAGCAGTGATGATGCTCAGCATGCCTCCTCTGCTGCTAGCCTGGAGAAGGGAGCCTAAGCAGAAAGTCTGCCTGCTGAAAGAGGCACGATGCTTTATTATAGATGAAAACAATAAATGAGGAGTTGCACGCCCCATGGGGGAGTCATAAGTTGTCCTACTGCGATCCCAGTAAAAGAAAGCATTAGAAAATGCACAGGTCTGCCCCCGAATGCCTTATGTCAGTACTCCTGTATTAGCAGAAATAACGCACCTGCTGACAACTGCTTTCTGCCTGGGCACCTGTTGAAGTGAATCCTCACAGCCATGCAGCACAGAGCCTGACCTGAGGAAGGATGGGGAGCACCTCTTAGGACTGCTGCCTCCATCCTGCCCACCAGAGCTGTCCGAGATGAATGTGCCCTGAGGCCACACCTGGCTTTTGAAGGCACCCTGGGCTTCACACACCTTTTGTGTGACACATTCCAGGACTGCAGTTTGAATCCGAAAACAGCGGTGGGTTTGCGGTACTGCAGGCTCCCTCAGCCCACGGTGTGAATTCAAAACAAACCGATCCGACTACTATCCCAGCTGAGAAGCACATCTTCCCACCGACCCCACCACCATCCGACCCTGCCGGATGGACACGAGGCAGCCACGCTTTGCTTTTGAGCCCCCAGACCACGTCTCTTTGCATCGCATTTTTCCAGGTAACCCAAGCTCCACAAACAGCGTGCCGGTGCCACGAACGCAGCCATTTCGGCCGGCACAACTCGGGGGCACATCCCATCGGCAAATCCAGCACGGCAAATCACTTCCCTCCCCTAAAAAAAGAGCGGGGTCCCGTCGCCCACCGGGAGGGCCGACGGAGACACCGCTGCCCGCAGCTCCCGCCCGCAACCCCGGCCCGGACTCACCGAATTCAGCGGCCCCGCAGCGCGGCGGGGGCAGCGCGCAGAGCAGAGCGCAGAGCAGCGCGCAGCGCACGCCGCCCATCTCGGCCCCGCACCGAGCACCGGATCCGCTCCGCAGAGCTGCACGGTTCGTGGCGGCACGGCACGGCACGGCACGGCACGGCACGGCACGGCACGGCACGGCACGCCTCCCGCCTCGGCACGGGGCGGGGACAGCGCCAGGCTGCGGTACCCCGAGGGACGAGGTGTTGATGTGTAACGAAGAGATATGGGGGGTGGTCAGCGGGGTGACGAGGGGACACACGTGTGCACCAACTCAAACAGGGCTTTGAGAGCAGCCCAACGCAAGGGGCTGGGCTTTGGGAACGGGCCACCCCGCTGAACTCCGTGTGTTTCTCTGCTTTCTGCTCCCCGTGCCTAATGCTCACGCAACAAGTGTAGCTTTCTCACAATTGCCTGCGGTCTTCCCAAAGCCGTGCAGAGCTCTGCTGATGGCACTGGGTGCGGGTGTGCAGCAAGGAGACACAGCAAAACAACTTATTTCTCCTTGTGGCTGCCTCCTGATGGGAGCTGGGATGGGCTGTGCCTTTCTCGGGCTGTTAGAAAGAAAGGAACCATATGAAATTCAGTTGGGAAGAAAAAAAAAAATTCTGAAATTTAGTGTGGAAAAAAAACCAAACCAAAACAAAAAGAATAAATCACTTCCAGACCAGCTTTGACTTGCAAAGCTGCTTATTCCCTGTGCGTTCCCAGGCCCTGGTGACAGGGATTGAATTCCCCCTTCGCCGCCTCTTGTGCTCCAGAGCAGCTCCTGACATCTTGAAGTGATCAGCAGCTACGGAAGGGCGCGTGTCGCTGGAGGCCCAGGTTAAAGGGGAGAAGCAAAACATGCTGAAGCTGCTACAGGAAGGCTTGGCATCTCCTGCCATGCCTAAGGGTGGCTGCTTCTGTGCAGCTCCCACTGTCACCCACGGGCCCAGGAGCAGGCATTTTGCCCTCTCTTTGCTCTCTGGAATCACAGCACAAGCCGGTTGTTCGGGGTCAGCCTTTGTCACACGGGTGCATTTTCATCTGGCTCCATTCCCCGTTGCTGCTGGCTTTGCAATTTTTTGAAAACAAAGTGCTTGAAGGGGGGCTCTGGCCTTTATGGGCCTTTATGGGAGTGGAAAAAGGTTTTTGCATCAGGATGGCAGCATGTAGTTGACCCCGCTAGCATAGGGCAAGGAGGCAGGTTGCCCAAGGAGGCTGTGGATGCCCCATCCCTGCAGGCATTCAAGGCCAGGCTGGATGTGGCTCTGGGCAGCCTGGGCTGCTGGTTGGCGACCTGCACACAGCAGGGGGTTGGAACTGGATGAGCGTTGTGCTCCTGTGCAACCCAGGCTGTTCTATGATTTTTTAAGATAGGGAAGAAAAAAACCAACCACAGTGTGGATAGAGAAAGAGGATTTGAGTAGCTATTTATAATCCCTTAATTTGGGTCATTTTGCTATGGTGGCTGAGTTTCTGCCCAGAGCTGGGATACGTGAGTCTCCAATTCAACAGGGTTTGTCACAGTTCTTTTGGGCACAGCACAATGTAAAGAAGAGGCTGGTGCATAGAAGGGGAAGAAGACAATAGGGAGAGGAGAAACCAGAGGAACTCTCACCCCCAGCTGGCAACAGGAAAGCTCTGGAAGCAGCCAGATACTCACACTTCCAGTGCCCAATGGGTGGCAGCCAGCCCTGGGCAGGGGGTTGGAGTTAGGTATTCTTGAAGGTGATGCAACCCCAGCCATTCTGTCTGAGTCTGACCACTTTGCCCTCGGGTTGGTGACACACGGTTTCCACATCGCCCCCTCTACCACCATTCTCAGTCTCTTCCACAGCTCCTCTCTTCAGCGTTCAGCACAGCAAACATTCTTTCCTCCCCAAGGGAAGCCTGGCTATCGGGCCCTGACATCCCTATCCAACTCCACACATGGAGAAATTCATGCATCTACTTGTTCCTGAGAGCTTGATGGTTTCATTTCCTCCCTTGTCTTTTCAATGGGAAACTCAACACTGAGTTGCAAACGGGCTGTGTATTACAGTCCCAAAGTACACGATTGACCGGAGCCATAAGATATTGCCTGCTCCCACTGCCCAGTGGCCAGGCATCATCCAGGATTTGGCAGGAAATATCTTCCAGCCTCCCCCCAAAAAATGATGTCAAGAGGACCGAAATGAGACGATAACCTGTGGGGGACAGACCTTAAGAGAGGGAAACAAAGGCTGTCTGTCTTGTCTGCCCAAGCACCAGCATCCCGAACCAGCCCAACCAGTTGTGCTTTCAGCTCTTCACGGCTCAGCACAGAGCACGCTGCAGGGAGCACCCACCTCTCCCACACCAAAGGATGCAGAGTGAGTGCAGGTAGCACCGCACGGGTACAGCACTTCCTGACTCACACTTTAATGGCTCTCCAGTACAAAGGTTGTCCTACCCACCCACCCTTCAGACCTTGACACTGAGGAATGGCCGGTGCCCTTGGAGCCCTGCGTACGCACACACGCGCGTGTGCTGAGTCCTGTTTGGGAACACAAAGATCTCTATCATCGCAGATTTCTCCTGCCTTCACAAGAAGTTCCAATCCCCTTCTGATAGCATCAGCAGCTCTGCAGTACTCTCAGCTTTGTCTTAGCAGCATCTCAGCAAGCGTTCTTGGTGCCGCAGTACCTGACTGAAGCCCAACTCGTTGACCCCTCTCGTTCTTTTCAGTTTTGCTTCAGAGCAGTAACATTGTTTCTTCACAAGACTTTCTGGAGACTTTGGAGTCAGTGCAATAGGCACGAAATCTTGCACTTAGCAGACCTGGCACTGCAATCAGGCTGTGGGACCTTATCCGCTCCGATTTTTTCCCCTTTGCTATGTCTGTATTCCCATTTTCATTTCCATTTTGTCGGATCTCTTTATTCCTGCTTTCTGTTTGTGTGTGTTTCTCTTCCCGTTGTAGAGTCTCCTGTTCTTTTAAACAGCAGGCTCCTCCAGGAACGTGTTGTTAGCCCCAGGCAGATAGATGGCTTTCCTGCGTTAAATGTTACATCCTGGCCACAAGATACGGCTCTCAAATGATTTGCAGAGAAAAGTGAGCCCTTTGTGGTGCTGCCAAAACGCCTCTCTTCTTGTGCTGCATTCTTTGGACACGCTGCACATGCTACATCTCTCACTTGGCCCGTTCTGTCCCCTGGCTCAGCTGATTCCTCCTAGGCCAATTTCTCCTGTTCTGCAGATCATTTCACAAAAGCAGAGAGCCATCTCCCAAGGTTGAACACTGGCTAAAACTTCCTTACTTCTGAGCTCAGGGCATTCTTTCTTGTCCACAAAATTGCTGCTAGCATTGCACCGTCTCATACTCCCATTTGTCTTCACACAGATATTTGGCCCCTGGCTCTACAGATCCAGGGCACTATTTCTTCTAGCTGCCTTTCTACCAGAAACTGCAACACATTTTGCAAGCACTCTGCAGCTTGGTGAATTCTTACTTCTCCTAATTCTGGCTTTCCCCAGCAGGCTGCTTCTTATTTCTGAGAAAACAATAATGCCTTTAGTCATGACTTGAAGCAAGCATTCCCCAGACCACATGCTAAACACACAATTTCAAACATGCTTTCAAGGCTTCCACTGCTTCTCCCTCTTATGAAGAAAAAGAAAGAGAAGAAAAGTGCTTTCTGATACACTACCTTGACAGGAATGGAGAAAGCATGACTTTGCAGCAGTGGTGATATGTGAGAGCTACTAATTGTGATCTGCAGTCAGCAACACCCTGTTGTTTAGGTGAGCAATTATTAGGGTGAGAGGTGAAGAAAGGAACCACAGTGCAATGTCCAAATGGCTGAAAGTACCACGGGAGGAGCTGGCTCCCTGCAGACAGCTGGCTCCACACGGTGCAGACAGTGTGTGTGCTACAGCACCCACAAGATGGGCAGATGAACAGCACGGTGCTGACCTCATCAGCAAAGCTCGTCTTTACAGGAATAGAAATAATCTCATTGTCCTGCCAGATTTTGGCAGCGGAGCACATCCCAAAGCAGTATGTCTGCACGTTCTGCTGTGACACCACAACCAAAGGAGGACAGCAGACACTTAGGAGCCAAGCGGATGGTTACACATGGATGACACTCGATTCTAGAATGAAGTACATCAGCGCATCGCTCCTTTCTCAGAATCCGTCCGGTCTTCCCAGAGCAGCCATTCAGATCGCCCGACACCTAGTGCTGGTAGTCTGAAATGCAGCTGTGAGGGTTGCAGCGCCCTCAGCCCTTGTGAGTATTGCAAGCCTGTGATGCTCCTTAGACAGACAAACCTCAGCGGGTTAGAAACTTATGAGTTCCACCTGAGCAAGCTTTAGCAAGCCGAAGCAAAAGGATGCTCAGCAGTCAGTGCATTAGTTAACATAGTAAACCAAAACCAGAGCGGCCTGGCTAAAAGGGTGGATTTCATCACACGCCTCAGCAACTCGGAGGGCAGTCCCTTGGCTGTTCTCCCAGGCCAAGGGAAATGGAAGAGCTGTGAAATGCACACTTACTGGGGAAAGGACTAAGAGCCCTGTAGAGGGCGGAGAGGAAAACAGAAAAGCACTTGAAATAGTGTATATTGTGAGAAGAACAAACCAACTTGGGCAGCAACAAGCATGTAGGGATAGCATGTAGCTACAGGGATATTCATCCCTGGGGCTGGGACACAAAATGGGCTTCAGCCCATGTGTAAATGCTGGGAGCTCACAGGCCATGACACCATCCCTCCCAGCCTACGAACCGGATAAAATCACAGAGCATCCTGAGTTGGAAGGCACCCACAAGGATCAAGTCAAACTCTTGGCTCCACATAAGATGAAAGATGGGCTTGTTACCCAGTATGCTGCGAGCCAGTCTCACACACAGGCACAAAACTCCCTCCTAAGATCTAACCTATATTTCCCCTCTTTCAGTTTAAAGCCATTTTCCCTTGTCTTATCAATATCAGATCGTGTAAAAAGTTGCTCCTCTTCCTGTTTGATTTCTCACAGACCTGCACAAATTTGGCTGATAGGAGGTCACCCACAAAGCTAGCACCCACAGGGATTTTCCATGATGCTTTTTATACATATTCTTATCACTTGACCACTCTTCCAACACAGCCTGCAGCTCTGTGACTGGTTGCCCAATCTGATGTCTTTTGCTGAATCTGAAGGGCACCCATACCAAGATTAATTCCCACTTGACTCACAACAATTCCCCCCTTTGAGACATACTTAACAGTGCAGTTTAGATTAGTCTCATTTTCTCTGAGGTTTTTGTTCACTGACTTCCAGCAACACTTGGATAGACACTGCAAGACAACATATAAACAGAGGCTAAAATTAACCAACACAACTGTTTAAAAATATGTGAAATATAGAATGGATAAAATCAAAGTTACAAAAGCAAAGAGTAATATTCCCAGAGTACAACCTAGTCCCAAATAAGCACCCAATCTATTCCAGGTGCAGTTCATGCATTTCTCATGATTTTTAGCTTTAGGGAATCGACTTCTTCACCTTTCCACTTCTCACATGGAGCTGTTTTTGTCCTGGTGTAATGAACCCAGCACTCAATCCCCTTTACTTTTACTGCAGTATCTGTTGCTAAGAGTATCAGATAAGGTTCTTTTCACTTCTCACGCAGAGGTTTGGAGATACACTTGGTCCCATGGTTTGAAGGAATGTATGGGCACGTCCAGGAGTTCCTAATTGCACATACCTGAGAAGGGAAGAAAAAGATTCTTGCCAAAGAAAAGACATATTCAGTAAGTATTTGACCACCAGCTACATGCATCTGATCACTTTTTGCTGCCAAATTTATAGTATTATTGTTTTCAGTGAAAGATTTCAAAAGGATTAGCTCCTTCCATAATGCTGTGGGCTATTTGAACTCTCAGCAATGCCAATTTATTTCCAATGTTCTTCTTGACATAACCACTGAAATTGCCTTTTTGATATTTGATTCATTCTTTCTACCTGACCCCTTGACTGTGGTCTCCACAGAGTATGTAAGTATCATTTGCAGGAAAACAGATACTCCTTGCATTATTTTTGCAATAAAATGAGCTCCTCTGATGAGAGTCCTCCTGAATATCAAACCTTGGAATTATTTCTTACTGTAAAAAAAATTTGACTACTTCCCTTGCTCTGTTGGTTTGTCATGGGAATGCCTCAGGCCATCCAGAAAAGGTGTCAACCAATCTCAATAAACACTTCAATCCATTACACCACTGTAATTCAGAAAAGTCAATTTGCCAGTATTCCCCAGGTACAAAACTCCTTTTTACCTCTCCTGGAGGGGCTCTCCTATAGATTTTAGGATAACTTTTAAGGCACATCACATTTATTTGAACAATATTTTGGCAACCAATAACAACGTTGCTTCCCACCAAGTATGTTTGCACTGCTCCAATACAGTACCTAGTATATACACACCTGCAGAGGAGTGCTCTTTCCATTAATTTTTTCCCTACACACAACTGCTCATTAGGTGTTACCTGCTATCCTTTGGTAGTTTTAGGACAATTTAATAGCTCTCCTAACTTACCTTCTTTTCATATAAACAGGAGTCTTAATATTTAAGATATCTCCTTCCAAGGCTATAATTGCATATCCAACTTTCTGCTCCCCTTTAACAACAAAGCTGATTCCATCAGTGAATAGCTCCCAGCCAGGACTTTCCAGAGGTTTAGATCTCCATTTTAGATTTCCATTTAGATCTGTCTGTCTGGAATTGTTCAGCTTCTTGCAAACAATCTCGTCTTCCTCATTTACAGGCAGGAACGATGCAGGATTTAAAACACTCAGCATTTTTTAATGTCATGTCACCTTGCTCAAGCAGTACCATTTTGCTGGGGGGCAGGCAGTGATGTCCCTTTTCTTCCAAAAGAGCTATGACCACCTGTGGTACATAAACGGCAACTCTCTGCCCTAGTAGTAAAGTAACTGTCAATTTCTTACCTTGCTGTTGGTTCCAATTCTTTAGCCAGTACATTACCAAACAGTGCAGGGCTGTTCTCGAATCCTTGGGGAAACACCATCCAACACTGCTGGGTCTTTGTCTCTGTTACTGGACCTTCCCATGCAAAAGCAAACAATTTCTGGCTTTTCTCATCCAAGAAAAGGCAAAAAAAAAAAAGCATCTTTCAGACCTAGAACTGTCTAGTAAACATTAGAATCAACTCTAGTAGATTCTACTGGAACTCTAGTCAACAAAGTTCCAAACTGCAGGATGCACATTAGCACCTACTTCATTAACAGCTCTCAAATCTTGCACTAATTGATAATCATGGCTTTTTAACAGTATTATATACAGATTGGCATTCTTGTCATAGTCTTTACTTTAGGAAATTCCCAATTACAGGTTTTAGCCCAATGCAGACCTCCAGCTTTGTAGGATATTCTTTTTGTCTTACCAGTTTAACTCCTGGCATAAATTCTACTCTTACTGGCTCAGCAGACTTGGCTCTCCTTGGCTTTTCTGTCACCCACACAAAAGGAATTTCAGATGGAATTTCAGTTTCTCGTTTTTCTTTGCTTCCTTCTCTCAAGTGTCCCTGTAACAAACTGACTTGTGTCTGCCGGGATTTATCTTGCAGGATGTGCATCTAATCCTTGTTCTCATCAAAATTTAGATCCGAGCTCTCAGTTTGATCATCAAATCCCATCCCATGAGAAGTAAAGGGCATTTTGGCACACACAAAAACTCACGTGTTAAATTTCCAGTTCCACATCTAATCCTGTGGCCCCAACTACTGGCATACGATACCTAAAGGTCCTTTACAATAATTCATAGTGGGGCAAGCAGTTCTGGTGTCTACTAAATAGTTAATAGCTTCATTCCCCAGCTTTACTGGAACCTGTGGTCAGCTGTGGAACTTAATATGTTCATCCCCAGCCCCCATCAATCAGGATCTTCTACTTTTCTCACCAGCTTCTGGATGCTGAACTGGAAGCATAGAAGTCCCATTGCTTGGCTTACAGCAATAGCATCACACACACAAAAAAAATAAACCCTACGTTCTATTATTGTAAATGTAGGCTATACATAAATATATATCTTTTTCTGTGACACAGAACATGATAAAACGGCCTCAGGTTGCACCAGAGAAGATTTTGGCTGGGTATTAAGAAAAATTCCTGCACTGAAAGGGTTGTGAAGCATTGGAACGGGGTAATAGTAGAGCGCCCATGGAATTGTTAAAAAAATGTATAGATGTGCTGCTGTGGGATGCGGCTTAATGGCAGACGTGGCAGTGAAGGCAATAAGCGAGCGGCTCCCCTCACAGCACACCCCACCCGCTCACAGCGCCTCCCGCCCGCCGCCATCTCGCCTCCCGTCGGCCCCCGCGCGGCGCGGAGCAGGGCGGGAACCGCGACATGGCCGCGCCCTCATAAAGCGCCGCCGCCGGCGCCCGCGCGTTTGCTCCCCGTGTGCGGCGGTGCCCCGAGCGGAGCGGGCTCCGAGCTGCGCGCCGGCTGTGTGCCCCAGAAATAATGAGGATATCGGGCCCCCATGTCGGACCACTCTGAAGAGAGGGCGACGATGATTGCGGCCGGTGACCTGCAGGAGTTCGTCCCCCGGGGCCGCGAGCACTGCCGCCGCCATCCCGGCGCGCACAACCTGCAGCCGCGGGAGCTGCAGCCAGCCTCCGAGCTCTGCTCGTCCGACGGGGCGGCCGGCCTGGTGGGCTCCCTCCGCGAGGTCACCATTCACGAGCGGCAGCGGGTAGGGCCGGGCCCCAGAGGGGCGGGGGGGGAAGGGAAGGGGGAGTCTGTAAGGGGGGGGGAGGATCTGTTCTGGGAGGGGGGGGAGGAATTTGTGGTGGTGGTGGTGGGAGCTGTGGTGGGACACCATCAGGAGAAACATGTCAGGGTAACCTGTCACTTCCTGAGCCCATTGACCACATCTCTTGTATCTTCTCCTTATGAAATCCTCTGTTTTTCTGTGTGTGTTTCTCCTTTTTAATTAAGGAAAGTTGGCAGCTGAGGAAAGGCATCAGTGATTTTGGTGAGGAAGTGGACTATGATGAAGAGCTGTACGTGGCCAGCAACATGGTCATCTGGAGTAAAGGGAGTAAGAGTGAAGCATCAGCTGCCTATAAGGCATTTAGCGTTGACAGCCCTGTGCTGCAGGTATGTTCACTGGATGCTCTGTTGTGTTTGCAAACAGTGCCTTGAGGGTAGGGGTGTTTGCTGGGGAATACAGAAATATGGGTTTTGGTAGTAGCATCAACTTGTTCTTCAGACATTGTTGTGCTGTGCTTGGTTTTAGGCCTTGTGGTGTGACTTCACTATTCAGCAGGAGAAATCTGACAATGCTGATGGTAAGTTGTATCCCTGAGTTGTAGGGGCTTCTGGAGATCATCAAATCCAGCCCCATGTTAAAGCAGCTGTCCTGCAGCAGGTCCCACAGGAATGCATCCAGCCAGGTCTTTAATATCTCCAAAGGAGACTCCACCACCTCTCTGGCATTACTGTAATGCCAGCTGAGTACTTTGAGCTCAGCCCTTTTGACATGAGCGTTTCAGTCATTGAGAACTGTTGTTCTAAGGCTGCCTCCTGCCCCTTCTATGTATGTTCTTTTGCACAGGGAATATCTAAGAAAAGAAATAATCTGACTATCCTTTTTTTGTTCTGCAGTTTCAGGCAGTAAAGAAATAGTACAGAAATGCGTCTGCATATTGCAGAGCTCGTGTGTAAATGTACATAGCATAGATGGAAAGGATTATATTGCTGCTTTACCCTTCCAGGTAAGTGCTTCACCTTGCTTTCCATCAGTGGGCTTGTTGTCTGGTTGCCTGCCATACTGTGGTGGGCAGGTGTGCATAAAGTGCTGCTGTTGGTGACTGCTGGAATTATTCATTCTAGTGGGTGAACGTGCACCAGTGATGAAAGTGTAACATTGATTATGGCATTGGTGCAATTGTGGAAGTAGCAAAAGACAGATTGTAAGCTGTGGGAAAGTATGGGTATGCCAGCTTGGTGGTTTGGGAACCTGCTCTCATCAACACAACCCTTCTATTAAGAAAAGGTTTAGGTAACATGTTTTGCCACAGTATGATATTCAATGGTGAGAAATTATCAATACAGTGAGTGCTTGATATCTTTGTTGTGACTGTATCTCTGATCTTTTAATAGGTTGCAAACATCTGGCCAACAAAATTTGGTTTGTTATTGGAGCGTAGTGGTTCTTCACATGAAATACCTCCAAGTCCACCCAGGTATGTAGTGAGTGGCTTTAGATTGTTTTGCTGTAGACCATTACTAATTTCATACAGATGTGTGAAAATTGAAGAGGAATAATGAAAGAATGTGTGTGTTCATAACAGGGCCAGCTGAAAATGCGACTCCTACAAAGGGACTATCTATCAAGTCCTAATTTCCTCCAACATGAGATTGTCATAACTGTGTGAGAGTGTTTGATCTTGGGAGCAGGGGATGGCAGGCAGAGTGTTACTGACCTAATTTCATTGAGGTTTGTCCTGGAAGTTGTTTCCAGGCTGCAAAGGTAGTCATGGAGATTCACTGGGAAATTGTCACTGAGAAATTTTCTCTCAGCTGTAACATGCTTTGAATCTCTGGAGTATCCTGGCCCATATTTGTAGACCCTGTGCTTTGTGGCTGGATATATAGAAGAAAAGTAGGGTAAGGGGTTGGTTGGCATGCTGGTAAGTAGTCTGAGCATACACTTCTGCTCTTCCTTGTTGTGTGCATTCCAGGCATTTGTGATTGGGGGTTGGACTCGATGATCTCTGGAGGTCCCTTCCAACCCCTACAATTCTGTGATTCTGTGATTGTCTCGTCCTCATTAGAGTTGAGATTAAATGTAGAGGCCTTGAAAATATTCAAGAAAGATTTGGAAAAAAAAAAAAATATTTCCAGAAGCTAGTTGCAGTGGGTGTTCCATTTTAATTTTGGTACCAGGTTAAGCAGGAGCTCAGGCAGATAGCCTCTTTAGTGTGTTGGTGTGCTGTGCTCTCATCACTCTCCATAGGGATAGTGAAGTGTCTTCTTTCAGTGAAGGAAGGAGTTAGGCAGTGATTTGCTGCATTGTATTTGAACCCTTGGTCATCTCTCAAGTTTTCCTGCCTGTCAAATCCCCTGTTTTGCTTCTTGTGGCTGGCCTTGGCTAGCATCTGTGCTGGACCCCTTTGGGATTACTGTAGAATGAAATTGCACTGGTGCTGCATTTTCCTGCTTTGTTACTTCTCAAAACTGACCCTACTCAATCTGGACTTTCATGAAAATTTCCCCTTTTGCCACTCCCACCAGCAGATGGTTGGCACTATTGGCACTTTGTGATGGGTACAGATTACCTGATGGCTGGCTGCTGGTGTGGAACCCAAACTCTTCAGCTGAGTCTAAGAGCCTTCTTGCTCCTTGTAGCTGCCCTGGTGCTGACTGTTCGTTTGGGCCAGCCAGAGGTTGTCATGTGGCCACCAGGTGGGGTTACTCTCAAGTGCTGTGTGAAAAATAGCACTTTGATAGAGCAGCACTTTGTCTCACTCTATTCAGTTAATTGGAAGAGCTTCTGCTAACGGAATATGTCTCTACTGTTAGGTTTCAGGCTCAAATTTGTTAAGGTCTAAGGAGTGTTTTGGGATTGCAGCATGTGCACCAACTGCAAGAGAAGGCAGTTAGGCTTATTAGCATTTGGTTTTTGAACATGCTTTGTTTGGTTTCTTTTTAGAGAACCTTTGCCTACTATGTTCAGCATGCTGCATCCCTTAGATGAGATAACACCTCTTGTCTGTAAGTCTGGAGGTAGGTTTAGGCCTTGACATCAAATGCTTAATGTATCACTCAAGCATTTTCTGTATTAAAAATGTGCAATAATGGCTCTTTTAAGAAGTTAGGAGTGACTTGTTTTAGCTGCTTTATGAACAGGGAAACCAGTCAGGATAAAAGTCCAGATTGCAGAGCAAAGAGGGTATAAAAAAGTGACTAATCCTTCATCTGATAACAGTACTGTAGAAACGATATTTTCACCTTAACTTAGGCTAACTACTTCTTTAGCAGGTGTGTTTGGCTCTGCTAGAGTGCAGTATGTTGCTGATTACACCTTGAGGATTGTGTTTGTCAATGCTGAACCTTCCATTGTGATGACCTACGATACTGTACAGAGTTTGCATACTGTCTGGGCTCTTCGTAAAGTAAAGCCAGAGGTACAAATTTGTTACTGACTGTGTGTCATTATACATTTTTTTGTACATGTTTAGGTGCCATTCCTTGGGCATGTCTGTTAGAAATATCTGATTATTTGTGACTTAGTCTATTAATAGGGTGATTATTAGAGGGGAAAAAAAGTCATACTTTGTATATGCAACAGTTGTGGAGATCACTCAGTAAACGATGGCCATGTAACATATAGTGCCTATGATGCATTGTTCCAGGAAGTTTGTTCTCTGTTTAAACTGTTGTCCTCCATGAGAAAAGTGACAAACAACTTTCTGCCCTGAGAATCACAGTAGTGTCAGTGACTGGGAGGCAGACCACTGTTGGAAGGAATAATTGCTTAGACTGGTGTAACTGTATGCCTTACTGATGTAGGTGCATACTCCTAACAGCTAACTGATGAAACAAGCAGTTTGAGCTGCTTAGCTGGTACTGCCCATGTGTGATTAGTATGTAGAGATGTCTTTTCTTTCTCAGGAGCAGAACATGGTGCTGAAGTTCTCAGAGCAGCTGGGTACCCCTCAGAATGTGGCTGCTAGCAGCTCTTTGACTGCTCAACTCAGGAGCCTTTCAAAAGGAGACTCACCTATGGCCTCACCCTTCCAAAACTACTCCTCTATTCACAGCCAGAGTAGATCAGTGTCATCACCCAGCATGCAGTCCCGCTCGCCGTCCATCTCCAACATGGCTGCTTTAAGGTAGGTGCTGAACACAATGTGTAGACCTGATACCAAACAAATACAAGCTATAAGATAGGCAATACATGTGGCATTGATGTCTTTCTCTGCCCCTTACAGATCTGTCTGCCTGAGCTGTACTATGCCTTCTCTTACAGCATCTGCAAGCACTCTTGGAATGATTTTGAGACATTTGTTTGCTATTGTCTCTGTAGCATAGAGGGAACGATGGGTGTGCAAGAGACAAAGAGGTTCTGTTCTCATACAGCCAGTCTGTAGTGGAGTTGGGGACTGTCTTCAGGTCTTTTGAGTCTCAGGAGTGTTTTCAGTTAAAGCCATATTTAGAGAGAACGGGTTGGAACACATTTTCACAATCTGGACCACAGAACTTGAAATGTTAGTTTGCTTTTGGGATCTCGTCTCTTGGGTTTTGCCAGAGGCAACTGAACATAAACTGGGGAATTGTTTTTTGTATGATGGGATGTATCTTGAAGGGAGGCTAATATTGCACTAGCTGCTGTTTCAGGGTGGTTTTTGTTTTTAGTGTATGAACACCCTGGTTTAATAGGGGTTCTGATCTGGTTATGTATGCTCACTTTTCAGTAATGTTTTGTTTCTGCTTGCAGCCGTTCTCATTCTCCTGCCCTGGGAGTACATTCATTCTCAGGAGTGCAGAGGTTCAACTCATCCAGCAATGTTCAGTCTCCAAGGAGGCACAGTATTACCCATTCTCCAGAGAGCACTTGCAGTGATTCCTTTCTCGTAACAGAAACAGAACCAATTGTTCCTGAGCTGTGTATAGATCATCTGTGGACAGAAGCTATCACAAAAATGAGGTTAAGTGCATGTTGGAATATGAGAGAAGTGTGGGATTGCCAGTGGGGTGAGAGAAAGATAAAACAACAGCTTATTTTAGTGTGAGCCTTCTGCAAACAGTGATACATTAAGATAGGTACATGAACTTGCACTTCCCACTTTTTTTTTTTGAAGTCATGCTTGCTAAGTGTCCAGCCAAATGAAAAGGAAGCTGGGCACTTGGAATAGTTCTACCTGTTGTGTTACTCATAGCCCTCCAAGATGGGGGGATGCTTTTGTGAGATCTCTCATGCAAAGTAGATTCAAATACCATCACTGATTTAATTTTATTTTTTTTTTTGCATGTCTGCTCATTTTTAATCTCTTTTATTATTTCTTGCCCTATTGGCATGAAAATGGGCAAAACACTACTTAAAACCTAAGACTGAGTGGGAGAGCATGTGCTGGGCACACCAAAAAGTGTGAATGTGAAGACTGGAGTGCTAGAAAGTTAATTTCTCTCATAAGGACTGAAACTGAAACTGACACATTCCTAGCAACTTGAGGCACTACTTATTGAAGTCCAGTGTCCCTGTGGTTTGTGGACATTGTTTTCTTTTTAATTAAAAGTTTTTTATAATAAACCCAACACTATGCTGCTCTTTGTGTCTTATTTAGAGAGAAGAATTCCCAGGCATCTAAAGTGTTTATTACCACTGACCTTTGTGGGCAGAAGTTCTTATGCTTCTTAGTGGAATCCCAGCTCCAGCTGCGGTGAGCATTCCTACTTTGGGGACAGGTTTGAAGAAATAAAAAGGGAGGGGAGAGGGGTAAAGCACTCAAAAATGTGTCTAGATCAAAGCTTTATTTCAACTTATTCGTTCAGCTAGTGGAATGTGTTGTGATGTGAGGTGTCAGTGCTTCTCATGTGGAAGTTTTTAATTGGAGTGGTGTAGATGATTTGGATTATTTACATAAAATTGAGATTGCAAGAGTATATTCAGTGTGCTTTGAGTGGTATCCTTATTTATGCTTGTCTTTACCCTTTAGAATCACACTGGGGATTTCATTTAGACTAGGGGAATAACAGTAAATGGTTAGTGGGGCAAAGCTAGAAAAGGAAGGATGAAGGAACAAGGTATACCACAATGAGACAAACTGCACCTTGTAACACAACTTTTCTGTTTTTGCCTTTCTAAAACAGTTGATAAGACAAACACTTTATATTTCCTGTTGTTTTCTCAAATCTCTAGGTGTGTAAAGTTTCAAGAGAGCAATGATAAGTCACAGCTGATTTTTGGTTCTGTTACCAATATTCAGGCAAAGGACGCAGCTCCAGTGCAGGTATGTAACCTTTTATGGGCTATTAGCTGCAAAGTATCGTCCTTTGTCACTTATGTCATCCATTTGTCATACAAGAAGCTGAAGATGCTGTTTGATTCTTGCAGGGTGTTGATACACTGCTGGTTCTGGAAGGTAGTGGAAATCTAGTGCTTTATTCTGGAATTGTTCGTGTAAGTAGCAGGCTTTTGTGTCCAAAAACAAGTGTTTGACTCCAGTTATAAGCTAGGCTGTGCAGAGGGTGCATCATAACTTACAAGGTATCACTTTAAGCTGCTGTAGACTGCTTCTCATTTAAGACTTACTTGGGAAGGTGCCTGTGCTCTCCTGATGAGTGTAATTTATATACGGTGCTGGAAGGGTGGTTCTGAGGGATGACTGGTGCCTTGTGGTGCAACCAAATATCTGGAGCTTTTTTTGCAGCAGCAGTAAAGTGCTAAACTAATACAGTGCTTTCAAACAAAATATCAAGGATATAGGAAGTAAGGCTTTAGTTCATTCAAAATAAATGTTTTTGAACCGTATACAGATGGAATGTGTTCTTTCCACATATGCAGAGATGTTGAACATTAGAATTTGTGTGTTTACCTGTGTGTGTATAGTATGTATATTTTTTTAAAGAATAGTTGCTCTGCAAGTGCAGTTTATCCTATGAAGCACAGCTGAATTTTTAGTAGAAATAGACCAGTAGCAGTAATGTACAAGGCTGACCATAGATGGTGGTTTTCCTTAATGTGTTCTCCCAAAGGAAGGCATTAAATTAAGCAGTCTTCAGGCTTTAGTTCAAGTATGTATCCACTTCTTCTTAAATTGCTCCTTTAACCTGTTAAAATTAAAACCACTGGTGTATATATTAGCAAGCTTGTGGAAGCACAAGCATGAAAACCAACTGTTTGCTTCTCCATATATTGTTCAAAAAAGGTGGGGAAGGTTTTTATTCCTGGACTGCCTGCTCCATCCCTGACAATGTCCAACCAAATGCCTCGGCCAAGCACTCCTTTGGATAGTGTCAGCACTCCATCCAAGACTTTGAATAAACATCTGGGGCCTCTAGAAGAGGTAAGCAGAAACAAAATCCTGCCCTGAAAAGGCTGCAGTTTTTAATAGCTTTGGCATAATTGATCAAGTAACCAGATGGTTTTTTCTGTACTGCAGTCTGTTAATCTAAATTCTGGACTCTTAGATTTATAGAAATTGTGATGGAAATGCTGCTTTATGCTGATATCTTCTATTTAGGAATGTTCCTTAGCAAAATGTCCCACAGGAGAGCTGCTGTGAGCATCTTTAGGGTGTGAAAATGAAGCTTTCAAACACCAATACATCTGTTTAAGTTACAAAGTAGCTGAAGGCAGGTGTATGGATGGTCTTTAAAGAGCAGCTTCTAGTCCCTTCTCACTGTTTAGTAGTGCAGGATTAAGTCCACTATGGCTAGAGGAGATCATGAACATTTTGCAAGAGAGGGCCTGTTAGTTTAAACCTCACGAAGCTATTGTGAAAGACTTGTTATGGCTATGCTTGTCTTTTTCTGTGGCTGATCAAGACCGTTCTCTTTCCACTTTAGTTTTCACGCACAGCCTTCTTCCCCACAGCCTCCATCCATATTTTGTTTGGATGCATTGATACATCAGGTTAAGTGAAAGTACAGTGAGGGCTGAGATGGGTGTGTGATGCAGATCTCATAAACACATGCTGTAAGTTGAAAAGGGAGGTTTAAAAAACAGCTTATTTGTTTGACTGTTCAAGTTGGGCATCTTTCATTTGAATGTTCAATTGATTTTTAGCATTTGAAGTGTCTTTGGGAGCTAAATCTTTTACTTTTCTCAGGTAAAGTCCCTGAATGCAGTGTTTAAAGCCTGTCTGTTATGTCCTGCCTCACTTATGAAGTTTATAGAACTTCTGAGACACTTTTGAAATGACATTAGCAGCTTTCAAAATACTTACTGGTACACTTTAAAATGGTCATTTTAACTGTCCTTTGCTCAGATACTTTAACAATTCTAAGCAATCATTCTTACCACTTTGCAGAGTATGCTTTTGTCACCAGTTCCAGAGATAAGGGATTCTTCTAAACTCCATGACTCTACTTACGTTGAGGACTGCACTTTCCAGCAGCATGGGACTTTCATTCATGCTCTAAGAGATCCTGTCCACAACAGAGTAACTTTAGTAGGTATTATTCTGTAATTTGAGTCATGACTTTGTTAGCAAAGCAAAATAAGGGTTAAGCTTGTTTTTCATAGAATCATAGAACGGCCTGGGTTGAAAAGGACCTCAAAAATCATCTAGTTTCAACCCCCTAAATAGTGAGATGTTGCTGGCAGCTCCTGATCAGCAGTAAAATGTTAAACATACATTGTGAACTCCACGTTTTTCTATGTTGAATGTCCTAAAAGGCATAGAAGTTTAATGATTCCTGCAGGTGATTCAGGTCAAGGTCCATTTAAAGTGTTTTGTGGAGCTAGAATCTGAGGTTGCAAACTTTGAGTGTAGCCAATAGCTAAGAGTTCAGAATATGCTCGATATACAAAAGAGTTCTGAGTTGATGAAAACAGACCCCATCTCTCTTTAAAGATGCATTTTGTGGTTCAACTCTTCCTTTTTTTTCCTCCAGGAACTCAGCAGTAACACAATGGTTCGGATTACAATTCCTGAAATTGCCACTTCAGAGCTAGGTATGGTTCACAAGCTCTCATGTGAAATATGTTCCATGATTTCTGAGGGTTCCTTTTGGTTTTTTTTTTTTTTTTAAGTAGTTTATACACAGCTTAGACTGTGTAAGCATTTGATATGTTGTATTTTGAGGTTTATTGGCTTACTCTGTACAGCTGCTACCATTGATTTAGTTGTGCCCTGCTACTTTGAGTGCTTCATCTGATGCGCTCTTGAAACTTCTTTGTTCTTTTGGTCTCTTTCTACTTTACTGTTCATGCTTGCTCAGGGCTGAGATGTCAGTTCAGACACAACTTGTTTTCATTAATGAGCGAAAACCTTCCCCTCCTCCCCCTGCTTTGTGTGGTGAGTTAAAGAGGCTGTGTTTAACCAAAACTGAAGGAACAAAAGGTTATGTGGTGTGGCTTTTATTGAAAGAGTTTCTGGAGAGTTAAAAGTAGCTCCAAGTACTGTAACAATTTGTAGCATTAATTGTGTGAGTAGCATTGGGAGTAATGGAAAACAGGCCTAACTTTGGGCTTTTTTCTCTTTTGCAACAGTGAAAACATGTCTGCAAGGGGTCAAGGCTATCCTGCCCAAGGAGGTAGCTGTACAAATGCTTGTCAAGTGGTACAATGCTTATAATGCCCCTGGAGGACCAAGCTATCGCTTGGAATGGAATTTATTTGTAACTTGTCTCATGAATATGATGGGTTACAACACAGAGAAGCTGACCTGGACACGTAATGTAAGCAAGCGTGCATGTTTGTTTCCTTAGCTTATGTTAATACTACTGATAATTCTTCAAGGTTTGAAATGGTCAGAGAGGTGCTGAAGTAAAAAAAAAAAAAAATAGGTTGTCTCTTGTCCTAAATGACAAGATGCCACTGAATTAATTGTGCATTTCTAAATTTCAGGTGTACATTTTAGTCTGGGATGCATGTATCTATAAGGCGCTTAACACTAGCACATCAGATGAAAATAAGATGTCTTACTCCACTACTAACACTGATGGATTAAAGATTTTACTCAAACAGTCTTAATTAAGCCTATTTTGGTTAGAAGCAGAAAACGCACTTCAGATCCTAAAGTTTTTCCTGCAGTTTTCAAATTACTGCTTTAAGTTGTGTCTTTCAAATCAAACTTACTTGGAGTTTTCTGTAAGTGAATTTCCTGCTAGCAGTACACTTGTGATGCTCACAGGGTGGGAGGAGTAGGGGATGCAAGCATAAGTATACTGATGAAATAAAAGCAATTAGTGTGTACCCACATTACTTGCATTAGCTCGTACCCAGTATTTCCTCTGTCCTAGCCAATGCCAAAAGTTAGGCAGTCAGACCTCAAATTTGTGCAGCATACACCAGACTAATTAGCTGTGTGTAGAAAACATCTAATTGGAGTGCATACTTTATATGTGAGGAAAATATAAATATGTAAAGCAACATCATGTAGTGTGTGGTTTGAATGCGTGTTAGGACATGCATTTTATTTTTTAATTAATTTTTAAATTATAATTAAATATTTTTTTTTTAATTATTAATTTCTAATTTATTTTTAAAATAAGTAATTTTAATTACTTGTGCAGCATATTTCTTTATATCTTGCAGCTTAATGTTGGAGGGTCACCTTCACCAGTGAGTGCACCAAAGAAGGCTAGGCCATCAGAGACAGGGTCAGATGAAGTAAGAAATGGTTCTCTTTGACAAATAAAAGCTTGGGAGTGTGTTGATTTATTGTTGGGCTTTTTTTTTTTAAAGATAATTCAGTAGAAACACCTCTGATCTGGGCTCACCAGGGATTGCAAGTCTGTGGGGGAAGGAAAGCTGTTTTGCATTGTGCTGTGTCTGTATCCTGTGACCTTTCTTGTCAGGGTCCCGGTTTCAGGGAAGTTAGATTTGGGAATGAATTCAGTATGAATTACAAAACAACACCAGGCAGTTTTATGACAGTACCAAATGTCTTCTAGATGCTTTATCCCCTTAAAATAAAGTTGGCTTACTCTCCTCCACTCAGCACCTTCAGCAAGTTAGGAGCATCAAATTACATGCTTTACTGAATGCACTGGTTCTTACTGAATTTAGCAGAGTGTTCAAGATTGATTCACCAGGTCTTGCCTAGGCAAGAGCAGGAAGGTTGTTTTTCTTTCATGTAGTCAAGCAGTAAAGTGGATAAGACTTACTAGCATTCCATGTAAGAGGCTTACAAGCTACAATGGCACAATTGTGCCATCAGGTTTTGTGGGTTGGCAGCTCAGTGAACCCATGGGGTTTACAGGCTGCAATCTGTATGAAACAGGTTAAGATCTAAATGCCCAATGTGCTGTGATGGAAGTAGGAAAAAGGCTGGGGGCACTGGGTGAATTGCAGCAAGGTGTCATGCGCTGAATTATCAGTGCAAAGGAGGCACTTCAGATCACTTTTCTTCCATCTTTGTTTTCTTAAATGTTAATGCTTTGATTCATTATATGCATAACTGGAGGGAGGATGGGAAGATACAGTTTAACAATTGAATCTATGCAAGGTAGCTTGCAGGATTTGTGTGGCACACCAACTGCATTTGAATTGGTTTAGGGGAAGAAGCCTCTGCAGTGGTGCTCTGGAGCTCACTTGCTGGAATTCTGTTCATTGTTTGTTGCCTCTTTCTCCTGTGTGCTTGCTCTAGGACTGGGAATATCTCCTGAGCTCTGATTACCACAGAAATTTTGAGTCTCATCCTCTATCCAAAGTCTTGGGATTGGACCCTCTGGAAATTTTAGCTCCAAAGGATGACTTCTTACAGAGCCTTAGCCTGGATTACTCAACTCTCCTTTTCACCCATATTCCTGCTATTTTCTTTGTTCTTCACCTGGTCTATGAGGAGTTCAAACTGAACCTTCTGATGGGGGAGGAAAATCGGTCACTTGTTGTTCTTCTGGTTCAGCTGGCCAGGTATGCCAAACTGACAAAGCACAGATGCTGTAAGTTGTGTGGTGTCTCTTGACGTTGGGTTTTTTCAGGGGGGAGATTTGGGGATTACCCAAAGTGGAACAGACTTTCATATTTTTGAAGGAAATGAATAAGTAACAGTTAAAGATATTTGTTGTGGGAGATCTCCTGTATAGTTCTGACCACTTACCAACATAAGCATGATTCACAAATCGTAGTTCTTGGTAGATAGATGGCTTTTGTTCCTGCCTTATAAGAAAAGGGAGAGGGAAGAAGTCTGCTTATCAGATTTTGTACATCAGAGTGCAGGCAGAAGTAAAATCACTTTGTTGACTCAGTTGCTCAGACCAAAGTCTTCTGCATTTAGTGATTTCTTGCTGGTGGTAGTGGTAGGTTTGGGGAATTTTTTGTTTTATTTTGTTGTAAAACACAAACAGAATCTCATTTCAGTTCAGATTTTACATGACCTCACCATTTAGATCATGGAACTTGAGCAGTCCCTGCTTTTGTTGCCTCTCTGGCAGCTAAAGTTCTGTGTACCCTGGACAGCTCACATTTTCTCTACTGCGTTGACTAAGATCTATCACAAGATCAATCAAATATTCATCTTTGTGGCATTTTCACTGCAGCCAGTGATTGCATCTTCTCATCTTCCACCCCCACATTCAGATTGCACTGCGTATGTATAGACACATGCATACAGTTATCTGTGTGAGCAAAGGACTCAGTAATGCCTCTCCAAGTTTTGTTTGATATTTCTACCAAAATCTCTGTATAATAGATATCTCTGTATAATCTCTGTATAATATCTCTGTATAATCTCTGTATAATAGATTCTTTGCCTGGCACTGCAGTTGATTGACTGGAGTAGTTTCCAGAAGTAGTAGATTGACTTGTCCATTATTCTGTCGTGCCAATGAAAAGCAAAGCTCTGATGAAATGCTGTGTATCTGCTGGGGCTGGGAGCTGTTGTTTGCATTCACATCTTGCAGATAAACACGTCTGACTTGTAGCATTTAGAAGTTTGGGGAAGATGTAGTGACAGTTGTTATGCTGTGAGTGGTGGTGGTGGTGGAGGTGTGGCATGAATTAGCACTATGACTGAAAAGAAGTGCACTGGGGGGAAATAAAGCATGCAGGTTACTTGCTTAGCAAAGGGGCAATGCCTGTGAGCAGCCCTAGTTAAAGGAGTCAGCTTCAGTCCTTGTATCTGGTGCATATTACAACATTAAAAGTGAACAGAAAATGTCAGAAAGGGAGAAAGGCGTGGAGTTTGTTTCTTTTTGTTTTTCTCTGTAGTATGATTCACATCTTTCGTTCTAGGGACTTAAAACTTGAAGCTTATATAGATTACTACTACAGAGACTATCCAGCCCTTGTAAAAAGCTCTGGACAGACTTGCATAATTGATCAAGGTGAGTTTAAGTCTATGTGAAGCTGAGTGTTCAGTGGTAGTGGTGTGCAAGTTTTCTCTTAATGCTGAGCATGTTGATAGCTGGTCAGGACTGAACCCGCGTGTAAAACTGTGCATGGATTGCTTGGTTCCCTTGTCTTCAAAAGTCTGATAGAACCCTGCAGTCACAAGCTGGTGCTTTCAGTGTGGTGCTTCTTGGGATGTTTCACAGCAAGGACCTTGGGGGAAGTGATGGTTTTATCCCAGGAAACTCCTAGTTCAGGCAGGCTGAGAAATATTTGTGGAGAGCTGTGGAAAAACCTGGTAATGAGGTGTGCTTCTACTGTGAAAAGTATCCATAGGTTGGTGTAAGCTCTCAGTTTATAGTCCCTCAAAAATAAAGCAGAGCTGAATGCACAATCGTGAAAGCTAAAATAAGATCTCTCATTGTTTGTGCATCTGTTTAATGTACTACCAGCTGAAATTTGCTAGTTATACAAGACAAAATACTCTTTTTCCTGGCACACAAAACATAATCTCATTATGTTGGTCAGGCTTTGCTGCTCGTGTTTGTGGATAGGGAGGACTAAGAGATTATAGTTAGGCTGTTCCCTTGCTTAATTTGATGTTTAATGACAAGACTGTCTCCCGCAGGTTTTTGAAGATTAGCAATTACAGACATTACATTTCACAGTGGGCTGAGACTTGCTTGAAAGACACAAAGGTGTTTCATTCTTCCATTACTGTCTAGCTATTAACTTGCATCTGACAGAAGGCAGATGTGATCCATAACGCTTTGAAAGACCATGTTTCTATTCTTACACAAAAGAAGTAGAGTAGGGCCTGTTTTGAGAACAGAGAAACAATTTTTGTGCATTTGCCATGAACTCAGTGTCGTGACTGTTCGTACCATTAAATCCAAACAGGTTTCATGCATCATCCCGCATTTTTTTCTGCTGAGCCTCCAAGTATCTTTCAGTGGCTGAGTTCCTGTCTAAAGGGAGGAAGAGTACAGCCTTATCCTTACTTACCAGGAATCTGTGAAAGGAGCAAACTGGTAATACTGGTATGTGTGTTGGCAAAGAGGATGTGCTTTCCTCTATCAGCATAGCAGCACTGTGGCCACAGATTGTTCTAGCTGCTTAATTTCCTGTGAGTGAAGTGCCCTCGATGGGAACTCAAATGATGAAAAGTTTGTCATGTGTGAAGCAGTGGGAGCGTGCTGGAGCAGTACTGAGCCTGTGATGAATAACTGCTTAGGAGCACAGCTGTAGCCGTGCTGTTTGGACATCTAAGCATCTCCAAGAGTTACTGTACTAAGCAGGCCTCATTTGTCTGCATGGTATTCTCCTGTGACATAGTGGTGTCAGCCTTTTTCCAAGGGGTAATCACAAATGTTTAGCAGAAAGAAATCTCTGCTAGTTCTATCCTCTGTTCTATCACAGCTTGAATATTTCTGAAGGATGTAGATGAGTTTTAGCAGATTGGGAGGAGGTATTTGAGGTTAGCAAGAAGAGCATATGAGTGCAGGGTAAATGGCCTATGCTTCGCTGCTCATGTTTTTATTTTTTTGTGGTTTGCAGTAGTGGCATGTGCAAAGTAATAATGTAACTCAGTTAACTGTATTTCGTGAGTGAGAATTTCCTGGCTTTTCTCTTGGGCATGTATCAACATAAATATTTAACTGCATGAGTAGTTATTAGTGCTGATGTTATCTTCTGGTCAGCCTTCTTGGCTTCTTCACAAAGTGTTTGTGGAGAAAAGCTGTCAGTACAGGATTTGGAGCAGAAATGTTGAGCTGAAGAGAAAAACAGAGCAGCGAGGCACTGTTGTGACCCAGCTGTCCAAGAGTAATTGCAGAGTCTTCCATTGGAACTGCCAGGAATCTCCCTGTCCTCTCCTTCTCAAAGCATGAAAGGCTGAAGCAGCAGCACCGAAACCTGTTAAAGTGCTGATGCTTTCACTTAAAATTTACCCTGTACTCAAGCTCTGAAGAACAGCAGAGCCTTTCATTCAGGCTGTCACTTGTCTGTCACCAACTCTGTCTGCCTGAACCTGAATTCTCTGTGCAGAAGTCAGAGCTGGCACGTTGGTGATGCAGCTTGTCAGATATCTTTGGGAAAATCATGGCAGGTTTTTGCTTGGATGTGATTTTGCCTTTGGTGTGCCAACTTCTGTGGTAGTATTTCAGAAGGAAGCAGTGATGGATCACTGTGATTTTTCTGACTGGTGTTGATGCTTTTCACTCAGGTACTTCATAAAGTACCCAATACTCAAGAAGGGGAGGAAACCAAAAGAAATGTGTTGGTTGTAGAAAATGTTGTTTTCCAAAACAAACTCAATGAAGCATGAGCAACATGGAAAAGATGATTAGAAACATGGTTTTTATGTTTTGAAAGTGCTTTCCAGGTGAAACAGGCTGCCCAGACAGGTTTTGGATGCCCCGTCCCTGAAGGTGTTCAGGGCCAGGTTGGATGGGGCCCTGGGCAGCCTGGTCTGGTATGAAATGGGGAGGTTGGTGGCCCTGCTTGTGGTGGTGGGGTTGGAGATTCATGATCCTTGAGGTCCCTTCCAACTCTGGTCATTCTGTGATTCTTTTTACCTTTGAAACAATCATTAGAGAAAATTCAGTTGTTGCAAGGTTAGTATTTCCAAACATGAGCTTAGAAACCTAAAATGTGAAAGTTTTCTGGCTTCAGTTGTTGGAATCTACATTTACTTAATAAAAAATTCATAATAAAGCATCCCACTGTTTAAGGGAACCAAAGTTCCCTTCTGCTTGTTTTGATAGGCAGAATAGTAATAGCTGCAAATCAAGTGACTCTGTATTATGGTGTCTCTTTCCTATCCAGAGTGTGGCTCTATACATACTTGGTGATGAGAGTGCTGTATCTAATGAAGCTTCCCCGTATTTGTACAAAATTACTTCAGGTAATGATGCTTTAATGCCATTGCACTATCTCCTGGTGCCTTGTTTGTTATATGCTGTCCTTTTACTTGGAAAACAAGGGGATAACCTGGCCTTGTCTTCTTTAGGGCAACAAAAGCAACAAGTGGAGCAGGATGACAATCGGTATGTTTTTCAATCCCATGTTAAATTCTGAATGTTTGCCTTTCTGTGAAGCTTTTGATTAGGTTTTATTGGCTTCTCCTTTATTTTCCATTATTTTACAGATGCTGTTTTGGACACAGTACATCTATTTCCAGCCTCGCAGAGAAGCTAATTATTTGGTTGACTAATATTGGTATAAGCAACTTTTATCTTTGTGTGAGATGGTAACAGCTGTAAATAAGTGTCAGAATTGCATAGTATGAGAAGCATTATATCAAGTTGTGATTAAGTTTGGTGTTTGTTTTTTTTTCGTGCTTGCTAACTTAAAGGTTTCACCTTAAGAGATCTGGAGACTCTCCCCTTTGGTGTGGCTCTTCCTATCAGAGATGCAATATATTACTGCCGAGAGCAGCCTGCTTCAGACTGGCCAGAGGCAGTTTGTGTCTTGATTGGGCGCCAGGACCTGTCCAAACAGGCATGTGAAGGCAACCTGCTGAAGAGTAAATCTGTGAGTATGGGCACAAATGGATTTCGTGATGCTGACTGTTGGACACAGCACTCTGTGCAGAAGCTCTTCCACCATCTGCTGATGCTCGGGCAGTGTAGGTTAATGGGGCATGGAAGGTGCAGAGTTCAAGACTGAAGGCAATGTGGGATTTACATGCATGTGAGAGCTTCAGTATAAAAACCAGCATCTGTCCCAGGAAGACTACGTACACAGCTGTGCAAATTCAGTAAAACAGATTTTAGACTTCATTGAAGCTTAGTACTCAAAAGTTTTGCCTGCAGAGCAATCTGATTGTAAGTCTTCCTCTCCAGCATCTTTTGGTACTGCCTTTTTGGTACTCTATCTAAGAACTCTGCCATTGTAACATTGGCCCAGGGAGAAGGAAGCAGGAATAACAACTGTTTACATGGGTAGGATAAGGGGGAATGGCTTTAAACTGAGACGGGGAGGTTTAGGTTGATATTAGGAGGAAGTTTTTCACACAGAGGGTGGTGAGGCATTGGCACAGGTTGCCCGAGGAGGCTGTGGATGCCCCATCCCTGCAGGCATTCAAGGCCAGGCTGGATGTGGCTCTGGGCAGCCTGGGCTGCTGGTTGGCGACCTGCACACAGCAGGGGTTGGAACTGGATGAGCGCTGTGCTCCTTTGCAACCCAGGACATTCTGTGACTTCTCAGTCCATCTACTTCTGGAGTTGGCATAGCTGGGATTTCCTTTTTCACTGAAACATCTGCATTGTTTTCTGAAGTACAGTTTTCATGTTGTTTTTTTTTTATTATTATTTTTTTTAGGAAGGGCTTAGTTATTTTCATCCTGAAGAAAACTGATTAAAAAGGTGTCTTTTTTCTTTTGAATATCATCTTCTGGTGGTGGGAAATAGTGGCGTCTCTTGGAGTTAGAGCTCTCTGAAGTGTCTTTTGTTGAGGACACTGAAATCTAAAACTATGTGAAAGCTGACTGATGGTTTGTGTGAATAATAGCAGAGACTCTGTGACTTTTTTTTTTTTCACAAGTCAGGAAAAGGGTTTTGTATTCTCAGGTACATCTTGGTTAAAGTAATTTTAACTGTCTTAGCTTTGGAAGTGATGTTAAAATTACTTGGATTTTTTTAACAGGGACATCTGATTACATTTTAGAAAAGTTAAATGTTTTTCTTAGTCATGTAGAATAAAAACAAAACTATATATTCAAATCTGATGTGGCACCATTAATTAAGAAAGCATTTAATTTTCTGCTGGTTAACTTTTCCTAACTCTTAACAGTGCTGAATCGTAAAACGATGATGAGTCTGATTTTATCACTCTACAACAATGCCTCGAATATATTTTACCTTAAAAGGATAGTGATTTTCAAACACCAAATTGTTTGTCATTTCTCAGGAGGGCAGGGTGGAGTTTCCTGTTTCAAAACGGACGCTGGCTTTATGGGTGGTGCAGTTATGTATTGAGATTTAGCGCATATTTATCAGAAGAAATTAGTTTTCATTCATCAGCTGTTAATCTGCCTGCACTCCTGGTGCTGTGTGCCTTAGGAGAGCCTATGTTAGATCTAGTTTTGATCTAGGTTTTTTTTTTCTAGTTTTAGATTTGATGCTTCTGATAGTTGGCAACGCTTGTGCCCTACTGAAAATGACTTCTGTTCTCTTGCAGTCTGTGGGCCCAGTGCTGTCCTCTGATAGTCCATCTGGAGCTGAGGGGGAAGAGGATGAGGATGGCATGCACAACATGAACGATGAGGTCATGTCACTAATATGGAGCAAGGATTTGAGAGTGCAGGAAGTACGCAGGCTCCTTCAGAGTGCCCGTCCTGTACGTGTCAATGTAGTGCAGATGCCAGAAGCCAGTGACCATGATTTCATAGAAGAAAAAGAAAACCGGTAAAGATTCTGTTTCTAGCAGGCTTTCCCTTAGGTGAAAAATGGTTATCCTTGACTTTATGTCTTATCAAACAGCGTGGTGTATTTCTGTCTGAACACAACAGTGAAGTAGGCAGACCTGAACGAAGGATGCAATAGAAGAGTTGTGTTTTGTAACTCAAGTGTTGAAGTTCAATATGTATCAAAGCTTGGTTTGGACAGCTGTTAGGCTTGGAGCAGCACATGGGAAAGTCTATTAGTTTGAACCCCACAGGGCATTTAGGGTTAGAAAGTTAAACGTTAAAGTATATTAAATATACTTTGTGGAGCAGAGTGAATAAAGCATAGTCCATCTCCTCCATAAAACTGGAGAGCCCTTTATTCTGTTCTAAGCAAGTTTTAAGTCAGGGGATCTAGTTAGTTCTACAGAAAGCAAGGTCACTGCTTCATCCCTCTCTTGAAAGCTCCTATTGGAGCTGCTGTTTGCCTGTTCAGTCACCTCCCTGTTCTGCTTCTTTATTCACTTGTCTTAAAGGTCTTAACAGCGTTGTCTTTGAAAAAATAAAATAAAAAAGGGGGGAAAAAAACCAAAACTTCAGAGCATTTTTAACATGCAAAACACTATAGAATTAGAAAACTAAAGGAATGCATCAGATTTTATTGTCTGACCTAACAAGCTGAGTAATCTAACAAGTCTAGAAAGTGTTTCCAGAGTAAATCATAGAGAATTGTGGTCAGTATTCCTGGAAGTACACTATTAATTCTGTACACTGTTATTACTAGATGTGATCACTAGTCATAGCAAGATCACACGGCAATTCACTTTGTTTTGCTTTCTCCTTTCACCTCACTTCTGATATGCAATTAAATTGTGGTGCGAGTTTAACTAGCACCTAGCTTAAAGTGAGAAACAGGCAAATTTCAACATCATATCAGTTGAAGTGTATCTTTGTGATTAACCTTGAAGGACTGAAGACTTTGGTTTCTTTAAGTTAGACCTACATAAAAAAGAAGGGAGGGGAACATAATACTGTCTGAATCAGAAAAGGAAAAAAAGCTGACTGTCCAGTGCCTGTTGTGTAGTCTCACTTTATTGGAACACATTAAGCAATGGGTTTTGTTCTGGTCTCCTTAACAGGTTGTTACAGCTGTGCCAGCGAACCATGGCACTGCCTGTTGGGCGAGGAATGTTTACTTTGTTCTCCTACCATCCTATTCCAGCAGAACAGCTGCCCATTCCTAAGCTGAATCTAACTGGTACGTTGCTCAGTGTTTTCTTCTGAAGAAATTCAGTACTGAACAGAACGTGATGGAGTTTCTTAATTTTTACCCCACTGTTTTTTGAACCTCTTGCAATCTTACAGCACCTTCAGTGTCTCTTTTCCACACTGTAAGTGGGCTTTGGGAAAAAACAGCACTTTCTGTTTTGAGTCTGCTGCTTACTAGTATTTTCTCCTGGGATGGTCAAGACCAACATTATTTTCTAGTGCAGACATTGTATCAGGCACATTCTGACAGGCAGAGAATAGTGCAGTTGCCCGAGGATGTGTAGCTGCTCAGTGTTGTGGTCATACAGAGAGCAGATACTGCAGGTCCTCATTGCTTTTGATCTAGTGTACTGTGCTCATCATCTGATGTGCCTGAAGATATCTAAGATTGTCTTTAAATCGGAAGCTTGACTTTCATGCTGTCAGTGTTCACTTGGCAAGCTACTGAAATTCAGAGCAGTTTCTGGAGGGGTTTGCATTCACTTAATTGCTGTCAACGATTTCAATTTCACGGGCAGGCCGTGCTCCTCCTAGGAACTCTACAGTTGATCTGAACAGTGGGAATATCGACGTGCCCCCTAACATGGCTTGCTGGGCTAGCTTTCACAATGGAGTGGCTGCTGGGCTGAAGATAGCACCTGCTTCACGGATAGATTCTTCTTGGATTATCTATAACAAGCCTAAGAATGCTGAACAAGCAAATGAATATGCTGGCTTCCTCATGGCTCTGGGTCTCAGTGGACATCTCACTAAGCTTGCCACGCTCAATATACATGACTACTTAACAAAGGTGAGGCATTCTTTCATAAGCAGCAGAGAGAAATGTTTCTGAGACGTGATTTCTGTAAACAGAACAGGCTTTAAAAAAGAAAGTGGCATATTTGAGAACTGAAATTGGAAGTTTCCTGGTGCAGGCAAAAATCAGAACTGCTTTGTTAATCTTAGATCTTGTTCTTAAAACATCCTGTATGTTGGGAGTACAAGGAAGTAAATATCTACATTATAACCATGTTTAGTAGTTCATTGTGTATTTTTATTTAGGTTGAAATTTGCTGCTATAGCAAGATCATAAACTTGGGAAATGCAGTTACATCCATAACAGCTAGCATTCATTTTCCCGAGGAGCTGCCTGCAAAGCTTTAGCAGCTGTGTATGTTGGAGAATGTGAGACCTGTCTTTGATACTGGGGCAGGCACCTTTCTTTTCTGAATGTACCTACTTTTCTTTGTTGCTGATACGGTTCCTTTCTCAGGGCCATGAGATGACAAGTATCGGGCTGTTGCTTGGTGTTTCTGCTGCCAAGCTGGGCACGATGGATATGGCCATTACACGGCTTCTGAGTATCCACATACCTGCCCTGCTGCCACCAACTTCAACAGAGCTGGATGTCCCCCACAACGTGCAGGTGGCTGCTGTGATAGGAATAGGCCTTGTCTATCAGGGCACTGCACACAGGCACACAGCTGAGGTTCTGCTGGCTGAAATAGGTGGGTGCTAACATTGAAAAAACAAGGTGATGACTGGGAGAGTCGTAACATCTGTGTGATTTCCAGTGCATCAGGGATCTGAATGTGTCGAGAGATCTTCTAATTACACCTCTGCCACTGCAACAGGCACTTCACATTTCCCAAACCTCATCTTTTGCTTTCAAAGGAGCAGAAGTTCTTGTGAACTGTGTTTGTAGAGTAGAGAATACTCCAAGAATTTAGCAGAGGAAATGCGGAATCGTTGGTGCCGGAGCTAAATCCTTACTGCATCTGGAAACTTTGAGCAGGTCTGGTCTGGGGCTTCTAGGGTTGCTAGCTGTAAAAGGTAGAGGGACTTGGTAGGAGGATTGCCTTCATTTCATATTCCTATTAAACCAGATGTTGTAGATTCCTGCAGAAATTCTGACTCTACAGCATTTAAGTAGATCTGGTGCTTCCCAAGATGCCTGTTATTTCTCATGTCTGTCCATAAGCTGTGTCACCATAGGCACCACGTTGAGGCACTGGATGGGAAAAACACTTGTCTCTTGCAAGGGCAGGCTTTTTGACTCGCTAGGCTGGTGGAAGCACAGTTGTCATCTCAGAAATTCTTCTGTTCCCAATTTTGTGGCTCAAGGTTTTCATTTGAGAGCTGACCCTGAGCAGTGGAGCTTTGATCTGAATTGTCCTCATTCTGTGTAATTCTGATTTTATTTCTAACAGTAAAGTTCTTGTCCGTGTCTGTGTAACCTCAGTTAAGAGGCTGCAGTTCACTAAATAGAGAATGGGATACATTTTAAGATGAAATTACATCTGCACATACCAAATTACCAGAAACAGTCTTTCAGAAAGCGGCGGCTTTCGAACTCTGCTGACAGTGTTTGTGTAGGCTCAGCAATCTTCAGAGTATGTGTAATGGTGTGGTGTTTTTTTCAGGACGTCCACCTGGACCAGAAATGGAGTACTGCACAGACAGGGAGTCCTATTCACTGGCTTCTGGACTAGCTTTGGGCATGGTGTGCTTGGGAGTAAGTGCTGCTTTTCATTTCAGCTGCAATTAGTAGAAGAATCGTTGTATATTGGGGCAGGGCTGATGAGAATTATTTCATCATCAAACCCTTGGCCAAATGATATATATATATATATTTTTTTTTTTTGTCACATAAGGAAACATTTGACTGTTATTTCTTTTCTTCTCTTCTTTAGCATGGCAGTAATCTGATAGGTATGTCAGATCTCAACGTTCCTGAGCAGCTTTACCAATACATGGTTGGGGGTCACAGGCGGTTCCAAGCAGGAATGCACAGGGAGAAGCACAAGTCTCCCAGTTACCAAATTAAGGTATGTATTGATGTTCTTTTCTCGTTTGGGGGGAAAGCAGTATTAGCTCAGAAGTCTACTAAAGTCTGTATCTTGATGAATGAAGTGACCTTGAATCTTTACTCGCATCACTTCTAGTCAATTAGTGTACACATGTGTGCTTGTGTTTTCACAGGAAGGAGACACAATAAATGTGGATGTTACTTGTCCAGGAGCCACGCTTGCCTTTGCTATGATCTACCTAAAGACTAATAACAGGTATTAACCTTGGAGTTACTCAAGCACTTTGCTGTAGCTTGTGATAGGGGTTTAAGCTGCCATAATGTTGGCTTTGCCCCCTGTGGCTCACTCAGGTTTTTGTGTTGCTGTAGTACAATCTGGAAATCCTGTTCCTTTACTGTGCTCTGCAGATCCATTGCTGATTGGCTCCAAGCACCAGATACCATGTACTTACTGGACTTTGTAAAACCAGAGTTCCTTTTATTGAGAGTAAGATTTTTTTTATTTATTTCTCAGTCTTTTTACTGATGGTGAACATACATCTTTTTAATAAACTCCATATGCCTGTCATGCAGAACCCTTTCTACAGAGAGCTGCTCTTTTACTTGTCAGCTAGAATCATGCCTTCAAAAAGTCTCTGCTTGCTTCTTACACTATGCTAGAGAGACAGAATTTGGTGAGAAACATTTGAAGAATACGTCTCAAATAAGAGTAAATGAAACATTTAAGTGATCATTTTGTACCTTTTCCCAAATTAATTTTCAATGTTGAAAAGCAGTTAAGCTTTGGCATCTGTGGGAGCAGTAATGTGCTTTCTTGCCAGTTTACCAGCTAAAGTTACAGACTTCCCAAGGGCTTATTCTGTGGCTCTTTATTCTCCAAGCAGAATTTTAATCACAATAAAACAAAAGCTGTTTTGCCATTTCTAATATGAAAGCGAAGAAACAGCAATGGAGCTCCTAATGGAGGGCTGCATTTCTGGATGCATGTAATATGTTAAAAGCTAACATTGATGTATTTTTTCTTACCTTTTGGCTTTGTCACTTTCCTAGACCTTAGCTCGGTGCCTGATTTTGTGGGATGACATCATGCCCAGCACTGAATGGGTTGATAGCAACGTGCCTCAAGTAGGTATTTCTGCTTCCTGATTTTACACCTTGCTGACTTGTGCAGGTGAACATTTCCTCAGTTACATGAGCTGTGCAGTAAAGCATGTGTTAATCTGCTGCATTTCCTTAGCATGGGAGATGAGATTTGATTTAGGAAAGACTGTGGGCTGAGCTAACAGTTAGCACTGCTCACTTATCACACTGAGACCAGCGAAGAGGGGCAGAAAAGATGACTGTAACAGACACAAATTGCATCATGAGAATTTCTGTTATATTGTAAGGAAACGGTGTTTGCAGGGGGAGTGGTCAGATATTAGAAGGAAAGCCCAGAATCTCTGGCTCTGAGATCATTCAGAGTGGAATTTGATGAGATAACCTGAGCAAATCTGGTCTGTCTTTGAAGATGGCTTTTCTTTGTGCATGGGCTTGGGCCAAAGACTGCTGAACTTCCCATCCTCTGAGACGTCTGGTGGTTTTGGCCCAGTGTGTCATCAGAGCACATTTTAAGTTTGTTGGTGTGACAGAGATGATGGTTATGCAGGATTCTTTGACTGTTCTGGGAGCCCTTTGACTGTTATGGGCTCGCATCCCATTTGGCATTATGGGATGGGATTCTTCATGGCAATGATGCTGGAGGGGGAAAGGAGTTAAACTTTCCTCCACAATGACCAAACAAACTGGGTGCAAAACTTTTCTCCAGGAGGATCAACTGTATTCCAGGATATGTTGTGTGGAATTTTTAAGAGCAAATTAGATAATATCTCTCAGAAATAGAGGGTGGAGATGAATTCCCTGGCCTCACAAGGTCTCATCCTGTTCTGCTTTCTCTGATATTTGGGTACATAGAACACTATCACACTTCTGGCATAATAATGCCATTGTTTTAGAAATACTGTTTAGAAAACTGTTTTAGCAGTAGCATGTCAAAGAAAAGCTAACTTTTGTGTTCCTTTGAAACAGACCTTTTTCGTGTCACATGAACCCTTCATGGCTGGAGGGCTTAGAGAGGTTCCTCTCCATTCATTTTTTCTCTGGTGCTTTTTTTATAGATCATAAGAGAGAACAGTATACCTCTTCATGCAACAGAGCTGCCTTCATCAGAAGACCTGAGTTTAGAAACACTGATGTAAGTAACTTGTAAAAGATGAGATTGCAGATAAAGAATATTTTACAAAGCCCAGTTCTGCTTCTGAAAAAAAAATGCAGCTGAACTTTTAAAGACATGTTAGGCTCAAACAAGTCTTTCCCTTGGTATTTGGGGAATTTATTCTGTTTTCTGTAATGGAGAGGATCTGTCTTTTTTTTTTCTTTTATCTTTTATTATAAGAGCTTGTGATGTATACTCAGGTTAATAAAAAAGAGGAGTGCTTAGTCAATTCCTGTCTGTGTTGTTTACTAGGCAAGCTCATGTCTACATCATTGCTGGGGCATGCTTGTCACTGGGATTTCGATTTGCTGGCTCAGAAAATAAGGCAGCATTTAACTGCTTGGTAAGAGGTTGGATTTTTTTTCACCTTGAACCCGTGGAGCTATAGCTTATCCTGTGCATCTCTATTCAGTATGCATTTCTTTCCTTTCCAGGACAAATATGCAACAGATTTCCTGAAAAGTTTGTCAGCACCAACAGCTTCTATAGTGAGTTCTTCCAAGTTTTCTCCCTACTTTGATTACCCTCACTGAAATGTTAATGCAAGCAGAACCATCCCTTTCTCTTGTATGTATTACAGAATTACAGAATGTAGCAGGGCTGTGAATCATTGTTAAGGACTTCACTGTTTCTCCACTCTCCCTCTTTCTGTGGAATGTGGTTTTCAAACTCTGGGGTAGACAGCAGCCTAGTAGACAGATCAGAAGCGTGCATTTGACCTCAGCAGTGTAATGACACCTTCCCTGTTGTACACAAAGATAGGTCACTACAATCTCGAAACGTGCCTGAGCGTCTTGCTGCTGTCTCTTGCAATGGTGGTGGCTGGCTCTGGAAACTTGAAAGTTCTTCAGCTTTGCCGTTTCATGCACAAGAAGACCGGCGGAGAGATGAACTACGGCTTCCATCTGGCTCACCACATGGCTTTGGGGCTTCTCTTTCTGGGAGGAGGAAGGTAACTTGCCATTTCCTAAGGCTGTTTTGTTTTTTTTTTTGTTTTCCACCTTTTCTCCAGAAGCAGGAGCAATGCGTGATTTACTTTCTTTTGTTAATGGGAACATACTTGTAAATTCCTTCTCTGCACTTTGTTACTGTCCTTCCCTCTTGCAGGAGACCAAAATGTGTTGAATGTCTGGTAGTGGCATGTGTTTGTTAGCACTAAAGCTAATAGATAATGTGCTTTCAACAGGTATTCACTGAGCACTTCAAATTCTTCCATTGCTGCTCTCCTTTGTGCTCTATACCCTCACTTCCCTGTTCACAGCACAGACAATAGGTAAGAGTTTGCATAGTTCTTGTTTTTTAAAGTTTAAATTTCCTCAACTTTCAGGCTAAATAATCTCCTTACAATTGAGGTTATATAGAGAAATCCTCTAGAATGTTTATATGGGCACCTCATGGCTAATTTTGTGCAGGTTCTTCCCCTGCAGAAATGTAAAAAGCAGAAGTAGTAAGATGGCTCTGATCATTGATCTGTGAGGAAATGCAAACAGGTGTCCTGAGGCCACTGCTTGTGCTACTATGACTTGTCTGTTCCAGCTTGCTCAGCAAAAAGGAGTCATGCAAAATCTGTCCATTAATGATTCTTAATCTGTTCTAATTAAAATCCATGGAGTCCTGTCTTGTTAGCTGAAGCATGCCATGTTAAGGAAGTCTTGGAAACCTGCTAAATTACTCCAAATTTCACTTTGCTTCAGTTGACAGCTGTGTGCAGTTCCTGAGCTGTGTGCAGTTTAATATTTGGGATTTTTCTGTGCCTGTACTGCATGTCTTGAGTTTCCTTTCCCCACACACAGGTATCATCTTCAGGCTTTGCGACACTTGTATGTGCTGGCAGCAGATCCAAGGCTCTTGATACCTGTTGATGTGGACTCAAACACTCCTTGTTATGCACTGATAGAGGTTACATTCAAGGTAAAGAGTAAAGGTGTTTGAGGAGGTGTGGGAGGCAACTGAAAACTCTGATACACCAAAGCTCTGCTATTTTCATTGTTGTGGCCTGCAGCCTTGGGTTTGTTTTCAAGTTGTGGTGGAGATAAGCCTGATTCTTTAGGCAAATAATTGAAGGGCTGTGTTCAGCCCACTCACATGCTACATATGCTTTGATGACACGTAGAGAGGAGAATACAGGACAAATAAAAAGCACCACAAAGTCTTCAAGTGTGTAATAACTGACCCAGAGTCATGCTTCTTGTCTTTCTAAAACTTCCAAAGACATAGAGGTGGTTGGAGCTGTTTCTGGGTTTAACAGCTGCCTTCTAATTCTGCTGAAACTGGCAACTTGGTGTCTCTTTACATGATGTGCCTTTTGGGGAAGAATGCTTTCTGCCATGTTTATTGTCATATAGATTAATGTGAGATGGATGGTGCTTGAGAAGGACCTAAAGAAGGGGCTGCTGAGATTTCGGGGGAGAAGTTTTGCAGTGCAGATCCTTTGTGGGTCTGGCAAAGATGCTGACGTTCATTGCTCTGGAAGGATAGCCCTATCCATACTATCACTTCCTTCTCAAGCTTTTGGATTTCAGCTGTGTGCCTCCTGTGTGGTGATGCTTCCTTGAGAATATCTCTCTAGTTCAGGCTTATGTCTTGTAGTGTTAAAGGCAATGCTAAGCTATGTATTTACTCAGTGTTCAGCAACAGAAACTGATTGACCTCTGCAACTGTGTTGTGAGAAGCACATTTTCTTTCTTTTCACATGAAAGTGAGCTTTAGTAATTTGTGAATCCTGATGGCATTTTGAAGGGCACGCAGTGGTATGCAGAAACCACCGAGGAAATGATGGCACCCACACTTCTTCCAGAGCTTCACTTACTGAAGCAGGTAAAAGAAGTCTGTGTTTAATGGGGAACGTCATCACCTGGGTTTTGTGCTGCCCATGGTGCAGGAGCAGTTGAAGTTTCTTTGATCCAATGTCCCCAGCACCAGCCAAGTTCTGAACAATGCTGTCCTGTAGCAGTGGCTCTGAGGACAGTTGCCACTATGAAGTGCACATGCTGTCTCATGGCACGTGCTTCTCTTTGGTCTTGGCTGTCACACTTTCGAGATCTGATGTAGCAGGGATTTCCCTGTGCCAAAACCTGCATGCAGGGGAGACAAAGCTAGGCCCTCCTTCATGTTTTCAGAGTGGGTAGCATGATAAAAGGTTGTTTCCCCTTGTAAGGGCAGAGGGAGCTTTAGGCTTACATAGAAAACCCTAACTTTTACGTTTCTGCTTATACTTAATAATAAAAATGCTTAAATCAACAGATCAGAGTGAAGGGACCACGGTACTGGGAACTTCTAATAGATCTAAGCAACGAAACAAATCATCTCAAGTAAGTATTATTTGTAGTGCTTCAATGAATAATAACCTTGTAGTGTTTTTTCAAAATAAAATAAAATTTAAAAAAAAAAAGCCAACAAACTCCCATACTTGTAACACCTACGGTTTGCAAAGTAGTCTGGTTTTGATCAGTTTGCTGTTGTGCATTTGACAGTGCTTTAAAGTGAAGAAAGAAACTGCGTAGTTGGTTTCACCTGTCGATGAGAATAATTCATGCAAAAACAGGTCAGGGGAAAACCTGATAGTAAAAACCACAGATATTGGTAGCGGGATTTTAGCAGCACCAGAAACCATCTGAATCTCATGGTTTTAGTTTAGTTTTGAGTTGTAGTGATGTCATGTTTCCCAGGCTGTTGATACAGTAATTAGCCAGCAGTTACCGCTTTGTGAAATACAATTTCTCTGATGTTACGTGAGGTATACAATGCTTACTGCATTTTTAACTCTCCATTGGGCAACTGTGAAAAACAGAAATCTTACCGGAATCACAGTATCTGTGAGTAAAATCGTTCTCTCTTAGTGCTTCTGGCAGCCTACAGTGTTACTTGTCTCCGTGAGTAGTGTAAAAGGAGCCAGCTGCATCTTTCAGCAGCAGCATAGTTGTTCCAGTTACATGAAATGCCACCATTGAGATTAAGTTAGGCATTACAATGCTGTGGCTGTTTGTCCGTGCCTTTAGTGATAACAGAGCTGATGCAGAGTGCAGAGTCCTCCAGATCAGCAGACACATCCTGAGTCATCTGCTGCACCCACCAGAGCTGGCAGAGCACAGCTTGTCCTTCTGCACAGACTGCTCACACTTCAGTGCTTGTTGGCCCCAAAAGAGCCTGTCAGAACTGCCACAGCATGAAGCAGCACGGGTGGCTGAGGCTCGCTGCCTTTGGCTCTGTCTCCTCTCTGGGACTCCAGATGCTTTGACTCTGCCACCTCTTGTCACAGCACCACTTACACTGTCTTGTCCCAGCCCTTTCAAATGTTGGGCACCTGGCTGGCATTGTTTTGAAGGTAAAAACATGTGAAAAATCTTTTTTCCTGCCCTAGTAGAAGAAGATGCTGCTGTGATGTTATGCTAAGTAGTTACTTTCAATATGGAGAACTTAGTTGTTTTAGAGGTGCCAGTGCCTACACTCTGAATCATGTAAACATGCTGCTGCTTTGCAACTTTTTGTAAGTCTTGTAATTTTTGAACTGCTACATGCTTTTATTTGTAGGTTTGGGCAGGGGTGAGGAGGAATGGTTGTGTTGGGTCTTTTCTGTTTATTTTACACTGAGGGAAGACTTGCTCAGAATCACAGCATGCTTTTAAAGCTGTGGCTGCCAGCTTGCGTGGTTTTCCTTGGTGCTGGACAAAAACCTGCTTCAGGAAGTTGCATTCCTTGTGTTAGCAGGGCTTACCCTGTTTTCATCACCATTGCCTGCCTCCACATCACCATTTAATAGCAGCCTGCCCTTGAAGATACCAACATTTCTATGTTTATGCAAGCTTAAATAATCAAGGCAAAGCATAAGTCTGGGGATATTACATATGAGCTGTGCAGCTCGTGTTTATTTTGCAGGTCAGCCTCATTGTGTGCGTCTGCCAATGTAAAGTAAGCACTGCTGTTGTTATTTCAGGTCAATTCTTTCAAAGGGTGGTGTCTTATATGTGAAGCTGAGAGCTGGGCAGCTCTCCTACAAGGAGGATCCCATGGGCTGGCGCAGTTTCTCAGCACAGACCATCACTCATGGAAATGAAGCTCGGTCATTCAAGGTATCACTGCCTTACTGGTTCTTGTGCAGACAGCATGGCAAATAGAAGTGGAAGCTGGTAAAACTTTGTTAAAAAGAGATCTGGCTGTAAAGTGATGTCACGTAACAGGAGTGTCCAAGGACAAGCTGTGAGGAACTGAGAGTGCCACCTCTGGAATGACAAAGGGAAGCACAGCACGTTTGGGCTGTGTTATTTCCAGTAGGTAGCACTGCCACCAGGTTATGGGTACTGAAGTCACTCGTTTTGCTTGAGGGAGAAGGAGTCTGGTGGCTTTCCTAAGGCATGCAAGGAACTTAGGCCAATAGCTGCAATAGCTGTGTGTTTGACACAGACATCTCAGACAGATCCTGCCCATGACGTGCTTCTCATGGGTTGCAGTGTTCTCACTTGTGTACTGGGGAAGGAAAAGACGGGTATAAATCACTATTTCATTTGTGTGATGAAACCAAAAAGCTTGTTTTAAGAGTGTATTTTAATTTATTTTGTAGCCAGAAGATATTTCTGCTTTTACATCCGATCCTGCTCTGTTATTGTTTGCTGAGTATTTTTGCAAACCAACTGTGAACATGGGCCAGGTATGATGTGTACATGTGAACTGTGCTTCCTTTTTCACGAGTCAAAGGTGGAAAGGTGGAAAAGAAATCAGTTAAGATGTGAGGAACAGAATTCAGTCCTTTGGAAGTTTTCTGAGGGATGCTTTTAGTGCGAAATAGCACTAACTCTTCAGTTGTTCATGCAACCTCAGAGTTGGTTAAGCTACAAAATACACCAATGGTTGTGCTGTGTTCACTGCAGAATGCACTGACCAAATCCTGAGAGTCCTGTGCAGTGTCCTGCAGCATTTAGGTGGAGTCACTGCAGAAGAGGGCTCTGTATTTCTCTGCACAAAGTCACCTAAGGGAGCAAGTAAAATACAGTTGTCACACCCAGTGTTAATAATCATGAGAAGGAAAGCAAGCTGCTTGGCGCTGCCCAGCTGTCATCAATCTGTGGAACATCAGTGGATGTGTTGACTTGAGTGGAAGGAAATTGGAGCAGTGTGCACTTTGTAAAATGTGTGTTTTATCAGAAACAGGAGATGCTGGATTTTTTCTCTTCCATTCTCTATGAGTGCGTTACCCAAGAAAAACCAGAGATGCTGCCCACGTACATAGCAATAGATCAGGTGAAGTAAATACTGTGTTTATTACTGTTTTGCTTTGGCATATAAGAGTGTGCATTGCATACACTTCTATGGAAATAAAGAATGGGGGATACGTTGGTGAGCTTATAGGAAGAGTGGTGATTTTAAAAGCAAATTGGAAAATAGTGTAAGGCTGTAAAAACTGTAATCACACAATGAGGTTAACTGATGGCTGAAAGGGGATCCCGTTGGAGAGAGGAGTTTTTAAGGTTCCTTTTCTGTCTTTGTTGAGTTCCTGTTCTCACAGTTGCTTTGTGTTTCCCTCTGCTAGGCTGTGAGGAGATTGGAAAGAGGAGAAATGTCTGAGACATTTGAGCTGGGGCAGATAAAGCTGGTGCTAGAATTCTTCAATTCTAGATGTCACCAGGGGAGGATGAGCAGGAATCGAAACAGAGGACTCTTCATGAACTCTGAATTTCTGCCTGTGATGAAGTGCACTATTGATAAAGCTCTGGATCAGTGGCTTCAAGGTATGGAGAACTGACTTTAAACCTACAGCTGTGGTCACGATGCAGTGTTATCCTCATCTTGCTGATTTAGGTTGACTTTTGCTTAAAAGCACTGGAAAAACTGAAGAGAAGGCAATGAATGTTAGCATGTAACAACTTGTTGCCATGTATTTTAGCCTTAGGATCAGGTATTGCTTAGCTGAGACAAAAAGGATGGGTTTTACAATTGAAGGGAATTCTTCAGCAGTGCAGTTTACACAGAGGTCTGAAGTCCTGCTCATGTGTGACTGCTGCTTTCATATCTTGCCTACCAGTTTACTGCTTAGACCTTCTTCAATGTGGTACTGCAAGTCTGTCAGGGAAAGACTGGGTTAATGCACTCTGTTGATAGAGTGCCATCAATGAGCTCCAGCTACTGCCCTTGAAATAGTTTCTCTTTTTCTGAGGCTTTAATCTCTCAAATATTAACACCAAAAATACAAATGCTGGAGTGTTCTCTGACCACCTAACGATACTGCAATTGGAAGGTCTCCAGAAATGATCGTTAGGTACTCCCTGTTAGCAGGAAACTAGTAATATGGTGTTTGTACTATTGATTTTTTTTGTTCTGTTTGAGTACTTCTGTGTTTGCATATGCATGAATGTTATCTCCTCATGTATGGTTGTGGTGCCAAAACTGAAGGTTGGTCGCCCCATCTGAGTTTTCTTAGTGTGTAGTGTGTTTGGAGTGAAGCATCCACTGAATTAAGTATGATGGCTGTAGTGTGTGGGAGGTTTTACTAACTCTGAAGATTTTATGCTATGTTAGGGAAAATTTCCCTAATCTTGTGTTAAGATAATTATCTAGAGCAAGAGTGGGGGATGAGCACAGCAGAAAACAAGGTGTAGGGTAATGTAACAGAAGGATGGAGGTTTTAAAAGAAAACCCTTAGCCCACCTCCTATGGGGAGATGGAGACTTTTCAGCAGGCTCTTTGTGGTGATACACTGTTATGTCTCACCTTTTCTTCTATCTTCACATGCTCCCTAAATTTCATCAGTGTGTCTCATGCATTGCAGCTGGAGGAGATGTCTGCCTGCGTTCCTACTTAAGCAGGCAGCTTAAAGATGAATCCCAGCAGAACATGCTGGCATGCTTCCTTGTTTACCACTCGGTCCCATTGCCTGGTCAGCTGGCAGCTGGAGGCCTGGAAGGTAAGGCTGGAGAACATGCTGAATTTGGGTGGATGTGTGCATTTGAGTTTGATCTTGTATGCTGGACTAAGTGCATCCTTCTCCATTACGTGGCTGTGCTTCTCTGAAAGCCATTAACATCAATTTTTATTCTTTGTTAATCGCCTTGAATCTGGGCACAGGAGTTAAAGAGTTGATGCAGGACTAGAGCAGCCAGCATTATCCGCTATGGATGTCTTGGCTTTCTCCAGACCTGCAGGAAATGAGATCCTCACAGGCAGCAGAACTAGATGAGGAGGCCTATGGCAGGAGTAAGCATTCCTTTCTTTAGGCTAGCCCTATCTTAAAGTGTCCTTCAATCTTTCCTGTAAGTACCTAGTCACAGTGTTAGCATTCCCTTTGGGATTTCCAGTGGTGATCTGATTGGAGATCCAGAGACAGAGATGTCTGAAGACAGAGATGGCTTAAAATTCTGCTACAAGGACTTGCTTTTAACAGGCGTTACAGCAAAATTGGTGGTGTGTGTCCAGAAATTCTCCCTGAGCACTGACATTTTCCTCTCTTGATAGTTCCATTCCTATGCAAGTGTTACACCAGTATGTGATTGCTTTCTTGCTTTCTGTCATCTCTCCAGGAATCACCAACTTCTCCGAGATGCTTTTGAAGTTCAAGCAGTGGAATGTGCTGGTTCGTGCATTACTAAGGCTTGCTCCTGTGTTGCTTAAAAATCCCCAGTCCATGGTGCTGTAGTGTTCTGGCATGGAAGTCCATGTTGTGCTCATTTTACATGAGGTTACTGAGCGACAGAGCCAGTGTTGTTCCATGCTGTTCAAAAACATCCAGGTAAAAATGTACTTTCTTTTGGAACTTCACAAACAACAAACTTCAGTCTTGCCCCTTGTGATAACTGTGACCAACAGTATAAACTGTTGGGAGAATAGGAAATGGTGTAAAAGTGAACAAATAATAAATTTACTTTCATAAGTAAAGATTGTTTTCAAGTACATACTTTGTGCTGAGTTCTGAAAAGACCTTGGCTGGAGCCACGTAACTTCCTTGTTTTTGTAGCTTCCTTGCTTGCAGTGCATCATAATCTGCTCCCATGAGGTCCTGTAGATGTCAGGAGATGAGCAGCCCAGAAGATGCCAGACTTGCTTTTCCTCTTGGGGTTTGGGTTGGAAGGGAAGGCAAGCCACCTGCCGTGCTGCTTGCATCTTGCCAAGTGTGCTTTTCAAGAACTGACGTGATCCTTCAGTCTCATTCATGCCATTTTTTCCCCTCTCACGGAGCCTAAAGTAGAATCTCTTCTATAGGCATAAGGTTTCTTTGGGTCTGAACTGTTTTGCTCCGACTTGTCCACGATACACTCAATACTGCACTGTTTACATCTCTCTCCTTTTGTAACCTTTGTTCTGCAATTAGTCAGTTGCTGCTGAGAAAACACCTGCCTCCACCACGTTACGTTATGTCTGGGCAAGAACTGAAACTACTTGCAGACAATTTAAATAATTGGGCATTCATTTGTGTTTCCTTCATCTCTGCTACAATTCCTGATGTGTTTCCCCAGCGCACTGAACTTGGAGCGCGGCTGCTCTCTGTTTGTTCTGGGCAGGCAAGGCACTTAATTTTTCATAAAACAGGTGGAGTTACTCCAATAAAAGCAGCCAGAGGTTGAATGATTACTTCTAGAAGAGCAGCCAGAGCCAAGTTGTTGGGCTTGTGTGTTCTGAAACTTGAAGTTTGATCTCCTTCTGCAGTGACTTTGATCTCCTTTTCTCCAAACCCTCACGCAGGGGAGCCAGAGGGCCTTAGGGAGGGGAGAAATGGATGAAGACAACTAAGAGTGATGATGGAGAAAGCAAAAGGTGTAAGAACACTTAAAGTTTGTAATTTTTTTTTTTCTAAAGAATCCTTGTGTAGTAACTGAGGTTTTAAGATGTCCTGAAGTGAAGAGTTGTATTCCAGCTGTGTTGAGCCCACAACAAATCCTATTTCCTACCCCTCATTTTTTTTTTTAAAGCTGTTTGGAAACTTTGGGCATCTATTGCAGGAAAGTCAACGTTCTGTTCCAAGGGAGGTTAACTGATGTGATGGACAAAGCACAGAACTCAGAATAGCTGCCCTTGAGCTGCTCCCAGTGACCTGGGCTGCCTGTCCTCCAGCTCCTGCAGCTGGCTCTGGGTCAGAGCAGGGGCTGCAGAAGAAGGTGAGCCTGATCACTGGGTGGAGCAGTGTGTGCTGCAGGAAATCAGATGTGACCTGAAGGAAGTTCCTGCCTGGAGTGCATGAGGAGGTGGAGGATCTGTGTTTGGGAAAGAGGGGAGCACCTGGCAGTGCCTCAGTGGCAGCTGAAGACAGACACGTTAGGTTTTAGTTGTATAAAAAGAAAACCAAAACCCACCTATTCCACAGGCACCTCCTTTGGTGTGTGAGTTAATAAACCTCGGGGCTTCAGGCTGACTCTATGCCCTCCCAGCTGGCCTCTGCCTGAGCACCTGGGCAGAGGCGAAATTTCCACCAATGGGGAAATGTGCCAGGCACAAGCTTTGCAGAAAACTCGAGATGGTTTTGAAACCTTGAATGCGATGGGCCGACTGCTGACTTGGGAAGGGGAAGCTCTGGGAGCTGCTGCTTGGTTTTGGTTCTGCCTTATGTGCTCCTGGCTGGGGGAGGCTGACATCCTCCTCTGGGTCTACAAAAGTCTGATAGGTGCCTGTGAGAGGGTGCTGTCGCCGCCCAGAGGGATAGGTGAGGCTGTGGCTGGCAGTTGGCCACCAGCACAGGGCTGCCGACTGCTGATCCTGCTGCACCAAACCCCAGAATCAAAGATCTGGGAGCTCAGCTGAGGAAGGAGCTGCGGAGCGCAGATGTTGGCGTGTCCGGCGCGGTGCTGGCAGCGCAGCCGGGAGCTGCCTGCAGGAAGGCGGGCGCGTGGGTGTGCGTGTGTGCGAGCTGCGCGAAGCCGAGAGGCTTCCTGTTTCCTTTTTAAGCTTTTAACAGAATTTGAAAGCAGCCACCGCCGCGACCTGGACCAATGATCTGGGCAGAGCGCGGGGGGGAGTTTCAGCTCAGCAGCTCTGGCGCCCGTTACAAACAGCGGCCTTCGCTCCCGGCCACGCGCAGCCCGCGCTCATCTCAGTGCCCGCTCCCCCGGCCGCCCAGGGTAAGGTGCTGCTTGCTGGCTTTGTGAGACACTAAAAAGGCTGAGCGTGGCTGCTTTGTCTGCTCGGAGTTTCTGTTGCACTTGAACCCATTTATCTGCTGCAAAAGTGTTTTTATACCGTCTTTGCAACGCCTGTGGTTCTCGTGCTGCTGTGTGATGCTTGGGCTGGGCTCTGCCCTCGGCACGGGGTGAAGATAATGTTGAGTGCTGTGTGTTGAAACTGCAAGTGTTCTGCGCGGTGGGTGCTGTGGAGATGCGTGCTGGGGAGATGGATGGATGATTGAGGAGGGGCGCCTTGGGGCAGCTGGGGCCCTTCTGACTGCATCTCGCATCTGGCAGGACCAGGAGCACAGTCTCGAGCTGTGGGCTGACAGCTGTGGTGCCCAGGGGGGGGTTATGCTGCACCCACCAGCTCTTGTGCGTGGGCTTTGGGCAACCACAGGGATGTTCCTCGCCCTGACCAGCTGTGTGCTGGCTGCCTTTGCTTTACTCACATCTGAATCCCTGCATGAGGACACAGCAGAACGCAGTGTCCCCAACCCTTGGAGCCACCCAGTGCCATCACGTGCCTGCCCCAAAGCACAGCTTTCCCCTTGGCTCTCCCCTCCTGCCTCCCCGCGCCCATCCCCACTGCAGCAGGTTCCTTTTTCAAAACCTGCCCGGCCCAATGCCTTCTTTCCCCTAGAGTTCCCCTTTTTGGGTGGTGTGCCATTCTTCGGCAACAGTGACCTCTGTCGGCCCTGCTGCCACCCCGCTCCTCCTCACTGCGTCAGTGGGACAGAAATTGGGGGAATCGCTCCATGAGAGAGAAAGGAAAAGAGCAGGAGGAGGGAGAACAGCTATTGCTGCCTGCTCCAGCACACTGTGCCGGAGCCTCGAGTGCCACCGTGCTCCGAAGCCACCCATGTGTGCCAGTGAGATCAGGAGGAATGTCCCAGCCAGGGAGTGACTCAGAAGCTCTTCAGGTCGCTGTGGTTTTTCTTTCATGGTTTAGCTGTGACTGAGCGCCTTGCTTCGTGCGCCGCGGGCAGGCAGGTGCTGGCACACCGGGCACCTGTGGCATTTTGGCCACTGTGAGGAGCAGTAATGCACCCTCTTTTTTTTTGTTTTTTCCATTTCTTTCCTCACGTTTTCTTCTCTTGGTTTTACTCTTCCCCATATTTTCTTCTCCGGGTCCTGTTTTATTTCTTCCCCCTGCGCAGCACAGCGTTCTCCCACCTCCTGCTGCACCCCGGGCGCACTGCCAGCACTCCCTGGCTGCAAGCTTTCCACCAGCTTCTTTTTTCTTCCTGAAAAGTCGAAGAAAAATTAGAAAACCCCACCCCAAAAACCCAACCATCTCCTCTTAGCTGACACCTCCATCTCTTCATTGAGCTCCAAGCAAAGCACACCCCTGCACAGCGGAGGAGCTCAGGGCTTTCTGCCTAAAGGGCTCCAGAAGTTCTGCCAGAAAAGCAGCTTTTTCCACGCAGCCCATGATGAAAGCAAGGCTTCTTGCTTCACTTTTTGGGGGCAGGCTAAGCATTTCCCAGCCCTCAGCCCATCCCCACGTGCTGCTGTCCTCTGCCTCCTCATGCCCACAGTGGCACCTTTCATCCCTAAAAGTAAAGTTTTCACTTTTTCTTGAGAAATCCCAGGGGCAGGGCCCAACCTTGGAAGGGATGGGAGGCTGAGCACTATGGCACTCTGCTGCTGCCCTCCCAGCATATTCCATTCTGCTGCTCAAGTGATGCTAGTGGGGGTGACCCCTTGCACCTCCACCTGTTAGGGCACAGAAGGTGCCGTACTTGGACACCTATGGCAGCAGCTCCCAGGATCACCCTGGGGTTTTCCCTCTGTCCCTCGAGCAGCAGCCAAGCTGGCCATGAAGCAGCACAGCACTTCCAGCGCGAGGCTCCGGCAGTCACATCTTGAAGCCATTAGCAGGGAGGGAGCTAACTCACTCCTCTCACTCCCTTTTTCCTTCTCGGGTGCTGCAGCAGCCGTGGAGCTGCTTGGGCAGCAAGTGCCCGTTCCTGCAGCCACCGAGAGACAAAGCTCGGTGGGCTGATGGCCAACAGCACATGCACCCAAAGTGCTGGAGTGCTGGGCTCCTGCCTGGAGGTAGCCGGAGGTTGGGATTTCTTCTTTCTTTTCTTTTTTCCTCTTCTGTACTTTTTCAAAGAAATCCATTTATCCCTACAAAGTCTGAGCTCAGCAACTTTTCCGCCCCTCCGTTCCTGGCCTTCTAATAGGTCTTATTTGGAATGGCAGAAAATACAACTCGCTCTTTAAATAAGGAAGGAGTGGAAGAGTGAGAGCGGTGCTGCCAAAAGCAATAGCGTGGGGCTGCACTCGCCCTGCAATGGGAGCCTGGCCCCAGCCCTCCCCAGGCTGCCCCTGGGGCCATCTGCCACCCTGGGGGACACGCAGGGCCTCTGTCCCTATCTCTTTCTCAGGGTTTTGCTGCAAACCCTCGGAAGCGAGACCTTTCCCAGGGCTTCCTAGGGCCTCTGCCTTCACTCCACGTGGGAGTTTTCCCACTGGATTTGAAAAGCTAAAAGCCTTTGCCTGATTCCCATCCCCATTTCTGCCTCTTGCTCCCAGCCGGCTCACAGTTTCCCATAGCGAAGTCAATTTCTGATGGGAAAAACCCCGCGTGCTTCCCAAAGGTTGTAGCTGGCCAGCAGCCGTGGGAAAGCCACCCCGATCCGCTCCTCCCTATAAAACCAGACATGAGTTTGGGAAGGATGAGACAGATCCATACGGCACGGGACAGGGATGCTGCTGCCCTGGTGCAGCGAGCGTGGCTCCTCTGCATCTTCCCCCCCCTATTATTTCCACGCACCTCCCCGACTGAAGCCAACCTGCAGCACTGCTAATCCATCCAGCGCAGCACCCCGCTGCTCACACCTGTGGACGCGCCGGCCGCCTGGTGTCAATTGCTGAAAGTTGCTTTGTGAAGGCAGCTCTCCTCGCACGGCATCTCGCATCCTATCCTGCTAAGGCAGGCGCGTTCCTCCTGCAGGGCCCCGGCTGGAGCGGGAGCACAGGAGATCCGTGGGGATGCCGGAGCGCAGCAGCGGGTTGGCACTGGCAGCCCCACGGAGGCGCGAGCCGGGCACGGAGGGCTTCTTCCCCACGAGGAAATATCTCAGGTGAGTGGGATGCGGGGACCCAAAATGTGGCGCCGAGCTCTTGCCTTCTGCGTCTCCCAGCAGAGTGCAGATCTTCTGTTCTGCGGGAAATGGGAGTATTTTCGAGCCTGTGCTCTTACGGTAAATGAAACTGGGTCTGCACTCTCGGGGCCACGTGATGAGCGCTTTTGGTAATTCAGCTCCTGCTCGAACAAGGGGAGAGGGAAAACCCCAGGGAACAGAATGGCGGAGGCGAGAGGTGCTGCACCTCCCCGGGCGGCCAAAAATGAGTCAGCAGATTCGGCTGCGGGCCGCTTTCGTCGCCATCCCTCGGCGCGACCTTCCCGCAGTCACGCAGGCTTTGCTTTGGGGCTGGAAGCACCTGATTCACGCGAGCCGGGATTCCGCAAAGCCATGAAGCCCCAACTGCCCGCCCCTCGGGCCCGGGGTGACGCAGAGGGGCCAAACCTCGCAGGAGGAGCATCACCTTTTGGGGAACGCGGGCTGGGAAACGGTGCTCCCGTTCCCTTGCCTCCCTGCTCTTGGTTTTTACCCACAGGGTTGTTGGCCGACAGGGTTATTTGCCGACGCTTCTGCTTTCTCGGTGCACGCGTTTTCTGATAGACGATTCGATGGGGAAGGGACGCTGCTGGAGATGCGCTTTCCTGGCAGCGGGGGGAGCCCGCGGGCCAAGGCCGGCCGGGGCGTTGGGGTACCGGGGCTGCCGGCTCTTCGCGCTACACGGGCAGCGCTGCGGGACGGAGCTGCAGCCGTGTGCGCTGCACGAAGCGCTGCGCTGCGCTGCTGCCGCCCGCGGGCGCTCGGTGTTTTCGCGGCGTGTTTTGCTGGCGTGTGTGAGAGGCTGGAGAGGCTCCAAAGCAAACATCGCAAACCCAGGGATAAACAATCCCTGTTGTTTAACGGGCGGGAGCCTTTCTCCTTCCCACCGGGAGCCCGGCAAAGACTCGGAGCTGCGAGCAAATTGTTTCCCCCCCCTCACACACACACACACCACCCTTCCCCTCCCACCCTCTCCTCCCCACTGCATTTTGGTTTGCAAAGCCGACGTCGCGGCTGGGGCAAACATCTCCAGATCTATGCGGGCGGTGCGTGGGTCCCGGCTGAGGGACACGGTTGGTTGGTGGGCGCGGTGGGGATGGGCAGACAGTTGGACTGGATAATCCTAGCGGTCTTTTCCAGCCGTAACGATCCCGTGATCTACCACCCTAAGCGCTCAGGAGGGTTATCCCGAAGGGGATGGGGTGGCTATGGGGGCCCCCCGCTCGCTCCCATCCGCTGGGGCCCCGCTGCTGCAAAATGGAGAAGCCGGGGAGCCCTCGGCACGGCCCCGCTCCCGGCACCGGCTCAGCGCAGCGCCGCACTATAATGGGATGTGGTTTGACCCCAGGTGGGAGGGTTTAGCCTTATATACCGTTGATTTGCATACACTTGTCTGAAATGAGTGTTTCAGGACACTTCACCGGGGCTCGGCACTCCCAACACCCACCCGTGGCCGTTCCCGACGGGGCGCTGAGGCACCGTCTGGCTGCGCGTTATCGCCGAGCTCATCTCGCCCGGTGCAGGCGCGGGTGCTGCCGCCCTCCTCCCGCACACAGCGCCCCCGCCTCGGCTGCGGCACCCCGGGGTGCCTCTGGCTTCCAGGGGTGGCTGCGAAGGTGCGGCTTTTCCTCCATTTCTCGGCTGATTTTCAGCTTTAGGCGCTGTGTATCAGCCCGGCGATGGGCACTTTGTGCGTGTCAATAGGAATGCGTGCAGTCTGACGTGTATTTACACGAAGTAAGGGATTGCACACGCTGCTGGGCGGCAAGGCGAGACTGGAGCGTGCTGCCGGGCTGATCCCTGCCGTAATTTGTGCTCTGAAAGCTGGCGGTGTTTCTGCGCTTAGATCTCCTAATGACTCAGAAATGAGGGAAAGGGCTTTGCTTGAAAGGAAGTGCTGGGCTGAGAGCGCTGCTGCTGGAGCAGCACCTCCCCAGAACGCCGGGGAAGGGGCACACGCTGGGTTTGCACAACCCACGAGGGCTCCGACACCTTGTTGTCTGTGTTCTGTTGTGCGCCTTGCTTTTAGGGGATGGAATGTAAGGAAAGGGGCACTCCAGGGAGAGACAGGGTCACGGGGGGTGTTGCAGAACCGTGGGGAAGTGGCACTGAGGGACGTGGGCAGTGAGCACGGTGGTTGGGGGGTGGCGTTGGGGTTGTACTTGGTGACCTTTTCCAGCCTTAATGGTTCTCTGATTCTAATTCCTCACCTGCTGGTGGCCCCGATGGCCCCTTGTTTGCCTCTGGGGAGAGGAGAGGGCAGCAAAAAGCTGTCCAGATCCACAGCCACAAACCTCGCTAAATATCAGGGACCTCACAAACAGCCCCCTGTGTCTCTTCACGGCACGGCGAAGGTGTTTAAAATCTCAATATTTTTATGCCAATGCTCATCGTAAAACCACAAGCTGCTTCTCAGTTTTGTTTTCTGCTGGCTTTGATGAGACGATTGGCATCTCGCGGCTGAGCCGCGCGGCGATGCTCGAGGCGCCCGGCTGTCGCGCCGTACCTGGGGACATTTCATTTCCCCAGCGCCCCGTGCCACCCCGCAGGGCCAGGGATGTTGTTTCCTATGTACTTCACGGCCGGGATTTCCCACTCGCCCTCCCCCAGAAAGCTGCGTTTTGCTTCTCCCTGGGTTCCACTTTCATTCGATGCGCTGCAGCAGTGAATAGCCCTCGACATTTTGCTGCAGTGCTTTGCGTGTTAGGCTCTTTTTCAGCTTGCTTGTCGTGAAGGCAATTGCTCACCCCCATGGAAGTCCCAGGGTGGTTTTCCACATGGCTCCTGCTGGGCAGCAGCAGCAGCCCCATTCCTCCCCACATCGCGTGCTGTGAATTACAAAAGAACGAGATGAGCTCGTTCCCAAGTGCAGGCTGTTTCCCCCCCCCCCCCCCCCCCCAGGCCCACCTCTGCCCAGAGCCACTGAAAATGGCTGTTTGAATCCGTCCGAAATTCTGCTTTCTTCAAATGTGGTCAGCTGCGCAGTAAAAGCGTTCCGTGCAGCCCACTTTCAGGACACTCTTTGGTGTTTCACTCTTTCCACATGAGTCAAACTAGAAGGATTTTGCAAACCTCACCGCATGGGTGCCCTCCCCACTCGGAGCTGTGAATACCAGCGTGGCTGGCGGGCCGGGCGGCCCAGCAGTGGATGAGTCAAAGTACGCCGTGCTCCAACCCAGCCTCTTGTAGCCGCCTTTTGGCTCCCTGCTTCCAAGCAGGACGTGGGGAGCGCCGTGCGTGGGGACGAGGTCAATGGGGCACAAGGCAGCCTGCTGCTCGGCTTCCAGCCCTCGGTGTGTGCTCCGCTCTGGGCTGGGAGCCCGGGACGTGGGTTTGTCCCACGCTGCCATCCCTTACTGCTGATAAATAGAGGAAGGATCAGCCCGAAAGGCGCCGTGCCGCGCGTAGTCACAGGAAGTGCAGACGGCGTCAGGAGACCCGCGGCACGCTTATTTTTCACTCCGTTTCAGTGCATAAAAGCCTGCTGGCGGGGGCTACCGGACCCCCCGGCACGGCCCACGTGTGCCAGGGATGCGGGGCCGCCAGCGGGGGCCGGGGGGGCCGGGAGCTCGGCGCACGCGGTGCGGTGGTGGTGGGGTCCCCCCGCAGAGCCCCCCGGGACGGCAGGGCCGCACGGCACCCCTCAGCAGAGGGGCTGAAATTGTGGCCGTCGCCCCTCGTCCAGAGCCGCCTCTGCCTCCAGCCCTTTCGCGGAAACCGTTGTGGGCTCGGGCGAGCGGGAGGCGGCGAGGCGGCGGCGGCAGGGCCAGGAAGGGGAGCGGGGTTTCGGCGTGTGTCATGCCCCCCGCCCGCCGTGGGTGGCTGGGTGGAAAAACCCCGGCGACGGGCGGCCGTTCGGGGCACGGGGATGGCTGGGAATGCGGCCCCTCGCTCCCGCTGACTCCGTGCCACGTGGGGCCTGGCCATGCTCCCTTCCTGCCCAGCACGGCAACGTTCGTTCAGCCATGGGCAGCGGCACAAAATGGTGCTGCTGAGCCCCTCTCCAGGCTGGCCGGTGGATGCCGGGTGTGCAGCCCACGGGACGCGCTTGGCAGCGCGGCAACCGGCCCTCCCCGGCGTGACTTTCATTTTATTTTTAAATACTTTGATTCTGCGGTATTAATTTGCTTTTTGGTTTCGATATTAATACTGAATACGCGCCGGGTCGGCGGCGTTTGTTTTCGGTGGTAAATAAGAGTTCAAGTGATTTAATGGCCGTGGCGCTGGGCTGGCGAGGCTGTGGGGGCATTGCTGCGGCCTCGTGGGCTGCCCCAGCACCTCCTGCTCCCCCGAGACCCTAAGAGCAGCACAGGAATGGGATGCCTTGAGTTTTGGGGGAAAAGCACTGGGAAATGGCGCCGTGCCGGCCCTGCCCGTGCCGTGGCATCCAGAGGGGCTGCCGTGCCAAGCCGGAGCTGCCCACTGCCCACCTGCCCTCTGTGGAGAGCGGATCCAAGCTGAGAGTGATTTTGGGGTTAAATCTGCCCTTTTTCTCGTTGTGCCGCAGCCGGCCTCGTGCTGTATTCGCCACTGTACTGTAGCTGAAAGGCTGCAAACAGTTTTGGGAACAAGATGTCTGCCTAAAGCATGACAGAATTGGCCACAAATTGCAGATGAGACTGATAACAAAAGCCAACAACATAAAATATGTAGAAAAACAACGCGTTAAAGGCGACGAGACCACTGAAGGGCTTTTTTGTGTGTTTTCTAACCAGGTCTCTGGCGACAGGAGTGAAAACACACCAAGAGAGAAACATCAGCTGCTCCCTTGTTAATATCTGACAACCAGAGGGGCACAGGCTGCAATGCTGGGGGCTGCCAGCCCCTTCCCATGCCCTTGGGCTCTGCTGGTGCTTTGGGGGGAGATGGCACCTTGCTTTGCAGCCCATCCCTGCTTTGGGCCGGTCGGTGCTGGGCACAGTGATGCTTTTTAGGGGCTGTCTGCCAGCCTGCTTTCTCTCTGCAAAGACCTCAATCTCACAGCAGCATTTTCATAGTGAATATAATCGTTTCTGCCCCGTGGAGCAGAGCGAGGGGGAAAGCAAAACCTGGGCGCCGTGATGCAGGAGGGTTTTTCAGCCTGGCAGCACAGCTACCTGCTGCAGGAGAGTTTCCTTTGTCTTAATAAATCAGGTTGAGCGCAGAAATTAGGATGAGGTTTTTGTTTTTGTTCTACTTATTTAATCTTTGTTTTTTATAAATAAATACAAATAACTCAAACTGAAACTTGATGGCTTTGGTGATAATAAAAGAGCAGCCCTGGGGAAATTTTCTTCATTAACATGTTCTTTCACAGCCCACACTCGGGTTTCGGTAGGAAAACTGCTTAACCTTTTCAGCAGCAGCAGCAGCAGGCGCTTTTTAAAGCCCAGAAGCACTGAAACACGGCGTTCGTGGCTCGAAGCTGGCTGTGCATCGCTGGGGCTTCGCTCTGATTTGGGGTGTGTAAGGAGGGCACAAGCCCTGCTGCCTCCACACACCGCTCCCGCATCCCTGCAGCACCAGCGGGTTTTTTGAATCCCCTTGCTGTTTTCCATAACAAAAAAAAGGGCTGTGAGAAACCAAAGCTGCTCTCGCCACACGCTGCATTGCGTTGCTCGGTTTCTGTGGCTTTTCTCCTTTTTCCCTGCCTATCAGTGCCGTGCATATGGATGGGATGCAGGCGAGCCGAGCATCACCCTGGGGCCAGGTTTGGGTTTTGTCTCTCCAGATCCTGCTCAGGGCATGCAGGAGCACAGTGCCAGCAATGGGTTGCTGTCCCAGCCCTGTGTCTGTATTTCTGGGGGGTGAGTGTGAGCCTGGCACCCCTACTCCATTAGCTCTGGGAGCAGCCCTTATTCCCAGCCACCTTTTTCCTTTTCCCATGCCAACTGCTTTCTCTGGGCAGCAAAACAAAACAAAACAAAACAAAAAAAAACAAAAACAAATCCACGAGAGAGTTTGCAAAATATTTTAAAATTTCTTTTCTTTTCTTTTCTTTTCTTTTCTTTTCTTTTCTTTTCTTTTCTTTTCTTTTCTTTTCTTTTCTTTTCTTTTCTTTTCTTTTCTTTTCTTTTCTTTTCTTTTCTTTTCTTTTCTTTTCTTTTCTCTTCTCTTCTCTTCTCTTCTCTTCTCTTCTCTTCTCTTCTCTTCTCTTCTCTTCTCTTCTCTTCTCTTCTCTTCTCTTCTCTTCTCTTCTCTTCTCTTCTCTTCTCTTCTCTTCTCTTCTCTTCTCTTCTTCTCTTCTTCTTTCTTTTTTTGCAGGGCAGATCTATGCTCTACCAGCTCCCTTAACACCATACGAGTTTTTAGTATTTGCAGCTCACTTCCTGTATGAGGTTAGTTTGTTTATCATAAAAACCTATTTTTAAACCCATTTCTGCCAATAAGTAATTTGAATGCTGATGCTCACTCGTTGTGTTCCCCGGCTGGCAGCAGGGCTCGGCAGCCACCTCACTCCCTGTCAGCACGGCGGTGGCACTCAGTAGGTTTTCTTGAGGGATGCACCCAAGGAGATGCCCTGAGCACATCTGTTAGAGCCAGCACCGTGTTCGCACGTTCAGATGAGGGCCTGCTCCCACATCTGATCTCTAAAACTGGTTTTAGTGAGATTGGGGCAGCAGAGTTCCCCTTGGGCTTCCCTGCTTTCAACACACAGATTTAAGCCATCTTTTCTGAGCAACTGTGGATATTGGGTGCATCCCTGTGCCGCCGAGACCGCTCTCCATCACCTTCAGGCACCATCAGCAGTCCACCACCTGAATCCCAAGGTCGGGGCTAGACCCAGCATTAACAACTGAGCTTAGGAACCCATCTTTCGTCTGGGAGGCATAAGGTTGTGTCCCTCTGCTCACATTTTTGCAGCCGTCTCCTCGCCGCGATGCCGCGACGCAGCCCCATGACCCAGCGCTGGGCTGGGAGTCCCAAGGGAGCAGGGAGGATGCGTGCTGCCAGCTTCTGTCTTGTGGAAAAAAAGCAAAGAAATCCAACCCTTTATTTTCACCTTTCTCCGAGCTGAGCCCAGCGCCAACACAGATGTGCAAAGCGGAGCCAATTAGAGCGGCATCGGCAGCGCCGGTGCACGGCTGGGGAGGTGGCATTTTGCTGCCTGCCATGTCCTGCCCCCCTTCGGGAGCTGACATAGCATCACCTTCAAACATTTTCTCCCTAATTAAACCGATGCCTTTGTCAAAAAGTTTCCATTCGGTGTGTGATGTCAGGAATCACACCGAGAGAAAGCGTGGTTTAATTAGCGGCAGCCCACGCGGCCGGGTAGCGAAGGCTCCCCCGTGCACTCCCGACAACATTAAAATATGAGCCCATCAAAATACCAGGCAGGAGAAACTCCCACCCTATTCCTTCAGTGCTGGTGGGATTTGTGTGTCCTTGGGCTGAAGCTGCTCAGAAATTTTGGCTCAGGACAGTGCTGCTGGGGAAAGCAGAGGAGCGTGAGCTAGGCGGCTTTCATGCTGGCACTGGGACTCTCAGGAGGCCAGCGGTAGAAGGAAATTGGTTTTGTCACACCATACAGATGCAGCCAGTCCCACCACATCCGTGCAGATCCAGGACCTGTTGGGAAAGTGCTGGGGAAGATTGGGAAATCCTGCCCAGTGGCCAGGGCTCTGGGATGCCCGTCTGTGGCGGAGTCAGAGTGCCCAGCGCTCAAACATCCTAGAACCCATCAGAAATGTCAGAAAACCCACTGGAAACAGTGACCTTTGTTGCAATATGAAAATCAGATGCAAAGCTGGGTGGGTATTTTTAGCTGTTTTAGGCTGAACAGGTGTTTGAAAGGTCAGATGCGAGTCATTGGAAAAAAATATAGTGAGGGTATGGCAGGATGGCTGTGCCGCTCCCCTGGTGTTCGATGGCCCTAAACGCTTTCATCCTCATTTCTGGGGCATGGAGCTTGGGCCTCGCTTTGTATTTGTTCTATGGCACCCCAAGGATGCTCAGCGCTGTACCTCCCACCTGCATACGCTGTCTTTGGAATGAGACTTTTGGCTTTATCGGCTAATATATGTAAAAAAAAGAAGAAAATTCATCCCAGGTAGAAATCCAGCACAAATCCAGCCATAATGAAACTGACTCTCAGAGTTCCTTATTAACACAGAGCAGCTTGATGCCGTAGTGTGAGGGTGCGGGCAGGAGGAGCCCCACATCTGCCCATCAAAAGGGTGGCGTTGGGTTGTTGTTCTCCACATCACCACCTCCCACGAGGTTTAGAAGAGCTCCCTTCCTCGTAGCATGGCCCACTGTTATCCTCGGGGCTGTCATTGGATTTCCATCGTCCCACATCAACAAGAGGAGGTATGCTGTGAGTAGGTTCAGCTGAAAGAGGTTAAGAGCAGATCCACACGTGGCCATGAGCCATGCACGTGGCTTTTCACATGATCGAACTGTTGGGCGTTTGGTTTTTTTTGTTTTTTTGTGTTTTTTTTTTTCCTTTTCAAGGAATAAAGGAAGTTTGTCATCATTCAAACAAACAGAAAATGGATGGTGGTTGTAATTTGTCACTAAAGCATTATTTTGAGACCACAGGAAGAAAGAGCCAGTCTTTTGGAGAGGGACCAGACGACACGTCCTTGGTGGACTGGGAAATGGTCAACCTGGGCTATGGCCAGCTGGGACTGTTTGTGTCCAACCCAGGCCATGGCCACCATGGCAAGCCAGGATGGGGCCAATATGGGCTGAGACTGCCATGGGCCTGGCCATAGCCTACTGAGATGTGGCCACAGCCTTCCTGGGCCAGGCTGGTGGCCATGGGCAGAAACCAGCTGGGACTCTCATTACTGTGGGATGCCACCAGGGAGCATTTCCCTTCCCTGCTGTCTCACCGAGGTGGTGGAGTTCAGGCTGAGCTCCTTCCAAAATAAGTCACAGCAAAGAAAAGAGGGAGAACCATCAGCAAACAACCTGCCTGCACAGGTCACTCTGGCTTGGCCCTGTCTCCAGCTCATGGCCAAAGGCCCTGTTAGTTAGCTTGCAAAACTCATAGGATTTTCCCCAGAATGAGAGACAAGATGTTGATCCCAGAGGGGTCAGGGCTGTCCCCAAAATCCTCCTCTAACATCCCAGTCCCACCATCCTCCTGAATGGGACCAAAAATCCCCAGGCTGATGGTATGGCCTTGGCTGGGCAATACGGGCATTGTTGAGTTAAAGCAGCCCCTAAAATAGCACCTGAAACCTATAAACTTCCCTTTCAAGAACTTCTGTAATTTGAAACAAGCACAAGAAAAGAAAAACAATCCAGAAATTTTGTTGTTTGTCAAAGTCGGGGTGGGCTTCTGGTTTTCTTTAATATATTTCAGCAGGAGCCTCTCACAGGGCAGGGGTTCCTGGGCACATTTCTCTCTGATTTGTTTCTTCCCCACTTTCTTCCTTCCTTTCAGCTGTCAGCATCACAGTTCTGAGCCAAAGCATCCCAGCAGTGTGCACTGAGCAGCAGGGAACTGTGGTGGTTAAAGACAGCCGCCCAAGAGCCCAGTGGGATTGTGAGGAGAGGTTGGAGATCTTTTTTATTATTATTATTTCTTGTTGTCCTTCTGTCATGATCTTTTTATAAAGTGAAATGCACTTACAGGTTTTTGGAGAGTTGAAAAGAGGAGGAAGATGAAGGGGAACAGCAATATCTTGGAGACGATGGGTTGGCGGTTGGAGTGGATCGTGGTAGTGGTCTCTCCAACCTTATTATTCTATGATATTCAAAAGTCCTCCTCGACTCTGAGCAGCTTAAAAACAAAACAAAACAAGGCACAAACAAACAGGGAAGTGCAGCTGCCTCTGCAGAAACAAGCCCTGCTCTCGCCTCACCACCATGACTCACGGCCGGGGCTAAATTCCCAGCAAGGGGAGGTGTGATAATCGTGAACAAGTGGCTTGGGCTCTGCCTCAGGGAGCAAACAGCAAAGAGGTGTGCGGAGACACATATCTGTGTGCTTGGCTTCTTGTTTCTGCCATCCCCTGCTGCTGGTCTCCATGAGCCCCACCATCACCCCGTGGCTGCTCCTTTTGTGCGGAGAGCCCCACACGAGCGAGCGCAGCAAAATAATTGTTCCAAACCACAGCTGATGCTATCAGTTATCTGCCAGCTATTATCTGTGGTGAAATAAAGGCAAAGTGAGCAATCGCTCGGGTAGATGGCTCAGGGCAAGGAGCCATCCCGTCCCCTTGTGCTCTTACACCATCACCAAGTCCAAAGGGGATGCGGCCACCAAACATTGGGGAGGGCTTAGAAGTGAGGATAGAAGAGGGAGGGAGGGCCAAGGCAAGGGAAAGCAGGGAGGTGGTGTCAATGAGCAGATTGTGAGGATGAACTCAAAATAAGTAAAAACCCTCACAGAATTCTAGTAGCTTAAAGGAGCCTAAACAACCCAGGAAAAGAAGAAAAACGAATTAAAAAAAGCAAGCCCTGTAAATCCCTACTGAATTAAACACAAGAACAGATCACTGCCTTGCTCTTCTTGCAGGCACCTAAAATCACCAACAAACTGCTGGCAGAAGGTCGATCCAGAAGCCCTCAAAGAAAGCACCACTCGTGACAAGTAGTCAAATAGTTGAAGGTTTTATTCATATAAAACTCATATTAAGAACATAAAAGATTGCATCTTAAAAAAAAAAAAAAAAAAAAAAAAAAAGATCTGCAATTATTTACAGCAGTATTGCACAAGTAAAGTGGCAATTACCCTGTCCAAAATTCATCAGTGCAAAACACAAGTAAGCCAGGGAAATTGCAATAAAAATGCTACATATGCTGGGTCCTATGAAAACGAGTTAGTGATTAATTGGGACATCAGTGTGCACTCCGGTTGTACCTGATGCTAAAGCTGGTCCTGGATCTTGGCTGAGACAGAAGAGAATGTGGTTTTAAAGAGGAGAGGACCAAAATCGTGGTGGAGAAGCCAAACTTCCCCTGAATTTCACTAATGCTGTCATGTCGGAGGTGCTTAAATCCCTATGGGTGTGCAGGACTTAGGCACTTCAAAGCAATCATCTCTGCGCCGCGTTGGCTGCGCTGGATCCAGCGGGCAGCGCTGGGAGGTCCATCACTCATGTGGGAGGCCCATCCACACCACAGACCTGGGGCAGGAGGAGAGAGGGGCAGGCAGAACCTCGACAGGAATTTAAATAAGCAGGAAATAAATAGCCATCGTTTCTACAAGTTACAGCATGATGGAACAGTAGAGTGCATTGATTACACAGGGGCAGGGGGAAAAAAAAATAAAGGGAGAGGGAGGATCTACAGTATTTACCAAGTTTAACTCTAAAAAAGTTTAGGGAAAAAAAAAAAACAGGATTTTTTTTTTTTTTTTTTTTTTTGATTACTTATAAGCTGTACAAAACTTACATGAGAGAATGGAAAGAGAATACATTGCACGCAGATATTTGGCTCAGATGATGAAAATAATACGGTGCCCTATTCTAATAAATAGTCAGGTATTTACAGTGACCAACTGGGAGGCGTAACGCGTGGCGTGGGACCATCCAGCACAACGGGGGCTCTCTGCAACCACTGAACTTCATGGAATCGTTTTGGCAGAACAGAGAGCACTGGTGACGTGGGCTCAGAACGACCCAAAGCCATCGGTGAGCACTGCTAAAGCTGATTTAAAACCATCATTCTTCTTTTTCTGGACATTAAAAACAATAAAACCACCAAAATTAAACAATTCTCACAACCCTACAGGGACGAAGCCTGGTTTTCTTTTTTGGAGCTACGTTTTCCTCTGTCTGCATTCTGGCTGGGAAAGCTGGATGTGGAGCAGCCCAAGCCAGATGGTGCCAATCCCTTGCGTTCTTCCCCTTCTTTTTTTCTGCCTAGCATAGAGCCAGGAGGACAGGGCAAAGTGCTGGGTGCTGGCCACCCTTCTTTGGTGTGCTCCAAGGGACGCAGGACCAGAAAAGCTAAAATTGCTCCATTCTCCTTCTAACGAGTGCAATCAGGGGCAGGCAGCCCCACGCCAACGGGTCATCGCCTCCCAGCTGGTGCAAAGAGGTCAGACTGTACACAGCTCTTCTAACACAGGAACACTGATCTCCACACAGCGGCACGCAGGACAGTTTCTCCTGACGTGCATATTGCAATGCGGTAGGAAAAACCGCTACCATAGGGCCGGGTTTGCTGCTGCTGCTGCTGCTGCTTCTCCGGTGCTGGTGAAACCAGAACTAACTGCAGCATTTGGAAGGTGATTTTAGGACCATCCGCACCAGCTGGAGGAAAGGGGACAGTTTTGAAGGTGAGAGGAGTTACGTTTGTGCATAGAAACGCAGGCGGTCGAAGCAACGACGCGCCCCAAAAAGCACCGGCTGTGCAGAAGCCTCCTGTGCGAGATGAACCAGAGATGATGGCAGGGTCTCCGTTGGCTGGGACACCACACACCCATGTGGTGAGCTTCTAGAGCCACGTGGCAGGGTCTCCAGAAGGGAGGAGAGAAAGGGCATCGTCCTGGGACTTCAAACACCTGCTGAGGTCTTCCCAGGTGGAAGGAGGAGATGTGCCACAAGAAGACCTGCCCAAGGCTAGCAGGGTGCAGACCCCACGCTCTGTGATGAGTTGTTACCATCCAAACAGCGTGCACAAGCAAGTCTGCGTCCTTCAGCACTGCACGGCCCTTCATTCAGCTGGATTCCATCACAGGAACCTTCAGGGTCTTCATCCCCTCGCTCCTCGCCTGCAGACTTCTCCCATAGCCCTGGTCCAGTCCAAACAGAGGATCCCAGAAAACATCCAGTGTGCCAAAAACCCTCTTGGGTTTAACAGCAACACGCTAACCATGCCTTTAGAACAGTTCCTGGAGTCGCACAGCAGGAACCTGTCACGGGGTGCAAAACTGCAATGGTTTGGGAACTGTTTTAACCTGCCTCCAAGGACATCTTATTGCTGAATTACTCAGTCACTGATATTATATATTATAATATTATACAATACGTAAGCATTTTCACACGTCTTATAGAAAGAATTTCTAAAAAGGCAACCTGGTGGATTGTTTTTGTTTGTTTGTTTGGTTGGTTGGTTGGTTGTGATATTTTGGACCCTGGGAATCTGACAGCTAAGTCTTGAAATTCAGAACTTAAAATAAAAGTTGGGAAGAAAAAAAAAAAAACAAAAAACAGTCAGCAGGAAACAGGAATATTTGCATGACGCAACCGAAGTTGGATTTGGGGTAGCATTAGGGTATTTACACATAAAAGAAGTGCTGATTAAAATCTCTCCGCCCTTCTTCCATCCTCATCCTCTTTGGCAGGCAGGAGGAGGCGGCAGCGCAGCGGCCGGGGGGCGTCCAATGCTCCCTGCAACACCTGCAGCACAAATAAGGCAGCTCTGCAGATCAGCTGGATCTGGAGGGTCTTGGGACGCATCCAAGATGAGCCGACGGATTTCCAGAAACGATGACCCAACATCGTCACTGAGGACATTTCTCTGAGACAATTCAAAAAACAATAATTAAAAATGGAGAGAAACACAGTAAACACCACTCTCAGATAAAATCTAGCTTTGGAGCATCCCGGCGGGTCCACGTGGGAAATCCGCCCTCCTCCGGCCGCCGCACGCCCAGGCCAGGGGGGGCAGCTCGGAAGCTCCAAGCTCTGGCATTGGCTCTTCTCCACTGGATTTTGGAAGGAGCCGTCGAGTCCCAGCAGCCCACACGGCCGGTGTCACTGCATCCTCCAGATGAGGCGGATGATGTAATGCAGGAGGCGCAGAATGACCACCTGGGGGTTTCCAGCGTGGTTATCCAAGAAACCCTAGGAGGGAAACGGGGCAGAAAGTAAGAAAGTGACTTGAATTCCCAGTTACCGTGAGTTGAACATCTCCTGCACGTGAGGAAGGAGAAGGTGGGCCTGGCACCTTCCGCACTGCAACTCTGAGCTTTCTCCCCACTGCTGCCACTACCAGGAAAGGTCTACGTTTACCTACTGAGCTTGCTTCAGGGGGTTCAGTACAAATGAGACAACAAAGTTCACCCCAAGGGGTGGCCAAAATGCACTGATGCTTGTTATTTGTCACCGCCAAGGAGATGCAGCACAGAAACAAAATGAAGGCAACTCAGCTCAATGACATCAAGCGCTTCAGTCCTGGGGAAGCCACTGCTGGCATCCCAACCAGCACCAAACCAAGACTGCTGCAAGATGACCAGTTCCCTGTCCCCAGCCTCAGGGTCTGGCATTGTCCTCCAGCACATTCATAAACTGGGCTCAATTCAACTTCACTGAAGCCAACTCAAGATTTTTTCTGAGCAGAAGATGATCCAACACAAATAGGGCAAATATCTAGACGAGGCTGAGCACACAGTTCTCAGCTCTTCCTAACACTGGAGACTGAGAGATTTCACAAACTGGAAATTGTGCATTTTCTGATTTTACCAAGAAGTAAACCCAGCCTCCCTTCATGCTGAGTTTCAGTAAGAAGCTTTATAGTCCTCAGTGGGCCAAAGCTGCCTGCTCCCAGCCACATCTGCCATGAAGGCTCAGAGAGGACATCACCTGGGTGTGGGATGCGAGTAATGCTGCTTGAGACTGCAGTGTGGAAGCAAGCAGTAAGCCCTGCTAAGAGAAGCAGGGAGGTAATAACAATAATAATATAATAATAATAATACAAAACCCAACTAGAAATGAAGACCTGCAGCAGGAAGAGCAGTGGTAGCAGAGACGGGTTCCTGCTGATGGTGGTAGTCATGGCTTCAGCTCTAATGGCTCTAGGAGCAACCACTGCAGCTGAGCACTCCTCCTTTGAGCACAGGACCAGTACTTCACAGCAACATTCAAAGAGAGTTTACTTTTGGGGACCCTTTTCCCTCCCCCAAGCCCAACAGCAAAACAGAAGTGCCAGCACCACCACCTCTGGTTTCCCACGCTGTCAGAACACGGTGTGGTTCGGGCTATATTGAGTGCAGCAGAACCATGTCTGTACATGCCCTGCAGGGAGAAATCACGCTGCTTACACCGATTTGCAACCTCCTGTTGCAGGCACAGGGCACACAGAGTGCACTGTCCCCAACAGAAGATGCTCAAACATCCCACAGCCAGGTGGAGAAGGGTGAGCAGCGCATTTTAGCTCACCATGCATCTGCTGTGCGTGGAGCTGGGCTTCGAGGCAGGAGAGCACACCGGCTGCTCCCGCTTGCTCAACCTCTTTGTCAAGGTGGATCGATGCTGAATTACCTAATTCTCTGTTGTTTTTGCCCCGGGGAGCTTTTAAGGGCAGACAGAACACAGCCAGGCTGCTTTTGGGAAACCCTCCTGGCATCCCAGCCAGGTTCTTGTCCCAGGGCCCCCAGCTGGGCACGCTGGGGCAGAGGAGCAGCGCCGACCCGTCCGACAGCCCTGACCTGTCTGGCAAGCACCGTTTTGGCACCGCTGAGTTCCCCATTTCCACCCGTGCTCAAAAGGCAAGCCCGAATGAACCTGCTGCGATTGGAGGGTGATGGCAGCACGGGCTGCCGGCAAAACTTCATGTTTACCCCTTCCCTGGTGCTGTGCTGGCAATCCAGCTCAGTAAGTGTGAGCTTCTTCAACAGCAAGCTGCTCACAGAAGGCAAAGGCAACTTTTCAGGCAGCGATAGCCAAGCACGCTGGGGACAATAAATCCACAGCAATTACTTAAATGCTCTGAAAGCCGCTTGGTTCTGGATGCAACAGACAAGAGGAATTCATCAGACTAATTAAGCCTGCGGGAAGCGATACTACTTTGCCCTTGCATTCCCCAACGAGCCCTGCTACAGCCCTCACCCACGTGAGCAGCAGGGAGGGAAAATGAGCAAATCCACGAGGGAAGCTGCTGACTCCAGAGCAGGGGAAAAACATATGAACTCAAAAAGAATGAGCTGGTGAGAGAGCAGAGGCAGGAGTGGATGTGGGGCAGCACCAGGACAGGCACCCAATCTGGGGAGAGCTTCTGCCGTGCAGACTCTGGACACAGTGAGGAAGTGACTCATGAGTCAGGGGTATGAATAAAGATGTGGGCAGTCAGCACATCATCACACACGTCTCCTTCTCCTCTTCCCACAGGTGAGCCAAAGGAAGGGGGAGAAGGACTAGAAACCACATGTACAAACATGCAGCTGTGAACAATGGATGAGAGGCAAGTTATCAGCTAACGCTGCTCTTCTGATAACTGCTGTTACCTCATCTCTTTGATGACTTTTTTTTGTGCACGTTCAGACCGCTCAGTGCCACTTCAAGGTGAGATTTTACAGCCTCTCAAAGTTACAGCCTTACAGATCTAGTGGGCACAGCGGTGACGGATCAACGGTTGGACCGGACGATCCAAGCGGTCTCCTCCAACCTTAGTAATTCTATGAAACACACAATTTTTGAAGGAGCTTTTGCTGAATTCTTCTAGGAGAAATAAGCTATCAGAGGAGGTTCATCCCTGTTGCTAGACTTTGATACTGGTGACCCTTCACAGCAGCAATCCCTTTAAAACAGCAATGCTGGTTCCCGAGAGCTGCCAGCCACTCAGCACAGCTCCTTCCAATGCCACCCCAACAACACACAGAGCTCTGCTTGCCTTACATGGTTCCCTCCTTATCACCAGTTCAACGCTAATGCAGAGACAGATGATGCTTTACTGGCTCTCAGTACCATGAATGAAGCCACGACACCCGAAAATCTCCGGTCCCAACTCGAAAGGTGGTGCTGAGTATCTTTCATGACGCGGCGGCAGCAGACGACAGCCACCCGCGCATCCTTTTCTACATTTGAGTGAACAAAACACTTGCCACAGAGCTAGTTTCCAGATATGATTAAGCTTTTCCCTTTTAGAGGCTGTGCGTAAAGAAATGGAAAGTAAAAATAAGAGAATTACCCTTCTTGGACAATAGGAGGCATTGAATTCATCCCCGATGCGCCGCAGCTCCTGTGCAATCCATATTTCTGGTTGTATTTCTTCTGCAAGTGAGTGAGATCGCCACCTGGAAGCTGCACAGAGCAAAAAACAGAGCGTTGGAAACAGGAACAACTCAGAAAGCAAATGCTCCATTAAACCTGGGAAGAATGCAACCGAGACTGGCCGTGCGATGTGCACGCTGCAGGCTTGTACCAGTGTTGGCTCTGTGTTGGTGTTAGGCTTTGATTCGTTATTACATCAGCAGCTTCTTCCCTAGCAAAATCCTATTTTCCCCTTTTCTAAACATAATGATTTCTCACAGGGCAAAGCAGCAGCTCCTTCTCTAACCTTAAAAAAACCTCAGTCCTGATAATTTGGTCTAATTCTCGCATTTCTTCCCACAGCGGTGGAGGCATCCAACGAGACAAGGAGCATGGTTGTTTCTGCCGTGCTAAGAAAGCCACAATTGGACAAAGTGCACTCAGAGCAAACTTCGGGACTTTTCATCCCCACCATGGGGCTGGAAGGCTCTGCTCTTCAGTATTATGTTCCAGCACTTCAGCAGAAAATAAACCAGGCGCAAGAAAATGGCACTGGCTTATAAAAGGTGAAAAAAAAAAAGAGCTAAGATATCAGTTATGCTGAATATACAGCACCAGGGCCTTCAGTCTCCATTTTAAGCTCCTGAGCACATGATAAAACCACGGTACAAGCCGCCAAATATTGGAAGGGAAATGAGCAAGCCCCGGTGCAGCACCTGTGCCCCCTCCTGCCAAGGAAAGCTCAGATTTGAGCAAGAAACACAGCCTAAAAATTGAAAAAAAAAGTAATAAAAAATAGAAAACGACAAAAGAAAACACCACACACACACCCCCCTCAAAAACAAAACAAAAACCAGCACTCAAAACAAAACAGAGCATTTCACAAACTTGGCACCCAAGCTCAAAAGGACTCGCGAGGGAATACAAATAGCTTCCAATCTCTAAATGCTCAAAGGATTAGTAGGGCAGTAAAAAAAAAAAAATTAAAAAAAAAAAAAATTAAATAAGGAGTCTGGCTCTGACCCGACTGGAAAATGCATTTCTGAGCCAAGCTGACACGGCTTGGCTCGGGGAGCTGTTTTGTTTTCACACTGTAGTAGCGCAGGAGCGGTGCCCGCCGCCTTCCCGGGACAGCCCCGTGTTATTGCTTCCCCCGGTCGCTGAATGAACTGCAGCACGAGAGCAGAGCCCACGCAGGAGCCCCACGGCACCAGGGCACGGCCCCGCAGCACAGCCCGCCCGCCGGGACGCGTGGCTGAGAGTGAAATCGGGCTGAGGTTTTCAGAAAGGACTTTCTGCGGCGCTGCCGGATCGCAATATCAAAAGCGTCCAGTCATAATTGCAGAGAGGCAGGGGAACTCTCAGAGCGTGGCCACAGTCATAGCGGGAGCCGGCCCACGCCGCGTGAGCCACGGATGGGTGCTCTGCACACCTCTGGGCTGCGCCAACACCAGCCGCCAGCCATGGGTAACTCAGGCTGCTGGGGATGGGCAACCAATTGAGGAGGTGGGGGGTGCCTCAGCCTCAGGGACACACGAGGTCTGAGCATCTCTGCTCGCTGCGGAGCACTTGGACCAGGTGGCCACGATGGTCCCTTCCAATTCCAACAGCTCTACGGTTTTATGATTTCTTTTTTTTTTTTTTTTTTGTTCCTCCTCTAATTGTGCCAAAGTGAAGTCTGTAGCCCGAAGCCCAGGAGATGTCTGCCAAGTTTCCCTGCCCAATGTCACCCATGGAGCAGGAGCTGCCACCTCCACCCACACCCACACCCAGCCATAAGAAGCAGCGCCGCGTGAAAATGATGCAAAACAACACCGCCGTGCCCACACTCACAGGTAGAAACCAAACCACCCTCCAGGCTTTGTTGTAACTCAAATCCCCTTCAACACAACCACAGGTCAGGCAGGCAAAAAGGAGCACCAGCCCGCACCGCACCAACACACGCCTCAACCACTTTAAGGCTTCCCCACTGCGCCCAGAGGATTTCCCCCTTTTCCACGCAGGGCTGAGACGAAACCACTCCTTTCCCCTCTGTGCCTCACCGGAGCCCAGTGAGGATCGGAGGACGGCACGGCCGTGCTGCTCGCACACATCCAGCCGCCTCCCCCTGCTCGCTGCCGGCCGACGGGAAGCGCACACCGCGCAGAGCACAGCAACGTCCCGCAGGCACGGCGAGAGCTGACCCGCACAAGCAAACAAACCCACGGCTCTGCTCCCACCGAGAGCCAAACATCCGCCGGAGATTCCTCGGGCAGCAGCAGACAGCTGGCTGCGGGGCTCGGGTGACATTCTTCGGGCACTCCCACGGCGGGTCGCCTCCAGGCACGGCTCCGCTCTCCGTGCCCGGGGCAGAGCGGCGGGCGCCGTCCGGGCGGTGCCACGCGAGCGGCTCGTTGTGAAACTCGCAGCGAGCCGTAAGGACGGCAGTAAGGTCAGAAAACCTTTCCTAAGGGCACGTTACAGTCAGCGCTGCAGCTGTAACCACAGACCTTCACCACGAGGGAAAAAAAAAAAAAAAAGCAAAGCAAAGCAAACGGCACCGCGCGGCCAGAGCGCCCGGCCGGCCGCCATCCCCGAGCGCTACCTGCCAGCCGCCGCCCCGCCCGGCACTCACCCATGGCGCTCAGGTAGTGGCTGACGGCCTGGCACGGCGGGCTGGGGGTCTGCGTGGCCTTATCGCAGCTCATGGGCGCGGGGCTGCGCTCGGCCTCGAAGGAGAAGTAGCCGCTGGAGGAGCGCGGCAGCAGCGGGGACCTCCGCACGAAGAAGAAGAGCGGCGAGCGGATGGCGAACGGGCCGGGGCTGCCGGGCGAGGCGGGCCGGGCGGCGCCGGGCAGCGCGGCGGGGGCTCCGGGCCGCAGCGGGACGGCCGGGCCCGGCCCCTCTCCCGGCGGCAGCCGCCCGGCCCGGCGGTCGCGGGGCGCCTTCGCCTCGGGGGGCTGCTTGGCCATGGGCTGCGCCTGCGGGCGGAGCGGAGCGCTGAGCGGCGGGAGCCGGCCCTACCCGCCCCTTCCTCCTCCTCCTCCTCCTCCTTCTCCTCCTCCCGCCGCCGCTCCCCGCCCGGCCCCATTGTTCTGCCCGCGGCCCCGCGCCGCCCGCCCCGCGCCCCTCTCCCTCCCGCCGCCCCCCGCCCTCCCTCCCGGTCCGCTCACGGTGCCGCCGGCGGAGTCGCGGGGGCGAGAAGGGGGGAGCGGGGGAGCGCGCGGGCGGCGGCAGGCTGCTGCCGGCGGCCCTGTGCGCGGCGCCCGCAGCCTCCGCCTCCTCGCGCGGCCCCGCCCCGCCCCGTGTTTACCACCGCGCGGACCGCCCCGCCGCGCCCCGCCCCGCTCACCTCCGCTGCCCTCCGCCGGGAGCGCGCGCGGCCCCGCTGCCGCCGTACGCACGTGCGGGCACGCGCCTTCGGATGCGCGCGCACCGCTGTACGGCCGTGCCGCGCGCGGGGATGTGTGCGCGCACACAGCGTTACATCACTCACAGCCCGGGCACGGGGGTGGGAAAGACCGCTGCGATCATCCTGCTGTGCGCAGCACAGCGCAGCGTGCCCAATAACCACGTCCCTCAGTGCCACATCCCACGGCTCTGGGACTCCTCCAGGTGACCCCAGCGCTCCCTGGGCAGCTGTGTCAGTGCAGAATCACTTCTGCAGAAGGAATTGTTCCTAGCAGCCAACCCGAACCTCCCCTGGCACAACGTGAGGCCATCCCTTCTCGTCCTATGGCCGTTCCCTGCCGGCAGAGGCCGACCCCGCCTCACACAGCCTCCTTTCAGGGGGTTGCAGATCCATAGGTCTGCCCTGAGCCTCCACACCGAACAGCCCCGGTTCCTCAGCCGCTCCCCATCACACTGGTGCTCCAGACCCCTCACAGCCCCGCTGCCCTTCTCTGGACACGCTGCAGCCCTCGGTGTCTTTCCTGCAGTGAGGGCCCAGCGCTGAGCGCAGCACTGGAGGTGCAGCCTCACCAGCGGCAGTGCGGAGGGCCGCTCACCTCCTGCTGCTGACACACGCCGGGGTGCCGTTGGCCTTCTTGGCCACCTGGGCACACTGCTGGCTCACGCTCAGCCGGCTGTCAGCTAACGGCCCCACAGCCTTTGCCTCCGCACAGCTTGCCAGCCACTGCCCCAAGGCTGCAGCGCTGCGTGGGGCTGCTGTGGCCAAAGCGCAGCACCCAGCGCTTGGGCTTGATGAACTTCCTCCCATTGCCCTCCAGGCTGTCCAGATCCCTCTGTAAGGTCTTCTGTTCTCAAGCAGATCAACATTTCCCTCCAACTTGGAGTCATCTACACACTTACTGAGTGTGCGCTCAATCCCCTCATCCAGATCATCTATAAAGGCATTAAACAGGGTTAACCCCAGTGCCAACCCCTGGGGAACACCACTCACAACCAGCTGCCAGCAGGATGTGACTCCATTCATCACCACGCTCCAAGCCTGGCCATCAGAGTACACCTATCCAAGTCACGGGCTGCAGCTCCTGAAGGAGAATAATGTGGGAGACAAAGGTGAAGGCTTCGCTAAAGTCCGGATAGACTGCATCAGCAGCAGTTTCCCTCATCCTTTCCCTCATTCACCAGGTGGGTCACCACACACACACCACTGCACCCACTGGGATGGAACTGGGCTGCTCGCTGTGGCTCACACTGGGACTGGAGGGTGAAGGGATCGGCAGTGGCTCCAAGCAGCACTGGAACATAAGGCGCTGACCCCTCCACCCCTCAGGGGGCCAAAGTTTCCAGTCCCGAAAGACAAGGGGAAAAACCCTTGGGGAAATTAACTGGGGAAGGGCGTTAGGGAAAAGCACAGCCGGCAGCGCCGCGCAAGGTCCGGGCTGGGAAGGGAGCGGCTGCGGCAGCACGGCGACACTCAGCTTCTGCTATTTTCTCCCCACAGATCACTTTGGTTTCTGTGTGGGTGGCTCACGCGCGCAGAGGTTCGAGGGTAAACGTCTCACAAGAACAGGATGTCCTTTGCACCCAGACCGTATCGTGGTGCGTTTTGGGGGTCAGTGAGTGTCCACACCCCAGCATTCTCCCCAGGACTGCCCTCTCTCTCACACGCCGCAGCCCCCTGAAGCCCAACAGCCGTATGGATGGAACCCACCTCAACTGATGAGCAGAAGGCTGTGGGATAAGCACAGCCCTGCAAGCACCTCCACATCGGTGATGGCACTGCTGGCTGATGGGATGGGCTGCAATGGGCTTCATTCTGCTCCATACCGGAATGGAAAAAGACGACTTCTGCTTCTCCAGCCCATTGTGATAACTGGCATTTCACACAAAGCCAGCAGATGTAATCGGTTTAAGCCAGATGCCTGAAGTACGAGCCTTTATCTGAATCGGTTTCAGAGCCTGACCTTTATGGGGCATGCTTTGTGCAAAATGCTGCCATTTTTCAGCCCTCCAGGCATACACAGACAAAGCTGTTTGTGAATCATCTGAGGAGCCCCAGAAGTGGCAGGGGGTGAGGGAAAAAGAGGGAGATTCTTAGCTGGGAGAAGGAAGAAAAGGTGTGCCTCTCAGGCTGCAGCCACCCTGTGCCCAGCAGCAGCAAGACATGGACAGGGGGATAGCAGTAGGACACACACAGGGCACGGGTAGCTGCTCCTGAAATAAGCCCCAGGGGCTGAGGATGTGCGTGGTGTGGGATGGCAGTGCAAACCCCAAGCAGCCGTGCACTCGCAGTGGGGCAGGCTGGCAGCACCACAGGTGACGTTAGGGCTGTCTCCCTGTGGGATTGCTGCTACATTATCATGCGCCCATCTCATCAGGAAGGTGCCTACAGCTTCTGTCTTTGTAATTTATTTCTTCTCTCAGTGCAATTGAGAAATCTGGTGTTTGACAGGCCACGGTAGGGAATGTTGCTGGCACCAAGCAGGTGCATGGCGACAGGTGGCCACCAAAGGACGTGGCACAAACACATGCCAGCCCCCCCGGGGGCCCTGCCTCACTGTGGGCACCATGGCACTGAGCAAAAACTGAGCAAAGTTGGGTTTTCCGTAGAAGAAAGAGCAAGCCACCCACGCGTCAGGAAATCTCTCCTCTGGGTGTGGGTGGTGGGGGCCCCAAGATGAGCTATCTCTAAAGGGCAACTCTGGGGATACCTAGAGATCAGCATCTGTGTGGATCTGGCGCGCACAGGAGGAAACATCAGCCTCAGCAGCTGGGGGTTGGGTTGGGCTTTTTTTCTTTTTTTTTTTCTCCTCAAAGCTCTTTTTTAGTAGCTTGTTTTCAAGGCGGTTAGAAAACAGGAGCTCCCCCCCCCATCACTGTGCTCACACAGCCTGGGATGCTTTTACCCTTTTCAATGGGAAATGCCATGGGTAGCAGCAGCCCAGGCCCAGCCCTGCGCAGCGTGGGCAGCACCCCCAGCTGTCCCCAGCAGCTGTGCACCCCTCAGCCCCTCACCGCCCTACAGCCGTTGGAATCCAGGAGCCTAGGATGGGGAAATCACAGCCCGCGCCTCCCCCCAGCTGAAAGCCAGGGCAGATTGCAGCTCGCCTCTAGCGGCTGTAGAGAACAATGTGAAACTCCTACACCCACACAAGCAGGCAGAGGCTCTGGCACCACAGGCACGGCCCTGACATTTGGGTTCTGGAGGCTTGGGTGCAGCTGCTGCGGCCACACCTGTGCTCTCTTGGGAGGGAGCACACATGGGTCAGGCACCTGAGCTCCCCAGCCGTGCCACTAGCATGCGAAGGTGGGAAGAGAGTAGTGAACGTGGTTGGGTAAATTTGGGTATCCCCGGGTCCTACTCACACTCAGAAGCACTGTAGGTTGCGCTGCGAGCTGACGTATGAAATGAAATGAGCTCCTGCAGCTGGTGGAGATCTGTGCCTGGCCGGGGAACAGCTGGCTCCAGCTCTGCACGTAAGAAAACTCAACGGAGGAGGAGGAAAAAAATCCCCAGTGCCGGGTGTTTATGTTTCACCCTGCTCCAGCTGATGCGCTCCAGCTGACGGAGCCAGCCGGCTGTTTGGGATCAAACCCGGAGGCTTTCCCCACACCACGCCAGGGAGAGTGGGACCGGCGGGCAGAGCGCAGCAGGGCCAGGGAGCGTGCCAGCAGTGTGCAGCAGGGCTGGGTGCTCTGAGAGAGCAGCGCGCCGCACGTGGCACAGAGCCGCGGGGCTCTCCAGAGCTGGGAGAGGAAGATAAACAAGGAGAGAATTACCAAAAATGACACATGTGCTGTGGCCAATGCCCCTCCCGCCGACACAGGCTTTCCTACAGTGCAATTTGATTTATCAAAACAACAGGACGAGCATTTCTCAGTACCTCTACAAGCAAAAGCAGCCTGCAATTTCAGCTCGCTGCGCCGCTGCCTTTCCCACTGCAGCCGTGGCCAAAACGATGTCTCAGAATAGCAAGCCCTACAAAAAACAAACTCTACCTCCCCATTTGTGGCAAGTCTCAGCTCGTGAGCTGACTATCCCTGCCCTCTTCTCAGCATCCAGGTGATGTGTTGGGCAGCCCGTGCTCAGTATCCAACCATGGGATGTTTTCCAAGTTCAACAACTTGAGGAGAACATCTACTGAAAAAAAAACAAACCCAACAAAGTACCCCTTAAATACAGAAACAGGGAAATTTATGAAAATCTGTTGTTTGTCTCCCTCCTGTGGAGGGATGCACTACATAAATAACACCCCCGCCGTACCTGGGGTTAATCCTGCACCTCTCCAAAATAGCTGGGGAAGTGGTGCTTCCAGGCTGCTCTGCTGGGGCTGCCAGGAGGAAAGCCGGGCGAGTGCCCAAGCGGAGCTCCGACCTGCACCTCACCTACTGCTGGATGCTCCTAGAGGGCAGGATCAGGCTCATAGAAAACAGAAAGAGCCCTGAAAAAAGCTTGGGGCAGCTGTACCCTTGGCACTTCTGCTGGAGGAAGGTCCCTTTAAAAAGTAATCTTAGGGAAGAGGAAGGAACGGGAAAATTACTGGTGAGACTTCACTTGAATTCTTTGTTGTTTTTCAAAGTCAGCCTTTGGCAAGTCAGGCATGGTGAGCCAAAGCAGCCCCTTCTTTTTAAGGTCTGAGGTTCCAAAATAATAGCAATGTACTTTGTACTGTCATTTCTGCACACAGAATCCCGAGCTACTCCCACCTATCTAGAAGCTTTAAAACAGCCTCCGCTCTGCTGCTAAAACATCTTTTTCCCATCCTCAAGGTGGCCCAGGCAGGCTGGCAGTCTGAACACCGGGATCTTTGCATGCTGAGCACTGAGGCAGGCAGGCAGCATTGCTGCCTCGTGTCTTTCCCTTAAGTTACATTTATGAATCATTCCAGCTGCTGGGGCTCCTGCTCACAGCTTCTCATGTTATCCCTGCACAGGAGAAACGTCCTCGCGAACAGAATAGCCTCAGTGCTGGGAACCTCCAGGTGAGCCCTGCTTCTCAATACCTCGATACGCCCAGTGAGCAACCCGCTATTCACAGCTGGCACAGCAGTAGTGCAAAGTGCTGCCAGCGTGCGAGGAACAAAGCCAGCATTTACTCCAAGATCAATCGGCAGCCACGGAGGCTCAAAGGAAGGCAGTAATGAGCCGCCGTGCGCTTGTTGGGCAGGCAGCCAAAGGCACACCTGCTGCACGTGGCTGTCGCACGCCGGCACAGGGGACTGCCTGGAGAGCCCTGACACGGGGATCCTGAGATGGGGAGGCAGAACGGAGCAGTCCTGCACAGATGTGGTGAGAGGTGTGGATCTGGGAAAGGGCCGGGGTTTTAGCAGAAAGTCTCAGCTGAGCTGTGCTGAAGGATGGAGAACAGCAAAAAGTACCGCCGTCCTTTAGTGAAGGGGAGCTCAAGAGCCACCATCCCTTCACACAAGTGCAAAACACGGCCCATTCCTGCCCGCGGCCTGGGTCCAGCCCTGACTCACCCCAGCATTCTTTTAAATGGTCAATTTGGAATGAAGACATCAAACAATCAACGACTACAAAAGCAGAGAAAGTGTGCAGACCTGCAAAGTTCACTTGGTAAGACTGAGTTGCTCCAGATAAGCAGTGTCCACGCTCCCCCAGCAAGACTACACGGCCCCATGCTCCCAAGCTAAGGAGAAAAGCCCAGATTGGGTATTGCTGTGGAGCTGCTGCTCAAGCTAGTTGCTGAATCTCAATGACATTTATGGATTTAGCACCAAAGTTAAGCAGGCTTGACATCTAGCATTTGACAGGACTCCAGTAAGTCAAGCCAAACTTCCAAGAAAGCAAGTTGCACAGGTAATAGCAAATCAATGCAGTTTTATTGGCCGCTGTAGCTAAGATGTGTAGAATTAGATAATTTTAACAAACAAAATAGAGAAAAAAATGGTACTTGTAAAAATAAGCTTTTCTGGAGTTTTCCAGAGCAAGGTGCCAGATACCACAACACAACTTTTTGCCGCACTAAGGGAAAACAAAACCTCAGAATGACCAGGAAACAACTATTTCAGTTCCAGCACGGACACACACACTTGCCTCTTGCTTTTGCCTACACCTATAATCATTTTTGACTGCTCAGAAGCAAATTTAACAAAGAAGTGGCAGGTGTGAGTTCAGTTCAATGTAATTCAAATCTCATCTATGCTGAAAGAAACTGAGATTAGCAGTTGCTGAGAAAAGGGGTGGAACAGAAGTGTTGTGAATACACAAGGCACAAAGCTGAAGGACTTGCAGTAACAGCAGTCCTGAATGCATGGACAAGCAGCAGTGCTCATCTTGTCACCAACTCAAAACTTCTTGCTCACATTCCTTAGTTATTTGCAGGTGGCTCCAGCAGCTTTTCCTGGGGGAACAGGGACATATGGAAAACCTGTCCTTATGCATGGCACAGAGTTTTGTCCGTGATGGAGTCTAATAAGTCACAGAAGTTCACCTTCTTGTGACCAGTAGCACGTACTGCTCCCAATTGCTGTCTTCTCTCAGAAGAGATTCTGGAGTCTTTCACAATGGCAGGACCACCGTTTGGAATTACATCTCACTTTCTAGCATCTTGCTCCTTCCACAGAGTCGTTCGTTGTTCTTTGTATTGAGGAAAACACATCCTGAACACCTCACATACACTCAGTTTCAAAGATCAGCCTGAGTTTCACCTGGCTGGACAGCGTTTATTACCTGTGTACTTCCCAGCCTATATACACCGAAAGTCGAAAGCAATTACTTCACCTGTACAGCCCTCTTCACTAGCTTTTTCTCCCCCCCAAAACACACAACATATTATGCCTCTGGACAGCCTCCAGCATGCCTGTCCCTCCCACACTAAAACTGGGCAGGTCCCATTAACAATCTAGTTTTCAAAAGGTCACATTTCTGCACTATTTCATGCAAACGTGAAAGTTACCATTCCTGAAGCTTGGCCAACAACATTTAGGTTTAAAAGACGTTACAAAAATACCCCACGTGCACGACATTCCCTTCCTCAATCATTCAGCAAGCTGAACACCTATCTTCGTGACCGTTTGTGCTCTATGAGCAACACAACAAGTCTTCTCCTAAGGAGCTTTATTTCCTTTGCATACGACTTGCAAAATAAGTCCTTCAGTCTGTTGCGCAAGGCGGATAAAGAAGGCAGGCTGTGGCAATTTGGTATGTTTAGCATGATGTCAAAGAACTCTTTCCACAGCTCAGCATTGACAAGCCTGCAAAGAACCAGAAAATAATAAAGGTATAAAAAAAATTCAAAGTTTAAACTGCTAAAATATTATTTCCTGCTTTTACCCTGTGAAGCAGTTCCCCATGCAATTAAACTCATGGATTTTAAAGCACTGGCATGTGAGTGCAAGCAACACTGGACAGAATGTAGGTCTGGGTCTAAGGTTACTGTACATCTCTGTAGAGAAGGAAAGAACTTCGACACCAACCTTCTGAAGGATCCTTCAGGCTTCCAGACACCACTTTCATTCTTCACTTGCATGTAAGTACCAAACAGCATGCAGTAGACTGTTGCTGCAATGCCAAAGTAGTCTGTCTAAGCAAAGTACAGACAAATTCCACATTAAAAAGGCATACTCAGACCACCAAGAACTAAACAAAAAACAAACAACAAAATAGAAAGAACCCAAAGCAAAATATCCCCCCACTCCTTGGGGGTGCTCAAAGAGCAGTCTCCATTAGAAGAGGGTTCTGGATGATGCAGTGAGCTGAACCTACAGCACTGGTGCAGAAGTTCACTATTTCATACTCTATTTATACTAGATGCATGCCTTGAACCCTGAATGTTGTGGCTGTCTATACAATCTCTTACCTGGTAGTTCCATGGTTTCTGGGTCAGCATTTCAATACACTGGAACCCAGATGTTTCACACTTTGCAGTAAACGCAGTTCCTTCAGGAAAGAGTTTCATGTCTATACTCTGTCCCAGATCAATGAGAGTCAGGCCATGAGAGAGATCATCTATGTCACACGTATCGTTGTCCAGAAACCTTCAACCAAGACAAGCAGCAGCAATCAGAGACTGTAATGCCATGACATGGTGGCATCTCACGTAGTAAAGGGAAATACTTGCCTTTCTCCAAGCATGAAATTATCGGGTTTAATGTCACCATGAATGATTTTGCAGCTATGGAGTTCTTCTACCATATGAAGAATCTTTACAGCAAAATAGACTACAAATGCTTGAGGCATCACCTTTTCAGGAAGCTTTTTGTAAATGTTAATGGCATTCTGCATAAAAAAAAAACCAAACATAGGAAAGAACCATCAGCTACACAGAAACAACTCTACATGGATTTCATGTTCGTATTCATAATAAGCACAGACAGTGAAGTTCCATAAAGTGAAGAGACTTGTGCATATCACAACATAGCAGCACTCAAAAAGGAACGCAGATGTTCAAAGCACAAGTTGAGTGCACTTACCAGCAAAGTTCCATAGTTATAGAGCTCACCAATCAAAATGCTTCCATTTTGAAAGAAATGAGCAGAATAAAGGTGGATATAAAGATGATGGATACTTGGATCGAGCCTTTCTACCAGTTGGGTTGCTATGTAGAATTCCCAAGGATTGGCAGGTTTCTGGACCTGTAAGAAAAGGTTCATTACTGGGTGGATCTGCTAACAATAAAGCAGCCCTCCTCAGCTTTTTTTCTTGAACATCAGACTAATGCACCTAAGCACTTTTGATGAAACAAAATGCTTGTATCTACAGTATTCAACCTCAGGATAGCAAACTCAACCATACTGAATCATCGTTCCATTGTGGCTTATCTGCTTTTTAATGTTATTTAAAACGTCAGTCTTTAACGCTGATGTTTCAGTCTCCTGTTGGCAACATACAGTTTGTTTAAGGGAAGGCTTACAGCGAGTTCAAAACAGGAAAACCTGATGCTGAGCATCAGCTATTTGGCCTAGGGGGAGGAAAGAAATTTCTTAGACCTTACCTTTACCCTATTAGAAAGCTCTTAGTTAAGTGTTATGCAAAAATATTTATTTGCAGGAAGACTAAAATATTGTGGATTCACAAAAAGGCTTCAAAGCTATGAAACAAAGATCTGATGGGGGTGAAGTGTTGACTCAATTGCACGGTCACATTTCAGCCAGGCTGTAGTAAGTGCACACGTGGGCTTTTAGCCAACAGCAGACACAGGGTTGCATGATCTAGCATAACCCTCTTGTGCTAAGCTGACCTCACAGTTGTGCAGACTTTCTTTTTGGCAGTAATTCTGACGAAAGTCCATCCTATCACCTGTTGCTCTTTCCTGCAGTGAAGCAGCTTGTGGAAGGGGAGAGCAGGGAGTGAGCTGCTCAATCTATGAATGCCATCTAGACAAGCTTGTTTGTTAATAAAACTGCACCCTAGAGGCATCAACTAGCAGAGTATGCAACAGCCAGCTGCCACCAGAAAGGCTGGCTGCACAATGCAAAATGAGTGCTGGCTGAGCGCAGAACACATGTGGAAAGGTAGCAGCTACACACTTGGGAAGGTGCACGGCCCTTTCAGAGTGACCTTATAGCATCAGCTGTTGCACCAATTTAGTCCACAGCAAATGAAAACGTGCATAAGGGCATTCACACAAGTAGCCAGCCCTGTTCAGCTGAGAAAGATATCCTAAAGATTATAGCCAGGTTACTTGTGACTACTTGATAGAGAGAAGATCACGAGGGAGTCAAGACAAATTGATGAAAATAAAACAACTTTCCACACAATGCGTCAGACATTGCAGCACTCAAACTGAACGAAGCTTGACCTGAGCAGAATTAATCCAGGGAGGATTAGGTTACTGGAAGACTACAGAATTTTCCAATACTACTTACCTTGAATATTACTTTCTGATTGTTTCTAGGGTCACTTGCATTCAGAACAGAAGCCTGGTAGACTTGAGCAAAAGCTCCTTCTCCAACCAAGCTGTCCACACAGACTGAGAGGGAACCTTCACAAGACAGAAGAGATTAGCAAGCCCCACTTGCAAACTTCAGCAAAAAGATGCAATTACTCAGCCAAAAGAAAACACACCAGTCATACATAAGTTAGTGCTTTAATGCTAGTGCTAGGCTTTCACTACTTTGCTCTTCTTGCTAACCAAGCTTTTCATAAAAGAGAACCCGTAATCACCCTTGAGAAGGAGTGCTGTGAAGTACCACATACTAAAAAGAAAAAAAATAAAAAAAAAAACAGTGTTTCTATTTTTGCTTGACTCCAAAGTGCATTTCTTAAAAAGTAAACACTAATGTTTACATGCAAGTATGTTGCAATTACTGTCACACAGACTTTGTTGACAGAGGACTGCTGCTGTCCCATACAAAGTGCAAGAGTTGCATCATAGATGACCAGGAGAGGAAAACTAACAAAGGTTTTTGCTCCTTACTCAGAACACCGGTCAAAAACGGTTGCATTCTGACTACAGAAGACAAAACAAAGTGGTCTAATTTCAAATTTGAAGTCCAGATAGTCTGGAAACTATTTGGATATATCCATAAGCTGGATTAAAAAAATAAATAGTTCAGAAGTTTCCAGAAAAGTCTGTAAAAGTGCTTCAGAATGAAATGTTTGAAGTAGCTCTTACCAAGATGGAGTTCAGCCCTCGCTTGGATAGGTGGAAGAACAGATTTCCATTCAAAATAGTTGGCATAGGTGTTGAGTGGCTTACGGAGCTCTGATAAGAATTTGCAAATCAACTCCTTATCCCAAGGGTTCTCAACAAGGACTTCAGGAAAAAAAGAAAAAGATTTAAGCCATAAGGAAAGTGTCATTTCAAAGAGGTACCACAAGCTTATAACTGAATGAGTACGATCAATCCACGCTCATCCTTCCATTGCTGGTGCATAAGCAGCAATCATCCTGCAGGAGCCACAGGACATCATGCTTACTGCAGTGACCACCTTCACAGTGGAACAAAGCACTGCTCCAACAACACCATGCTGCTCCAGTCTCAGACTTCACAGAAGAAAATCACAGCCAAGGCTCCATACCTGAAGCTCCACCAGTCCTGGCTGTCCTGCTGTCCTGCTGAGTTCTGGACAGTTTTTCATGGGAAGTCTTGTCCACCCCAAGAGATGAAGGATATTCAGCTCTAGTAGTGGTAAACTGCTCGTGTAATTTGTGAGAAGCAGCTGCAGTGATGGCATTTCCTTGACACTCCCCTTGATTTGCAGTGTGTTTAAGAGCAGAGCTATATATTTAAGAAAAAATAAACAACTTTTAATTGGCAGTACTTCCATGCCATTTTTACCTCTTCACTAAGCCAGAGGACAAACAGCTGCACCCGCTGCCTTTGCCATAACCATAAGAACTCTGGGCACAGCTAGCCATATAAAGAAAAAGAACCACCTCTACAAGCTATCTGCATCTTCAAGCAGCAAATAAATCTGTTCAAAACCAACAGAGCCCAGCAGGCTTATCAGCATTCCTTATTTGCTCATGACTCTTATGCATTGCAATCATTGACTCCTTCCTAATGGCTGCACATCATTTCTGACAAAACCTTCTGCAGAAAGCCTCACGCTCTAGATCAAAGATACTTCACACACCAACAGTTCTGCTCAGCTGCTCCAACCTCAGCATTAATAACACTGAAAAATGCACCCCACAGCAGGGAGCATGCAGGCAGAATTGGCAAGCTGAAGTTTGCCTTCAAGTGCATGTAAGCAAGCTCTCTACTCAATCAGGACTTAACCAAATCATTGAAAGCGGTGCGTGCACCTGAGTGAGAAACATGCATTACAAAAAAAGGTACTGTTGAGCCCCCCATGGAAACCCTTTAAAAAGATACCACGGGAGGTCCAGATGGCCACCAGTGCAATAATCAAGTTGCTGTAGTTGATGGAAGTCAGGCATTTGCCAGACGCGTCACTTTCACCCACATACTCTGCAAACACTGCTTCCCAAACATTGCAGGAGCACCACTACCAACCAGCTCTTATTGTGCCCCCCCAGGGACTGTAAGACGTTTGCAGCAGTGGTACAATAGCTAAAGCACTTGTTACCCACGTCGTGTGCCAGAAAACTGAAGTTACACAAGCATTTTTGCAGATATTATCACCACAGGTTCACACAGCTCTGCAAAGTGCTAATATATATGCTAAACAGAGTCAAGCTGATACCAGTATGTTAGCTCTGGATTACTTGGAGGGCTCGACCCAATTGCAACACAGCAGACTTGCCTACTCTGGCATAAATTTGCATTGCAGCCTGAAGTCCTGAAAATCTCACCTAGTCAGTCAATGCCATACCTTAGCTTCTTAGTTTTTGCCTTCTTGTGCAGTTCTTCAGAAAATTCCAAATCCATTTGCTGCAAGTCATTCTTGGAAGCTGAACAGAGGGAGTAGCAACGATAAAACATACTTATTTTGCCCAAAAGGCAAGCATGTTTAGACCATTATTTCCAACACAAGAAGGGAAAGTCACAAAATAAACAAGGGGAACACGATAGCTTGATTTGTTTAGAGAAGAGTATTCCAGAGCTGAAAGAGGGGTAGACAAAAATAAGGGACCTCACCAAAGAAGGTGATGCTGGGATTTCAGTCAACTGTTTGGCTTTTCACAGACTGGAAAATCCTCCACAGAGGTTCAGATTAGACCAGTCAAAGGCTCTCTGGTCCCTTGCCACCTTATCTTTTTTGTTCCCAATTAAAAAAAATTTGGAAAGCATAAGTGCTGGGCCTGCCCATACTCCTAGCTGTTGTTTTGCAAGGGATTTGCGCGTAGAAGTTGTAGCAGTGGGAGCAATACCTGTGCCTTACTTGGCAAGGCCTGCAAGGTAACTAGGGCACAGATACGGAGGTGAGAAGCATTGAATTTGATGCTCTAAACCTGAAGCATTCACTATTTTACTATTTTACCTTTGTCCTCCAAAGCTGGCCGTGAACGCACTGACAGGTAATTGAACGGTGTTGATACAAGCCGGGCAGCTTCTGTAAAGTCTCTTGTGTTGTTTGGACAGGAAGCCAATGTTTTATTGGTGCATGATGCATTCCACACTATACAATCATCCTGCAAGAACTCTGGTGTCCTCGTCTCTTCCTAGACAAGAAAATAAATACACAGACTTAAGCTAAGCCATCAAAACTAACCTGTCAGATCTGCACTGTGACATGTTAGCAGTCAGCCTCAATAACACAGTGTTATGTGTGTGTGTGAACATGCAAAAAATAAAGGAGTGGCAATATAGCCTAAATCACAGGCTTATATAGTTTGGTTCTGTATCAGATCTGCATGTGGGCAGTAGTCAACTTCACAGCAAAATGCTGGATGTCAAGAAATTGCCATGGTAGTCTGAAGAAGCCTAAAGTTTAAGCAGCCTAAAGTTCAACTCTTCTCCACAGCTATGAGAAGCACGAGGTGGTTAGCACAGCTTCAAGCACCTCTGGCTCCCTGTCATTCCCTTCCTTACACAGATGCCAAATCTACACATCAGCCTCAATCAGATTTGTTCTGGAAACAGAAATCCCCCTCTTAAGCTCCTAGATTTGTTTTTGTTACAAAATGAAAATTAACTGAAAAAGCTCATCTCATAGGCAGAAAACCAAAAGGGGTATTGAGACTTGAACAAGCTAAGCATAGCAGGACGGGGATGGAACAAAGGTAGCTGCCCTCTAAATACCCAGCCCTTGCTGTCAAGGCCAATTCCTGCAATAAGATGAAACACTCACTTCTGTGCAGTCAGTCAAGGGCCGCTCTCCAATATTTCTGGGTTCTTCTGTCTTGCTTTTTGGCGGTGGAATCCTGACAAAACAGGCAGGTTAGAATAACTTCCCCCTAAAGCCTTTTCAAAGGAGTCTAATGGTAAGACAGACTTGTAAAGAGAAATCCATTTGTGTATAACCTTGAGAAGTTGCAGTGGCTCAAAGAAACTAGCTATCCACGCTCGGCCTGAAAATTAAGGGCCTGAAGTATGTTGTCCAAAACAGGAAAGTTACATCATTCTACAGAGAAGCAACTGCAGCTTTCTGGTGCCACTTTGCCACAGCTCACACTGATTTCACTCAAGCCAATCCTGATATTGCAAATACAGTCATAGAAAATTTGTACACCTAGAATTGATTCTATTCCACGTCTTCTTAACGAGCCTTACTCAGTTGGTTTTTTTCCTCCTTACCCATTGTTCTCTTTTTCCTCTTCATCTTCAAAGATAGAAAACATGGGTACAACAGGGGTGATGACGTTAGTTTTCAAGGTTCCATCAAGCTCTTAAAAATAAAAGATCACTGATGTTCATAAAAATTCACATTTCCCCCCCTAATTAAACAGGTGATGGGATTGGATTCGCACTTTTATGTCAGGCACAGATATGGCAGAGCAATGCACCTATTAGTAGCTATGATTCCCATTCTGAGGAAGGACAGTAGCTGGATGGATTAGTTTGGGCACACAAGGACTTGAAATAGAGATACTTTCTTGGAAAGCCCAGACAAACTTGAAGAAAACAAAGCAGACTGGCAAGGCTCTGCTTGACACAGAGTATGAGATGCCGTCTTGGCTACGTTCAGCTACACCAAGAGGGCCTTCAGAGCTGCCACTCAGCTGCTCTTTCCAATAAACTTTTGGAAATGCACGTGACTTTTCCATCTCAGAAACAAAGTATCCAGGAATACATAAGCTTTCTTGGCTGCATCTGGCCGGTTACAAAATATCTCTGAACTCACTGTTGTCTGAAAGCCCAGCGCTGGTTTACAATCTCAGCTGTTACAGATAAACTGAAAATTCAGGGACTAACACCCAGCCTGCAAAACGTTCTAAAACAAAAACTCTTAAAGTAGCAGCTGTGCCTTTTTCAAAATTCAGACTTTAAGTACCACTAAAATGTCTACAGAGAACCAGCATTTAATTAGGACATTAATAGGCTGCTAGTAGTAAACTCATGCCTAAACTCATGCCTTCCTCAGACTGTGCACTGCCATCTAGAACCTTGTCAGTAAATTCATTATCAAGTTAAGCAGCTGCTCCTTCACTCTACGCCTACTTAAGAAACTTTTTTCCTTGCAATTATGAGGCCTGGGTGAACAGGAAGGAAAGGGGTGAAATCTCATGGCACAGAAAATAAAAGCACGTACCGCTTTTGCAGAAGAAGGCTTCAAATTGCTCCTCGCTTTCTTCCAGAGGAGATGATTCAGGGAAGACAGGTGTTTGAAATACATCCATTAGGAATCCTAACAACACCACCACCACGCAGAAGAAAGGATTGTCAGAGGTTTTTCCACCGTGTAGTTGTCAAATCAAATGCCAATTATTACAATTCTTAGCATTTATCAAATGCCAGTGATCAATTATTCCTTGTTATTTCATTTGAACACTGCGTTACTGAACAAAAACAGAAAGATCAGACCTAGCCAATGCGTAACCGTTGGTGCAATGACTGTTCTGCTCTTGAACCTCTCAAAGATGACACTTGCAGTTCTTGTATTATTTTTTGTCTTAATGGCCTGGGTTGAAAAAGACCACAACGATCACCTAGTTTCAACCCCCTGCTATCTGCAGAGTCACCAACCAGCAGACCAGAAGGAGCAACTTATTTATATTCTGAAGGAGCAACATCCTTATCTTTCTAGAGATTGGGATATCTAATGAACAACTCAAGGTCTGCATTTTTTTTTAAGCTCTTTATTAGTTTATCTGCAGCTGCATTTGTTTGCTACGTAGTAGTAGTCAAGAGGCTTCCTGTCACAACCGAAGAACATGATAGGAGTGACAGAAGGACAGAACAGCATCAGGATATTACCACTCCAGATCTGACATCAGAAACAAAATTGCAATTTTCATTTCAGTACTTTGAAAAAAAATCAGTGTTTAGAGAAGATGATGTACAGATGTTTAATAAATAGGGAGACCTCTTGCATGAGGTACCCCTGTATCAGCTTTGGAGGGAGCTCAACTTCAACCCAAGTTATTAACTTCGGATCATTCTCCCACGTTAGCCTGCGACAGGTCTCAGAGTCACTGACAGTGCTGACAAGAGCCCTCAACTAACAGGCTGCACAAAGCAGCTCAGCCTGGGGCCAACAGCGTGTTAATGAAGCATTTCTCACTTGAGGTAAGTTCTACTCCAGTCAAAGTATTGGGTCATCCACTCAGTTGCAGAAGAAGGGCATGGTACCAGTACCACTAATTTTACTTTTTTCCCCTCTTTGAAAGAGCTGTACAAATGCCTATTTGTAGAAAACCTCATTGTATATTCTGCTCCACTAAAATTACCAAGCAAGATCCCATTCATTCCAGTGAAGCTAACATGTTATTCCAAATGCTTACCCAATGCTTCTTTCGTATGAACTGTTGGTGAAGGTTGTACTTTGAATGGCGTTGCCTGCGTTGCTCCTCCCAGTGAGGTGTTTGGTGTAGCCTGAGAAGCATTTCCAGCAGCAAAGGAAGCATTTCCAGCTCTAGATACTGGAAAAGGAAACAGTGAGATTATTTCTAAAGTAGCCTGGGATTGATTGTTAACATTTCAGTAGCCAATAAGAGAAATAAACAAGAAGAGTAACAGAATGACAACTCAGAGGTTTTGTAGAGCAGACTTTGGCTTATCTAGTGATCTGCTTGTTGGGAGCCCAGAGGAGACTACCCTGAAGGGCAGAAGGGACCTCGGACAAACATTTGGCCTTTGAAGACATTATTACCAACCTGCAGGAAATACCCATTCTGACACAGTGAGTCAAGCAGACAGGAAGCCAGCGAGGACAAAAGATCTCCCAACAGAACTCAAACCAAAAAGAAGTGCACAAAAGTGGGAATAGGAACTGGATACACAGAAGAGAGAACGTGAAATTGCCCCGAAGTGCGAGGAAAGAAGCTTAGCTAGGATTGGAACTGGTGAGAGATGTGGCAACAAGGGCTTTGTGTACAAAAAACAAGGGAAACTGAGGAAAGCAGGTTCACTACTCAGTGGGATAGGTGACCTCGTGAAAGATGACACAGAAATGCTTTGTCCTCGTTCTTACTCTAAGGCCTGCCCCCGGGTCCTCGAAAGTTCTGGCAGAAAGCTGAGGAAGGAAGCATTCCATGGGAAGCCTGGAGTTCCCAGTCAGACAAGGTTAGTTTGCACAAGCTAATGAAGTATAAACAGCCTGTAAGCAGTGGCAGTTGGAAACTGGAAAGGATTAGCAGGCCCTTACAGTCTATAGTCTATTTCTGCCTGTATGAGTCATCATTACAACCAGGTTACAGCTGTATTTCAGTATGTTGGTCTCATTTCTCTGCCATATCACCTCTGCAGGTGAGTAGTGGAATTAAAAACACACTCCCATTAACTTCCCTGCTTTAACCTGAGAAAAATCCTCTCTCAAGGGCAAATCATCATTTCCCCACTTAAAAGATGACATCTAAAACAAATTAGCAGAAGACTCATCTTCTCTGAAATACCACAGTCCACTAAAACCAGTATCTACTGGTGGTGACTGTGACCAGTACTGGTGCCTGACGAGAAGGCAAAAACATTAGCAACAGTCAACTAACTGTTAAAACTCCTATCGAAACTCCTTTGAAATTGGAAATATGAAACATCATCTTGGCCATCTTAATGCAGAACTACAAGTAGTAGAGTGATCCCAAGGGATGCTCAGGAACTCCTGATTCATTTCCTGCTCCTACATCCTACCCTCTATAATGTCAGGTATGATGCATTCAACAGACTTCTAGACAAAAAAAAAAATAATTAAGATCCATCCTACAGAATTCTTGCTATAGACAAGACATGGGGGGTCTCATTTTACATATATATAATCAGAGTTTTCATAATTCATTTGGGAAGGAATTTCAACAGTTAAGCGCTCTTTAAAGTTAGAGAATTTGTCTCATTTTAAATGGAATGGAAATATTAAGACTGGAACAGTGTCTTTCCATATCTGATGTAGGACTTCTGGCATGAGGTAGAGCTCCCCCATCATGTCTCACACACATTTATACTGAATATTAGGAGCTCTCAAATAAGATGGTCTATGTCCACCAAAACTGAAATGCTACATGCTATTCATCCCCAGCCAGTGAAGACACACCAGCTATGCTGGTCTCTGTCAAAATTTACTTTATTACCTTCCACGTCCACACAAGTAGTCAGTCCAGTGGATGATGTCTTCTTAGAGTGCCTTCAGAAAAAAAGATTAAAACACATTAGCTTGAAATAAATGCCTTTCTTTAAATTCCAGGACTTAATAGTAACAGTAACCAGCAAGGTTACTAACCAGTAAGAAGGCCTTTCCCAGTTTTAAAACAAAGGAAACGTCACAGAGACATCAGCCATCCTACAGCCCTCCTCGCACAGGACACAAAAATGAAGTCAAAAGAAAACATGAGGGATTGACCTGCCCCCGCTCTGCCCAAGATTCTCAGTTGCCAATAGTAAAAGTCAGAAACACAGCAGTCCTTTGAGAAAGCTAAAATGCAGCCAGCAAATATTCTTCTTGAATACAGTTTGCCTCCAGGTAAGCCTCCGACATAAATGAATGACAACCATTCCTTTTCTTCCTGTTGGTCAAGTCTCCTCAGCTGTGCTCATTTTGCACACCTAGTTTCCCCTCCCTGCCACTGAATTGTTTCTTTTATTAGCTGCCATATAAACCAAAACACGAGAAATAAATACAAGCACTTTTTTCTCCTCCAGAGACCTTAGAAGCCAAGATGTAACATCTGGGATTTGCATGAACTAAGCACATTCCGTAGTTTATTTCAGGCATGCCAGGGACACAAATGCTGAATAAACACTTTCGTTACGCACTGAATTTACTCTTGGTTATTACAACTAAAACACAATGTAAAAGGAATTAAAAACTGAAATGAGGACCATAACTTATAAAAGTTTGACCTATGTCTTCTAGTTATTGGTTTCCACAAGTTCTTAAGACTTTTTCAGAAGAGGAAGAAAAAGGCTGCCTTTTTTTTTTTTTTTCTCTCCCAATTTAAGTCTCAGTTTCAAGTAAAGACACAGAAGGCTTGATAATCTGCAAGGCATGAATTAGCCTTTTTACACATACCCTTCTCTGGTGCTCCACTGAACAGCTGAGTCAGGTTGTGCCCGTTCCTGAGCTGAAACCTTTCTGTAAGGAGGGTGTGACAAACCATTCTGGACTTCTCTAAGCTCCTGTTGAGTTGCGGTCTCGTCCTTCTTGTATGGTGCTTTCATCAGGGAGGTTGATGCCATCCTGGGGCCAGCTGGTTTTGCTGACTCCAGTGTAAGAGATTTTGATAACAAAGTACTTGACTGAGGCTGGTCTGGAACCAGACCTGAGCTTTGGCAAGGTGCCATCCAGTTCTGTTGCGGAGCTGCACTGAGTGCCACATGTGGATGCACCTTTAGGAAAAAGAAAGTCTTTTAACCCCCAAAGGCCCCCAGATGGTTACATGTGCGTAACCATTGCTAGCTTGCATAACTTGTAACTGCCTCTTGCATTTAAGAAAACTTTCAGAGGCAATATCAATCTTTGAGGTTTAGCAATTAAAATTCTCTTCGTTATGTATTTCAAGTTATGCCAGGTATTTATGGTAGTCAGATATTGCAGCCTCAACTTCCAGATTTGGTTATCAAAGCACTCAGGTTACCAGGTGAAGCACAGTTAAGTTTTAAGAGAGAGTTTTATGAGGACTGCTCCTATTGAACACAATATACACTCACCACTGTATTATTAGGTGCAACAGATGTTGCAGGTGCTGGTTCCAGCCTAGTTTCCTCCAAGCTTTTGGTGAGCTGAGTGAGCTGTTCCAGCTTCTGCTGCAGGGCTTGCAGTTCAAGGACAGCCGCTTCTTTTTTCCTCATAAACTCCTTTTCTTCCTCTTCTAAAGAAGAATCATTGATATGTCATAAAACAGGTTGTTGGTTTTTTTTTTTTTTCTCTTCAACTTTTTTGTTTTGTTTACAAAGATCCAAGCTGCAGAAACCCAGGGATGAGTTTAAATTCTAAATAACAACATCCGGCCGGTTTGGGAATTGAAGGATTTGAAGGTAACCAAGTACCACCACACTTCAGTCACTCAGCACGTTAACTGATACTTCCAAGCTCGTTCCACTCTGTTTTTGAACAGGGACACTAACTTGGGCTTTCATAAGTTTTGCAGGCTTTAGCAAAGAGTTTGAAAATACATGAGTACAGATAGGTACTAGATTTCCAACACAGTAAGAATGCTTTTGAAATAGCTAGATGGAAATGGAAGAATACCCTGTTCTTTTTGTCTTTTGAAGCGCTTGTATTTCTTGAGGTATCGGTTGGCTCTCAGCTCCTCAAATGAAAGTTCAGAGCCCTCACAAATGAGCAGGTTTTTGTCATACATTGCAACCTGTTTGCATTCCACAGCAGAAGGCAATGATGTGGGAAGAACTTCAGATTTAGAGATGTATGTAACACAGGTCCTGTGAGGAAAAATAAAGGGTTCTATGTCAGCTCATTGGTTTTGTTCTGAGAGCATGTTAATTTTCCCTACAGAGAACTGGCATATTGTTTTCTTTCTGAAACTTACACTTGTTGTCTTCCATCAGAAGAGCAGGACTGAGTATCAGCAGAATCAGGACCCTAAAGTTGCAGAGTGGGGAAGAAAGAAATCCAATACTATAGTTAGCCACCCATTTTGACAAGACTAGCAACCAGAAATTCCCTAAGATTGAATTCTGATTGAAGAAGTGGCAACTCAGGCCACGAGTGTAGCAACAGCAGACCAGACAGAGTCATACAAGTTGTATACAAGAAATCGATTCCTGAAGAATTAGCTGTGTAACAGTTAGCTGTAATCTCAGATCTTTTGAAAGATGAACAAGATCCCAGAGAATCCAGACAGACAGATGTAGATCTGGAAACTGCAGTCCTCAGAAGGATTCTGGGACTACTTGAGCAGAAGAACTTGATTTCAAAATGCTAGGAGCCTAAGTTAGGGACCACTTGGGTTTGTTAAGAACAGACTGGACAGCCGTCTCCGACTTCTTTCTTTGACAAGCTATCCAATTTCAGGGCTGGGGGCAGGCAGCAAGTCTGATAACTTTATTCCATCACTCCATGACACCAGTTAATACCAGCAGGTGATGTCTCCCGGGATCACATTTCATTTCTTGTGCCAGAAAAGCTGTGAAGAACCCTACCAAGCTTTGCCATACCTCAGAAGATCAACAGTGTTCCATTCTGGTACTTATCTAAGATGTCTTAGAAGTAGGATGGTTTCTTTTTTGGTTTTATTGTGGAGAAGGAGGTGAAGGAAGGCGACAAAAGGGTGACAGAGTTTGGCTGTATAGTGAACAAAAACTTCTACTGGGTACGAATAGAAGCTCAGTTGGAAGTTGCTACAGACTGACCTGGCAGGTTACAGCATCCTGCTGACATTTCCCCTACAGAGGGGCTCAGGGGTTGTGGGAGAGTCATCTCCTAATGATTTCCTAGATCAACAGGCTGACCTCTAAAAGAAGCCACCGCTGAGGACTAGTTGAGAAATTTCTCTTCCTCCTCAGGAATTATTTTTTATTCATTCTTCAGAAGCATACAAAAACGTAAGTTGAATTTCACAGAAATTCAGTGACATCAATATTCAAGAAGCATGACTGACAAAATACTACTGATAATACTATTCCTCCAAAACAGTGGTAGCTAGATGGATCACATTTTGTCTGTGATTACTGGAAACGTGCTGAGTGATTAATAAGCACTTCTATTAGTCAAAATATTCCTATGAAGATGTGATGCTTAGAGCGTAAAAAAACACCTCTAAAGTGTTCGTGGTACCTGGAAGATTTGTTAGAACATTCTGATTTTCTTATCCAATGACACTCTCCAATGTAAATGGTATATGAGCATCCCAGTCTTCCTCGTACTAATTTACTTCCCCAGTTACCTGATTCCTGCATGTGCTTGCCAGATCATTAAGAACTGTAACACCTGTTTGAGGAGCCATTTGGTTTTCAGCATTTGAAGTTTGGAGTGGTTTTACAGTAGCAGCACCTGGGATAGATTATATTGGCTTGTATTAATGAAGAGAAAGATTTATCATTTATTAATAACTTCAAACATTAGAAAACTAATATCTCTCTTCGAACACACTTAAGAAAACAGAAGAAGATCAGTTTCTACAGGCAAATTATTACACTTGTAGCCACAGACTAGCTGTGAAATTCAATGATAACCCACTGTTCAGTCTTCTACAATGCACGTTGTTACATTCTCAAAAAGATGCTGTCATTTTCAGTATCAACGACAGAACACTCAATCAGTACCCAAGTCTGACAAGGGGCACAAGCTTGCCACTAAACTGAATTTTAAGTTTTGTTATTAAAATACTATTAATCTAATTTTACAGCTGCTATTCAAATTGTTTATGATTTTGATTACTTATACTCCCAACTTTATTACTGGAACAGTAAAACAGTACAGTATTGAAATTGCAAGATCTCAACCTTCAGTTGCTTCATGAAATAAACCTCTGCTGGATGCTCTAACATCTTAATGCTATAGAATAGAACCAACACAGCATGTTTCCTGTGCAGAGCTCTATGAAGTGAAGATCCACTTAGAGATCAGATCAGCTGAGAAAAACAAAGCACACAACAGCTTCCTTCACTATGTAAAACTCACCGACTGAGGTAAAAGGTTAATTTAACTTAGGTACACCTCACAGCCAAAGATCTGTAGCCTCACCTTGCAGAGAAGGATTCCAAGGATCATAATTCTGCAGCCAGCTAAATTACAAGAAACATCAGTTGTTATTAAGTAACCTGTCTCCATTCCTTCCCACCCACCCCCAGGAACCTTTGTTTTCCTTACACAACTGTTGTGCCTAGAAACATTACCCTAAAAATACCCAGAGTAGTTACAGGACCCTTATTGCTGTACACTGACGTGTACTAGTAGTTTCATATCTGTAAGAATAAAAAAGCTCCACAGTACACAGAAGAGTTGGAAATAGGGTTGTTTTATCATCAGAATAGGAGGCATCTCCTGATAAGCACCAGCTCCAGCATTTCCAGTGTCTAAATGCTGAACTCCAGCAGACCCACCTCTCCGCAAAGTAACAAGTACAAGGAACTGAACCTACATATGATGATCAACATGCCCCCAGTACAGACTTCAAATTCAACTCAGATCAGGAACTGATGTCTAATTCCACTGCAGTTCCAGTTATTGCCATTGACCAGAAGTCGAGGAATTATCCAAGTCAATTATCAGCAGAACTGCACATCCAGCAGGCAGCCATTGGAAGTACATGCAGCTACAGGGTGATGTACATCCAGCTGACACGCCATCATAAGCACACAATCATTTGACAAGTTGGACGCCATTAGCACGGCCAATTACTCCAGCTTTTAACTAACAAAGTTAGCATGTAGAATCACAGAATGGCCTGGGTTGAAAAGGACCACAATGCTCATCTACTTTAAACCCCTGCTGTGTGCAGGGTCGCCAACCACCAGACCAGGCTGCCCAGAGCCACATCCAGCCTAGCCTTGAATGCCTCCAGGGATGGGGCAGCCACAACTTCTTTGGGTGTAATAAATCCAGAGCAGGTTTGTGAAGTCAAACAGGCTGTGCTATAATTTTTAATCTATTTAAAAAAGAACAGGAGATGAATCAACCAGATGTAGCATTTTCCTTTTCTCAGCCTCCTTTACTGAAGGCACTGCATTGGAGGCTTTCTCAATATACCCTCCAGAACAGCCAGCAAATAACGAATAGCAAAGAATCATTCTTAAGCTTACACCCACATTTCCCAGCAATAACCATTGGTCTGCCTCTCCTATAGTACAGCATACCCAAAGGAAAAATAAACAAAAAACAAACACCCACAACTGAACACTATTTAAGTATTTCAGTAAACAAGAGGTGTGTCAGAATTACCAGTACAGCTGTTGCAGGTTCTCTTGTGGCTGTGCCTGGTTGCGAAGTCCTTTTTGAACAACAGACACCGCACACTGCACGAGGCCTTCTTTTACAAGCTGCTGAGCCCAAGCAATATAGAAGGCAGAGACGTTTGTGCCAATTCCCTGACCACACAGGTAGTCAAAATACACGCAAGGAGGGTTGATGAACTCTGCCTGCACGAGACAAAGACACATAACCCATGAGCTCTTCCATAAGCATTCAAGGAAATCACAAGCAAAACGGAATAACGATTTCTTTCTTACTATAGTAGGAAAGCACTATTTTGTAAAGATACAAACACAGTGCCTTTCTTGCAGTGCAAGCAATTCGGGGCCCAGTGAGCCACAGGAGAGAGGACCCCCTCCAAGAATTTGTGCACAGACACACAACTTCGGAAGCAGAAAAAAGGAGCTGCAAGCTGCTTTCAGCCACAGAGCCGCCAAGCCGGAGAATAGCTTTAACTTCCTAGGACAGCTGAATTTTCCTAAGACCCTAACACCTACCAGCTTAATGCAGCAGCTCACAAATCTGCCGTCCTGACGATACTTCTCGTCGGCCAGGAACGCCTTCACAACCTGCTCCAGGAGACGCGGCAGGCGCTTCTGTTGTTCGTGAGGCGGCAGCGAGCCCTGCACCCACCGGACGTACCTGAGAAGCGAACAGGCGGGTCAGAGCCGAGCCCAGCCCCACAGCGGCGCCCGGCCGCCGGCACACCGACCTGTCCCACGGCTCCAGCGGGTCGTTCCCTTGGTAGTTTTGGATCTGCGCCTCGTAACTTCTGTAAAACAAACAACGGTCCGACGGGGCAGAGAAGCTGGCGGGCTGAAGCCCGTACGAAATCCCCGCTCCTCAGGCAGCCCGCCCCGCTTCCCGCCACGTCCCGCTCACCTTGCGATCTTCTCCTCAGCCATCCCTGCGCCTCCCGTTCCAACCGCCGCCGATTTAAACTCGCCGCGCATGCTCAGTACGGCCCGGCACTGCACCCCCATTGGCCCTCTTCCCACCAATCCCACTCACCTTCGCCGTCAAGTCCCGCCCCCTTTCACCAATCCCACTCACCTCCGCCGCCAGACCCCGCCCCCCTCCCTACCCCTCCCGGCAGGGTTTCGGCGCTCCGTCGTCGGCCCACGCCGCACGGCGCGGAGGGCTGGATGTGCATATAATGTATAGGCAGGCCCGGGTGGTGCGACGCAGGGCTTTGCGGTGCTCCAGATTACTTGCTCTGGAAGCCACAAGGGCAGATGACGCCCTAGCTGTCTGGTGGCCTTCTACAATGCAGCAGAACAAGAGAGGGCAACTGGTGTCATATGTGCAGTGCAAAGCCTTTAACGGTCCCCAACCACAGCCTTAACTCTATGCAGAGAGAGATAGGCTGAGGAGTGAGTTGGATGGATGCAGCCAGAAGGTTGAAGTCCTTATTTCTATGGCCAGGTGGAGCCCAGTGACATGCAATGTCCCCCCATTAGGACCAGCACCCTTCAGCATCCTTATCAGTGACACAGGTGGACAGAGCAAACTTGCTGCACATGACAGGCACAGCAAGTTTGCTGATGACACTGAGCTGAGTGTTGTGGCTGATACAAAAGAGGAAGGGATGCTACCCAAGGGGATCTGAGCAAGCAAGCAGGCCTTGGAGAACCTATTGAGGTTCAACAAGGCCCTGGCAGTGCTGCCCAGAGCCTGGAGGTGCCCAAGGCCAGGTTGGGTGGGCCCTGGGCAGCCTGAGCTGGTGGGGGGTTGGAGCTCAATGGTCACCCTTCTGTACTTGTATAAGGATCCTAGCCTCTGTCTTCAGCTCTCAGGTTACTGATGAACATAGGTCATCATCAAGTGCTCTGTGTAAGTTAGCAGTTCATCACACAGCATACCCAGCCTCCTCCCATCATTAAACAATAACGGATGTCAATGATTAACTGCTAAATTTAGTGTACTAACAAGAACCATTTAATGCAGCTTACTTTGCTCCATATACGCTTATAAAAGTGCTGTAATACAAGATTCCAGTTATAAGGAATAGGTACTTCATAACATATTGAATACTGCTCTTGACTTGCACGGCCAGATACACAAAACCCTCCATCTGCTCTCCTGTGATAGCATTTCCAGTTTCCACATTCACGTAAGACTTTACACAAGATAAAGCTCCTTCACGTAACAGTGCCATTTCCTGCATCAGCTGCCCCTTCAACTGTTTAATCTCATCCATGATGTACCTGACCACAGTGACTGAAGGCAGGCAGCCAGAAAATGTGCTGGAGACCTGTGCAGCTGAGGATTAGCTCCTCCTTGTCAACCACTGTGTTTTTACCCTGAGTTACACAGCTCTTTCAGAAGTAAGATCACCAGGTACAGCAGCGGCAGGGGACAAGTTTAAGATCTCTTCAAAAGAAGGTCCTTCATCTTCAAGAGGTATCTCTGCCTCAAACATACGCTGAAGCAGAGCATCAACTGTCCTGTACCCTGGAGGTGGCAGAAGAGTCACTGTAAGCATTCATGTCTATTTTTCTAGCATAAGCACCTGCCTCAATAGACCTCTTACTTAAAGGCTGCTCCCCGCGTTTCACACTACAGAGGCAAGAAAACAAATGCCTCATTGATATTTACTGATATTTTAGTCTGCTTTTCAACACTTTGAGCACTTGTGAAGAATAGACTCTTATTTTAAGAATTCATGCACTTCTATTCCCACATTTCCTTCACCAGATTTGTGATCCCAACCAACTGGGAAAGTGAGAAGCATGGGCTACAGGAGCTGCTAAGATGCAGCAAGAAATCTAGTGGAAGAAAAAAAACAGGCACTAAGCTAGAGGAAAGCAGTGGATAGTCACCCCATGATCTAAGCCAGGAGGAGTACGGAGTGCATTGAGGAAGGAAAGAAGACAGGCTTCTTGGCAGTAGCAAGATCTCAGCCACCAAGGCAGTGTCTCCACAGACTGGCTACTGAAGACAAGCACACACTGTAAGAGAGAGGAAGAAAAAGCTGCTCCAGAAGTAAAAAGAAACAGCAGAATCCACAGTTCTCAGCACAATGCTAGCCAAGTTTTAGCTGTTTTTATGGCTCAAGGAAAGCAGAAGTGCTTGGGAACTTCCTCAGAGACAGGGCAACTAACAGGGACAGTTCAGAACCTTGGCCTTCTAAACAAAAAAAATAAGACATAACAGCAGCAGTCACCATACCCCTGAAAGAACCTGTAGGGCAACACTTACGTTTGGAGGCAATTTTAAACACCAGCCCTTTAGGCTGTGCCTTTGTTCCACCTTCCCCCTCAAGGTCATTGTCAGCACTCTCCATGTTATCAAGGAGTTGTTCATCCTGGAGCGCCTCCCTACACAAGAAAGATCAGAGGTCACTCTACAGGCCCACATATACACACCAGCAATGCATTCTCTTGGACAAGGCAAGCATCACAGTCATGCTGTTAGTCTCCAGCATCTCCTGCCCCCAGATGACAGTCTAAATCTAGAAAAGCTCAGTGAGGCAGAGCTCACTGCGTTCCCACCTACAAGGGGAAAGCAAGTTACTTTCTACTACCATCCTTAGACCAAGACGTTTAAGGTCCCAACAGATTAGCAAGATCTTTGTGACAAGGAAGAAGAGTCTCAGTTCACACCCAGAGATGGGAGGAAGCACCTCCTGCCGTCCCACTGCTCTCACTGGAGTTGCCAAGCCAACCACACCCAGCACTGCTGTTTGAGGGGGCTTGCTTACTCTTGAACTCCCATTCCCAGCTCCTGGATTTTCTGCTCAATGGCTGTCTCCACTTCACTCTTCTCTAGGGAGTACTCCACAAAGAAAGCTTCCAAGATGAATGACACAAAGATGCTGAAAGAAATGAGAAGTAGAATCACATAGCAGCTTTCCCTTACTGGAAACCCTCCAGCTTCAGACATCAACTGCTCTGATTAGACAGGCTCATAGCCCAGCTCTGGGTACTGAGGGCTTATGGCAACGTCTGCTGGAGATGAGCTCTAAGGCAGAGCACCACTCCGTGGAGTTAAGAACGTTTGCAAGAGGCTCTTCAAAGAGAAGGGCAGGACGCATGTCAGAGCAGCACACCACACATAATCTTGGGATCGGATCATAAACACTGCCTTGGCAAGAGTCAGAGCCCCTCTTCACTCCACTAAGGATAAGAGAAAGCCAAAAATCTTACTTGACAATAATTATAACCATCACAATGTGGAAGGCGATGAAATAAAGCTTTGCAGGCTGAGCAGTCACGTTGGCAAATCCGTTGGCAAAAAGTATAAAGGGAATTAAGGGCAAAATTGTTAAAGGTGAAGATCTTGCTCTTAAGTAGTGCTGAGGGAGGGATCAAATACTACTTCCTAGCAGTAGCATTCAGGAATAAAGGAATAACAAGTCCTCATTTGTACATTCCACTACAAAAAAGGATATCGTGCCACTGGTTGACTACAGTAAGTTCCATCAGAACAATGAAGGAAGATGCAAAGTTGTTGAAGTTGTTCTTGCAGTATTTTCCACGGGCAAACAAAGAATCCTTGAGAGCTGGGTTTCCACATTCCAAAGCATAAGGAGCATTTGAGTTTGCAGGGAAGAACTGGATTTTCCCATGGAATAACTCCATACCAATTATAGCAAATATACAGTATACAACCTGGGAAGAGAAACACCATTACAGGCCTCTTCACTGAACAGAAAGCCCCATGGCAGGTTTAAAAGCTCCAGCAGGCTTTACTTTTCAGTTTTTACTGATACAGGCTGTGAAAGAAAAGCACAGTCTAATATATTCAGCCCCCTCAAAAGCAACTAAGCAACTACATGACTTATTCCTGCCCAGGACTGCAGACCAAATACACAAAAGAAACATTCTCAAACCCGGAGGAAAACCTATTTCTAAAAAGTGATTTTAGAAAATAAGTGTTCTCATCCAGCTTCTCGCCCAAACCATAATTTGATTCCCTGTAGCATCCAAAGCCTAGACTGCACAGAACATCTTTGCTGCCCCGTGGAAGACATAATGTCCTGGCAATTTCTGACCTGGCAACTAGCAGTAACCCAACCACTTTGCACATGTGAAGATGTGCCATAACTAAGAACCAAATGTACACTGAGTTTCAGTGGCTCAACACCTAAACATTTGCATTCATTCTCTTGAAAACCAGGTGTGTGTGAGACACATCCCTGCTGAACTGAATGCTCTGAGCTAAGATACCAGGTTTCCTTACCAGAGTCAGCCCTCCAAATGTCAGCATGGTTGGCACGATGTTTATCAGTGTGTTCATGATGACTCGGAACCTGCAGCAAATGATTCATGATAACTTCTACTGCGGGGAGGCTTTTTTTTATTTTTATTTTTATTTTTAAATCTCATGCTTACTTATCACATCCCATCCAGCATGAGCTCCACCACATATCCTTACTTATTGCCACAGAGAGGTTGCAGCAGCTGGGTTCATCCCAGGCAAGTTGAGACAAGGCCTCAGGATGTTTTCTTGAATTGCCATGATCAATCTAAAGCAACCCTACAGAGCAGCTTAAAGCACTGTTTCTGCCAGCCTGATCCAGCTTGCCCCACAAACATACCCCCATTCTGTTCATCACCTTTGTATGCTGTCAACAATCCTTATTAGCCTGAGGACCCTTAATATGAAGACAATGTCCAGGATCTGTTGACTGTTATATTTCGTGGCTGAGAAAAGGAAAAAAAAAAATATATATCTTCTGAAAAATAAGCATGTAAACTCTTACAAATGTAAGCACGTGCTAGGACCTCATTAAACACTTAAAAAAAACCACAATAGGTTTTTTTTTTTTTTTTTTTTTTTTTTAAGTTAGTGGGGGAAGGGGAAGAACTTAGTTCTTAGAAACCCTATAGGAATTCCATTATCCTGCCAAAAAGCCTCCCAAGACCAAGATGATGGCAAAAGACAACTCAAAACCACTGAGTCTCCTAGATGCATGCAGGCTGCTCAAGCTGCACTTACTCGATTTCAGGGTGGTATTGAGTATCGTTGCAGTCAAGGCAGCAATGATGATGAGGGTATCAAACCTAGCATGAGGGAAGGCAGTGCTGTTAGATTTGTGGGCAACACAGAATGGGCACTTAAGCTCCCACATGACATACATGAGAGGAAGAAGGGTCACTACTTCTGTGTGGCAGACAGCCCTGCTTCCTCTCAGGGTTATTTGCAACAGAGGAAGGTGGGAAAGCTTTATTTAGCAAAATACTTTCCCCTGCCCAGCCACTACTTTCATGAACTGCAGTCACATTTGACTGGAGCTAGCAGAGGGCCAGAGAACAGCAGTCTGTAAGACAGGAATGAGTACACTGTCCTCTCATGCATAAACTCATTTTAACTGCATCCTAGAACATGAGTTGTCTGGAAGCCTATTCCCTCAGACTTTCACTTCTTGACAAACTGAACACAAAGATCTCACTGAAATGCATACTCACCAGTTCCAGAACTGATTTTTGCCAAAGAATGCCCTTGGTTCATATGTGTATACTTTCAGGAGTATCTCAATTATATATAAAGCAAGGAAGACCCACTCTGCATAAGAAATATAAGGGCTTTCCTCATCCAGAGCAATGAAGATTGCATTTATTAGTATGATCACATCGTAAGTCCAAACAAATCCCCTGCAAGCAGAGTGGAAAAACAACAAAACAAAAACAGTCAGCTCACCACTCTCAAGAAGGTAAAAATCAGTTACTTCAGGAGTTCTTTGCCTCCTTTCTCTAACATTACAATTTAGGCAATTACTCATCAGCTTCTGCAAAACCTGCATTTTGGGAAGTTACTGTGGAGTTGAGTCTAGCACATTACACAGCCTTCAAGGTACACCACTGTCAGTACTTTCAGAGTTAAGCTCTCAGAAATTTATTACAGCTGGATTTCCACCGAGTCTAGCAGCATTTATCAAGAAGAACTGGACAAATAAAACTGAGAGGAGATGGTGTGCTACAATTAGATGGAACTGAATAAGCTGGGAAAGTGGATGGAGAGAAGCCTCATCATATTCAAACGGAAATGCCAAGTCCTGCTATTGGTGAAGGCCAGGAGGAAGGCAGCCGGGCAGACTGGGCACAGAGCAACTGAAAAGCAGCACTGCAGAGCGCCTCGCTGGTGATGCATGGAGGAAGGGAGGGAGGGGTGTCTTGCTCTGCTTGTCGACCATGAGCCAGCAATGCACCCTGGTGGCAAAGCTGACCAACAGCATCCTGGACTACCTCGGTGGAAGAGCTGTGAACAGGTCATGAACGCCAAAGGCCTCATTTGAGTGCTGTGGCAGGATCTGGGCTGGACTGGAACCTACTGGAGCTAGTACAGCAAAGGAGCACGAAAAGAGAGTGAAGAGTAGAGTAACCTGACACAGCACTAAAAGACCTGGTGATGTTCAGCCTGAAGGGGAGAAAGGTTGGGGAGGAAGTGTTAATGTGCATAAATACCTGATAGGAGGGTGTAGAGATGGAGCCAGACTCTTCTCAGTGGTATCCAGTGAAAGCACAAGAGGCAATAGGCACAAATTGAAATACAGGAAATCTCATTTAAACAAGAAAGCTTCTTCTCCCTTCTTTTTGACCGTCCTCAGTTTTAAACACTGGAACAGGCTGCACAGAGGTTGTGGAGTTTCTCCTAGCATATGTTCAAAATTCAACTGGACAAAACCTTGAGTAGCCTACTCTATCTGACCCTGCTTGGAGCAGGGAGGTTACACCTGACTATCTCTGGAAGTCCCTTCCAACCTCAATAACTTCTGCATCTCTGGGAAGACTCAGATGTGAAGCAGAGCACTAGCAGCTCACAGCACCAATTTAATAAAAGCTGGTGAAACAATACAATGCAGATTTACAGCAGACTGCTGACTTACAATCATCGCTGTCATAAAATCATAGGAACGGCCTGGGTTTAGAAGGACCACAATGATCACCTAATTTCAACCCCCCTTCTGTGTGCAGGATCACCAACCACCAGACCAGGCTGCCCAGAGCCACATCCAGCCACTTTACTGGAGTAAAGCCTGTAGCCTGGTCCTTCCAGACAGGCCATAAAGCACTCCCTGCTTTCAGGGAAAGCTATTTACACTCAGCACCTATAGAAGAGCAAGTGGGATTGGAAGAGGCACAGAACCACCAACATCCAAGCCTACTCTCTCCATACCTAGCAAAGGTAGTCTAAAAGCAATTAATTTACAGAACATTTTCAAAATTAGTTTGCTTGAATAGAGTTTGCACTTTTCATCATGACACCCAGCAGAGTATTTACTTACAACAGTAGTGTTCTGCAGTGTTTTACATGTTAGGAGCTGCTTGCTCCACCAACACAGACTTACCTGTGCCTAACCACGCTGCGCAGGAACTGACTCACTGCTGATTTGTATACACGAGGCATCCACTGCCCCAATGGATGGCTGCGTATTTTCAGGGCAATCACTTGGATGTTGAGCAGATCTGCCAGCTGTACAAAGGACTTCTTGTCTGCAGCAGGGAGAGAGCACTAAACATCAGTCCACTGTCATTTAAAGACAGACCTGTCTGGCAAATCTATGTGCATGTAAGTTGTAGCAATCTGGACTCAGTACCTCTGCAAAGCACAAGCCCAAAGAGATATCCACCACAAAACAGGTAGAATTCAGTGTTCAAGCAGTTCCTCTGCCCCACTCCTGACAGACTGGCTTAAAGTGAGGCCAAAAGCCAACAAAAACCTTTAATGATCTAGCATGATGAGACTGGCCCATCCCTCCCAGTATTCTGTCTCCAGACAACACAAAGCAAGTGGCTCTAACAGAATATGTGCTGTATTATTTGGAGGAATCTGCTAACAAGGGAAGTGGTCTTTGTCCTGTGCTGAGAAGAGGAAGAATCTTTCTTCATAGGGAACTTGGCCCGATGACAAATGGCCATGAAGAACTGCCCACAGCATACAGCACAGGCACAAACAACAGCCTTTCAGGACCTCAGTAATCCAGAGAGGGAAGTAAGCCCCTCTCAATCCATTACATAACATGAGTCCCAGTAGCAGAACCCTGGAACCAGGCTCCTGATCCCAGGCTCCTCCCCAGTCCATGTGCACAGAGCGCCCCACTGCTCACCTATGAAACCCTTCTGCTCATCATCTGAGATGCGTAGCAGCAACTCTCTGTGGGAGTTGCTGATATCAGGAGCCACCAGCTTGACAAGCTGCTTCCACTGGGCTTCTCTAACCACAAACTGCGTTCCCTCTTCTTCCTTCAGGAGGTTGAAGGCCTCTATCATCTTGCGGCGCTTCATGTAAGCAAGTGTACGGATCTCATTCTAGAAAGAATGAGAAGATTCAGGCAGCTTCAGTCACACTTTCCCCTTCTTGGTTTACCTTATTTCCCTAGCACAGAGACCTGTCACTCCAAGCTTGTTTCTCTTACTAGACATGACGTAGAGCAGAACTGATGGGGTGATGAGAAATGCCATTTAACAGGCGACCACAGGCCTCTGGAGGGATCACTGGATTGCTTTCTGTTGGGAGATGCATTGAAACAAACGGAAGGGAAGACAAAGGATGGTATCTAACAGGAAGGAGATGAGGCAATATCTCCCAAAGATCACAGGATTTGCATGCCTGCCGGTCACAGAAGGAAAGAGGATATGTCCACACACATTTGCCATCTATAAGGGAATACTGCTGACATCAAGGGTGGAGATCTTTTTCTGTACAAGATTATAAGCAGACTAAAGAAGCTCATAACCTTGGGAAACATCCTAGCAGACTGCTTACTGGGTAGGAGGGTCAATCCCCTCATGGGGCACACAGGAATTTCCAGCTCTCATCCTTTGATCACACCTATCCAAACTGTGCCTATTCATCTGGTGCAGAAGAAACAAGAGTTCAGATTACTTCAACCTTCCTTCACATTTCTCTTGCTCCAAGAATCCATGTGGTGGCAGAAAAAGCGTGCTGTGTACTTACAGCCACCTGAAAACAGTCTGCATAGAAGCAGTGGTTTCTTTCCTAGAACTAATCCTCTAACAGACATGACAGACATGCACCTCCTACCTGTTTCAAACACACCAGAATAGAGCATTTCATTTTCATATACTTAGAATTAGCAGTAATCTCCACTGTATGAAAAGCAGACAAGTATAGGCTGGAAGCTACATGTTTATTCAGGAGAAGCTGTTCACCTTCTCCACATCTTGCAGAAGCCTCCCAAGGGAAGGCCAGATGGCCCCCATGCAAGGTTATACAGAACAGCAGGTAGCTGGTGATCACACTTCACCTCTCCACTTATTACCTTCAGGTGTTTTTTGTAATTGTTATACACAACAGCCAGGAAGAGTGACATGAAGATGTAAGTGTTGACGATGACAAAGGCAATGAAGAACAGGGCACACCACGAGCTGAAGTCAAATGCTGGCATCCTAGAGAGAAGAGAAATTACTTGCTGAGCAGACAAGGAAATAAAACCAAACCATCTTCCTGATGATTTGTAGAATGTTTTGGATAGCCAGGTGAGACAGCCTGGAGGGGAAAAAAAGAAAAGGAAAAACCAAGAACTCTGCGTATTAAGTTACAAAAGTTTAATTCCACCAAGTTTGAATCCTGTGTTTAATTGGTCCCTCACTCATTTGACACAGAAAAGAAAGCATAATTAAACTTCTGTCAGCATGACTAAGTTCAGACACACCGAGTCTTGAGGTGAGGTCTCAGTCATACTGGTGAGTTATTGGCTTCAGAGTCCCTCACTGCACTTCTGCTTAGGTTCCCTAGGAGAACAATCTGTATTTCACCATTTAAATACCTGGGGTCCCCATAACACTCCAGTTCTGTTCAGTACATCTCCAGCACACAAATGAGCCCCACTCCACCCTCAATCCCATCTTTCCTGATGAAACAGTAACAACTCAGAACAAGTGAGGATCAGAAGTCCAAGCCTCTTTAACACAGCTGTGCAGGTTATGAAAGTCTGCATACATATCCCTGCAAACATCATGAGATAAGAGACATCCAATCACTAGAGCACGCTTCCTTTTTAATGAAAGTGTTCTAATCAAAGAGCTAGGGGATTTGTCTCTTAGATCAATGCCTTACTCAGCTGATGGATCTTTTGGAAAGCTTTACTTTCAGTGCATCTTTTAAAGAAGTCCTCCCAACCTGCGAGGTCAGACCTCAGACTGTGGTTCAGAGGCCTTCTATAAAACAGATGGGTAACAACTCTTGAAAATCCTACAAGCTGGAGAAGTGAGAGCCCCATTTCTACTCTGGAAGACATTGCTTTGCACAACTGTTTAACCTAAGACCTTGCCAGGATGCACAAAAGACAGTGCTCAGATAGCTGAGTGTGAGCGTTCAGGTCTAGTTGTTGCATCAAGATACTTCTTGGTTACCTAGTGCCAGAGGGATAGGAAGCTGAGAAAAATACAGCAGCAGAACAAGCAGAGTTTATCTCATCAGTAGGTAGCGTTAGAAGACTCTTCCCTGCTCCCCTCTCCCCCCTCCTTATTCCCTAAATGGGCCTAGTGAGTGATGTCACCTGCCAGAGATGCTGATCACAGCTTCGTAGCACAACGCAGTTATTTTTCCCTTACACTAGGAGCAGGACACCAGCATTTGCAACACAAAGACTGCAAGCTCAGCATACATACATGACATCCGGGCTGTTTGCAGTCGTCACCAACACATAGAGGTCAAACACAATTTCTAGGTAGTCTCTAAAATATGGCAAGCCTTCTGCTGTCTGGAGGTTCCTAGGAAGAAGACAACAACCTGGTGTCAAGCACAGAGACCATATCCCACTCCAGCAACTACAGGTATCAGCACTTTGTCTTTAGCAGAAATCATCTGGAGTTGCCAGATCCATTCTGTTCAGGAGGAATCGAAGCCATTCATCCCCCCTTACTCTGAACAACAACAACAACCAAACAAAAAATGTTTTCACACCTCTCACCAAACAGCTTCAGAGCCATGAGGGAGAACATGAGAAGGCTAAACATGAAGAGCAAGAAGACATAGGTGATCTCTGGCAGTGTATTGCGGATGCTGCGGAAGGCTCTTCGTATCTGTCATGAACAAAGGAAGTGTTTAGAAGCACTTTTCCTATCACCATTCTATCAGAACAGAACACCTACACAGGGACAGGCACAGTGGGACACAGGGCCTTGTCTGTTGCCTAGAAGGAAAGATTCTGACTGCATGAGTTCTTCCTACCCTTGCATGTTTGCCTTGGATAACAAGAGGCAAGCCCTGCTACTCAGGCAAACCTGTGCAAGAGTACCAGAGCTTTCCTCTTCATCCTCCCAGCTTATGTTGCATAGTGAACTTAGTTAAGCAAGGAACAGACAGCCCCAGGCATCACTGAAGTGCTGTTGCTCTAAAGGACTGGTCAGAGACAGAAGTCCGTCACTCCAGGGCACTAAATATGCTCCAAGCTTGAGAGTTCAGCTGCTCCCTCCTGCAGGCTTCCACAGTGTAACAGTTTATTTGCAAATCAGAACAGAATAGTCTTGGGTAGCAGGGCAAAGATCTCCCTGTGACAGTAGGGAACAGAGTCCAAACCATCCATCTGGACCACGAGCTCAGTCTGGGGAACTGTGCAACATTTGTGCTTGTTTGCCTAGGAGGCTTCCAGAAATAAGTAACCTGGCCCCAGTCTCAAGAAGAAACAGTTTTCTTGTACATACTTATACACACTGCTTGCATTTACTACTTCTGAGAGTAGCAACTAACTGCTTGCAAACAGACATTGGTCTTCCATACAAGCTGTAGGAATCAGAGCCCATAGGCTGAGCTTATGAGAAACATTATTCTTTCCTCCACATGGTGCCAGTCTTTAACAAAGATGACAAGACAGCACTGTGTATGGCAAGATGCTCTGGTTTCAGTCTCAAGCATGTTCAGGGCTCTGTGGACTGGGTTGCTGCTGTCCAAACTTAGGAAGATGCTTTGCAGTACCTTGCACTGTGCCCAAGCAGCATCCTTGTGAATGCACCCTTTTCTCTGTCTCAAAATCTTGCTCCAGGTCACCTCAGAGAAAGTCACTTCAATGAGTCAGAATCCTGCTATTCTACATTCTACTACATGTTCCCTTGGTTCTCAGAAAGCAGCATGCTGTCCAGAAGCAGTAATTCCCATGAGATCCATTCCTTACCTGGCGACTCTCTGCGAAGTTGACCAGGAAGATGGGCCTCACTATTCTGGACCATCGAACACTCTTTATGTTGTATATCCTGAGGGCCCCATATATGGCCAAATCAGTCAGAGATAGCTGTAGAAGAAAGGATGAAAATGCACAGGAACAAAATCAGAAACTGTATGAGCTAATCCAATTATCTTCACCATCTAGACAAGCCAGATGCACATACAACATGTCTGTGAGAACAGGCTGATGAGCCAATTGGTTTGGCCATGGCCCTTGGTGCAGCAGATCCCAGAAGAGACACAGGAAGAACAAAAAGCTGCCTCCACATAGCCCAGCTCAACCCTCGTGATCTCAAGACCTAACTCACCAGGATTGCAACCATGATGCAGATGTTCTTGGTATCCTTCCAAAATACATTACGACGGGTGATTTTTGCAAAATGCATCAGTCGGCCAAAGAACACCAGAAGGCACAACACCTCCACTAAAGAAGTGGCCTGCAGACAGAAGAGACTCCTGTCAGGACTAACAAAAGCAATGCTAGTCCTCTCCATACCGATAACGATTCTCAGGCTGAGGTGCAGGTGAGAAAATAAATATATAGGGTTCATATAGAAGTTCTGCCAGTGAGTTTTGCTGCTGGCTGTTCTACAAGCTCACATATGAAAACAGTTTTAGGCTTCCTTTGTGAAATTCCCTGCTAAGCACAGGTTAGAACCAGTCACTTTGTATTTGGTTAGGATTTGAGGAGTACATCAATCACAGTGACTGGTGCAGAGAAAAAGGATAAAGGCTGAAAGTGTGGAAGGGAGCAGTGTGACACTGCCTAATCACATCAGCCATTGGGGATGTCCACAGGACCATATCTAGTTTTTATGCCCATTTTTGACCCCATTCCAGCATATGGGAAGTATGAACAGGAAGATCAGCAGCGAGCATCTCTTTACACCTTGGTAACTTGTCTCAAGCATGAAATACACCACTGAGCCAACACAATAGTAGCTGCATTATCACTTGTGCACTGCCTGGAAACTCACCAGGAAAGGGAGTGGATACACAGCAGGTTCTTCAAACATTGCCAGGGAGAGGTTGAGAAAGATGAAGATATAGGTGGCTGTTCGCATAAACCAGTGGTTATAGAGATAATAAAGCCTGTAGAGAGAAGGCAGTGGCACTATAAGTAAGGGGTTCAGTGTATGTACCCATGTGGTCAGCAAGTCTGTCTTGGAAAAACAGCACACACTGCCCAAACAGTAAAGAAAGAAGGGTACATCAGCATAGATAGAACAGGGAAGTGTTCCAAAGTTTCTGTCAGAGTAAGCTTTTCTATGTACACACACAAGTCAAGTAGTATTCTGTCCCCTCTAGCAAAGCCTCTGGTGACTGCTGATATTAACCTTGAACACATCAGGCTCTCAGTCTTCCACAGGAGCACGTAATAGTGGTTCATTTTGGAGCACATCCACAGAAAGAGCACGGGGTTTCTCTGCTAATATATAGGATGCCTGTGTTGCCAGGTAATCATCTCACCTGCCCAGTCATCACCCCAAAGGTACAAAGCAGGTGATAAAGTGAATGACAACATAGGTCCTTAACAACAGCACTAAGACACCACCACGTAAAACCCACTCACTTCAGCTATTCAGAGTTAACATACTTAGGCAGTACAAAACTCATGAAGCTTCAGTAGCTGAGCTAAGAGAATTAAAAGTGCGACCAATGTTGTAAGAGCAGCTAATCAGGAGAGTCAATATTGCAGGCAAAATAGCTTTGGTTTTGGGAATTTCATTTGCCTAACTGCCAATTAACAAGCTTTCGGTGACTTCTTGCTTCTAGCAGTCACTGCCCTTGCAAAAAAGCACCTGAGCAGAGACACCACAAGCTCCTAGGATTAGCTGAAGTATTGGTGCACATGGGGCTGTTACCATCATTACCACGCCAGCTGGCACAGGGCTGTTCTCCTGCCTGGCTACCAGAACCCTGCCATACACGCCCCATGCAGCCACCTTCCAGCACTTCCTTCCAAGCACTGAGCTGTCCATATTCACAATCTCTGTTAATCTCTATAGCTTCATTTTGGTTTCTGCTTCCAGAAAAGAAATAAAAGTTTTCATTTGTCTTCCTATAAGATGCATTGAGTTGTATTTAATGTACACATTAAAGCTTCAATTCAGCCTTCACAGTCCCACCCAAGAAGGCCTCTCAGCATTCCACCTTGGCCTCACCACCACCATACAGCTCAGCACAGCTCCACAGACACAGGCTGGCTCCCTCCAACAGAGAACTACCGAGGTTGGAAAAGACTTCGATCATTAAGATCGTTAAGTCAACCCCAACCCATCCCCACTGCCCACGTCCTTCAGCGCCACATCCCCACGGCTCTAGGGTCACCACGGTCACCTGCAGGGATGGTGACCCCACCACTCCCTGAGCAGCTGTGCCACTGCCTCACCGCACTTCGGCAGAAGGAATGCACCCCAGCCCCCCCCCAACCCCAGGCTGCCTGCAGGAGCAGAGCCCTGCAGACCCCCTTACCTGACAGCCTCGGGGGAAGTCTTAAAAGGAATATTTCTGTTGTACTGTGCATCAGAGACAAACGCTGCCGCCAGCAGGAGCTCCTGGGGAAGAGACACGGGTCACGGGGTGCTGGGGGGCGAGGGAGGCATCCCAGGGAGACTCCCCCACCCAAAGGCAGAGATGGAGCAACGCCGCCCTGCGCTCCCTGCCACCTCCCCAGCCCGAGGCGAGGGCACTACCTGTGAGGCAGCCTCAGCCATGGCCAGGGAGACGCTTCTCCCCCTCCCGCCGGCCCCGCGGCATTTAACGGGCCCGCCCCCGCCGGCGGAAGCGGGAGGCGGAGGCGGGCCGGGAGGTGGAGAGAGAGGAGGAGCCGCCCGCAGCGCGCATCCCCGCGACCCCGATGGCGCTGGAGGCGCTGAAGCCCCGCGTCGTGCGCTTTGCGCTGCTGGCCGCTTTCGCCGCCGGCGTGCTAGTAGGCTGGCAGGCCGCTCGCGCCCGCCGCCGCTTCCTCCGCTGGCGACAGAGCCGCCTGCAGCGCCGCCTGGACGCCGCCCGGGAGCAGCTGGAGGCGGCCTGAGCCCGGCACCGCCGTCCTCCGCTCCGATCCCGTTCCCTCCCCTCGTGAACCGCCCTTCTCTCGTCGTCGCCGTGCATCGGAGCGCTGCGTCTCCGCCGCCCGGCGATGCCCCGGACCGCCGCCGATCCACCGGCCGGAACCGATTGCACCGCCGCCTCGTCGGTGAGGACACGGCACGGGGACACGCGTAACGAGCGACGAATCTCGGCGTGACAGAACGCGAGTGGGACGGACCGCGCGGGGGTGACCGAGCGGCGCGCTGCGGCAGAACGGGAACATTAAATGGGTGTTTGTACGCTGGACTCGCACTGCGTTCCTGCGCCCCGCGCACTGCGTTCTTGCACCTCGTGGGACCTGTGCCCAGTGCGCACGCGCCGCGCTCCCGGGAGTGACGTCATTTTCGTGCGCCGCGCTGCCCGTTGCCTAGCGACCATGACGGGGCGGCGGGTGCGCGGCCCGCTGCAGAGAGTGCAGCGACGGAGCCAGGAGCTGCGGGCACAGGTACGGCACCAGCAACCGCTCCGCCGCCGGGGTTGTGGCTTCCCTTCCGGCAGCTGACGGCGCTTCTCGTGTGTTGCAGGTGGAGGCGCTGCGGGTAGAGAGCGCGAGCGCGGCCGTCGGGCGGCGAGAGGCCCTGAGGCAAAGGTGAGGCGGTGCCTGCGGAGCGCGGCCTCACCCGCAGCCCGAAGCGTCGGCGGCTTGAGCAGCGGTCGTGCGCGGACTCAGTGCTGGAGATGGCTTGAAGGGACCTTAACGATCACTGAGCTCCTACCCCCTGCCGTGAGCTGGCGGCCCCAACCTGATCTGGCTGCCCAGAGCTCCATCCAACAGTGGGCACCACCTGAGATGGGGCATCCTCAGTTCTCGGGGCACCCTGTGCCAGTCTTACAACCTCTGTGTGAAAATTCGCTTTAACACCTAACCTGAAATTCCCCTCTTTTACTTTAAAGCCATTCCTCTTTGTCCTAAAACTATCAGACTGTAAAAAGTTGCTCCCGCTCCTGCTTATGAGTTTCCTTGAGGCACAGTAACACTGCAGCGAGGTCTCCCGGCAGCCTTCTCTGCTCCAACCTGAATAAGCTCACCTCCTTCAGCCTTTCTTCACAGGAGAGGTGCTTCAGCCCTCTGATCATCTTAGTGGCCCTCCTCTGGACCCACTCCAGCAGCTCCGCATCCTTTTTGTGCTGGGGGTCCCAGGCCTGGATGCAGTACAGCAGGCGGGGCCTCAGGAGGGCAGAGCAGAGAGGAGACAATCCTCTCCCTGCTGCCACCTCTCTGTTGATGCAGCCCAGGACATTGTTTACCTTCTGAGCTGCAAGCGTTCACTGCTGGCTCATGTCCAGCTTTTCATTTACCAGGACTCCCAAGTCCTTTTCCAGAGAGCTGTTCTCAAGGACTTCTCTCAGTCTGCGCATATCTGGGATTGCCCTGTCCCAGGTACAAAACATTGCACTTGGCTTTGTTTGGTTCACACAGGCCCACCTCTCAAGCCTATCCAGGTCCCCCTGCCTGCCACCCATTTCCCTGTTGTATCAACTACACCACTCAGCTTGGTGTTACTCAGTCTCCCTGTCAGTGTCACTGATGAAGATGTTGAAGTACACATCCGAAGACAGACCCCCTGGGGGACACCACTCGTCACCTGCCTCCACTTGTGCTATGCCAGGACACAGAACCACGTCTTTTGCTGAGTTTCAGCCTGGGAAGTCAGAATCATAGAATCACCAAGTTTGGAAAAGACCTAAAAGATCACCCAGTCCAACTGTTCACCTCTTACCAACAGCTCCCACTAAACCATGTCCCTCAACACAACATCCAGCCTTTCCTTGAACACCCCCAGGCTCGGTGCCTCCACCACCTCCCTGGGCATCCATTGCAGTGCCTGACCACCCTTTCTGAAAAGTAACACTTCCTCATGTCCAGCCTGAATCTCCCCTGCCGTAGCTTGAAGCCATTCCCTCTGCTCCTATCACTGATGACACGAGAGAAGAGGCCGACCCCCAGCTCACTACAGCCTCCCTTCAGGAAGTTATAGAGAGCAATGAGGTCCCCCCTGAGCCTCCTCTTCTCCAGGCTGAACATTCCCAGCTCCTTCAGCCTCTCCTCATCAGCCCTGTGTTCCAGACCCCTCACCAGCTTTGTTGCCCTCCTTTGAACACGTTCCAGGGCCTCGATGTCTTTCTTGCAGTGAGGGGCCCAGCAGAGCCTCTACTTAATGCAGTGTTACCTGGTCTTTTGGGCATTATGGAAAGCAGGGGTTCGATGCTGAGGAACTTGTGTGGTGCAGTGGCAATCCTACCTTTCCCCCAAGTAGTACTAGGCGAGGGCAGCAGCAATGGGCTCCTTCAGCACCCTGCCCAGTGCTAGGTTTGAGGGATAGTGGGTGCCTGCGAGGTGATGTAGCATTGGTAAGCACATAGGCTGTTTGGATTCCTCAAGGCTGAAGTTGTTTTAAGTGGGAACTTGCATATCACAGGTAATAAGCAGTTATGCTGCAAATTCCCTTTGTTCTTCAGGGATTCTTGTGTGAATGATTGTCACCAAAACTTGTCAGAGCCAGGAGATGGTCTCATTTTATCCCTCTGCTCCAAATCTGTTGATGCTGCTGCTTCTGAGTTTTGTTAAAACCCTGCTTCTAAGGAGACACCAAGCACTTGGTTTATGAAGTACTCCTTGGGATTGTATTGGTGTTTTTTGTAAAGCTTTGTGTGCATACAGCTGTGAGAAGGTATGGGCATCTAAATATACACGTTTCAGTGATTTTGCATGATTTCAATGTCCTGTCAGCCAGATTTAAGATAATGCTGTCTGCCTGTCTTTGCTTTCAATGCAGATGTTTGCAGCTGCAGAAACTGGTGGATGAGAATACAAACACTCTTCATAGTTTGAAAAAAGTAGGTATAGAGATTTGTTCATGGCCTTCTCCTTAACACATTGTGGTAAATACTCAGAGAATGCTAACCTCCTTCAATTTTAGATGCCTCAGGACAAAAGTAATGCCTAGCACTGCATAACCTGGGGGATCTCTGAGATTCATTTGTACTATTTAAAAACACGTTTTTAATGCTTTGTTATGTGCACTAAAATCTTCATTGACCCAATATATTTCAAGATGTTTATCATTGTATTGGGAGAGGAGAATGTAGATTGAAAATATACCCTGGAACTTCATCTTGTTGAAGCAAAAGGCAAGAAAAATATCACTAAGTAGGGAGTCATCACTGCCCTGGAATATCAAAACTCATGAGATGTGTCTGTAAAGTTATCTTTATAGGGAAACTGTAAATTTGTTGTATTTTCCTTTCTCAGGCTGATGAGCCTGCACCAGTGGGGAATTATAACCAGAGGAAAGAAGAAGAAGAAAAGCTATTGCTAAAGCTATCCCAGCAGCTGCAGAAACTTGATCGTATCTTGGATCAGGGTAATGCGGCTACAAACGACACGGTGTAAGTAACCCAAACTAAGCATCTGTACTTCAACAGAATCCTACATGCAGCACTGGAAAGGACCCTCAAAGTCGGCTTATCCTCCTTATTAGGTATTAAAACATGGATTAGCTATTAAAACGTGGCAGAAGAGCTGGCTTTTCTGGGGCTTCTTTTATTAATGAAGTCAAGAAAGCCTCGCTGCAGCTTTCTGAGGATTTGGGTTAATGGCTGAAATATAATGCAGGTTGTACTGTGGTCTGTATGCTTAAGGATGAAACACCATTTTGGGCCAGGCCAAGGACTGCAATGAGGTTTTTGTACACAGGGAAGCCCACGTTGTAAGGCTTTTACAGCAATTTCAAAAAGATTTATTAAAAATTAAAAAATGAATTAAAAGTTTGATTTATTTTGGGTAGGAATGGGGGACATCAGAAAGATCCTCAAAGAGAGGACAAAAATAAAGAAGAGGATGAGAGTGCTGATGACAGTGGAGAAAGTAGTGAGGAAGAAGAAAGTGAAGAAACAGATGAGGAAGATGAGGATAAGTTGTTGGATGATCCTGATGTCAAAGAATGCGTTGCAGTGGGAAACTTTAATGCACAGCAGGAAGGGGACCTCACATTTATGGTAAGCAGGCCTCTGCAAAAAAATTATTGCCATGCTGGTACTGCAGGTCATTCTGTATTAAACAGTAGCAATAATTACATCCCATGCTTTTGGGTTTCAGAAGGATCTGGGAAGAAAGGCTTTCCCCAGTCTGCATTTCCCTTACTGGAGCTCAGTGTTTTCTTGCCTCTTTCTGTAGCACCAGAATCTGTAGTTTTAGTCTGCAACCTGTGGGGAAAAATTGAATTGTTGTTCATATTGTGTTTGGCATCACATTGAAATATTTGGTTGTCTTTTTTCTCCTTCTATCCCAATGGCAAAGAAAGGTGAAGTCCTGCTTATACATGATAAGAAGGCGGATGGCTGGTGGGTAGCTGAGAACTCAAAAGGGGAGAGAGGCCTCGTGCCTAGAACCTACCTTGCGGTTAGTGTGCTGCGACCTTCTTCTGCTCTAGTCTCACCTGTGTAACGTTCTGTACACTGATCGTTGTAGAGCTGCATGCAGTTGGTCACAGGGCTTACATGTGCACACTGCAGTGTCTTACTGCTGTCATCTTTGCCACTAAAGATCAGCTCTGAAGACTCCAGGCTGTAGTGGAGTGATACTTGCTTTTCATGATTCGTATGAAGTGCCAGTTCACATGAAAACTGGATTATGATGTGGTTTGATGTGAAAAGACCTTTTCAGAAACTGATTTTTCAAGTTTTGTTTCCCCCTCCCTTTCTTTTTTAATGGCTTACTTGTGTTAGTATGTTTATTCTTGGGTATGTATCCATGGACAGCTGTGAGGGACATGTAAATGTGGGTACACAATTTGGCTCTACTGAGCCCTGCTAGACTGAGCTTCACACTGTGGAACAGTGCTTTTCACAACGTAGCATTTGCTGGGTAACTAACTTTTCTACCTTAGAGTGCTTTCGTAGGAATACTCCAATGTGTTGCTGTAGGTACAGAACTGAGGTCAGTGTTGTGCAGTGACAGTCGTTATGGGCAGAATGTCTCCTCTTCTGAGCCATTCACACGTGTTGTGGTTGGAGAAGACATTCTGAAGAACAGAACTGTGAAAAAAGCCAGCACTCGTCCTTTCTGAATCTGAATTACAGGTCCATAATGAAGATGAAGAAAGCCAAGAGGAAAGTGATGAACACATAGAAGTGGTGGATGAAACAGCAGATGGAACTGAAATTAAAAAAAGGTAAATGGAATGATGCAAAGGCAAATTAGTATGAAGTTGGCCAGCTGCCACCCTCATAGCAACCACCAGCTGCTGGGGGCTGCCGAGGCCTTTCCCATGCCATGGTGCTGCCCTGCAGTGAGAGCTGGGAGTACCTCTGCTGTCCTCCATCCCTTGGCTTCGTTTGTCCAGTGCTGAGCAAAGGCTCAGCCTGCAGCCTGCCCTGGGCTGCCAAGAGCCTGGGCCTCACCCCACAGGTCAAAGCCATTCCACACTGGGGAGAGTGAGAGGGGACACTGGAGTCCCAGGGCAGACTCTAAAGAAGCAAAAATGGAGAGGTGCTTAATGGTTTTACTTTTGTATTATTATTTTGTACCGTCCTTTTTACTGTCCTGTCTTGACAAAAAGTTCCAAAGGAGCAGCTGGAGTGGACTTTCATGCTGAACTTCAGCTCTTCTTCCTGTCCAAAACTAAAGTCTTCTGCTCCTCCAGAGGAACGTGGACATTATATTAAGTAAATTTATGGATGATGGTTAACTGGGAGGAGTATTGGTCCCCTTGAGGGTAGAGAGGCCTTGCCCCAAGATTGTGACAGATTTAAGGGCATCTGCATGAAGAAGAGCAAATGCTGGTTGTGCACCTGGGCTGGGGCAGCCCTCTTTGTACACACTGGGGGACGAGGAGCAGCTCCATAGAAAGGGATCTGGAGGTTCTGGCTGGCAGCAAGTTGAACCTGAGCCCGCAGCTGTTTCTCAATTGTACTTCAATTTGCAGATACACTTTTACTTTGCTAGGATCTTTTGAGTGTTTGGTTTGTTTGTTTGTTTTGGTGTTGTCTTTTTTTTTTTCTTTTTGCCTCAAAATATGGTTGGGTCATGTGTCAACTCACATTTCAGCTTACAAGACACTGCAGCAAACTTGTATTTAGTGTTCAGATTTTTGTGCTCATGACAATAACGTGTTCTGAAAGAAAAACATTTCTTTTTTTTCTTCCAGAACAGACTCTCACTGGAGTGCTGTAAGAAAAGCTATCACAGAGGTAGGCATCTGTGCTACAGAGCAATGTAATCTGCTATAATGTTAATTATTTTTTAGACAAGATTTGACTTCTACTGTGTGCTGTGTGTCACAGTAAGGACCACTGTTTTTAATTAACACCAGTTCTTTTTCATGGGTGTGATTTTATTTTGTGAACAGGCTGCACCAATGCTGCATTATAATGGAGGGGGATTTAATAAAAAAAAAGTCTGTCTGGGATCATACACAACACAAAGTAAAAGTCCTCCCTTGGATTGCATCAAACCAGCTTCAAAGTAGAGTTAGGTGACTGAATCTTCAGGTCTTTGGTAGTGGATGGCAGGAACACAAACAGCCACTTGTTCTGTTACAGAGTGACACAGTAGAGATGCTGGCAGCCATGGGAGCAGTGCCTGCAGGATTCCGTCTGTCCACGCTTTCCCAGCTCTTAGAACAAGGTAAGGTTTTCTCACAGCAACTGCACTGCAGCTGTCTGTAGTGAGTTCTGTAGTCCAACAGCATAACTAGGATGAAATCTTCATTGCTTTATTGTCATTGGTAATCTGTTCAGGCTGTATTTGGCCAGTTAAATAATGTATTAAAAGTGTTGGGTTGTTTTTTTTCTTCACCTTATCAAATAAATTTAATCTATCTGAGTGAAATCCTGAGCACATGAAGGCAATGACAAGTTCCCTGATAATCTCAAACATTTTCCACTTTGGAACGCTCTTCCTGTTGACACTGCAGAAAATTATGGATTTGAATAGCCTTCTTCCCTTTTTCTCACAGATATTCCATGAAGAGAGTTCAAAAGATAGTACACATCTCAGTTTTCTTCATCTTTTCATTTGAAACTGTTTCTAGTCAGTAGCTTAATGGACAAAAAAAATTACAGTGATTCTAAAATGAAATACTGCAGAACACTTTTCCAAATAGCTCTTCCCATTTTAGAGGGTACTTGTAGCAGAAACCTCTTTAGTATTGTCAAATGCTTAAATGGACCTTAAGGCACATCTGAATTTTGGGCATTATTGATTTTGTGGCAATAAAGATCATAAAAGACTTTTTAGATATCTGTCTATCTATCTTAATGGCATTTGTTTCAGGTAATCAGTTCAGAGCAAGTTACTTCTTGCAGCCTAAACTTACTCCATCCCAGCTGGCTTTTAAAGATTTGGTGTGGGATTCTGAAAAAAATACTGTGAGTATTACTGATCAGAAAGCTGTGATGCTTTTGGTTCAAGAGAAACGATGACATCTGTAGATGTGAATTGCTAGCAACTTAAAAAAAAATGTTTCATATTAGTAGATCAGTTTTGCTGTAAAATAGTGACAGAGTTCTTCCCTGTCAACCTAGATTCCTCAGGCAATAGATGTTATCACACTCTGATAAAAAAAATCAGCACAGGTTGCTGTGTTGGGTATTTCTTAAGAATTATGTTTCATCTTAAGCTTGTGGTTCCTTATTTGGGTTGAAACAAATCTGCACAGGTGGTTAGTTGAATTCTTGTACCATGAATGTCTACTGATTGCTGTGAAACCACCAGTTTCATTTGTCTTTGTTCATTCTGACTAATAATCTCTTGATTCACACCATTTTTAGAATGACTATTCATAAAACACCCCTGGAAAAACAATAGCCCAGCAATGTGATTGTCACCCGAAATACCTGGTGAAGAGCCCTGTGACAGCATTCCTTTCTGACAGGACCTTGTACCTGTCACACTGAATTATTTGTAGCAATCTCCTTAGCAGAGGTGTAAAGGTGTATGAAGAAATGTTGCTGCTGCCACCAATACTATGCTAGTTTTGTGGGTCAGAGAATCCAGTCCAGTGGTCACTGCTGTCAGTCCTTTCAGTAAATAAGCACATAATGATAACCACGTGCAGAAGGAACCTCTAGATTTACTCCTCCTTCTGTTGCCTGTATTTCAGATCTGTCCTACGCCAACTCGAGTGTCCCTGATTGTAACTTTATGTAGCTGTAAAACGATTCCTCTCCCAGCAGCCAGCATTCAGGTTCTCAGCAGACACGTTCGACTCTGTCTGTTCGATGGCAATCGGGTGAGTTGGATTATCAGCAAAGGTCTTGATGAGCTGCTCACGATGCTCCGGTCCCTCTGGTAGCCATCTCCTCCAGTTGTCTCAGGGTCATACAGTCAGACCTGGCTCCCAGGCTGCTTAATCTGCTTGCCAATCAGTCTGGCTTGATACAGCACACTGACACGTGTACCTTCATTCTCTCCAGGTGCAGTAAATGTAGTTTTCCTGCCACTTGTGGGCTGCCTGTTGGCTGAAACTTGGGCCTCCATGTACATGCACACAAAACAGAGAGCCCACTCATGCAGGAAAAAAAGAGTGAGAAATGGAGTTGAGTGAGAAGACAGGACAAACTGCACTGATCATAGGCAGGGCATGGCCAGGCATGCATACCAGCCTGCTCACAAGGACACCACTTTATCCCCTTACCCTTCGAATGTCCCACTCTTCATATTCCACAAACCACCTCAAGTCTTCTTTCAGCCATGGTTCCTCCTCTGAACATCACATAAGTCACCTGCAGTCCCAACATGTTCTCCCTTGCATGCTGTAGGGCCTCCCAGTCCTAAGCAGCACCCCTTTTTGGCTGTGATACTGGGAGTTCCTCTTGTTGACTCATCTTGTCACACCCAGCTCCTGGACAGCCCTGGGTGGGGCTGGGGTGGGGGCTTCGTTTCTGTGCATCCACAGTTTTGGTTCTTCCACCTGCTGTTGTGCTTCTTTGCATCTTTGTGTTTGTGGAGGTGAGCCCTGTTTGTGCTGCTCTGTCCTCTCTGATGGGCCCAGGAATGGCTGGGGCAGGGTTGTGCTCAGATGTTTTACTCAGAGGGCAGTGAGGCCCTGGCAGTGCTGCCCAGAGCTGTGGTGCCCCATCCCTGGAGGTGCCCAAGGCCAGGTTGGATGGGCCCTGGGCAGCCTGAGCTGGTGGGGGGCAGCCAGCCCATGGCAGGGGTTTGGGGCTGGGGGGCTTTGAGGTGCATTTCAACAGAAGCCATTCTGTGATTCTATTTCCACACCTGCCATCATTCCTCCACGTGCCTTTGTGCTCTTCATAAGATAAGCTACCAGATTGTCAGCACTGGATTTCCTTCTGCTGCACTGAGTGTTAATGGGTCAAAGGAACTATTCCTGGTGCACTGGAAGCAGGAATGGTTGGATGATTCTGCCTTCCTCTGGAGTTTTAGAGACTGTGTGACGAAGTTGAAGAGCAAGCGTGATTTTCTTTGTGGCATGCAGAACCTTGGCTCAACTTTATAATACTGCATTTATACTGCATTTTCTTAGAGTTGAGTAGCTTTCCAGAAGAACTTGTGTTAGCATTTTTCCCCACTGTCATGTTTTAGGTGCTGAGTAACATTCACACAGTGAGAGCTACGTGGCAACCTAAAAACCCTCAAATGTGGACCTTTTCCCCACGGGTAGGTATCTTGCTCAGGGCATGAGACAACCAATAACAGACACTTTAATGTGTCTGTTTACAGCTTCTTATTTAGCCATGTCTATTACTTCTGATATTCTTGTTGAAAGAACATCTATTGTGAGCAAAATAAACATGCAGAAAAGACTTGCTGAAGTGCAGCAATTCGAGCTAAGCTTTTAAAGCAAAAATGCTTTGGAGAAAAGAGTGGAGGAGAAGTAGTGGGAGGAACTGGTGATCCAGTCAGTGGCACTGGTCAACTCTGACCTGTTGCCAGGTGCACACTACATGGTGTTCATTTGTTGCCTATGAGCTTTTGCTTTTCCTTTTTTTTTTCCTTTGAAAAGAGCACGTGCCCTGTCCCATATTTTGGGTGTTGTGCAAAGCTGCATTCACAGCCAAACTGTTTGTGTGTTTTACCTCAGTTGTTCCTGTGTTCTCAGAGAGAATTCACTGCTTTTTGACTTTGAAAGTTCTTTGATACCTTCTCAGCACAAAAATGTACCTTAGTAGCATAGCTGTGGTTAATGGCAGCGTAAAGAACAAATAGAGCAGTGGTTTCAACTGAAATTGGTTCCCTACTTCTTGTTTTCTTTTATGTGCAGTGGGGTTGGGTCTGGGATCTTATGTAAATGGGTGATGCGTTTAATTGCCTTTAGAAATCAGAGGTGACTGTTGGCTTTCTTTTTTTTTTAATATGTAAGTTATTATTTCTTCCCCCTCTGTAAAGGTAACAGGCATTTTGCCCAGCCTACTGGATGGTGACTGTTTCGTCAGGTCCAATTCCTTATCTTCAGACATTGGTTTACTATTTGAACTTGGCATCACTTACATTCGCAACGTAAGTGTACAAAGTAGCAGAATAAATCATTCCAAGCACGTTTATAAAGCAAATCAGCTGTCCTGTTTTCCATGGCAACCTGCAGCATCTCAACAGAGGACTGTGATACCCAAATGGAAGCTCAGGGGGGTTTTTTCTTGCTATTGCAAAATTGTCTGTATTTTGGCATCTGGAAAGAGGAGAGAGAGTTGGTTTTGAGAAAATTTAATTCTAGCCAGTGCTTAGAGAATAAAAGGCTTTCTGACTCCAGGACAGAAGTGTAGTTTTTCTTATGCTGAAATAGAAGACTTTCGTGTCATGTGATCACAAAGGACCAGTTCTCTTTTCACTCCTGTGCTATTGGTTTTTTGTGTGTGTAATTTGGAAACTAAAATGTTAACTGTTTAAATAGAACACTGGTCTCTGTAAGTGATACAGGTATATCCTCCTATCCTCCTAGGAGGTGCTTCTGAAAGTACAAGGGTTGGCGACACCATTTTTTCTCTAAGAACTAATAGGAAAGGGGATAGGGAACAGTACTGTTGGAAGGAAACAGTGCCTTTTTGGAAGAGGTCCTCTTCTAAAAGATCTCAGCTGCTTTGTCTACAAGATTGAGTCAAATTTTGCTGCCTCTTTTGAAACATCTGCATTTTCATGATTGCCACCATCTTCCTCGGATGAACTCAAGCAATTGTTGAGTGAAAGGGAAAATCCTTGCAATGATTGGGGTATTAGTGATGGGCAGAGTTCTGAGTAATTCTGAAAAAGAGAATTTACAGAAGAGGTACTGCTGTATTTTCTCCTTCATTAACACTTGTGTGAACCTGGGATGCAGATGTCCCTGTGGCAGCATGGAGGAAAGGGGCCGATAGCAAGCATGGTGGGAATGCAGAACTGTTGCATTGGAAGTAGAGTGTAAATGTGTAGGGAGCTGGATGGTGTGAGTGCTGGTGATGAACAACACGTTCAGTTCGTGGAGTCCTAACCAGAGATAATAGCCCCTCTTATGCACATTTGAATTATCAAGGTTATGTACAGTTGTCAGCTTCTGTTTGCAGAGTGATGTTAAACAAAGGACTGTGTGCAAGTTCCTACCTGTTAGGAGTGCTCTGGTGCTTTCTCTCTGTTTCATCTTATCAGAACATCTTAAAAAGAAGGAAACTGTCTGTGCCTTCACAGGCATTTATTCATTGGTATTTATTCAAGTTGAGATCCTGAAAGGTAAAATGTTACTCTCAGGGTCATGCAGCTGATTTGAGATAGAGCTGGAAATGGGTGGCTTGGCACACAGGATCTGCTCCATTTCCCACTGCTTGGTAGTGAAGCTTTCTAGTATTTGATATATGTAGGTTTTCCTTCAGTGTGCTTTTCTTGGCTTTATGTCAACGATCAGCTTCAGCACAGCTTTTCTGCTGAATGGTAGAAGGTCTGGTTCAACTGCTCAGGTTTACATTCCTCTTTTGTTTTGCAGTCAACAGGTGAACGACAAGAGCTAAGCTGTGGCTGGGCATTTCAGAAGCTTTTTTCTTCTGATGGAATGCCTGTTCCTTCCAAGTAAGTTAATGGTGTTTTCCATCTCTCTGTATGTATGCATATATATATATATTAGGTTAGGAGTCAAGTTCATATCTAATATGGGCAGGTATTGATATGGGCAGGTGTAAACCAATCTAATATGCAAGTATTAGCCTCTACAACTCTTCTAAATCTGGTCTCTAGTGTTTTCTGTTCCATTGAGCCAAACACAGTGTCTGCAGAGTGAAATGACGTGGTTACTTCAACATGGACTTACTCTTGACAAAACTGTGATTACATTATTATTAAACATTTAAAATCTTCTGCATCTAAAATTTGATGCTTCAGCAGTGATTCCTCAGAAACACTTGAATGAAACAGCTGATGCAGGGAAAATATTGGTATCATTGCTGCTGATTTCTTTTCAAATAATCAGCTAGTTTCACAATATGATACAAGTCTGAAATTTATCATCTGAGGTTTGGCTGCTTAGTAATGAGGTGTAGTCATTTCACATCAAATACCAGTCATAGCCTCAAGCACTGTCAGGTTTTTATTTGAGATAGCAGGTTTCTTTCTTTCTCAGAGAGCAGTTGTGCTGTGTCCCCATATCCACACGTTGTTTTACTGTGCTGCTCTTCCTTCACAGAATGTATGAGCTGCTATTGAATGGTGGTACCCCCTATGAGAGAGGTGTTGAGGTTGACCCATCACTATCAAGAAGAGGTATGGTTTCCCACCAACATTTCATAAGTAAAATGATATGTATCATACCTTTTTTATAACAGGCAGAGCTCAGCTGGGGCTGTTATGAGCATGCAGTCACCACAGCCTGGTATTGTTTAGTGTGTTCCTGTTTTGCATGAGGGAGAATTGGTTGTTAGTGCTAGCTGGATTCACAACCACCTGTCAGTGCCAACACCTCTGTAACTTCCATTATTTGTAGGCTGAGGATTATTTTTTGATGCAGGTTTTCAGTTACTTCTGTAATTGCACTGAACATGTGTTGGTTGTGGGGTGCTGCTACAAGATTCAGCAGAAACATTGATCTAAAGAGTTCCCAAGGCTTCCTGCTTTTTGCCTGTCTCGCAGCACCTGGTGTGAGAAGTGACAGGCAGTGCAGGTGATGCTGTGACCTGCAGCAGGGAACTGAGCCAGATGGAAAGAACTCACCAAAACAAGCCAGTGGCTGAAGGGAGTTTGAGCGAGCAAATGGAGGGGGACTCCTTAGCCCAGTGTGCCTTAAGTTAGGCTGAGTACTGATACAACTGAAAATGCAAAAAAAAACCCAAAATCCTTTCAATTCCTCCTGATTTTTAGCCCATCTTTAAACTATTACAATTCCACAAAAAAACCCATCTCTTAACAAATGTCAGTATTCATTCTTGTAATAGAATTCTTTGTGTTATTTCAAAATAGATAATTAACTGTGTATTTATTTCTCCAACAGGCAGTGGTGTTCTTCATCAGCTTATATCACTCAAGAAGCAGCCTGTTCTTGTAGTGAAACTGAGGTCATTAAGCACACAGTCAAAAGACATCCTGAAGTAAGTACCTGTGTGTGGTGCTGTAAAACGAGAACATAATTCAGCCTAGAATGGTCCCAGAGATGTATCTGCAGTGTTCTCCTTCCTTGCAACATAGGCTATGGAAAAATCTGAGCGCTGTCTCCCTGCATGTTACGTTCATTCTCTAAGGCTTAACGCTGCGCTGTTGAAAACAAGCAAAAAGCTTGCAATTAGAGGAGGCTGAAAATGGCAGCAGCAGAAGTCTGGCTGTTAGAGCTGTTAGAGCTGTGTCGGTGTGTGCCCTCCCAGGCTGGTGCTTCGTGGAGACGCCCATCTGAGCTGATGGCATCTGTGAACCTGTCGTTACTCTGATGTTCTGGAGAGCAGTGCTTTGCAGGAACGTTATGAATAAAAGTTTCATTAGCGTGTTCTTTATTTTCCCAACAGTTTGTTACCAGAAACGTTACTTGGCAGTATGTGCTACATCCATCTCTTGGTATTTTATCGGCAAATACTTGGTGATGCACTGCTGAGAGAGAGAATAAACATGCAGAGCGCAGGTAAGGATTGCACTGCTGTACAGAAGAACTCGGTCGTGGAGAGTGTTTAAAAAAGGACCAGATTCCCAAAGAGAAGCAGTCACTCCTGAGTCTTTCTTTTGTAAAATTAAGTGGGTCTGCAGGAGCAACTCTCACTGACACACACTGCTTTTACTGCTTCGTTTCCTGGTAGGGAAGAAGCCGACTGTCTGGCACTGTTAGGAAGCCATGCTCCCTCTGTCGAGGGTTTCGGTGTTTAAACTTTCTGTCCGCAGGTGCAGTGGGAACAAATTGAAAACTGTTGTCCCTGCTAACAAAAGGAAACAGCCTCTTGGTGTGTTTGCATTTCAAACTAGAAATATTTCAACTTGCATCCAACGCGTCGCCTTGTTTGGCACCAGTTCACACAGCAAGATGCAGAAACCACGAGAATAGTTTTGTTTTCTGTGAAATATGAGAAGTGTCTTCAGTGAAACTTAGCCCCCAAAAAGCCCACGTGGACAGGCAAAAGGTTATTTCTAAATCAGCAGTAAATAAAGATGAAGGGATTGTTTGGAAGATGAACATTTCCTTTGCACCACCCATGCAGTGAGAGATCAGATGTGCTGACAGATGTACTCATCCATTTCTAGCGAATGCGTGCTCCCGTGTTATAGGAAAGATTAAGCAGCTGTTTCTGTCACTGGGATGAAGTCATCCTCTCTTAATGCCTTTTATTGATTTAAGTATTTATTTTCTGGTCAATGCAGTGGGGAGAGATGGAAGTGGAAAAGCTCTGCTTGTAGAACTCTATCTTGTGCTGATTTTGAAAGTCTGTATGTTATTCCTTCCACACCAAAATTGTGATAGCTTACAGTCTTCTCTGTTACACACTCACACTTGAAATACAGAAAAAATTACATTTCTTAACTCTGCTGCTCATGACTTGGCAGTGGTACTGCAAAGTAATTTTCTTGTGCTTTCTCCTCTGTCTCTTTCGTGGGTTGGAACTACATGATCCTTGAGGTCCCTTCCAACCCGGGTGATTCTGTGATTCTTTCCCACATTGAATGATGTGTCCTCTGTTCCTATGGCAAATACATTTTAGCCTGCAGTCCATGTGATGCCATACTGAGGCACCTGAATTACAGGTTCACCTTTCAAAGATGCTCAGAACTAAACTGCCTTCCATGAACTTTCAGACAGCAAGTAGTCAAAGCATATACAAAAGTCAGGCCCTTGAATGATTGAGTGCTTTATTTATTAAACTCATCACTGAGAAAAAGAAGATGCTCAGTGTTTCAGGGCCAGCTAAGATCCATGCACCACAATTGCCTGACTTGAACTTTGTAACACAGGACAATACATCAGGCTGACGATCTCTGGAGTTCAATTGCTGCCATTTGGATTCAGTCTTGATTTGAAATGCTTTAAAGGCTTTACCCCCACGGTTCAGAAGTTGTTCAGGTTGCAGTTCTCTACTTTTCTGATGTTGTGAAGGCAAATTGATGCTCTTTCTTCAAAGTCAATCATACTTCTGAAATGGTTGGCTGTATTCTGCTGCGCTCTGACAAAGCAGTTGTCCAGGTATCCCCAACCTACATGCAACACAAGCCAGATGAAGGCAGAACAAAAGCATGTTTATTCATAACATCCAAACCAGGTGTCACAATTTCAGGTGTTGATAAAAAAGACAGGTGCAGCAGTGAGGAAAACACCCTACTCTAGCCTTGAGTTAAATTAGTAAGGGCTGTTACTTGCTGGCTTCTCCTAATAAACTGGCACTTGGTTTGGGTTTTTTTGTTGTTTTTTTCTTTCTTTCATGCACATCTGTTCTCTCCCTTGCTAACTGCATCTCAGCAGTTAGAGAGTTTGCTGTAGAAAGCTCTTGTGAGAACTCTTCAGTCTTTGCAGCTCTGGAGTACTATTACAGCTCATTTTCCCTCTGAAGAGTCTGGGGAGGGGGCTGTTTCTAGGCATAGCTGGTCTTCTGCCTTGAAAACCATCCGATTTCTTCTTTGCCTCCAATGTGTTTATTTTTTGTTTCAGAATTAATCTGTAATCCTATTTTAGCAACTTTTCCTCAACTCATGGATCAGCCAGACCTGATGGATGCACTGCGGGTATGTTTTCTGTATAGTGTTCAGTTACAAATGATGTGTCAGAATTCCCAGCTAGTTTCCATAATTTGAGCTTTTTAATTTACACTGTAAAAAGATAAATGGAAAAGCCAAGCAGCAAAGTTATAATTACTTCAAGTACATGCAGATCTCTTGTGCCTTCAACAGCAAGAGAACATCTGAGCACATCTGAAAAGGATGTAAGGCCTCAAAGTGATTGATGATTAGAACGTGAGGAAAGAAGGGCTGCAGCAAGGGCTTAAGCCACCATGGGGCTGCAGTAAAAGAGGGATTTCTGCAGGTAAAAGTGGAACTTTGCCAGATTTCCCCAGTCTCGATCTGATTTCCCATTGTGTATTTTACATCTCATTTCAGAGTGCTTGGGCGGACAGAGAAAGAACTTTGAAGAGATCAGAAAAGGTAGTACGTTACCGAGTGCCAGTTTTTTCCTTGACATACACCAAATCTGATACAAACTAGAAGCTTTCTTTCAGCATTGCTGCCAGAATTCTGTTCCTCTCGCCATAGATTTATTTAGAAAATGCAGAAAACTGGGAGGACTACGAAATTAATTTGTAACTTTTTGTCTTGGTGTTTGTAAATATAACTGTTAATGTGGAAGATGTCATAGGTTTGTGCTCAAAATGTGCCTCTCTTTCATGATGTGCTTGTAACGTTTGCCTGGTAAAAACTTTCCACTGGTGTAAAAGGGTACAAAACAATCTCCTTTGCCAGCCTCCCAGCTCTAGTCCTGCTCCAGTCTACCTGGAGGAAGGCCCCAAGTTCTGCAATCTCCCTGTGTTGAAGCAGAACAGCTTTTTCAAGGCCATTCATCCAAAATGTAAGCTGATCTGCTCAGAGAATTAGTAACTCCTCAGAATCCCAGAACCATCCAGTTTTACCTGATTTGTCATGTGCCACTCCTATGGCAGGATTGCTGCCTGGCACGACAGCTAGGTCTTGCTCCTTCTTGCGTGCTTTTATGACAGTCAGCTGCTAATCTTCTGCTGAGACATGAACTGTTCAGCTTCCCAGGGGCAGCAGAGAGGTTCCAATGCCAGTCGTATTGTTCATGATCCTAGCAGAGGTTCAATGGCAGGTGAGTTTTCGAGGAGGCAGTTTTCTGAGCCAGCAGTGTGCCCTTGCAACTTGGAAAGCAACTCGTATCCTGGGCTCCATCAGAGGAGGGGTGGCCAGCAGGGACAGGGAGGTGACTGAACCTCTCTGCTCTTGTGAGGCCCCACCTGCAGTACTGTGTCCAGGTATGGAGCCCCCAGTACAAGAAAGACAGAGATGTTGGAGAGGGTCCAGAGGAGGGCCAAGAAGATGATCAGGGGGCTGGAGCACCTCCCCTATGAAAGACAGGCTGAGGGAGCTGGGCTTGTTCAGCCTGGAGAAAAGAAGGCTGTGGGGTGACCTCATTGCAGCCTGCAGTACCTAAAGGGAGCCTACAAACAGGAGGGGAGTCAACTCTTTGAAAGGGTTGATAACTGCAGGACAAGGGGAAATGGTTTGAAGTTGAGGGAGGGAAGATTGAGGTTGGATGTCAGGGGGAAGTTCTTCACTATGAGAGTGGTGAGGTGCTGGAACAGCTGCCCAGAGAGGCTGTGATGCCCCGTCCATCCCTGGAGGTGCTCAAGGCCAGGTTGGATGGGGCCCTGGGCAGCCTGGGCTGCTGTGAGATGGGGAGGTTGGAGATTCATGATCCTTGAGGTCCCTTCCAACCCTGGCCATTCTGTGATTCTGTATTTCTTGCATAGAAGGCTATGTTCCCGTGTTTGGAAAAGGAGGCACCCAAATTTTGTCTGTTTGAAGTGATCAGTGCTTGATGAATTGACCAGGCTGATCCTTAGTTTCTAGGATTTGCAAACATGGCAGGGTATAATTGTCTCTACACAGAGTGCCCTGTCAGAATGTGAAATAACTACATAGAGAATGGCCCTACCTCCTGCTCAGACTCTTGTGGTGCGAGGAACAAAGGATTGTTCCATCTCTCTGCCAAGAGCACTGGAGGGACAGGTGGGATTTGGGCCTGTGAGGCAGAGAGGATGTGTGTCTCCCCCAGGGACAAGAGCAAACACACTCAATTTCTGCATGCAGGGCTCTGGAGAAGAGTCTTCTCCTCATACATTGGTGTTTTTAGGAAGAAATATAAATACCCCATGAGATAACTTTCTGTGGTGAGCGTTGGCAGTACAAGACTTCATGCAAAGCAATGAAAAAGTGCAAAGATCTCTTCTAGTTTTGCAAGAGCTTGAACCAAAATAATTCTGAAACCAGGAAGGTGTTGACATGTCTGTTAGAGGTCTCAGGGTTTCCACTGCCCCCAGCAAACTGACTTTCATTTCTAATGTGTGTGACTACAAACGTAGAGTAGGGAGAGATGAAGGCCATTAAGACTAGATGAATTAATTAAGATGAAGTCATTAAGACTAGATGAGTTAATACTAAGATAATAAGTATTAAAAAGGAAGAAAATGATTAGACTTTCCAGTGTGTTGTTTCCTCTGTTTGCCCAACCTAAATTAAGCATGCTTTACAAGGGACTATCCAAAGTTGAAGGCAGGACCAAAAGAAAGCTTGATAGTTCAGGCTGCTTCAACATAGGCAGCTCACCAGGGTGGAGGGAGAAGAGGGTTGCAGAAGGTTGAAATTTCTCTTTAAGTGATGAATTTTAGTATCAAACTATGCAGTAATGCTTCCTCAGGCGGAGTGCAGTAAGATTCTATCTGAAAATCAGGTGTGGGGATGTGGACAGGGATTTTAATGCACTGTGAAGCTTACGATGCCTTTGAATGGCTCGTTGGGAAGCACAGTCTGTATCTCCAGAGAACCCCCTGGCTGTGAAAACCACGGGGACTGGTCAGATCAGCATCACAAGGTTCCTCCTCAGCAGAGGTGGCAGCATCTGTGTGTTTGGCTGTGTACCACTGCACTGTGTTGGAGAGCAGTTGGAGTTGGAGATCAGCAGAGCTGATCCGCAGCTTACACAGTGTAGTTCTGTGCTGGGTTTGAGGCTCATCCAGCCTGACTGATGTTGAAGAAGGTCCGGCCTCCCAGGAACTGGGGGCTGATTGAATGTTTTTGTTTTGTTTTTCTTATGTAGGACTGCTTTACAGCACTGCATATTTTTGCATGGAAATGATGCCAAATGCTTTTCTTCTTTGCAGAGAGATCGAGAATTCCTGAAGTCTGTGTTCATCCTGGTGTACCACGACTCAGCCTTCCCTCTCCTCAGGTCCACTTTGCTCCCCAGCTACAAGTGGGCAGATGAGGAGTCCGAAGCATCTCGCTGGAGAGCGATTGCTGACTTTCTGAGAAAGAGCCGAGAGAACGGTGGTGCCCTTCAGTCTCTGCTGTCCTCAGAAAACACTCACACAGCCTTTGACATCTCTGAGCTGGCCTACGATTTCTTAGGAGAAACGAGGAAAAACAATCCCACAGTATGAATGGATTGGAGGGTAACAGTACAGATGAACTTTTACCAAAGAGAAATTGTGTGTACTATCTGTATTGCAAGAAACATTTTCACACATTAAAAATAAGATTTTTGAGGCAGGCAGGCATTGTTTCATTGGTTCAACTAAAATAAATTATATTACCTTTTCCTCTCTGCAGTGTCAGCCAAAGCTACGGCAGTCTGAACCTCCTGTAGCCACAGTTGTTCCGTGCTGAAGCAGAGCAAATGCCGTGGCAGCACTTCCTCACACAGCTTTCAGTTAAATTCCAATTTTGTTTTGACCAGAGTGAACAACAGACTGTTTCAGCACCCAAGTGGACTGGTAGCAGGCAAGGAAAACAGCCACGATCTTTAAGAATGCTGTGGAACAAGGTCAGGAAAAAAAGTAATCTCTTGTCCAATCAGCAGACGGCAGATTGCTCCTTATTTAGACTGTTTTACTGTTTTACTGTTTTCTGTTCTCACTCAGGAAAAGGTTGAGTTATTCACAGGAATGTGTGCCTGGCCCCACCCAGCACAAATCCATGGTGGTGAGAATTCAGGGAACGCTGCCATTCCCCTCTGCACGGCCAGGCCGTGGGTTAGCTCACTTTGTGCTGGCTTCTGAGTGCAGGCTGATGAGTTGCAGGGTATTTCTCATATGGACCAGGACGTTCAGGGCTGCTTTTCCCTGAGCGCTGTGTAACCACAGGTCCTGCGTGCTACGCAGTCCTGGTAGGAAGTTACTCATCTGTTTTCTCTTTTGTGCTGGAGTATCCGGATGTCTGCACGCTTTGTCCATGGTGATGGGCGCATTGCCACAGTGAGCGTTTACCAAGTCACACATGAATTTACATCCAAACTGATCTGAAATATTCTAAAATAAGGTCTTGCAATGATCGCAGCACTGTAGAGCCCAGGGCCAGTCCTCACTGTCAGCATTTGTAAACTGGAGCCTTTGGAAGTCCTACAAAACACATTCCCCTGGCCTAGGACAGGTTCAAATGATGTTCCTCATCATGGATTTGATTCTATTCTGCATTGCTCAGGAGCCTGGAAGCCAAATTCCGAGGGCTAAATTTGGCCCTTCTATTAGATACATATGATATAGCAGTAGGATATCATCCTCCTCTTGCTGCAGAGGATTGTCCAAGGTGGTGGACTCTTTCTGTCTACTCTGTGACATAGGCCAGAGATACCACCTTCAGGTTTTTATTCCTTTGGTTATTTCCTACACTTCTTGAGCGGGCGAGGCAGAACAAATAGTGCCTTCACTGAATCCAAAGCACAGCTACAAGGAGCTGGAAATCAAAGCTTTCTCTTAGTGGAAGTTCTGAGCAAACAAACTCTCCCATCTTTCACCAGTGCATTGAGCTGCCTGTAGAAAATGTTTGTCAAGGCCGTGGCAGGCTGTAAGCGTTCAAGGGCTGGATACGTCCATTGGGTGTGGGGGATTCTTGTGAACAACGAGCAGAAACCTGAGCAGAAAGGGGAGGAGGCAAAGAAAGTGGAAACGAAAATACTTCACACTTGAGCGAGTGCCAAGGACAAAATCGGACTGTAGGAAACATTTCTGCGTTAGTATGGCGTGGATTCTTTGTCGTTCCTCGTTCAATTGACCGTGTGCTGCTGCCAGTGGCAGTGCTGGCAGGTGCGGGAGCCCATCCCATCCCCGTGTCGACATCGGGGTGTATTAGGAGCTAAGTGGAGGGTTAGCGAGGACTCCTTAGACTGGAGGAAGCGGCGTGGTGCCAGTCTGGGCTGGTCTCTGCGATTACGTCCCCGCGGGTGTGTCAGCTAAAAGCCCCAGGGAGTGGTGCAGCACTGACACACGCGAGCCTAGCGGAGCCCGAGCGGCCACGGCGTCAGCTGGGGAGCGATGGCATCGGCATCTCCCACTGCAGCCACCTCGCAGTCCACCCTGCCCTCCGGACCGGTCGTCTTTAAAACCATCCCCTACGCCTTCATCCTGCCGGAGATAGTGAGTACCCTCAGCTTTGCTGAGCTCTGCCACCTGGGTAGCGACTCTAGGGAACGCTGGGGTTAACAATTTGGAGTAGCCCTTGAAGCATCCTGCAAGTAGCCTGAATGAAAAGTATCTTCTTTTCTTTTGATTTATTCTGAACACATAGAGGTAATTTTATTGGCTAAATTGTTCTCGGCGCACCATGAGGACCAGCTGAGCTGCAGCACCAGCACAGAGCCTGCACAGGGGGCTGCCAGCTAGCTAAGAGAGGCTGAAGAGTGTTGTGTGCCTGGGGAGCAGCAGCAGCTCTACTTAGCAAACAGAAATTGAGAATAGCTTATAATTAAAGGCATTTTGTTCTTTGGATTAAGTCTTCGTGAGGTCTATAGGCAAGCAGGCTTCTTGTACTGCATAAAATTGCATGCATTTTCAAATTGTGACCGAGTCCAGAGGGCATCCAGCCTGACAGGCTGCAGTAGCTGCAGCTGAACTTTGACACAGGGTCCAGCAGCTCATTGCCACGATGTGGTACCAGCAGCACACACCATCCACACATCGTAGGTGCTGTCAGCGTAAACCAAGGAGGCTGTCCAACACAGCTGGCGAGAGCTTATCGAAGCAGCCCTATGTGCTATATTCTGCTCAGTAATTACTTGAGGTGGAAATGGAGCAAGCAACTCATTCTGGGCTGCTGTGTGAAGTCAGGAGACGACTTCCTTGTGCTGTGATTTCAGGCCCAGGAGATTAATGTGCAGGCAGGGCTGGGCTGACATCAGTGGTTCACGTTTCCGAGATAAAAGTGTGCTTCTGGCTTCTTGCCGAAGCCCTCAGGGTGAGGCTTTTCCTTCTGTCAAACAAAGCAGCCATGACTTCCTTTTTGTAAGGAACATTGGGAGGTATTTCCCAAGAGCATTCACAGCAACTTGTGCCAGCTTGCGATGCTGCTGCTGGTCCAAGGATGCCCTGCATGGAGGCTGAGCTGCACTGCCCAAAGGTGAAGGCTGATCTGAGAAGGAGGTATGCAAGGATGCAGGGAGAAGAAAGGGATTTCCCCATCCTAAGCTCACTAGAAGTGCCTGTGTTTGTCGCCAACAGATCTGCGGGGCCTGGGTTTGGATCCTCGTTGCTGCTACCTCAGTCTCCTTCCCACTGCTGCAGGGATGGGTTATGTACGTGTCCCTCACCTCCTTCCTCATCTCCCTGTTGCTCCTCCTAAGTTACCTCTTCGGCTTTCACAAAAACAGCAACAACTGGAAAGTGCTGGTAAGGATGGGCTCAGAAATGGGCAGAGGTGGGTGGTAGCAGCAGCTGGAGATGTGTTGGCCAGCCCGTCTGCAAATAAGTGTCCCTTTCCTCACTGGGGAGACAGCGAAGCATTTCCTGGAAGTGCCTGGGGGAGGTTCTGCTATTCCACTTTATCGCATTCAGCCCCATTTGGAGCACAGAACAAAGGAGAAAAGCTCAGGATGCGACAGAAGCTGTTCCCATCTACATCCCCACCAACCTGTGAGCTTGTGGCAGGGCTCTGTTCTTTTCCAGCTGGAGATGGGTTCCCTTGGGTGGACGCAGGAGGGCTGAGCACGCTGTGAAGCAGCCAGGCAGTGCTTGGTTCCAGCCCCCGTCTGGGTGCGTGTCCTATCTGTACGCTCACGCACAGAGGCTGGACAGTAGCTCCTTGCCCCAAGGGTGAATGGCAGAAAGGAAGGCAGAGCGATTTTTGATCCACGGCACTCCGTTGTTTTGCAGGATAGTTTGTACCACGGTGCCACAGCCATTCTGTACATGAGCGCTGCTGTCTTGCAAGCCAACGCGACAATCAACTCGGAGTTCAGCTTCAGCTCACCACGCTACTACCAGCTCAACTGTGCGGCATCGGTGAGTCAGTCCAGAAGCACACCAGCAGCTTCTCCCGGGGAGAGCAGAAGCAAATATGACTTCCAAGGCAGCGACACTCCAACCCAAGCCTGTATCACCCAGCGGCCTCAGCTGCTTTTGTCCATCACACTGTGCAGCCAGCATAAGGGGGTTCTTGGGGCTCAGCAGCTCAGGGACATCCTGAGCAATGTGGGGGCTTTGCTTCTTCTGTGAGGCTGGAGGGAGCTCTTGGCCGAGTGGTTTCCCCAGACAGAGAACACTGTGAGACAGCAGAGTTGTAACCCTGTGGGGACTCTGCTGACTCCAGCTTTTGCTCCTCCTCTCCTGCAGTTCTTCGCCTTCATCACGACCTTCCTGTATATCCTTCATGCCTTCAGCAACTACTACCAGTGAGCCTGGTGGAGGTGGCACCAGCTTCACATCTTCAGGATGAGGGCGCTCCTAGAGCAAAGGCAGCAGTGGGCTCCCAGAGGTGTCCTGGCACCTCCACCGACCCCGGCGAGACGCGGTTGTTCTTTCAGTTCATTGAAAGAGGGTTTTTTGTACAGCGGTGTCGTGTCCTTGTGGTTTTGGGGTTGTTTGATGCTGGGGCCTGTGGGCTACAAGAGGGAAGGCTGCATGTGGGCTCCAACGTTCCACTGAGCCCAGGGGAGAAGTCAGACAGGGTTGGGAAGGGCAATCTCCCCTGGCAGCATCTCCTGCTGTCCTCCCCTGCAGCAGCATGCCTCGTCTCTACCCCATCCTGCCCCGGCCCCTGGAGTCCTGCCCCAGCTCCTCTGCCTTGCAGAGCCCTTGGCAAAATCCATCCCAGCCCCACAGGCTACAGGTTTGCAAATCAAGTACAGGGAAAGTAAACAGCTTGGGCAATCTCATTATTCAAGCCATTCTTGCAATGCTGCTCTGCCCATGCTGGCACAGCACTGTAGCTGCTCCTGTTCCTCGGGCTGCCTCTCCCCTGTGAAATGTCACCCAGCCCCACCAGGCTCAAAGGTCACAGACAGGTAGCTTACGACATGGGCAATGAGTTATTTACAAGCTGCTGGGTGTAGAGGGCACCTAGGGCAAGAGATGAAAGGAACGTACCTTGATAATGGGACAGGGAGCATGCAGTGAGGCCAGGAGCTGCTGCCCACACCAGGGTGCATTTGTACACTGCTGGGAACCCATTGAGTGGGGATGCACACAGATGGGGGCTGCAAGGGGTGGGAGGGCAAGGGAGTGCAATTGGAGGGGTTTCCTTGCATTCCAAGGAGGAACTTTCCCCCTTCTTTGCACTCACAATAGCAGTTTTCTCCAAAGCAGAAGGAAGTTCCTGCTATCCCACAGGGCACCTTCCTCCAAGTGTGGGGAAAACAAACATTAATCAAAGTGGGAATTTCATCTGGTGTCATGGGAGGGAGGAGGTCTTGGCCTTCCACATGGAAATTTCTGTCAAAGGTGGGGTGGTAATTACCTGGTAACCCAAGTGGTAATTAGTACCACAGCAAGGGAGGAAATTCTAATATTTCTTGGGGAAATTTCCTTTAAAATGAGGGAATTTTTTTCTGGCATTTGTAGTGGAAATTTCCTCACATGTGAGGAAGGAATTTCCTGACAATCCCCAATAGGAGCTCTCTGAAAAAAGACAGCAAGTTCCCAGCAACTCACGTAGGAATTTTCTTAAAAGGGGGAACTTTCTCCAAAGGGAGAGTCCTTTTCCCCACGTTCCAAGTGGGAATTTCCTCCACAGAGGAGCAGGGGCTCTCCTGACCTCCCCACAGCCATTTTCACCCAACCAGGGAAGGGCTGTTGATGTGGCAGAGCTGCCCCTTTCCCAGTTAGGTGCAGATGGAGCATAAAAGGAAACCAGCATGAAAATGGTAAGAAGTCTTCAATGTCATTTTTTTTCCTTATATGGGGCTGCTAACAGAAAGAAAATTCACTGATAATGACTGCAAAAATGCGTTGTAACTGCTAATGAAAACATACAGCTTGATGTAGCCGTAGATACAGAAGTATTGTTTAAAAAATATCACAAGCTGATCAGATTTTATGCAAGGAATCCCATTCAGAGATATGGATTACCTTTATTCCGTGATCAATTTTGTTACTAAAGAACACAAACTTTGACCCATGTCGTACAGTAAATTTCAGCAGAAAACTCCAGACATTTCTCAACGTTTTAGATGCAGCTCACACAGAGTTCAGTGCTCACTGTACACGTGTTTGAGGTGTGGGGAGTATTCTTAAGAAATTACTACTCGGAATCAAAGTTACAAACAGTTATAAAGACACTGGTGTAAGCCACTGAGTAAGGCAGAAACCTTGTTCATCTTTATAGGCTGTGATCTGCTTTTCACTAATTAGAAAAATAGTGACAAGAGCAGCAACTTGTTAACACAGGCAGGAGGATTCCAAAGGATGTGGAATAGACGGATGCTCTGAAAGATGACTGAAAATGATGGCAAAAGAACAGCAAGCACTTCAAGTGCTGAATGCAGACAGAAGGAAGAAAACCAATTTTCTTTCTCATTAGTTTGCTATCTGGTTTAATTAGATCACTCCTCACCAAAAGAAATTCTTAACAATACTACACTGTGGTCCTCGACTTCCAGATATTTCGTTTGCTATGTGCCATACTCGGAGTGCAGTGTCTATTAGCAGTGCCTGAACAAATAGACTTCAGCTTCTATGTACAGCCTCTGTTCACTGAACAAGGTAATTTTACTCCGTAAGAGTTATAAATTCCTTTCAAAACCAGAAAACATTTGCAGACTTCGAAGGCTACAACAGACTTTTTGATGAGCACATCCTTGAACTTTCAACAAACTTCTCAACAAAGTATAAAACTACAACGTGAAAAGACTTATGACTACAAAGCGACTTACAGCAGGTCCCTGTTGTCTGCTTATTGCCTTTACAATGTCTGCGGCCACCGAGTTCAGTCGCTGGCAGTGCCATCACCTAGCAGGGGAATTACCGGCGTCCCCCTTCTCTGTACGGTCAGAGCTGGAGGCAGCAGCAGAGGGAGGTCCCTCCTCACCGTGCCTCAGGTTCTCCTCTGCTTCCGGCGCAGTGCTGGCACGCAGCAGGTTGAGGTACAGCAGGTCGTCCTGCAGGCAGACTGGCAGGGGCAAAGCCCGGATAAACCGGTCAGACCGCAGACGTTCACTCCCCAGGATGGAGCGGATCTCAAGGCGGCAAAGGTGAGACAGGGAAGGAATGTCGGCTGAAAAATGACAGAAGGCAAACAGGGAACATCATCATACACCACTCGTCTACAGGAACCTGCTTTAGACAGATGCTCCCAGTGTGAAACTCCAGTCTACCAGATACTGAGATAGAATTCTTGCCTGTGAGGGACGCTTTGCTGCTGGAGTCAGAATTTTGGCTACAATATTAACTGCAATCATTTCTGCACCTGCTAGACTTATCCTTCTAAACTGAAATTAAGAACTTTACAGGACGCTGTATTTTGTAAGCCTGAAGACCTGGAGGTCTGAACATCACTTCTTGAATCTTTCAGCACAAAACCATCACAGCTGTTGGAGTTGGAAGGGACCCTTAAAGGTCACCTAGTCCAACTCCCTGCAGCTGTAGACACAGCTCCATCATGTGCTCAGAGCCCTGCCTAGCCTGACCTTGAGTGTCTGCAGACAGAAGGGGCGCCACCATCTCTCTGTGCAGCCTGTGTCAGTACCTCACCGCCCTTACTGCAAAAAACTTCTAATATCCAGCCTAAATCTCCCCTCTTTGGGGAGAGATGGTTAGCAACCATTTCCCCTTGCCCTAACACAATGGTTCCTGCTGAAAAGTCTGTCCCCTTCCTTCTTACAGCCCCTTCAGTTATGGAAAGGCCACTCTCAGGTCTCCCAGAGCCTCCCCTTCTCCAGGCTGCACAGCCCAGCTCTCAGCCTGTCCTCACAGGGAGGTGTTCCATCCCTGGGCTCATTTTTGCAGCTCTGCTCTGCACACTCTCCAGCAGCTCCATGTCTCTCCTGTACTGAGCACTCCCCATCTGGTCGCAGTGCTCCAGGTGAGGTCTCACAGCACAGAGCAGAGGAGCAGATCCCCTCCCTCTCCCTGCTGGCCACGCTGCTTTGGATGCAGCCCAGGATGTGGTTGGTTCTCCGGGCTGTGAGGGCGCAGTGCTGGCGCATGTCCAGCTGCCATCCATCAGTACCCCAGGTCCTTTTTGGCAGGGCTGTGCTCCATCCTTACATCCCCAGCTTGTACTGATAGTGGGAGTTGCTGCAACCCAGGGGCAGACCTTGCACTCAGCTTTTTGAACCTGAAGAGGTTCACCTGGGCCCACTGCTCAGCCTGTCCAGGTCCCTCTGATGGCATCCCATTCCCCATTCCCAGGCTGCATCCATTACACCACACAGCTTGGTGTCATCTGCAAACTGCTGAGGGTGCACTTATCCCATTACTGACATCACTGATGACGATATTAAAGAGCACTACTGACCCTGAGGGCCGCCTCTCATCACTGACCTCCATCTGGTCACTGAGCCATTGGGCACCTCTCTTTGGGTGTGATCTCACAACCAGTTCCTCATCCACTGAACAGCCTGCTCATTAAATCCTTATCTTTCCAATTCAGAGAGAAGGATGTTATGGGGCACCACACCAAAGGCCTCACTGAAGTCCTGACAGATGGTATCAGTGGCTCTTTCTTGTTTACTGATGCAGTTATGCACCAAGAAGGCCTGCGGGTTGGTCAGGCAGAACCTACCCTTGGTGAAGCCACGCAGGCTGTCTCATATCCCCTCCTTCTTGCTCCGTGTCTTAGCATAGTTTCCAGGAGGATCCTCCCCAGCACAGAGGTGAAGCTGACATGTCTGTAGGTCACCATTCCTACCCTTCACTGAATTATCTCCATCTTTCATGAATGCTTCATTGTTAATTTCTTGTGTTCACTCTCAGGACTAACTCATCTCAGTTCAAGAACTTCACACTCTCTTCACACAGGGGAAAGCTCCAGCACCACAGCTGGCTTGCCTGCCCTGACTGATCTTGCCTCAAAGAATGGAAAAGCAAAAGCTTTAAAACTTTTCCCCCTTTTTTCTCTGTGTGGGTTTGGTTACTATTACTGTTCATAATAACAATAGGTATAAATACATTAATAAATAATACAGTAAATATCTTAAGTGTATTTCATATTAGATATAAGCACATAAATACTTACGTTGCAAATGTATTCAACAATCTGAAGGAAAATCTTATTTAGTAACACTAATGTAATTCGGACATTCTCAGCCCCTTTTAAAGAAGAACAAGCTTTAAGATGGGGCACTGAACAAGGACACTGGAGCACAGCTTCTCCATGCACACTGAATGCACGTCTCAGTGCAACCCTGTATGCTGGAGCTGCTGTTCTGCTGGGTGAATGCAGCGAGCACTGGTGTTCCTGGACAGTCTGCTAGTGATTCTGTCTGGCTGACCACATTTCAGTTATAGCAGTAATAAGAAACTCCTAGCTTTACAGTTATAGCAGTAATAAGAAACTCCTAGCTTTACAGTTATTTAATATGATGATTTAGAGAGTATGTATTTTAATTACTCTCAAATGCCTGCAGAACAGGGCAGACACATCATGGGAAACACAGATTAAATTAAAAAACAAACTCAGTGGGATACTGTCTAGAAAATGTAACCAAGTAACGCTGATCACCTTCCCTTCAGTCTTCCAAGAGGGTAACCACATCATTTGAGGGATGTGGTTACAACTCACAGTCACTGCCTGTATTTCATAGCGTGCACATCAATATGAAGTGGAAAAGATAACCTAGATTGAGAGCACCTACCTGAAATACGTGAACTGAACAGCATAATGAGTAACATCCATACAAACGTGGCTTGCTTGTTTGCTTAAGGTAACTTGTTTCTGCTGCCCAGCTTCTGGACAGGCAGTTTTTATTGACTTTCTTTGTGTGACCTCCTTCACACAAAGAGCTGTTTCCCACTTACATCCTGGAGACTGCTGTACACAGAAACCTTTCTTCCTCATTGTTTTGCTTACCAAAATGGCTCTTGGGAGTCCAACTGAACTTCTCTTTGTAGTGTACAAGGTCCTCCTCTACTGCTGGAGGAAGCCTCTTCCAGTTCGTAAACTCCAGAATGAAATTGAGGGTATCCTCACTCACAGAGTGAATCCTGAGTAACAGAAACGACTGTGAAATATCATCTTACACAGTAGTGTAAGTATGTTAATAGAAACAACACACAGAAAGTTTTCTTATTCTCTAACAGATTCTTCATTTACATTTTCCTGTTTCCGTGCTTAAAACGTAAGGAGAAATTCAAAGTAATTTTGACAGCATGACCCTTTACCAGCATGATTTTATCTTCTTCCATTACCTTTTTTTAAGTCAGTCACACTGCAAGGGAAAAATACCTCCTCTCAAACATAAGCTGATTTTGTAACAGGCAGTGCTCTTCTCTGCACTGATTTCTTACTTAATTTGTACCTAAATTTGAGTAAGGTGTCAAGGCACAAGGACATAAAAGGCGTTACTGTCACATGTGAGGAAACAGAAGTCAGAGTACCTGTATTTAACCACTTAAAAACACATCAACTAAGTTTGCAGTTTGAAACTCTCCTACCAGAGATGTTTATGAGCACTCAGAAATCAGTACAATTTACACTCTAAACTTCTAGCAATGGCTGACAGAGGTTGAAGTAACAGCAAGTAAAACAGCTGCTTTAGCATTACACATGACGAACAGCTGTGTAATTTCACAGCACATCTTCTTGGCTAGGTGTATAAAACCCTCAGTCTTCATCTGAATGGAAATCTGAGTATTCTGAACACACAAAAATGCCTGCAAAAAGTAGCAATACAACGGACAGAAGCAGACATGCCATGCTTTACATATGCTCCTCTACTATTCAACACAATATGATATCCAAGTATCATGGACAGGAGAAAAACAACATAGAAAAACTTCCTAATTTTAAACACATGCCTAATTCTGCAGTGCCTGATATAAAGCATTACCAAGCACTTACTTACTTGTGGATTTTACCACAGTGTTTTGTTTAAACCAACCTCTAACTATCCATTTCCTCCTCTCCCACCCCTGGGGCAGCGTCACCTTACACTGATTTCCCATCTCTCCCAATCTCTTTCTCAGTATTTGAAGTTCTCCCTACAGTTACTGTATTACACATACTAACTCAACTTGCAACAAAATTTGGGGGGATTTTAAGAAACGCTGAGTGTAACAATTGAGAATGGATGCCATTCTTCAGAGCAGCAGTCCTCAATCTAACCTTCTTCCTAAAAGAAACCTGTTCTGCTCAATCCAGCCACTAGGCATTAATCTTTTATTTCAGAGTTTCCATTACCCTCACCATTCCTGAGCGAGGCACGGCTCTTGTGCTGCCCTCTGAACGCATGTGTTAAACAGCATCAGCAACAGCTTTACAGATGAGCATACACTAAGAAAACAAGGCAACATCATCTGCTTACCAGAATCTGTACAGTAAATTCACTGGATTAAAGCCAGCCAAGAGCAGATAAGGCAGCCATTCCTTGTGCATATCAAGGGCTTTAATTGCACAGCTCAGAAACTCTGGTAGCTCTTGGGGAGAAGGCAGCGGACAGCCAATCTTCAACAAGCGTCGAAACAAAGTAAACTTGTCATGGTACAGGCAATATCCCAAATTCATCCCACGCAGGGTGGTCCCGTGGTTCAGAAGAATATCAACTAAATTAAAAAACCTATCAACAGCACACGAAGAAGAGGATATTCCATTAGTTTTTCACAGGAGGCATCTGTTAGTTCACTTCTTGCCGCCGAGAAAGCAGGCTGCTTTACCATAAGCCCCTCCACCTCCCCTCCCCCAAAGAAAAGTCCATCTCTCCATGCTGACTGCAATTGTTTCTAGAAAGCATTTAGAGCAAATCTGGTTCCTGTGTCTCTAATCCTTACGCTTCACACATTTGTCCCCTTCGTCCTGAAAGACGAACAACGCATGGTTTCTTCCAGTTCTCAACTCTTCACAGCAAGCCTTGGTGATAAACAGATGCACCCAAAGTCATCGTTTTTATGGGCACCTGTAGCACAGAGCTACTGCCACACCACTCAACCACAACAAGCTGTGTGCTTGTTAGGAACAACAAGCACTCTGCTCACCCCCCTTGGAAACGTCATGTGTGTAGGATGTGAAGGAAGTATGTGACAAGAGCAAAGGACTGCGCTGCTGAACTCGAGGAGCAGCCCAACATTTGCAGTGTTTAAGGGTTTACATGCAGCTGTGTTTGTGGGAAGCTCTGCCACCCACTGAAATATTGCCAACATTTTAAAATGTGTTGCAATTTTGTTTGCTTTTTAATTAAAAAACAAAACAAAACAAACTTCTATTAAAATAAATGTTATCATTATCAGTTATAGTAGGCACAAATATTCATATGTATTCAGCAAGGATTATCCCAGCCAGGTAATTCTTCTAACAGCTTTATCCAGGAAAAAAAAGTACATTACCTTTAGACCACCATTTTAAATCAAAGTAGACTTTCTCCTAAAAAGCAGTTTCTCAAGTTGGCTCTGCATGCCTGTGTTCAAGCCTCAATTAGTGACAGCAATCGGGGCTCATCCTCTAATCTTAATATTTGGCTAAGAAAGTTTGTAGGTGATGAAGTAAGGTATTGCTTAAATTGGTTACTATCCTTTAAAAATAAAGGATTTGAGAGCAGTCACACATGGAAGACAATCAACAAGAACAGAAAAAAATAAATAATGAATCACAAATCTAAGCAAGATTTTGTTTTAAGATCAGCTGGATAAAGTGCATTTTAATGTCTTGAATAGGGGTTGAACAAAACTCACAACTACCCCAAACTCATGAGTTTAAATGGTAGTGTAAGCAACAGGTTTTGATCCATACACATGAATCATTCTATTAGAATCTCAGTTTTAAGAAGATTTAAGTCTTTATGAGGTATATTTAATGGAGACTCAATTGAAATGCAAAGCATTACAGGTCTATACAAAGCTCAGCACTGCCAAGAAGTAACAAACATCTGATTCTCCATCTTGCTTTGAGCTGCATCAGTACTCAATCCTCCAATTGCTTTACGGGAGGAGGACAAAGTGAGCTCAGGGACTGCTACATCTACACCTCTGAGTTAACAGCTCACTACCCCACAGAGTAATTTCCCATGGAAAAATGAAGAAGCTTCATTACTAAAGGAAAAACTCAGCAACAGGGGCTTGAAAAACACCTCACATGACACCATATGTACACTGACTCTAAGTACAAGACAAGCATACAGAAAAGTAAAAGACTACTTTCCAATAACTCATGCTCACTGAAAAGAATCTAGTTGATTAAGAGTCCCCTGCATTGAAGTTGTGTTCCCAGAAGACAGAGACCTGTCGATAAGGCCTTCTGAAAGCACAAGAGCCAGACTGCAGTTATGTTGTACAGGAGTCAGAGAGCCAGGCCCCTCCATGGAGCCTTCAGCAACCACCCCACACATCTGCCTGCTACTCACAGTTCAACTCTGCCAGCTCAAGAGCTGAGGAGAAAGACCAGGAAAACCTTGCACATTTAATGAAATAGTTATAGTCCAGTGGAGTTATGAATAATTCCAGAACATAAGATGTGTACTTACTTTCTTTGGAAAATCATACACATAGGTGATCTGCAGCTGAAGGTTGGGCACTCTTGAGCATCTGGACTGTAGCCTTCTTTAAGTAACATTTCCAAGCATTCTTTATTTCCACCATATATTGCTGAATACACGGGGCTCACTTTGTTTTTTTCTTTGTCACAAATCCGATTGGTAATTGGTATCAGCAACTCTAATATACTGCAAGGATTTTAAAACAATATTTATTTGTGTGATCTTACACAATGATGAAGCTTCATACTTACACTTATTTTTTTAAATCATCGTTCCAACTCCAGAAGAAAACCCCACCTGTTTCTTCATTACTCTTTAGTTTGCTTTAAAGAAGAACCACGATTACAGACACAGACCAACAGCAGTGTGCTTCAGCATGCTGACAATGGGCTGAAGGAACTGCCCTGCCACATGCAGACCTCAGAGCCTCTAACAAATCGTGCCCTCTTATTTGAGGAAGGCTGGCAGTGCGCTTTAATTTGAATGAGAGATATTTCCTATTATCCAACAATCCTTTTTACAGAAGCAGAGTAGCTCTGGCAGAAGCCAGACTCCTATGAAGCCTGAAAGCCATCTGAGTTGCAAATAAAATTAATATTTACTTTTGTTCTACAGTAATCATAGAGATACTGAAGCAGAAAAATCATTCAATTTCTTCCTTCATGCCTGCAGCCCAAATCCTTCCTAGCCAATGAGGATCACTGAAAAACCCTTTGTCATGAGAATTTACTTCCTGCTCAGAGATTGCCAGTTCCTCTGCAAAAGCTATGAAGGCAGCATTTGATTTAAAGATATTTCTAGCATTGACAATTTTGCCAACCCATCCTCTGTTCCTGAGAAAATGAAGAAAAATCAACTCGACATCTACCAGCCTCCCCTTCTCATCAGTTTGAGAAAAGGCACCAGTTTGACAACACTCCATGACAGCTCAGCTGAAGAACACCTGTTATCAGTGGTTAAGACTGAGCATCTGCTAATGATCCAGCAGTTAGTGTCATCATTAACAGATTTAAGTCATACACATGCAAAGCACAGGGATCCCTGACAGATGCTTTTCTCAGTGTCTGTTAGCCACCAACTTCTTAATACTCTGGATGGTAAAGTGACTTCATTTGTTATTTGCATACATTTTTTTCTGCTACTTCACAGTTGCAATGGTAATCCTAATTAAGAGCTGTACAAGAGATGCATAAATGATATGCAATTGTTATTTACATTTAAAAAGTAATATGGCTACTAAGGGAATTAGTATCTGATTCAGCACAGTGTGAAACCTTCTAAACACATCCAGTTACAGACTGACCCAGATTAAATGCTGGTTCTTTGCTGTTCAAAACAGATCTTCACTTTACTGGGACTGCTAACATGTTTAAAATATGAAAGGAATTTGAAATTCCAAAGCTACAAATCAGCTTGAAAACTCATTTTCCTTTCTTGTAGAGCTGAACATCATCTTTGTTGTCAAGGCATTTATTACCAGAACGCTTTCTCTGAATGAACTTTAACCACCTACTTTTTATGGCCCATCTCAGCTGCTGCATGAATAGGCAACTGCCAGTTATCCTCATTGCAGTAGAGATTTGGATCTGCCCCTTCTGATAGCAGCAGCTCCACACACTTGGCATGGCCCTCCTGCGCAGCAATCAGCAGTGGAGTGGCTCTGTCTTTGGCCTGGCAGTTGATGTCTGCACCTGACAGAAAGACTTCAGGTTACTTGGTGTAAAATAAACAACGAATTAACAAGTAATTGGTTTTCAGGGAGTGACTTTACAACACAAGTCTTTTCCACAGCAGTAAGGAAACGTTCACTAGCTTGCTGCTGACTTTTTAAACAGTCCGTGCATTAGCATTAACTTCCCCAAATGATAACAAAAGTGCTGGAGGAAAGGCAATGGCCAAGACAATTGTTTGATTGCAGTTAATTTTTAAGTTGTTCTCCCCTCGTGTTGGTAGCTCTGTTAGCATGCTTCCTCTGATTAGGTCAAGGCACCCTCAGCTTTAATAGCTAGGCAGTTAATTCTGGCTGTGAGGATACATGCACTTAGATACGTGACAGTTGCAGACTGTGTGGATGAAACCCCTGCTGTCACTTTATCACTAGAGAGAGGACTCTTCATTAGCCTAAACAATGTGCCATCAGCTACTAACACAGTGCTAGTGAAGGTCTTCTGAAGACTAGTGATCCTTCATCACTCCATAGTTGTACTATTTCCTACTATCACTTGATGAAAACTACACCAAGTTACTGAAACAACTTTTAATCAAGAGGATGTTGCATCTATCTGCAACTGATATCGCATTTAAATAATTAAATGTGAATTTATGAAGTGCAAAAGTAGAATTAAAATCGTATCTGATGACAGGCATCTGATGTAAGCTTAAGAACAACAAAGCCCAACAAAAGACTGCTGTTACCATGGGATATAAGTGTTCTTAAGCTCTCCAGCCTTCCATACTGAGCAGCAACAAAGAGTGGTGTAATTCCAAAGTCATCCTTACACTCGATGTCTGCTCTTTTCTCCAGGAGTATTTTCATTATCTCAATATGTTGCTGAAATAAATATTTTTGTTAGTAACAAAGAAAAACTGATGGGGAAATGACATCATCTGTGTTCCCCCCCCACTCTAAACAGAAATAAGAAAAATGCAATCTACTCGCTATTCTGAAGATATGTCAGAAAAAGTTTTGGAAAAAATCTGAATTTATTTTTTTCACATTTGCTCACTTGCAAATGGAAATTAATTTATTGGAAACATTAAAGTAATATATTTCTATCCTGGAAACAACTCTTGTATCTCACCGATGAGGAGATACTCAACAGAACTTTGTCAGGAAATATTACAACACATTCACTTCCCACATACAGTAAGTGAGCCAGGGAGTGCATGCAGTATTAATAATACTTCAATTAATGCTTCCCAACATCAACATGTCATGAGTCCACTGCAAGCCCTTTAGTATTTCTGGCTGTTAAGGTAGGTTAGGAAAACACCACCTGATCAAAAGACCAGAGCTATGAATTACTGCACAGAATACACCAGTTACATGCCAATGCTATGATGTGCTTACAGGTTACCTGAAATGCAGCTTGGTGCAAAGAATTCCACCCAGACCAGGAATGAGATCCTTCAACGCTTGCTCCATTTTGGATCAGAAACCTTACAACATCTGCATGCCCATTTTCAACAGCTTCAAATCAAACAGTAAAACAAAAAATTCAACAACCTCTTATTAAAGAACTCACTGAAAAACTCAGGCGGTCTCATCACTAAGTTCCTGACACAACTTTCCTGATTATTTTATACCCGTTTATATTTGCTTACTTCACTTTTACATTTACAATGCGGGAACAGAGATGGGAAATGGAAATCGAGTCACAAAATTTCTAGTTGGACACATTAGAAACCCACTGCCATTGTGCTGAGACTGACTACAAAAGCAGGTTTCTCTCCAGTGAAGCAGAGGCAACTCTGCAGTAGGCACCTAACTACGTGACAGCCTCTACAGCAGCCTCAACTTAAGAAGCCCATTGCCTACATTCCAACAGATTGCCCAAAACTTAAGCTTTCTTTAAAAAAGTTTAAAATTTTTAACACCATCGATATGAAACTCATTCACAAGGCGTATTTTTAATTTACATTAATTAATTAATGAATCCTACTATTTAGTTTTTCAATATTGCTTTAAGGCACAATCTGTAGCAGAACTTTCTTTAAATCAGTGGTGTCTGGATCTACTCCACCTCTGAGCCCCAAGACTATTTAGGCTACAAAAGCATGGAATATGACAAGCAGAGCATTAACTCTGGAGGATAGCACAGCTTCTCCCACATAGCAGTCACTCTGAGACTTCAGAAAAGCATCACCTAGGAAGAGGGCGGTGTTTGATTCGGTGGTAACTTGGTCAGGATCAACTCCAGCTTCCAGAAGAACCCCAACACACTCCAAGGATCCACAGCGTGCAGAAAGGTGCAGTGCGCTCATCCCTTCAAACGTCTTTGAATGTATGTAGTCATCAGATGGAGCTACAGATGAGAACAACGAAAAAGAAGTATTTAGCAATAAGTTAAAAGCACAGTTCTTAACTTAAAATATTCGAGGTACTGAAACGCAAGGCCTGCAGCCTATCAGTTATCGCTGGCCATGTACAGGTACTTGCTTTGGACTGAGAAGATAAAGTAAAACCAGCTGTCATTCACAGACAGTAACACTGCCATTTTTTTCTTTACCACATCTTGTCAATATCTATGAAACAAACTTACAAAGGAACATGATAAACGTATTTAATTTATATTTTACATCACTGGGGAGTTGAGCTGCAAGTTGAACGATTTCACACCATTTCTCCTCACCTGCATTCATTAGCAGTCTCAGACATTTGCTGGAATTGTGAGCTGCTGCCTCATGGATTGGCATCCAGCCCCTGTTGTCGGGGACATCAAGGCTGTATCCCTGCCCGATCAGCTTCTGCAGCACTTTAGCATTCCCTTCTCTTGCTGCAAGTCCCACAGCAGAACACCGGTCGGAATACGCCTCTGTGAAATCCATCCTTTACTAATAAGCCCTGCAGTGGGAAGGTGGGAGAAGAAATAAAGGAGAAAAAAAGCTTGTTAGTACAAAACACACTGAAATTACTACAGTACAGGGCCAGAAGCACCAACTGTCCAGGCTCCTTGTGACTGACAGCCTGGCCGTGAGCCAGCAGCGTGCCTTGATGCCAGGAAGGCCAATGGGGTGCATGACAGAGCGAGGCCAGCAGGGCGAGGAGGTGATCCTTCCCCTCTGCTCTGCTCTGGTGAGACCAACTGTCCAGCGGGTGGGGGCAGATCTTTGCAGCGCTGTGCAGGACAGGACAAGGAGCAATGGGCACAGCCTGGGGCACAGCAAGTCGCACACAGGCACAGCAGGGATACTCACCTCCCACGGCACGGCACCCCTCGCCGTCCCCGCGCGCTGCGGTACCGCCCCGCAGCCGGGCGGTGCGGGAGGAGGAGGCACGGAGGAGCCGCCCCGCCCCGCCCGCAGTGCGCATGCCCGCCCCGCCCCGTCCCGCCCGCAGTCGGGGCAGCGCGGCGGGTTGCGGCCATGTGGGTGTTCGGCTACGGCTCCCTCATCTGGAAGGTGGACTTCCCCTACCAGGAGAAGATGGTGGGGCGCATCCGCGGCTACAGCCGGCGGTTCTGGCAGGGCAGCACCGACCACCGCGGCGTGCCGGGCAAGGTGAGGGGTCGGCCGGGTTGTGTCAGCTCCGCAGCCGCGCTCAGAAGGGCCGGATGTGCCCGGGGCAGCTCCTCGCCGCGCCGCACAGTAACGTGGCGGCGGCCGCCGATCCGCAGCCCGTGCCGGCGGGCCGCCTGCCTTCCGCGCCCGCTCGGCGCTCTGTCGGGGCGGGTCTGCCCATAGAGCCGCGTCCCGCCAAGTGACGGCCGAAACGCCGCTCTGGGGCGGCCCTGAGGGCACCGGCTGCGCTCTGCACCCGGGACTTGTCTGCTGGTAGCTTGGCAGGGCACCTGATGCTCCATCCTGCCGCTGTGAGGCACCGAGGACGAATACCTCCGGTGTCGTTCGCTGCGGCGAGATGCGCTTTGGAATGCTCGGAGTTTTAATTCTCTCCTTCGTTCTGGTACTGCTTGGTGTGGTTAAGACACTGGAACGGGAATAACATCGCGTTGCTGCGGCCCTCCCCATACAGGGCTAAAGAGCTCAGCAGGCACTAAAGGGACAATAGGTGACAGAAGCGCCCAGCAGGTTAGATGAATGCCTTTGATGTGGCAGGACTGCGTTATTTACAGCTGCAGATGCTGCTCACGGTTGAGTCATCAGAAATACGATCACGTCATAAATGTGTAGGATCCGATACTTGGTACTTGCTAACAACTCACTGGCACTCGGTGCTGCTTTAAGTCGGGTGGAACGGCTTTTCCCCAAACCTGCGCCCTGCTGACACTGCTCTGAAGCCGGGCTGGAGTTAGTGAGGGCACCCCTAGCAAAAGCAGAAGGATTCTTTGCTACACGTAGCTCGGAAGGAATTTCAAATAGTCCTAACTGATTCCTACCTCTGGCAGAAGGTGACTTCTGCAGTACTTTTAGGTACAAGCACACTGAGTGTTTCCCTGCTGCTCTCTGAGCTGGGAGGACACGGCACGTGCTGTAATGCTGGCTGTACAGCTGAGTGCCTTCTTAGCAGGAGCCACCGGCCATCCTTTTCCAAACTCTGCTCATGTGCATTGCAAAAATTCTGTTCCTCTCTTGCATCTCACCAGATCAAAGAAACCAAACCAAAAGTATTGCAGAGTTGTTCAGGTGAGGCCTAAGAGCATCATCTGCAAGCCTTCAGTAATTAGGATGCTGGGCTTAAAAACAAGATTTAAAAAAATCAATAGAGAAAGTCCCTTTCTTTGGACTTCAGAAAGTCATAAATCCCTCACAGGCCAGTGTTCCTCTCTTTCTGTACTGCATTACCTTCTGTTGGGCTAACTGAAATTCAGGGCAATAGCCAGATTGTGTCTGTGTGGATTCTGGAAGTCTTGCAGAATGGCTGTGCCAACTCACTACCAGCCAGTGCATCCTTGTTCCAGTTAGCTCCACTGTTTGCATTTGTGCCCCCAGTGCAGGTCATGCCCAGAACCATCATCCGCAGCCACAAACAGCCTTAAAACAAAAGCCCTACATGGGCTCATGCACTGCTCTGTTTCTATTTAGGAATAGTCTGTTATTATTTATGCTTATTGATTAATGCATTTTGGTTTTGTTGATGGAAATGCTTAGCGTTAACAGAACACACTTCCTCAGCACCAACACGTTAATGCCTTCTGGAATTACTCAGTCCATGAGTTGCTGCTAATTCCAACGCAAAGGGCTCCCTCACTGTGTGCTGAGGAAATGCACCACAATTACCAAGGCCTGATGATCTCTGCTATAAGCCATTAAAACCTCTAACATCAGGAGCAATGTCTCTTGTGGGTGAGCTATTAGAGAAATTGGTCCTTCAGTACTAAAGCATTTTAAAGAAGAGCAGTGAAATACTAGCCAGCAAGTTAAAAATGCCCTCCTGAAATCACAGGTTGCTCCAACATTCCATGGTCAGCACAGCAACAACATACAGAGCACTTTGACATACAATGGCTGCAAGCTTTTAGTGCAGAACTCAGTTGGCCCTGTACTCATACACTGAACTGCTCGGCTGATAACCAGTTAACCATCTTCTTATAGCACAAAGTGATGTTTTCATCATCTTGTGGTTGGCTCAGAAAGACCTGAATAACAGTAAGCACTTCATAAATGGCAAATTCAAATGTCCTAGTCCAAACTTCAGAAAAAATGGCAACAAAAACACAGTTCTACACAATTCACACTAAACTCCTCAGACTAAAACCTAGGGGATCAATAAACATCTATTTAATAGAACATAACCAAAGCATATCTTGGTACTTTCCCTCCTAAAAGTACATTTCCGACCTTCCTAAACCTCTTCTAGTAAGGCTGGCTTTCTTACTTAGCAATGGTTTGGTCATCCATTGACTTCCCACTGTTTCCAAATCCTTCTTGAAGCATGATAGTCACTTTCTCTATTCAACTGCAAAGGAGGAAATACATTAAAAACATCAACATTTTCTTCTTCCAGTAACTAAGCAGATAGCTTGGGCTACCATAATAATCCAGCTCTTTCTGCAAAATAACCAAGTTTCCACTCTCACAGACTGTATTTTTAGCCTCCATGTGTTTGAGAGAATCTCTTCCAACAACACCAGACTAACCTGCTGTTCCTCAGGCTACCTTAAAAATGCTGAATTCTTAGCAATGCAGTTCTCTAAGATAGGTTGCAAGGCTCACTTATTAAGAGCTCCTCAACAAAATTAAAATTCAGGGCATAATCTCACCCAGATGCATTAATTTGAACAGTTTTAACTTTTGGCAGCTCTCTGAAGAGCCCCAGACGTGCACAGTGTGTCTGCATTTGCATCTAGGCCTGCTCTGTACAAGAACAAGGAGCTGTGTCTCAGTGCAGCGCCAAGTTAGGACTGCCAGTTTGGTTCTGCCCACTGCCCTGTGTTCTTCATTCTTCTGCAAGCCACAGGAACAGCACTGAAGTGCAAACACATTCAAGGGCTGAAGCATGAAACCACTGTTACTACAGCACAGTTTGACCAAACTAAGAGCTTGCAGCAGCAGCCAGAAGGGCGGTTGGATGGCTTTTCTTTACAGGCCCCTTCTCCCAGCTCCTGCCCACCTGCTGTAGCTGCCCAGTGCCCACAGTCAGGCAGTGTCAGTGTTGGAGACTCTGTACCTAACCTTTGGATGGGCTTGGGAAAACAAAACCCTAAGGAAATGTGATGACATGATTGATGCAGCTCCAACTGCCTGCTGCCCACTGTTAACCCCAAGGGACTCCTATGTGTTCTCTCTGATGTGGGGTTACCAAGTTTATAAAAAATGAGTGATTCAGCTTAAGATGAATTCATTTTAAGATGAAGGGCTTTTACTTGTTAACCATGAAGTGGAGAAAAAAGGTAATCAAACTAAAACCTTTTCTAAGGTAATGTTTCCTTTTTATCCCATCCTATTTTGGTCCTCACATGCCAAAATGAATCCATTCTTCTAACAGTAAACATTCGGTATCTTCAGGATCTGAGCACTTTCATGTAGCATTCAAAATAATCTCGTGTAGCAGTGGAAGACCTTACTTCTGTTTGCCTTTTTAATTTCATAGGACACATCGGCTAGACCTGAGGAACTGCAAGCTGTGCAGAACTGACAGAAGTCCCTCCCAGACCCCTGACTTAGGAGATCATTCAAGTTCATAGTAGAGCAGAAATCGTTTTCATTTATATTGTATAGCTCGTCATTTCCAGCTGTGTTATTTTCTTTACTTAGCTTGCAGAGGTAATACTTGTGGTTCCACAATGCTGTTTGGTTTACGTAGTTCCCCACAAACCAGTCAATGTAACGAGTAAGCAGCTCGTTAAGCCTAAAATACTTAGCAAAATATTTGATCATTGCAAGTTTCCATCTGTGAGAGACAGCCTGGCAGGACTTTGCTGTTATTGCCCAGATGAGATCTGTTCAGATATACTGTACAGACAGACAGTGGTATATTTAGCCTAACTCAAGGTGAACCCTTTAGCACTATTATTAGTGCAGCGTGTTAACTAGCTTCTCTTGAGGTTAAAGCTGAATGACAGCAAAACAGCCCCAGGTGATTTATTGATTGAGACTGTTCTCAAATGGCCTGGGTGAACAGGTAGCTGTGCCAACTTTTCCCCCAAAATAAACAGCCATTAAGATGCTGAAACAGCTAATGCTGAATAAATAGTGCCTACAGTTGATGGAAGATGGCTCTGCAAAAACTAAATTTTGTATTTTCCTTCTTAGGAAAAGAATTTCTGTTCTTCTGAGGACTCGGTGTAGGAGAATACCAGCATTGTTACTGTGTGAAAGAGACAGAGTACAGACTGAGCAAAGAGAACTAAGTGCAGACACGTCAATGAAGTTATGATAGAGGAGTTGTAAAAAGACTGAAATGATAGAGTGCCCAAGGGCCAAAGTTAGCTGTGACTCAATGAAAGGCCTGCACCCACACACACCGAGTTCTGATCCTCTGCCTAACGCCCAAGGAAACAAACTTCTATGCTAGACTACAACTGAATGAACCAGTATCTGCTTTCCCTTACGTAACCAGACACTAATCTGATGCTAAAAACAGCAATTCTACACTACTGATGTAGTTCCTCGTAGGGTTTTACGCTTTAAGTTGTTATTTTAAACTTTACTGAGGAGTTGGTCTCTGTGATCCTTGTGGGTCCCTTCCAGCTTGGGATATTCTGCAATTCCACAGGTTACACATAAAAACTCAGCTAGCTGTAACTTTCCAAAAACATCTGATTTGCAGGGTGCTTTTAAACTCAGGAGTTGCCATAGTGCACAGTTAACATTTTCTAAGATTGTTAGTGCAATCCAAGGCAGCAGTGGTAGCATCTCGCTTCGTTTAGCCAGGCTAGATTTCCACGTGACATCATTTGCTGTGCCTGGTAAAAACCTCCTGTAGTGAAGGTTCACCTCCTCGCTGCTCCAGAGAAAACACGGCGTGCTCCTGGTGAGGAGCAGCATGACACAGGATGGGATACTGCAGATAATCCTGCACTAATGAATTACTGCCACCAGTCATTTACAGTAAAAGCTGCTGACTGAACTAACAAGGATTTTCATTTAATTTTAGCCTGGAAGAGTTGTGACTCTGGTTGAAGACCCTGAGGTACAGTACTCCTGTTCTGTCTCTATAGTATAGAGACTGTCCTATTGTGTTCCCAGCCCGTGTAGTAAGTCTCTATTAATTTTTGCTTCTCTACAAGCCAATAATTGAGTTATCTTTACTGAAATGAAGCGTTTTCTCAAAATGACTTGAGAGTTACACCAACAACTCTTCATTACTGCAAATAAATCCATCAGTCTGAACTGAGCAACTGAAAATAGTTTTGTTCTATTACTAAAGGTGTACTGTAAAGTATTTTCCTAAGCAGTCACTTCAGCTCTCCTGCTGTGCAGTGCAGGTTTGTTTGCTTTCAGTGTATGCATGGTGCTGAAGATGCACTGGTATCAGACATCAGATGGTGTGTGAGAGCCATCATCTCAGCCTCCCAAGATAAAAACTGAAACAAATTAAGCTTACGTCACAGTGATTAAAAAGATTCACTTGCTTTAATTTTTGCTACATGGATAAAATGTTTAAGGAATGCTACAACTGTGTGTTTAGTTTTTACCTAGTACTGTAAAATCAGCTCAGAGATAGAGGTAAGTTTAGCAGTAATTGTAAACTTTGTTTCTGCAGTTAGCAAAACCAGCAAAATGCAGTGCACTGTCCCTCATTGTGATTTTCTGTACCTTTCTAGTAAGGGTTTTTTTCACATTACAGCACTGCTGGGTACCATTATGTTACAGACTCCTATATAAACAAAGAATGGTTATGTTTGTTGTCACTCCATTTCTATTGTTAAGCAAACTTACTCGTTGTCATAGAAACTTTTTTCCCCTTAGCAAACCAGTTTTGTTTGGATGGGTTTTTTTCCCCTTTTCTCCAGAATCTGGCACAGCTCACACAAACATCAAGTGATATGAATGGCCTGTACTTCACTCGTAGCTACTCATGCTTACAGTTTCACATGGCCATCTCACTCCTGAGTCTCCCTTCACAGACTACAGTCATTATTCCACTGCACACACACTCAAACGTTGGTGGCAGTGGTGCTTTCATTGGCAGTGCCAGCCCCCAGCTCCACGCCAGCTGTGTGGCCTGCAGCAGTTGCACTGTGCTGTCTGGAAACATCTAGCTCACAGTTATTTCAATGTGCTCCATTCAAATCTCTGTGCCAGTTAAAAGGAAACCAAGATGAAAAGGAACACTGTACTCCTTGTCAGATTTCTGGCTTTTAATTTCCCATTGTCTGAAATAGGATTTGCCTCCACTGAGAGCAAAATGAATGAAGTAGTGATGCTTGTATGCACACATGAATGTAATGGATAACAAACCACAAACATTTTCCTGTGCTGCATCAAGCAGACAAAACTGAAACAGACAGCAAACTCAGATCTCACTCATTTACCCATCTAAAACTTTCCAGGAATATAACTCACCACAGTTAATGTTCTCAGAGATTTTACTCACAAAGAAGAAGAAATATAGAGACTTACAGAGGTGGTGATGAAATTTGTCCCAGCAGTGTTTGCTGTGGAACTAGCTATGCTACACCTCATTGTGCAAACTCAAGGTTCAGCTCAGCTTTTTTTTCTTGGGCTCAGTGTCAGCGTGGCAGCATTACTGCTCTCATACTGCCAGGCCTGTGACAGAAGGGACAGCCTACCCTTAAAAGTGAAACACAGACAGGACTTGATCAAAATGCTTGGAATTTGGCCCTGTTCACAGTTCTGATTTTCACTGCACTATTTCTGTGAGGTCGGGAAGATACTTGATTTCCTTTCTGTCAGCTCTCTACTAGACAGCGTTCAGAAGCTCATGAAGGCTGTCTGTTATTTCAGATTTAGTTGCAACAAGAAATTGTTTAAGAAAAGCCTCAGCATCAGGAAGAACAGCCCTCTTGACTCCAAGAACAGTGTGAGAAATAGCTATAAAAAGACTGAAAATAGAAGAAAAACATTTGAAGCGTTTTGTCAAAGTAAAACAGAAATGTGCTCATTTCCGAGTACGCTTTTAAACCCTGCTTGGGTTTTCTTTTTGTGTCCTCCCACAGGGCTGCGTGTGGGGCGTTGCTTACAGACTGCCAGCTGGACAAGAATGCGAAGTCAAGGCGTACCTGGACTTCAGAGAGAAGGGAGGCTACAGGACGACGGCGGTGGTTTTCTACCCCAAGGACTCGTCAGTCAGACCCTTTGATGTGCTGCTCTACATCGGCACTCGCGATAACCCCAACTACCTCGGCCCTGCGCCTCTGCAGGAGATTGCTGAGCAGATCATTGGCGCCGTCGGCCCCAGCGGCAGGAACACGGAATACCTGTTTGAACTCGCTAATTCCATGAGAAACCTCGTGCCAGAAGATGTAGACGAGCATCTCTTCTCCTTAGAGAAACTAGTAAAGGAACTCCTGGAAAAAGAGCAAAACCTAAACTGCCTATAGAAGAACTTCTTTCGGCGGTATTGCTTCATCTTCAGAGGAATGGTTTCGTTGCACAGTGGGTATATGACTTGGAGGCGTATTGCTCTGTACTATGCTATCTTATTTATTGAATATTGCATTCAAAAGAGTAGTTAGTCATTAAAACGTACTGTTTTAAAAAACATTCTTTTGGGAATCTATAGAAAGGGCAGCAGGGGAAGCGTTTTAGGTTTGAATTTGGTATATTGGTATTTTAGCCAAGGATTACATCTTTCTTTACAAAAATCACCAGGGAACCACTTAAGCCTCTCTGTTACTTCAGGTTTAAAAAAAAACCTTCACAATATTTTTTCCGACCAAAATCTGCGTTCACTTACAACTCCCGAGGCATTGAAGTGATGGTTCTTCCCAATTCAAGACCACCGGCGTGGAGCTCAGCGCAGCAGAAGAGAGAGATGTGAAGTACTTGTTGTAAATCGCAGAGTGAATGTGTGGTAGAACACTTCCACCAGTGTTCAGCTTCACGGAAATTAAGCTATTCCACTGCATCAGTGACCTCATCCCATAGATCCTAGCTTGTCCTTAGGCACAGAGGATAAAGTGGTAGGAAAATAGTCTTTGCCCTTGGCTCATTATGTCGTGCCCCTGAGAAGCGCAGCACGGGGTACTCTGACATCAACAAGCCATACTGTATCAGTGCCTTATTTTTGTTTTTCAAGGTTAATATCAAGAGTAGGTCTAAATTATTGAAACCAGCTAAGAGTATGACTTGAGCCACAGTGCCAGAACGTTCAGAAACTCAGCTCTGATAACTGCCTTTAGATGCTGGTGCAATTGCACGTCTTAAAAATTCACCAGTCTCTGAGGATACAGTTTAAGTCAGCAATTTTCAAGCAGCGTTTCAGGGATTTGAAACAAAGGGCCATTAAGAAAGGAACCCCCTTTTCAGCCAACAGACAGGCGTTGTATGGGCTGCCAGTCAGCCAAGGTTGGAAAGCCCCCAGCTGAGGCCAGTAGCCTTACTTTATGCAAAACAGAGGTAAATGGAGCTTCCGTCCCCACGACGACTTGTCTCGCTTCTCAAAATCTTACTTTTGTGAGTTTTATCAAAACGTATTTTTGTGTGTTAACAAAATAGCACGTAGCATCAGGTCTTGTCATACAGGGAATGTGTATGTTTAGCAGTAGTTGAGAAGTCTATTTATTTTGCATCGGTACTTGTAAAAAACATCTGTTTCTACCATACAAGTTGTGCATTTCCTTTCTTTGCATTGTCCTGTTTTATGTTAGTAATTTCTCAAAAATGCTTAGGTTATAAGAACAACAAGCTGCTGTTATTTCTCTTGGCCACCTACAAAAGTCAAAAATAGCATTTGGAAAAGGCACCTGGACAAGCAGACTGTAGGATATTACATTTCAAACCCAAATTCCAGATAACTAGACCATGCGAGATATGTGGCCGAGAAAGCTGTATGTTTTAAGTACCAGGTTACAAATTCAGCATGCTTCTGGCATCTCTCACGCATACACTCATTGGGGAAAAAAGCAGATTGCTTTTTAGAATCTGCTGTTTAATGGTTGAATGCTGCCATTTTAAAAGGACACAGCAGGGTCTCACTTGATGGACGAAACTAACTTCTAACCTGCAGAAGCAAACCTTCTGATCATATCAGTGTTAGAATCCTACCTAGCGAGGCCCCATTCTTCCTTGAGTTACTTGCAAACTGCTCTGGGGGTCTTGATTCTCCACTGCACTGTGCTGGCTTAGGATTGATACAACTGAGTGGAAAAGCAACCCTGACTAATGCACCTGTAGGGCAGGACAGAAGGGTGCTCAGGACATCCAGGTGTCTGTCCATAATGGCAGTCATTCAGATGCCTGACAACGTAATGATACCAAGGTCTGAGTGGCTTTGCACACCAAAGACTGACAGTGACAGCCAACACCCACATCAGCACCGATGAACACATGCATTTATTCCCTCTGACTTAAAGAACAAGTCTGAAGTGTTAGGGGATACTCAGCTGCTACTAGAAATGTTAGGTATGATTTATTTCACCAATACGTAAGCGTTCCTCCTTCAGCAAAACAAAACCCCCTTCTTTTCTTGTGCTTGCCTCGGATACAGACAAGCTGTAGTAAAGTTAAAACACGTGGAATGGCATGTCCACTTGATGCATTTTGTAATTCTTTCCTCCAAAGCTTATCTGTGTTCCTCAAAACAGGGCAAGGGATGCAACACGCTCGCTAAGGACCTAAAAACAACGGTGATGATTCTCTCTTTGAAACTATCTTTAAGTACTGTGTTGGGGCATTGTGCTTATGTATGGCTCTGCACTTTGTATCTTTAATTATATTCAGGACGTTGTTGGTTCATTTGCTTTCCAGATTCATAAAATTTGCAATAATATCTGTAATGATACATTCCAGTTTGTGCATACAACTTCAATACAATAAAATGCATCACCTTTATTAATGGTGTTGGAGATAGAAATTTCCAGTAATGTTATATTTAAGAGGTATCCAGTAATGGGATGGACACCACTGTGTATCTTAATAGCATCTGGTTACAAAATGCTGTTAGATATTATGATGAAAAATGATGTGCACGAGCTAGCTACCACTATGCAGTAATAAATGATGCCAACATGAGCAATTAATTAAAGCATTGGAAGCACATCCAAGCCACCCTGCCGACAGCTTCAGTCACCAGCAGAATCCTGGTATGCTTTCAGATCTGTTACCCACCACGAAATTAATACATGCTTTCTGTATGCCACACGCTTACTTTTCTTCCCTCCTTGATAGAATCAAATCTAAATTAGTGGCAAAAGGATACGAGATGTCTGTTAGGGCTCAATATACAACCGCCCATGCAATAAGCCATCTCTAAACTGTTTCTGACAGTCCAGACGTTTCAGCTGAATGCCAGGCTGCTGGTGTGCAGGGGGATGCTGGCTGTCCACACAAGCAGGCAGCAGCACAGCAAACCACCAGCATGGCACTGTATCCTGAATTTCTGCTGTGCAAGGATATGATTTGTGTAAGGTCAGAGAGAGACTGTTCCTCAAGTATTTAGGCTTCTCTAGCAGTCTTCTGCAGAAGCTTGACTTCACCCATACCCTCATTTCAATTGCCAGCTACAGCAGCTCTTACTATTCCAGCTTCATTCCTTCAGTATTCTTATACTACAATTATTTCCTTGCTCCTCTGTCTTTTTCTTCAGGTAACTTTCCTTCACTTCTTCCTCTCCTTTATCTCACCTGTCTCGCCCGCATCCTTCTGGTCTTTTACAGCCTATGCCTTCCCTCCTGGCACTGTGCTTACATTGTACATGCATTTTAACTGGATTAATTAATTCCCAGCCAAACTTTAGCACATGGTTAACAGGAAAAAAAATTACACTTCAATATGTGCTTAAATAGAATACAATAGCACAGTTCAAAGGTATTTGCTAGACCTGTGACCGCTGTTTAGTACAGACTTAGCCATCTCACCTACATTATTTCCATCTAGAAATTGCTCTTCTTATCAGGGCAAAAGTTAACCAAGGGCATACAAACCATTTCTTTGAATAGTTTGGGTTAACTCAGCTCACTTTACCAGTGTACACACAGACCTACATCCATCCATCATGCTGTCGGCAAGTACGATAAGAATGGCCTGGAACAAACCACCACAAACCAACCCACACAGCAGCCAGAGCTTCCTTTTTGCATCACCCCCTTCCTTGTCTTTACACTCCTCACACCTACGTGAGCCGCCTGTCAGGTCCATCCTCTCATTAAACATTTAAGAATTTATTAACAATTACTGTATGCTACCAAAACATTCCCATCATCCCCCCATTATGTCCCTTCCCCAGCTGCAAGGCAGATGGTACAGTGCCCCACATTTCTCCTTCCTCCAGCATCTCCCATTTTGGCTCAACCGTTTTTCAACACTTGAGTCTTAACTGGAGATAAAAGCAAGCACTTGCCTCATATTTGCCTGAGCATTAAATAGGGTTATTTCTTTGATCTCCCAAGCCTATCCTGTGAAATAGAAGCCTTGTTGGAGCTACTTGGGGGACAAAAACAAGGATTCTGTGACACAACCCAGCCAGCAGTTACACCGGTGCTCCCATGGCTCATTTTACTGATGGGAACAATGCAGGGCAACCAGCAGTTATGGCACTAACAAAAAGTGCACACTAACAAAAAGTGCACACTAACAAAAAGTGCATACTGCCCTGTGCAGAAGATTCGTTGTGCTGTACCTGAAGCTTTAAGCCTTCTAGTATAAGGATCAACGCTTCAGTAGATTTCTGCAGTAGCAGATATTTGGGTGGAACTATCAGGTAACCGTTGGGTTCCAAGGATAGAACACCTCCCTGTGAGGACAGGCTGAGAGAGCTGGGCTGTGCAGCATGGAGAAGGGAAGGCTGTGGGAGACCTGAGAGCGACCTTCAGTATCTGAAGGGGCTGTAAGAAGGAAGGGGACAGAGTCTTTAGAGGGATTTGCATGATAGGACAAGGGGAAATGGTTTATAAAAGAGGGGAGATTTAGACTGAATATAAGGAAGTTTTTGACAATAGGGCACTCGCACAGGTTGCCCAGAGTGGTGGTGAGTGCTCCATCCTTGGAGACACTCAAGATTAGGCTGGATGAGGCTCTGAGCAGTGATGGAGCTGTGGCTGTCCCTGTTCAGTGCAGGGGAGTTGGACTAGATGGTCTTAAAAAGTTCCTTCCGATTTCAATGATTCTATGATTCTAGTTGAGTAACAGTGAGGTGTAAATAAATGGCAGTGGGTCTTTGCCCACACCAAAACAATGAAGAAGAAATTCTTATAAAAGAAATATATGAATTGCGGCCATTCCACGCTTAATTATAACCCCGTACAAAGTGTCTGCCTTCCAGTTTCCAGGCTTATTCTATGTGTACAGCAACGCTGACTGGTCTGTCACAACACACCAGGATGCTCCCTTCTGGGACCTGGATGAGAGGAGCTGCAGCAGAAGCGGAGATGCTGAGAATCATAGAATCATGAAAGTGGAAAAGACCACTGAGATCGTTCAGTGCAACCCCAGCCCACTGTGCCCAATAGCCACGTCCCTCAGTGCCACATCCCACGGCTCTGGGACTCCTCCAGGTGACCCCAGCGCTCCCTGGGCAGCTGTGTCAGTGCAGAATCACTTCTGGAGAAGGAATTGTTCCTAGCAGCCAACCCGAACCTCCCCTGCACAACGTGAGGCCATCCCCTCTCGTCCTATGGCCATTCCCTGCCAGCAGAGGCCGACCCCGCCTCACACAGCCTCCTTTCAGGTGGTTGCAGATCCATAGGTCTGCCCCGAGCCTCCTCTTCTCCAGACCGAACAGCCCCGGTTCCTCAGCCGCTCCCCATCACACTTGTGCTGCAGACCCCTCACAGCCCTGCTGCCCTTCTCTGGACACGCTGCAGCCCTCGGTGTCTTTCCTGCAGTGAGGGCCCAGCGCTGAGCGCAGCACCGGAGGTGCGGCCTCACCAGCGGCAGTGCGGAGGGCCGCTCACCTCCCGCCGCCGACGCGCCGTGACACACGCAGCACTCACCTCAGGGCCGGCGCGGACATCCAACGCCGCTCCGTCCGCAAGCGCAGCGCAGACCCCGCCCCGCTTCGCGGCCGCCCCGGATGTGGATGCGGACGCGGCTGCGGCTCCGCCCCGCTCGGAAGCCGACGTGTCCCGGTACCTGCCGCGGGGCCGCGGGGCGGCATGAGGCGCTGCCGGCCCCGGGCGCTGCTGTGCGGGCTGCTGCTGGCGGCCGCGGTGGCGTCTGGCGGCCGCGCTCTCCCGCAGCTCAGCGACGACGTCCCGTTCCGGGTGAATTGGCCCGGCACCGAGCTGAGCCTGGTGCGTGCGGGCTGCGGGGCGGGAAGGGAAGGCCCGTTGGGAAGGCCCGAGTAACGCGCTGCCTTTTGCAGCCCACGACGGGCGTCCTGTACAGGGAGGACAACTACATCCTGATGACCACGGCGGACAAGGAGCGCTACAAGTGCGTGCTGCCGCTGACGGCGGGCGGCGCCGAGGTGAGCGGCTGTGCGCGGAGCCGGGGCGGGCGGCCGCTGCTCTCGGGTAACGAACCCAAACGGGCGCTCTCGTGTAGGAAGAAGAGAAGGACTACCGGGGCCCGGCGCCGGGAGAGCTGCTGGAGCCGCTGTTTAAGCAGAGCAGCTGTTCGTACAGGGTGAGCTTGGCGCCGGGCCGCGTTCGGGCGCGGTGTGTGGGACGTGCCGGCGGTGCGGCTCGGGATTCCTGCGCCAAAATCAGCTCTCCGTGATGCTGTGGCTTCCTTATCCTGATCTCACTGCTCAGTTCCCCCCTAGAGGCCCGATGTATTCGTACCCCCGTCTCTTCTAACAGCGGTGTGAAGCTGTGGATGTTAAGTGCTTATCTGCAGGACTAAAGCTTTCCCACGCGGTTGCTGTAGGACGGGTGTTGCCGAAGAAGCGCTGAAGGCTCAAACCACACGTGCTCTGTGGCTCTGCCGTTTTCCACTGCTCTGCCATCCCATTGGCAAGGCTCATGTTTTGTGAAAGAAAAGCAGATAGCAAGCAGGCTGTGCTGAGCAGCAGAGCGAGCCAGGTGCGGGTGTTGCACCCACAGAAGGTCCCACAGAGTGCTTGAGGAACAGAGTGGGTCAGGCCCAGCTGGCAAGCAGGATGACACATACAATGCATACAACAGTTGCCTGAGCGGCTCGGTGCTGAATCACCTCGGCTCACCCCAGTGGTTTTGCAGTAAACTTGGTCTTCACACCCGTTGTGGGTTTGTTTTTGTTTTTGCTTTATCTGTGCGAAAGCTGAGGGAGCTTTGTCCCTTTGTTTATCTGGAACCTTGAGAAAATGCTGAGGGAACGCTGAGACTGCTCACTGCTGTTATTTTTGAGGGTGCTTTCATCCACTAGTTTGGCCTGCATTTCATTGCTGCGAAAGCCAAGAACGTGAGGGGAGATGTTAGTTTTTAGGAGTAGCGTGTCTAGACAGAATGTCACTTCTTTTGCTTTTCATTTTAAGATTGAATCTTACTGGACTTATGAGGTCTGCCATGGAAAACACATCCGCCAGTATCACGAGGAAAAAGAAACGGGGCAGGTGAGTTTCCTGCCATCTGGAGCTCCCAGCCTCCCTCTCACTGCTGGCAGCATGCAGAGCTCCTTTGAAAAAGTGTGGAAAATGATAACGTTTTTAAGCTTCTTTTGCTTGTAGAAAATAAACATCCAAGAATACTATCTCGGGAGTATGATGATGAAGACCCCATTATCTGAACCAGGTTTGTCTTAGGTTATTTTACTAATGCTCACGAGTTCTTTTGTTTTTAATCGCTATTATCTGAGAAAAACACTGCAGAAAAACTGACTCCCAGTGCAAAAAATAAAATAGTACAGTTCTGCAGATGGCTGTCTTTTTGAAAATGTGTTGTTTTCAGTGAGTTCCTTTTCAGCACCTTGAAGTTATCCATCCTGTCAGTTTGCCATGCTGTCTAATTAATTACATCCATCGGCAATAGGAAGGGTCGGGAAAGAAAATACATGGTAGAATAGATGGAAGCAATATGTGACAGATGAGTCTGTTTGATGTGTGACCTATTGCCCTTCTTTCTTTTTGGGTGGGAAGATGTCTTAACTGCTGTGAGCAATGGGCAGAGCATGTAGCATGTGTTGGGCTGAGCTGTTCTGTAATAAAACATGGGATGCCAACCCACACACCTGGAGCCTTTGCAGGTAGATATGATCCTTGGAATCGTTGGAGAGTGTTTGTTAGGGTTTCTGCCACAGACTTTCAGAAATAAGGGAGCTGAGCCCTGAAGTCAGATTACAGTCTAAAATAATTTTCTGAGTGCTTGCATTTTTGCCCAGGAATTGTTGTGGATGCCAAAAGTTCTGTGTTCACACCTGGCAATATCTGCTCCCCTTAGATACGGAGTATATTTGTTCAGAGAACTCCAAAAATTGACAAATTAATCATTCAGCAGAGTTGATGGAAACAAGAGGGTTTATTATTTTTAATTCTAGGCTAGCACAGGAAAGGTGAGCACCACCTTTCTTCCTAAAATTAACCTTAGTGCCTTAATTCTGGGGGAGTTCTAGAGCCATTAATCCCACTTCTTCAAATTCCTGAGATCTTCAGTAATGGATCTTAGTCCTGAGAAGAAGCTGTGATGTTTGGCTTTTCTTATTAGTGAGTTAGTGTCTGTGTTGTCATTAATCCTGTGCAGAGGTAACTAATTTTCTTTAGAAGCTGCTCTATGAGATGTCTAAATTGAGTTTAAGAATTATTTTGTGGAGAGGTTGCATGTGATGATGCTACAAGTTGTCATGTCTTCTAACACGTTGACTTTCTATCTTCTCTGCTTGGGTGGCAGATTTTATTCTTTCTATGCTTCCTATGCAGGAATCCACACTACTCTTACACAATAAAACAGATGGTGTCTCAAAGTGTTGTGAGCTGAATCCACAGGTGTGATACATTACTGTACTGACTACTGTTCTGTTCTCAGAACAGCAGAGCAGTGTTGCCTCTTGCTGATCTGTTCTGAATGGAGTCCAGACTTACTCCTGTTTTGTTGTCTTTGCTCTGGATCCCCAATCATTCTTTATTTCCCTTCTTCCTCTTCTGCACCTGCAAGTTGGTACAGTTGTCTGTTGGCAGCTTAATAACAAAGTACAAGTAAATAGACAGAGCGTATAAGCCTTTCTGTGTGAGTTCACTTTATTTTGAGTTCACAGATTTTATGCTCATCTCATTTTTAATTATTCCCTAGATCAAGAAGAGAAGGAAAAGCCAAAAGAAAGCACAAAAGAGGCAAGTGAAAAACATCTATTTTAACTTTTGCCATCATAGTAGAGGCATTCATACGTGATGAGATTGTATAAGTAGTTCCCTTCCAAAATGAGTATAGAAAAATGAAACTTTCTGAGGTATAGAGTGGCTGTGTGACTGGAAGCCAACGAGTGCCTGTGCAATTAAACTCCCAGGTGTTGTTAACTTTCTGTTAGCCAAGCCAGCAGATGGTGTGGGATGCTCTAGGCTGGGTGTGTTGAAGGCTGTAGCACTGAAGCTGGATGGCTTAGCAGCAGGCCCTTGCAGGTTCTTCATGGCCTGGCACTGAGGTGAAGGCAGCACTCAGACCTGAGCTGACTCTGGCAGAGCTGCTCACTGCTCCTTATCTTGAGGCTGCAGGGGGAACGCAGCTGGCTTTGGAGCTTTTCCAAAACATTGCACCCAGCTGGGAAGCTTTCTTAGAACTGCAGCATTGGACAACCAGTGCACAGGAAGCAGCTGCCTTTGCAGTCAGGCTTGTTGTCAGGCCACACATGGTGCAGTGCATCTGTGCAGCACTGAGCTGGAGGCAGTAAGCCAGAATGTGTTTGGATGTTACAGTGAAACCGAGTCACCAAGCAGGGCTTTCAGTCCAGGTTTGCTGACTCTGCACAATGTTACAGTGTTTGCTGTTTCAGAAGAATCAAAGGAGTTTTACTGCAATTCCTAACTCCTGCTTTCTTTCACGCAGATACCCACAAAAAACATAGAAGGGCAGATGACTCCGTACTATCCTGTAGAAATGGGAAATGGCACACCCTGCAGCTTGAGGCAGAACCTCCCCAGATCGAGTACAGTCATGTACATCTGTCATCCAGAAGCTAAACATGAGATTCTTTCAGTAGCAGAAGTTACAACTTGTGAATATGAGGTGGTTATATTGACACCTCTGTTATGCAACCATCCTAAATATAGGTACAGTATTCAGATTGTGGCTAACTCCAAATTTGCATCAGCTGCCATGCATGTGTTTATATCAGCCTTCTATCCACCTGTGCTTTCTGGTATGCAGCTGTGACACTTGTATGTACTTATTTTGGCAAGTACAGCTTTGCTGAGTCTTAAAAGCTTTCATCTTAAGCTGAGTCACACTTGCTTTTTGGAAGTCTGCTGGTTGACTCCATATGAGAAGCAGGTGGAAAGTACTTCATTTTTAACAGGTAAGTTTCTAACCTCGTCATTCTGGAGAAGTACAAACCAGGGCCTGAAGGCTGCAGGCAGATGAAGAATACCCAATCTCTTCTCTTAGCTGATGATTCCAAGCTCTTTGGGGATCATCTGCGTGGTATTCAGATACTGCATGTTGTATGTGTGCCATATACATGTGCATAGACTTCAACTTCTGTATTTAGCTTCAGAAAACAAGAGTATTGTCTTCAGCTAAACCTTAGTAACATTTATTTTACCAGTTCTCTCAGCTTAGGGAGTTCCCACCTGTGCTTGTCTTGGTTTAGTGTCTTTGTTTCTGCTGTGTCACTCATTTTGCACATAAAGAGTTCACAGTTTGTGTTATTTTCCAGTCATCAGTTATTACTTTTTTTTTAACGTGGACAGATGTGTTACTAGTGACACTAATGTGTTACTATCTGATGCTCTTACTGCTGCACCTCTGTTCTCTATCTGTACTGTATGTATCAGCAGAACTGAGTTGTTCTTCCATGTGATAAGAATACTGTCTTCAGCCACTAATCCCTGCCAGATGTGGAAGGATTTCTGGCCACTGGCAAGAAACACTTGAAAGTAAATACGACAGGCTATTTCCCAGTTGTATCATCTTAGTCAGCAAAGATGGATGGAGATAGCAGGCTTGGATTGCTGCTCAGTGTCAGCAGAGCTCACAGCAAACAAACCAACCTTGTTTGAAGGGCACTTTTCCTGCAGTGTTCCCTGAGACTCCTCTGAGCAGTACTTCAGACACGGCAATCATCATCTTACCAGTGATGCAGCTCCAATAACTTAGCAGACAAATACCCATTGGAACTTCTTTGGTTACAATTTCACTTTTTTAATGTTTTTTTTCTTTTTTAACGATGTCTTGCCTTGTGTAAAGCAAGGAGACAGCTGTAACCCTGCTTCATCCTGCTGCTTCTCCTTTCTTGAGATGAGTTGCTTTCTGCATAGCTAGAAAGAATGTTAGAGGAATGATGGCTTATATGCAGGGGAAAAAGACACGCATGCCCTATGCTTTATTTCTGTAGGAACTTACATCACTTGTAACTGTGAGAACATTAAGGCTTTAACCGTGATGATGTAACTGCAGGAAAGGAAATAACTGCCCCAAGCCAGTCAGAAATGTGGAAGAATAGAGAAAAGCGTGTTTTGTCTGTAAAGCATACTAAGTGATACATCCATACCTCCTTCGGACAGGTTTAGGGCTTCCCCTGTGAATGACATCTTTTGCCAATCTCTGCCTGGATCCCCACTTAAACCCCATACTCTGGAACAACTGGAGAAACAGCAAGAAATGATGAAGATGCCTTTTAGAAGAGCTAAAGAGGTAGGTGGTTTGTTTTGTTTTGTTTTGAAAGCTTGATAGTGTTTACTGTTCATGTTACAATACACATGCAGCTCACTGGAACAGGTTGTTTTAATCTATATTAGGAGACCATGTCAGACTTCGGAACAGTCTATAAGTTAGTTGCTTATTTATGTAGCTTGCTTATTGGAAGGAAAACGTATCAGTTAAGTTTGGGCAACTGACTGAGAACTTTTGTAGCCTTGTTAGCCTGCAGTTTGCAGAGTTGCTAAGATCCAGACTTGAAATTCAGCTAGACTTAAGACAGTGAAAGCATTTTGTCACTGCTTTCATGCTTTTTTGCACAGCTTTCCTCATGTAACAAGTAATAAGTAATTTCCCATAGTTGAGATGATTCTGCAGGGGCCATGTATTGCACCAAGGTAGATTCAGGTTGGACGTAGGAACAATTTCTTCTGTGCAGGAGTGGTCAGCTGCTGGTGTGGGCTGCCCAGGGAGCTGGTGGAGTCACTGTCCTGAAGGTGTCCAAGAGCTGCTCAGATGTTGTACTGGGGGATGTGGTTTAGTGGGGGAATATTGGTGGTAGGTGGGTGGTTGGGCTGGATGATCCTGGAGGCCTTTTCCAACCTTGGTGATGCTATGATTCCGTATTAAATCTATGTACTGTATTTGTTTGTACTTTAATTCCAGGAAGAGACACCTTCAACAAAGGAAGAGAAGTTTTCTTCCATTCATAAGCCTGTTGCTATTGGTAGCCATCAACTATTAACTGTAGGAACAACCCTCATCTCCAAACTGACTGACGACCAACTTATAAAGGAATTTCTCAGTGGCTCCTACTGCTTCCATGGGGTAAGAAATAGAAGCTCAATACAGTCAAATAGCTCCTCCTTAATTGTACATACCATTTCATAAATGTGTATAAAATTTTTTTCCCTGTGAAATTAATCCCTCAGTGAGAGGTGAGGGGGCCACACTGTTTCCTCATAACAGAAGAGGGCTGCCCAGAGTGGTGGTGGAGTCACCATCCGTGGTGGTGTTCAAGAAGCATTTAGATGCTGTACTAAGTGGGGAAATACTGGTGGTAGGTGGATGGTTGGACTGGATTGTCTTGAGGTCTTTTCTGATGTTGGTGATTGTATGATTCTGGGATATTTCATTCAGTATTTTTCTGTGCTAAATTCAAGACCTATTTTTGCACAGTTCTTGCCCTGGATCTCTAAATATGCTGTCTTAGCTATGTCCAGCCTAGAGCATCTCAGTGTTGCATTGTGCTGTGGCAAATCCTTCCTTAAAGCCAGCCCTCCTATCTGTTTTCTGTCCTCTCTCCCAACCAAATACTGCAGTTATTTCTGTGTATGCAGTGCTGCTGTGGTGCTAGGTATGGGACTATTCTGTGTTTGAAGAGAAGAGCATATTTGGGGTATACATCTATAGCCTCCATTGGGATATGGAGAGCAGAGAGTTGGAAGTCTTACTGTTCACAAAAGATATTTCCCTGACTTTCAGGTATTTAAGTAGATCCTCATTAAGTGATGCTTGCTTGGCTGTGCTGGGCTAAATGCAGAGTTGAAGAAATGGTACAGTTCTGCTATTATCTAAATAAAACCAGTGCATAACTTACAGAAGCCACATCAAGTTAATGTTATAACAGCACTCTTTTGCACATAATTGCATCAGTAAAGGGAAGGTTTGTATACTAAGTTCTATGCTAGAAAGGTGTCTTCAGTTTTTTCTGTTGAAAACTGACTTAACTGAACAAATGGTGAAATGAGAGTAGATCATGAGAGTTGTGCTGATTTTGTTAATGAGAAAGCCAGAAACGAACAGATAAAACATAAACAGCCACAGAGAAAAGGCATCTGAAGTTGTGCTCTTTGAAAGAGAAAACATTTCTTGAAAAGATGAATAGAGGGGATACAAGTAGTTTAAGGAATTTAGTCCTTTTGCAGCTGTTCTCATGAGTTTTCATAAAACTGAGGTCCTCTTTACTTGAACTCCTCTATTCCAGCTCTTAACTGTGCCAGTCAGTCTAATAAGAGTTTGTTTCAATGCAAATCAGGAATCAACATTTCTGATTAATTGGGAGTTTGGAGTTCTACAGCTAAAATAACCAGTGGTTTTGGGTCAGGAGGGAAATGGGAGTGGCTGTTTGGGGCTTTTGTTTTGGTTTAATGCTGAAATTATACCCCTCCCTAGGGAGTTGGCTGGTGGAAGTATGAATTCTGCTACGGCAAGTACGTTCATCAGTATCATGAGGTATGTGCACGTAGTTCTGTGCTCTGCCGCTAGATGGCTGCGGGTGCGATGGGGAGGCTGGAGGACCCGCGTTTGGCCTGAAAAAAGCAGCATCCTCTTCTTGGCTGATCAGCATTTTGGGTTTAAGAGCGTGGATTTCAGAACGTCAATCCTCAGTGCTGCAGGGTGACGTAGATACCGTGTCAGGTAGAGCACAGTGATAAGGAAAGCTGAAAAGGTGTCTGTCTTGTGGAAATGCTCTTCTGGTCATTGAAATACGTTTATCAGCTTACACGGCCTATATGGCTGTTCTGAAGAGACCGTCAACTTGAGTCTTTACCCTACAACATCATCCTTCATGGCTTGTCCCAAATGCAAGGACGTGGCACGTGGACGGGAGCAGACTCGCTCTAGAAATGACACTCCACTCATGAAGACATCTTCACTGCTAAAATTACAGTACAAGATCACTGTCAGCCTTTCTTTTTTTAGGACAAGGAAAGTGGCAAGACTTCTGTGGTCGTGGGCACCTGGAACAAGGAGGAACACATTGAATGGTCCAGAAAGAATGCTGCTAGAACGTACTATCTTAAAGAAGATGGCACACAGACAGTTAGGTATGGTCACAGTCACTGAGATTACTGCTCTGGTTAAGAGTTCCTGAGTTACTCTCATGTGTGTGGCAGAGAGAAATAAATGCCAACATCCACTTCAGCCACACATGGATATTTACTAATAGATAAGCTGTTACAAGCATGTTGATTTTTTTCCCCCTAATCATCATGCCATGTCAAGAAAGATAATTCAAGACTGGATATGAGGCAGATTCTTCCAATAGTAAACAACTGTTTGCTCCTGTAATACTGAAATACATTATTTTACTTCTTTGTTATACATATTGAAGTTAAATATTTGAAATTATGAGATACCATATTAAACAAATGAGCTCTGTGCATAAAAATTGTGTTTACTGTTTCCAAACTTTTGGGCAGGATGGTGTCTCATTTCTATGGAAATGGAGATGTTTGTGACTTAACTGACAAGCCAAGGCAGGTGACAGTGAAGTTGAAGTAAGTTAACTTTTTTTTTTTTCCTTTTTAGTAAACTGATGCTTTGTGTTTCTGCTTTCTCTTCCAGAAAGGAAAGCAATATCTTTCTGCTTTTCACAAGGCTCAGAAAGCAGTGACTGTTAGCTGGGTTTGATAAAAATGATGCTGATAGTAGGGAAATATATTTTATTTTTGTGCTTCTTAAATGCTAAAAACAGCCACATTTCTTTTTTTTCAGATGCAAAGAGTCTGATTCACCTCATGCTGTAACCATATATATGCTAGAGCCTCATTCTTGCCAGTACATCCTTGGGGTATGTAAACACATTCTTGCCTTTCCAAAGATCAGCTGCCACGTAGTGCAGGATGTCTCAGGGTACATGCTCCACTTCATGGAAAGTGTGAGATCAGTTCTGACTTGATTGACTGCTTTTATTTGTCACAGAGTATGATTTGGTAGCTTTTTCTGCTCAAGTGACAAACTTCACAGCTGCCATCTGAAGCAGGGTTAGCAGTGCAGCCTGCCACTGGCAGGGGAACATAGACACTGTCCAGAAAGACACATCAGGATTTCCAAATGCACTGAAAAATGCTGATGTCATTTCAGTGTTCTTAGCAAATCTGATGAAGGTGCTGCTCCATCTGGTCACCACTGGGCACCTTAAATATGTGAAATGTGCTGCACCTCCTCCCCTCAGGCAACCCCCAACCTCAACCCCCAAGGTTGCCAACCTTGTGATCTCTGTTTCTTGTAAAAGTTATTTCACAGTTATTTCATATTTTCACACTTCAGTTTTGATCTTGTGTGTTCAAGGTGGAATCTCCTGTCATCTGTAAAATTTTGGATACAGCAGATGAATACGGGCTCCTTTCAGTACCCAGCTAAAGAGCAGCACGGTCCATGAAGAAAGCCATACCCATCAGCATCCCAGCTGGCCTTTTCCACATTCACACCGTACCTGTGAGATGAGCGGCCAGTACAGAAGTGTTCAGCCAACCAGCCTCACCAGCAGATTTGCCCGAGATGAGGGACTCGTGAACCACTTTGTGTATAATTATGTGTATATAAGAGGTTATCGATAAACTTTTAACAATTAAAATCTTGTCTTGCATTCCTTGTTTGACTGGTGTGTGAGGCGTTCTGCGATTGTCGTCATCATCGGGTTACAAATGACCACCTTTCAAAAGGCAAAATGGACACGGTCTGGCTTCAAGGGAGGAGTTCAACTGCCAACAGAAGGGAAAAGGGAAACCAGCACTTCTTGCAGAAGCCTTCAGCAGGCATCCCAGCAATAATTAGTTGTTCTAATGCACTTAGTTTGTCCAAACACAAATGTTGCCTCAATTTGACTGATGGGAACCAGTGTTAATATCACAGTCCTTTTGCCACTTAACTTACTTTGTCCCTGTTCAGCTGTCACCGCTGCTTTTTAAGTCCCATTTATTTTGTTGTCTTCGTAGGTATTACTAACTTCATAGATTCATCTTAATGTATTTATTTTGCTGACCATTCCTATTGATGCGTGCCAGAGTTGCTGTTCTGCTTGGGGAGCTAAAGCATAATACTAGATTGCTTTGGAGCAGCTGTCATGCAACATACCCCTAAAGATTTCCTTCCTTGAGAACACTGTAGGGCTGGCAGAAAGTTCCTTTGCTGCTTTTACTGAGTGCCATATCCCTAACTTGTTCTGAGTGACCACAAACCGACCTTGTTCACAATAAACACACCAGATGACTTGTGTGTCCTTTGGTCACAGCCCTGCAGTAAGACTTGGCACGTGCACCATCCTGCTGAGAATCAAGGTTCCAACTGAGAAAGGACTTACTGAGTGCTTTCAGATACTTTCTATTGAGTTCTGCCATAATCAGCTTGGGAGTTGTGCAAGGTGTGTAATGATGCTGAGATGCACAGAAGCCGGACAACACTTCAGTGCATAGCAATTGTGTGTTCTCAGTGTCTGGATTGCCATTAGTTTGTCAGCCTGCTGCAGGTTTCCTCTTTCCTACAGTTGTGCAAAGTGTAGGAGTTTCATAACTGATCTCAAGCGGAAATCTGCTGAGCATCTGGCATGTGGCTGCTCTGGTACTATCCAGAGTATCAAGTAAAGCTGGGACACTGTTGCAATTAGCAACTAAATTTACTCTCTTCACAGCAGAAGAGAACAAAGCAGCAGCACGATGATGGGCCATTTAGATGCAAAGTCATTCTTCCTGTTCACATCCTAATTTTGGATTGCCCGGCCCTGTTATGGCTAGGACAGGGGAAGAGGACTTTACTTAGCTAGATTTTGTAATGTTCCCTAAAGCACGAGGAAAATCATCCTTACATTTTAATCTCGTATTAAGCCAGCTTTTAGAAAACTAGAGGCATAAGAAGCAAAGACCAAACTTTAGATATTTAACTTTGTTTCCTTGAAGTATTTTAACTTGCCTGAACAGCCGGATCCTCTCACTGGGCATCCGGAACAGCCGCTAGCAATCTGGGCCCCCTACTGACCGAAGGCTGTCTTTACACGCGATTCAACGAGTTCGTGTCTGCAAGTGGGCTGTGCGGTGTGCTTAAGAACGTGGTCTCAGAAAGCGCAGATGATAGACAGGGGAAGAAAGGCTGCAGGCTCCAGCAGCATCTTCCCATACTGCCTGCATGGATGCCAAAGGTGGAACTGCAGTGTGAGTAGCTGCAACCAAAACGTCTTTAAACTACTTTGGGTACTCCCAGGTCAACATAACAGTAAGAAAATACAGTGTTTAGCTTTAGCTTCCTCTAATCTGTGTTGATAATGGGCCGGCTGACTCTTACTGAGGCTGCAGCAGCAGGTGGAAGTGTGAGACAGAACTGTGCGACCCCTGATGGCAGTTCTGGATTGAGGCTGCTCCATCTCTATTTACCTGCTTTTAGGAAAGTCAGCATCACTGTGGCTCAGTGCTGTGCAGAACCACTAAGCAGTGAGTGCTCGAGCCCCAGGCTGTATGTGTGGGGGACACTGTCAGACCTCGTCAGCATGTATTGTGTTAGGTCATATTCAAGGGAGGAGAAACCACAACAGACTGAAACCTTTCTGCACACCTGTTTGTTGTGGTAGATTAGATGAGAGGAGAAGATAAAGATAGATACCTGCAGAATTTAAAGAATTCCACTTCCCCTCATAGCAGAGAAGTCCCCAGCACCGTGGGGAAGTGCAGCCTCTGTGACTAAGCAGCCACAGCACCTCAGCATGCCACTGAAACCAATGAAGTTCTGCTGCTATTTATGTGCTGTTGCCAAAACCACATATCCAGTTCTCCACATTCCTCAGCTTCTGCCACCCCTTGCAGGGAAGCAATGTGCTCACATATCCCTGCTCTGCACCCAACACACCTGCAAGCATAACACCACGACATCCAACCCTCAGGCTCTTGCCATTAGCGCTCTGCATTACACAACGAGGGCTTCACTGAACATCAAACACCAAAACGGTACCTGAGGCAACACCAGACTTACAACCATTTATTACTACAGGAAGAAAAAGCTTTGCCAGCAATGAGCAAAGCCCACGGCTGGATAACAAAGATGAAAAGTAAAGCACTAAGCTAAAGCTCAGGTAGCTGAGGCATTTTGCCTCCAAGAGACTAAGAGCCAAATCCATGCTGCACATTGGTCTCACATTCCTCTGTCAGGACATCTCCTCTCCCATGCAGCTCGTTCTGTCCAGCCACCACAGACTACCACTGATTCTCTCTCCAACCAATTATTTATTGTGACAGGAACTGGGTGACAGGCCGGCACCTAAATTAACTGCTTTTGACCTAGGTTGTGCACATCATTTACCTTTGCCAGTAAAGGTCAGCAGAGGGTCCTGACACCATTTGCTCCAAGCCCAGCAGGAGCAGTGCTGCACTACAGGTTTTTCCTGTGCTCACAGAAAATAAATATTTTTTTTTCAAGTCGTGAGAATTTCTTCACCCTGTCCTTAGTGATAGAACTACTGTGTGGTGCAACACCTCCCACACGACAGGGAAAGCCCAGCAGACAGCACAGGTTTCCTTACAAGTCCTTCAGGAAGGACCTGATTCCAACTCACAGAGATGAGGAACACTTTTCTTTTTTACGCTGTCCTGTATCTCCCCTGCTAACAGCTGAGTTGGGAAAGAACCAGTGTGGGAGGAGGAGGAGGAAAGATGTGCACCAAAAACCAAAGAGCACAACAGATCACGAGTTGATACTGCTGGAAGTAATTAATCCTAACATAAGCTTATGTTCTCATACATTTGAATTTGGAAGAAAAGCTCCTTCTTCAATGCTCTACTAAGCAGGCCCTAGGATGTGGAAGCCTCTCAGAACCAAAAAGAGGGAAAAATGAGCTTCCTTGGGTGTGCAGAAAGCATAAAGTGGAACTGGAGCTCTCTGGGTTTAGGGGCTGATCTGCTTAGATTTATGCCTGTGATGGTATGCAGGTTTGCACCTCAGCCTGAAAGGCATTTGATTCCTTCCTCATGTAAGAATCACCAGTGTGGAAAATAACTCAAACAGCAGACAGCAGTAATTGCACCTATGTAATCTGCAATTAGTCAAAGGGAATTACATCAAAGGAAAGTAGATCTGTGAAAGTGAAACATGCCGCTTATTGAAGGTATTTATTTCAATGAGAAGAGCTCAAAGAATGAACTGTTTTATGCCCCAGAATACTAGATCCATCCACACAAAAAAAGATCATCAGCAATAAGCACCTAATGACGTTTCCCTCTCCCCAGCTTATCAGTACAGGAATGCTTCAAACTCACTTATGAGTCAGAAACTGGTGAACTCCTACAAAACCCAACCCATGTAGCACAGAGTCACTCACTTCCTGCTAGGACCTGCTAAAAAGCCATCAGGAAATGGGATTGGAATTTTCTGTAGAAAGTAAGAGTCATATGATGAATGATCTTCCATCTCTACCCAAAGAGTGCTCAAACACAGCAGCCCTGAGCCTTCAGACAATAGGGATTCCTTTTAGAGCTAATTCCTAACTGCCATTCAAACTCACAAGTAATTATCTGCATGACTGAAACAAGAAGCAGAGAGATTATTTATGTAAGACACCAGCACAGCTAGATACAGCTGAAAGGATGCAGTGGCTCAATGTGTGAGGCAAAACAGCCCCTGCAAAGTTTCACCTAGCTCAAGGGTCAAAATAAGACAATCAGGCTTGGAAACAGTTTTCTCAAGTACAGAAACACGGGGTATTATTTTAACATTAACATTACAACACTAATACTTGGATTCCCCAAATCTGCCTCAGTTCTGCCTTCGGCCACACTTGCATTTTGCCTCATCACTCACACAGGGCTTTCTTGTGTGCTGCTGTTCCTCCACAGTCCCCAAAACAGTCCTGTGCTGGAACACAGCCGGTCCATCTTCTCAAAGGAGGGGGCTACAGAGTGAGTTTCAAGAATTGAGTGGCTCCTTTCTGGTCAAGGAAGGAAGGCTCACCAGGGAGACGCAGCTATCTACAGGGGGTCACTGCAGGTTCAATTCTGACGTCCAAAACACTCTTGATTTCCTGTCTCCTGCTAAAGCAGGTAGGGATCTGTTTGGGCAAGGCACGGCTTCAGGGCAATTCCCAGTCTGGCTGGAGAGGAAAGTGCTGCTCTGATTAGAAAGGGGATGCAAACAACCCTGGGGTTTTCCGGTCCCTCAGGTTCAGACAGGGCTATCATAAGAATTTCCAGTCACTGATGGTTACGAAAGACTGGAAACATTAGGTTTTTTTAGAAGAAGCAGCAGAGCAAATGACAGCACTCAGTGCCTTGTGCAATCTGTTGACTCCACCAACATCCTGAACCTGAGCGAGCTGTAAGCAGAGCACATCTTTAAAGGCAGCACTACAGACAAGAAGAAAATCTCCTGTTCTTTTCCCTGCTCAGACAGAAGCGAGGCTTCAGCAGCAGCGTGACCAGCTCTCCCATTTCCAAATGTAAGTCCAATGACACTTGTTTTATCTTCCCCCTCCAGAAAGGCTGAGAACAGTACAGTGGGACATTCATTACAGAGTATTGTCTTGGTTCTCCTTCCTGTCTTTACCATAACTGCAGCACAGCAGCAAAAATCCCAGAGAACACCTTGGGAGCAGGTCGTTGAGAGCGACCTCCAAACCTTAAATCAAGCAGCTCCCACGCCCCATTTCCCCCTGAAGCAATGGGCTCCCATTGGCAGGAAGGTTTCTTGCTGTGAGAAGGAGAACCCTGCCACACTCACCCCACAGCCTGTGCCACCCCACTGGCAGCACTACAAAAGCAGCAGTGGGATCGGGCAGTTCTGGAGGCTGCAGCAGGGCTGTGAGGAGAGTGGGCACTAGAAACATGAGGTAGGCTTTAACTGTCTCTCATCTGTAGGTGCTGTGCAAGGCTTTGACATCTTGGGGGTGGCTTACTGGTGGGGGGTGTTTAGTGGGGCTGATCCTGGTTCTGGTCTTGGGGCTGTTCAGGACTGAGGACATATCTGGAAGGGCTTTGCCTTCCCTCCGCTTTCTTCTTCTCAGTCAAATGTGAGGATCCTGGCCTGGTAGCTGTGATGGCAGCTAAAAGGGGCTATGATAAGGCTCGATCACTCTGCTAATGGTACACATTCCCACATAACAAATAGAAGACATGGAAGCGCATGATCCAGTGTGAGCAAACTCCAAGAAAGACGTGGGGCAGAAGAGCAGCCGAGCGGCGACCTTACCAGGCTCAGGGAAGTCTTCAGAGATGAGTGGGTCGGCAGGCAGTGACCTCTCCTGGTGCAGGTTGCCACATCCAAATCCACCCATTTCATCTTCGGAGCCAGTTTTCTCTTTTTCTTCTTCCTGCAGGTAAGATTAAATCAATGTTCAGTGGTAAATTCAGTTGAGTCAGGATGAGAAGCGCGAAACCTGCAAACAGCATTTAGGAAAGCGCAATTCAGATTGCACAACGGGAAGCTGTTGCTGAGAAGGCTGCTTACAACCTGCCTGGGGAAGGGAAAAGGTTATTTTACAGCAGCAAACACTCAGATTCGCTACAGTGATCTGAAATGCACAGTGCTCTACTTCAGATCCTTCTGACACCTCTTCTAGTCCTGCCTCTTGAACAAAATAATGAAGCGGGACACGTTTTTGTGTGGATAACAAGGAATTCAGATGTGACTAGTGAAGCAATTTATGTGCTTGTCCATAAAGTAGGATTATTTAACTATTTAAAGGATACTCGTTGATGCAATGTAGAGCATAGTATAATGATGGATTTTACATTTCTTTTCTCTAGGATGAGGACCCTTATCGGAAGTCTTTATTTCTACTTCATTTCTTTCTTATTCAGTAGAGCCAATGGATTCCTAAATCAGAGAACATCTCCAATGTCTTCCTTCCCATTTTATAACTACTCTTACTTAAACCTCACTTCTGTATCAGAAGCACAAGCTCCCAAAACAGCAAGAGCTCTCAACTTCTCACATAATGCAATTGAAAAAATAACCAAAAGAGACTTTGAAGGTTTTGATGTACTGGAAGTTTTGGACCTTTCCTACAATCACATTAAGGACATTGAACTCGGTGCATTTGAGAACCTGCTCAGCCTTGTTTCTGTGGATTTATCATTTAATGATGAGAATCTTCCGGTATCTGATCTTGCACCTCACCTGAAACTCATACCAACCAGTGGGGCCTCAGGACCTTCACAGACTTATATGTATTTTCAAACATCAGCAGAGACTGCTCTGGAGCCTCCTACACCAGCTGAACTGCTGCCACGTTTGGAAGATCCATCCAATCCAGGAAATGTTAGCCCAAGGTTCAGACGAAGAAGAGCAGAGGAAAATACAACCTCCCCTCCAGCAGCCACGCTGAGGCCTGACGTGTGTGGAGCACCAATCAATGGCTTGCTTGACCTATCAAGGACCAAACTGTCTAATGAAGAGCTGGAAGCAAAACTGGATGCAGACCTCTGCCAAGCTAAGCTGGGTGCTGTTTTGGAGTTTAACATTAGTCACAGCGACCTGGAAATGGATCTTCTATCTCTGTTCGTCCTGTTTTTGCCAATGAAAGACATACGGTCCGTTGATGCAAGCTACAACAAAATAACAATTAACAACATAGACGTTGAAGCAATCTGTCACTTCCCATTCAGCAACTTTTCATTTCTAAATATCAGCAACAATCCCATAAACAGGTTGGAAACGATGTGTCTCCCTCCAACCATCACGGTCATCGATTTGTCCTTCACAAACATCAGTACAATACCCGCAAATTTTGCTAAAAAGTTATCTAAACTGGAGCGTCTGTATGTTCAAGGAAATCAGCTCATATACACCGTACGTCCAGACAGCCCCAGAGCAGCCACAAGGCCTCCCCCTGGAACTGTACATATCAGTGCCATTTCCTTTGTCAGAAACCAGGCTGGTACACCCATCGAAAGCCTTCCAGAGAGAGTGAAGCACCTGAAAGTGTCCAACTGCTCCATTGTAGAACTTCCAGAATGGTTTGCCAACAGAATGCAACAACTGCTATTTCTGGATCTCAGCAGCAATCGCATTTCCATGCTTCCTGACTTACCAATCTCTCTGCAGCACCTCGACATAAGCAACAGCGATATTAAGATGATACCCCCTAGCTTTAAATCTCTCTCCAACTTAACCGTATTTAACATTCAAAACAATAAAATTACAGATATGCATCCTGAATACTTCCCGTCGACTTTAACAACATGCGATGTTAGTAAAAACAAGTTGAAGGTGCTGGCATTAACCGAAGCCCTAGAGAACCTCGAATCGCTTAACGTCTCTGGAAACCTCATAACCAGACTGGAACCCGCCAGCCAACTTTCTGCACTCACTAACCTGGACAGCAGTCACAACCTGATTTCAGAACTCCCCGACCACTTTGGGCGAGCTCTCCCGATGCTGAAGCATTTCAATTTATCAGGGAATAAGATCTCCTTCCTGCAGCGCGGCTCCCTCCCAGCTTCTCTGCAGGAGCTGGACATCAGCGACAACGCCATCACTACCATCGTGCAGGATACTTTCGGACAGCTAACGAGTCTGAGTGTTCTGACTGTTCAAGGCAGACATTTCTTTTGTAACTGTGACTTGTACTGGTTTGTAAACGTCTACATCCATAACCCACATTTGCAGATAAATGGCAAAGACGATCTCAGGTGCAGCTTCCCACCGGACAGGCGGGGCTCGCTGGTGAAGAGCAGTAATCTCACACTTCTGCACTGCTCCCTGGGCATTCAGATGGCCATTACAGCCTCTGTGGCCATCCTGGTTGTTCTGGTGCTAACCGGCTTATGTTGGCGCTTTGATGGGCTGTGGTATGTGAGAATGGGCTGGTACTGGTGTATGGCAAAGAGGAAGCAGTACAAGAAGAGGCCAGAAAACAAGCCCTTCGACGCCTTCATTTCATACAGCGAGCACGATGCAGACTGGACAAAAGAGAATCTACTGAAAAAACTGGAAACTGACGGATTCAAGATATGTTATCACGAAAGAGACTTCAAACCAGGGCATCCTGTACTTGGCAACATTTTTTACTGCATAGAGAACAGCCATAAAGTCCTTTTTGTTCTCTCTCCCAGCTTCGTAAATAGCTGCTGGTGTCAGTATGAACTGTATTTTGCTGAACATCGGGTCCTGGATGAAAATCAGGACTCCCTCATTATGATAGTGCTGGAAGACCTCCCGCCCAACAGCGTGCCTCAGAAGTTCAGCAAACTCAGAAAGCTGCTGAAAAGAAAAACCTACTTAAAGTGGAGCCCCGAAGAACACAAACAGAGGATTTTCTGGCATCAGCTGGCAGCTGTGCTAAAAACAACAAACGAACCGCTGGTGAGAGCGGAAAATGGACCCAATGAGGATATGATTGAGATGGAATGAGAGATGAGGACTTACACAGACTGTGCCTGGAAAGTCAGCAGTCAAATAAAAGTGTTTCCACGATTACCTTCTGCAAAGCCTGCTGTGTTGTTATCCAGAGGGCTGAGACCCGAGCCCTGCTGAACAGCCTTTCATTTCTGGGCGCTTGATTTTCTTCAGCTATTACTAGCATTTCTTAAAATGTTGTGGTTGGCACCTGAAAGGAAGAACAGCTTGAGTCACACTGCAGATCCTAACTACCTTTTGGAGATTACTGCAGTAATAATGAAAAGTAGTGTCATTCAAATACAAATTGCTTCAGATTCTTAAATCTAGTACAGCTTCAGATAGAATGCACCAGGATTACAGTCAAGAAAAACACAAGCTGTAATAGTACACGGGTAAAAATTTCCTCTTGTGGTTTGGCACAAAAAGATTAAAGTCAGTGTAGCCACCTGAGAGATGCAAACGCAAATCCATGGTGCTGCCTCACTTGGGTACGTGGTGGAAGAGAACAGACTTAGAAATCTTTCAAAACCGCAGGCCAACATTAGAACTAGACAACCAAGAACAAGCTAGCAGAGTATGCCAGGCTGTACTGTTAAATAATTGGTGTTTTATCTAAATGCTGTTACCACAAACCTCTGAAGAACAGGCAAGAAAATTCTGTATAATAATATCGTAATAATAGGTTTAAGAAAATTTCACTTGACACAATCAGCCTAATCCATTTCATATCATTTCGGTGCTACCTCTGCCTAGTCACCATCATCACCTAACGCTACTTACTTATATCATATGAAAAAATAAAAGAATGATCAGCTATCTAACACATTCCACATTCAAGCGAGAAAAACAGGTCCTGGCAGGAAATAACTATCAGCTGAGAACAGATCATTTGGTGCAGCACAATCTGGACTCGTTTGTAAGGTGAGCAAACCCAAACCACCGATCTTTACTTGGCTGGTTCTGATAGTCCAAGTGGGCTAAAGAAAAGAAAAGAATAGATATACCACAGGAGAGTCTACAGGAAGTCATTTTCGTTGTACAACTGATTACTCCAGTTTAAATTGTGCTTGGAAGAAATTGTGGCTATGTATTTTCAAAATGAAATCACTCTTCTATTTACTACATCCATAAACCTCCTCCAAAAAGACAGTTATTAAATGGAATCAAAACCTTAAATCAGATATTGCTTGAATGAAGTTGTTATACTTGCCTATCACAGACACATGAACACATCGGCTGCTTTAGGAGCACGGCTGGCACCAGGGGTTAAGCAGAACAGTAACACAAGGTGCTTGATAGGGACTTAATTTCCTTTGCCTTAATTACATTTCACATAAAGGAATTAAAAGCTCCCTCTGTCCCAAAGCTGTACCCTCTCCTCTTTACTCCCACATGAACATTCAGTGCAAATTACTTCAGTGAACTACTTTTGTGAATAAGGCAAGAAGGAGTTCATCTCCTGTCGTGGGACGAAGTTCAGGAGACCCAAGACAAACACATGGTATGGAAGTGTGCATACATACAGCAGACTCAAATCTTCACGTTCCACGCTTCATGTCCAAACCAGTCTTAATGTCTATCTTAAACCCCCACAAGGTCCATCCCAGGCCCTGCCCTACATTCTGCAATACGAGATGGTCAAAATCCCATGTATTTTTACCTCCAAATTCAGAGAAATACAAAGAGAGAAAAAAGCAAACAACGCATCTTTTAAATACCTTTTGTAATTACGTTAGTAAGAACCACGTCTGGGCAGGGGGAAAAGACTTACTGAAATCATTTCCATTTTACATTGGTATTAGAAAGTTGTCTGCGTTCATTTTATTGCAATAAAGCCGCACTGAATTATTCAAAGTGAATTAAAATTCCGAGTGCTAAACAAAGAGCAGTGTTCACACACTAACAGCCTTCCAGGAAAATCCTGAACACAGCTGGGTTAACAAACAGCCCAAACCAACGACGACTCACACGCAGCAATGAGGCGAACGGTTCATCTTCCCATCGCGACCATTTTGTTGAAGGGCTGCCATTCTCCCTCCACTGGCACCAGAACCCTTGGCACGGTCGCTCTGGAGATACCACAGCTCTCCTGAAGCCAACAGCAGCTGAGGGGCGACTGCTTGCTTGGAAAAGATCTGTCCGCTCAAAGCAGTGACTGCCCGGAATTTAAACGCCTGCAGATGATTCCAGTTCACAAGGAGGTCCCACAACACACTGCACGACACCAGTGGGTGGATTTATAAAAAATGCTTCAGTTGTTTGCTCACAGTGTGAACCACTAGATAAAGAGTATCAGTAGACATATTAGACTTTAAATCAAACTGGCATCGCAGGACGAGGTCAAAGCCTTGTAATGGCCTGGCTCCTCCAACAACTTGGTACTCTTGCTCTAAAAGTTGTTCATACCTCTCAGGAATGTCTCGGCCAAACTCCTCTACTTCCCACTCTTAAATAAAACCACAGAGAAAGAGCAACCAGCAACACCAGAACAGATTAGAACATTCCAGAAGTGACTGCATTATTAACAGGAGGCAGTTCTGTAATACTGCAATATTCAGCCCTATCCTCAAATAAAACCTATAATTCATACTGGGCAGTTATTTCTATCAGATGAAAAGCACTTGGCTGAATGCATTATTTTGGGATATACAATGGCACCAGTCCTTACAATAAATGTACAGTGGAAATCAATACGTATACTTCAGAGGTTCGTTATGGCACCACAACTCTTCTCCCCAGTCCCCTCCTGGTGGCAATACATCACTGTCTGTCAAACCCTCTTGCTCCAGGAAGCTGAAATTCACAGAGATTTCGGTGCTGCTGACACTTGCTACATCAAAACACCACCAATCCTTGTGACCTTTAGCAAATGGAAATTTAAACCAGAGCATTACCAAGCATCCTCCCAACTCTTCCTTCCTGAAAATACGGCAAGTATGCACTTCAACAGACAACACTCCTGGCACAGCCTCAGATTGTTCTCTGAGATATTCTGCCTCAAAATGTAATCAATCACATGTCATCGAGTAACAATTCGAAATTCAAGCCTAAAATGTTGCCCTTTCTGACTTGACAGAGAAATTCAAGAAAAAGCCACAGAAGTAATTTTCTAGTATTCACTTCAAATGCATGTAGCCGGATGTTAACACTACTGTTTTGTTTTTTGTAAGCTGGGAGCAGTACAGCAATACCATTGAGTTCAGAACTCCAACAGTGATGGGCATCCCCTAAATGAGCTAGATCAGACCTGCTTTCCCAAGGTTACACTGAGGGTACGGGTATCGGCTTGGTGGAAGCGCTGCCACAGTCTTGCACCAGGTCGGTGGTGGTGTGGTAGTGCATGGCAATGTAGGATTTGGTGAAGCCAAAAGTCGAGTTCACCGGCTGCAAGCTATTGGGGGTGCTCGCCTCCTGGGAAGGGCTGCTGTTGTAGATACTGTAATAGGGCTCGATGCGAGTGTTCATGGGGGTTGAGCTGCTCTGCCCATAGTGCTGATGTCCGTAGGATGCCTTGGGACTCAGCACGCTCTCCTTGGAATGACTGGGACCGCAAGCTTGGTCCACAAACTTTTTCTGAGGCTTAGGAGACAACACGTACGCTGAATTGGTCTCATGGTGGGACGACTTGTTCCTGTTGACTTCCAGGCTGCCTTTGCCCATGGCTCGAAGCCTCGTCTTCTGCTTGCAGCAGAAAAAGACAAGGGATAGGTACTGCAGGCACCACAGGGCTCGTCTCCGAAGTCCGGCGCTGTTGCGGGAATATATAAAAGGGTTTAACCCAGATTTGAAAAAAATGAGGGTAAATCCACACAGCTCAAACTGATAGAGCACAAAGCTGCCGCTGCCGGAGAGCATGTCCTGCACCAAAGAGATACCCAGGGGCAGGCAGCACACCAAGACGGAGAGCACGATGACAACACACGTCACCACCGCCCTGGAGTCTTTGGCTGCGGACAGGTTGACGGCCGGCATGAGCTGCAGCCGGCCGGTGGCCGACGGTTGGCCCAGATGCATGGCGTAACTGTGAGCCTGACTGTGCTGCGGCTTGCCGGAGCCCCAGTTCCTGTACAGGGCGGGCAAGGCGTTCTGCCCGGCCCCGGCGGCCGGCGGCCCCACGAAGGGCTGGGGTCCAGAGGCGCCCACGGCCACCGCAGGTGGGCACTTCCTCACCTGCGCGTTCCTCCGCAGGGCCTGGGCGATCATGACGTAGGAGACGGACACCACGGCCACGCAGCAGATGAAGTCGGTGACGTAGAGGTAAAGGATGACCTTCCCATCCCCGCGGGCGAAGCTGGACATGGGCAGGCAGAGCCGGGAGCCGCGGGTTCTCAAGGTGGCCATGGTGGCCAGGGTGAAGCTGGCGGCCCAGAGCAGCGCGGCGAGCAGCAGCGTGCAGGGGAAGGGCGCGGCGCGGTGCGGCTGCTTGCCCAGCACCATGCGCAGGCGGTGCAGGGCGATCACCGCCACCGTCTTCAAAGACATGATGATGAAGCCGGAGCTGGTGAGGTGGAAGGCGAAGCAGAAGGCAGCCGGCACGCCTCGGGCCGGGTCGAAGAAGAGGACGAAGGCGAACATGGGGGCGGCCACCCCGCAGATGAACAGGTCGCAGAAGGAGAGGTTGAGGATCATGAAGTCGAAGTTGGTCCTGAATTTCCTGAGGGCCGGGTCGAAGAAGGACAAGAAGACGATGAGGTTGCCGTAGGAGCCCAGGCAGAAGACGAGGGCCAGCAGCGAGGCGCAGGCCGCCAGGGTGGCGGTGTGGGTGCCCTCCCGCAGCCCCGCGGCGGCGCTGCCGTTCCCGCCCAGCGGCAGCAGCGCGGCGGAGGGGGGCTCCTCCTCGCCCCCCGCCGGCAGCCGCCCCGACGCGTTCATCTCCGCCCGCCGCCTCGCCGAGGCCGCGGCCGGCCCGCGGCGGGGCCGCTCTCCCGCCGCCCCGCAAAGCGCGCGCGGCCGCGCCACCGCCGCCGCTCCCTCAGGGCTGCCCCCGACATGGCGCCGCCCGCCCCGCCATGGCGCCCGCCGCCGCCGCCGCGGCCCGGCCCCTTCCCCGCTCGGCGCGGCCGCCTCGGAGGCGCCTCCCGCCCCGCTTCTCCGGCCGCGCACACGCACGGCGGAGCCGCGGCCCCCCGGACCTCCGGCTGCCCGGGCGGCACGGCTGCGGAGAGGCTCGTGCTCGCCGCCGCCTCCTCAGCTTCGCCGCCGTGTCGCCGTTCTGCCTCTGCGGGCTGCGGCGGTTCCCGCTCCTTGCGGGGCGGTTGGGCCGGCCGGCCTTTAAGGGTTCTCGCAACCGTTCCGTGCCCAGACCCCAAGCGAGCGGCTCGAGGCTGCGCTGCCGCTCCGTGCCGGCTGAGCACCACCAGAGCACGGGCCCGGCTGTGATCGTCAGTGCTTCGGGCAGCTCATCTGCCTGCCCTTCGCCATCGCTTTATGCGCAAACTGAGCACGGGCAGGCGAGGCACAGAAGTGCTGTGAAAATGCAGGAGGTGCAGAACTTCTGCCTTATGTGCCGGCACTCGCCTTATGCTGCACATTTCTACATATGCAGACAAATATATGAGTCTGTCGTCTTAGTAGCCCGCCTCAACCCCCAGCAATCCTGCAGAAGCACGGCAGTGTTTTGTGGAAGCCTCAAGGCAGACAAGAGCTTTGTCACGTTACGCTGACATCCAAAAGCTCGTCAGTGGTTTGTTTTTCAACACATTTCCTTCTAAAAGTAAAAGCAGTTTCTGTCAGTAAACCCGTGACTCACGGCAGCAGCAGGCATGGCATGCTAAGCGTAACCCCCAGCTGGCCATCAGTCAGCTGTGGAACCACGCTCTGCCGCAGGAGCGCCAGCAGCCATGGGAGCGGCGCACTTTGCTCAGGGCATCCTACGACCTTGGTCTTAAAACGGCTGCATGTGAGATTAGGCAAAGTCCCAAATGCAGAGCATCACCTGCATTGTTTCCCGTGGCTTCAAGCATCCCAGATTGGCCACCGCTTCTGTTTTCACTCTTGCTTGTATTTTTGTTCCTCAGTTCTTTGGGTGAGCCCTCAATCCGTATGGGGTTTTCCATGGAGCCAGAACGCCCCTCGAGGTTTTTAATTCACAAACACCAGAGAGTGCTGAACTGTGTGATTAAACAAGGCATGCAAGCTTCAATTACTTCAAAGTGATTAATGCTGGAGAAACTGAGATGCTTGTTCTGGGTAAGTGAAACTAATGTGCACATGCTATCCACATCCTTCCAGAGCCAGGCAGTGTGCTGCACGCAGCTGGAAGCAAGGCACTGTGTAAGAACTTCTTTCTGTCTTAGTTTCACATTATGCCTAATGCCCGCATTAGACTTGGCTGCAGCTGTGGTGTCACTTATTTGCAACAAGAACACAGTCGCAAACAGGAGCCCTTTAAAAAGATAAGAAAGGCTGAATAATTCCCACCGTTACATTAGGTGGCTGAATGCTCAGACGTGGATGAACTTCCCTTAGTAACTAGATTAGCAGGTGGAAGCACGCATATAGAAATTCATATAGAAATAAAGCTGCAAATGCCTGATGAGATTTTTTTTTTCTTTGCAAGTGCACGTAGTTTAAAGGAGTTCGCTTGACTTTGACCTCGTGTGCTTCTGAAAGTATTTTAGAGCTGCTTATGTGCAAAATGGCAAAGGTGTGCACTTCAGTGATGCGCACAGAAATGCTGCAGTCAGTGGTGGGTGTCCAGCTGAGTGCCTGCAAAGGCTGCAGGAGGCAGCAACCACAAGAGGTCATTGGAACACAGGCTTTCACAGGCAAGAGGATGAACTGAGGCAGAAAGATCACAAAGGAACACGAAAAACTGTGCAGTCCCTTTTGCTCAGCAAAGCATCTCACTGACCCGGCCCTTTCAAATAGGCTGCCAGAGTTTTGGAGCAAGGGAAAAGAGCAGCAAAAGAAACGAGCCTGGGTTTTGGAAAGCAGCAATCACAGTTTCAACAACTTTTGCAACATCTTACACAAGGCACTGGAATATTTACTCTTTTCTTTATCATACTCTTGCTCCCCTCCTTAAACCAATTCACAACTCTAGATTTTGAAAACTATCGTGGCCAGCAAGGCTCTCTGCTTTTGGACAGTCTGCCTCTGTAGAACACAGCTAATTCCTCCAAGCACTGTGCTCTTAATACAGAAATCACAGATGATTTTGCTAGCAACCTTTGCAGGCAACCATCTGAGCCTTATTCTGTGCTGAGAGATCTCTGGACTCACAACTGCTTTACTGAGAGTTATTCTCCTTCCTAGGAAGAGGGTAGCAACCTTTCTTCACATCAACTCATGAGATTTTCCTCCCAAATATCTTTTAATAACTCAGACTGGGAGAGAGAAAAAAACATCAGTGCAAACCAACCACAGCTTGCATGTTATTTGTGCACGCTGCCATAAACATCTCAGCAATCTGCATCTTCCACACAGTTGAATTTTCTCCTGCAATCAAACCCCCACTTCTTTGCAGCAGACTGAAATTATCACTGCCCCAGTGCCTGAGGTGCCATGTTGGGGTAATCCCACTAAACCTCTTCCCCAGAGCATCTCCACCAGGTTATCTCCACCCTGTGGAGAACGTGGAGGTCTGAGGTCAGGTTTAGGTTCACTTTCCCTTCCTTACTGGGGCCCCATTCGCAAAGCCTCTGCAGAGTGACTGTACAGAAAGTACCTGATGGGGTTGATGGTCGGAACAGATTACCTTAAAGGTCCTCTTCAACCTTAATGGTTCTATTCTGTGACAGGGAATGGATGGGCACAGTGCCAGTGAGAATGTACAACTAACCCTACTGTGAGTTACAGACTAATTTAAGCTAAAATCTTGCAGGGACAGCATCAGCAAAACATTCTATGAATCAACTTTTTTTCCCCCCCTTCATCTTACCAGGCTACAGGGATTCTCCTCAGCATGGTAGGTAGAAAAAGAAAATTGAGTCTCAGGATTCCAGGAACGCTGAAGCTTTGAAAGAAAGTGCAAGACTGAGCGGAAAGTGTGGATGGGACACTGGGGATGCCTACCAGAACAACTGACAGAACTCATCCCTGTGTCCCAAGGACAGGTCTGCCAGCAGCCTGGTAAAGAAGTGAAAAGGCTAATAGGTGTATAATTCAATATGAAAGGACTGCAAGTCCTAGTTAGTGTGCCATATCAGATACAACGGCCATCCCTTCTCCTCTTCTATTTTTTAAATCAATACACAGTTTAGCTTGTTAATGACACAGCTCACCAATGAGCTCACGTGACTCTTGTTGCCACCTGTGCCACCCAAAAGCACAGTTTAAGCTTTATTCCCCTACTTGATCACTTTTTTTTTTCCATCAAGATGATCAGCAGAAGTTCTATTATTTTTCTTTCTTCCACTTCAAACTCATTTCTCCAATTTTAAGCGTCCACCTCAGGTTGGCTGGTTGTGTTTGAAGTCTCACCAGGAACAGGGTGTTTTTATGTAACAATAAAAGCTATTTTCCCAGTAATTAGCACTAGACCTTTCATCCTAATGCTGCCGGAACTCACTGCCAAGTTCCACAATAAACACACATCTCATACAAAAAGCTCAAAAGCACAGTAAACAACTCGACGTTACGTTCTAAAAAGAAGAGATTTCCACTTTAGAGACACACACACGCAAAAGCAGATGTTACAAACAATCCATTTATTGGGTCATAAACTACGTCCACAATTGAGATCATAATTTTGGCACTACGCTATACAGTGGTTACATCTGTGTGCTGACATTAAATACTGCACCAGGAACACTGCTGTGCTTTGAAGTTTGGAATGAGTCACACACTCAGCAGGTAGATCACTCGAAATGTGCCAGTGCTCCTCTAGGGTTGCATGGAAGTTGAAACACACCAGCTTACACGTTGTTTCAAGGTACCTCATGTTCTATGAGCTCATCACATCAGAACATGTGATGTCAGCATTCAGAGATGGCCACCAACGTTCATTAAAATCTGAATGAGACAGTAATAGTGAGATACAAGAAAACTGAAACAAATCCTCTGCCTCTTAGACATGAAGAGATACTCTGTTAAGGAAAATAATTTAGAAAACTAATAATGGCATTTGATTTGATACAAAAGCCAGAACTACTACATTATTAACATCTAAGTATGAATCTTTACAAATTAATCTCACAATGGTATTATGTAAAAGGTTGCAAACTGTACAATGTTTTGTCAATGCAATGCCTCTACAATTTATACAGTCTTTTACAACTATGTAACACATATTAAACATGTTGTTAAATAGCCAATAGATAGTCTCTGAACAAAGCTGCAGGCAAAAAAACCAAAATACAGAGCTTCCACAATCATTGAACAAGGCGTGCTTGCTCCAACAGCGACAACCTCTATGAGCACACAGTTAAAAACAGCCATCCAGCGCCTTTTCACACTGCGCATACAACTCATTCTGTAAATTCAACCACTGCTTCACAGTCCACAACTTCATACCATAGTTATGCAGAACACCCAGCGCCTTTCAATCCTTAAAAATATGCAGGTAATCATGGATTTTTATTCCACACGTGGACAAGCTATCTACAAGCTATCTACGAAGACCTGGCCAGGCAGTAAGAGCTTTCACTTCCCCATTTTGTCTTGCCGTAATCTACACTGCGCAGACAAGACCAGCTATTTACATGTCAACAAGATAGAAAAAGGCAATCCTGTCCTGAGATGGATTGAATGATACAGAGCCCTTCACCTGGTGGGCACTCAAATCCGAGTAGTGAAAAATAAACTCTGAGGAAGATAGGTTCCTGGTCTTTTATGCTGACTAGATTACAAGATGCATCAACAGAACTGGAGAGCTTCACTGAGAATATTCTGATTTGCAGCACTCTCCGGTTCTGCATATCTTTGATGTCAGGAAGCAGCTGGGAGGAAGGGTCAGAAAAAGAGGGCAAGAAATGTGCTGTGTAAGTCACTGTGTGCAATAAAGCAGAAACAAGAGTGATATGTAGCACAGGCCAATGGCAACGGGCTTGCAATAAACTCACAATCAGCATCCGCCAGCACTGTTACAGGAGACTCGGGGACTCCCACAGCTACTCCTGGGGAGGTGAAATTCTCTTGAATGGAACCAGGCCCCTACATTTGCATTTAAAAGTGGTTTCGATTAGGCATCAGGATTTCGAATACAAAGCTTTCAACAACTTTTTTTTTCCAATTTGAGTATCCTTTATTTTGCAGAAAGGCTCCTACATACTCATTTTTCCAGGAGGAATCTGAAATAAAAATAATTCAAAACAATTACTGCTTCGTGCCATCACCACAGAATAAAATAAAACTGAAATTCCATTTTATCTCTCAACACTACCACAAGACACCACAATACAGTAGAGCTCAGAACCCTACAGCTTAAAAGGAAGTCTAGAAATAGATTCACTCTTCCTAGATCTGTGTCTGTGTGAAGAGACACCTAGCAGCAAAGCTCCCTCTGTGGAAGAGGGAACAGTTTGGTAGCAGTTGCTCCCTATCACAAGACCCAGCTGATAAACTGCTGGGTGACAGGCTCAGGTCCTCAGAGGCATCAGAAGAACAAAGCAGCAAGCACTTTGCTCTAGTGATAAACTGACAGGCATTTCGAAGGCAAGCAACTGGCAAAAAATGATGAGAGGGAAAGTCCACATTCAAAACAAGCGTGTGTGTCCTACCAGAACACTAGGCTAGCACAGGGACACAAGAAGAAAATGGACAGCAGCAGTTATCCCCCCAAAATCTGATGCTGAACAGATCACTGGAGGGGCAAAGGACTTACATCTGGCAACTGAATTTTCGCCATGGTTTAAGGTTTACTTCCTACAATATGCTAGGCTGGCAAGCTAGAGTAGATTTCCTAAGACTGATGCTTTTTGACACAGGTCGACAGAAGCAATCTTACCTACCTACGCATAATAGCACGGTGAAACCAAGAGGTCAGTAAGCACCAGCAGCTGGTCGTCTGTGAACTGCTGTTTATGCTCCTGCCAGTTGTCGTGATGGGTCCTCCGGAAATTTGAGAGTGTTTTTTTCACAGTCATCTGCATAACAACCAATCAGCACTCACTGTGTAAATTCATAGATTGCAGCTCTGTGGCAAAGCTAGCTTTAAAAGTAGCAAGAACTAACTGCTGAATAGAGAAGCATTGAAGCAGCCACAAAAACAAGAACGGCTCTGGAGAACTCAGTATTTTATTTCTTCCCAGCTCTACTCATAGCCTTCTGATCAGCATCACAACTCTAACGTTCTTATAGAATGGATTCTTGTTCAGTTTTGAATTTGAAAAAAAGAAGATTTGAAGTGAAACGTTCCTTTTTTTTCCCCTTTTTGCTCGAGTTTTTCAAAGCAATGGTTCAGGAAAACACATCATAGTCAATATGGTTAAAGTTAAGGAATTCTTCAGCAGTAAGCACATGGTTAACATAGAAAAAGTTAAAAATCAAATACACAGAGTAAAATCAGTATTTAATTAAAAATCTCATTTCTAGAGCTGTTTATAAAGCGTTGTTCTAACAAAGTTTTATTGTTGCTGCTCTGGTTGGAATAGATTTGGAGGAAGATCTAGGAAATATCCATTCTACCTTTGTGCATATTCACAAAAGTGACTTTTTACCTTACAGAGAATTTCCTCACAGGTACAGCACTTGCAGCTGTTCATACTTTGTTTGAAAGCAAGAACTGAAAGCACAGAATTGCTCAAGATGGAACAAACTCACAAAGATCATCAAAGTTCAACTCCTGTTTTCTCACAGGACTACTCAAAAAAATCATGAGAGCATTGTCCAAAATATGCAGAATAAAATAATAGAGGGATTCAGTGATTTCATAGAATCCCAGCATGGCCTGGGTTGCAAAGGAGCACAGTGCTCACCCAGTTCCAACCCCTGCTGTGTGCAGGTCACCAACCAGCAGCCCAGGCTGCCCAGAGCCACATCCAGCCTGGCCTTGAATGCCTGCAGGGATGGGGCATCACAGCCTCCTTGGGCAACCTGTGCCAGTGCCTCACCACCCTCTGGGTGAAAAACTTCCTCCTGATATCCAACCTAAACCTCCCCTGTCTCAGTTTAAGACCATTCCCCCTTGTCCTATCACTGTCCCCCCCATTATTTACTATATATAGCCAATTTAATATAATAATGCATAAGAAAGCAAGCAGCAGAAAGCAGCAGAAAGTTTCTAATAGCTTTTTTTTTTTCCCTTCTTTTTAAAAGAAAGGGGAACTAAAAATGAGTCAAACTTATTTCAGATGTGCTGTGTCACTTAGGATTTTTACCTCAATAGGCTGAGGATCGTTGAGATGGGCACTGAGGTCCATTAAGAGCTGTGGCATCCAGGTCGGTACGTCGTAGGGACTTGACAGAATACAGGCGCTCAGTCCCAGCACACCAGCATGGCGTTTCACCAAGTCTGCAATCACAGAACGCTCATTTATTTGCATTTCTATTATCCAAGGCATTGCTCAAGCATCTAAGCTATTTTAGGTTATTGGCATAAAGAATGTAAGTACCTATAGAGCTCACGAGTAACATATAGTGCATCTCCACTGTTCCCATGTTAAAAGAATGTTCTCTCCAGCAACAGAACTACTTGATGGGCTGGAAACCCAGTCCTCCTGAGTTAACAGAATGTGACCAGAGACACTAAACACTTGGACAGAAGGCAAAGTCCCTAATAAAGGACACAATAAGAAAGGGAACTTAACTTGGGAGGGGTATGAAATTATGTTGTAGCAGCTATGGAATTTTCTTTACTGAGGAAAAAGCTTCCCCTCATCATCTTAACTACATGAAGTGCACACATGGGCAATGGAGCCATCTCAAGTCTCAATTCTGGGAGAAGTAGTAAGTTAATTTAACCTAGGAATACAGTGTTTTGGGGTTTTTTTTTGTAGCCATGCTATTCTTATTTATAATGTAAATCAAACACCCAAAGCACCTCAGAAGGATTAGGACTGCACCATACTACTCATAGAAATGGTAGAACCGGTTATAGAAGGAACAACTGATTGCTTATTATGGGTTACAGATGCTTAGAAATGAGAAATATTTGCATGGACAACCACCTTGTGTTTCTTTAGATCTGTCTTTAATTTCTAAATACTTAACCACAGGATAAATCCAATTCCATCTGGAGTGCTTGCAGAATGAACACTTAAAGGCAGCACGAGTAGTTTGCTTATTCTTAACCTGCTCCCAAAATGCACAGTTTGGGTCTGTGAAGCCATTTTCTTACCACCAGAAGGAATTGTATCCACAACTGAACCCAGGTCTCGCTTCCGTTTTTTTGGTAACCTCATCTTGCACAGCTGTTCAAAGTGGGTCTGCATGGGACCATCCATAGTGAGAAAATTGCACTGTAAAAGACCACTGAGTGTGGTAGCAGCCATTTCTCTCACCTGCAACCAGAGACAGTACATACCACAATTACTAAGCAAACATGCACAGCAAGCAGCAAGTATTTATTACCTCCACACTTTCAAGCACATCCAGGTAGGCCAAGTTACCAGTCTTCGACCAGGGAAAGCCTCAACATTTTCGTCCTGCTGTCCCATAGGTCACATACTACTATTTAGCTACAAAGTTCTTTAGAAAACTAGTGAACATAACTCTACTGCAATACAGAACTGCCTCTACATCCGTCAGAATGTGAGCTGCTACTTGAGCAAATAATGTAATTTAACTTCATTGTCAAGAAATAGCCATCACAGACAAGCTTAGCCTTAGGTAGTCTGAAAACGCTTTGAATGAAAACAAGATGAGCCATCCCAAAGAACATGCCATACAATTTCATTAATATCTTTGTATCAATGTTAGTTTTACCAACTGAAAAAAAAACCAACCCTCAAAAAGGTACATTTTATTCGAAAGCATTCTTCCTCCCACCCCTCAAATGTATGTGCAGACATGAGGGCTGACAAAAGCAGAAGTTTTTAAACAGAAGGCACAAAGTATATTTACAGAATGTCATGGGTGGAACCAAATCAGCTCGAATAACCTGAGAATTCTTTGAGAATTTACAGGCACCAGGTTAATAACCAACAACAACTAAACTGCAGTGGTTCACAGTTGACAATTCAGTTCTTTAATGCTCCAGCACTGCTTACTGGGTACCAGTTCTTTTGTTTTTTGTTTTATTACTGGAATAAAAATGGAATCACTGCTTGGACAAATATTCCTCTAACACTGAAGCCCAAAGGAACAAAACCTACTGCAATTTTAACCTGCTGGCCAATCGATTTAAAACTCAGATCTGCTTTTTGACTCCCTCTACGCTGCTACTGGATTACAAGTACAGACAACTCAATCGCCTGCTTTCAAGCTATCAGTAATTACCAATTCACTCCACTTACTCAAATCTGACCAAAGCATAACATTCTTCAACTAGAAGACCACTGGATTCCCTCAAACTCACTTTCAATGACTGCAGGCTGACAAAATCCTTGTAACATTTAGCAAACAGAACTCAATCGATTTGCTGAAATACTGATAGCTGTTGCCTGATTTACTGCTAAGTACAAACTGTCACAAGTAACTGCAACCAGAACATTTGTCTATCTGAAGTACAAACATCTACCAATGCTCTGAATCCAGTGCAGCAGATTATAACCAATTACATCCTTGAACACAATGTTCTGAACCTCCACAAAGCAGTAAGTATAGCTGCAAGAGCTACAATAATTAAACATTAGTTTACAATAAACATTAGTTAACAATAAGCTCTTGAGACTTCATGCCATTTAAATTTCTACGCCATTTTATTCAACCTTTGTTAGCAGCATGCAGAAATATGAACTGAAAGTCTGCCAGTATTGTTTAACAGCACTTTGTGAGTCTCTTAAGAACGAGGCTATTAAATGAAACATGAAGTGCTGATGCAAGACCCAAAATAGGCAGAAGCTTGGCTGTAAAGTGAGCAAGCTCCCAAGTGAGCTGTATTCATTTACATCATTATTTGCTGTATTAGAACCATTTTCATTTCTAAACTAATAATCCAAATAAAATGAATGCTTTGTTGCAAGATGCTCCTAGAAGCAAAGCTTTAAAAATCGGATTAAAAAACTAATCATGCATCACATCATCCAAATAAGTTATAGACCACCACACTCGCATGACGGCCCACTGAATGTAAAAGCTGTGGAGGAGTAGCAGAGTATTTTTTTGGTAGTTGCTCAGCACTGACTGACCAAGATCTACAAAATCACAACAGAATCAGAACAAAAGGTAACAGAAGCAAAACAAACATCATCAACAGCACAAGCAAAACTTTAGTGCAGCAAGTGCAGAAGACAACTTACCCAAGGAAATACTCCAGCTACTGTAATATTGCAGTGTCATAAGAAAGGTGCTTATCAAGCCATGCATGCATTCTGTGTATTCCATACATGGACTTATAAAAATAGGAACAAATTGAACACCTATCCACCACATAGATCCCTAGAGTGAATTCAAAACTGTAGAAAAGATGCTTCCATATGAACTTGGTTATCCCCTAAGACATAACCTCAAGTTGAATACAGCCACTTTCACTTGTCCTTTACTTCTGACTGGGTAAATAGAACTGCAAATGATTCCCCCTGCTCTGATATGATGATTATGTTACAGGGATATGAAAATCAGATATTTAGCAGTGGTTATACTTCTATACACAGAGACGTGATTTTTCTCGAGTGTATATTCTTTCTCCTTGGCCAGCTAAAAGATCACAGCAGGTTTTTTTTTTTGTATTTGGGTTGGTTTTTTGTATATTTTTTTTTCAGCCACTGTACTTCAACCAGGCTCACGATTCCTCCTTCGCTTTAAGACAACAGCTTTCCCCCAGCACAGCAACCTTTGATCCAGGAGACCTATGTTTGCAGCTGGAAGCATGGAACCTGCATTCAAACAGTCACACTGCTGTTTGACATTCCATGCAGTCCCTGCCATTGCAGTCTGTTGCAATCATCCTCACTGACAAAAACCAGGGTAAAAACACCCAACACCAGCTAAAGCAAGGGGTTCTACTGCAACGACACTCATGTTCAAAACCCAGCATCAGAGAATTCTCAACAAACACAGAAATCCCTTTGCAAAATACTTCACCTTGTTCATTTCTGAAAATAATTGACAAGATTCCTTTTTTCAGAGAAACATTCAAGCTTCCATGATAGCAATGTGATTATAAGTGGTTATGAACATAGGTAAAGTCTTTGATTAGCACCTCTGTTAGCACAGAGGAACAATTTGGCACGTTTAAAACAGCTAAAGTGCATTACAGTGAATAAAAGGTATTTTTCAAAATTATATGAGATTATGAAGTGTTCTGACTTGCAGGCAACAACCTGGCTAGGATTTCTAGGCTTTGCTTTCAGTAGAACAAATAGTGACATGAAAGACATGAGAGATCATCTCAAGATTAATACTGGCATGACTGAGTGAATTATCTAAGTGCTGTTCTTTTTATGTCAAACATTAAGTATTAATTCATGTATTTCAAGTTATTTCCAATTCCCTGTTCACAAAAGCAAGCTTCACATCTCAGGTGTAACTGCTGCTTTTAATGTAACTTCAGGAAGAACTACAGCAGGACTTCAGTTTTGGCAGAAGGCTATCATACTTCACTTTTCTTCTCTAGAAAGTAGAAAGCACACAAACAATCCAAAGATGGATTTCCTTGATGTCTGCTAACAATGCAAACAAAACAGAATGACAGTGAAAACGATGCTGCAGGGCAAGTTGAACAGATGGAAGGCTAACAGGAAAGGCTCTTCACTGAGCTTGAACACAACTAAAAATTCTTAAACTAATTTCATTTAATACAAGCCTTCGCTTCTGTGCATTTGTTGTACAGAGTAAAATATTTCTGTGATTCCTCTCCAGCTTTTGGAAGTTTGACAAACAAGATGATGAATCACACCAAGGCAGCCTTTCCCTACCACCCCTCATTTTTATCTTCTATCTTCCAACTCTGATAGCACTTCTCAGGGCGTGCTACACTCCTGGAACACTCCAGGACCTTCAATAGTACACACGTACCAAAGCCAAGGCTTTGGATGTTATCTCCCCCTGTCTGTATACAGTGAAGTATTACTAGCTCAAGAAACTAAGAGAAAACTCATAGGAGTGACAAGTATAATTCTATGATTCTGTGTGAGGTTGCAAACGATCACCTTCTTGAATAATATAAGATCAGTTACAGCATACGTTAGATTGCTTTGTTACACATGCAACTTCTCCAAAACTAATCCACTCGTTGCAAGTAATGAAGTAATTCTTTAGTCAGTGGGATGCTAAATTGCCATTAATTAGCTAATACAATTAAAGGGGAAACAGATCTACAGAGCAATAAATAGCAGTTTTATAGAATTTTCAAACAGGAAGGTATTTCACCTTGTTGAAAATTAAGTTCCTACCAACACCCATGCTAGTATTTATAGAGGATGAAAGTATCACTGCTTCAGCTGTACTCAAAACTGAAAGTAATATTCAATTCCTTTTAACAAGTATGAACAACTGGAATTTTCATCATTGTGAACAGCTGCTTTTCTGAAATGGAAAATTAAAGTATTAATTAAATTAAGTAAAAAAAAAACACCAGAGTATGACAGAAATTCTATAAAGCTGCATATATTTTCAAAACAGAAAGAATGCTAAGTTACTAATTTACCCCTGGTAGGTTTTGTTCATAAACTTGACCAAGTGAAGAAACCAGTCATGTGAAGCTAAACAGCTGAGCACTGATGTGACTTACTTCAAGTTGCTCATCCTCCAGGAGTTTTATAACCAGCCATCTGATGTCATTGACTGCTTCCTCATTGTTGAGAAAGATGAAGAGATTGTAGAACACCATGGTCTGGAGGTAGGTTAATATGGTATACCTAGCATGCCAAGAATTGCTTCTTGCTGTCTACAAGGAAAAACAAATAACATTACAAAACAAAAACGTGAAGAAAAGTGAATAACATACAAAAAGATAAAAATATTAAAAACCTTGTGGGAAAGTTGCAAATTAAGTAACTTTTCTTTTTCAGATAATCTTTTTTTCCCACACTTACTTCCCAAAACACACAATTGTTTAAACAACAATTTATAATAATAAACAAACAAAACAACAAAAATGCATCAGATAACACAAAGCTTTGAGCTGTTCTGATCAGACTCACTTGTTTTAGCACCTGAAGTACCAAAGGCACTTGCTGAGGATACAGCAAACCCTGAGACATTAATGATAAACACATCTTTGCATCTCTTTTGAGTTCATCGTAGCTATTGTCGTTTTCCACTGGTGCAATCTGTAGAACAAAGGGAAGAGAGCAAAAAACTAACATTGGTAATTAAGCACTGCTAACAGCAAAATCCTGAAAAAAAAGTAAAAAGGTGAAATCTCATAAGAGAGCAGTAAACTAGGAAAAAATCTGATCTACATTCTCAACAATAATCTCAACTGACATCTTTGTTCATCTCAGAAGAAGCTCACCTGGTAGAGCTAAGCATTTCTATGGCACCACATATTGCTGATCTAAACTGTCAGGCTAATCTGAAGTTCTTGATGATTAAGTTGTTTTTTAAGGCTTTAGTTGCCCACAGCAATTGGTGTGAAATCCAATTTATGCATTATTTTAGATGTAGGTCAAGAACTGAAAGCATTATTGTTAATTCAACTTCATTTTTGCATAAATAAGCCTCTTTTTGGGGTAATTTATATCACTGCTGGATAATTGGCTGATGCTTATTTGAAGCAAAATATGCTTTTGAGCATGCAAATATGCATTATTTCATAAATGTGGCACTAAATTACACAACTTCATTAAGTAGTACAAGGATTAGAGGTGCTGCCACCTAGAAAGACCTGTTCCATCACAGAACAAAAGAAGAAACTTAGGAGATAAAGATTAGGACAGCAATAACATGCACTCATTCATGAATTTAACATGCTTTTCACCTGCAAGTAATAAATACAGGGGACATTCATCTTTAAGTCATTACTTGGACAAAGCCAGTTAGTAGACAAGATTTACCAACTGTAAGTGTACATTAGTATAAGAAAACATTTGGGCCTTATCAGTATGCATGTTTTCTGAGCCATTATTGGTTTTCTTCTTAAATAAGAATGCCCTTGTAACTCTGGTTTATATGTAGCATCACTTCTTCCATCAAACATTACTAATATACAGCAGCAATTAAAGCAGATACCTTGAAAAATAAGGGTAAAAGCTGGAGTTGCTCTGTGACAGCTGTAGAGAAGGACCGTCCTGCACTTGCCATCAACCACTTCAGAACTGTTTTTAAAAAGAGAAACAGCCACTGAACAATACTACTACTATTACTAATAGTAATAATAATAAGACAGTAAACGATAAACCAAGTTCTTTGCTACAGTAGCACAGGGGATTGTTATATATTACACCGTATTACACTGTGCTGGCAGTTAGGTTGGACTCTCTGAAGTTGACTTTTAAACCTCAGACCTGAAATAGTTACCTCCTTGTTACAGTACAGATCTGTGAAGTTCTGTACTGCAGCTACATGACCTGCAATCCTCAATCATCGTGTCCTAACACACCTCCATTTGTTAACCTCATTAAGTAACTCACTTGTTTTCAAGAGTTTAATGCCCTGAGTTCGCTCGTCCTGCTCTCCAACGCCGTTCTCCTCCATAACGTGATTCTGAATTTCTTCATCTGCTTCCATGAGGGGTTTAAGATTTTCAAGTATTCGAGTGGTAAATTCATGGACACGAGGAGACTTAGTTGCAGCAGTATTTGGCAAGGAAACATCTATCATGAATATGTAGGTCAAAACACTAAGAAAGGCAAAGAAACAACATAGAGTTAGCATGACTGTGGTTGAAAGAATATAGCTAGAAGTGATCTTACATAAATTTGCTAAACTAATAAGTACTGAACATCAAAAGCACATTTCCTCCCATCTTATTTAAAAACAAATGTTCTCCAAATAGCCTCTTTGCAGATAACTGAAACAAGCAGGGCTAAACTGTCACTGAACTACAAACTCTTCCTTCCCCTAAACAGATCTGCAAGTAGTTGTTAAACCACTCTTTAAAGAACTCCCTGTATAATTATGCCTTACTAGTGCAAAGTTAACTTGTTCCTAAGAGCTTTAGAAATCTCGTACATAAAAATAACAGGCCACATGCATGAAGTAAAAATGGAGAACTCATCTTCAGTTTCTGAGGCAAGTTTGTTAACGATAACATAATTTCGATCCAGTAGAATTCACACACATTTGTGTGTGTGTGATAACAGTCACCACTTCAACGTAGCTATTAAGAGACTCAGTTACCAAAATATTATGAAAAGAAAAAAATAAATTGAACTGCAGAAGAGAACACTGACCTTCCTATTCTCTCTCTAACGTTTTTGTAAACCTGGGTGAGTTTAGGTTCCAAGTACTTTAACAGTCTGTGCAGCAGCTCTGGTACTCTCCATTCCTGCTGTGCAAGGCCACCTTGTAGCACATAAAGTCGGCTAGAAATCAGAACAAGACATTTACAGTCATACCAAACTGTTTCTCCCTTCTCCAGCCACCCCAAAATCTTGTTTTCAGTGTTGAGTGTGTCAAAGCACAGAAGTGCCCTTGTGTGCATAGATGGGTTAACATCACAGAATGGAAGAATAGTACTGCTGTTATGCCAGTTCCAAAACTTCACATTCTATTAACGACATTTAAGGGCATGAAACTTGATGAATAAACTGCCACTGTGTTGAGAAAGCTAACCAAAAAGGAACAGTTTTGCTTCTACAAGCCAGCTGCCACAATACAGTCTCAATGTATTTCATCCATGTTTTTATTTCCTTTATTCAGCCACAAACAGTTACAACTAATTTTACCATGCATCGACAAATGATCCTCCTTCACCACTCAAAGGAGATTCCAACAGCAATTCAAATAACCAGTGCAGTTTCCTAGGATCTCTGCTCTCCTGAAAATAAGCAGGTATCAGAAATACGAAGCACATTAGAGGTTTGTATGTAAATATTGCTTAAACAAGTTAAGTTTTGACAAAGATTTTATTTGCACAGCTTGGGCTTATTTTTTTATAGTGCAAGGTTAAATACTTTTGCCGCAACAAAATCCAATATGAAGAAAATACAGTGAAACTACACAAAAATAAGTTTTTAACTGCTTGGTAAACCAAGTAATATAGAACAGAAGAAACATGAGTTGTTTTTCTTTTCTACGTACATGAATAATCACATTTGACACAGGAATTTTACTAATTAACTGTCAGCATTTTGGGTGACAAGCCATGCTGAACTTTGCTGAGAGACTGCAGAGTTTCTGATACTTGTGACCCACCATTCACTCTCCTCCTCAGAGGATCCTCAGCCCACCACAGTGCACAGAAATGCTACTTTGTTAGAAGATAACTGGCAAGTAATTTTTCACACCTGCACACTTCTGAAGCAAGAAGGTGTAATTTGAACAATGCTGCTTAGTGATCAACACAGTAAGAGCACACTTGTACATCACCCAGTATACTCATACAGCTCTTCTGAAGAGGTACAAAATGAAGGCTTTATGTCCTTTCTGAAACGTTACGTTATCTAACTGCAACGAGCAGAAGAAAATTACCTAAGCAGCTCTAAGATTTTCAATGGATGTCACTTTCATATTGTATTTACAGCTCTTAGCTGTAGCTGATAAAATACATCCACTGTTTTGAAACTCTTCTTTACGTATCCGTGAAACCTGGTCATCCCGACGCAACGTTCCACAAGTGCAGCTGCACTACTTACACACGAGGTTGCTATGCATGTGCCCCAGTCGTTGTATGTCTCCACTGTAATGTTGGATAAAGCTGTTCGAAGCAACGGACAGAGAAGCTTCCAAAGTTTTTCCACCTGCTCAGCAAGAAGGCAAACCACAAGATTTGTCTAATTAATGGCTGCTTAAGCTGTGTGAACCCAACTCCTTCCATCTTCTCAAAACATGGGAAAAGATTATTTCTAGGAGTCGCTATTCTACTACATTTGTAAAAGGGAATAAGCATCAGAGCTAAGATTTCAGGAATATATCCATTTTTTGCAAGGTGCTTTGAAATACTGCAGGTTATGTGAGCACCATATTCACAGTGACTTAAACACAATCAGTCTGCACACACTACTTAAATATCAGGCTATGCACACTTTGCTTTTGGTAGGAAGGCAGTTTTAAACACCTAAAGCACTCCCTCCCCACTTTATTTATTTGTTTTCAAATGAAAACACTAATTCTCTCAGAATTACTTCTTAGCATAGAAATACCAGACATCAAAGTCCAGCTAAATAAAAATGTACAGGCCTGAATTGAACATAAGCAGCACTAATTCCAATTGGAAAGCTACAGAAGACATCAGCTTTGCTAAGACTTTAATAGCTAACTATTTTTTTTGTTTTACACTGTAGCATTTTGTTATCATCTAGCATTATATAGGCTCCTAACCAAGCTAGGAACTGCAACGGACCAAAACATATAACTTCTTCCAGCCCTTTCTTGGACTTTAATGACACATCAACAGCCTTCAATTTCGCAGGTTGAATGCATCTAATAATTCAAGCTTATCCCTTAACTGTCAAGAGCCACTCAAAAATACTACTACAGCACCTTCTCAAATGTCCAGTGTTTAGAACCTCTTATCAAGCCAGCTATAATTTCAGCAACACATCGCTGGGTGCTTTCATGGGAGTCTGACACGAGGCGTTCCAAATGGGGCTGCAGAACTGGCAAGAAGGCATCATCAAAGTTTCTAAAAAGGCCCTGTAAAAGACAAATTAGCTTTCACTAATTACAGGTCTGAACTATTGTCTTTGTAAGAACATATGATAATGAAGAACTTCAGATTTGAATACGCAGAAAGTGAAATTACAATGCTTTTATAATTACATATTGCATCCTACAGACTTGCAAATCACTCTTTCCACAAGCAGTTCAAAAGGAAGGGTTAATGGAATTAAGCACAACAACATACATATTTCCCAACAGTAAGACACAAGATGAGTGCGACTTCTTCACAATAGGATAATCATCTGCAAAAAGGAATTCAATTTGGTTGTGGAACTCCAGTTACCTTGAAGAGGCAAAATCTGCGAGGATTAAATTTGTCTTTTCCTTTTCTGTCTTCTAAAGACAGAAATTTTATTAACTGTTCAACAAACTTGGGATCAGAAAAATGATCATATATAATTTGTTCTGCCTGAAAAAGAAGAAAAAGAGGATTAGCTTTGCAGTGTTTCATCACCACAGTGATATCACAATCCTTTCAAAAGCCATTTCCATTTTATTTCTACTTCTGGCAGAAAACATGCCTGGATTATCCATTTCTCTCTTTAGTTTTAAGGAGAATATTACGTAATGTTTTTGGTGCCACCTAATTTTTAACCCTATTAATGACTTCAGATCATCTTCCCTTTCACTTGCACAACCAATACAAAGAAGTAATTCCCACTGTCATTAATTACCTCCTACCAAATCTGATAGTTTTGAAAGTTAACAATGACATTCTCATTAACACAGTTATACTATTATCACTGATAGAGAAAATGCAACGTTTCTAAAGTAATTTCTTATATGCTAACACAGTTGGTATGAAAACGAAGTAGAAAAATGCTTTTAAAAATGCTCTTTGAGGATCTGGGCTCTGAACAAGTATCACTTATGGCTAGTTAACAACATGATTATAACCATGACTCAGTATTTGAGTTCAATCTCCATCTTTTCAATCAAGCAATGTGTTTCCAGATGTTTTATGTAAGCGTTTTCCAAATAAAATACTTAGGTTAAAACAAAGAATTCAATCTCCACAACTACGTAAATCTGTGGACAATATTTTAGAAGTGTAGACAGAAAGAAAGAGTAAAAAGGAGAAGCAGAATAAAGAAAATCCACACAAATGAAATTCACTAAAATCTTTACCTCTGTCAATTCATCTCTTCTTCGTCCAAGCTTTGGCTGCTGCTCGACTGGAGCATAAACTGTCATAGTCCTGGACATTAAAAAAAAAAAAAAAAAAGGTAATGTTTCAAAGTAAAAGTAAAACTTACCATCATTTTCTGTGTTTGCTATATTAAAAATAGGATTCATTGACTTCAAAAAAGCAAGACTTGCAAGAAAATTTACAGCAAAAAATTAAACCTATAATGACAATGGTACTGCTACATAGCAAGCAATCCAGGAACTACTAGTGATAGACTGCTACACATACTTTGAAATCACACTATTTTCAAATATGCATTTTTAATTTTAAACCAGTGTATAATTTTGATGGAAGAAGTTTAATAGAAATAAACAGTAAGCACTTATAGTACCCACAACAGCAAAGAACACCAAGTAGGAACTGAAAAACGTACAGGTGGTAAAAAGAAAAACCAAGTAAAGGATAAATAATTTGTTGTTACTGTCGTTCAATCAATCAAAAAAAAATCTAGTATACATTCCTTAAGTTCTGTTTTTTCTGCTGAATTTCATGATCAGTTGATGCAACTGGTTAACAGTACTCACTGAGGCCAGGTGTAATACCCCCAGTGAGTCTTCTCCACAAAACAGCACGACTCCCACGCCTCCTTAGTCTTTGGTAAGCTCCGACTGTCGTAGTGCAGCCACTGGTTATCCAGTCTGTCACCAGCCTGAATACTCGAAGGCTTAGGGCTTCCACCTAGTTCAAGAATAATTTAGGTGTGATCAAAATTGTTCACCAACAGCTCCAGTAAACATTGCAACTTATTTAACCTGAGTTTGCATCTTTGGTCAGTTTTTTTCCCCATCAAATCTGTACCAAGATTTGCTCGGTGAGATTAAAAGCAGTATTCAAAAGAAACAGTAGAAATTCCTTTATGAATTTAAATAAACATGCCATTTGAAATGCTGAGACAAAGAAGGCAAACAAGTCATTCTCACAAAGTACAAGGCTTTCTGAAAGGAGAATGACCATAATGTATCTCTGAAGTTTTAATTCACTAAAAATAACTGAATAGTTTAATATATACAAAGTGACACACATAATATTTACAACACATAAAGTATATTAATACATAATAACGTAACATGTACACTATGCTTCTAAAAAAGACAAAAAATGTACTGTTTAGTATTACCTCTTTTGTTTGAATGGGACATTAACCAGAGAGAAATAAAAAGCTTGAGATTCCATGTTGACTTAAAGCAGAAAAATCTAAAGAACCTGTTAAAATCTCTTATTTTAAATAGAACTTACTTATTTCATATGGGCATATGGGCACTTTCTTGTGTGTTCTCTTGAGCTGCTTAAGAACACCAGCCACAGCTGAGATGGCCACCTAAAAGACAGAACCAGGGATGACCACATCCATTTCATACATTTCCCACCAGAAGGCTGTTTCATCATCTCATCAGATACAGTTTAAGCCTGCTTCTCTGCCCTAAAAACCCAACAAACACTGCAGCTAACTTCTCCACAATAGTGGTTGCAGTTTCAGTCATTCAGCAGACAGGAATCAAGGGTGGCATTTGTAGAGCACCAACATCTCCCTGCTCCACAAGGAGGTGGCCATTACCTTCAAGTCTCACTAAGGAGACAAGCAGAATGAAAGGTACCAGCCCAGAACAGATGAAATTGTTTCAAATAATAAGCTACAGATGTAACAAAACCCAAAACAAACCCACACATACATAAAAGGATTCTAAACTAAATAAATACAAATAGGCACATTTCATGTTTTCACAGTTTACAGACTTCCCATCATTTAGTGTAGCTCTAGCATCACCAAGACTCTTGGATTAAAAGCTTTTAAGCACAGAAATGTCTGTAGGAAGGTGGGTAGGGGTGCACTCCCCAGTTTTTGTACTGCATCACAGCAGAACAGCAAACATCTGTGCTAAAACCCATTGGGCTGCAAATCAAAGAGGTAGTCATGTTGGTCTTACCTTACGAACTACAATTGCATCATGGTTGAGACACTGCACAAAAAACCTTATGGCACGGACAGGCAGTATCCTATCATCCCTCAGGAGCAGGGACAGAAAGCCAATACTGATGTGCTCAAACTTCCAGGGACTGAAAATGAAAGCAGACAGTATGTAGCAGAGTTTTGTGTGCACTGCTCTCGCACAGAAATGATCACACAGGTTGTGTATGTATAGAACATGAGTGAACAACAGTCTGAACATGTCACTGCTATAGTCAGTGAGCTCCACTGACAGCTAGGGACATCTTCAACTGCTCTGGGAACAAGTGCAACTAAAATTACACCCAGTTGAAATGCCAGGATTAAAATGGCACCACTAATGTAGGATACTGACCTAAAAGGTCATTCTTTTAAAGGTTTTATTTTTATTTTTTCATATGATGCCACCAATTAAAATCTATTTGGACATCAGTATTATGGAAACATTTTTTTTCCCACAACAATAAACAGCAACAAAAATATATACCTTAATCAACAACAAAGCTGAACTCCAGGATGTAACTTATATTAATAAGACTAAACCTCAATGAGAATAAATTTAAGACTCAGTCACTCATTTATCTGGGAGACAGTAATGCAGCATTCCCCTACACAGGCCATTATGTTTCATTGTGGACAAACAGAACCCACACATGAATTCAAAAGGGCCTCCCAGGTTTTTCATGTACTTTTACAAAAACAACAACAACAAAACCAAATAAACAAACAACAACTTTCCAAGCTAGCCACAACCAACTTTATGCAAAATTTCTACTGACAAACTACTTTTGGACAACTACCTGAAGGGCAAAAAGTATTACTCAATCCTGGTCATTCTAACTGTACCTCTTGATGGAATTGATATTTATTCTTGTATTCAACTCCAATCCACTATAAAGAAATAAAACATTTCATACACATGAAGGGAGACTTACAGATTTCTTTGTTCCACACAGTCCAACAGCATGTTGACCAGATTTTCATAGTTTCTAGGCAGGTAGGAAGAAAAAAACAAACAAAAACAATCATCAACCAGACTCTGTTAAAAGAATGACATAAAAGTAGATTACAAGTCCCTCACCACAAGGTGAGTGAACACAGTGCAGCAAACACAGTGCAGCAAACACAGTGCAGCAAACACAGTGCAGCAAACACAGTGCAGCAAACACAGTGCAGCAAACACAGTGCAGCAAACACAACACCAATTGGCAGGACAGGGAAAAGGAGGAGGAAGGAATCCAAGTGTAGAGGAGAGAGGCTGCCTCTCCAAGAGAAAAAGCTCATCACAACAATTCTTGGACACTCCCTGTTTGTCTGAGATTAGCTCAGCTATTTTGGCTTATTAATGTCCAGCTAGTACTAAACAGTACAAACCAGTGATGAGGGAGGTTTAACTTACCGCAGAGCCTCGGCATTCTTTTCTTTCTGCCGCTGAATCCCTAATTGTATTTCTTCTGAACCAAGTGGTGGGAAATCTAAACTGGGATGTCCTGATCTCTGCAGCATAACAGCTATCTCAGTACATTGCTCTGGAACCTATTGATAGAAAAAAGCACAGATTTCAATCTGAGGAGCAATCCCGAGATTTTTTGTGCTTGCTTCTGCTTTGAAATAAGGAGGCTTGAGAATCATAGGAAGAACATATCATTTCCTGTCTGCATAGATGGGTCCTCCAAGTAATGAAGATAACTGTTCACACAGCAGAATTTTTTCTTGCAAGCACATATTTTATTTTAAAATTAAAGACACACTTTAGAAACTATTTTTATAAATTAATATATTAAAATATTAAAGACCTCTATTAATTATCATTCATTGTTTAAAATAAATCATGCCATTTATTGATTGGGAAAAAGACAGTTCTGCAAATCTGTACAGTGTGGCCACAGCTACACACGCTGACAAGGTTAATTTAACTACTCAGCTTCACCAATACATACACTTAAACCTGACCAGCAAGAAGCATACTAATTAACACTGGAAAACTAATTCAACTCCCTTTTCATTAGGAAGTTTAACAAAAAGTTACATTTCCAGTAATAACGCTTCAATTTAAAAGATACAGGTCTACATTCCTCTGTAACAGAAGTCAGAACAGAATCAACATCAGAATGTTAATTCAGATAACATAAACGAGTCTCAAACTTCGTGCAGTCAGACACACTGAGAACCCAAGCCACTGACTCCAAGCAATCTGTCACTTACTGCAAAATCCAATCCGATCGTTTCATATTGCCTGTGGATTTTTTCTGCTAGGTCATCAAAAAGTCTGACTATGGATGGCTTTTCCAAGGACATCGCTTGGCTAAGCCCAGAAGAAACGATTGCTGGCCATGTCTGTGCAATGCAGTCCCAATCATGAAGATTTGCCAAGCACACTCCACTGTGATTTCCAAGAAGACAATATAAGGCACCCTAAAAAATTAAAGATACAATTTATTGTATCTTTAATACAATTTTTAATACAATCTTTAATACAATATTTATTGTAAAGATACAATTAATTTGTATCCCAGATAAATGCAAAGTGCTGTTCATCTAAGATATCTACATGTGTTCACTCACACAGAACAAAAATTAATCTTCACGTTACCAAATCATTAATATGCCACTGCACAGCCTCAGTGACAAAACACTGTTTGAAATCATATTTGTGCTAAAGACATGTTCTGACAAAATTACACGTCCTGACAATTAGCTACTTCACAAAACGGACATCTGACTTTTGAATGACATATAGAACAAATTACTAAATGAGTAAGGATCACACCTGGTTCTTCTGTAAACATATTCACACCTGGCTGCAGACTAATCACAAGGCTGCTGACTAAGCCCAGACCTGAAACTGCTGACCGAGCATGATGTGGATGTAACAGTTGTGTGAGAAGTTGACAAGAGTTGTGAAACCAAGAGTGGCTGGATTTCACTGGTGATTAAATTGGAGCTTCATGAGAAATTGCTTAATTTCACAGATAATTGGAAGGAAGTCTTGGGGAAGCCTTACTGTTGAGTGAAGTCTTAGGAGGAATAGTACCTAGCTCACCATGCCAGCAATACTGAACAGGCTAAGACTGGGTAGGTAGCACTATCAGAAATGCCAAATTGTAGTACTGCAGCAAATGCTGTAATGTAGGAAGACTGGGATCAACTGGAATAAAGTAACTGAGTTTAGCTTTCTTATTACAGAGAAGATGTAGAATGGCAATAAGCTATGGAAGCAATATAATCATATGCTGTCTGACATTAAATATCAGGAAGGTAAAGTAGGATAAGAAGCTAGATCTGTTGCTCTGATCACACAACAAGAATCCAAACCTGTCCCTGAGGTCAGGAAGACTGAGGAGGTGCAAGGTAAGGGAGGGAGCACAGTGCTTCCTTGGCCAGGAAGGGAACACCTGGACAGACTGAGCGCCCCCAGTATCACTGCATCAGCACCACTTCCAGACAACACCAGAAGTTACCTGCTTTTACTACAATGTTTTTCAGTGATCAGTTTTTTGTCCAGTTTGAGTTATCCATTTCTACTGTTAGAGCTGACTGAGCTGCTTTTGTAACACCTGAACACAATGAAATGAGGAACAAACAAAATTTCTTCTGACAACGCATTAAACCCAAATAACTGTTCATATTAGTTGTGCTTAAGCTATGTGCCACAGAAGTGTAAGAGTCATGCTTGTAAAAAAGTCAGTATTGCCCCTGTAAGTACACTTTCAAAGACAGACATGAAAGAAAGTTAATGACAGTACTTTGAATTGCTGCTGAGTGACATCTTGCCGATCTGGACGCAAGAACTCCAAAACCAAGGGAATGATATCTCTGCAGCAAAAATTGTATGTTCCCAGAGCTGTGAAGAATGCTTGCTGAGCTTTACTTCTGACCTGTGGGAAGACAGAAATCACTAGAAAATCACCTGAACCAAAAATATACACTACTTCAATTTGTTTTGTTAGGGTGCTGCTATTTCACCTATACAGAATTCACGGGATTGATCTGTGCACTGAAGCATGTTACTTGTTGTAGATGCTAAACAACACACTTCCCATCATCCTTACAACTGTATCTAAATAAACTTGTTTCAAGCATTTATTTGAGAAGAGCAAAAAACTTCTTTATACTGCCAAAAATGGTCACTATATTTTTAAGATCACTTCAAAAGCAAACAGCCAGCATACAGGATGCTATATGCAGAACTCTAAAGAGCCTGTAGACATTGTGGATGGATTTGAATTTATATGTACATGGAATTCCCAAGGGCTAAGAATTCATAGTGCATCCACTGCCACATCTGTTTTGTATATTTTTTTTTCCAGATTTTATTATTATTTAAAAAATAAGCTTGCCTACTTCCTAAAAACAGATTTAGGAACCCAGTGTTATTAATCATATTGGAAATATCACATCTAAAAGCCTCAAGCTAATATATTTTTAACTGAAATTATTTGTCGAATTACTGTTTTTGAAATCTAGAAAATAAGCTCAAAAACGTGCAGCCCTTAGGCTGACTTTCCACCCATCCTTAATTTGATGAAGAGTGGACTATGTCTAAATTGGTAACTAACATAGATTAGTAATTAAAAGTAATTAAAAGCTTCATATTGCCATGAAAATGAATTGAAAAGTGAAAAAAGTATTAGAAAAAGGCCAACACAGTATTTCAGAACTTCAAAAAATGGTTACTTACCTGGCCATATGAACTTGTGGACAAACAAAGAAGATCTCTGATCATCTCCTGGTGGGAGGTTTTATATTCACAGCCTTCCATTGTTAGTGTTCTCAACTGAATTGCATTCAGAACACAAATAAAGGATTCCTTTTAGACTTTTAAAATGCCAGTGAAACAGCAGTGCAGGATCACTGCAACTTTAACTAAATGACAATAAGACACATCAGCTTTTCTAGTAAACAGGTTAATAATACTATTAAGTGAAAGTATTACCTCATGCTGCAACATAACTCTGTCTATCAGCAAAGCTCTGATATGCTGTTTCTTTCCTTGAAGCTGAAAGGAAATACATAACTGGGTTTAGATTTCAGTATTCACAGAGCAGCCTGTACTGACTGAATTTCCACCTGGTACTTTTTATTTAATGTAGAAAATTGTGAGAATATACTGGGTTTTTTTCCCCCCTCAGGTAAAGGTTTTCATTTACCTATTTTCATTCATTTCATCTGGTAATAAGTTCCCTCTGCAACCTAAAGGAAGCTCTGGTCACACAAATTACTCTGTTAACAATTATCAGAGCAGAGCATCATGCCAAGACTCAAAATTCTGGTCTCAGGATGCTTAGTGGTGGGTTACAATTCCAAAATGCTAAGCATACGATTTCCAAATAAAGATACAAACACACTGCAAAGCAATATTCTTTCACAGAAATTACATTTCAAAATCATGAAAGTTTTCTTTAGGACTGTAAAGAAAATGTGGAAAAAGCCTTCTGTGCATTAACAGCTGTTCTCCCCACACACTTAAGTTTTACAAAGAATTACTGACCCTGTTCTCCATTGATTTTTTCACTAGGTTAAAGCTCTTCCATCGGGAATCGAATTCATGTTTGTGAGACCCTTGGAACTGCAAAACATCACTAATTATCTGCAGAAAAGAAATGATGAGAATGAATAATTATCTTCCAAAGTCAAGTCATCTTGTTTGCAAGATAAGAAGTATGTCGTATCTTAAGTACTAAAAATAATAAATATACCTTTATTATTAGGAATAAAGACTTGGTATCATCTTCTGAATTATCAAGTATGTAACCTGCAATTTGGAAAAAAATAATGTATTATCATATAGGAAAAGAGATTTAAAATAAACAATTTCTGTAAAGCTTAAATATTACAGGCAAAGTAAAGGAAACACGTTTCTTATGTTAAATTTAACATAAAACCCACCATACTTCTTATATAAAGGTTGAACTTTATACTTACGTAACAACTTCCTTGTAACCCTTGCAATAGTTTCACGATAATTCTCTCTTGATAAATCTGTACAAAATTAAATATATTCTTTATTTTAAAAACAAAAATTAATACTGCAGTACATCAGCAGAAACCCGGAGCAGACTGCTCAGCAAACACAGTACAGACTATTGGACCTTCCTACCCTGCCTTGGTGGATGGTTTCATTTATAACCACAGGATAAGGCAGATTGTTTAACATATGAAAATTAATGAGTTACACACTAAGCAGGATAAAAGAGAAAGCCAAAAGAACACAGATGATACATCTCAGGGGATTAAGCCAGTAAGAGACTGGGGATTTGTTTCCTTTCAAGGAACAGAGGAAAAGACAGCTCCGATCTGAGTAAGAACAGAAATACAGAATCGAAAAACAGGCTCAATAATACGAGCAAGTTCCTTAGAAAGTTTTAAACCAGGATCATCTTGAATTGATCTAAAAGATGACTAATTTAAAGCCCATTCTCTATTACATATCTTACACGGCCACAAATGCGCTGCTTGTAAATTAACTGACCAGATTTTACAAGTGTCAAAGCAACTACAATCAATCATCTGAACAGCAGTTACTGTGCCTCCAGCTCTCACTTAAACTTTCCTACTTGGAAGACAGTGAAGAACACAATGAAGCCCGAGGACAAAGCTACTCTGTCAACTTTGATGTTTCAGACTCTAAAGAATTGGACTCAAACAATCCTTTACCACTGAAGTATGACTATTAAGTGCCCAGATTGTGTGACTGACCCTTTGATCTTCGAGCAGTTTACTCAGTCTCCAAATGTACTAGAAAGGCAGAAGGGAAAACTATGTGATGCCTCCTTCCACCATGCCAATGACTAGCAACTATTTTAATAGCAACGTTCCTTTTGTGAATGAACCACAGAAGCCTCCAATACTCCAGTGTTTATTTCATATCTGTGTCTTTGCCATAGCTGAAGATAAAATGGAGCATGCACAAATATCCCATGTTGGCCCAAGAAAGCTCTTTAATACAGAGAATAATCAAAACTATGCTTTCAAGAAGAATCTACAGCTTTCACAGGTGAGTAGAGATGGGAAAACAACACAACACTTCGAGCCTGTCTGAGCAGAATTAGTTTCTACTTACCATATTCAACACCTGTGTACAGTTTCGTCTCTTCCAAAGATACCAGACTTGGTACCCTGTGTGAAAACAAACCAAATATTACTACACAGTACAGAAATCACCAACTACAAGAACTTTAGTGACATTTGGTTAATTTTAACAAGCAAAATTTCATGTTGGTAGTGCCAAAAAGGTTCGGGTTCACTAAGTGTTCACCCTAGTTCTCTAACAGTTATTAGGAAACTCTACTAATGTGTCAGACTGCATCAGAGACAAGTACACTGTAAGGATACTCAGAACCACCGATCTTGATTTCTCATTTATCAGCAACTCAGTATCTGTCAAATCTATGATCACAGTTGTCATAACAAGCAAGGCTGCTAGCCAGCTTAGGATAGGAAGGCCCGAAGAATTTGACTGCTGAATGGCAAAAGACTGAAGCAAGATCCTTTCCTGGCAGATTAAGTTGATGGAGCTCTTCTGACTTTGGTTCCCATAATCTACAGGAACTAAACTTGTTACTTCAAGTTCATAAACTATGAAAAAAATAAACAAAACAACCATACTTTTTCCAAAATTTTGGTCTTTTTTTAAAGTATATTTTTGAACCTTATTTACTTCATATATAGCCACCATAAAATACAAATTCACACATCAAGTTATGCTAATGAATGCAAATGAAATAAGAAAAGAAAGCGTAGGGCATGTTAACTACCTTTTTTCTCCTTACTGTATTACTATGAACAAATTTAGGCTTTTAACAACAAACTATTCTAATGTGCTTTGGAAAGAAAGTCAGGAGTAAAAAGTACCACTGTAATATTAAACAGTTTCAGCAAGTAATCCCTATAAAAAAGAAATTTTTCACCAAAATTGCATCAGCAGTACCATCACAGAAAACAAAGCGATGCAATGCGAATCTACTCCTATTGCAAATGCTAAATAACACATCAGAAACACCTGGTTCTACATCTGAGCACTCCCTACCAGGTACTAAGAGAAGCTTTCAGGCAACTGAAAAATTCTACCTGTCAGAAGTAGAAAACAGGTTTATTATAAACCTGTTTTATATTTATATATATGTAATTATTATGTAATTATTAACATATATATGTAATTATAAATTATTTATATTTATATAAAAAAGCAACTCATTACAAACACGACTGCTGCAATTACTATACTGATTTGATAGAGGGGTGCAAATCTCAAGAAAAACCTTGAAACCAGAGATTATATAAACAGATTTCTCAGCTCTCAAGACACAAGAAAGTGACAGTCCCAAGATTAATATCTTAAAGGAGGGATGGAAGAAAAAGCGAACCTTCCCACCACAAATACTTCTTAAAAGAAACCTAACAGCTAAATTAATAATCTCAGGCAGAGAGACAGTAAGTAGTTATTTGTACAGTATGCTGGATATGCTGATAGGTAAACAAGCTCAAGCTCATAGCAGCATGTTTTTCTCAAGCATTTTAATACATTTTTACATTTGAACACTTCTCCCTGATAAGAATTAAGTTCACGTTTGGCTTTTCTATCCATGAGACAGCAAGGAAAGTTCAAGTGTGATTTAACAGGTTTCCCTCTGCTGGTCTTCAGAGACTGCAGTTTTTTGAGCTGTCCTGCAGCAGTTCTTTGCCAGCTAGCCAAATATCCAGCATTTAAAACCAAGCAAAACAATGCTCCAGGATCTCTGTGCCCTCCAGGTAGAAGCCAGCAGCAGCAGACCAGGAGCAAGTCAACACAGAGCACTGCAATCCTGACCCAGCCTGGGACCGCTCCCACAAGCCGTGACATCGTTCCACACGCAGAGCCATTCGTTTCTGCAGGGCTGCTAGGAGGGTGAAAATTCCTCATTGAAAATGCAACAGTTTTCTAGTTGGCCAACTAAAAAGATCCATGCCGCCATACTCTGCATTTCAACTCCTGGTCAGAGAAAGCTTATGGCTTTGCCTGGGACAAACAAAAGGAAACAATGTGTTTTCCATAACCACACAGTCAATACCCATAGCAAGATTCTCACTGCAATACTTCATGCAGTGCACAAGTAACACAACGCTTCATTTCGTATCAATACAAATTGCCAAGAAAGCTTAAGGGCAAAGAGTGTCCACAACTACGGCTAGAAGAAACATTCCAACTAAGCAGAACTTTGAGGAATTCATTCCCTTATTCGCTACAGTGCAAATCCAGAAGCATCCTCATCTGCTAACAACTGATGTGCAGTGTTTATACAGCTTCCAGACATTTCACTGAGCATTTTATTCAAGTGTCTGTAGGCATCTTCCTCAGCAAGACTTCAGCAGTAAGATCCACCTTCTCAGAAACAAAACTTTTCAGCATCGCTTCATGGAACCAATTTCACACTGCACCACAATCACTGAGGTTGGAAAAGACCTCTGAGATCATCCAGTCCAACCACCAACCCACCATCACCATGCCCACTAAACCAGGTCTCTCAGTGCAACACCTACCCTCTTCTTAAAAACCTCAAGGGACACTGACTGCACCACCTCCCTGGGCAGCCTGTTCCATCTAACTAACCAAGCTGAACCTAAGAGGTGGTGATAAAGTCCCTTGACTAACTCTGTTTCTGCATCCCTAAAGCAGCCGCTGAGGATCACCTGGTTAATACGCAGGCAGCAAGAATGGGAAGCAAACAGGAACTCAACCAAACATCAGTGAAAGATTTTTCAACCTCTAAAGGCATTATCTTCCTTGCATCTGGAAAAATCTCTACTTGCACACCATTACAGTCATTACAACAGAAAAAAAACCATTGACATTATTGTCAGTTACTGCAGACCCTTAGGGAAAAGGGTAGACTACTTGCACAGAAGCATTAGGAGTGCCTACACACTGCACAGCAGGCAGCATCACACTGTGCTTCTGCCAGCATGGAAAAAAGTGCATGCCATTTTTCTACACCCATGACAGGTTAATTCACTGCAACTCTGACCAGCTGCATCAAAACCTCCTGCTATCAGAAGGGATTGCTCCTTGCAGCCTCCTCAATTCTTTTCTTCCCTTTGCCTTTTAAAATAGCATGAGGTATTTTGTAGTTAAGCTCTGATGGTTATTTTCAGAAAGATGTAAATTATTTCCATAAATTATAGAAAAAAGCAGGGGAATTTGGCTCACAAAGTTGGGCAAAAATGTGGGGGAGAGAGGAAAATCATACAAACTACCTACTGTTTGGTCTCAGAAAATGCCGGAGCATTATGAAATCCAAACCATTTGAGCTCAAGTTCTCTAAATAAAGCAATCACTCTTAACCCTTCATAGCAACCTGAGCACACATACACACAGGCCAAGTGCTTCTGGGTCCACCAAGTGCATTCAGTACCAAACCCACTGCTTTTCCTGTTCAGAGGCTTCCAGTCAAAATGTTTTTAAAAAGGGAAACTGATAAATCAGTATGAAAACATTAACCTAGATTGGCAGGAGACTCAAGAAGACTTGAGCCAACGTGCATACTTGGAGATAAACAACGGGTTTGAAATATTCAGCTAGCATTTATCAAGCAATGTAAATAAAGAAAACAAAGCTTTTTAACATGAAGAAAATAGAAACAGAAAAGCTTTGTATGTTAACTATTCAAGAAGCAAATCCATTCCCAACCGACACAAGTTGGTAGGGATACAAGACAAAGGCTCTTCTTAACAAGGAGCAATATTAAAGAACAATAATATTCTGAAATTGAGTGCTCTCAGGTGCTCAGTGTCAGGGAGCAAATCTCTAGAAATGGATCAAATGACTTTCCACACAAAACTTTTCATTCCAGAAGCGAGCAGTGTAACAAATGAACATTAATCAACATCCTTCTAGGAAAATAACTGTAATACAACCTCTGTGATCAAACAAAAGAATCCCAGGTTAACAGTACGATGGCAGGAAAACGCATTGGGCTTCTTTCCACACATTACTAGAGAGGTCCTGCATTTCCAGTAGATGTTTTCCTACTGTAAAACAACTTCAAAAGAATGACAGCAACAACAACCTCCCAGCAGGAAAAGGCTTCAGTGTCAGTGGGAAGCAGCCTGTATTTGTGGCTGCAATTTGTTTTTTCAAGGTTCAGGACAGGAAGGCAGACTGACTGCTTCTAGCAGCACAGTGACCAAGCAGTGCCTCTCAGCCCTCCTGAGGACTGCCTCGTTGATGTAATACTACAAATTGAAATTTACCTTTAAAAAAACAAAACCAAACCCCTCATGAGAATTCTGTGCTACACCACAGGTTGATTACACCAACCAGTAAGGAAACGAGCATTCAGCCACGCTGTGGCATCTGTGACAAACGGTCAATATAAAATTTCTGTAATTAGCTTTCTGAGTTACTTAAATGAAAGAAAAACACCAATTAGCTCCTCATTCACTTCAGTCATCTTGCTCCATACCGCACACACTGTTATGACTAAGTCAGTTAAATTAATTAGCAAATTAAACCAATTAAAATATATGAAAGCTGCTTACAAACACCAGCAATAGTAAGGCTGAGACAGCTGTAATATAGCAGCTATTTATTTCCCTCTTACTAACTGGATGTCCTTTAACAAAACATACCTATGCATGAAGGCCAAAAGGTATCAGTATGTTTTAGCTTTATAAACAAACAAACAATTAAACATATTGAAATAATATCTCTTCTCCTTCCCTCTTCACTCCTGCCACTGCCTTCCCCATGGTCCCCTGCACAAGGCTGCAAACAGACCCCCAGAACAGGGTTTGCAAATACTTGGGCGATAGACGTTTGTCAAACCACAAAACACTAAAGGAAAAGAGCATCTGGGCAGAAGGAGCACTCTGCACACCAATGGAGGCTACAACTACTGATTTTTTATTATTATTTAAGCAACACTTGCATTTAAAATATTCCTACACTGCCACATGAGGACAGCGAATATTACCAGCACCAGTGTTAGCTACTGTGCCCACTCAGTACTTAAAACAGGCACTCTGTGTAATTGAATTAACCACTGACAACAAACATCCTTTGGTTTCAAATCAGTGCTTCATGTACATTCCCAAGCCTGCTGCTACTGTATGCAACTGCTATCTTAACAAAAAACATCCCAAGAGCTCATAAAACAACCATAACTAAAATGAAACCCTCTCTATTCTAAAGGAGGTGCTTTTGCTGAACTTGCTATATACAGCTGGCTTCTAATCTTTCTTGCAGAATGTGAACACATGGCACAGAAAGCAGCCTGTTTAATATTGCTTTTTAATAAGAAGAGGTCTTCTTCCCTACAAATATCCCAGGGATTTCCTAGGGAAGGAAGAGAAAAGACTGAGGCCCTGAAGAGCACACATTCCATCTTGGCACCATTCTGTGATGCCCACTTACTTACAGTAATCCACTGAGACATACATTTCATAAGAAGCACCTTCAAAATGAACAAAATTGCATAAAATCATAGAATCATCATCACCATTTGCCCCAGATGGATCACCCAGCCTCTCAAGATGTTTAATCGATACTGATCTTTGTAACTGCTCCTTCCAAATATACAGAATAAACTTACAGGGAGCTAACGTGTATTTGATAGGAAGTCTGTAAAACAGTGATGGGATCTCCTGAAGTATTCAATCCACCTTAAGAAGTCAAAAAATAATTATCTGTGCACATATCCACTCTATTTCCCTCAGATTTCCCATATTATATATATATTTGTTATATGTATGTATATATATATATATATATATATAAATATGTGATAATTCAAATTATTCAAATCACACATAAAAAGAACTGAAGGATACTCAAAATTCACTCAATTTCAGTGGGGAAAATCCATAGCCCTGTATAAAGATTGAAAAGATACACTGCTGTAAGTATGGTTTCCAAAAGCCTCAATGTAAATGTAAGTGGCTGCAAAACCTATTATTTCATCAGTAAGTAGAAAGCCTGTTCAGAGTACAAATAATGAAGGATTCTCAAGCTCTACAGTCATTAAGTAGAATAAATTATTACATGTCAAAATTAAGATTTAAGAAAAATAAGATTTCCATTTCTTTAGTCACAGATTGATTTCTGCTGCTGTATAAATTGTGTTGTATATACATGCTGTTGTATAAATTGTATGTATTCAGTAAGGAAGCACAGATAACAGAACGAAGCAGATCTTCCATTCAAAACATTTATAAGATGTTTGTCTTAACCTGTACACTAAGAGTTCACAGCTCCCACCCAAAAATACCAAAGGATGATCCTAAACAACCCAGACCAAGAATGAAACCACAGACATGGTCCCAAGTTAAGGACTGACTGAACCAAGCAGTGATGCTGACATGGGTCCCACATCGTATTACTGGTACAAGAACAGCCAATAACTGCAGTGCCCTTCAGGTGGCCTTCTTCTAGAAGATATTCTAAATCAGGCTAAGTACCCTGCACTGTCTCTTTAACTAAAAGATTACTTAGATTCCTTTGTTTCATATAGCCAACGGTAACGGCCTCTGCACAGCACTCCAGCGTAACACATGCTCTTAGATACTCTCAAAAGAGAACTCTCCCTTTTGCAAGGAGCTCACAGCAGCTCAGCACCCAAAGTAACACATCAGAATCTTGCCAAAGTTCTTTTAGACTTCGAGCAGTCAAAACTTGAGCCAAAAACCAAAACATCTCAGAAGTGCATTTCCAATCACCAAACAAAGACCTCGCTGTAAGCCATGTTTCATGTTTCAAAACATGATATATAAATACACAAATAGTGAGATCAAATTCAGTATTCATATTTCAACGCAGTTTCTCAAACAAGCCAATACTTAAGCAGCAATCTATGAAACGAGTCTATTCAAAGCCCAAACTACTATAAAGCAACAAGCATTGCTCTTGTTGCTTCCCAAATGAAAATTCACTCAGGCATCTTTGCTGGAGTTCTTATTACATTCCACAAGGGTAGGAGCATTTGAACAGGATTTACTTCCTACTTTAAGATAAGAAAACAGCCAGAAAGAAGCTAAGTTCAGAATGTGTGTTTGTTCAGGGAGATTATTAGAGATGGCAGGCGTCCTCTGGAGGAGAAAAACCATACAAATATATACCCAGCTTCCATTTCCTTCATATAAAACTGCATCAGCAATACAATGCTGTCACCTACCATTTAAAAACATTTGCACAGCCTTGCACAGGAAAAGATTTAACGTTATTTCATGTTTTAAGCACTCCATTGCTTCTGCAACTCATATTTTAAGTTTCTGCACCTTTACACACTGGCATGGGTTAAAAACAGTCACTAGAAGCAGCTGGGTGTCAATGGCAGTAAGAAAATACTGAAAAAATATGAAGTAATACCATAATATGCTAAAAACATTTGTGATAGATAAATAAAATGTACTTACAGGTGAGCTATCCTTTCTCCTTTCAGAGGAGGCAGAATATTCCCAGACCCAATCAAGCAGTTATGCACTATGGCAAGACACTGCTGCACGTCATCTCTTAAAAAAAAGAAAAGCTGATTACTGTAACTGTCTTGTGAAATACTTCAGAATATACAGAAGATAAACCATATGTTTTGTGATGTTTCATAACAGAGTCTTTTTAAGCACTGCTTGCTTTCTGTAATCAGATTCTATTATTTACCATCAACACTCATGGGGAGCTTTTGAAGTCTGCAAGAGGAAACTTAAGGATAATGAGACGCACTAACTTCAAAACAGACAAACAAAATACTCCAAAAAAATTATTGTTTGGGGTAAAGCTGTCTGTTCTGCAGTTAGTGTGTTTTGTTAGTGCTATTGTTGGGAAGAATTTCATGAGATATAAAATTTATGATGTAAGAATCAACAAAAATGCTACTTATTGAAACAGTGCCATTTAAAGCACCAGCAGTTTTATCTGGCATCCTCGTTTATTCACACTCATTACATCCTCAGCCACTTAATGCATTCTCTATTCCTGCAGCTACTATCTCGTATTCCACTGTAATTTGCAATTCAAACACTCAGCTAAATGGCCCTGATCATCATCATTTATTTCTTTAGGTAGCACAGCAGAGCCCTGACCAATTCAAAGCCCAATTCTGTTATAAACGAGCTGCTTTACATACAAGGTGCCAAACAGAAACAGAAGAAAGCAAAACAAAGAAAACAACAACATATGCAAATAAGCTAGAGACCTATATGGGAGACATACACTTTCTTCCTTTAGCCTAAGTATAAATTACAATTGCAATTAGGTGGCACTGATTTGTCAAGCACGTATTGCCTTTTTCAGGAATAAAGCAGTGTGGGACCCTGCTAGGACAGAAACATATAGTTAGGAGCCTGATACACTGTGCTACACGTAGGGCAGCACTGTACTGTATGAGATACGATGTTGAACAATGAACAGCTGATGAAGTATGAACACCTAAATTTAGCTATATCAAGGCTAGGAGGATTTAATACAAGAAAAAGATTTCTTGAGAGGACTGTAAAAAGCTTCAGCTATTTGAAACTTGTAAATGCTTTAGCATGTAATAAACCCATGACTGTCTTGTGGTTAGGAAACTACCCTTCAGAGCCATGGTTTCACGCTAACAAAGTTTAACAACATTGGCTAATAATAATCTTGCCTCTGCTCACGCAGTGACACTCCTTTACCTCCTGAGTTACCACACTGCCACTTTCTGCAGGACCACTCTATGCACTCCATCCTTTCAACTGTAGGAAGGGGAGCACCAAAAAGATTTGCAAGCCAAATTGGTTCTGCACCCCATTTCATACCTCAGGAAAGACAAACAGTTATACTAAAGTAACAATAGAGAGTGCAGAGGAAAAACTTTCTTGCTGACTAAAATTTAAGAGTCATAATTTAGGGTATGTATCAAAAACATCCATTCCTCTGCAACAATATAAAGAGTCCTCAGATTTTTTTTTTTTTTTTTAAAGTTTTTCTGTTCAAAATAATCTGTTATCATCTGTTATCAATTTCATGAAATGCACTTCCAACTTTATGCACTTTGAAAAGTTAAAAACCTGGGAAAGATACTTGGAATATCCTAAAACATTCTAACATTGCAGCATTTTGCTCCTTAAGGTCTGTAGTGCTAGTACAGCTGGCAGCAACCACTTGAAGACATGAGTGGCTAAAGGCATTCCCTCTGTATCAGGTATTACCACTGACCTGGACATTTCTAGTTTTCCAGTTGCATAGTGCTCTAGTTTGGTGAGCTCAGGTTGAAGAAAAGTGTCCAACAAATAAAAAGCAAAGTTTATTTCTTCAGATGAAGGAACGTGCCACTGGATGTCCAAGTTCCACAGGTCACCTGGTTTACCCCAGTCCTATATTAAATAAAGACATCTCATATTAATCAAACAAACGATACAAATCTTAAAAAAAAAAAACAAAAAAACAAAAACCCAAACCTTTAGAAAACCACTTAACATTACTGCAAAGAACTTGCTATATTCAGAGAACTTCAGGAAAAAACAACATAGTAATCCCAAACCTAATATACTGTCTGCATACACCTGGAACATAACACATATCTGGAAGGACTAAAAGGCAAAGGACTGTTAAGGTGTAACTGAAGTAAAACTTTCTTGTTTCTTTGGCCAGATTCAAATTCCAAAACATTATTGCAAATTCTGAAAAAACACCATATCTCCTTTTTGGCAACAGTTTTGCAGTGATTTATTTACACTCCTTTTTTGCATGTCTCCAACATTACTTGCTGTATCTAATGATAACATTTATCAAGTAATGTGAAAAGGAAAAAGAAAAGGCCATATAGCAGGTAAAAGATTAAGTTTGTTCCAGTGCTGTAATGCTTTCTCTGACTGGATATTTTAGTGAACAGCAAAACTCTCTTGCAACCTTAACACTGCATTTCAAGATAGCTAGGTCTCAACTGAAGGCATCATATAATTACAAGATTAAGAAACATGAGCAGACAACTTTTGCTGTACCTTATTGTAGTCATGCAATCATTGTAAGACACACACACATCATAAAACATGTCATGCTATATAATTACTCAAAACAAGTCAGTATTCATTTTTTGCTAACAATAATTTTAAGAAACTTGATATTTGCTCTACACATTTAAAAGCTTAAAGCATCTTTCAATTACACTTTCCATTGCTGCTACCTACGTTCAGAAATCTCCAAATTAAAACAATTAATATTGTGTATGATTGTTTTTTAAAAAGAAAGTCAAATCCTCTAATCCTAAATAAATGAAAATCCTTGCCTTGATAGGAAAGTATTCAGAAAGAGGCTTGTCAAAGCCACCTGGCACACTGCAGTACTCTGTGGGGTAGATAAGTGTAGCAGAACGAAGAAGATGATGCAGTAGGTTACAAGACAGAATGTAACCCTGCTTACAGGTTAAATGTAGGGTTCGCTGCAGAATCTTCCCAAGCTGCTCCCTGTATGGCAGCAACTTCTTTCCATCCACTCGAGTGATCTAACAGGAAAGACAAACGTTAGAAAAGTAAATACAGCAGATGATATTCTGGAGGACTACAGAGATGATTACACCACTCAACTGATCCTGTACCACATTTCATTCAGCACATCGCACAAAATTTGGATTTAATACACAACTAGCACACAAACTAACGCTTCTACTGTTGGAAAAGTAACATACAAGAACAAGATCCCCTTGATCTTGTTCAAAGTTTTCTAGCATTGTTTATACATATTGAGATGCACTTTAAGACATTTACCTTCACCACAATACACGTTTCCCTAAATTGACCCCCCTTTCTCTACTCCTTGATAACTGTTTGTAATAAGTGCTTTAATCTTATTCCATGTACAGCCCCCATAGTTATTTCCTTCTAATGACATCTACCTACACCCCATTTAGAGAAGTTATGCAATGCCATTCATAAAACATTTACGTTTAACATCAGTATTCAGTTTTGTTGCTCTTTCAGAGGCATCAAATAAGGTTCAACTGCATACATGCTCAGTGAGAGTATTCTTTACACTACCTCTGACAAAAGCTGAAGATTCCAAAGTAGCTCCTTATCTAGCTCTTCATCACGTAACACGTCATCATCTAGAGGAACAAACGAACAGCACTGCTGTAACCACGCTGCAGGCAGGTTTTGCAAGCCAGTGAAATTATAGAACAGATGCCTGTGCTCCAAAAATTTACTCACAAGCCCTCTATGGCTAACTTCCAACTAATATTTCACCCCCATTCAACCGAAATTTACTTATTTAAGATCTTGAATACTTTGAGGAAATCACTTAACAATTCAAAGTCTCCAAACATTAAATAAATAAATGTGCTCTTTTCACTGCAGAGATTTCTGCCAAGAAATTACTCAAGCACTTGTTTTTTTCCCTAAGAAATAATGAACAGAAATAATTTTCCATTATTGAGACGAAATGATGAATAGCCATGGAAATTCTAAATATTATTTTCATGCTTAACAAAAGTCAATCCACAGCAAAGTAAGTGTAATATTAAAAATATTAAAAACTTACTGACTGTGAGGTGAGTTATAACATTGCAGCAATGCGGTACAAACAGTTTCAAGGATTCCTCTGGACGGCACTGGAAACAGCATTATGAATAGCCATTACAAATAGTTTTTTTTAAAAAGATGCATCACAAATTCAGTGTTGACACTGACACAAACCTTCTAATACTGTTACTAAGAAACACAGGCTATTCTCAAATTAACAACAATTCAATCTAGAGTTCCATACGACTTCAGGCAGTCTGGTCCAGTACCAGATCTGGATGGTGGTGGCCCAGGTTTGGCAGGGGGGTTGGAATTTGATGATCCTTGAGGTCCCTTGCAACCCAAACAATTCTATGATTCTATGATTTTTAAACACTCATTAAAAGCAATTAAGAAAATACTGCTAAATACAACCTTTTAATTTTAAGATATTAAGAGCCTCCTGTATTTTTAAGATATAAAAGATTTCACGTAACAAAGCAGTATGGACTTCTTGGTTTTCTTTTTTTTTTTTTAAATTAAAACTAGAAATAAGTGAAATAAGAGTGAAATAAGAGCATCCTCTCTCACTTTTACTGCAGCTCGACACATATCTGCAACCATTCGACCTGCAACTCTTGTCTCAAATATATTTGAAATGGCAAAGTTGAAAACCTTCTCCAAGGCAACCTAAAATTAACAGAAAAGGACAGAGGTCAGCTCTTCAAGTGCTTTTTTTTTTTAAAAAAAAACAACAAAAACAAAACATTTCGTCTTAGAAATGTTAGAAATTTCATCTTAGAAACATAGAAGGCAGCATCTGTATATAACAGTTTTTTTAAATATATGATAGCAGACATGATTCACATTAGAAATCAGAACAGAGAAGACAAATCAGTTCTGTACAATGCCTGGAGCTGAGTAAAACTTAACCACTCAATTTAATTACTCTAGAGAATAGAAAGGATAGAAAGCTGTGTGTGAATTAACTGCACAGGAAAAAAGAATCTTAAATGGTATCAGTACATTTGACTCCGTTTATGTGCACCTATGCCTATCTGCATACTTACTGCCTTGAGCTATAACATAAATGCTGCTACAAAAGCAGCAATGATAAGAAGGTTAATCAAAGTAGTTTGCTAGTTTGCTGACTTCCATGGCTTTTCCCACCTTTGTATTTACTATACTCATGAAAAATAACATGTCATGATCCACTGTCACTAAAGTCCATTCAGTTATGGGAAGGTTCGAATTCTTTCCCCTGGGTCCTCTCCAAGTTTAAAAACACACAGTGCTGCAATTGATGACACAAAGGGAAATCCAGCTTTAGGATGGAAAGACATCTAAAATGTTCACCTTAAAAAAGGAGGTGAGATACACTGAGCTGACTGATCAAAGCTTGGGGATACTTCTGAGAAACTATATAGGAAAGCAGCTTTCCCTGGATAAGACGCAATCTGCCTACATGGAAACTGTTATTTCTCATGCAAAAGTGAAATAAAGCCAAGGCATCCCTTATTTAACAAATAAATAAGGAATGGACTATTTTAGTAGTTAGCATACATGTAGGTTGTTCACTACTAAAATAATAACATGCAGTAAGGAAAAAGGAAGAATCTGCATTTGCAAGATTCCAACCAAAATGATACCTGTGTATCCAAAGCAATGACTCAAAATGTACCATCAGCATCTCAAAATATTTACAAAATATAAACAGAATAAAGTGTGTTACCCCCAAACAACAAGGAAAGAATCCACCTGTGTAACACTATGGATTCCCCACACCAGCCCTGAGAGATTTTAATACAAATTGTTTTTCTGATCTCATTAGCCACATGGCTCCCTGAACTGCTTCTTCTGCTCAGTGGAAGACGAGGGAGATTGGAGAAAAGAGGAAAGCAGGAACTGGGTAAGTCAGCATTAACATCCAAAGACTTGGAAATCCCTGCCTAAAACAACAAAGTGATAAAGCTGTAAGAAAGAACTCTAGCAATTATCACTGGCTACAAAAAGAGCACCTCCTGATGCTCAGAACTCTGTACTGATGCATATAAAATCACAAAGCAAATTCATGTGAAGTCCCAAATTCTCCTAACCCCTTCCTTGGTTAAAATGCATGAGATCCTAACAGGATAACACAGGAAGAATCTGAACTCACTAGCAATTCACAACAGAAAATTAAGACTCAAAGTTCTACAGAAAGTGCCATGTTTTACATACCTTAAATATATCTTTTGAACACTGAGTAAGGATTGTACTGAAGGTAGAAGACAGACCTAATTCAACTAGACTCTCTAGATGAGTCATTTTCTCTGTTTCAGTCTCTTCTCGGGTCTGTTCCAGCGTGCTGCTCTCTATAAGTCCAAAACACCTAAAGAAATGCAGTAAGTACAGTAAGTACAATTTTAGTTAATTGGCACTGGGAATTTGTATTAAGTTCTTAATGCCAGGCTTTCACCTATCTTTAGCATACTTACCTATCCATAAACTGTAGCACAAAATCTTCAAATTCTGCTGTTGCAGAGCACAGCTCTCTTTCCACCTACAATTTTCCAATGCCAAAAGAACACAGAAGGTTGGCTTTTCTTAGGAAAACATAATATAAAGATACCCTTTATCAACTGCTTCAAAAGCACATTCAAATTTTATGTGACACAGACTACATCTCCAACCAAACAGAGTTTGGATAGCTTTGAGTACATGAAAACAATTACTACATATACTTTGCACTGCTCAATCGAGCATTCTGGCCTTGATATTTGGCCAGAATAGCCTCTCAAGGTGAAAAGGGGTTCATCTCTATGGATACAACCTTCAGCCTTTACTACTGATCTTCCTTTCTAGCAGCCTATCAGTGAGTGCCAACTGTGGCCGTGGTCTTTGCTGCCGTATCTGCATTACACATTCATCATACAAACTCCACTGTCAGCTCTGGAGTGCTGCAGCCTCAGGGCAAGGAAATTAACATTCCAGTAGCACTCTGGCCATTCAAAACCTGTAGCTATTAGCTGCTCTCAGTGCTACATGAAGTCTCCTAAACAGTAGACCAAATTTTCCATGTGGCAGTTCCAACCATGATAGTGGATACTGGTGCTGCCACATTCAGAACATGCTGGACACAAATTATTTCTATCAAAAGTGGAATCAAAAATCTAGTGAAAATCAGAATAGAAAGAATAGAATACAAAAATTATTTCCCATTCCCTCCTTATTTTTTTGTTATGTGCAGAAGAAAAAGGACAAAGCATTAAAAACACTCCTGGAAAACCGGCAGGGAGACCAAGTCTAATAAAGGAGAGGCAGCAAAGTTAAAAAAGAAAAGGTGCTCCCTGTGTAATGATGTTATCTCTTCAACACAGGAGATTAGGAAAGATCTGAAGAGACAGCAATAGCATCCTAATCAGAAAAGAGAAATCTAAATACAGGAACACTTCAAGAGTACAAGTATTTTGCAATAGTTTCCCATTGTAGGGAAACAGCCCTTAAAGGCATGTTAAAGGTGTGTATCTTAAAACAACTCTGCTATCAGCTCCACCACACTGACTAGAAGCAAATGCAACAAAAATATAAAGTTTGTGCAGAACATTTTTTGTGTAACGTAGCTCACACCCATAAAAAGACTGCAGCAAACACACTACACTTCTGAACACAATTAGACTAGAAATTATGCTGAAGTCTGTAAGTTATGGTTTCATTTTTACAACTGCACAGTGCTCTTACCTCTGAGAGATCATCCCTTTCTTGCAACACAGACGAACAATCTACTAAAGGCACCAAAGTAGAAAATGTTGCAATAAACTGGAATGTAATCTGTTGAGAGTTGCAAACAGCTCTTTAATAAATGCTGTATTCTACACATTAAAAAGCTTTCCCAATTAAAGTATGGCAGCTAAAACAAATCATTACATTAAAAAAATTCTACAGATCAATTCTTTCAGTCCAAAACGTCACCTAATTTTTTCTGATTTTGGGTTGAAAAACTAACTGAAGTTGTAACTACACAAAGAAAACTATTTTCTGGTAAAATAACACTTTTCTGTTGGATTTTGAAGGTAAAAAGGCTGATGTTAAAATTTTTTGAGTAGTCAAGGAAAATGAAGCCCTCACAACATGGGCTTCTGGGACGTGACTTTATGAAACCTAGCAATAAATAAAAGGTTCTCTGTATTTGCTACCAAATTTGGAACACCTATTTTTAGAGCTGCCCAAAAAATGAGAACAATGCTTATCACAGTCTGGTGTCAAAGATTCACGTGGCAGTCCAACAAGCCAAAGGCATTATCTCAAGTTAGAAGCTTTATTATCACATCTTTGCAAGCAGTGTTGTGCCAGGAACAAAATCATGCAAAGAATTTCTGGAAATACACGTTTTCCTTGCATTCATACAAATGTAACAAAAGCTTTCAGACCGAGGCAATTAGCTAAGTACATTCAAAGAAGAGGTAAGGTTGATACACTCACCATGCACTTGCTGAAGTCATTTGGATCCACTCCAGGCAAAGCTCTCATCAGTAGAGGTAGCATGTGTGTTGGACCTTCAGGAAACCACTTCCCACCAGATACCAGACTACGAGCTACTCCGATTACACAGCTTAAAGTGGCCGTGAGCTGATGAGGTTCTGTCAGTGTCTCAAGTGCAGGATATGTTCTATAGGGTGCAGGAGCAATCGTATTAGGAAAATCATTGTTTTATCACAGAAAATAAAAGAACAATTTGTCTTGTCCTTTTGTTTGTTTGTTTTACAAAAAGGTACACAGCTTCTGCAAGAAAAGATTAAAGAAATCAACAGTTCAGAATGTCCTTTTGGTAATCTTTCCCCAATGGACTTAACATTTGTATATTAACAGCTGTTTCTTTCAAAATTTCAGGATCAGGTAATTTGTTAGCAGTTGCTGCGTGGAAATTAGTAACTTTGTGTAGCCCTAGATTCAATGCTATTACATTCTTCTTGTTTTAGGGTTTTAAGGATGAATTCCTGCAGGTGGTTTAGCAATGAGGAGGTGGTCCTTAACTACAGAACTCTCACCATTCTACTGCCAGCAGCACTATGGAAGCTGTGTACATTAAAGTGTAAGGTTTGTGTAGCATGCAAGAAAATCTGCCTCAACTGCCTATGAACAGAGAAATTGAAATGCATTTACAATTTTAATTTAAAATCTGTTAAGTTACCAGCATTTCTAAGTTTATTTATTTATTTTTACGGTAGGTACTTCTCAGCAAACTGTGTAACACTTTGTACGGTTGTCAATAACCTACCATTCAAACAGGAGTCATAGTGCTACCCCTGCCCTTCATCACTCAAAGCATAAAGAACCTACATCTTCTCAACAAAATGAATTCACAATTGCAGCCAAGGCAAACTTATCAGGGATAGCTCTATCTACAGAGCAGACGTTCAGTCTGCTCTCAAAATAGAAGCAGTAGTCAGACCCAATACTGATGTTCACTGCTGTGCCTGTTAGAAATGTTATGCTTGAAATATTTTCATATAAAAGCAGATTAATCAAGACTTCATAAACAGTTGAGTCAGTATGGTATGGAACTCAGGAATGGCTCTTTTCGATACAAATTCATTTCTCCACTGGTTTTATAACACAAGCTGGTAAAGTATGAAGGACTGCATGGGGAAAACAAGGGCAAGAGCCTAGAAAGCAAGCTTCCACTGAAGACAGGAAGGAGTTAGTTCTTTGGAATTTCAGGCATCAAGGCATTAGTAGTCATACAAACCAACTACTTTATACGGACACATACTTCTGTGATTTGCTTACCAAGTCAAAAGCAATGACACTAATTTTAAACAATCCGTAACACACACATCCTGACACAAAACAGAAGCATTACACAAACATGCAGTATCACCACTCATATTTGGCTCTAAGACAAAGCTGACAAGGCAGCACAACACGGCTGGTAAACAGACACTATAAAGTTGCCTTTTAAGCTGACTCACCCCCATCTCTCAGAAAATGATAACAGAAATGCAGACAATCTGAGGGACTGCCCTACATGACACAAACTATGGACAGCTCCCAGAAATATTCCATTAACCAGATGTTTAAAAAAATAAACCCAGAAAAAATCACGTCCTCCCCCTCGGCTGACTGCTCAGTAGTGCTCATTAAGCTTAATTTAGCAACACCTCTCACTGGAAGCATTCATTGCAGCAAGGAGACCGCATGTCATCCAGTAAGTGCTTTTGAGTATTTACCTGCTGGAAAGGGAACAGGGAGGCTGACACAGTTCATACTTACTTCTCAAGTACGGGTGGAATTACTAACTCAGGACGCATCAGGGCAAGGTTCTGCAGGGCTTGGGCAGCCTCCAGGCTTCCAGTTTTACTAAACATAGCCAGAAGAACAGGCTGAATAATGCATTCTACAAAGTCTGTAACATCCTGATCAGTAAGTTTATGACTATCAGGCACAGGAGTTAACCAAGTCGGCTTCTTGTAGCGCTCACGATGCAGCCTTCTGACAACACTGCTGGGCAACCTCTGAAGTAGTTTCATCAGTTTGTTCTGTTAAATACGTGAGAAATGCTAGTTAGTCACCCTGCAGTATAAGAAGCTGAGGTGCTAACTGACCAACACAGCAAGTATTTCAAAGCTATATGGCTACACTAGAGGAAAATTCAGAAGAGCTCTAAAATGCAAGGCTCCTCACATCATTAAATTTCAGTTCCCAAAATACTAACAAATAACCTGCAAAGAATGTTTTTTTTTTTTTTTTTTTTTATGAGAAACTCATTCAAGGTATGCAGTCAATAACCAAGATTACTTACCACTAATTAGGACACATGAGAGCATTCTCTGCGGAATCACACTCAAGTAACATCCTATGCTAGAACAAGTCAGCTCTTCTGACACAACTTAGACCAATTCTGTCATTTTAACCTGTACTTTTATCAGCTTTCACAAGGGTATTCTTAAGTATTCTAGCAGAAGACTAAACCATCTACACTACAAAAAAAGTCAAGCTTTGCCAGACTAGATATGCATTAAAAATGCATTTTTGTTTCAGTGAAACAAAACCAGGTTTTGCTAGCTTAGAAATGGTAGGTCAGCAACATGAAAGGGTATAATGTGCTCCTGGCTTGAGAATAAAAGTATAACTTGAATCACAGTATTGACAAACTGAAAACTAAATCCTCAAAATACGATACAACCAACAGACAAGCTGGCTACTAGAGCACATAATGCATCAACACGTTTGATTCAACAGTTCTGCTTTGCTTACACCAAAGTTATTGCTCTGACATGCAAAAACTCACCAGCCAACGTCCATTATTTGAAGGATGGTAAAAAGAAGCAATGCTATTGAACAACCCAGACAAGTGCTTCTGTACTAGTTTACTTGGTCCACCCTGTGAAAAACAAAGCACAGAATTTTATTACGCAGGCTAAGTTAAAATGAAAAGATAACACACAATAGTTCAAGAAAAAGAGAGTACTCATTTACCACAGCCATATTTCAAATATCAGAATGAAATATGCAACCCTCAACTCAGCATTAACTAGCAAGATCCAGCTGATCTGGTGAGGTTCACTCTAAAAATGAATGATTTAATAGGTAGGGAGGTCTTAGGCACACATTCACAGTGGCCTTCATAGCTAGCTCTTCCAGAATGCCACAGACAGCAGCTATGAAATAAACCTTGGAACTGCATTCCAAGCAGACAGTGAAACAATCTACCTTTAAACAATCCTTAGGCAAAAGTTAGCCTAAAAAACGCTTTTGCTGTGAGCTGAACAGAACATTATTTCATATGCTTGCTTGTTTAAAGCTTTGTGTTAACAGTTTTTGTTATACTTCATGAAAAAGTTACTAACCATCATGGCTGTGATCCACATTACTGCATGTCCTACATCATAAGCGTTTGTTAAGAATCTTGGAACCACAACTTGGTTACTTCCCACCGGAAGATTTAAACTCCTCAAAATTCTGGTAAAAATCTGTATTGAAAAAAAAGAAAGAAAGAAACAGAAGAAAAAAAGGTTGCATGCTGTAAGTCAGCCATGAAATAGGAACGGCGCAGAAAGCTACCATGGCAAAACACTCCTGTGAAGCTTTGTTTGCTTGGAACAAATATTTTCTGGGCAAAGTAACCACACTTTTAGGAGCAGCTAGTTTCAAATGGCAAGTGTGAGGTGAGGGCAGAAAAAGTATTTTCACAAGAAAGCTGTAATACTTTAACTCCTTGAAAAATTCAGAAGTCTAGATTTCAAGTTAGCAGCATGAGAAAAATGAAATGAAATATGCATAGCCTGAAATCACTTCAGACAATACATATTCTCCTTACACACTGCTGAAGAGGTGGCACACGTAGGAGAGAATGAATAGTTTTCCAATCATTTCCATTACATTTCATGCAAAAGAAGTAAAACATATGCATCTCTCTTCATTTTGTTTCGTAACTCTCATTTCCCCACAACAACCCCCACCAAAAAGGAACAATTAACCTGGATTTGTAACACTTCCTACAGAACGCTAACATAGAAAGTCATGGACCTTTCCTTGTTTGCAACAGATGCACAAAAAATAATAAACAGTTAAGATATTTAAATCTAACAAATAACAACAGGGAATTAAACCAAATTCCAAAATGTTCTGTTACAAATGGGGCCACAACAGCAACGCAGATGCTAAAGAGCAGCAGTGAGAAGTAAAGCCAAACCTTACACAAGCACGTCTTTTTAGCACTGTGGTGCAAACACAAAAATATACACTTGAAAAATGTCAGTGTTACCAGTTTATTTAAAAACAAAAAGAAAAAACCACTAGCTTTTCAGCTGAAGTTAACTCAAAAGAACAGCTAAACCACAACTCTGTCAGGAAGGATTTTAGCAACCAGTCAAAACCCACCCACGTTATTTGGGAGAAAAAAGCTAAATCTTACTCTTCCAAAGAAGTTAAGATGTAAAACGACATCATGTAAATACCAGTACTGTTCTGGAGATCTTGATTATTATTTTTAAGTATTCCATTTAAATGTCTCATCAGCAAAGCATATAACACATTAACACCTTGAGACATGCCATTATTTTGTGTTTCTTTCTCCCATTATCACAAGGTCTGTTACAAATACCATAGCACAAAATAGTGGGGCAGACCTCTAGTTAAAAGCCTTTGATATTTTTTAGCATAACACAAGTTAGTAAAAACACTAATTAATACCACTGGTACCAAGTGAAGAATAATGGCTTGGTTGTACTTATGTCTCATTTTCTGCTTTTACTCTTTGAGATAAAATATAAATTACTGTTTTTAATCTGCATTAGGAACACCTTGCAAGGAAACAGTCTTCAATTTCAGAAACGTTTATATCACAAACACATTAAAATCGTACAATTTTCTCTTCTACAAGAGGGTCTTAATTACTATTTTTTTAAACAATATAACTACTATGAACATCTTTAAAAATCCGTGTGGTGAAAGACTGGAAAGTGGTACATATCAAATGAATGTCATTAGCATTTACTTCCGAGGGGGATTAATAGTATATATTCAGACACCACTTCTATATGGAAAGGTATTTTGTTGCTTTGGTTGGGCTTTAAGTCAGGTGATAGCAGTACCAACTTCCAGAGGTTTTTCTTACAAAAGGATAGCTCAAATCAGGTCTTCAAATGAATGTATCTAACTGAAAAAGCTGGGGCTCTGCAGTATAAGACCCACAAAGGGAACATGCATCATCCTTTGAACGTTAACACTGAAAGTAAACAACGTAATTTCATAAAATGAAAAGTATTACCTTCGGTACATAAGGATCCCAGTCAATGTACCCTATGTTGTCAGTGGCCAAGCGAGCAAAGAGATTTACCAGATGCTGAAACAAGAGCAGAAGAAGGAAGCATTTATTAGAATAAATTATAAACGATGAACAAAACTCTTCAATCTACAGGTGCAGATAAAAGCTACCCATAAAATATAAGCTACCCATAGCACTGTAACATCTGCAAAGGGAGATTTCAGTCTATTAGGACCCACCACAACTGTATTTCACAATGCACCTGTGGGAATCCAATCTGCAGGAGGTCATTCCTCTGAGCCCCTGCAAAGCAGGGAAGAAGTACTAATAGTGATCTAAGTTCTGGGAGACACAGCCTGTCAAAATATACATTTCTATGTCTTGAAATTTTTCTATTATTATTATTTAGTTGAGATATAGTATTTCTGGAAGATATACTCACACCCTTCCCTTTTTCTGTGTTCTGCTCTCCATGTTAACATGAAAGACAGAACGCATTCGCCAGCATTTTAGATCTTCTTAACTATTTACTGTTCTACAGCAACTCCAAATGACAACAGATGAACAACAGACCAAAAAAAATTAAACTGTATGTCGTATGTTTTGCAAAGACTTTAGCTTTTGCTTGGAATTTTTTTCCCTTTGGAGTAGCTTCCACAGAGCAGATGACTTGTGAACCTCATTTTTACTAAGGCTCATGGTCTTTCAAGCAATGTCACTTTAAAAAAACAACAACAACAACAAAAAAAGATCAGTTGGGTGTAGGAGACTATTCATCTTTGTAGCTAAGGTTTGAAACAGACTGCATGTGATAGCTATAAGACAGATTTCTCAGTGAACCCATCATAATACAGCTTAAGCAAAGGAAGAAAGAAAAAAAGATATATATTTTTTTCTTTTAAACAGAATAGGCTCTGGCTTGGGGTTTTCACCAACTTCTCTAACAGAAACTTGTTCTCTACTTTCACAGCCTTTGTCCAGATGATCAGCTGCATCAGTTGATGGAAAGTGTCCTAATGAACATTCTGAAGACAACATACAAATTAGTAGTCCTCCTATATGCAAGGATGAGAAAGATAGGCTCTGAAAAATATGGAGGCTTGGAAAGAAAAATCAGAGGTATCCAAAAGCCTACTACTTTCCAACAAGGAAAAGGGCCATGTGCAACCCACTTTGGTTGCCCGTGCATTACCCAGGTTCTTTGCAATCCTGATTGTAAGTGATACACCATGCCACTCATTAGTACTCAGAGCTGGAGCACCACAACAAGCAATTGTTTGTTCATCTAATGGTGCTTCCTCACCAGTGAAATTATTTGGTGAGCTCAAAGGGGATACTAGCCTATATACAGACACAAAGGAGAACTCAACCAACATATCTCAAAGGACTATTTAGCTTCTACAGGACCCATCCTACTTAAAATGCACTTGCCTGTGGCTGATGGCTGGCATGTTTTAAGCTTCAGTTTATACATCTCTGTGGCTTGTAGAAGTCCCAGGCATCAGCTTGCAGACTAGATAGCAGTATGTGACTATCTCTGAAGATAGCCTACTGCATGTTTCATGTCTGTCTCTTGAGTCCAAAACAGAACTGAAAAGTGTCCTCTGAACAGGGACTTAAAAGGACTACACAAAGAGAGGGAGAGTGTGTGTCTAACTCCTACATCCTGACCATGAGAAAGATCAACCAACCATCACACCTTTTACGAGTTTATTCAAGTAAGGAAATACTTGTCAGGTATCCAAGACTTTGATGTTTCTACCAGTATTTTGAAGCTATAGTGCAGACAAAAGCAAAGGCCTTGAATAATCCTGCCCAATTTAGAGAGATTCACAGAAGTACAGTTCACCTTCCAAGCCTGAAGGATGAAACAGCTTTTGAAAACCACAAATTCAATTCAAGACAGTTGTAACTACCACAACAGCGAGACAAACCTCACAATTTCTTAAATGGATTACATTTGTTTGATACAAGACAATACTCACTGAGAAAAAAAAAAACAACAACCTTTCCCATGCACCTCAAAGGCAACTCTTTCTGAAGCTTCCCTTCAAACAGCACATCCAACTCCTGCCAAAGCAAGCTGAGAAAAAGCTTGCAGCAGACAGAGGTTTAAATTGGATTGTACAGTCAGAACACACGTATATACTGATCTACATCCAAGCTTATGAAAAGAGAGATCCTGTCCTTACAAGGTGAACAAGACAGAAAAGGAAACATGAAGATCTTTGGGGAAAAAAAGAAATAAAATGTTGCGCTTTCTGAGCAAACTGTCAAAAGTCAGCTGAAGAGAGAAAAATACCACAGACAGCTGCTTACTTATGAAAGTGTGTTGATGTTTCTTTTCTTAAACTAGTTGACAGAAACAAGCCAAATAATGGTTCTAAAAGTACAGGCTGTCATCTTTCTGGCAGAAAGACGAGACAAAATTGCACTTTTCTGGATAACCATCAGGAAGATGCAGGGATGTCTATAGACAATCATAAATGAAACTTGTTCAAATCTGGAAAATTGCCATTTGTTTGAACAAAGACTGCCTTCCTCTAAGTGTGAGGAAACCAAACTCAAACTAGGATGACCTGTACAGGAGCCTTCTGACACAAAAACTTCCAGAGAGAGAATGGGCTACAAAGGTTATATTACACGGTATTTTGGGAATTAGCTTTCTGCAATGACACTGAGAAGTCTTCCCTGTATACATAGGCAGGAGATTAGCGAAAGAAGCCAGATGGTCAATGAGCTTATGTTCACATACAATTGGCACATTGGTCATTTGCCAAATTTCACTGCAGTAAAGCCAAGGCACAGATCAGCTGACACCAACAGCACTAAGGCTGCCTGGGGTGCTGTCTAGAGAATATTTTTCTTCTCACTTCTTAAGTTCATATCTGATCATGAGATGTGTATGAAAAGGCAGGCAGATGATTTTACTTGAAAGATACAGCCCGATGGTATTCTTGGCCAAGGTGGGCAGAGCTCTTTATTGTGTCTAAAATAAAGATGACAACAACTTATTGCAGTCACCGCAAAGTAGAAGAAACTAACCTCTGCGAGATTGCTTTGAAGACAGATAATTGAAGATCAAAACAGACTCTAAACATGGAAGCACGTAATACTGGTAGTGCAATTAGAACAATTTCAGAGCGTCATCCTGGATATGAAGAATGACTTTCCATTTTCAAAACAAAAACATCTTTGCATGAAAGCCAGGCTTCCAGCAGTACTTAGGGCACTTCTTTTGAGAGCAGCCTTGTCGCACAGGTAGTATGGGAATTATATGAAAATGTAATCAGTGCAGTGCAGAAATGGAACACTGCCACCAACGTACCTACAGGAAATTAATGCAGTAATAGAGACAAGAACAAGCAGGGAAGCACACTAAAACTGATGTCCGAAAGACTTCAACACAAATTCAAGGCAGGGTTGCAAATCAGAAGTTACATTTAAATTCCTTTGCACTTCAAAATAAGTGTACCTGTTTTAGAGGTAGTAAAGTTGAACTTAGAAGGCATGGAAAACATTCTGTGTTAGATATACACCCACTTACACTGAGGACAGCAGTACAAGTGTACTGCTAAAAGGCAGGGAAAAAAATAAAACAGAGTGACTGAACATGAGCTCTAATGGAAAGATACCCCATTACTATTCAAAATTAGAGATGTGAAGAATGTCACAAGGAATAAAGATGCAATTTCACAGAATCTAAGTTATAGAAATCACAGCAGCTCTTTTCATCATTGTAAATGTTAGCAGGCAGTTCAAAAAAATTCCCATGGTAAAGGGAAGCTGCCTGAGATGGTGATTAAATAATGCTCACTGTGCACAAAGTGCCATCTCCTTTATTCAGTCAATAACTTCTTGTTAACAGTCACGACATTAGCACCATTGTCTTCTCATAATAGTAGAAAGAAAAAATATCCATTAAATAGATCATTGTTCAACTTCATAACATAGAGTAGGAATTTTTAAATGGATCTCTTCTAGTGAAGATGAATAATCAATACTTACCCCTTCCCACTGGGGAAGATTTTGAACAGAAACCCAAAGGCCTATAAATTCAGAAAACCAAAGCCTGCAAGAGAACATAAAGTAACTTTTATGTTGTGAAAGCAACCCCTCCACTACTTGACATTTATTTCTCATTTTGCCAGGTGGTCTCAGAAACTCACCTGCCCTTCTAACTCATACAAAAAAATATATATATATATGCAATCAACACGGACATGCTTGTATCCCTTCATCTCCTATAGTACCCTCCCCACCTCCAACTCTGATCCTTATCTACTTCAGCTTCATCGTTTCAATATATATTGCCATTCTGGCACAGACAAACTGAATGAGAACAGATCACACTTCATTCCCTTCTAGTTTAAAATTTAACATTTTTCCCTATTGACCAATGGTTACAATTGTCACTATTTTCTATTCTGAATTCATCCGAATCCAAGGATGCAAATCCTCCATGCCAGTCCCTTGCTTAAATTCATTCACAAATAATGAGGGCTGCTCTGAAAGTAATGCCTCACATTTTATTACATTGGCCCAGAGGCAAATGTCGGGAGGACAGAAGTAGAGGTTGAACCTTCCCAACAATATTCTGTTACACTTTGTTTCTGTGTGACAGATGGCAGCAGAAGAGCAGTCTGACAGAGTGCCATCAGACATGGAAGTACATGTGAAGCAAAGGTATGGGACTGAATTCTTCTATGTGGAAAAAATGGCACCCGCTGACATTCACTGATGCTTGCTGAACATTTATGGAGACCAAAAATGTGAACATCAGCACAGTGAGGTCATGTCTTCCAGCAATGGTGACAGTGACATGAAAGACAGGCCATGATCTGGATGGCAATGCAGATTCTTATGAGCATGGATGCAGATTCCTATGGATGCAGACTGTTGTTCACTGCTGGCAAAAAAAAAAAAGCACAGCTAGCAATGGTGACTGTTTTGAAAAAAGTGTTGTACACTGAGACTTGGCTCCATCAAATAGTGCTAGCACGCTCCGGTATGCGTTGTAGTTTCCATGGAAATAAACAGGAGGAGTTATTTTTGGAGGGACCTACACATTTTCACTTCCTTTCTTGGGAATTTTCACCAATCCTGTATTGAAAATACAACTCTTGCCCTACCCAGCTTATGTAGTCCCTACACACACTTAATATGCGTCAAACCCCACCTTAAACACGATCCAGACAGAGAAACATTTGAAGGACAAGATGCTTTTTCATTTTTGAACTAATTTCCTACAGCAAACTTCTGACTGTCTCACATTTCTACGTCTTGATAGTAGATTAAAAACCTCCACCTCATTCTCAAATTCGTAACAGTTGTAACTTCAGCCTATGTGAAAGCCACATCAGAAGCTACACTAGAGGCGTACAGGTACTTAAAACCGTGTTATGGTTAATAATTTCTATTATGTTACTATTCTTTCACTGGCAAAATGCATTCAATTCAATTTAGTTTGCTTTGCTGTAGATTGTGTGCTTTACTCTTGAGAAGATAAAACTCAGAACAGGCAATAAAATGCCCCCAGATTACTTTTTACAGAAGGAGAATTTCTTTCTTGAATTCCACAAATGCTCTTAAAAGCTACCATTTGGTCTGCTGGTAGACCGGGCTGCAGGCATTTGTGTCCCCAGTAATTCTATGCTCAAACAGAAACAGGTAGAACTGAATGAGAAGATCCCAGTAAGTTTAATCTCCTACATGAAAAACAATTCTGAAAGCATTGTAAACAAATGCTGCTCCACTGCAAAAATTGAAATCTGGGAATTTTTAATTTAAAGATTGTTTATAGAACAAGTGCTTTTGAATATGTACAGCTATTCTGATCCACTCATTCATTTCCATACTACTTTTTTTAAATGAGCCTATCATTCTTTACAACGTGAATTCAAGAGATATATACTTAAAGGAAACACCACACAAATTGGTTTACCTGAGTGACTTCAACAGTCATCCTGTAACAGATAATCACTTGTAACAGAACATTACACCAATAGACATTTGCTTATACTTACTTGAAACCCTTATGGTGAAGCTCAGGAGGAAGGGTAGTAGGCAGAAACAGCTCAAAGTAGGTAATAGCCTTTTGCATGGTAACATCAAAGGGGCACATCAAAGGCCGCCACTCATCTAGCATCTCTGCAGTGGCATCTTCTGGAAAATACCTGAAGACAAGAAAACCATTCAATAGATAAAGACTCAGCTTTAAATCTGGGAGGAGGGGATCTTGGGGGCATAGCTTGGTTTTGGTTCTAAACATTTAAATTCATTAAGCTATTTGTCATAAATCTTAGTTTTACATTAAGACAGTGGCAATAAATAGGTGCTCTTCAACTCCACTTAACCTTCACAAAATACAATACAAGAGCAAATCATTTCAAGTCTCTACAGCTCTGCAGCTTTCAAGCTGCTAGCTAAATTAATTAAACTGCTTCAGGCATACGCCTTCTTAGCAAATGTAACAGCTAAAAACCTGAAAAACAAAGCAGGCTTATCAAGTGATATACTAGTTTAATTAGCTATTAAGGGATTTTCAAACAACGCTATTAAAAAAAAAGTTACAGCCTAAGATACCCGCAGTTTGTCTAAACACTACAACATAAAACACGTCTGTCCCTTAGTTTTCCACCTTAAGCAGCCTACGAACCTGAAGTATTGATCATTCACAACTTCAGTAAAACAGAAAAGCCTCTGCACTCCAACCCAAACATCTTACGGTGAGGTAAAAGAGGTAAAGAACGGCTAATAGGGTTTGGTGGGTTGCTTTGTGTTTGTCTTAAATACTTTTCTTTCCCCTCTTCAAAGTAATACTAAAGATATCAGTTTCAGAAGACTTGGTTAACTTACGGTCTGCAGCTCTTCACAAGCGTTTTTAGAACACTTTCTACAGAACTGAAATAAAAAAGAAAACATTGGGGATACTGTATTACCAAACCTCTAGGACAGCATAAAGTAAAGAACTATTTGACGATTCTGCCTCAAGAGTTTAAGATAACGTTGATGCAATTAGATGTCTTCAGTGAACATGCAGTAGCTAATCACCTTTCACACAGACCAAATAATACAGATTAAAATTGCTTTCCTAAGTTCCTGGTTCTACATTTCAGATAGCATTATGATATTCACCAAGTTTTAACTATTGACTGAAGAATTATTACCCTTTCTAAGAAATAACATCCTGCATTTAATCCATGAATAACCAGCAAAGCAAAAGTAACCCTTCAGAGGAAGTTGAAAATACGACCAGAAATAAATTTGTGGATTTTTCAGATAAATAAAGGCAACAGAATTCATCAAGTTATTATTAAAGTCTATATACCATATCTAACCTTTTCAATCTGTTGATTTTTTAAATTTCTATATTTTTATTTACTTAGTGATTCTAAGAGAAGCAAAGTATCTGCAAATCAACAGTTATTTCATTACCTTCCCCTCACGCTTTAACAGCTGATTTTAAATGTTTTACTCACAGTAGAAAAATACATTCCAGAATTATTACAGCATTTTAACATAGATTGTCACAGGATGCCAAGCCATTAAAAAAAAAAAAAGATTAAAATAAACTTTAGAATAAACTCAAAGAACAAAGGAGACAGAAGAGACTGCTGGAACCACAGCGGCTGTCCATTTCCACGTTTGTCAGCTCCAGCCCTCACTGCAAGACCAACTCAAGACTAAACTGCACTTTTACCAAGGATCATTCCCTGAGCTCATGTTCAGGCAAAGGAGCTTCTTACATCTTTCAGATCCATTTATGTAGCCTTAATAGACAAAACTGCATTCTTCAGATCACCACAAAAATAAAACAAAATAAAGTAAAGCTACAGAAATGCTATTTCGATCAGAATAAAGATGATACAAGTTTATCATCTTTAGAATCTTACCAAAGATCAGTTTAGATGAGTCATTTCAGGACACACCAATACAGAGCATGCACACACTCTCTCTAGTCCTACACAAATTAAACTGATCCTGAACAAGCTGAGGTAGACAGAAAAGAATGAACCACCCCTAAAGCAATGGTGTGTGTGCACAACTTACTCTTACACTTCAACACAGACTGCAAGCCAACAAAAGCCCACCCAGCCCTCAGCACACTGCTCCAGTTCAATAAGTACTCCAGAAGCTGCAAAATTCTGCACATTCTATCCACCAGTGAGAAAGTAAATGTTATCTCTGACAGAATGAAAACTGGGTTTACTAACAGCTTCTAAAATACAAAGGAAAATGTCTAACAGTTCATTAAACAAAAAGACGACAAAACTCCATAAGAAACTCATAAAGATTCTAGTTCAAAGTGAATACAGTTCTTGAAAGAGTTAGGAAATGGGTAATGGTTGTTCCAAGAGCAGATAAAGCACAAACCAGCAACGTTCCTAGAGACAATTAAAGAGCTACACAGTAACTGTTTGTGCGGCAAGCACATATTCCTACACTATTACATTCTACTGAAGTAAACTATGCCTGTGATCAATCAAAGGACAAAAGAATTTTAAGATACAAATCCTAATGGCCAGAGATCAATAAACCTTTCAAGTTCACAAGTTTTAAGTCAAATTTGAGTATGCAAGTGAAAGAAAAAGGAGAAAGACTGAGAGGGCTTTCCTTCCCTGTCTTCTGATATCAAGTTCAGAAGGAAGATAGGAAAACAACAATAAAACCGCAGCAAGCTATTTCTTTAGGGTGGAAGCTTCCATCTAAGATATGGTGAAACCACAGGCCAACCACAGAAAACTTGCCAGAGTCCAGCTGGAAGTTAGAAAAGACAGAAAGACTGTAACTGGGGAGAACAAGACATTGCTGGTTATTGTTTTTGTTATCAGTTGAACCAGCTTTCTCTAATCTCTTAGCAGTGGCTTCTGTTCCACTCCTGTTATACTTTTTACACAACCATTACTACTGAACCTCTCAAACACCCGCAATTACTGTGCTAGCAAATTGCTGTGTGCTGCTGCACCATTACCCTTAGCTGGGGACTAAGCGAGCACAGCAGCAACCAACTGCACACATAAGCCACATGGACCAGCAGCACACCAAAGGTATCTGCTATTAATTACCAGTAGTGCTCATTTAGTGAGATAAAAAGTCTTCTCATCCCTCTGCTTTAGCTCCTCCTTATTACCTGAAGGATTAGCATCACATTATTATACCACACCACGTGGATTTGTCACTAATCATCATTTTGGCTCTACATGATTATCTTCCACATTTAGCAAGGATGTAATTCTTGTCATTTGTAAACCTATTTTTTTCTGTCTTTTCAAAGAGAAACATGTTTCACTCCATACTTCATACAAACTGACACGCTGACTCCTACACCATCAAAAAGCAGTAAAAGCCCCTTTTTCAATTGCTCACAACAGATTCAGGCCTTAAGGGGCATTCTACAGTGGACGCTCCACTGTAAGAATTGAAGACAACAAAAAGAGCAACCAGCTACAGCTTCCCAAATGGCATCATTCCAGTGAATTTCCAACTATGTTGGCCCCAAATCAGTATCTTGTTAGTAGAACAAATTTCTTCCAAAAAAAGAAAACCCAACCAAAGAAATACACAAATCCAAACCACTGCAATGCTGAAGCCTCTCCCTCACTTCCACTTAGATCCCCTAAAAAACTACTTCTGAATTTATGTATAAGCTAAATCTTCTGTTTGTTTTGGTCTTACTGTGAAAACTCCTAGCAGACCCTACCAACACAGGAGCTCTGTCTCACACTTTACAATGACAAGGTCATTGCTCACTATTTTCCAGAATCTATTAGCTCACTGCCCAAGCACTTTCCATGATTTCATGGTTTTTAATAGCAAAGTAGACCTGCACGGTGACATGCACTCCTGCACAGATGCTTATTTACCCGTTTTCAGACACTACAATTGCTCAAATGTAAAATCCATCTTTCATTTGACCCTTCAGATACATATGCTGGTTAAATTAGTTAGCATATAGCCACTTGATCAGCCACTTCACACACGCTATCTTGTTTCCCAATTAGAAATGCTTACATACAGTGCGACATTCTCATAAACAGTGGTGTAATGTTAACAGTCGGTTTTCCAATACATTATTTACACAGAAATTACACCTGTGTGACAAGTGTTACGGTCTAACAGAACATGCAGAAGATTACACATCGGCCAGAGCTGAACAAAAAAAGTCATTCTTACCACCTATGTAATACATTTAGCACAAATGTTTTAGGTGAAGACATGCCTGGTCGATATGAACTGAATGTAAAAAAAGAATAAATAAAATTAAGACAGCAGTTAAATTATCAGCTATGTATCAAATTAACTCAGCTTTTAAAAATCTCTCTTGACATCCACCAAAAAGATACCCTTCGAAGTTGGCTTAAACAAAATGAAAAAGCACCGTATGAGAACAAATCGCACTGCATATGAGGTCTACGGGCGCTACTCTTAATAAAAGCTAGATGTTTCAGACAGACATCCCAACAGCTGTCTTTGTCCCAGCTTCATCTTCCCTCCCTCTAAGCAGAAGTCTCCCTGCCACCATACCAGCCTCTCGCACAGTAAATGAACAGCGACCAGTCAACACCCCCACAGACAGTTAAGGCAGGTGCTGGCATATGCATGAAAGGATCACACTGGAAAAGGCTCTGCTCCTTTTTCACTTTCAAGCAGTATCTACAGTAAGCAAAATAACACAGGTTTGTAAGATAGTTCACTAGCAACATTATTTTTCCATCTATGTAGCCAGTAGACATTAGTTAAACAGCATTAAAGCTCTGTAACAAATTACAAAGCTACATGCACTTTCTGATTGTGTCACATACCAGCAATAGGATCTTGCATTCAGCAAACAGAATCAGCGACAAGACTTTAATATTGACAGGAAGAAAGCCATTTTTAAAGTAAATAAGGACTTTCACTCATTTTTATGTGAAATTTCAGTTCAAATAAGCTGAATTATCTATATAACATCTTTTGCAATATGCAGCGCAGGACCTCCTCTAATTGAAATTACTACAAAAACTAATTTTGGCAATCTGGCAGATGGGGGGGGACTGGCAGCTCAAAGAAAGCAGAAATAAAGTTTTTATTCTTAAAATCTGCAAACCATTCCTCAAACTCTTAACTGAGTTACAAACTGATGTATCTATACCATACCATCGCTTGGGATGTGCATGTTTACTTCTTACAGAAGGCATCTCACTATTCTCATACACATTCTGATCTACATCTAGAGCACAGACACAGGGAATGCTTACAGTGCATTTATTTAAGAACAGTTCCATCTTTTATTCCCCCACATCCTTATTGTGTTAATACACGGAACAGTAGTCAGTTCACCTACATACTGTTTAAAATGTCAACATCAGCTCTGTTAAGCCGTGGGTTATTATCCCAAAGCAAGTTGGAGACCTTTGCTTCAGAATATTTAGTGCTGAACCTGATTGCATTCAAAAGGAAGAGCGTAACAAATACAAGTTATTGGCAGGATACACACGATTTAGCACAGCCCTACATGCAACTACTGAAAGGCAGATCATTGAAATATCAACCAAGTATCTTTTTTAACTGTACTTTTACGTATCACAGGTACTTACTGCCAGTCAAACGTTTCAAAATGCAGACTTACTTGGGAAACCAATTTAATCCAAGATGCTCTGTTTTGGAGTATAATATCCTTTCCAGCATTTCGCAGAGCGGTCTCCACGGTAACTCTAAATCATCCCTGGACAGCAGTTCTTTTTTCCTAATAAAAGAAATACAGCATTTTAGGATTAAACATCTACACCGAGTGCACACCAGAACACCCCAGACCAGGAATGCTGCTCTGAATCACACTTATCTTCAGCATTTGGCACACGCTGCAGGAAGGTCAGGCAGCAAAAAACAAGCCACACATCATTTCTGCATGAACTCAAGCTGTCAAGATCTCCAGCAAGAGTCTGAGTAAGTGAAATAAACATTACTGAGCTGTGAGACAGCCTTCGCCTTCTCTCTGTCTAAGATTCAGTGTTAACACTTAGCTCTCTGATGTTTGCTTTGTTGTAATGTGAAACAACCGTCCTCCTTTTACTCACAAGACCACCAGCATGGCTTTGAAAGAGGCACGGCATTCACGTAATGCAATCTCTTAAACCAAGACCATCTGTGCAGAGGTTAAGTGCAGCAACAGTAGAACACACTATTACATTAAAGTACAGAATATGAAGCAAGTGAATTGGATCAACTGCTTAAAGAAGAAAATTTCAGTAGTCAGCAGAATTCTGTACTTACTTTAACAGGTTTATCAACAGGCGTGCAAAACCTTGCATCATGCTGATCTCCAGCTTTGGGATTGTTATCAACTCATACAACAATTTGATAAAAAGCACATGATCTTCTTTGCTAAATTTTCTCCCATACAACCGGATATACCTAAAAAGAAACCACAACATGAGTAAGCAATATTCTTAAGCACATTTATTTTATCTGAGACCAGCTCTTGCTACTCAACAAACCGAAGTGAAGCCCATCTCACACGTCTAACAAACAAGAACAGAATCAAAGAAAACCATGGGAATATTTTGACAACTGAAATCAACTATGGGAAAAAAAAAAACAACAGACTGACAAATAAAGCACTCCCTACCCAAATGTCCAGATTGGATCTCTGGCATAGTCTGACTGCTCTTCTATACATACAATGCTCAGAAATTAGAATAAGCCTCTCAGGAAAACCTGCTTTATAATCAGTGGCAATCCTAACAGTCCATCTCAGATTTCTTTTTGCTGGCTGAGAAGACAAGGCAATTATGTACCTGCAAGGAGCAAAACTGAAAGTGTTAGTAATTACTAGTAAGTGGAATTCCTAATTACTACAGGCTCCTCTGTACTCGCAATTTGTGTTGCTTCTCCTATGGGAGAAATTGGAATTTAACCAATCTTGGTTTAGCCAGCCTAAAACCAATTTTAAAATGTGAAAGAGTTATATAAAACCAGAAGTGTGCTAAAAAGCAGTTACATATCAAAAGCACTATTTGTTTTCACACTAATGATGTAAAGGAAACATTGCTTAAAATAAATAACCAGAAAGAACAAAGACAGTTTACTGCCTTCCAAGATTCCAGAAACAGCATAACATAATGTTCACACCAGATACCACAAACACAAGGGTTGTACTCTTTCACCTCAGCCCAAAATATACTTGCTACCTAATTTAGTCCCTCTATATTCCCACATATTTAATTTCTTAAAATAAAAAAAAACACAAAACAAAACCACCACAACTGCCCCAAGCAGCTGTACTGCACTCATTTTGAGCTGGAGAACTTTAAGGAGGGGAGAGGCCACAACATAGAAACTACTTTAAAATGGAGTTTCAAGTGAAGACCAAACCTGACACCTTCCAGCATGGCTAACCAATGTTTTCAGACACTTGCTGCTGCTGTGCTTCACTGCTATCTCCCTTATAACCACTATTTTAAAAGCCAGCTTCGGAAAAGGTGCTTGCTATTTCCAAGCTGAGACTGAAGAAAGGAATACACTTAAATTCATAAAAGTTAAATTCATAAAATTATGCTAGAACCATTCTAAGGTCCTTTTTACAGCCCCAGCAGAGCATTCTGCACTTCACACAGCTATGAGAAGTGCACTCCCTTTTAATGACTGCTCCAGCTACTCTTAAACAGTCACACCAATACAGTGTCCTCTGAGCAGCTGTTAGACAAAACGTACAGGATACCAACTGTGAAAGCAACAACGTGGGGTGAAGCTTACTGGTTATTTTTTGTTTAAGGTTCAGTATAGCTTGGATTGATCTGTTTCTAAGTACACAGCGGCGAAGCTTCGAGGCTCTGCTCTGGTAATGTGAAGAATGCCAGCCCTCACAGTACTTATTTGGTATGTGGGACAGCACACCACACAGCACAGTGCTGGAGCTGCTGCAGGAAAATGTTAGGGAGGACACTGCTGAAAAAGACCTGCTGAAGGGAATACTTGGGTCGTACATACTAAATAACTTCAGATGGGCAACGATAAGCAGACACCGACCTAAGAAAACAAAGTTAACTGCCTCCATTACTGAATTTGTTTTCCAAAACTGACTCCTCCAGCACTGCAAAATGTGGTCGATTACTGGATCTGTTTGACTTTTAAATGCTTCGCTCTCGTCTGCAAACACTAAGGCCTCACTGAACTGGCAGTGGGAAGCTGCCCAGACGAGAAGTTCAGCCCTCTGAACACAGCACACCCAGCACACCCTTCACAAGGTGCCACAGGAGCACCTGGGGTTTGGACTCAACAGCCTGAAGACTTTTTTCTACTCCACCACTTCCTCAATTTAAAACTCTCCCACCTCCTGCTCATCGTACCCAAAGCCTGTTTCCTCGAATAGAGACATTCATTGCTTTTTACTTTTTCTTTTCCCTCCCCCCATTCATCTTCCTCCCGTTTCCTTAGAACACGCAGCGGGACAAGGAACACACAGAGCAGCAAGGCTTGGGCAAACCAACAACAGTTTTCAAAGAGGAAAAAAGCCTGCACAGGACGACTCCCACTTCTTCTTCCCTGTCGAATTCATCAGGGGATTTGCCTTAAATGAGCAGTGTTTTCATTCACGTCCAACACAGAAGGAAACAAATGAAATAGAAGCAAACTGTATCCTCCTCCACAGCCCTTAAATCACGTGGATCACAAACAGCACCCACCTACACAGCAGCTACCAGCAGCTGAACACATACACTTTGCACTCATGCAGAACTGCAAATACAAAGAGTCTTCTGAAAACAATAGGTGACAACTGTTTTTCGCCCTTAGCCTTCCTTTACTTCCCTTTACCAAAAGAGAAGGAGGCTGGTCAATGCGATGACTGATTCCCAAAGCAATTCACCTACAGGAGTGTGCTTCCCTCACAGCGTATGTCTGATAAATAACCCATATTAGTAATAACACTAAAGGCTCATTTCACTGTGGAACAGAAGCTTCTGAAATCAAGCTCAGCCTCTAACAACTTCCACGTTGTTGTCTTTCAATCATAACACACACATCTCCAGACATTTGCCAGCAGCAGTTCTACTACACCAAGTGCTATTTAATTAAGAAACTGAGGGAAAAAAGTGCGAAGAAATGTACAGAACAGAAAGATGTCACTTTGCTGAGTTACTTGAAGCCAAACTGCTCCCACAGCTACCTGCAAAAAAAGAGGCATTAGGAACTGAAAATTCTCTTTGCAGTTCCATCTTTCCTGCACTGAGTGCAGGGTCTCTGAGCAAAAAAAAGAGACCAAAACTCAATTCCCTCCCCCTCTATAGGTATTAAGTGCCCAATCTCTCACTCCACAACTACAATAGGCCTATTTTTAGGAAATAGACTCTCGTATCAAGTGGACATCCTAAATTATCCTAGAAGTTGGCTGCCCTACTGGAGTTAAAAATTACCTTCACTTATGAAGCTGAGTAGAGCACTCTCTTGAATTCCTAGCTATCTGCTTTCGCTTTCTAACACATAGGACTGCATTACAATTGGCCTAAAATTCGGGTTTTGGCAAACTGCATTGAAAATAGTGACTCATGCTCACTAAAACTACTCCAATCAGATGTGTGTGTACACCATACATGCACATAACTGCGTACCCAAAATGAAGGCTTATATTTTTCTGTTAACGATGGGAGGGAAACAAGTAGAGACAAAAAAAAAAAAAAGATTTATATTGTGATAGCAATTAAAATACTTCAGCACGTCCCAGTGAGAGGCCATCATCCTTGCTGTGCCCTACCATCCAAAACAGCTGAGATACAGTTTTGCATACTTGACACCTAAATGTCATTTTGTAATAGACAAACACATAGATGCCATCGTCAGGAACAGAAGCCCTTTCCTCAGCTCTAAAAACTCCACCCTTACCTATTCAAGCAGAAAGCACAGAAAGACATTTGCGTGTTTTTCAGGCTGCAAAGTCAACTGAACGTGCTTAATTGCTCATACTGCATTAATGTGCACATTTACAGGCTATGCCCTAGAAGAAAACCTATTTAGTTTCAACATGAAACGTAAAGAAGTGAATAAAATTGAAACGGCAATCTATTTTTGACCTATAAAACAACAGAAGTATGATGCAAGTCCATTTAGACAAATGATTTTGATGCAACGTGTTCTGTTGTGGTCGGTTTGTTGGGTTTTTTTTGGACACTGTAGCAAGTTATACAACAGCTGACATTTGGTTTTCTGCTTTCACAACAGGATTAGTGTTTTATAAGATAGAGATTTTACCAGCCAAAGTCTGGGGAGTCTCGGGGTAATGATTGCTTTTAAATGCCAGTCTTTGAGGCAAGCACTTTCCCTTGCACAAGAAGTCTCACTGAGTCATAAGTTACTTAAGTGGCTGTCTTTGCAAGAGAAAGCTGTCTTGCTACACTCTGTATACACATTCCACCAAAACGATCATTTACATGACTTACTGTTATGCATAAAATGCAAATTACGCAAATTAGACTATACACTTCTTATCTGATAAAGGCCGTTTTTGCTCTTTCCCCTGTTCCTCCCCCACCTCAGTCCATGACATCAGCAAGACGAGAAAGCTCCTTTTAAGATAACAATGTGCAAGTCATGCTCTCGACTGCTAAGAGTATAAGAACTAAAAGACCTCAGGGTCAGCTGTGATGTCAAAGTAAGGCAACAGAAACCGATTTCAAATTTTTTAATCCCAAAAAAGATTTGAGTTTCACTTTCATTCTTTGTAGTCCACAGGGTTCATTCACAACCGCATGAAGTTACAGAGCACCTGAGAAGGCACAACAACACCAGTGCACACACCTCGAGTCTTTGATAGAGTGGGTTTTTCTCCTGACTTATTTATGTCAGTGTACATCTTAAAATGCTTGCATTAGCGTTTTAAAGCGTACGTGGAATAAAGACACGTCAGACATGACTGAATTATAAACGCTGTGAGAATACTGGCCTTTCTGATTCAGGTATCTGCAGCAACCAAGCAAAGCAGAAACCTTACTACTATGAAGATCCATTGCACTCTCCCACCAAAAAAAAAGTTAAATTCATGACAGTTGGTGAGCAGGGAGAAAGGGACTAAGCTGACACTGAGATGAACTGCTTGCTATCAACAGACAACAAAACTTAGATTTTCTAGTCATCCTCCCATAATTTGATATAGGTAGGAAATCAGAACACAACAGAGTTGGGAAATGTTTCATCTAGGCCTAAGCTGTAATAAAAGCATTTAAGCCCGCAGAAGAACTCTGTCAAGTTCAGCTGAGCAGCAAAACACCTCTCATGTTCAGCACAGGCTTATTTTTAAACCAGCGCCACTGTTTCCTTCCCTGCCTGTGACCACATGTGCTCCAAGGCTTGCCTACTGCATAGAATAGGCCAGAAAGAAATCTCTGGACTAAGAGGCATCAGACAAGTTGCACAACACACAATGAATTCAAACTTCAAAGAGCAGGTGGGAAACCACAAATTAGAGCCTCCTGATTCATAGAGTGGCACAGCGGCAGCTCTCAGCAGGTTAAAATCAGTGCCCTGAAGCCTGAACCGCTAACGGTCACGGCGCCGACAGGACGTGGGGCAATTCTAACACAACCCCACACGATTTTAAAGGATTTACATGCCACGTTTAGCCGAGGTGCCTCACGTAGACCTTTATCTTCGTAAGAGCTGTCGTGGCTTACTTCAGCTGGATTAGCATGTAGAGTTCTACCACAACTCCAACGAGGCAACCGAAAGCAGTGGGAGCTCCCTGAGGTTGGGCGGGGGGGGTCACGAAGCAGGGCTGAGCTGCTTCCAAGCAGGTTAAACTGTCACATAGCAAAACCAAGTGAGTCATTTTGAAACCATCGACGTAGCTCTATCTAAGAATGCCTCCTGGCAAACACAGGCAGCTCCGTACGTACACACCGAACATGCAACGCAGGATCCCTATTGATCTACAACGAGATCGAAAAAAGGGCAGAAAGGAGAATTCCACGAGAGGCTCTCTGGACTCTGTAAGCACACAGCTCGTCATTCCTGGCACAAACACGACTTATAACTACGGAAACGCGTTTAACAGCGAAGCCAAGGCGCTAAGCACGGCACAACTCAGCAGAGATAACGCCTCGCTCGGCCCGCTCGGAAAAGCGAGAGGTCACACAGGTGGCCAAGCAGGCAGCAAGCAACCAAAGACGAAATAGCGCTCTGGGGCGAAATAACCAGCTGAGAAAAGCCAGCTCGATCCGCAGCGCTCGCAACGTTCCGGGTCGGCTTTGTCCCGCCGCCCCACGCCGCCCAAACCCCCCCGGCGCCGGGCACTCACGTGGAGAGCTTCCTGGTCCAGAAGAGCCCTCCGGGCCACAGCTCCTGCAGCTGCACGGCCCGCGCCAGGTTGCCTTTGATCTGCGCGAGGAAGCGGTCCGCCTCGGCCTCCAGGCGCTCGCCGTAGGGCAGCAGTTTGTTGTAGACGATTTCCTTCTGCGGCGGCGGTAGCTCCATGGCCGGTCCCGCGCCTCCTCCCGGCCCGCCGCCGCCGCCCTCCAGCGCTCCGGCAACGGCGTGCCGCGTCGGCTCCGCCGCGAGAGAGCAAACGGCCGACGACCGCCCGCCCCGCTCGCTTCCGGCGGAAGGCGGGGGCCGAGGGCGGTTCCCGCTCGGCGGAGCGCTTCCTCCGGCCGAGGGACGGGGGCTCGTTGGCGCCCCGCGGGCGCCCTGTGGCGGCGCCGCCATTTCGCGAGAGCCGCCCCGCGCCTGCTGAGGGCTCCGAGCGGCGCCGGCGGGCTGGGCGCGGCGCGCGGCTGTGGAGCGTTGCTGGGGAAAGGCCCTCGCTCCCACTCGAGTTTAGAATTCACTCTCTGTGGTTTTGCGGTTCGTTACAGAGCCCTTCTGTCAAGCGGCAGGGATCCCGAAGTGCGGCGCGTAAAGCCGTTCTTCCACCGCCCTCAACGGCTGCGGGAGAGAGCTGAACGTCAGTCACAGAAACACAGAACTGGGGATGTGGGAAAGACCTCTGAGATCACCCAGTCCAAGCCCAGCACACCGTGCCCGCTGCCCACGTCCCTCAGTGCCTCATCCCACGGCTCTGGGGCACCTCCAGGCGACCCCACGGCTCCCTGGACAGCTGTGCCACTGCCTCACCTTCTTTGGGAGGAGGAATTGTTCCTAACAGCCAGCCTGAACCTCCCCTGGCACTACGTGAGGCCGTCCCCTCCTCTCCTTGCCCAAATGTGAAACAGGGATGGAGTTTGTGATGGAAATAATTAGTCACGGGGTCTGATAGCAGATTGTGAGGCTGCCTAAGAAGCTTATGGTAAATAATAATGCTGGTCAGTGAGACAGGGCTTGGCAGTGCCTGGTCCTGCCGTTGGCCTCTGTGGGTGCTGGATAAAGCTGCGATGAATGTGTGATAACAAGCAGTGCTGATAGCTGTTGTCTCCAGCTGTCTCCTAAATATAATTGTTAATTGAATTTCCCCTCAAGAGTTACATCGTGACCATTGAACAGCTTCAAATTCATTAGATATAAAGCTACTGACAAGGGCAAGTTCTATTTTCTGGTCTTTAAACTCAAACTAGCCCAGAAGAAAAAACAGCTAACTGAATGCTGAAAAACACCACGAAGAGAAGAAATGCAACCTGTATGCAACAAAGCCATGATTCTGTGATTCTGTGATTCTATGATGCTCAGGTGTTCTCACACTGCTTTCCTGTGGAGTGTGTTTGTACCGTATTGTCACTGAGTGGGCCAGGAGCGGGGCTCGATGATCCTTATGACTCCCTTCCTACTGAAGATGTTCTGTGTTTCTCTGATTAACACACCTTTTGTACCACCCGTTAGTTTTATTTCCACGCCAGTGCAGCAGGAAATGATCCAGTGTGTGATCCATACACCAGTTTGAATGCTACCTCCATTTACAGCCATCACAACATAGTCAGCACAAGTGCTGTAGCTTTCTTCTGCACAAAAGTACCAGTAAAGCAACACCGTGTGAATAAGGTTTACCCAGACACATAAGGGAGGCTCTATGCTACTTCGTACCTCTCCCATCAAGTATTTTTCTTGTAACATCTTGGGAAAGTGGAAGTCTATAATCACTTTAGGTGAATCAAATAATGTTTTTTCAAAGCTTCAGTGAAAGTAATTGTTCTGAATTATGGGATGAGACCAGGATAAAATACTTTGCTATTTCCGCTACTACAAACAACCAAACATTTTCAAGCAGGCATTGCCGAAAACAAGAGAGTTTCACTTTTTCTCATTTGCCCACACCTATGCTTTTAGTAGAGGAAAGGTGATGATTTTGTGTTGCATGCTCAGAACCTTCACAGTGCCTTTCCATTCCTAGAAGAGTTTGATCACATGTTCTTGTGGACTATTTCTGTCAGCATTTACATCATTACTTAGCAGTTTGGACTATCATTTTTATTTTTATTTGGTTTTATTTCTTGACATCTTTTGTAGAAGCATTAAAATCACTTTCTGTTTCCTCCTATCTACCCTTTGCAAAGAATTTATACGTGAATTTCTGGCTCGAGATACAACTAAAAGTTGACTTCTGTCAAATTTGTGTGCACATTTCCTGTTTTGCTGGTGAAAACAAAAATAAACAGCAGGTGAAGCCAAACTTTGAAATGAATACTTGTATCATAAACTCTAATTAACTGGGTTCCTGGCCTAGAAGTGGTAATGAAGAATGTGTACATGTAAGGATAAGTAAAAATACTTTTCAAATATTCTAGATGTGCCTTGAAACTGAAAAATCTAAATTTACTTCTTTTCTTTCTCTTCTGGGTAATTCTTTTTTACTCAAATGTGGTAGCAGTTGGTTCAAATGGCAGCTGTCGTTTATTAAATGTTCGTTAAGTGTTTATTAAATGTGAAGCGTATGGATGTTGTTGTTTGGACTTGGAGAAGAAAAAAAACCATTGAAATTCTAGTCCAGTTTTCTGAAACTGAACTTGGCAGATACACAAGGAATGCCAAAGGTGCTCTCTGTTGCTTCATAGCTACATTGTTTTATATATATATATATATACATAAAGCACAAAAACATGAGCACTGCCAGCCTGAGGGTGCTCGTTTAACTGGACCATCGAATCTCCTCATGTGTGACTGCTGTACCTCAGGCACACAATTGCCTTCCACCCGAATTAGACATTTATTTTCCAGGCCAAAACGTGCAAAATGTGCTATCAGCACCTCAGTCGTGCTGCTAATTTTGACCTCGTTCTCAGAAATGATTCCTGTTTTCAGAATCTGAAAGAAGAAGAAAGGAGAATTGAGTCCATCAGCAATTACAGCAGTAATCATGCATATAGAACTTGTGATTTCAAAGTATTTTCTGCCTATTGAATCATTTACATTTGATAATTACTAAAAAACTAATCCTTTCTCCCCAGTGTACTGACATTCTGCTATTTAGAAGGAAAAAAATATGACACGTGTTGCCAAGTGAGTCAAAAATACATTTATTCTTCAAGTTTGCAATATGTTTTGGCTGTAGCAGTGTGTAAAAGCACATTTAGTTCCCAAGTCATATGATGAAGGACTAGCTTTCATAACAAGGAGCCCGTCTGTGCTACTTGCATCAACAGCTTTTTCCTCTCCTATTAAGTAGGAGGAATACGAATCGAGAGCAACCTAAATATGGTCGCCACTTGTTTTGTTTTGGCATAAAATCCTGAGAATTGATGAACCCAAGCGTTGTAGTTGAGAAAAAAAAATTAGTCTTCCCATTCATGTGAAATTTCAACTGTTAACAGTGGATCGAGTAGCAGTGTTAACACATTCCCCTGCCGGATGGCATGCTGCCTTAGGTCAGCTAACACCAGCAGTCATCAGCAGTTAGGAAACTTGTCACTCGACTCTGACGGCGGTTTCTGCTCTCTCAGCTGTCAGTCAGGTAGTTTTCCTACGTGGATGTTTTCCTTGGTGACCCATCTGTACTTTCTGACCGAAGTTGAAAGTTGAATTTTTTGAGGGATGGATTTCCATGTATATTAGGCTTTGGAAAAGAAAACCCAATCCAACATGAGCTTCATATTGTCTCTCTGATATTTACCCTGCCCTGTGATACCCCTGTGCCTCAAAAGACAGCAGTGCAAAAATAAAGCAGAGTAGCTGTTTTTTTGTTGTTGTTGTCAGTGATGAAGATCCTCAGACTTTCTCATCCCCATGTTTCTAAGTCGGTCAGTCACCCAAAGCAGGCGCTGAGAGGTGCCAAAGGCAGCCAGGAAGCTGCTGCCATGCTGCTCACCCACTTGCAGAGAAGATTAACATTAACATACATTCTCCCAGAAGAAGCATCCGTGGTTATTAGCTGCAAGTCTTTAGACTAACAAGGCCATTTCCATCGCAAGGAGCTGCTCCATCCCTTCAAACAAGGACGTGAGAAAGGACTATAATTACAGCTTTCTGTTGAAGTGTTTACTGCCCTGCCCCTGGGAAATTAAGTCACTGTAAGGATTTTTGGGTTGTTGCAATTCCTTGTGTGGAATAAACAGTGAAGAGCAGTAATTACTGCTGCTCATCTTCCCTCCTGCCCCTAAGAACTCAACTGCAGCTATTACTTTCTTGGGGAACAATGAACAAGATGGCAGTAGGATTAGTCACTCTAAACAATATTCTGAAGCATGTGAATGCAATTCAAATCACTAGTTTTAATCAAATGAACGGGGGCACTGATTTTAAAAACAACACATGATGCTGGATCGTAGCTAGAAATCTCATCTGGAGACATCTGTTACCTCTTCTGCATTATTTAAAAAAATCTGAGAAACACTGCTCTGCCTAAATATAGGAAACGTTTTGGTGAGCTTGAAGGGTGCAACTTAGAAATACACTTAGTGCATGAACTTTTTTTAAAGCAGAGAATGTATCTATTCGAGGGATGGGGGCAAAAGCAATGACAGCATGTGAGTAAGGTGCCAAGGAACTTAAGCTTCCTGTATAGTACAGGCCAAAAATAAGTTCTTCTGAAGCGTGACTCAAAGTAACTAATTTTAGGTCCCTAAAGTAAGGCTGTCTGAATGCTCTATTACGTGTTTCAGGTTGGATGGGTGGCTCAATGTGATCTAAAGCACACATCCTGCACAATGATAGAGTTCTGTTTCAGTAGTCCCACATGTGATAATTTTCTCAGGTGCGCCTATGCTCTTTGGAAAAGAATTTGAACAGAATGGGAATTGAGTCACAGAATCACCTAGGCTGGAAAAAAACTCCAAGATCATCCAGTCCACCATCCGCCTTCCACCAATATTCCCCCACTAAGCCCCTCAGCACAACATCTGCACGGCTCTCTGACAGCTCCAGGACGGTGACTCCATCACCTCCCAGGGCAGCCCTTTCCAGCACCTCACTCTTTGGAGAAGAAACTGTTCCTAATATTCAACCTAAACCTCCCTTCACGCAACTTGAGGCCATAATTTGAGTCCAATCGTGAGGTGTTTAAAGTGGGCACCTGTGCAATTTGTAAAACTTTATTACACAGTCGGTGCTGACTCAATACAGGCAGCGTTGCTATCTTTAACCTTCCATTCTTGGTGGTTCTGTTTACAAGAGTGTTGGCAGTAAAATTCATCCTCAATGGTATTGATTCATAAGATATTATTTGACCTCTCTTTAACAGCTAATGCTAGTGGGTTACTGTTCTTACAAGGAGTGCAGTCTGTACAAACACAGGACCAAAATTATCCCTTGCAAAATCATTTATAGCAGAGCTGATGTTCCCTCTCCACCTCCTGTTCCCTTTAGTTGCCTTATTGCGTAAGATTTGGAATGCAAAGTAGTCTTACATCCACACATGAGAATTTAGCTTTGACAGTCTGTTCCATCTACATATCTGAAGCTCCTGAAGATATCCCTGGAAACTGTTGTTGCTGTAGGGAGATAAAATAGTAGACTTGAGCCTCGTTATAGGAATATCCTGCTGATTTCTTTCCAAATTATTTGTAGCTGTTTGAAATGAATAATAATTCCTCTGATATGAAATAAATGCAGCCAACTCTGGAATAAAAGGCATTACCGTCTTTTTTCTTCCCCTCTTGAGGGGCTGGAGCACGGATTTTTCTGCCTCACCATTTTGCCAAACCGGAGCCAGAGGCAGAAGAGCATCTAATGACAGCAAACTTGCAAAGCTCTGTTCTACACTTTCTGCCACTGTAGGAAATCAGGGAAACAGTCCCTCAGCAGCCATCAGTCTCTTGCATAGACACTGCTCTTTAAGGACGTGGCAGTTTCATACAGTCACTCCATGTTTGGATCTGCAGCAGACCTCTCAAACAGTTACTCCAGCTCTGCAGACCTTATCCCCCTTTTTTTTTTCCCAGTGGTAAATGCATGTGTTTCACCTTTATCTGCAGTTCTCAGTTCTGTGGCTTGTCTATTCAATTCTCCCCTTCTGGTCTCCTTCTGGTTCTTAGGTTATCACAGTGGCTACTATATAGAAAGCTTTGGGCAGGATTTATCTTTCAGAATGGGAACAAATCATGACACTGTAACTTGCTTGATATTATCCAAACTTCAGGAGTAGTCCCATTGACATCCATGGGACACCACATGCAGTGTGCTTCTCAGCATTAGAAAATTACATGTAAATATATATTTAGAAAAGCCTTCAAAGCCCTTTTGGATACGACTGATGGATCAAACCTATGAACAACTGTTCTTCATCCTACGACATCTACAGTCTCTCCTCTTCTAATTAGTCATTAGCTAAAATATGAACGTATGTTATTCTGATTAAGAAATTTGGCAATATGTATTAAAAAGAAAAAGTCTAAGGTCTATTTTCCCAGCCCAGGATAAATCAAACAACAGACAAAGTCCTTGTTGGGATTTTCAGACTTGTTGAAAAAGTTAAGGCCGAAAAAAAAGAAAGTTGTTTTTCATGGCTGTATCTTGTGTGGTTGTTGAGGCTTTAACTCTTCCAGTGGATTGCTCACTGTCTCAGTGTGGAGTAGCAATATTTAGGTATTTATGAATTACAGAAGAGAGGCGGGCACATTCAAACATTCCCTTAAGCAACCAATCCTTTCCCTCCTGCTGAAGAATTGCCCATAGTTTGCTTCTGACTGCATGGCTTTATGCACTGAATCTGCGTGGTCGACTTCGGCACGTTTCTAAACGTGCTTAGCAGCAGCTTCTGTCACAGTGCATCATGAAGCCATCCAGCAGATTAAGAAACCTTGGAGGGCATGACATGAAACAAGCGAAGAGCTATTTAGCATTCATTTGGCCCAATCTGGCAAATTGCTTATGCTTATATCCTGGTGAAATAATTGTGTTGGGGCATGACTGTGACAATGCAGGTCCCATTGACTAAAGCTGGGATTCAGGAAACTCTAAACTGATGGGATTTATTGTGTGTGGTGTCCCTCTAAGAAGAGATCAAAGTGAAACTGACTGCAAATTAGTAAGTAATTTACTTATAACTTATGCAAGTAATTTATAACTGTCAAAAAAAAAAAAAAAGTCCATTTGGAATAGAAGGAATGTGCTCTAATTAGGGAACACAATAGGACTGTAAATTCCAAGAAATTCCAGGGAGAGGGAAAAGTTGCTTGTGCCACATTTCTGTGTTGTAACTTAAAGGCTAAGCCTGGCGGAAAACTGAGCCACGGTTAGTGCAAAACTGGAAGCTGCCCCTCTGCTGGACAAAGTACTGAGAACTGGGTGAAAAAATGAAGGGGCTTAAAAGACTCAAGGAGAAAGAGGAGAATTTGTGTTGAACAAAAAGCACAGAGAAGATAGCTCGTAATCTCTGAGAGATCTGCAGGACAGTGCAGTAGGCGTTAGCTGTTATTTCCTCAGGCATGCAGTGATACCGCTATCTACAACACCCATGTGTTTTCCTTTTCAGTAACGCTGCAGGAGATGAATGCAGAATCTGATTTATACTTCCTTGGTTTTGGCAAATGCATGCTAAAAATCCTGTAACTGTGCCATGAATTAATCTGATGACCTCAAAACCTGATGAGACACAGTTGGAAAAATGGTTGTCCTTAGAGATGTGAGCCTTGCTCGAGTGGAAAGGATGGAGCAAGGGGTTGGTCATCAGTACTTGGAACAGTACCATGAGGCTCCAAAATTTACATAAACTGGCTCAGAGTCACTCTGGTTGTCCCCAGAAAGTGAACATCTCTGAAAAGCAAGCATTTTGAAATGGGAAGTTGGAAGGAAAGGCAATTTTGCATGGTGTCAGGGGTGCCTGGGCTGTTACCAAGTCAGCATCACTTTCAGATCTCAACAGAGCTTAGAACAGCTTGTGCTTTAGGTGCCGAGCAAAACACTTCTGCTACATCAGCTCCAGCACTGAGATTGCAGCCGTGAGAATGGCCACAGAGCTGAGACCGCCATCCCTGTGTATCGACTGCCATCACATTGCTGCACACAGCATTGTATGGCGGCACCCAGGTCCCCAGGAGCCTTTCAGGGAGTGGTTGGCGCTGTCAAAGTTGCTCTGCTCAATATCTTTCTGATGCCAAAACCTTTCATGTTAATCTCTTCTTGTTTTTCTTCCCTGGATTCCCAGGCTCCATGCCATTTTCTCTCTCCAGCCCACACAAATAAATCTTTTTCCAGAAAAGTTTTTAGTTTCATTAAGATTGATTTCAGCCAGTGTTTGCTGTAAGAAGAGCTTCAGAAATCAGCAAGAACAGCTTCCTGTGCCAAGACTACAACTTAAAACCGAAGACAGAACCAGGCGTGCATAATATTTTACTCCCCTCTGTGCACTCTCCATTTTCTTCAGCTCATGGAAGGCAGACCTGAGTCACAGGCTGTATCACAGTGTCTAATAGCACATAGATGGGTTTTTCATCTCCTTATTTATCTGCTTTTTAAGCTCATTTGTTGTTTTAAGATGAGGAATGGCTACAATGCGATATTTGGTACAGCTGGAGTTGTGCAGCAGCCTGCACTGTTTTGGTCCATTGACACTTCTCTTTGCATACCTTTCTTCAGTGCTTTTCTGGACAGACCAGAGCATCACATCGATCTCAAAACTGGCTGCATAACTCCAGAATCAGTCTGGAATTATAAGAGGTTCATTCAGAAACCAGCACTGCGTTTCATTGTTTGGTGTGCTTTTGTTCTGCAAAATACTTTGTTTAATAACACAACTTCAGCTGTCTGAAACGTTCAGTCATTTACTTTGAGATGCTGTAGCTCTTTGCTGTTGCACTTGCTTTGGCTCCCCAGAGCTATCTAAAACCATCAGCAAGCTAACAAGTGATTTCCTTTTTTCCTGACTATTGGAGAATAGTTTGTACGAGTCCTATCACAAATCCCCTTTGAATTTTCCTTGACAAGTTTCTCTTCCCCTTATATTTGCTTCTTCAGTTATTAATCTACCAAAAGTCTTTTTTAAACCTTGTGGAAGCTTGCTTAAGCAAAGGATTTTGCCAGAGGCTTTTTAAAAATCCAGAAACACCACATCAAACAGATCCACACCTCTCCAGATAACCACAGATTTCTCAGAAGCGTTCAAGTAGATCTGAAACGTGAATTGAGGCTAACAATATACATGTATGAATTCATTTTACCAAAACAAAACCAAGCATTTCTACTGGGTTGGATGGGGAAGGCAGCATCTAGTGTGAAAATGGATGGAAATCGAGGTCTGGCAACAGTGACCTTTCTAGCAATGCAACAAAACCATTTGGTTATGACAAAAGAAAGAGAACAAAAACCCCAAAATATGATGTCTGCTTTGTTACCTTTGGCAAACACGAGGCCTCGCCTGTAGCACACAAACTGCATGAGATCTGCTTCTGGAGCCTCAGCACACCTGGAAGCAAACAAATCTTCCTCCTGACAGGTGGAGATTTTTGCCAAATTTACTCCAAGCTGTTTCTGAAACACACTCCCCTCATTCGGTTGGAATCAGCCAGCAGATTAAGTGCTTCAAATCCAAAAAACAAAGTTATCATCCATACAGCAAGGCTTGATTGAAATATCTGATGACAAATGCTTCACTAACACATTTCAAGGTTCTGAAATACTAATTAGGCCTTCTTTTTGCTGCTTTTGAGAAGAAATAGTGGGCTAACGCAGTTAATGAGAATTAATCAAATAGTTTCACAGTGCTGCAAAATGTAATAGCTGTCAACCCACCTCCATTATACACTGTTCCTTTAGCAACCCACACCTTCGTGCTTTCTTTGATCTTTTCCAGAGCCCCAAATCCTCCACAGAGCCTGACATCATTGTTCTAATGGCTGTGGGAAGGGTAATGTTTAAACTTCCCTTTGTTCAATGGGAATAAATAACTACCTGCTTTAAATGACCACATCTCCCCCTCTGTGCCTTGTGCAAGAAGAGAAAATGTTATAACCATTGGCAGCAGATTGGTCCCTGCTTCACACAGATGTTAATGTGCTTCCTTATGTGTGGATAGATCTTAAATGGAATGTGAGACTGATCTCCTGCTTTGCTATTGAGCCATGAGACTAAGATGCTAATGTGCTCTTTTCAAAGCGTAAGAGGAAATCCTGGGCTCACCCCCTTCTCCCAGTCCCAGTCAATTTCCTCCACCTTTCAGAGCCCCCTGATGCCCAGTGCAACTTCAAGAAGCATTAAGTTTTAAATTAAATAATTCAAGAAGTACAGAGATCACACAGACAGTGCCAAAAGAACAGCCTGCAAAGTCGGGGACTTTAACGATCTGCTCATGCACAATGCTTTTCCAGATGCTTTTCTGCTTTCGTTCGTTTAGGATCCTATCTAATTTGCATAAAGCTTCTAGGTCTCGGATTCATAACATTAAAATATTATGGTTGAGTTGTTCCTTGGTTCATACATTGCTTCTAAATTCAAGTTATACTTAGCTTCCAAACTGAGATGATACCCAGTGACATTAAATGTTGACGGGCATTACAGTAGGTGAGTAGTGTTTAGATTTGACCGTGGGGCCAAGGATAATTTGATCCACCATTTCAGTGGGGAACTACCACACCTAACCCCAAATTTCAGCCTCTCACTCCTACACTTGAGAGTTCAGTGGCATACAGTAGATTTTAGTCACAGTTCTGTTGGAGTGTCTCTGCTACAGGATTCACCAGTTCGTCCCCTCGTGTCTTATTTACTGACATCTTGTTATTTAAGCAGATTTCAAAATGATGATGTGTGACTTCACAGCCAGTTGCATCCTATTGAGCGTTCATTTCTGCCGTGCTTTTCAGTTCTCCGTTAGATTTTCAGACCAAGATTTTAACAACTATCAACTGCATCCAATTTACCCGAGGATTCTGTTTTCTGCAGCAGTGGAAACACTATGCAAAGCTTAATTGAGACTGAGAAATCTGAACTTTTTGCTGGTAGAGGCTGAGTAGTTTGTCATCCTAATCGTTTATGTGAAGGAGCATTAAGCAAAGCAAGGAACTGGCAAACAGCAGTGAAAACATACTGGAAGCTGCACCAAAGTTCAGCAACAGCCACACGTCAGTGTGCAGTTGGCACTGTGTGGGCTGAACCCAGGGCATGGGGAGGGTGCAGTGCAGTGCTGACTCACGCTATGGCAAATGATGTTATGCCTTTTAATACACTGGACAAACACAGACTTGGAAACAGTGAAAAATATGCAGCTGAGCTTTCTGTTTGGATGAAGGAATCTGAGAACAGCTTTCAAGATTGCTGAAAAACTCATCCATTTTTTTTTGTATATTTGTGACTCCTCCATTTTCAGTTGATATAAATACATTTCCTGCAGATTTTCAAATAGAATAAATCGAATTGCAATCAGAGATTCAACTCAAAAATGAATAAATGTCTCTTTAATAGATTTTCATAGTCTGTCTAACCCAGAGAAAAGTATCCTTCGTTTCACAATCGCACCTCATTCCTGTCATGGCTTTCTGGCAGTATGCACATTTGTAAACAGCTGCTGTCAAGGATGAAGCACACGGAGAGCAAAATGTCATCAGAAATCTACAACAAACTCCCTGAGAGCTCACTGGGAACTGCAGCCACTGCCATTGAACCTAGCTTCAACAAAACAAGGTCAAACATCCCATTCGTTTATGTTTTTGTTGCTCTCTCTTTTTTTATTTTTTTTATGATCTAATAAAAAAACGTAAGAAATACGGTAAGCTTTGTTACATATGTACACAAAATGTATCCTTTAGGCTGCTCCAAAAAACTAATGCCTCCTATTTTGTGATGTTGGCCCGTAATATCAGAGGTGGATGATGGTGGGATGGCAGCAGTGGTGAAACCTTCCCATCAGAATCCCATTGCATGCTGTTGCTGTACAACAGAGGGGCAGTCTGACAGGATGCTGTCTGACATGGAAGCGCATAAGAAGCAAGGGTGTGTCACTGAATCTTTGCATACAAAAGAATGGCACCAAAGACATTCATCAACACTTGCTGAAGGCAGATGAGGACAAAACAGCAATCAGAGCACAGTGAGGTGGTGCGTGGTGCATTTCAGCAGTGGCAAAAGTGACACAAAAGACAAGCCACATTCTGGATTGCCCATGCACAGCTGTCACATCACAGAGTGAAGAGGGTTTCCATCAGCCCATACACAAAACAGCTAACAGTGGTTAGTAGTGAGAAAAATAGTAATGAGTAGAAGAGAATTTGCTCTATCAAACAGATTTAGTGTGCTCTTTGTATGTGCTGCAGTACCCATGGAAATAAACATGAGGCATTGCTTTGAGAGCAATCGGTGTGTATCTCTTGCATTTCTACTTGCTATAGGAAAAAAAGGCATAGGCTCCCTTGCTCAAAACACAGAATTCGCTGTACTTCTCTATCAGTGACTTTCTCTGTGGTCATTAAGGATATTGCCCAAAACATTTTAAAAATACAATCTGCACACAAGGAAGATTATTTTTAAATTCAACTGTATCACGGCTTAGAAGACTTTTAAAACCCATTCTGATAAATAAATAAATATTGATAGAGAAACAAAGAAGGTTGCACGTGGCTTGCAGAGGACAGTGCACGAACATTTTCTCATCCAGGAGTGTGATTTTTACATGAACTATGACTGAAGGATTTTGGAGCCACACGAGATACAGATGCACCCAGAAGAGTCTTTGGAGGTACCACAGCTCACATGACCCACCTGCTTCAACACTTTATCTCAGGTAGCAGAACAAGCTGGCTGTGATCTCTCAGGGATCTGATTTCTACCAAGGATCAAAGATCCCCGTCTCTTCACTCACAGCATCTGCAGAGCTGCCTGGCAAACGCACCCAGCCCAACTGGTTGATTGCTGCTCAGCCCCTCACACTGCTGTGCAAACTGCTTCTGCCCCAGTGACAGCAGCAGCTCCACGTCCAGGAGGCTCCACTTGCAGGCAGCTGGGTCAGAATAGTGCAGACCCTCCCCAGACCTCATGGGACACATTTGCCATCCTCTCATCCAAGGGATCCCATGCTTGGAATGAGAAGGTGGCTGGAGCCCCAGTGGATGCCTATGCCTAACAGGAGACCATTCTCTTCAGCAAGCAAAATGGCATGGGGGAGCCTTCACCAGGAGAACAGCCCTCAGCATCTCTATCCTTCCTCCTCCTTTAACACCAGGCCAACTCTCAGGCCGTAGGCACCAACTCCCAACATCTCCATGTTTTGTTCACCATAGGACACTGTTAGAATGGCATCACCATGCCCTACTGATGTCAAGATTCAGCCTTTGATTCCAAGTCCTATAAGTACGGGGACCCTGTGCCCAGAACTCCAGCATCCTCTGACCGGCATCCTCTGAGCTGCTGTGCTGGGGCAACAGGAGGAGTCTGGAGGATGGACCCGAGCTGCCTGGGGCTGTGAGGAGGGCTCAGAGCTGGTACAGAAGTGGCTGCTGCTATGGAGGAACAGAAAACTTTGGTGCTGATGGGAAGAAGGGCGAGGCTCAGAATAAGGATGTCTGTTCAACATTGAACAATAAACGAATCAAAACAAAGAGAGTAGAAAAGAAAAAGCACACAAACAATATTAAAAAAGATCCCATCCCACAAAATTACCAAAACCAATAAACGTTCCTCTGTTTTTTGGAGCTTGCGAGTCTGTGTGTGGATTCCTGTGCCTGCTCCTGGTCACTCCAGCATGGGAAAGACGTGGCCATATGGGGTGAGAGCCCAGGGCCTCAGGGCTGGGGAGAGACAGCACACCTGGCATCCCAGGGCTGGCTGAGGGAGCTGCCTTTGGTCAGCACAGCGAGGCAGAGGCTGGTGCATTTCAGCAGAGAGTCACCTTTGCTGCTGCAGATTATTATGAGTATGGCAACAGAGGTTGTTGTTAATTGCTGGCAAAAATGCACAGCTAATGGTGCAGACTATGTTGGAAAATAGTGTTTTGTAGCTGAGAATTCACTCTATCAAATATTGTTATGGTGCTCTTTCAAATCAGTTGTATTTACCATGGAAATAAATAGGAGGCATTACTTTTGGAGCAACATATGTAGATACAGCACAAGACAATTCCTCTTTTCTTAGTATGGCCCAGGCAAGCCACAAGCTTGGACACTCACGCCCTAGAAAGAATGAAGACATAGTGAGTAAGAGCTTTAATAAAGCAGCAGCCTTCCATGGCATTTAATACTTAGCACAGTTCTACATGAAGAATCTCCCAGCAACTGCTTGGAAAAAGCAGAGCATCACAACGTTTACACAGCACCATCTCGCCATACTCAGATAACGAGCTTACAGTTCTGTCACTCTGGAACTTGAATTACTTTATGTAAATAGCTTGTGATTTTAGAGCAAACCAGGGACAAATTTAAGTCCAGTAAACACAAAATTTGGCTGCACTCCTATAATTAGATCAGTGCAGGCACGGTTCTTCCCCTGCATAACACTTCCCTTGCTTAAATGGGCCACTGCACAGGGGTGGAGGTCCTCCCACACAGACCTACTGGGGCTCTCATTACAAATGGATCAGGAAACAGGTGGCTGCAACCAGCCCACCTGACTGTGCTATGGGTTTATTGCAAATTTGACCCCAAGGACTTTATATCTAGCTTCCTGAATCTCAAGTTTGGCAGTTTTAATTTTTTTTTTAAACTTATGGTACAGCTAAAGGAAAGTTTTCACGTTGTGTTTCAACGTGAGAGTTTTGCACAGCACTACTTTACATTTTTGGCTTGCTAATTTCACACCCAGATGCCATCTCCCAGCAGAAGCCCCTTCTTCTGTGGTTTTGTACAGAGTGCTTAAGCTTGGCCAGAAGAAGTAAGCAGATGGGGAAGTTGCATCAGGAGTGTTTGTATGAATGTAGAAATACTTCAAGTGTTATTAACTCAGCATCAGAGCTTAAGCTTGCTCAAGTATAATTTTTCCCTCTGGTGACAATGCTCCCACCCTAAGAGCCGCACTGCAGAAGAAGAAAACAAGGAGGAGCACACAAAGCCTCGATCTTTGCTTCAGTTGCTTCTTCCACATGCATTATGCTCCCTTTTTAAGTTTCTTCTAAATGTGCCCAGTATTGTTGAAGCCCTTGTTGGTCAGGAGCCCTGTCTTGCTTTGAGCTAATGCTTAGAGACTGAAAGATATCCTGTAATTATTTATGCATTTTTAACACTTTATTAGTTCTACAACTAAATGCTGTCAATACATTTAATTCAGAACAAGGCAAACAAAGGTTCTGTAAGAACCCCCAGAGGCCTGTCATGTCATCCAGGCTTTGAAACCTCACCTGTGGTGTTTAAAGAGTTAGCCACTCCATTGGAAGGAAAGTGCAGGAGAAGGTTGTCTCTTCCTTTGTAAGCATTCAAGATTAGGCCTTCACACATTTTGTTCTACTGACACGTTGTAAACAAAATAAAGACTCCCAAAGGGTCTCAAACGATATGAAGCCTGCAAAAGCAAAACTCCTATTAACTTTGTTAAGAAATTAAACTTCCAGAGTGAATATAATTTAGGGGGGGAAGTAAAGTAATGAGGGAAACAAAAAACTACTGAAAAGAAAACTAACTTAGCTTTTTACTAAAAAAGCAAAGAAGAGAATAATGCTTTAAAAGACAGACTACATATATTTGACATAAATCACATTAAAACTTGAACACATACCCTAACTTACACAGCTTGAAGCCCTTTTCCTGAGCACTCATTATTCTCCAAACACCAGCAGAGGCTAGGGAGTGAGAGCTTCTTTTATACAGAGCTTTCAATATCCTTTGGGAAAGCACTCATCAGAATCAGCTGGGAGCTGTTGGTAAGTGAGTCAGGTTTAGACTTTGCCTCAGGTAAACAGTGGTGAAATAAAATTGCATAAATGATTAAATAATCTAGAGAAAACAATAGATAAAAGCTTCAGATAGCCAATGGCAGAGGGGGGGTGAACTCTGAAGAAAAGTCAGGAAAGTTAATGGTTGGTGCAAAAAACTCTACGAAACAGAGCAGAATTTCAATCACAGACAGGTTTGAGAAGGAGCCATAATACATAAAAATGGTGCAGAGAAATAAAAGCTAGAGGCTGAAGGATAAATTAAGACAGCAACATGGGAGGTTATGCAGCTTACCGAATATCTACAGGAACACCAAAGAGTAATTTTGGGAGTAGGAAACATCCAGTGGATGTGATGGTGTCGTATCACAGAGAGCCACATAGAAAGAAAGCAGGAGAAATCGTTTAAGAAAGTTTCAATGGTTTTCCACCTATTCTGAACAGGAAGTGGACAAAGAACAGAACTAACAAAGCTACAGCTTTCAGAATAATCTTATTAACTAACATGAAATCTATCTAAGTGTAAAATCCTTTTATCACAAAGATTGCAACTGATGGTGGTCAGTGTCAGGGCCCAGAGGACATCAGTAGGTCTAACTGTCCTGGTGAGCTCCATCTGGGACCTCTGCTCCTCAGTCATGAGGCTCCATTTAGGCTCAGAACTGAGCACTTGCACTTGCTTTGAGCTGCAGGGCTGGGTCTCTGGCCTTGTTGGTTAACTACAAGTTGGCTTTGTATCATAATCTTATTTTTTTGTCTTTTGATTTTTGGTGGTTGCTATTTAAGGTTATGGTGTATGGGGGTACTGATGGCTTTTGGTGTTCCTGCCTGCCCTGTTCAAGTGCTGTGGGAGTGCACCTGTAAGTACTGGTATCTGTTTCAGTTCCTTGCTCTGCCCTACTTGTTCTGTTTCTTGATGTATTGTTCTGACAGCACCATTACAAATTCTGGTGTTTTCTAACAATGATTCTCTATCCTTTCTTCCATGCGGTGATTAGAAACTGGCCAGTGAAAGAAGCTTACTGTGATTGAATCAAGCACTAGGAGGAATTTCCAGAGGCTTGATGTTTAGAGTAGAAAAGAATGACTTGATGATGAAGATAGCCTTTTCTAGAACAGCGTTTCATTTTTTTTTTTTCCCCAAATGCAACAAGTTTACTGAGTAAAGCAACCTTCTAGGCTTTCAGAACAAAAAAAATCCTTTATAAGCAAACTTAAGTTGGAGTAATAATTGTTCTCAGGTGCTACTGTGCTGGGAGTGGAATTCAATCTGAATATCAGAAGTGAGAATACAAATGAAAATAATGCACTCTGAAAGAGACAAGAATAAAAGCAAACTAATATGAATTCGAATTAATAAGGTTATGGGATGATCAAAAGAAGAAAGCTTACAGTGAAGGGAATAGGGACAAATAAAAGATGAATCTTATGAAAGAAACTGCTGTGAGCCTAACAGTGACCTGTGTATATTGGTGACATAGTGATCATGACAGGAATTTGTCTTCCAGGTATTAATTACAGTTGCTGCTTTGCTTTAATAAGAAAAGGTCACCAATGAAGCAGAACTTCATTGACTTCACACAATCTAAATTTCTAGATGATACACGTTACAGCTCTTTTGCTAAGTAATGTATTTGAATATTGTTTGATTACTGATATTGACAACTTAGACCCTAAAATACTTGGGGTTTTGTGGTACTGTCTTTTGGTGTTCTTGGGACTGCATGTGATGTCTTTCTCTTTTGTGTCGTTACGAGATGACGAGAAGCACGATGTCATCTAGTGAATGAACGGAAAATTATGTTATGGAAAATTGGAGAAAAAATATTGAACTGGCTACTTGTGGTGAGGAAGATGGGAGGAGGAGGGCAGCAGATGAGAACTTCCTGGTTCAGAGATGCTCACAAGATGCATTTCCAGCTTGAAGTTGTGCTAAAATAGATAAGAGCACACAAGACAACAAGAAAACTTATTTGAGAGGCAGGATTGCTTTTTTTTCAATCCCGTGATAAAACAAAGGCTGCCGCTGCATTTTGCACCTGCAGATCTAGCCCTCAGTACCATCATTAACCCCAGTTTCAAGGTCTGAGTTGCAACGCTTTGTATTTTCGACAGGACGCCGTTTTGGTTTCGACCCGTTCTTGCTCATTATTGCCGATAGATGGCAGCAAATGACCACAGATTTTCCGTCCCTACCGCAGCCCGCTCCGCCTTGATGGCTTTCTGTAGCATCATCCTATTGAAAACCAAAATGGTGCCGATTCTACGGTAGCAGAACGTAGGACTGCAGTAGAGGCAGAAGACGTGATTTAACGTGATAGAAGGTTAAGGCGAACGATGGAACTGTTGGTTGCGTTCCCGCTTCCAGCAGTGCTGGTGCGGCTCGAAAGCGCTTTTTGCAGTGTTGGTCTGCTTGCAATTCCCCTGCTGTCTTTACATCAGAACGCGTGAACGACTCGGGCTGTGATGCGTTACTCTGGGTGGGGGGGCTGCGTGAAGGGGAGAGCCAGCAGAACGACGATTTGATTTCTATCGCAGTCACTCTTGGCAAGAGGTCGCCGAGTTGCCTCAGCTGGCACACGACAGGCGCGCGCCGTTCCGTCGCTCGGCGCGGAGCCCCGTGAACGCCACACACACGGCACGGCCCGCGCGGCGCCTCGCCGTTAGGCGATCGCGCTCCGGAATCTTGAGCCTCGCGCGCTGCCGTCCGCGCGCCGCTCGCTGACGGGACTCGGCGGCCCGGCTCGGTTTCGGCCCGCGGAGCGCTTGCCGCACGGCAGCGGCACTCCGTTCTCACGGCCGCAATGTCTGCGCTGACGAAGGCCTCCGGCGCGCTCAAGTCGGTGGATTACGAAGTGTTCGGACGAGTGCAAGGTAACGGCAGGCTGCGCGCCGGCTGGGGCGGCGGTGCTGAGGCGGCGCCAAGGGCGCGCGGCACAAGCGGCGATCCCTGATTGTGCGCATGCGCGCGGGGCGGGCGGCGCCGAGGCGTCGGCTCCAAGCCGGGTGGGCTGGGGGGCTCGCGGCCCCTCGTGAGGGGAGGCGGGTGGCTGTGTGCCTCGCCGGAAGGCCGGCTGTGCTCCGCGAGGTGCTGTGCCGAAAGGCCTTGTCTTTACCTGCGGTCAGGCCCGCGTTTTCTGTCAGCGTGCTGGCGGCAGTTCTGCCGGGTGTGAGGTCAGGGCAGTTCCCAGACTCTGTTTTCATTTGAGAAACCGCCGCCAGCTCCGTTAGTGAAAATGGTCGGGCAGCCTGCGCTCGGGGTCAGTTTCCCTCAGGATGCGCCCCTATGCAGTTCGTAGTAAACTTCCACAGCTGGGTTTTTTCTTTAGGAACGGTGCTGTTTGAAGTAATTTCATGCTGTTTTTCTTTCTTTTCTAGGTGTTTGTTTCAGGATGGTAAGGCAATGTCTGATTTACCAGTTGTACCTTGCGGTGTAGCGTTTCCAGTGCTAAAAATAGGGCAGCTCATCTGGCTATAAACACGTCCACTTGGTGGCTTGAGGGCTAAGTTAAGTACTGTGTTTAAAAGAGGACTTTTTTTTTTATTATTTTTTTAAATAAATGTATTATTAAAGATATTTTTAGAAGCTTATTGATGCGTTGTTTGCATGGTTTCTAAAGACTGCCTGCTTTGTGTTGTAACAGCCACAAGATAGACATGCGGATATACAACAGACATGCAATATAGACAGGTGTACAGGTCTTTAGAAAGGGTAATTCAGAAGTGCTGAATGCTGGCTTTTGAAGCTGTGTGTTCCAGTTGAAATTATTAATTGCATTTACAGTGCCACTATTTAAGGAAGCTTATGTTCCCTTGTAGCCGAGCGATACAGTTTCCCTGACTGGTGTCCCAGCCAAAGTTTTCCTCATCTGAGCTGCATGCTTGAGTAGCAACTCAAGAAACAAGAGATGCATTTTTCCAAAGTTTTGTTGGAGCACAGTGAGCTGTATTTAATATTAGACCTAAAAGCTTTTTCAGCATCGCTTATATATTGTGAAATAGCTCAGAATTGCAAGTGATAAAGGATTGCAGCATGATACATCTTTAATTGTGCTCTACAAAGTGGGAAGTGTCCCTATACATCATGTGGTAAGCAGGTGCAAGCTTGTTCTGACTTGTTTTGAGCTGACCTGCAGTCATGTGAACGCATACAGTGTCAGTCCTGAGCTAACCATCAATATTGAGAAACACCTTGTCAGCTGCATTCCCATGCTCTTGGACAGCTTGGTAGGGAGAAGCTGCTTGTAATCAACTTTTAAAATACTTTACATAAGTATCAGCACCATTCTGTTGACTAAATTACCTCCACATTTTCCTATTTTGCAATGCAGTTATATGACCTGAAGTTTGGCTGTTGGCATTTGGAATAAATGCCTCAAGAGTACATATGCTACATATCTTGTCACTGAACATGTAAAAAGCAAAATGGAAGAAGCATCTTAAAGTAAACTGGATCCTAATGAAGAAGTGCTAGTGTTAGCTGTTCTTTCACAGCCCCACAGGGAATGAAACTAATGGGTTTCTGTAGAACAGCCATTCTGTTCTCTGCCATTTCAGGGTTCAAGTATATGAAGATCACACAGATGTGTTTCATAAGTACATGAAAGAAAATAAGAACTTTTTTTAAAAAAACAAGGTATTTGGAAATTGCTGAATTTTGTTGCTGTTTTTAGATAAGGATAGAAGTTAAGGGGTGAAAGTCAGGTGGAGAGGATTTAGACTGAAACCTGAAAACTTAGAGACAACCTCTAAGTTTGCATGTGCAACGTGTTTAAAGAGCCTAGAGACTGATTGCTGAGGAGACAAGTGAGCGGTGATAGGAGCTATAGAAAGGGATAGGTAACCTAGAAGGGGTGGTAAGTAGAAAGGTGCTCTGGGTTTGGTAGAGTCGTGTTTAAAGCTGTTAAAGAGTCTGTAAACAAAGAACAAGTCTCAGTTCTATGAATGAAAAAGCTTGCACTATCAGAAGATCTATATGCATGTGCAAATGATAAAGCAAGCAGCAGGATGAGCATTATGAGCAGGGTGGGGAATCATATGCAGCATGTTTTTTTTTGAGAAAAGTATTAGGAAGTGTATAAATGAATGTGGGAATTCAGTCGTGCATTTATCACGACATGTGAAATGGCATTCAGTTGTAGGGCTGACAGGACTGGCTTAATGTCTGAGTGTGAGCATAGTCAGGTGTTCTTTGTTTTGTTTCTGATGTCAAACTTAAATGGAGCTTTAATTGCTGTGTGTGTGGTGTATGTGCTGACACTGACTGTCCTTTTTCATTACTTTTCATACCAGTACACAGAAGAGGAAGCTAGGAAATTAGGAGTGGTTGGCTGGGTTAAAAACACCAGCCAAGGAACAGTGACGGGCCAAGTTCAGGGCCCAGAAGATAAAGTAAATGCAATGTAAGTATCTTTGTTTTGTTTGGTCGTACTAGTGTGATTTACAGAAATATTCTTAATCCAAAGTAACAAGTAACTGTTTATATCAGTAACTTAGCAGTGCTTTCCAAGTGTTGGCTTTATTTGAGGAGTTCAGGGCACACGTTCTTGAAGCTGCAAAAAAAGCCTTTTTGCTTTAACAGTAGTTTGTGGCATCAGTCAGCTTTGATTCCTAGGGTCGTGCAGCTTGTCATTGCATTGCTCCAAAATTGCTCTTTTGAAACACTGGGAAAACCAGGTGTTCATAAATAGAACAGGTCTGTTTAACCTCGAAGTTCCTCTGCAGAGAAACACTGAAGAGCTTCTTGAAATACTTGTTCAGTTTTTACTTCAATGAATTTGAAGAAAACTGACTTCTAAGTATGGGTTTTTCTGTAAAAACAAACAAAAAACCAGCATAAATACACGTTGGAGCAAAGGTTTGCATTGTCTGCTCTCTGGAAGTGTGTTTTGAAATATGTTGGTGCCTTTAAAAGAAGAGAGGATGTTTTTTATTAAATTGCTGGTTTCCAAAAGCTTAAAGGCATCCCTTTGGGGTGCTACCTGTAAAAGCAAAAGCCAATTCCATTGTTCCCAACCACGTTTTTCTTCTGCATGTGCAGAGAGATTGTTTGGAGCTTTTTTTCAAAAGAAAGTCAGTGGTTTGTTGTGCTGACAAAAGGATAAGTGCTGGTAAGTACAACTTGACTTTGCAGGCTTTATTGCAGGCAGGTAAATATCAGTGCAGATTCTATCAGTGCTTTCCAGTACACAACTTGCTTCAAAGCTCAAAATAAAATGGAGCTGTTGGCTTTGTAAAAAGAAAATGGCGTCGCTCCTTTTGGTAAAGAAACTTGTATATGGTTATCTAATGTGACTGAAATAGCTGTAGCAATTATTGTCTTGGCTCTTGAGCTTGATACTGGACAGCTTTTGTTGGACTGCAAAGCGAAGCCAGAGGTACGTTAGTTGTTTCTGAAGTGAATTCTTATTTTGTGGGTTACAGCAGTTAATACGTTGCATTTAATGCTTAGGGATTTGAAAAGTTAGTGTATAGTTGCCATCTGTAGTAAATCTGTAACTGAGGAGGAGCGTGAAGTACGGTGATTTGGTTTGTGTGCAGAGGATGTCTTGTTGAAGAATCCCTGTGAAGTGGGCTGCCTCGCTCTATTCAGCAGTTCCATGCTGAGCACGGCGTAACTGCTGACGTGTGGCTTTATTTGCACAAAACTAGGCTTGCTGCAGCGTTCTCCCATTGTTATTTGTGCTTTTAAAGGAAACCCTGCTTGCTCCTACACCAGAAGGTTTGTATATGTAACATGAGATCTTCTTGCAGAGCTGCAAAATTAGACTAACGAGACCAGGCTTGTTCTCAAAGATGAGGCAACATAATGGCTATTCTGAAGGGAAGCTTTCATTTTTCTTTGTTAAACCACTTCAAATAGGGTCAGCAGCTTGACTGGGACAGTGAGCTGTGACAGTGATGTTGAAGCTTTTGATGTACATTGTTTGTGATATTCAGAGCAAATAAAAAGTTACTTTCAGATGTTGTTTCTTCACTTTAAGTTGGAAATCTATGTTTTGCTTTGACATGGGAGTGAATGTTTCAATACTGAGATAAAAGTGCAATTTCAAACTGCACGATGAAATGCAGACTACTAAATTTCCTAGAGTAAAATGTTGTAGGAGAAATTTTGCTTGCTCCCTGTGTGGGCTCTGATACGTAGAAAAGGAAGGATGGTGATTTCATTTTTGGTAATAAATTAGTTGACTTGCAACTCCTTCCTCTGCACGTGCGTGTGAATGGCTGTTCTGTGAGGCTTTTCTTTCTCTTGCACTGCGTGGCAATAGAAAATCAAAATAAGATTGATGTTTTGAGTTCTTGAAGAATGTTTTTCAAAGTTCATAGCATGCTTTCAAGGAATTGGTAATACTGAGCTCTCTAGATGCAAGGGTTATTTAAAATGGAATATTAAATGAGAATAAAATGAGGTTAGCTATTGCTCTGGATAATTGATATAAATTAATCCTAAAAATGTTTCTGTTAGCATTGAGATCAATAACCAGGGGGAAAATCTGCCACTAACTTCCCATGCAAGGTCTCTTTAGTGTTGCTTTTTTGGCTCTTCAGAACTTAAGAGACTGTGTGTGTGTGTGTGTGTGTGTGTGTGTGTGTGTGTGTGTCATTCTTACAAACTGGGAGACCTTCATGTTAAAAGAACACTTTGAGGGAATCCAGTACCTCAATCAATGCTGTGGGGTATTTCAGGACAGTTTCCTAATTTACGTATTGGAACATGTGTTATCTTATAAATATCTTGGCAGTCTGCTTTGTTCAGTGTGTCTGGGACAGGTATTTTCACACTTGTACACGTTTCCACATTAAACTTTTAGGTGCAAAGTTGCCTGATTTATTTTTCAGATGTGCAGCATTTCCACAGCTCACATGTTAGCAGTAGTAAAATGATTTGACTGTCGTTCACCGATGCTTACATGTTAGTATTGCTTTTTGGGGGAGGAAAGAGGAGTGCTTTGGTCTGTCATAAACTGTTTATTTTTTCATGGTACTATAAAAAGAAACAAGGACATAGATTATAGAGAGATTAGGGATGATCTTAGTGCAAGAAGGTAGAAATAGCAAGAAGGGAGGAGAGAAGAAGGATAAGAGCTCAAGAGGAAAATAAAGGGAAAGCATAAATATATGGGGAAAAACACAATGAGGCACTTGGAGACCAGGGCATGCTTTTGTTCTGGGGCAGAAATGCAGCAGACCTCAAACCCAACTGTTCTCCAGCAGCTGTCCTTTGTTCCTGATTTTCTGACCCTTCTTATTCTGTTCGATGCTGCTCCTTGAATTCTGAGGCGCAGTTAGGAAACATTGAGCACAGGCTCAAACCAGTCTCTGCATGGTTTTTATGCAGGCCATAAAGTAAAACGTGGTCTGGGAGGAACTGAGGGCAGTCCTGGGGATCTATTTAAAAGCCTGAGATGGAGGGTGTGAAGTAGAACAAGCATGAAGTGGATAGGAAAAAGAGCATGTCAGGAAGATGTGTTTTGAAGATTATTTGTACGGGTGAGTGGTAAGAAGTGCACAACACCTGCAGGTATTGGGAACCTGCTGCTGGAGGTTGAAAGTTCAACTTTGCTGTTTTGGTACTCCTTTATATGTGGTCAGTTTTCTCTATAAAAATGTGTCCGACGTTTTGTAAAACGTGTTTCATGAAGGAGGTTATACGTGTGGTTTTATGGACCAAATAATGTGCAAGAAAGGGGCTGACAGCACAGGGAAGGCAAGAATCCCCTGGCAGCAGTGACACTGGTACATTGGTTCTGTGCTGGGGAAGCTACCAAAAACACATTCTTTAAAGGTGAACTTGACTGCAGGGGCTGACTTGGTCCTTTGGTTGGTGGGTTTATTGTCAGCTGAATACAAATGTGGCTGATGTTTATTAATTGTAAGAAAAAAATCCTGCCTTTTTTAAAGAGCCAATACAATGTTGTGTGTTAGAACTTCGAAACTAGATGTGGGAAGGCAGCCAGAATCTGTGTATCTGCTGCTGCAGGTGCCTGGTGATGGCAGCCTTCCTTCTGCATGCAGAGTAGGGTTTGCTAATGCAAGGCTTGGTTTCTTTCATCCTGCCAGAGAAGCTAACCGACTTTTATCTGAGCCTGCTGTTGTTTCTTAGGCAATGTGCTGCAGCCTGGATTTTGTCCTGAATCATAAAAGTAATTGTTTCACTGCAGACAGAATGATTATGATAAATTGTGAAAATGATGTGCAAACCAGAGTTTGCCCTGGAACATGTAACAGCTCAGCAGGGATGTTCTGACTTTGCAAAAGTAAGTGGAAGATGGCACGAATGCGGAGGGTTAGGGCAGGAGGAGTGTTACACATGCAACAAGTTTCATTCCATATTGGTCTATTCACTTGGTGTTGAGTGGGGATGTAAATGTTTTTGCTGAATTCAGTGTGGGCAGGCTAATTTCTTTGCTGTGCTCTATGGTGAGATCGCACTGGAAACTAGTGGAATTTACTCTGAATTGCCCAAGGGTAGGATTTCACATTTTTAATTTAATTGAAATAAAGAGTAAGGCATGAGTGTGCAGTTCTTGATTTCTTTGCTTTTTCTGTTCCGTTTTCAGTGTGTTTTTAATGAAAATATATTTTAGTTTCTAGGGATAAGTGACTTCTAAATTGAAAGAAACATTTAGCAGCTACTTTGGTGTTAACTGAGAAATCGTGCTGACCATCTTAAAAGGTATTTTTAATAGGTCCTGAACTTTCTACATGTAAAATTTCATAGCCCTTGCTTTTTAAACTCTAGATGGAGCTGTTTGCTCCCTAGACACTTTCAACCACTTGTGCTTCATTTGAAGTGCATCTATTTTTACTCTTAATGGTAGGCTCCATCTTTTCTTCGCGGTGACCTTTTCCCTGCAGTCTCTTCTAGTCCTGTTTTCAGCTGTAGCCCCACATGGGCAACACTCCTTACCCTCAGGTACTAAAAGCCCAGTCTCAGTCCCTTTCCTGTCTATAATGCAGAGAACGTTCAAGTTGCAAAGCTGAGCCAGTGCCTTTCTACAACATCACACATGAGGACTTAAGTGATACCTGGACTTAAGACCTTACTGGGCTAGGCAGTCCTTTGGTTTCCTTTTGCAGGAAGACTCCAAGTACAAGGGCTTTCATTTAATATCTTCTGGTTTTTCTTCCACTTTGTTCATCATGGAGGCAGAGCATTGGCAGTCCGTGTGGCTGTTGCCATAGCAACTTGCATTGACAGGCTGGAAGTAATTTTCCTCAGAGAATTTTTTGAACTCTGACATATGAGTTATCCTTAAAAAGCGCTCTTGCATGTAAATCTCTACAAAAATCAGATTGAAATTGGGGCAGCACTTTAAAATGTAATATCGTAGCACATGATTTTCTTATTTGGACCAAATAATGCATAACAGCACAAAGAATTTTTTTTTCTTGCCTTAGTAAGAAGGCATTAAATTATAAATTATTGTCTTGGGAGTTGTTTTAAATTAGTAAACTATTGCTAATTTAGATTTTGCTTTTAGTTTCTGTATCAGTTGAGAGGAATTTGTGTTAACTATACAAGTGGTAACTAAACAAGCAGTGTGACTTGAGAGACTCCAGCCTGTGCATAGAAAAATCCAGCTTTATCCCACCTGAAGACTGAGAAGAGGGAGAAAGAAATTCTTCTAGTAGATGTTGCAGCTGTCATTGTGTATCTGTTGCACTGTCATCAGGTACATTGCAAAACTCTGTCCTGTACCAACTGGCTTTCAATAAAATGTTTTCCCTTGGTTTGCAGAGAATGGCCATGATGGGCTGAAGTAAGGCTAAAACAGTATTACTTTAGTCCTCAGGTGTCCATATTTAACCTGAGTGATTTTCTTTAGCAAAATCTTACAACTTTACCTAAATATAAATTGGATATTGAAAACGAGCAAAGATTTTAGTCTGTTCTGAGATTTATCTCTGTTTCAGAAATGCTTATGTGAAATTTCTTCAGCTCAGTCTAAATGTTTGGAAAAACTGCATGTGACCCTTGGCACAATGGTAGAAGTGGCAGAGCACGTTTTTACAGAGAAGGGTTTTAAGTTTTTAAAGACATATTGGAGACATCTGTGATATGCCCAGCAGCATGCTATTGAGAAGAGCACTAAGACAGCTGAATGAAAGTTCAGAGGGGGAAATATGGATGAGGGAGAGAACACGGAGGCCAGTGACTTTGAAGTGGGAGCCAGTAGGCTACACAAGTGGTCAGTAACATCAGACTAGCAGAAAAAGTACAGAATTTAAGCAGATACGCTTGTTTCTCAAGAGGGAGCGTGGCTTGCTGATCAGAGGTATGCTGTGATAAGAAAAAAAATCGTTGAGGTTGGTCCTAGAGATAGCAGGAAAAACTGGTGTGGTAAAGGAGAACGTCAGACCCAAGAGCAAGCTGTAGTGGCAGTGAAATTGCAAGAGGAGAAATGAGCTTTGATCAACTCTAACAGAGATGGTTTAGCAAGAGAGGGATCATTAGGCTGTCCGAAGTATGTCTAAAACAAGTTGTCAGGTATGCTATGAGAAGTTATCTTGCAGTTCTCTGAAGACAGATGCAGTTCTTAAAGCAGATTCCAAACATAGAGGTGTGTCTTTTCAGGGCTCTTTGTGTTCAGAGGACGTAATAACTTACGACAGGAACAATTTAACTACCAGCCCTTTTTGATGAGTTCTGGCTGCAGTGTCGCTGCATCACGCTTGGATCAAAGCAAGGCGTAGGCCAAGGTGAGTGTCAGCATTCCAGCTGTCTGGAGAAGCACGTAGACACAAAAATGCAGCTAGGAGATTTGAGGCTGATTATGTGAAGGACACACTGATCATGATGTGCTTATGTTAGAGAAAGCATAGATTATAAGGATTAATACTTCTTGCCATGCTTATTTTCGATGCTTTTCTGTGACAATGCATCTCTAATGCAGGTCATTTGATGTTTACTTGATGTCTCCTCAGTGAGGCAGCTCTGTGCTGTAATCATATGGCTGAAATATGTCCTGATGTGATGTTCTTGGGAAGCTGACAGTGCTGCATAGTGAAGGAAGGGGTAGAGGATTAGCTAAAATCATTCGTCAAGCTTTTTTTTCTTCACAAAAATGCAGAATAGTGAAAAAGCATTAAATGTGTTGTCTCATGAGGTGTGTGTAATGTAGAAAGTACAGTTGTGACATTAATTAGTGAAAGTCAATTGCCTGTGGTATTTCAGTGCCTTTACCAGTCAGTTGAAGGAAAATGGCAGGGTTTTTGCAGTTCACTGTGGGCCCAGTCAAAACAAGCTTAATTTTATTTATTTATTTATTTATTTATTTTGCTTTATTTAAAGATGAAATCAATCTAAACTATTTAGTTTGCTTTAAATTGTCTCAAACCAGACTGACTTTCTGAATGCTTGATGCATTAATTTCTTAACTGTGGGTGGATATTGCTCAGAGTTGATAGGTTAAGCTGTGAAGTTTCGCTTATGCAGATTCGGAGGTTGCAAAGTACTGCAAATTAAATTCACTGGATGTTGCTGAAGATCGGGAAGAACAAATGAAGTAAAAGTTATTTTTCATGGTTTTAGTAGTTCCAACTAAATAAAGGAAGGATTAATTAGTTTGTTCTAGCAGCTGTACACAACATAAAGGGCAAGGAATGGATTAGGTCAATCAGAAGACAAGGTTTCCTAGTGACTTCTAAGAATCAAACCAATAAGCTGTTAATGATAGCTTAGGGAGGAAGGTGCACGCTTCCAACAGCAAGCCCAGCATCTATTTGGTGGCTTGCCTTTGTTCTGCCCTTGCACTGACACCTTACAGCAGGGCCTGCTGCCCTCCTGTTGGGCACAGGCACAGCAACGTGTGCTTCCCTTGCTGTGGACCAAGTCTGGTTGAAGGAAGAGGCCTTCCTTCATTGAAGGGTCACTGAGCTGGGAACAGAAGCAAACTCCTTGCATGTCTTCTCTCCTTAGGCTGCTGTATTGCAGCTGCTCCTTAGTTTGGAGTGCCGTGAACAGTTACGTTTTTAGCTGTGCTTATGTCATTCTTTATATGGAATAATGTTAAAATAATGTTTTCCTGCAGTCCTGTTTCTTTTGTTAGGTTATAAAGGTTGCTGTCTTGTATGACCTGGTAGAATTTTCCTCTACTTTCATTTCTGAATTTGCAGTAGGTCAGTGGAATTAGAATTCTTTCAAAGTGTCTGCTTTCATTTCTGATCACTGAAGTGTTATGTTATTGATGTATTTTGATTTAAATGTAGCTAGTACTAATTTAACAAATGAGGTTAAATGCAAGCTTCTAATACAAACAGTTAATTAGGATGTACTGAATACTGTCTTTTTAGGTCTGAATCCTCATGTTTACTTCATCTTTTGTATATCACTTTGATTTGGAGGTTAAGCTGTTCAGTCACTCCTGAGGACAAAAGAAAAGTTCTTGTGAAATCTTGCATGTTTTCATTAATGCTTAAAGTTACTGGTTTGGTTTGGGGCAGTGCTTAATTCTCACAGCTGTTCTTTCAAATACATGCTGTAACTCAGTCTCATCATAAACACAAGTCTGTTGATGTGTTCTTTTACTGGGGGAAGGGACCACATTTCAACAGCTTGTGTTAATTGGTTCAGGGAAGAGTGCCTGTACCTAATCTCTCTGAAGCTGCCAGGAATGTCTGATTGCTTTGCTGAGAGGGGTGTAATTTGTTTTCTTTGTTATAATTAAGATCAGCAGGGAGATGCTGCAGGCCTCTTGTGCCCACTAGAGTTAAGAACTGAAGGTGTACATCAATCTCTGTTCAAAAGCTCCATACAGAGGAGATGCTGCTGCTTACCTCTTCTATTAATAGAGAATCTCCCAGGTCATATTCATGCATGAAAGCAAGACTGAGTTTCCAGAAGTGGGCCTCAGAAGCTGTCTTTCAGTTCACAGAATGAGAAGTATTAAAGATTTTTTCCAGGATTACTGTTATTTTGAGTGAGCTACTTAACTTTTTTCCTCTTTATTTCTAGTGGCAAACCTCTTTGGAAATCATTCCACAAGGATGTTGCTGTAATGCTTCAAAGTTATTTAGCAGTGTTAATACAGGAGATGCTGGAGTATTCTAGCCTTCATTTGTTTAGATGATGACTGTGGTATTCATTCAACTCAAACCTGCTGCATAGTTGAAAGTTAAGTGGGATTGTAAGGCTGAATTGTTCTATGTACAGAAGTAAATGGAATTGCTGTCTGGATGATCAGTTTAGGTATTTTCTTGCATAACCAGAAATAGCCATTGCACTTTTCATCTATACTGAAGCAGTTAGAAACTTAAATATTTAAATCTAAATATTTATTGTGATTACAGTTAAAAAATGATCCTGATCGAGCTAAGATACCTTTCAAAGCAAGTGCCAATTAGATGTGTTACTTCTGCTGGAGCCTTTTCATGCACTTTGAGGGTTTTATGCATGCATGGATGTGTTCTGTGTAGTTGGTATCATTGGATCCATGCACAGCAGTGATATTTTCAGAGTGAAGATATTCTCTTACTACTGATACAGGAGGATGCAGAAGAGGTGGAGGCCCTTAATGTGGATTCTTTGTGCTGAGAAAGATTGTTCCCAGGTATCTTTACTGCTCCAATACAATGGCTGCAGAAATACTAATGAGTAAAAAGTTCATTTTAAACTAATATTTGTAAAGAAGGTTTGGATACCCCAGCTTATTAAGAGGGATAACTGTGCACACAGTTAAAAATAGATTTTTGGCAACACATTGGTAGTTACAAGTAAAAGCATGTCCCTGAATGTGGGTTTCTTTCACATGAATTAGAGGTGCTGTGTTTGCCAAAAATGCCTGCTTGTTTGGTTTTTTCAAAGTGTGAATTCAAAGTACTTTAGTGATGCACATTGTTTGTCTCCTTGCATAGGGTTTACTCTATTGCAGGACTTCTGAAGCAAGATCTGTGTTGCATCGTGAGGGTGCAGTCTTCCTTTGCTCACTTTGAAGCAGCTCGGGGTGGTGGATGGTGTACATGGCAGCAGAGCAGTGAGCCTGCCTATCAGCAGGGATTTGTAGCTCATCTGAGGACTTCACCAGTGCTACTTTGTGCTTCTAGTCACCTTTACACAGAGCAGAGCTTGCTCTCCTGCTGGTCTACAGAGAAACGCCTATGTGCAACATGAAGGAAACCAGCGGGAAGCTTGTTGTGTTCTGATAAAAAGGTAGGAAAACGAAAAGATAGAAAAAAAATAGAAATATAGAAAATTTGGAGATTAGAGTTCTATGCATAAATATGCAGACATACACATGCAGTGAATTGCATGTGAACTCTGGTGATTTGTCATCTTGGCCACCGTTTGCACGTGGTGTTTCTAATATTTCTGAAAGGAAACAACAGCTAATGAGAACTCTGATTCTTAAAGCTCATCAAATCTGTACCTTCGTTTTCCTTTTTAGTGCTAGACTTTATTTGGCCTCAGGGTTCTGGAATGATACTGGTTTCTAGCAAAATAAATTGGAGCACTTTCAAGGTTTTAACCTACATTACAAGGTGAATGTGCCTCAACAGATCTGTCACAAATATTGTGTCGATGGCTCTGGCTCTGATGTTGCCCTGGAAGCCATGCAAAAAAGGCTACATATTGTAGTACAAAATGATTGCGCTTGTTTTTATCTGAATTATGAAATGATCTCTAGGTAAGTGGTAATTGATATTAGCAGGATCCGAGAAATAGCTGGTGATGCTCACACTGTAGCTGGATGTCATAGGGGATCTTTGTCTTCTGATTTTGAGTTTCTGATATCCTTTTGCTCTAGAGTTAATGCAGAGCGAATGCGTAGTGAATTCCTGGGTAAGGAAGGTTTCTTTTCAATGCTGGTATTTGATATGGTGTCTTTTTCCCGTGGTTGTATGAAATAGTTGGCTGTTTTAATCCGTAATGAATATTCTGCTTGTGTTTCAGCCCTTTTTTGGGGTGTTCGAACTCATTCTCTTATGTTGTGATGCTGTGGGCACTTCCTGCTTGTTTCCTTGTTGCTAAAGGAACAAAGAAAGTCAGTCTAAAAACTTCTGGCAAGTATTCAGGACTTCATAAAAGTAAAGCAGGCATTGGAATGGGATATTACATCTTTACAAAAAGATTCTTTGAACTCTGTGATCATTCTGAGGGAAGAGGTTTTAGACAAGTAGTTCTACAGAGAAACGTGTGTGGAGTAGGAAGTAAAATGAGGTGCTTATTAAGGTTTCCTGTGTAGGAAAAATAGGGAGAAAAAACAAATATAGAAAGTTCTGAGGTGGAACTTCTAAGCATTATTTAAAGTCTGGAAACTATAGGATTTTAGGAAACAAACCTGGGACAACAAAACCAATTTCTTCCAACTCGTGTATCTCCCAGTCATGTGGTGACATTTCAGTTGTGATTCTTTTTGTCTGAGCAGGTTTGGCCTGTCACATCAGGGCTAACCTGCACTCCTGTTCTGCTGTACAGGCACTAAGTCCTGAGCCTCTGGTCTTGCTCATTACATATTGTGAGTAATTCTTCCAAGTGTCTAGTGGGTAACTTCTTATGGACAGCATAGCTGCGCTCCTCCTTCAGTCAGTATAGGCTAAGATCTTAAAGATGTAAATGGCTCAGTGTTTTACAGCATTGCCTTAACAAGGAAAATGAGATGCTCTGCCTGCGTTCTAGAAATGGTGGCAAAGGAAACTGGTTGCTGCCAGTGAGTGCTGAGGCAAGTCTTAGCAAATACCCGTGTTTTGAATTCCGAGCACAAGTGTTTCAACTTTAATTTTAATTCACAGTTCTACTGAGTATCTGCATTACTCCATGTTGCTCATGGAGGAGCCAAGGTGCAAAGCGACAGCAGCACAGTTTCATGCAGCTTATCTGCGGTGGAATTGAGGAGCATTGGGACTGATACCCAATTCTGCAGTCTAATCATTGAAACGAGCGCTTGGGATTCTGTGAATGATGTCAGTGAAGCAGTGAGGAGTAGCACCCTGCTCTAACTTGGGGTTACAGTGTGCTTTTAGCTAGTTACCAGTGATTCCATTTGCACTGTTTCAGATTGAACTGTTGCATTATTTATCAGTTGATTTCTTGAGGGTCAGCTGGAGCAGCCAGTTTCAGCTAGCTTCAGAAATTTTCTATTCTCGGGATCTCACTAATGTTAAGTGACACCAAGTGGAAAAATTCTGTAGGCTACTACCAGATAGTGCATAGTAAAGTTAAAGCCAGAGAGTGAAAGTAGTAACGTACAAATGAAGAACTGCAGATAAACTGATGGGCTCAGTCTCACAAGAAGCATCTTGCAGGTCCAGGTTGTTTCCTGACTCTTGTTCCAGTCCTTCTCCGCTTGTTCTCTTTGCCCTTTATCATCCTCTCTAGTTCAAAACCAATCATGCAACTTCTTATTTTATAGCTATTAATAAGAAAACAAATGCCTTTTGTGGTTCTTGCATAATAGAAATGAAGTAGTTATGTATACCAGCTGTCAATTTCTTTTTCTTGTTAAATGCTAGTATTAGTAATAATTGGATAATTATGTAGGAATTTTCTTTTTGGCTAATGTCCATAATGGGTAGCACAGGCAGAAGACGCTCAGCCATAGCATTGTGGAGTGAAACATGCAAGCAATTAATCATTTCACTGAGCTCTTGTAAACAAGGTCAGCTCAGCAGGCATTCATGAAGTCTCTTATGAAATGTGATGCTGTCTTCATTATCCTTTCGAAGGGTTTTGCTGTGGGAGCAAAGTGGCAGGCAGGATTTCTGTGCCGTGCTGTGTAAGTATTACAGTATTTCTCAAGACTTGCAAAACCCCAGGATTAAGACACATTTCAAAGGAAACAAGCAAAAAACAACAGGACGTGTAGTCTTCTCTTATTTAACTATATGTTATATTAATCTTAAAGCTGTACCTTTGCCTGAATTAACTCACAGTCATTCACTGAGTCTAGACTAACAGAATTACTTTTAATTTAGTGCCTGATTAATTGTTTTTAAGCTAATGTTAAGTAATTTTTCTGTTATTTGCAACCAGAAACACGTAGAAGGCCCCAAACTTATATTCTGAGCGCCACACATCATGAGATATACTGAATATTTTAATTCATTTTAGGTGCAAACAAAAGACTTCAGTTGCCTGCTTTCTACCTGTCAGGCTTTTAAGGCACGCTTGCTGGATCAGATGGAAGTGCAAAGTACAGAGCACTTGGTACCCAGGCGTGAAGCAGCATGCTGATGGGATAGATGCCAGTGCTTGCTTTGCCCAGGGGATTGAAATGCCTTGCTCCCTTGGATGGATGTGGAAGGGAGTGCTGGAGCTCGCAGGACAGGGCAGTGACCTGTTCAGGGATCACTGAGCAATCTTTCCTGCTGCAGACCAGCCTGTGCCCTGGCAACAGTGCCCCAAGGAGAATGTGCTCTAGGCTCTCCTGTCCCTGGCTCCTCCCAAATGGAGAAACAGATTAAGTTAATGGCTTTAGTTGGAGTCTTGCATGGAAATTTCAACTTCCAATGGGGTTGTGTCACCAGGGAGCTTTTTTCCCAGCAGAAAGGTATAAAAGGTCTGTTACCATGTGATTTGAAAATAGATGTTGGTAAAATTCTCTGAACATTTTACCAGCTAATGTGGCTACTGAGAGCCATGGCATTAATCATGAGATGGATAGCTGCTGGGTGAGCGTGGGGCCCAGGTGTCTTTAGCAGGACTGTTGGTGCAAGGCCTTGTTTGTGCATATTTCGCTGGCTGCATCATGGCACTTGTTACATTTGCCTTACTCTTCTTATTGTCTGCTCAAGATACTGGCATGGGCTGTTGAGAAGTGGAGAGTTGTCCAAAGTTGCATTTTCTCGCTCTTAGCTCAGTATGTGTTGTCCAAGCCAGTAATTTTTTTTAGAAGAAAAGGAGCAGAAGAGGCAGAGCACAGAAAGCAGTCAATGCAGAGTGCCTCTGGTTAATGGCAGTCTATTCCAGGATAGCAAATTGTTTGTTTGCAGCTGTGGTTTCCCTGGTAGGCGGTTGCTTGTTGCTGGCCTTAGAAAAATCCTCAAAGGACAGAGTAGGAAAGGACAGAGAATTTATAGTAGTTTGAATAATGCACTGATGTCAAAGTATATCTGATATGTAGGGAGTATTAATTTTTAACAGCTGCCGATAGGTAGAAATAAGTTCTCTGATCTATACCTCCTAAAATATAATCCAGAATTGTCATGTTCAGCTGGTCACAAGATTAGGTAAATCTGCAAGTGAGAGTTAGCAGCAGTGAAATGAACACGGGCAGAGGTGACACAGGCTTGCCGGAGGGTGGAACATGCAGTCCATTTCAAGTTCATGTTGATGACACTTGTTTAGAGCATGGTGGTTGGTAACCCTTTTGTTTCTGCTTACCCTGCTGTGAAAGTGGATCACAGTGTAACATGCCAGTGGCTTTTGGAACTAATCTCAAGGCCTTATCTAAATACAGGGGTCTTTACTGGAAGAGCTGTGCTGTGTGGTTCTCCTCAGCAGGCAACATATTGTGTCCCTTGTATCACTGCAGTACTGTCTATAGCAAACTGCACCTTAAAAAGAGTAAGTGACTACAATAAATGGTTATGTATTTAAAGACAGCAAGATGGTAGTAACATAAGCCTGTTACCTTTTTTTAAGTCGAGCTTTTGTTTTCATAACTAGCATTTGAGGACAAATCTGTACATTACTACTGTTGTAGACAGTATTTCAGACTGGACCTTGTGAGTGTGCTCCTTGTTAAGGGAAGAGAATTGTGGATAGAATAAGAAAAGTGACCTGTTAGCTTTGGAGTTCAATTAGATGGAGTTCACTCAGAGGAAGGCAGAAGATGAAGAATTCTCATAAATGCTGATGCAAAAGAAAATGTTAGTTGTGGTTCTGTAACCAGGGCTAAGAAAGAATAAGGCATGGCAGTAAAGTACCACATGGTGTTTTCAGTGCTTTGATTCTTTCACTTTCCAGTAGAAGAGGAGTGGTGTTCAGCCCAGTCGGCGCTGAAATTCTTTGCCTTCCCCATTGCTCTGTGTCCTTTACAGCTTGACAGCCAACACAAAGTTTCTCTTTTGTCAATCTAAGCAGAAGTTTTGGTTAAATGTTTTAATTTTTTAAGAAAAGTAAAAAGAACCACACTGAGATTATTTGGGAGAAAGCTGTAACTTAAGTTATGTGAAGAGGGCTATTGCTCTAGCAAATAAGTTTTTAGTATATTTTATGTTTGAAGTTAGTTGGTGAATGAAGTAACTCTCTTCATAGAGAAGAGCAACAGTCTGCTTTGTGAGGGCTGTCTTCAGGCACACTGGTACTGCATAATTCACTAACAACCCAGTGTTGCATCCTATTTGACTGTATTGCTACCTAAGGATTGCTGTGACAGTACGTGACCTTTTTTCCAAAGCCCTTGGTACAGACCTAGTGTGGAGGAATTGAACCTGTATTTAAAATAAAGTTTCCAACCTCGTCTACTGCGGAGAGAATTAGCTCTGTTAAAGTAATGCCAAAACCCAAAGGAAGGCAAAGCCTCTGAATTTCATTTTTAATGCTCTCATATGATCTTGCCTGCTCTCCTGATTTTCTGGCACTTGATTAATAAATCTGACAGTGTAGGATTATTGCTAATATCTAGTGAAAAGAGGATAGTAAGAGTATTATGAATAGTTTCCAGCTGTTTCTTGGTCTGTGCTCTGTCCAGGTTCATTGCACAGTCTGTTCCAAACTTCATCTGATAACTAGTTCTAAGTAGGAAAATAATTGTGCAGATAATGCCAAGATATGTTCAAATCTTATTATACTGGGTCTGATTATAACAATAGTAATGACAAATAAGAACAAGCAAATCCTGAAACCATGTTCATAGTAACTGCTTCAGCTGAATTCTGAACTGCTGTGATGTGTTGAGCCAGAGCTATGCCTGAATGTAAAGAAGGCACCAGGTAATTTACCCTTATGAAAAAGTGGAAATGCAGTGTGGTGTGTGTTACATGAGCCAGTAAGGTAGGGTGGGAAATATCAACTGCTGCATAGTTAGAGATTCTCTTGAGTGGGACAGATCTCGTGTTGCTTCACTTCCTACATCCAGCATTCCTTCTTGTTTATTTCCTGCAGTCTTTATTTGAACTGTGGAGTTTTTGTGTTGGGCAGTGCACAGAAGTGTACTTAATTTGTGCTTTGCGTGGTGTTTCTCTTCCTGTACTCGCACACAAATCTCTCCTGATTTATCTAGTTGAAATTATGACATTTAAACTGTGTCCAATGAAATGATACACAGGGGTGCTAGACAAGGGTTTGGAGCATCAGAATTAATGTGTAGAGATGGGACACAAACTGCTTTTGCTAGGAACAAATTTTAAAAGTAGCATCAGTGATTACAGATTGTGCCTGATGTATAAGATTTGGTGAATTGAGTCAGGTAGACCTAAAACTCGTTCCTTAGTCCTGTCAGATGCTAAAGGCATCTTTGTTCAGAAAACGATTTCCAGTCATGATTTTTGATCAGGCATTTGTCCAGTCAGTTTCATATTGTGGGGATGCTAGCAGTAATAACAAGAATTGACAAGTTACGGATTTTTCCCTCCGGCTCTGCTTGCTTGTATGACTTCTGAACAAATGGTTTTCAGGAAACAAAACTGGATGTATTTGAGATTGGCAAGGTCTGTGGTATTGAGCAAATTCTTTTTAGCTTTTCCTTCGGAGCTCTGTAGGATGTAAGTGGTGCCAAGAAACCATTTTCTGGTTGACTTGACATGTACAGTATAGTTACTGTCAGGAAAGTTTTCAATGTCTAGGCTTAGTTTTCTGCTTTATCCTTGCAGAAATGGCACTGTGAGCTGCTATTCGCTTCATTTCTCCAAATGTGTTTACAGTTTCCAGAGCCTAATACTGACATTATCACTCATTTGGACTCATCATTCAGAGCTTCCCTGGAGTTGCGAGTTTCCCGAGGTTTTTGGTCATACCTACAACATTAGAGACTGTCACTCATCTAATGATTAACATGTGGCATCGATGCCAAATTAAAGAGTCAAATTTACTCCTGAAAAGTAATGAATTTTGGTAATTAAACGTTAGAACCCAATGTATCAATGGTGCTTTTGGTCTTGAGATCATTAAGAGGAAGGAAAAATTAAGTTGAACTAATAGTTGGACATGTGGAAACCCGTGGGTGAGGATTTTAACTTCAGGTGCTTGTACTTGCTGTGTAGGTGCTTGTACTTACTGTGCAGACTGCTCCTCAGTATTTGGTCATATTAGGTGATGTTAAATGCAAAATAATAAAACACTGTGATGTGCCTGAAGGGCTTGAATGGAATTTAATGTGGGCAGTTACCCAAATGTGTAAAACAAAGTTACTTATCAATATCTAGATTACACTGTCCCTATGCAAAACTGTTTCCACGCTTCTACTGTCTTCCCTCTTTTAAAGTCTTTGTAATTCCAGAGTTCTGTGACTGAAGGGGAATGAGAGGCAATGTTTGTGATCCATCGGGTGTATTTGTATGCATAAGAGCGGGGGTGGGCAGGCAGGCTGTGAGCACTGTCTCTAAGAATACCTGCAGTGAGAACACGCATGCAGATGGCACCTCAAATGACTCCAGCTGCTGCTGTGTAATTCCATACTTGTGTGGGAGGCTTGTGGACTGATTTAGGCTGAAAGTGCACGCCAAGAGCAGTTTCCAACGCTGATGCAAAAGGATGTCTGCACAGACAAGGGTCATCACATGGATATTAGCAATAGGCTAATAATATTAGTTTGTGGAAAGCATCTAATATCTAGACCTGTTGGTAGTAAATGAGGATATTTTGTCGGGATCAGAAGAGAGATTCTAATATTGCTGTAGTAAATGAATCGTAAGTGGGTTGGGAGTGGTAGTGAGTGTACTTTTGTGAGCTCTTTAAGATATGTACCGCATTCACAAAGTTGCTGCAGAAAAGAATAGGGTGTAAACAGGCCTAAACTGATGAAACTGCTAGAAAAATGTTTAGCTTCAAACTCTGCCAGCACTACAGTGGACTTAGATGCAAGTTTGGAATGATTAAGAAGGTGACTGAAACACTCCTGAGGAACAAAAACATCTTTGTCTAGTTACTTAAATTATAGGATAATTATATTGATAATAGCCTTCAATCTTGGTTACAAAAAGTCTTTTATCTGTTTTACAAAGTATGGTCTTTGTCTATCATGGTATGTGTGTTCTGCTGAAGAACATAGAGGTCTAGAGGCAGTTATGCTGTTGTACCCTGTTGTTCTATGGCCTGCATCACAGAAATGAAGGTATCCAGGGTCCTCTTCAGCTGCACACGCTCAAACAAATGGCAGAGGAGTTGGAACTAGATGATCTTTAAGTCCTTCCAACCCAAGCCATCCTATGAAATCATGCACTCCTCTTCTGCCTATGTCAAACTTGTGTGTACTGCCTTATCTCAGGCAGGAAAGAGAATGTTCTGCCTGATCAGCTAGGCTGTGTTCCTCTCCTCAGCCTTCCTGTCTCAGAGTTTGTCCTGGGTATTGCACTGATTTTTAGGATTTGCTGCTGAAGTGTTGCTTCTTTTTTTTAGAAGATCCTCAGTTGCTAGCACTGAAAAAAAGAAAACAAAAAAGTAGGCTTTATGTAGAATGTGGAGCTGTTCTGGCATTCTGGGTGTGATCAGTCCTGGTAGTAATAACCTCTGACAACTGAGCTGTTTATGAAGAGGTGGTTTTGTCCTGTGTCACTCTTAAGCCCTCAAAATGCTAGGCAAAATCACTAAAAAATAACAAAGAGATTAGATTGCACAATGAAAGTGTGTCAAAGTAGAATATAGATCCTTTAAATGTCCAGACTATTTTGTTGCTGTAAGTAGACTACAGTTAGTATGTTACAATTCAAATAAAGATAGTTCATATTTTAAGTCAGTAATACTGGGGGAAATATATAAATATTATTATTTTCAGATAAATAGACTGGTGTGAGCAATTGTGAAGCTCACAGGGTGAGTTTTACATTCAGAAACTGAAAACCTAATTCAGCTGGAGAATGAAACTGGGTTTTCCAGTGCCAGCATCAGTGAGGAAATGATATTTCTTCATGTTGCTGGACTCGAGCTGTTACCAGAGCTTTGCTAGATAGAATTCCTGATGCAATTAAAAGAATGAAAAATGAACCTTTGCTTATGGTCCTCACATCAGTGAGGGAATTGCGCTGGACACAGCCTGAGATTTTTTCCATTTTAACTTAGTGAATATGGAGAATTCTCTCACTGATTTGTTTTTCTTGCTTTGGAGACTTGCTGTTCACAAATGCAGTGCAGTAAGTGCTGAGTTCCTCTATATTCTATATCTATACTTTAGGAAAAAATGTTTCTGCCATCTCTACGGACATGAAGCAACCTGGATATTCCCTGCCTAGATCTTCTGTGCTTCAGAAGTCACCTATAGACTATTCTGTGTCTCAGGAGTTATCTCCATAGCTGAGCTGAAGTGATGATGCATAAGGCTACATGTCAGTCTATTTTGAGAGGCTTTTAAGTTGCCATTACTCATGGTATTTTCAGCTGTGTAGCTATTGGGGTGTGGAATTAATGTGTGTTTGGAGGATTGGATTCTCCTGTGGTTTAAAAGGGCTTTTTTTTTTTTGCTTTTTTTTTTTCTTATTTGAAATTCATCCCTGTTTATATGCAGTATAGGCTTTGTAGTTCAGTATTTTCACACTAGATGTCAATCTTCTTGCGTATGTAGAGGTTGCTGTGTATTTTGCCTTCTAGATACTTCTTTTAACTGGTCTAGCAGAATCCTGTTTTCCACCTACTTTGCAGAGAACTAGCATCACGAGAGAAATAACGAACTGAAATATCTAATTCCTTTTGCTGGCTAACATTGAAGACAATTTCTTCAGAGTAAGGTGTAGCCCAAGTTTTGGGATTGCCTTGTGCAATAAAATCTTGGATTTCCATAAAGCTGATTGACAGCTTCACTAGAAATAGAAAATTCAGAAACCTGGAAGTGGAAGTTGGGAAGATTTAGGTGGTAGTGCCTTCCTAGCTCCTGTGCTCAGAAAAATACGTTCAATATTGGTTCTTGTTAGCTGATTCTTGCTACTTGAGCTCTGTATGTGATCAGTGTGGTAAAATGGCTTAATGCTTGTGTGAATAGTGTTTTGTTGTTTGCTGAGGCTGCAAAAATATGAATGCAGACTAGAGGGGATCATAGCTGTGTGCTTGTGTCACCTCTGCTCTGCTTGTTCTGTTCCTTCTGTTCCTGCAGGGCAGTGTGTTGAGGGATGTAACAGGAGCAAAGCTGAACTCAGGAGGAGCACTCACTGTAACACTGAGTATGAAAGGAAATATTGAGTACGAAAGATTTAAGTCTGAAAACATCAATTCTAAACTCAATTCTCTTATCTACTGTCTTAAATAGGAATGTTTATAAGAATACAGAGTATGTTTCAGAGCTTATTTCTTAGTTGCTTTTCCCTGTCCTTTTCCAAAAGTCATTCCTGCAAGGCCTTTGAATTGAGAATGTTTTGATTCTCATGCTACACGGATGTTCTAGCTGAGTGCTGGGGAAGGACAGTAGTTTTGGAATGTCTCTCCTTGTAAGGCAGGCAGGTACTTAACAGGAGCGTCTGCCCATTGCCCTCCCTGAGCTCTGTAGGCAGAGTCCTGCTGAGCTGTCTGCAGCTTTGTATGCCTAGAGTGAAAGTGTATCCGTTTCCTGACTCTCAGGATGAGTCTGTTACCCTGTTTCGTACTCAGAGCAGAAAGGAGGAAAGGTCTGTCCCTTGCACAGAAACACTGAGCAGGTCTCTGAGTATAGTGGGACAAACTGAGCTGGGCTCCTCATGTTAGACTTGTGTCACCGGGACTTGGGAATTTTTGCCTAAGCTTCTCTGTTCGTCTACAGCCTAAGGAGGTACTTAGCTTCTTTTCACAGGTGCACCTGACCTTTAGTTGTTCTTAGTTTCTAGATTAGGAGTTACAGCTGGTGTTTCCCAAGGATGCAGAAATCTTAGTTTCATGTAAGTGGGGTTGAACTCCAGAATTTCTCATATGGGTGTGCATTTGTAGCCTGTCAAAAAAGTTACTTGAAGCTGAAGGAATCCTTTGAGGTGTACAATCTACATGTGCATTCAGCATCCTGAGCTCCAGCACCCTTTTTTGAAGTTCAGTGCATTTTTGAGTCAGTAGTTGAAAGCAATGTAAAGAGCTGCTTGTCCATCTTATGTTGCTGCTGCTGAGCATCAGCTGAGCTACCAAAGGCTTGGACTCTGTAGGCATGGTTAGAAAAGACCAACTCAGAACTCAGGCAGGGAAACACGAGTTGTGGTGGGCAGTGTATCTAAAGTAGTGGAATCTACTGCATACTGCCTGAATTCATGATGCTGTGAACACTGTTGTAGTGGGGGCAGACTTGCATTTCTTCCTAGGTGAATGTAGTATGAACTCCTGCAGAATTCGGGATAGACAGATACTGCAAAGTTGTGGGAAGCTTGTTTGGAGCTTTTAGGTTCTGAAGAATTTTTCTTGCAGGAATGCAGCATTTAAATCAGGAGGAGGAACATGGTGGTGTCTAGACATAACAGTAAGAAGAGCTTACTGCTTATTGTCTCAAATGTGTAATGCAGAAGTCAGGTCTTCAGCACTATTATACTCTATAAACCTGCGCTTGCTGGTCTGTGCTCCTGGCTAATGTAGATGTAACAATATCAGATCTAGTTAATCTGTTGCTTAAGTACTTTTCTAAAAAGTACTTTTCCTCTTGACCTTGCAGAAACAGTAAGAGAATTGGAAAACTTCTAAGGCTGGTAGGAGTAGCATGGATATCTAGGAAAGAAAAACAAGATGCAGAAGTTTCTGTCTGAAGTGTAACAGTGGAAAATAAGTAGAAGTAGTAATTGCTGTGAATGCTACTGGCAGAGTTCAGGGAGTTACACTGAGGTCTGGGCATAGAGCAAGTAATGGTGGTTGTCACAGTTCTGTTTCTTTGCTTTGTTAGCCTCTTTCATTGTGTTATCTTCAGATTTGTGGCAGATCTCTGCTTTTTTTCTCTAAGGAAATAAGTGTTACATTTTTAGATACTGCTAAAATATCAATCTAATATCTTGCAGAACTTTTTCTGGACAAAGATAAGTAAGATTCAGTATAAAGCTACTATCCTTTGTCATCTGTGCCACCTCAATCTTGGCTAGCTTACAAAACTAGATCCACCTCTTTGCTAAATAGCTGTGGAGGAAGGAACAGAAGGCCTGTTCCATGGCCTAGAGCACTAGCTGGCATCACTGAAGCACTGTGTGCTGTGGCTCTCCAGCTGAACTGGCTGAGGCATGTCCCAGCCTAAACCCAGTGCCTGAAAGATATTTTATACTCTGGCAGTGTTTTAAACACATTTTCATCAGCATCTGAGTCAGATGAACTGTGCCTTAGCAGGAAATATTCAAACAGATTGTTACCACCATGAAGATGTCTCACATTATGCTTTGTCAGACTGAAGTATTCCAATGACAGTAATTCTGTCCTTCCTGCAGGAGTGTCGTTAGGGTTCGGGCACATTAGCAGTGGTTTTCTGATGTAGGTAAGGCTCTTCTTAAAGAAACATGATATTCTTTTCTGCATGTCCCTTCCTATTTAGAGCAGAGCTAACATTTCCACGCCTGATTGAAAGCGATTTTACCTGTGTACTTTGTTTAATATTATCTCTGATTTTGTGTTAGGCAGCGACATTAGTTGCTTAATTCTTCAAGTTTTCAGTGCTTTCTCTGAGGCAAAACAAAATCACTTGTTGCTTTTTTGTAATTATCAGCACCTTATTTTTACTGTAATTTTTTGACATCTTCCTTACTTGTAAAACTAAATCAGTAGAAGATTAAGAATTCTAAACAGTATCAAAGATAATCAGAGTCTCTGGTGATTTAGGTATCTGGTGAATTATTGTTTAGACATCAGAAAAGTTAAATAATGCATTCAACGTGACAGTAAAACAACACAGGCAGAATATCATGACCATTTAAATGGGCTTCTTCTTTATGTTGCATCATCTCTGGTGTAACAGGAACGTGTAGCTCCATCTGGATTTGCAGTGTCTTCATCACGGCAGTGAGCTGTGGCTGGGTGCTCACTGCTGCCCAAGCGTATGGAGCAATACATGTGGGGCTTCCTCTTAGTTCCACATCTCTGCTCCTTGCCAAGATCACCTCCAAGCAGAGTGCTTCATGCTCTAATGCTCGAAGTAGAGCCAGGGGATTCTTGGAAATGCAGCAAGGCATCATCCTGACTCCAATAACGTTTTGTCAGCTCTGCCCAATCCTAGGTTTTATTTATATGGGGTTGTTTGGAGGAGAAGAAAAGTGGTTAGGACATGGTGACTAGTTCCAATGTCTGAAGTGATCACAGCATCCTTCAGCTCTTGCATTGATGCAGAGAGCGGCCTTATACCTTCTTGGTCTGGAAAGCAGATTGCTGCTGTCATAGTGAAGATGTTGTCTGGTTCTTTGTCTGTGACCATGTGCTGACACACTGGAGCTTCCAGTCCTCCTTTCTGTGTCGTTAACTCATTAGAGGCAGTGTTGGGAAAAGTGTGTGCGGGGCAAGATGTGGCCCACTGCCATACTTACATGTGTGATAAACCTTGGTTGTGGTTTGTAATGCAACTTCAGGTAGCTTATTCACAAATTAGTTAAGAATTTTGAGTATGCAGGCACATGAATTTCTGCTTCTTCATGAATTTAGTTACAGATGAAAAGTGACATGAACCTGAATTTCTCAAAGAACTCAACTTGTTTTAGCTTATTAATTAGTGTTGTTTTCTTGTTCCTGTCCTTATACAAAAATCCCTTTAGTTCACAGTGGAGGTGCTGTAAGGTTAGGGAGGATGCACGCTGATAAGAAGATGCAGTGCATTTTAATTATGAGGTGTGATGCAGTCGAGTAGCAACAGCTGCTTTGGTCATTGTACAGTACAACAAAGGGTAACCAGTTCCTCTGGGTGGATCACTAAATGGAAACACTGGGGCGCATAAGAAGGAACTGTAATATGTGGCTGTCCAACCTTCTGGCTTATTTGGGCTGCCCTGGTGGAAGAGGAATGGTATTGGGCTGCATATATGTACACCTACAGCAGGAGCCGTGGGTAACACTCAGGTTCATGGGGTCCTTGGCTGTCAAAAGAAGCATTCCCAGGAAATGAATGTCCCGAGTGAGCCTGCGGGTGGTCTGAAATTTTGGGCAATATCCCTAAGATGACCCGCTGTCTCACTGTTCTCATGTCTTCTGTTGTGTCCTCACTGATGCTGAGCAAATGTTAATGAATGGCAGCGGTGCTGTTTTTGTTTTTGTTTTTTAACTGCACGGAGGGAAGGCAGAGACACATAACAATTTTATGCATATCTGCCTGTTTCCCTGAATGCCTTCATGGCTTCTTTTTGGTGAGATTTGAAGGGCCTATAATGCCTGTCCAGCTGATACATTTCTAACAGTTTGGCCATTTAATTCTAAATTATAAAGCACAAAATACCCCTGAGGAGCCAGTCACATTACAGGTTAGAGGCATTAGAGGTGCCCTGAGCCAGTGTCAGCAGGATCTAAGTGGAAGCAGATATGAAAACAGGCTGGGTGGGGGCTTTATCCTGACAATTTTAAGCTGAAGGAGGTATTTCTAGCAGTAACTGGTATTTGTTGTTATTACTGAAACTCTGTGGTTGGTTTCATTGTGGACAAGTATTTTCTTGAAGAGGAAGTATTTCTGTGTTTTTTTTAATGTTGTTTTTGATGCCAAATTTGTTATGGAAGCTCAAAATAATTGAAACTTTTAAAGTTGTTTGGCTTGGAATTTTTTTTTTTTCTGTGCTTTACTTAAATCTTATTTCTGTGTCTAGAGGTTCCTGAAAGATGTTTGGTAGGATGGTTGAAGTTTTGTGTTGTTCCACAGGCTTTATGTCAGTTGGAGGTTCAGCTTTGCTTACTGGACAAGTCACCACCCCTGAACCCAAGAGGGCCATTTCTACTGGTTAAAAACATCTCTGCTGTTAAAAACTAGTGCCAAACGTTGCTCTGCCTTCCAGCCTGTGGGCTGAATGGGAAGTTGCCTGAACCTGTTATCTGAGTGCTATTGATATTTTAGACAAACAGCAACCTGTGCTTAATGTATTAACACACAGTGAGTGGCCAATGTATGTGGAAAAAAATAATGAAATTTTTTTATGTAATTCCTTTTATCAAGTGGAGTGTTTTGTATCCTCTAGCCAGCCTATCTCATACAACAGTTTCATTATCTGAAAGAATTTTGCCATAAGGGAAGTGTTTTGCATTCCTCAGTAAATATACTGTCTGCCAGGAATCACTGAGGTGCCCTGAGAAAGTAAATAATCGGTAATTGCTTGGGATTTGGAATTTTCTTAAGAGCAGAAATTACTTTAAATACATTGGGAAAGAGTGTGACTTGAATCTTAACCAGTAACAGAGATGTAGATGTTCTTGATCACATTTTGCAGGAGAATCCTTCAGTTTAACAGCACATTACTCTGGAACGATCTACAGGTGAAGCAAGTGAGTGGCTGTTCAAATATGTTCTTATTTGCAAGTGTAGATTTTGTGTTTCTCTCACTTCTCAGTCTGTTCTGTCTGTTTGCCTGCAGGCTTAGGGAAATGGCAGCTCACATCCTTTTCCCATAGGAAAACTGTAGGTAGGATTGAAGCAACTATCCTCAGTTCTAGACGTTATGTAGCTTCCTCATTGTCTGCAGACCTTTCTGCTACCATTGGTGCTGGTTGTGGTCATTTTGAGCACAGTGGTGAAAAACAGAAGATGTGAAAGCAAAGTGCTGTGGTAAAATGATCTCCTGTCTGGTTATGCATGTTTAGGTGCGTGATTACTGTCCACGTTTGTTTCTTGCCATGTCTTTGCCACGCTTAATGCTGCTGAAGACATCTTGGATCTGGTGTCCAGCCAGGGTTCTATCATGTGTGTTGCTGTTCTGTTTAAATGAAGCAACTTCAAACTGCTTATGGTTCACGTTAAGCTACAGCCACATAACCATTTTAGTCCCACATGCTGGCAGTTCATGCAACTGTATCAGAACTATACACAGAGATCAAGGCCTGAACTGTTTATGCATAGTTTCTGGTAATCTGTTCTCTTTGGAGGTTCTCTCCATTGCTTTTTTTTTCCCCATCATATTTTTTCTTATAAGTAAAGGTTCTGTATGTTTACAGAAAGAAAGAAGAAAATAAAAGAACTTCACTGTGTCTTGCAAAGTGCTCTGTCGCTTTGTTTGATTCCTAGCTGGTATTTGCATATCATACCTCTGATGTTTTAAATATATATTGGGGAAAAATGAGCCACATTTTTTCTGATAAAATCAGAATCTTATGCATTTTATGAAAGATAGGAAACTCATTCCTTTCTTCAGTGTGTGGATGCCACCCAGCCTTTCAGATATCAGTACTTTTGCCTTTGGAGAGGATCAGCTGCAGCAGTTTGAATCTTCCTCTGTGCCCGGACAGTGAAGGAGTGATAGATAGGTACAGCACTCTTCACATTCAGGTTTCAGTGTATGGAGAGGAGTCTGAAGGATTCTCTATTGTCAGGTATGATTTGTTTAGTTGGCAGTGTTTAACTTTTATCATTTACTGCAAAGTAATGGATATTAAACAATTAAGTCTGACCTTTTTGAATCTCAGCTAACGTTGCTTTTTGTCTGGTTCAAAAAGGCTGTTGCCTCTTCAAGTTCATACTGGATTTTTGCCTAGGAAGCTGAATCCAGTTTTCATAAAGTAATGCACTTAATATTTGATTCAACTATATTGAGATGTGCTGACCAGTTCTTTTCGTGTATTTGTAAATGACCAAACTCTTGGGTTAATCAGTTTGATATGTGATCCTGATAGGAAAATGCTTAATTGTGTGGTTACCTTTCACATACCTCTGATCACTAAGGCACCTTGCAGGTGAAGCACTGTTAGCAGGTGGGATAGCAGATAGACTCTTCATTATTACTTGTGAGTTTGATGTCTTTGTATTCCAGTTTTGTAAAGCTAAGATGAAAAGTGTCCAACAACTGAAACAAAAAATGGGTAAATGTATTGTTTTAAAGCTGCAGTGCTGGATTTTTATTTAGTTTTGGGGGAAAAAAGAAAATGTGGCATTTCTATGTTTACTGTATCAGGATCTATGAATGAATAAGAATAATTACTTAAAGGAATGAAGGGTTGTTTCTCCTATCATTAAAGCAAGGAAAAGGGAAGCATGGAATGATTTGTGATGTAGTAGCAAGGGTCTGTCAGTCCTTGTATTGTAAAGTCTTGTTTGTAAGTAAACCAAAAAATATGTAGGCGAGACTGTAACATCCTGTATTGAGCTTAAAGCCAAAACGGATGTACTGTTTTAATTAAATACAAATCCTTTCTGCTGCTTTTCTATTATAGAGAAAAAGTTGCTCCCTAATAGTGAGGCGGGGGCAGTTTTGACTTGCAGGCACGTTGTTGGCGATAATTCTTGTAGTTCTTCCACTTGAGATGGCATATTTGTCTTGTAACAAAGGAGCAAGCCAGCCAAGTTCCATGTGAGAGCTTTTAAGTCTCAATTCAGTGGTTTTATTATTGCTATACTGTATATATACACTGAGAGTTTTACAGAAGTGCAGGAGGCCTACACATGTGTTTTACTTTAATGAAAGCTCTGTGGCAAAATTCCATGCATTGCAATGAAAACTGAGGCCACGGGTTTTTTTGTGTGTATGGGTTTATTTATTGTTGTTATTGTTTCTTATGCTTTGTGCAATTAAAATCAGGATCAGCGTTACGTGTATTCAGTGTCTAATGAACTTGTTAGCAAAAGTCCTTGCTGACTTGACTTTCACATCTTTACTTCTGAGTACCAGGATTTCCAGTCTGCTGGGTCTGTTTGGTGATCCTGCATAATTCAGCACGTGGTTTGGTGTGTGTGTCCAAGAGGAAGTGTGATCTGGTGCTTCAGATAGCACTGATATTCAACAATTCAGTGTATATTTTATCTGATGCTGATCCTCAAAAAATGCAGGTCTTTTGAATTGGAAATCCACAAATATTTTTGATAGTGATAGGACAAGAGGGGATGGTTTTAAACTAAAGGAAGGGAGATCTAGGCGTGATGTCAGGGGGAAGCTTTTTACTGAGAGAGTGTTGAAGTGGTGGCACAGGCTGCTCAGAGATGCTGTGGATGCCCCATCCCTGGGGGTGTTGAGGGCTGGGTTGGATGGGGCCCTGGGCAGCCTGGTCTAGTGCTTCATCTGGCAGGGAGTTGGAACTAAAATGATCCTTCAGTTCCTTTTCAACTCCAACCATTCTATGACTCTGTGAAAAATAGTGATCCAACCTACTTGTTGGGATTATAAAGGGTGAAATTCTATTTCTGCCATGGGAAAAAATTATACTGATTTTTGCAAGGTAAGAGTTGCACAGTTGGGCTGCCCTTCTATAGAGAGTGCTTTGGCATGGCAGACTGCATTACTCCCAAGAGGACTTGCAAGTAGAAAGTGCAGCATCCATTATAAATGTGGTAGGAAAGGACTCTTAGCAGAGATGCAGTTACTCCTAAATGAGATGCATGCTACCACCGATACAGCTTGTAGGGTCAGAAGCAAGCTGTGCAGTTGAGTGTTTGTCTGGAACTTGCTTATTAAATTGTAACTTGTTGTTTGTAAGCAATTTTAGCCTCAGTATCACAAACTACTTTTTTATGCTTGAGGCGACAGCCTTGTCTGGGGCCAGCTGGTTTGGAGAAAGCAGGCTCTGTGTGGTAATGGGGTTTGTATTTTCTGTTCATGCCTTTTGTTTTCACCAGTCTTATCAGTGAATAAGGTGGGAAGCAAAGATGGGTGACCAACTAAAACCCTTTGAGCACTGCCTTGAAATGTGGCTTTTTCTGCCACTGCTAGAACTTGCCAGCTGTGAAGTCATTTAGACCAGGCTTTTCAGTCATCATTTTTTTTACCTGATGCCCAGTTTGAGACCTTGGAATGGGACTTGCAGTAGTGATGTGCACAGAGCTGCTTCATGATCTTTTACCTACAGTGGAATTTGACATACTATCATCATTATTCTTAAATCAGTCATCTTGTCTCACAGTGGATGCTCCAGTTCCTCAAGAGGGGTGTTCAAACTGCTGAAGGCTTATAGTGTCCATCTGGAATCATATCTGGTTTGGTCACTGTTTTTATTTGCTGTAAATTATATCCCAGGTTTTGCTGCAGCTGCTGTAACTTGAAGTTCATATTTAACTGATAAACTTTTACAGAGTGTTCGGTCTGTTCATCTGTGCAGTAAGTAAGCTGGAATATACCCTGGATTTCATGAAGTACATGATGACCTGAGCTGCTCTGACATGGTTATTTTAGAGGACTTTCCCCCCCAGTCTTACAATGGTGATGTTTGTGAGCTTTTGTAATGCTTCACCCTAAACTGTTGATTTTGCTATTTTGGTTACAAGGTCTTAGTGTTGTAAAACAGGAGAAACGTTTATTCTCTGCATTTATAAATGGCCAAACAGACATGGGTGATCACATTTTTTAATTCCAAGTGCTTGAGAGTGTTATGAGAGTCTTGAATGTCAGCTTTTCAACTCTGAGCCTTTGAAAATCCTTGTCACTGGAAGCACCAAATAATTCCAAGATTGTTTGGAAATGAGTCCTTGAAGTTAGCTGTTCTATGTATAATTTATTTCTCTGATATGAGGACCTAGTAACTCCAGTCTTGAATGCATTTCTAATGTGTGTGTTGTCACAGTTGAATGTCAGGCATTGTTCACAATACAAGGAAAGAGTTGAAACCTGCACATCACTGTCATTTTGTGACCACTACAGAAAATGCTTGAAGCCAACAAGGACACAGAATGCATCATAGCATCCCTCATTATAGCAGCAACATATCCCAGGTCCGTTAATTTCATTAGGAAGCCCTGTAGAGTGCACACAAGCTCTGCAAAGGAGAACAACTTGTTCCAGGGTGGTAAATCATGAGTAGGCTGGTAGATTTCAGTACTCACCCTGTCCTGCAGTAATGAAGCACCGAGAGTTAGTTCCAAAACATAAGTTTTGTCAAGCATGTTAATGAGACATGTACTTGAATGTTGATAAAATTGTCTCTTAAAGAAATCACTGTTTTTCTAGGTTTAAGTTCTTAAATCAGATTACAAGACCTTTATAGTCATTGCAGCAGGCTACGGTCTGAAAGTGATCAGAAACAGATTCGCCTGCTTTAACTATCAGGCAAAATAAAATCAAGAGGGGAAATGGGAAAGAAACAGCAGAAATTACAGAAGGCAAATCAGATGCTTGATACTTTTTAACAGCCCCTGAAGCTTGAGAGAAAGATGAAAAACTGGGAAGACGTGAGTTTTGGAGGATATCCTTTGCTAGCAGTTCTGTTCTTACCAGGTATTTCAAAGTAGAACACTGTATATTAATAAAATGTTGTGTTACTCTTACCCTGCTGTTACAGTCCTCATTTGCAGCACAGCAGCAAGGTAGCATTGCCTGCACTGTGCTCTTGAAGAAAATCCAAGAACTGATAAACTTTATGTTATATATATATATGTATATACGCATATAAAATAAAAGGCTGACTTTCCCTAGCTTTTACTGCTGATGTAAATGTCACACTGTTTTCTGGGCCTGTTAACCTGGTGATCCAAAACACCTTTTCCTTCACAATTGGCCCAATGCTTCTTTCTTTTGTCAGCCTACATTGCATGAAGCAGCTGGAAGAATAAAACTTGACACAGGACAAGGTGCTCCTTAGTAATTAACAATACCTGTTTAGAGGGAATACTCCAAACTATGTGCCCATCCATTTTTAAAAACCTTGATTTAGGCCTTTTTATATTAACAGTTATTTCTTGTAGTCATAGTTCTGGAAATTAGTCAAGTCTTTTTCGCTGCCTTCACTAAAAGTCTTCCCATTGCCTTTGATAGAAATGAGACACTGTCTGAAGTAGAAATCTGCTCTTGTAGTTCTGGAAAGCTGAAGGTTTCAATACTTTAAAAAAAAAAAAGGTAGTTGTAATTCCAAGGAGTAACAGACTCTAATGAGACAACAGGAAAAAGTTCATAGAATGGCTTGGGTTGGAAAGGACCTTGAAGATCATCTAGTTCCATTCCCCAAAGATGTCTAAAACTAGTGGCAAGATTAAAAAGGAATGAAAAATTGGTAAATCTGCTGGTTTGCTTTTTATAAATGGCAACATTGAGTGCCGTCGGTGCTTCCAGGAGCTGATAGAAAGTTCTAAGTTACCTGGTTTTTTTGTCAGGAACTTTTCTGAAAAAAGAAATGTGCTGCTTGATTTATTTCAACCCTGTTGCCAATAAACAGGAAGACATTTTTAAAGCAATAGTTCAAGAACCAGATTTAATAAAAATACCAAGTCCTGCAGCACAGGAAATGTTGAATAGCGAAGAATGTGAATCAGATTATATTTCAATAATATTAAAAGCCTTGTTTAATTTTGTTAAAGAAACACTGAACCAAAAATGTATTCATGCTCCGATAGCCTTCTCAAACAGCTTGGAGCTTTGATGTTAAATGTGTGTTTATTTCTACTAAGTGAGTATATTCATGATGACAGTTTATAGACCACAGGAATGGACTTTTGCTGTAGGAGTGCCTGCAGCACTGCCGCATCTCACATGAATAGGCCTTTATTTCCTATGGATGTTCTGATGATATTAATGAAGAGTAGAAACCGAACAACTGATGTTACAGATCAGTTTTGCATCATGTACATCTGTAGGATACAAAGTGCAGTTGAGGGCTATACTTTGTCTTACATTGAAGTGCTCAGCTGATACATATCTTCTGCTAGGGTTGTTTGGGAGGGTGACTTGAAAGGCTTCTTTAGTCAGTGCGTTTTGCTCTTACCTGTGAGGACAGCCTTTGTCATCTTAAAACCAAAGTGTCCTTAAGTGAAATGGTGAACTTATGGAACTTGTGAAGCCCGTAGAGAAAAACAAAATATTAGGTCTTTTGGGAACCATGTTTTTAATGTGTTTGAAGTCATAAGAAAATGGCCATAAAGAGGTATGCTTGAAGGTGAAAGGGTTTCTCCCTTTGGTGAGGTTGACATGCCTGCTAGAGGTTCAGCCCTTCTTTGCTGTCTAAGGCAGTTTGCTACTTCAGCACACTTACCTCAAGGCACAAAGGGGAGGCAGGCTGGCCTGCAGGAAGTATATGGCTGGTTTTAAGTGCATCTTCTATTTCTCTTCTTTGTAGAAACGAAAAATTATACATCAACAAATCCTAATTTATGGTAACAAATGTTACTAATTACAAAGGGGACTTTCTTTACAGGGGCTGTTGTTTCTGTGTGTTATACTTGGAATGTACTAATAATTACCTTCCTTGTAAACATACCGTGCTGAGTTCACCTCAAGGGCATTTCTGGGGTCCTGGAAGCCACAAGTTGTTCTTGTGGAGTAAAGAACGTGGTAGAACATGGAGTCAAGGTTCTGGATTCTGAGTGCATCTTGGTTTGGTGTGAATTCTGACTACGTGTCTGTAACTGAGCTCTTTACTGTAGTGACTGTTGTACTTTATTTACCAGGTCAATGAAACTGTTGAGTTGGGCTGTATGATGACTCTGTGGTCCTCCAGTAGCTCCTTGAAATGCCTAAGGTTAGGGTTGATAAATTGAAGATATAAATTTAATGCTCTGAGTCAGTGGTACTTTACTCTTTGCCCAACTCCAGTACAGCCATCTGCTTGAAGTACAGCTTATGTGGGTTATGGCTACTAACCAGTTGCCAAGCTTTACAGAACTAGCTTATCTAAAGAGCCATGAACTGGTGTGGTAACAGCAACAGTTCCTCATTTAAAGTCCTTGTCTTTGATTTAGTAGCTTGTTTATTAGAAGTCATTTTTGATTGCATTCTGTGCAATAGAGGAGGATTAGCCAAAATTTTTACTCAGTCTGTCTTGTGAGCGAAATCTTACCCTGTAGGAGGCAGGCATATTACAAGGGAAAAATAATAGGCCTTTTGGCTTCTTCATCTCTGCTTCTTTTAATTGCTTTGGGAAGATAGGACATGAGCCTAACAGGAAGCTAGCTTTTGTCTTGCACTTTCTGTAGCACAGTAGGACATAAAAGCAATTTTGAATTACTGGAATGGCTAATTTGGTTTGTTTTGTCATCTACTTCTTCCTTGTTGTTGAAATTTCTACATTGCTGAGTAGCTTTCTGAGATTTTTTTTTGAAAAGTAACCAAATATAACTTACCAACTTGTTTTGAATGAAGAGATTCTCCTGATTTTTATAAAAATGGACTTACTGCATGTCTGTAAGTAAATCTTTATTTTCTATTTCAAGTTAATTGAAATAATGGATGGGAAGGTTCTGTTTTCACTGCACATTACAAAAAAATTATCTTCAGGCTCTGTTTCATTCATTTGGGGATCTTTCCTCCCCTTTCAGAGATGAAGACACCTTACATAGATCAGATAACAAAGCAGGATAACAAATTTCACAGACTTACTTAGAGTGGAAAGGATCTTCAAGTCCACATTTGAGATGCAAAGGGTTGAAAGTGCAAAGCTAGTAGTGACATGAAAAGCAAACATTTCCTGATAGCCCACAGTATGTGATGAACATTAGCATTCAAGTCACTTTTCTCAGGTTTATAAATAAAAATGTGACACCAAATATGTTTTTGAAGCTTTTTTGACATCGTCACACCCAGCTCACATCATTAACCTGCCAGATTGTGACAATTTGTCCTTGCTGCCAACTTGACTTTCAAGGAGTACCTCGAAGAAACTCTGACCGTGTGTTCTCTAGAAAAAATGCTGGCCTTGTGTGCAGCAGGGTTGGACAGAAAGGAAGGAATATCAACACATTCATAACTTTCATCTGTCAGCTGTGTTTATAAATATGAAGTCAAACACTTGATGAAGTATCTTTTTCTCCCCTTTCTAAAACAGTTGGAGAACTTCTGCTAAATATCCAAAGGGACAAGAAATGGCTGCTGTGATGTGCAGAGCAGCTAGTAAGCAGGAGCAGCAGCGCAGCCTTCCTCGTGCCCACAGGCTTCCGTTCTATTCTGGAGCACCACACCTACGCCTCAGCAGGTTCCTTCATTTCTAGCCCACCCACTTCTTGGCCCATATCCTTAGACTACGGGTGGGTTTTTTCCTTCCTTTTTTTTGGGCTTCAGTGCTCTGAAGCAGCCTGTCTCTTTGGTTTGCTGGTGGACTGTGGTGGGGTCATCGAGGTACGCTTGTTGAAAGTCCCCTCTGCTTGTTCTCCATTTCCTCCTTCCTCTTGCAGGTATGCATATGCAAAAGGTGTGGACGTACAATTAATTGCGGCCCTTCAATCCTGACCCAGTGTATGGGCTGCTGCCAGCATTATTTTTGGTGTTTCATCGAGCAGGAAGCACAAGAGTTTAAAAATCTCCTGATGCAATTTCCCAGGGGGGAGTGCAGCAGTTTCCATGGCAGCAGAGGCACCCTGTAGCAGAGCTCCAGTGGCAGCTCCATTTCAGGTCAGGCAGCTTTCACGTTTTACCCCAAGCTAGAGCCTATTTTTGAGAGTTGGAAAAAACAAGTAAAAATAAATATAAAAATTACAAGGAGCAGTGTATGCAGGTCAATGGGAGAAATCTGACTGCTCTGATTGAATCCTTTTGACTCTCTCCTGCACCAAAATGTTTGCAAGTCTTCCCAGAATCTTTCTATTTTCTTGTTTCAGATTGTTTTCTCTGCCTTGACTGGTTTTGCTAGACTTAAAATGCTAAGTGTACTTTGTTTATTTTGCTTTGTTTTTGTGGGACTTTTTTTAGGCCGTGTAAGGATTCACATCATGTCAAACAGAACAATATTTTTCAAACACTTGATGTTTTTATTACCTTCCTACTATTTTTTACCATGTGAACATCAAACCCCATAAATTTTCTTTCTAGATTGCTCTTGTACTGTTAGGCTCCAGAAGCAGGGATAGAGGTGTGGGGGAAATAGAATGGCTCTGCACTGATCTATGAGCTGCAAGACCCCTCTACTATACCAGCTTCAAGAAACCTTACCTGTATGTCAGTTTCACTCTTAATAAACAAAAAGCCTTTATACTTAATGTCCCTAGCCCTTCAGATTGCAGAGAAAGCTGTGATTTCCACTTCTGAGTTTCTTCCAAAAGGCCAAAGGCAGGCAGCAATGAGAAAGAAATCTGCATTTCTCTTCTGCAAACTTTTAAATGTCAGGGCTTATGAAAACTTGACAGTACTGTTATAGGATACAACAACATTTTGGAGGTATTTCATAAATATTTGCAGCCCTAGTTTATATACTGTCGCAGATGTAAATACTGTCTTCAAAAAGCAACATTCTCTCAGATGTTTTATCCTAAACAAAGGGAAATAAAGCGTAAACACTTTAATGCCTTTATTCTCTCTCTAATTAAAGCCTGCATTCTCTTGTTCCACTCTAAGTAATGCTGTGGTTAAGATGAAGAGAAACAAACATATATCTAAATTGTGTCCGTGGGTCACTCTCTGGGTCCATTTCTAGTGCTTCAAGCACTGTAAAATGCTGCAATCTCCATTGTATTCAAAAAGTTAAACTCGTCTGTACTAAAAATGAGTTCCCATGGGAGCATCCTGATTCCATACAGAGTCAGGCAAAGGGAAAATGCATTGTTCATTTAGGTACTCGGCTGGCATGCACCAACCTTCAGTACATTCTTTTTCCTCATGAATGACATGGTGCTAATGGAAGGTGCTATGATATTAGCTCTGGAGAAGTCATTGATTTTATTTTTGTTTGTTTGTTTTTCTTGAATAATGACTGTCGTTTAAAAAAAAAAAATAATCTTCCCCCAAACTCATTTTGGCAAAAGCTTCTCCCCTTAACCTCTGAGCTGGCTCACAGCAGTGTTGTTAATACCAGCTGTAGTGGTCTTTTCAGGTGTGGGGACTAGGAACTTGTGTAATACTGTTGTTTTCTGTCAATTGTAAGCAGCTGTGACTCCCTGAATGATCAAATATGGACTTTAAGTAGAAGACAGGAGGAAAAAAGCCACATATCCTATTTCTAAGCTCTTATACTGTTTCCTTTTGAGTCAGAATGCAAGTTCAGAATTCAAGTGTGAGGCTTCGTAAGGCGCCATTGAGGGCACCCATCCCTTCCATCAGATTCTCTTTTTCCTTCCTAGTCACACTCACACAGAGGATGGCAGGTTCTTTCTAGCACCGTGCCCCATCTCATCAAAGTGATGTGCAGTAGGTGTCGTTCCTCCCACTGCTCTCACACCTGTACTGCTGAAATCACAGGAGGCCTCTTCCTTCCTGCAGCAGGGTTTATTCTTCTGTATTAAAGTAGAAAAGAAATTTGCTTAGAGAAAGTTGCGTTAGAAAGCATTTACTTGAAGAAATCTGTTTTATAGCATTTGGATTTAAAAAAATCTCATTCAGGGAAATCAGTTGATCTGCTGGCTGTGATATTCAAAGCCCAGTGGTTTTTATGGCTGTGCTGCTATTATATTATATGGCAGAGGGAAGAAAGCTCAGTAAATAATATTTCCAGAGAGTGGTGCTTGACAGGATGTCTGATTGAGTGTGTGAGCGAGTGGAGCCCCAGTACCAAGATCCCAGGTCTGCAGGTGTGCCTTAGGTTACAGAAGCACATACAGCCAGCGGTGTCTGCAGAGAGCAAGGCGAGGGTGATGCAGAACCAGCCCTTCAGATGTTGTTTTCCAAGCATGTGGAAAGGAAAGATCTTGGTTGCCTGGGTAACAAGTTGCTGTGCCAGGTTCATTTTTGTTAATAAGAGGATAAAAGGGGCAGATCCTACTGTTCCTTCAACTCCTAGGAATAAACCACCATGAATGTGAAGATGAGCAGCAGCTGCAGTGGGGAGAGCCCAGGGCCTGCCGGCAGCCTGGGTCTGCTGAGCTGGTGCTGGTCTTCTCCTTGGGACAGGGAAGTTGTAAGGTTTGTAAAACTGATTAAAGGCATCTGTTCATCCTGTACAACCGACATGGCTTTGAATTGAGAACAGAGTGTGACCCAGAGAAGTTGTGCTGACATGTAATAACCAAGAAGTAGTACAATAGGAAACAGTTATTTGGAGATTAGCTCTTCTTCTAACCTGAAACAGCATTACTTCAGAAATATGTCCATTGGAATATTTATTGGAAAGTAAGCTGTATACCATGCTCTTACAGAGAAGTTTAAAGGAATGTCCTCATTCAATTCAGGCTGATCCCACGTGGCAAGTGAGGTGGTTTGTGTTTTTCTCACTCCTGAACAGAAGTGGGTAGCAGCAGTTGGTTTCCAAGTGAATGCTATAAATGGTGAGCTGACATTCCTAGTGCTAGTGATTGTAGCTCATCTTTTCTACATGCTGGGTGGTCTGAAATTCACAGTGTGTGTGAAAGGAAATGAAGGCTGAGTGAAGCAATAGAAGGATGTGGAGCCTTATCTCAATTCAGGTCTAGTGATCTGCATGGTAATGAAAACTAAAACAGCTTAAAAACATTAAAAATACTGGAAATTTTCTCTTCTGCAGATAAATGAAGAAACAATTACAATAACTGCATGCTACTTGTAGCGAATACTGGTTTCCTGCTTTCTTTCCTGGTTAAAAAATAATTGCTTCCTGGTGTTCAGTGAATGGTCTGTCTCATGCAGACATGAGGAAAGATCGGTGAAGTAAGTGCAAAATATCAGCATCTCAGCAAACAACTGAGCCCATACAGCCATGTGGATTCCACTAGAGAGCAGTTCTGTAGCTCTTTCTTTCCTATTTTCTGCATAAGGTAGGGAACGCAATACGTGCATCCTGTAATGTATCAGTGGAGCTAGATTGTTCTAACTGAGCTTTCATCATTCTCACTTGATCCTTCTCGACGTGAGATGATGGAGCTGACTGCTGTATGCAGGCTGGAAGGTTATTTTCTTCATGCAGTGGAACACGGGAACTGGGAGCAGCCATGCTCTCAGTTACATACAGTTATGAAGGCTAGGCAAAGGAGGTAGTACTTCTGATTTTGTCCAAGACAGGCTCATCTTTAAGTGATGAGAGGGAGGAAAAGTCTGTTTTCTGGTGGGTACCAGATTAATCTGAAGGTAGCTCAGAGAAGCTTCAGTTTTAAGTGATTCCCTATTTCAGATATATATATATATATATTTTTTTTTTCGGATGAAGGATATCCAGCTATCTTAGGGATTTTTCTGCTGTGTAGGGGCCTTTTCAAGTTTTTCCTGATATAATGTTTTAGCTAGTGTGTTACTAGGTTCTTTTCTGTATGTTGAGACATCTGGCTCTCTTAGGACTCAAACTCAAAGTTGTAGTCTCCTGTTTCACTCATGTTTTTGCTTCTTCCCTTGTTACGCTTTTCACTAGAAAATGTTTCATCTAAAACTGGGGTGTCCAGCTTTTTTGCCTGCCTGGGTTGCACTGAGGGAAGAAGAATTGTCTTGGGCTGCATATATGTAGGTAACTCTGAAAGTAATGCCTGCAATTTATTTCCATTGAAACAACTACTTGTGCAAAGAGCACACTAACACTGTTTGACAGAGCAAGCTCCCTGAGAGTGTTCAGCACCTACCATCAAGTGAAGAGGAAAGGGGCAGCCCTGCTTTCAGCTGCTTCAGAGCATCTTTTCTCCCTTTGGCTCCTGCTGTTTTTGGGAAGGACAGTGACCAGACCACATCTTCAGAGGATGGCCCTTTGGTTCTTTGGATGGGAGCCGTTGCTCATAGAAAAGTTTGTGTAGGGCTCGGAACCAAAGGCTGACTTCATTAGGTGGTGCCATTCTAACAGTGTCCTGTGGTGACCAAAACATGGAGATGTTGGGAGTTGGTGCCTATTGCCTGAAAGTTAGCCTGGTGTTGAAGGAGGAGGAAGGAAGAAGGCTCCACCTGGACGTGGAGCTGCTGCTGTCACTGGGGCAGAAGCAGTTTGCACAGCAGTGTGAGGGGCTGAGCAGCAATCAACCAGTTGGGCTGGGTGCGTTTGCCAGGCAGCTCTGCAGATGCCGTGAGTGAAGAGACGGGGATCCTTGATCCTTGGTAGAAATCAGATCCCTGAGAGATCACAGCCAGCTTGTTCTGCTACCTGAGATAAAGTGTTGAAGCAGGTGGGTCATGTGAGCTGTGGTACCTCCAAAGACTCTTCTGGGTGCATCTGTATCTCGTGTGGCTCCAAAATCCTTCAGTCATAGTTCATGTAAAAATCACACTCCTGGATGAGAAAATGTTCGTGCACTGTCCTCTGCAAGCCACGTGCAACCTTCTTTGTTTCTCTATCAATATTTATTTATTTATCAGAATGGGTTTTAAAAGTCTTCTAAGCCGTGATACAGTTGAATTTAAAAATAATCTTCCTTGTGTGCAGATTGTGTTTTTAAAATGTTTTGGGCAATATCCTTAATGACCACAGAGAAAGTCACTGATAGAGAAGTACAGCGATAGAGAATACAAATTCCCCTTGGTCTGATTGAAGCCCTGTTCATTTCCTGATGTAACAGCTATGCATGGCTCTGCAGAACATGGATAATCTTTCACTCTGCTTTCACCACTGCTGAACCACACTACTGTGAGTGCTCATGTCCATCATTTGGTTTCTGTCAATGTTTAGCAAGTGTCAGCAAATGCCACTGGTGACCTTTTTGCCACGTGGAGGAATTCACTCGCACATCTTTATTTCATCCATACTTCCGTGTCAGACACCACATGTCAGACTGCCCCTCTGTTGCCATCTGCTATACAGTAACGACATGGAACAGAATATTAGAGGGAAGGTGCAACATCTACTGCTGTAGCGCTGACATCTGGTCTCTGATGTTGTATAGCAACATCATGAAATAGGAGGGACTACTTTCAGAACAGCCCTTACAAAATATACAGTTATTGCGTGTAAGTAACCAAATTTATTTTGATTCTGAACAAACATTAAAAAAAAAAGAGCAACAAATCCTTAAAACCATTGGGATAGTTGACACTGCTTTTGTGATAATCATCAGGCTGGTTCAGTGGCTGTGGTTGCAATTCTCTGCAAGCTCTCATGTGTTTGTCAGAGGTTTTTGATGACATTGCACTCTTCCTGTACTTCATCCTTGAAAACAGTTGTTTACAAATGTACCTTCTGCTGGAAAGCAGTGACATGAATGAGGCAGATTGTGAAGAATTTTTTTCTCTGGTAAGAGGACTCTTATAAGTAGAGAGACATGATCGGATTTTTGCATTGAATTTCTGATTGCAACTCTCTATATTCCATTTGAAAATTCACAGGTAATGTATTTATGTTGGCTGACAATGGAGTCACAGATATATAAAAAATTGATTTTTGTTGATTTTTTTGTTTTTGCAATCTTGAAACATTCTCTCAAATTCCTAGAATCATAGAATGGATTGGGTTGGAAGGAATCTTCTAGGTCATCTAGTTCCAACCCCCTGCTATAGGCAGGGACACCTTCCTCTAGACCAGGTTGCTCACGGCCCCATCCAGCCTGGCTTTGAATGCTTCCAGGGAGGGGACATTTGCAACCTTGCTGGGCAGCCTGTTCAATGTCTCACCACCCTTACAGTAAAGAATGTCTTCTTAATATCTAGTCTAAATTTACTCTCTGACAGTTTAAAACCATTTCCTCTTGTCCTGTCACTACATGCACGTATAAAAAGTCCTCCCCTGCTTTCCTGTAGGCCCCTTCAGGTATTGGCATGTCGCTTTTAGATCTTGAAGCCTTCTTGAGGCTGAAGAGTCCCAGCCCTCTCAGCCTGTCCTTGTAGGAGAGGTGCTCCAGCCCTCTGATCATCTCTGTGGCCCTCTTCTGGATCTGCTCTAACATCCTTGTATTTTGGGGGCACCAGAACTGGACACAGTACTCCAGGTGGGGTCTCAGGAGAGCAGGCTCAGAATCACCTCCCTTGCCCTGTTGGTCACACTTCTCTTGATGCAACCCAGGATATGGTTGGCTGCCTGGGCAGAAAGTGCACATTGCTGCCTCATGCTGAGTCTATTTATCTATCTATCAACACTCCCAAATCCTTCTCCTCAGACTGCTCTCAAGCCATTCCTCGCCCAGCCTGTATCTATGCCTGGGTTTGCCCTGATCTGGATGCAAGACCTTGCACTTGGCCTTGTTGAACTTTATCATGGGCCAGATCCCTCAGGATGGCATTCCTTCCCTCTCATTTGTTGACTGCACCACACAGCTTGGTGTCACCTGCAAACTTGCAGAGGATGCACTCGATTTCACTGTCCGTGTTGCATGAGATACTAAAGATGTTAAGTAACACCGGTCCCAGCACTGATCCCTGAGGAGCAGCACTCATCACCCATCTCCACATGGGCATTGAACCATTGACTACAGCTGTGCAACCATCCAATCATTCCTTATACAGTGAGTGGTCCATCCATCGAATCCATTTTTCTCTGATTTGGCAACCAGGATGTCATGCAAGGCAGTGTCCAGTGCTTTGCTCAAATCCAGGCAAATGATGTCATTTCCTGTATCAACACAGAAAGCACAACTGTATATTTTTCTCTCCTGTATTTAGCCAGTGCATCAGAATGCATAGCATGATTTGCCAACGCTGGCATCAGTACAGCACTGCACCCTCCCTGTGCCCTGGTTTCAACCTGTGCAGTGCCCATCAACCTTGTGTGGCTGTTGGATGAGCTGCTCAGTGAGAACCACCACCATGATGGCACAGGACAGAGGGTGGCTGCAGGACGAGCTGGGCTGGGCCATATGTGGCCTGCAATCTATGTGTTGGGCATGTCAGATCTGAAGGGACAAGCAGGCATGTTGTTTACAAGAGGAAGGAAAGGAGAGATGTGAAGATGTGTAAACATCTGATGTATTTACCGATTTGAATTGCTGGTACCAATTGTAGACCAAAGCTTATCACAGGTAATTCATCTTGAACATGAGATATCCATCTGCAATTCGTGGTTTTTAGAGAGAGTTTACATATGGAGCCTCCTTTTTAGCAATCACAGGGGGGAGGGCTCACAGTGTCCTTTTCTCTGCAAGTCTGTAATCCATGAAACTTACTCCTACGATTGTATTTCAAAGTATGTGAGTGCTCAGTATGCCTGCTTTCTTACCTCTTGGATACATAAGGGTGCATACATCTTCATATTCCAGACCCTGTGTACAGTTTCAAGAACGAGGTTAGTTGTATAGGTTCTGAAAGCAAACTTTGGACTGATCCTTGCTAGTGATAAAGCTAATCTTACACAGCAATAGCACAGTTTGGGGAAAATGATTCAGTTCTTATAGTTTCTGGTCTTTTTTAGTGGTGTAACATTGTATGTCAGAAAAAGTATGAAATCATTCTTATCATGTATAGGGTCTCTAACCAGATACATTTTGATACTGGATATTTGCATTTTTTGACTTAAGAGAAGTAACTGGAATACACAGTTGTCATGTCTTGTTGCAAGAAGGCTGCATTTTATGATCTTCAGCGTGATTTTGCCAGGGGTGAATTAAATGTAAAACAGTTTTTATGCTCTTAAGTGAGAATTTAAATGTATGTTTGTAATTTAAAACTAATTGCAAGTATGTGCCTATAGCAATTTATCATCATAAAAAGTATCACTTGTATGGGAATACATGCAGTTTGTACAGCAGAATACTTACGTGTCTCTCAGGTATCAATACAACAGAAGAGAGTGTGTTTTCATGAAGGCACTTATAAAAAGGCAGGTGTTGTCTGTTGCACTTCAAATGTCTGTGCACCTGCTTCTGTCCCCAGGAGCTTATCACTCCTATACCTCAGTCCCAGTTGCTGCAGGATAGGAAGATGGTGTGCAGGGAGGAGCAGCCGTCACACCGTCTGCTTTCACACTCAATTGCCTCATTATAATTTGTATTCAATACAAATTTTCTGGTATGCTCTGGAAGAAAAAAGCAGGCACTTGCTGAATTAGATTGAATTGTAATGGAGATGCATGCAAAAGTCACTGAATTTAACACAAGCATTCTTTTCTCTCACATTTTTTGATTTTTCAGTGTTAGATGTAATAATTTAATATCGCTTTATGTACTGGAATTTTGTTTGCTTTATTTTTTTGCTGGCTTTGAACGTCTCATTTTGATTTCAGTTTGTTTCTTTTAGTTCTTTTAGTTGCTAGATTTTTTTCTTAATTTTTAATCAATGATGAATGACTTTTGTTTCCTTGCTAAAAGTGTAGTATTAATTTGCAAAACTAGTATGCCTACTTTAAAGCTATTATATATGCTTAAATGAGGTTATTAAAATGATTATGCTTTTGCCTTTTCTGCCAGGTGTATTTTTATGTAATGTTCCATAGCACGTTTTGAAATGTTGATAGTTATTCTTTTAAATAGTTTGTTCTTTTAAAGGAGAAAATTAAGCATATCTGGGGTAGTTTCCTCGTTAATAGACTATTCCTTATGGCTTTTAAAAAGAGAAAGCAGAGTAAGAGCATAAAGAGTAAGAGCACCACATATATACAGTTCATTGCATGCTAATCCTTTTATTTTTCTTGCAGGAAATCCTGGCTGAGTAAAGTTGGAAGCCCGAGTTCTCGCATAGACAGAACAAACTTTTCTAATGAAAAGGAGATTCCCAAGCTTGATTTCTCAGGATTTAGTACTAGATACTAGTAGACAAAACATCACTGAGCGCAAAACATTGATGTTTCTACTGCATGATATTTTCTGTGCCTCCTTAAAAATTCACCAGAGCACTCGGATGCTTTCTATACTTGAGATAAATTGTTCCTGTTCACATGAAGTAAGAACTCTTAGTTGCTGCATTAGGTATGATTGTCAGTACTTAATATCTGAAATGCCAATATCTAATTTATTACAAACTGTAAGTCAGATTAATGGTTAAATGTATCAGTGATTATTTGTGTACATGGAGATTTGTTACATACAATCACATGAAATCTAATCTTTACACTGTAAATGATTCATAAGCCATCAACTCATGCTCTACTATTTGTAATCTCACCAAAAAAGCATAGCTTACAGAACTGGAATTCTTAGATCTATTCTAATACCTCTGTATTATAGATCATGTTACCTGTGATAGAACAGTAATTAAAAATAAATGTACATTGCTTCAAACTAACGTGGTTCAGTTACCTCTGGTTTGAAATGATGGTGATGCAGATACTTCTTGGAACAAGATGATGAAATGCATTATCTCAACTGTTTTTTCCTTGGCTGCTTATGGTTTAAATCCATGCCAACTGTAAAGGATATTTCAGTCTTTCCTTTATGATTTTTCTGAGATTAACTGATAGTTTCAATTATTGTCTTTATTGCACAAGTGTTTGCTCATCCAGTTATATGAATCGGGTTCAACAGGATGCTCCCACATTCATCACATCAAATCCTTACATGGTCTTGAGAAACTTGAGTCGTGTGTATGCAATAAACATTGGATCTTTGCAATTGTGGGATCTCACTCACGTATAGTAATTCCTTTTCACAGGCACCGAGGAGTCTATCAGGGCTGGAACTGACTTATATCTTCAATTTTAAAGTGCTTCTGTGTCAGTATTGGTCCACAGAGGAAGGTTTTGTTACAATCCCTGATACATCCAGGCAGGCACCTGTGTGTTCTGGCAGTACGCTGTTAACCACCATTGGTGCAAACGTGCTGTGGTGGAGTCTCGAGCTGTAAGTCCCTCTGAGCATTGTATGGCACCTTGGTAACACTTGTAGCTACGTGGTCCCATGGATCTGAGCGTGGGCTGAACCCTTCTGCAGTGTGCTGGGGCTGTATCCTCTAAAGTGCCCTTTGTGAGGGTGCATACAAGAGATATTTATGCTGACTTACTTGGTACCTCTTCTAAGGGTAAATTGCCTCAATTTAGGAAGCACTCAAATACTCAGTTCATTTTTTATTTCAGAAAAGGCCATTTCATAATTTAAATATTGATGTTTGTATGTGCAGAGTAAGGTGTGCTTAGAAAAGCGTGTTTGTACTGACTACAGGATTTATTTTCACTGGGCCTTTGTGTATAAAGCAGTAAAAATTCCTTCCTAGAATTTGCAGGAGTTATTTATAAGTTGTTACAGCTCAAACTGCGCTTGACTTCTGTGATTATACACAAGCATCCTTTGTTGAAGTCATTGTCAATAACCCTTGTTCAACTCAGATGGTAAATGGCAGAGTTCAAGAGTAGCAGTAGCTCAGTAGCAGTTACATCCTCTCTGAAAACCATATCCTGTCAAACATAAGTAGTTTACGTTTTCCTTGAAGCTACCTGGCATAAAATACCCCCTCAAAGGCACTTCCTGCCAAGTAGCTTTGCTCATGTTGTGAGAAACAATGACAGAGGAAGGCCAAAAATTAATGGGATACTTGATAGGCAGGAAGAAGAGCCAAAGATGAAGTTGTTTTGTTGTGTTCTCATGGGTGGAGCTGGGCGATTACAGGGGCTTGATAACTTCACCCTGAATCCACTAGAAATGTGAAGCTTGGGAATGGGAATTGTGCCACTGAAAAAAGACTGGGGAGAAAATGTGTAAGTATAAACCTTCAGAAAAATGAAAGATGAAGAAGTCTGTATGTAACTATTTGTCACGTAGAAAACCAGAAAATAATACTTAAAGTGATGCCTGCACTACACAAGATTTTTGGTGTCTTTTCCAACCAAGAGATGTGAGGAGTTATTTATAATCTTATAAATAATGTTCTTATGATCTGTGGCCTATGTACCGCAGACCAGATCTTCTGGTGACTGTGCAACAGCAGGTTTTTCTGCATCTGTGAGATATCAGCTCTTATCAGCTCTGCTTACAGGCTGTTTTTGAGTCTATCAGATGAAAAGAAGATTGATTCTGAAATACGTCTATAACCTTTTTCTGTTTGAGTTGTCAGTACTGACGTTTGATATTTTCCACATTCACTCTATTCTTTATGATATGACAAGAGGCAGAAAACACATAGAAATTATTTAGTCAGCTTAGCCCTGAGTGTTTTTTGACATTATTCAAAACTAAGATTCCTATGTATTCCATGTATTGCATGATAATATATTGGAGTTTTCTAATGGTGCCAAATACATTGCACATTGTGCTTTTTGTTCTTGGAAAAGTGAAGATTTTACTGAGCAAGTAAGCAGTCCAGGTGTGTCAGTGCCTCCCATAAGGCCTGGGCAGGCTTTTCAGGAGAAAGGAAAAGGGAATAGTGAACAAATGCCTTGCCTCCAATTGTACAAGCAGTTGTACTTCTGAAGCATGCACATGTAGTGAACGGATTTCCTCCAGTGGGCAAAAGGATTTCTTCCCTTGCACTCACATTCTAGCTGAATGTAGAGGACTGAAACGATAATAAGGGTTACAACAACCATATCGTATGTGGGAGGAGAAAAAAAGGCATGTTTTTATGAACTTGAGGATTGGACAAAAGCCCATCTGTTATCAAGCTGAGGCACTAAATATTTGAATTAGCATGCCACTGACATCCTCACATGTGCCCACAGAGAAGTGCCATTACCCTGGTGGTCTGTGAGATTTTAGGCTCTTGAAGTTGCTAATATCAAACTTTAATGCATCACCTGTTTTCTTAATTGTTGTCACATAGCCATGCTTTATTCATACAGACGCTGCAGTACGGTTGGAATCCTGTATTTGTCCAGGGATGTAGTCAGCTTGAACTAACTTGTTCTGTGTACAGGGAAATGCTTGATTTGCACAAAGTGGCACTTGCCTTACTTTTGGGTGAATACAGCCACTTAGACTGTAGAACTTCTGCCCAGGTGCTTATCAGCAGCGTGCAAATAATCCTGCATTTCTGTGGGAATAGGCTGCACACAAGATGGAGGCTTGTGCTGACTGCAAGAAAGAACAAACTGAAACTTGTAAGAGGTTGACATGGGATGGAGTGGTCAGAAGCACATTGAAAAGAAGTAGTGTAGAGGACTGAGTGTGCCCTTATTGATGGTCTGAAAAGGCTATTATAAAAGAACAGATACCAGTTTGTTACATGTTGGGTGAATTTTTCCAAGACGGACATTTGAAGACTGTTCAGAGTAACTTCTGTTCTCTTTCTGAAAGTTCTTTCAGATTCTTTCAGAGAAAGAACACAGTCCTGCAATGTGAGCAGGTTAAGAAGGCTTAACGGTGAGCCTGTGACATAACAGGAGTTAGGGGTAATTTCTACCTGTCAGCTTCCTGGGGAGGCTGGCGAGGCTGGCCATGGGTATTAGTGAATTCAGAGCTACTGAAGTTAGAAAAGCAGCTGTTCTAAGGAATTGCTGGAGTCTGGGCCAGACATCTTACTGTTTGGGTAATGCTGAGCTGTCTGTAGAATTTCACTGCTTGGAAGTATTTGTCCCTGCAGTAAGTCATGTGCTGCTGTTATTGCACCTAAAGTAGTATTGTTATGTATGGCATATATAGCTACAGCTGCAAGCATTAATCTTCTCATTTATTTAATTCTCAGATTCTGTTGAAGTGTAATGAGTTGAAAATTATCCACCTTATGGAAATACAGTGTATGCAGAACATCAGAAGAGCATATCTAAATTGAATGAAAACAACACTGATTTTTGGGGATCTGGTGGATTCCGATGGTAAGATAGAAAAAAGGAAGAACAGTTGATAACCAAACTTCAAAACTAAGCTGACACATTTTTCCCTTTGTACTGCATACTGATATCAATTAGGTTGTATTGTATAAATTAGGTGTAGCTAGCTATCCTTTATTCTTGATCTTGATTTTTTTTAACGCAGTGCAGATTGAACAAGCTATGTATAGCCCATGTCCATTCTTGTTCTAAGTAGAAATAGTTTTATTAAAGCTTGGTTATGCCTGAAAACATATCTGAACAAATTTCACAGTAGTCTCTGAAAGAAAGTTATGCATTAATTCTTTAAATTTCCTCTTAAATTTACATATATTCCTATCTTGTCCTTTATATCATATGGAGAAGGTGTTTTAGAGTGCAAACAGGTTCTGGACTACAAAGACTGTAGTGCTGGATATATGCACATAGGAACTTTTCAGTAAATATGTTCTTCTAAGTATGCTTCAGGGCCAGAAGAGACAGTCTTACAAGTGTTTCCTTGAAGAATTTGTGAACTACTCGGATGTAATGGCACCAAGGGTATCATAAACAGGTATAGGTCAGTTAGGGGCAGAATTTTTAAAGAATTCCTTAACTTCCCCATGGATGAATAGACATTCATCCTCAGCAGCAGTGGAGACGTAGCTTTGTAGTGCATCTGAGAACCATAGCTGTTGAAAACCTCACTCCTCGTGAACACTGGAAGCCAGACTTGGATGATTTTTAAACTGCCACTTTACCAGGAGATTAAGTTCTATGGGAAGTTCTTCATAAAGTAAATGAGAGAGCAAAGGCACGTACCAGTTTACCTTGTGTTAGTGTTACTGAAACAAGATCTGAAGCTTCTGAAGGATTGGGAGTAACCAAAAGTCCAGTCGTCGTCGATGTGATCAGGGGATTCTCAGCACATTTGGCAACTTAGGTAGAATTTGAAGTAGTTAACATTTAAGGAGTGTACAGAACCTTCTGACTTGAAAGGGCTGAAGCTTCTGAGAGTCTGTTCCCACTATTTTCAAGCTGTTTGTGAATTCTGAACATTTACTTTCTTGAAAGAATATTTTATGTCTCACTCTACTTGGTTTCTTCCCTAATTTAAGAAACTTTGCATCGTTACACCCAAAGGTTGGGCATGTTACTTAAAACTGGGGCTGAGCTCCTGAATGGCCAGGCAATGTAGGTGTGTTTGAGATCTAAAAAGAGCTTGATGTGGGAAAGAACTGTGTGTGTTATCTCAGGAATGAGTGAAAATAGTAACCAGTCATGTTAATATAGTGTACAACAGTAGCAGCTGTGTTTACAGTTTGAAAGTAATGTTTATATTGAATTAAAGAATAAGTATTTAAGTCTTCACCAAGCAATGAACAGGAAATTAGAATTTTGCCTCATCAGGGATGATGTAATCTTATGTCATACTATTTACTCTCACTGCTTACAGTGTTTTAGTGCAGAATGTTGATATTCTGCTATACCTACTTGTTCCTTGAGCCTCAGTGCAGAGGAAGGCTCGATGGCATTACTGCCATGCTTTCTCCTGCATGACACCGATCTGTCACTTTTTATTTTCCTGATAGCCTCTGGAGGGGCCTTTCTTGGCTTTCTTTAGTTTTAGAAAACTGTATGCATGTTTGCTCCTGGAATCCTCTTACTACACTGAATGAAATGGATTAGTAAAGACAGCTTGCTGATTAATGCATAGCTGCCTACTACTGCTCACAGAAAAGTGCTCAGATTTGAAGAGAACGTGGTGTAATGAAGGATGAAGGGAAGAATTGCTGGGTACTACATTTTTTTAAGTCTATCTATACAGTGGCAATACTGTAAATTTCAATTTCTACAGCATTGTTCATTCTTCAGTCGCCTCAGTGTTTTGTGTAGTGTGTGAAAGAGCTAGCATTAGAGTCAGAAGCTATTTGTGCATCAAAACACATTGCACAGACATGAAATAATTGTGCTTGTGCCAGTTATTTGATATTAATGCTGAGGTAACTGAATCAGAGAACTGAATGGAAGATTCTAGCTAAAAGGGCTGAAAAAGATTGAAAAATCCAGGAATTCTTTACAAGATTGTGAACATATTAAGCTTCTGCAGTTAGGTAGTATTACTGTAATAGTGAATATACATGAAGTATAAATGTGCAAAAATCTTGTCTGATGATATACTTTGTAAATCAGTTGTGAAATGTTACCACCTTTGTACCAGAAGGTAGCAGCACAAAGAATTAAGCTCCAGATAGCATTAATGGAAGAGTATGAGAAGTTTGGCTAATATCATCAGAGAAATACTGTTTGAAAAGGCACCGTGGGCTCTTTTATGACTATGCAGAACAAATAGCTTCTTGTTTTCAACTGAACCTCTTGATTCCTCTATTTTAGGAGCAGGAAAGTCATGTAACATTTTCTGTTGAACTCCATGAGAAGAATTATTCCCAAATGTGGACAGTAGGGCAGTAGAGAATTTCCTGAAGGTCTGCCTTGCAGAAAAAACTGATGTGCACAACCAGATAGAGAAGGACAAGTTTGTTCTGCAGTTGTAAGTGCTTACAGACATGTTTTTGATCCACATACATGTGACTGGGGTAAGGAAGTGAATTTTGACTGTTGTGACCACGCATTGGTGCCAGTGCACTGACTTATATTCCAGGAAGAAAGGGACTATGCACTTTTGTCTTTTTGAGACCAATTCTTTTCCAGATCTGATATGTGCAGTACACTAAAACCAGGCTGAACTAGAGGTATGCCTGGAATCCCTAGGGTTTCTTTATTAGCTGAGAGGTAACTTGGCATTCACTTGTATCTGGCAGGGAGCTAACAAAATAAACAATGGAGAGACACAAGTTCTGCCTTTGCAGGCACTAACTTATGTTCTGCTGGAATGCTGCCATGGGCTTCAGTGGGAACAGTAATTGGTCATGCGACTGGGGGAACACTACCAAGCAAGGAAATGCATTATTAATGGGACAGAGTTTGAGAAGTGGTAGATAAGATAAAGACACTAAGTCACTTTCTTGGTGTGGGCTTTGTCTTTTCCTACTTAAAGAAGTATCACCGTGGCTTCAGAAATTTTCTGTGAGCCTGAACATTCTAATATGAAGTTCAGCATTTGAAAACATGCCAGATACTCTGCTGTCCCAACCAAACATGCAATTACTAATTTGTGGTTACAGAGTTGTTCTGCAAAGAGAGGGAGTGGAGTTAAGTGAACACGTACAGTACTGAGAAGCATTAATAATAAAAAAAGCCATGCCATTCCAGGTGTGAGCTGGAGATGGCAAACAGAGCAGGAAGAGTGTGGGAGCTGGACTTTAAAATAATAGGTAACAAACGTACACAATGTTGTTTGAAGCTTCAGGCAATGGCATTGCTGGAAATGAGTTCTCAGTGAGCATAAACAGAAGCGTGCTATGTGGGGAAGAGGGTCTGAGCAAATGTAATTCCATCTCAGAGGAGTTCTTGAGACTGGGAAGGCATGCAGAAGAAGAATTAAGAGATGCCTAGATCATTGCAGGAGAGGTTGAAAGGGCTTTTCACCTGATTGGGAATCACCTATTCAGATAACAGCATCTTTGTGGTTTGGGCAAGGTGCAGCTGAGAACATTTGAGCCTTACTGTGACTTGTACAACACTGATGGTTTCTATTTTATTCTCCCCTTCAGTCACAACTAACCCCAGCAACTTTGTATGGCACATACTACTGAACTGTACAACTTTGGGGCTGCTGAGGAGCTTAGTTCAGTTGGTGGGAGAAATCTTATTACCAGGTAGGAAAACATGTGGTTTGTTCTGTGTCTTAGATAAGGGAGGGCTATAACAATAACATCTCTTACCAGAAATGTCCATGTCTGCAGTCAGGAAATAGACAGACAAAATATTTGCAGATGGAGTTAAAACCAATTAATGACCTGCTGTATAACTGAGGAAAAAAAAATGGTTCAGTTATCTAAGTTTGCTGACACTTTCAAAACAAAATGATGACTAAATAGTAATGCATAATGCAAAGAATGAGTGGTGCACCAAGATGAATAGGATTTAGTCGCTGTTTATCACAGTTAAGCCATAGCCTGAATGCTGTAATGCTGATTACTTAAATTCATTGTGCAGACAGTATAATCTAGCAGTTAGCAATGTGCCTGTGAGAAGGAAGAAATTGTTTCTGTCATTTTAAACTGAACCGTAGTCACAGTGATTGATGAAATTATCCTTTCTCTTATTTTACAGATTAAAAAAAAATTGTAAGTCTTGTCTGAAGCAAAGTTACAAAGCCCACTGAATTCTAACATTGTACTGTCTAAAATATTTGGAAGAACTGTGAAATTCACCACCACCAATGAACTCCTTTTCTACCTCCAGTTTTTCAGTAGTGTTGTGGCAGTTAACCTGAAGTTAACATTTCTCAAACTGAAAATGCTTATTATTATGCTTATGATATATTGCTTCTGATAATAGTAATAATAATAATTATTATTCCTGTAGATTCTTAGCTCTTCGAGAGCTTTCTGTTTGCTGGATCCAGATGATCACACAGCTCATTCCATGGTAAATGCTCTCCCAAAGTTTTCCAGCCTACTACCATCAGATGAATAAAAGTATTTAGTGCCTTTCAGCTGCCAGCCATGGAACACCTTCTTTAGCAAAGGCAGGGAGTGTTGTTTGCCAGACGTGGAAGCTAAGGCACAGAAAGTTCAAAAGATTTTTTCACCCTCAATTTCTGAATTTTTTTGCTTAGTCAAGATGCTTTAGAACACATTCGTAATTGTTTGAAAATATTGAGAAGGCATGTTTACATATGAGAAATACTTGTGGATTTTCAGCCTAGCAAGAAGAGCAGATCCTAACAAATAAGGTCTACAATGCATATGCTGTTGTCTGCTGAAGTGGATCAGCATTTTTTATATACATGCAGATGGGTTACAGTGATTGCTTTTAACCTTTCAAGCAGTTTTTGATAGAACTAGACAGTAGGAACTATAAGTGTCAGATGCAAAGGATAGGTAGTAATGAGTCTTCAGAAATAATGCTAGGTGAAAGGACTGGAATAATTTGGCCATTGCACACCTGTTGGAACCTTTTCGTGTCAGTGGTACAAAATTTCACCTTCTGTTCATAGGTGGTGTACTTTCCCTTCCATCTGCCTCAACCAGTTCCCTCTGAGTCATGCACATTCTTCTTCACACTCTTAGCAAGAAATTAGAATGGGAAAGCATAAAGTGCAGGAGTAAATCAGCTTCCTATCTGGCAGCTCTACTCACCAGCAGCTGGTTATGCACAAGTAGCACTCTTTGTTCACTGGTGGCTTTTTAAAAAACTTTTTAGATAGTGTTTGCTGTGTGTACAATGAACATAAGGAATAGAATCACATGAGAAAGTGAATTTTTTTAAGTCCTCTTTTTCATAAAAGCCACAACCATGACTTATTTGTGCTGTTTGAAAACTGCCTGTGAGGAGACAGAGACGTGAAAAGCTGTAGTGGATATGACATGGCTGTGATAATGAGAATGATTTGATATGCTCAATACAGACTTGCCTTGGAGTAAATCACCATAGAAATCCAGCTTGCTTTCAGTACTTAAGGAAAGTCCTGAAATCTTGTTTTGCTTTGTAGCAAGCCCATAGGGTAGCATTTTCAAGAGGTCAGAGGAGACAGATTGCAGAACTAAGGCTGTACTGCTGAAAATGCTCAGGAATTGTCAATTTTAAAGAACTGTAGCCATAATTTATTCTCTCTTGCTGTCGTCACTCCAAAGGGAAGGAGAAAAAATGAATTGGTTTATCTGTTGTCACAGCAGCACGGGAGGCATTAACTTCTGGAAAGCAAAAGGCAGATATAACCTTAAATGCTCCTATTCACTGAAGTAAGGAAACAGCAAGATATCAGCTGTGCATTATTTAGCATCGAAAATCTCTGGTACTTCTAATGAGAAAGGAGGGAAAATACTCTCAGAATAAACACACTCTTAATTCTGGCAGTAAACAAAACAACTGCAGATCAAAGACCCACAGCGAGAAGAAAGAACACTTGAGATAACAACCTATTAATAAATAACCTGAGGCAGCCACTAAAATGATGAAAAAATTAAAAAACTTTAAAAAAATCAACCCCTCCCCCAACTCACTATTAGAAAAACAGGAAAAGAGGTATTTTGAAGCAGATTTCTTTACTGATGCTGCCACCCCTGATATCAGTGTATCTTTTTTCTTGATTAGTACATGTGCTCAATGGTCATGGATTATCCATTTGTTTCTGTATATCCCATTGGTGTTACAGATAATGCTGGTCTCAGTGAGAGAAGTGCTACCAATTTACTGCTTCGTACTTCCCTGCTACATTATTTTTCTATCTTTGTTCATGTTTTGAACATCTGAGCTGTGATCCATCTGTTACAGAGATGTTTATTCTTAGTCCAAGACGGAATTTCAGATTTGTGTTTCTTGGTTACCATTTTCCTTCATCCAAGATGTATGTATTTGGACATATGATACTAAGACATCCTGCAATTTTAAGTAGAGCAACTTGAAAAAAAAAGTTCTGTCCTCTGAAATATGCCTCTGAACACAGCTCAGCTGTATGTCACAGCTTACTGGCATTTATTTCAGTGGATCTGTTCCTGCAATAAGTCATCCTTACTCTATCATCTGTATGTTCCATATACCAAATATATTCATTGTAAATATACAATACATGGGAGACTGATTGTCTCGCTTGCTCTAGTGAAGTGGTATCTTAAAGCTGCCAAAGTCAATGCTCAGGCTGATTACTGAAGTAGGGCTTTTTGCCCCTGTTCTCTTGTTTGCTATGAGTCTCTTAGATTCACTTGTTTGTATGAATCATTGCAACTGGTTGTGGCTGGTCCTTCACCCATCTTACTGCTGTAATCCCAGCAAAGCTTGTTGATCAGAAGTCATGCCATACCCTTAGGCTCAATTCTCTCTGATTTCCATCCTACTCAAAGGGAAGTCAAAAGGCAGTGCTCTTACGCATTTGCAAGGCATGAATGAATATTTACAGTATTTCCTCTAAGTATTCAGTCTTACCTCCTGGGTACAGGCTTCTCTCTTCTGATTGCTCATTGTTTTGTCCTTAACATAGCTAAACCATTCCTGTTCTGTACATCTAATCTCCAGCTCCAAAAAGCCTCACAATAATGAAAGTGTACGTATGCTGTCTATGTTTTGCGGCAAGAACATCCACCAAAACATTGCTCCATGCTGGCACAGTGCAGTTCCTCCACATGCAGAAGGCACTGCTGAGGTGAAGTACTACAGAGGAGCAAAGCATGAGTCTGACACATGGACAGTAAGTCATGTTTGTGAGCACCAGTGCAGCCTATACAAAGAGACAGATCGCACAGTTGCAAGGTATAATGAGAGAGAAGGAATGGGGGGAATGTCTAATGTATGCTGAGCGGGTCCATGTAATAAAAAGACAATCCTTTGAAATCACACTGATAATGCTGATACGGGAGGTTAGAGAGACCTGTGAATTTCAGACTTATTGGTGTATTCCAAAACCTGAAGTAACTGCATCATACAGTGTAAGGACTGTATACATTCTTCTACGCTGAGCTGCTTCCAGTTTTTATCAGTCCTTTGTTGCTTCAGATTATAGTTCTCATATCCTAATGGCTGATTCCCAGACATTCCCTTTTCAACAGCCTTTTTGAAATTCCCTGGAGCCTGAGGTCAGCCAGAGTTGTATAGTCTGCTAACACCAGAAACCTTTGTAGCTTTCTTCTTTCCCTCTGAGATTTGGCTTTATGTTTGGTTTCAGGCTTTCACCAGTGATACAGCTCCCTGTATAATGCTAATCCAGAAACAGCCTTACATTTTGCCCCCTCCTTTTCCTCTGGCTATTCCATTTGAGTTGATAGTGATCACTAATGGCTTAGCCTATTGCTTGTGCTGCAGTTAGCCTCCATCAGAAGTCCTGCCTCGACAGCAACACTCCATTGGATAACCGGGGGTGACACTCACTGGCAGTGTAACACCGCTGGGGATTGGATTAGCCAGGCATGCAGAAAAGCAAAAGTGCTTGTCTAGCCTAATAAAAATACAACTTGGAGATGGAAATAGGGCTCAGCTCACCAATCCCAGTATACTCTTCTCTTCAAAATCTTTCCCTGCATAGGTATTGGTCATAGAATTTGTTTTCATGTTATTCTTAAAAGTAAGAAAGAGGGTAGAAGAGCTTTGTTTGGATCGGCGTAGCTGATCTTCCTCAATCAGGGTATGGTGCACTCTGCATTTCTTGCAGGTGGAGGTTTGGAGAACACATTCTAAACAGGGCCGTGGTCCCAGCTGTTAGTATGAAAAGATAAAAGACTGCTCTGGGCTGGTCTATTCTGTGAGGAGTGGCTCAAGCATATGTTGCACTGCAACAAATGAGAGGCAGGGTTTACAGCCAGGGAAAAGGACTGAAGCCATTGCTTATTGATTAGAACTAGTTTCTGTCCAAGAGCTTTTCCATAAAGCTTGGGACTCTTCTATAGCTATTTAAGAGGCTTTCATTTACCCAAACTGTTCTTCTCTCACATTAAAAAGAAAATGAAAAAAAAGTCATGGATGCACAGAGCTTGGGAAATTCAGTTTAGGAGCTGACGAACCAGTTCAAGGTCAGTGTCAGGTGAATTTAATGCAAGAGAATAAAATTACACAAACCAATTTAATTTATTCTTCAACCCACTTTACAGTAAACAGACAGTGTCAGTAGGGTCCTGGAACTTAGTTATCCCTCTCTAAAAACTTCCAACCCCTTCCCTGAGGACCCACCTAAACCCTCTCTGAACACATCCTGCAATCCTGTCAGAGCCAATTGGCTTACCAACAAACAAGAGGAAGCCCAGTGTGCCACCTCGTTATCATTATGTTTTCAGGGAAACCAGGATGACTAAATCCTTCCATGAGATACTAAACTTGGAAAGTTAATTTATTTTTAACTCCTGGTGTAGATAAATACCACACTTTTCTCCATGTGTGCTGATTTCTGTGGCGCATGCACTGACGTTTACATAAACAGTACAGTTCTGACTCTACGAGGTGGAGAATAACCTTCATCAAGAGAACTCAAATCTGCTGATGGTCAGGTAAGTGACCTCAGTGAAACATTAAGGGCATTAATCTCCTTCAGGAGATAAGAATAAATAAATAAATAAAAAGAAACCCAAACTTCCCCAGTACCCCCTATGGCACACTTATAATTTAAAATGAACTTGTGAGAATGAATTGACAGAGATGCTTCAACTCATGGTCTTGAGTACTCTGAGAAAACTTAGTGGAGAAATCCTTTTTTCTGCAGATGAGCAGTTAATGAAATTGATAGATTTCCTATTTATCTTGAACTTGAACTTATTGGCCATTCCTTCTCAGTTTGTTACTTCTCAGGACTGAAGGTCCTTTGTGACCCGCTGTATGGAACCTGCTTTAGCAGAAGGCTGGGCTTGAAGATCTCCAGGACTCCCTTCCAACCCCTGCAATTCTGTGATGTTTTTTTCCTAACAAATCAGTGGTGTAGCATGAGAAACTGAAATTGTGAGTTTAAACAAGGTGGTGTATTCAGAGCAATTGCTTTCCTCTTTCCCATCTCTGATTGCTGAAGGGAAAGAGCCCTAATCGATCAGAGCCATTTATCTCAATCAATATATGTTCCTTCACTCTCCACAGTTGCAGCATTCTGCATGAATAGTTCCCATCCAGTAAATTTCCTTGCAGCCAAATAGGAAGCCTCAGCTTCATGCTCAGTATTGAGTTGATCTCCATTCCTTACTAATTGCTTGTATGTTTCATTCAGTAAGAATGGGCTGTGAACCAGTTGCATGCATACATGCATGGGGAGAGGAGCAGGTACCCTGGGGGGTCCTGGGGAGACTCTAGGGCATGCTGGAAGCCTCTTGGGCAACACGGAAGACACATGAGAGCTCTGGGAGTCTTGTAGGGAACCTTACAGCACACTGAGCAGCTCTGGGTGTGCTCTGGACTGCTCCAGAGTACACTGATGGGTCCTGGGAGCCCACTAGGGCACACTGGGTAGAATCTAGGAGAGCCTAGAGGATGCCTAGGGAACTCTGAGAGTACTCCAGTGTGCCCTAGGATACAGTGGGAGGTCCTGAGAGCACTCTAGGACGCGATTGGATACCTTTAGGATACTCTATAGCAAACTGAGATACTCTGGGTGCACTCCAGCATGCCCTAGAGTACAGCGATGGGTCCTGGAAGTACACGAGAGCACACCGGAAAGCATCCAGGGCACACCAGAGTACTCCCAGTGCTCTCACGTGTCCTCTGCGGTGCCCTAGAGTACACTGGGATGTCCTAGGAATACTCTAGGGCACACTGGGAAGCCAAGAGGGCATAGGTGTCCAATCGTTAGTCTTGCCTGAGCCACACTGAGTAAAGAGGAACCGTCTTGGGCCGTATATACATAAGGTGTTCCAGAAGTAATGCTTTCTTTTTATTCCCATGGAAATTACAGTGAGCTACAAAGGGCACAGCACTACTATTTGATGGAGCAAATTCTCATCTACAAAATACTGTTTCTTCAACATAGTCACCACCGTTAGCTATGCATTTTCACCAGCAGTGAACAAGAGCCTGCATGCTGCAGCAGTGGAAGTGATCCATTGTTGCCACTGATGAAATGCACGCTCCCTACCTCACTGTACTGACTCCCACTCATTAATCTCTGTATGCATCCAGCGAGCATCAGTAAACCTCAATAGTGCCATCTTTTCTGCGTGGAAGAATTTAATGGCACGCCTTTGTTTCATACATATTTCCATGTCAGACCACCCCTCTGCTGCCATCTGTCACACAGCAACAGCATGTAATGGGATATTGATGGGAAAGTTCAACCTCTATGCCATCCCATCAATATCCACCTTTGACATCATGGGCCAACGTTATAACGTAACAGACATTACTTATGGAGCCGCCCTTGTGAAATATGCAACATCATTAATATATGTGACAAAATATTTTAGTATTTTTCATTAGATACTTTAAAAAATGAGGAAGATAAACATAAAAGTAGTGGGGTATGTGACCTTTTTTTTGTGCAACTAATGCATCAGGCCCATTTGATGGCAGTGGCTGCTGTTCTCAATGAGCTCTCAAGGTGTTTGTCAGAAATTTTTGGTGAAATTTTACTCTTTCTGTACTTTGTCCTTGACAATTATTCACGAGAGCACATACTGCCAAAAGTTGTGACATGAATAAGGCATGACAGTGAAGCAAAGGATATCTCTCTTTGGTTGGAGAGGTCTTATGAAAGTCCTGAAGAGGCATGATGGGGTTCTTGAGTTGCATATCTGATGGCAACTCTGTACATTCCATTTGAAAATGTGCAGGTAATGTGTATATATACATATACATGATGACAGTGTGAGACAGAGGGTGGCAGCTCTGTGAGCTATGCCACCTTGTGGGTTGGACATAGAGCACACTGAGGAGTTCTTGGAGCACTCTACAGTACTCTAGCTGCCCTTGAGTACATTGGTGGGGTCTTAGGTAGCCTTGAGGGCACCCTAGAGCACACTGAGGAGCTCTCACTGGGGAGCAGCCTGGGCCAAAACCTTTGGCAGCAGTAACCGCAGCCTCAACCGACTCAGACCCATTTGTGTCTCGCTGCCTCTCACATCCCAGCCGAGGTATCCTAGCAACTGTGCACCAACTGCCAGGTGGCACACAGTGCTTTTTGTCTTCACAGCACTCAGCCATGTCTCCTTTCACTGAAAATCCCTCTTAGGATCTCTCCAGACACCAGGTGCCAGATCCTGGAGATCTGCACGCTCAGCAAGAGGAGAGCACCTCCCCGCCTGCTCTAAGTGCTCCTGCTGCTGCAGCAGCTGCCCAGCTTTAAGCCCTCAGGACCAGAGTGGAGTGATGTGATTCATCAGACCGTAAGGTCCCAGTGGGACTCCCCACAGTCTTCAGGTCCGAAGTAAAGCAGTGCAAAGCCAGCATGGGGTGGAGGTCTGCCAGAGCTGCCCATCGTTACTTGAGATGTCTTTTATTCTTGATAGGGGTGACTTGAATGCAGAGAGCAATTGAGATACAGCTGAGAGCCGGTAGAATCAGGAGCTTGTGATGGAAGATGTGTGGTGGTGTGCAGGGTTGGGCTTGATTCTTCGGGGTACACGATGTGTATGTGTGTGTACATGCACAAAGCAGTTCTGGAAGGAGGTGTTTTGCCTAACTGGCTATCTTGAGAAACGTGGGAAATTGTCCAGGCCGTTGAAACTGCAGTGCTTCTGGAACTCAGGGTGGGCTGACTGCGTGGTGCCACAGGCTGGGGCACACCGCTGTATCCCAGCTTCATCTGCTTGCTCTGCTCCTTGAGCTGTGGGTGTAGCAGAGGACTCTGAGAAGTTGTAACTGTCTTGGACAAATGTTAGGATATGGGAACAAATATCTGGCATTTGCAATAGTTTTTCTCTTGTGAACTCTAGGAGAATTTTTAGGTTGCAGGCTCAGGTCTGGGCTCTATCATGTTAGACAACTGGTAAACAGAAAAGCTGAACAGAAACAGAAATAGAAGCAGAAGAGAACATGTTTGTTCCATTAAACTTATTCAGCCAGAATCTGAGGTCTAAATTCAAAAGCATCATTTTGAGTCCTGTAGCTGGGATGCCGTTTTCCCATGAGGATCTTTCTCAAAGGGACTTCCTCCATCAAACCAGTGATTTTGTGCGTTTTTCTTCTTTTTCTTTTGCTATTTAGTTGCTCACACACTGGATAAACAGTTTCAAAGTGCTTTCAAAATCTGAAAGACGTGGATGTTATATAAGGGAATCTTGTGAAGTGAGGTACTTTCCTTCTAAAGGAATTTCTTTTTCATTTGCAAGTCCCTCATTACAGGATTAAAAGCTAAGCTCCTTCCTCCCTCCTTGCTTCCCCAAATTAGGCTTTCACAAGACCTTTTATGTGTTTTTTCAAGTGTCACGGGTCTCACCTCTGCTGGCAGAAACTTAGATGTTAGTAACACTAATTACTTCAAACCAATCAACTACATGTAGACAGGAAAGTATAGGATTCCTCTTTTTCCACTTCTTTTCCTTTTTTCTTTTTTCTTTTTAAGCTACAATTACTAAGTATAATTGAAGATATTCAGAGACATATTGTTGAGGAATTTCACTGACTTGAAGTCCAGGTGAGTCTAGATTTGCAGAGCAACCCTCCTCTCACCCCCAGAGATCTTGCTTATAAATTCTCGTACCAGTGTTCTTAGAAGGGACATAGCTTTCTAATGGAACCTCAGGCATGTTAAATCCCCAGTTCTGCTAAGAAGTTGTCCAAAATGAATACAATATCCTCTGGAGATGTTCTTTTTATTACAGGACTTTCTGATACGGGGCTGTGGGGAGAGAGGATGTAAATTCTCACCAATTATGAGAGCTCAGAGTCGGCGTGAAGGTACTCATCCATTTGTGTTCATATGTGGCTGTAGAATGAAACTGCTTTGTAGTATGCTCTTCTTCAGCACAGAAGCAGTCAGATAAGTATCACGTCATAATGCAGAAACATCTGCTGGAAGATTAACGAGAAGATTAATGGCCATGCTCTTTCTGCTTCATTATCTCTACTTTCCATAGAGGACATCACTGCAATCCTAGTGATTTACTGTGGAGCAGAAGGGAGTCAAAAGTAGGATCAAATTATCTACACTGAGAGCTGGATCTTAGGGTCCAATCATACCTCTAGCAACTGCATGCAGGGAAAAGCATGGCCACACTTATGGTCATGTTTTCTCTTATCACAGATCTCTGAAGGAACTTCTGGGTGGAAAAGCAGGACAATGGGCAAAGAGCTGTAAGCTCAAAGGTCAGCCTCTTCTATGTCCTTTCCTTTCTCTGAAGTGTTTATATTGCAGGCAAGTTGATAGATAATAATTGTTAATGTAATAATATTCTAAATTTCCTACTTACCCTTTTCCAGTCCCCACTTAAGCTGTAAATGAGTGAAAGAAAAAGAAAGAAAGAAAGAAAAGAAGCAGAGAATACTCCCAAGAATAAGATCTCAAGAGTGTGAATAGCTGTTTTTATCAAACTGAATAGATACCTGTCAGATGTATAGAAGCTGGAGTGTGCAAGGTTAGGCAGCCTGGCGAGTATGAATGATGCAGAGACTGTGATGAATGCTGAGCATTTTACAGGGTTTTACACTCATAGGACAAAATATGCACAAGGAAAGAGTTTTGTGCCTCAAATGGAAACAGAGCTCCTTGTATGAAAATGTCTGAATTCCAGTATTGATGGTTTTTCTGAAAAAAAAAAAAAAAGAGCCAAACAATGTTTAGTGCTCTTACAATTTTCTCCTTTAATGAGATAATTTCATTATTCCTTCATTTTGGATTCTAGAACAAGCAGAAAGCAGAATAACAGTTAACCTGGACTTTCTAAAAATAGACTAATTTACATTTTTATTAGTATGTCTGGTTTTCTAGACAAGGATTAACAATGTGATACAAATCAACACTGGTTGAAAAGCAGCAGATTCAGTATTCTTGGGCACCATGAGAATATATAAATAAAACTAAAAAATCTGGTGTTGGTTCAAAAGTTGGAAAGTGGGTGAACAGCTGATGAAGGCAGTGAGTTGTAGTGGAACGTAACTGGTGTGCTAATGGTATCAAGTCTGTGTGTGTGTGTGTTCTGTGTTAGTGAACGTGGGGGAAAAATGCAATGTGATGGTGTAAGAGATGTGAGTCGGGGACTGCGTCAGGCTGGTGAACAGAAAGACCTGAATGACTTGAAAGAGTACGCTAACAGAAACAGCCCTGTGGTGAGGTCTTTGCAGAAGGGATAGGGGGGTGCTGATATCATTGTGCTGTGTGCAGTTCTGACAGTGGGAATGTGCAGGATGTTTGAGAAATGTAGCTGGAGCAGCTTCAGATGGAGTGAATGCAATAATCGGGGTGGGAGTGCTTCGTGCAGGCAGATGGAACCTGTCATCCATTTGAAAAGAAACCAAGGCATTTGAAAATGTCGTTATAGGGTAAGCACTTGGGGTTACAGAAGAAAGAACATCCAGTTTTAGCTGAAGGATAATGCTTAGATAAGAACAGGGGTTTTGCTGGCCCGAGAAATCAATCACTTGGAATGTGAGGCAGGGTTTGTGAACACGTAAATGATCATGTGGCAGAACTGCCTGCTGTAGCAGGTTTATTTGGATGATCAGGATGACCTATCAACAGTATATTCCTGAGGCCCTAAAAAGAATGCATATATATTGCATATGTAAATATAAATAGGTAGGAGATGGCTAATTTACAAGCATGAGTGTCTGATAAGCACCCTGGAATCGATACACACTGCTGTAGCTACTGATCAGGAAGTTGCTAAAGGAAAAGCTGTGATGTTTGCTGAATCCAATAAATATGTTTGTGAAAGACATTCATTTATAAGTGGGTTTGGTGTGTAGAATAACATTAGACTGGAAACTTCTAAGCTGATTCTCCTCTTCCAGCAAAGACAATGGAAGAAACTGAGAGATGGAAGAGCTTTTTAGGTGAAAGACCAACTTTCCACTGTTTATTTTTATACTCAGTGCCATAGGGCCCAGTTTATAAGGCAATATTCCAGGTGTAGCAGTAAGGCTTACAGTTACTTTGGTATTCGAATACAAAATGATGCTATCAGAAATTTATCAGTGTGCATGTTTATTGTCTCTTTACCAGTTTAATACTCTGAGACATTAAACTGACTTATTTCTTGTCCATGACTTCAAGTTACAGCATACAAAGGCCTTTCCCTTCTTACCAGAAAAAAAAGAAAAGAAAAGAAGTGCTTGGTCTTAATGGAGAACATTTAAGAAAACAAAACAAAATGAGAAACCAACCAACCAAACAGAAAACCCAAAGTGCACGAACTGCAGTCTTGGTTCTACTTGTTATTTATTATCATAATGAAAGTACAGTTCACTATTTCCTTGAAATGACTGAACTAGTTGAGTGAGTATTTTGTGGTAGGGAATGATTTCCTTTTGTGACATAAGTGTTTAACTGCTGGCAATTGGTTTTTAAAGAGGAGATGAGGGTATGATCAAAATGATAGATTGCAGAAGAAAAAAAAGTGGTAACTGCATATTATTGGTGTGTAAATAATAGGGTCAGAGGTGTCATTGTAGGGATAGGAAAAGAAAATGGAGTAGGAGACTAAGATGAGAATATTGGAGATGAATTACAGAGAGGTGATGGAGGAATACTGGGAAAGATCAGTTAGGTATTCTGCAAGCAGAAGCAGAAAATGGTATTTGGTGCAGGAGTAAAGACCTCAGCTGATGAGTGTCTGAAGCAGCTGATGAGAATCATTGGAAGTTTTGGAATTAGCTGTTAATAAGTCATTATCACTCCAAAGAGAAATGTCAAAATGGCCAAATTATATATTTTTTAAATTGCTCAGAACCAAATTGGAAATAAAACTTTTATCATTGCTTTACAATCTGGAAAATAAGTACTCTGGCCCACAAATTTGGATAAATTTTGTCCCTTCAGGATTGAATAGTAAAGCAAATGAGTCATATTCTTGATTTAAAAGAATATGAACCAAGACATTGTCACTTTCTTTGCAACTATTTGTACAGTCTGAACTTGATGACTGTAGAATGACTCAGGACAAGTGGAGCAAATTCAGTGTGACAGAACAGAATCTACTCTGGCATTTTCTGAGACATAAACCCAGATCCTACCAGAATAACTACACTGAAACTGTATTGTGGATTCAGAGTAGTGAATAATATTATATATGGCCTGCTGACTTCTTTGCCACTGTATTTTTTCTTTTGCTTGGTGTAAATAGATTTAACTATTATTGATAGATAGACTACGCTTACTGGTGTAAAGTAATCTTTGTGGTACACTTTGTCTTTCATTCCAAGTGCTTACAGAATGTCTTGGAACCCATCTGTAATACTGTGGGGCCTGGGGCCTCCAGCACAAGAAGGAGGAACAGGTCCAGAGGAGGGCACAGAGATGCTCAGTGTTGGAGCACCTCTCCTACGAAGAAAGGCTGAGGGACTTGGACTTGTTGAGCCTAGAGAAGAGAAGGCTCTGGGGTGACCTCATTGTGGTCTTCCTCTTCCTGAGGAGAGCTTCTGAGCAGGAGGGGCAGCCAGCCCATGGCAGGGGTTGGAGCTGGATGACCTTTATCTTCCCTTCCAACCCAAGCCATTCTATGATTTGTGTTTGTTATGGACATGCCAGAGCTATGTGCACGAGCTATCAACAGAGACTGTCTTTCCACCCTTATTTCCTCAAATAAATACTGCTCAGGTCCATAAGTGGTGCAGTAATCCCCAGCCACATCATGCAGAATTTGTTAGCTCTAACATAAAATTGCTGAATGAGCAAATATGCTATGAGGAAACAAAAGATGCTGAGACTAAACAGGTATGAACAATTTACTTTTTGAGTTCTGTAGTAGATATGTATGTTATGTGAAATAACTGTAGTAAAACTCACTAAACATCTGAATGAAACCATCAGCTGTACAGCAACTGAAAGTTAAGTTTTGGAATGATCTACACAAGCCAGTGTGTGAAGTTGAGGTACCACAAGTCTACTTTCTTTGATGTATACCTGTCATCTTAGTCAGTGGTCAAAGAGATAAAGGCTGCCAGTGTGGGCTCACTGAGTTTTGACTTATGTCAAAATTGCTTGAAATTTACTGTTCTTTTTTTTTTTTTTTTTTTAATGTCTTCATATTAGAAAGGAAAAATAATTCTTCAGTGGGTATCTGTCTTTAAAATGTGACTTCAGTCAAACTGACTCATAACTTTCTGTTCACAAACCACTTTTCCAGCTATCGAATTAAAAAAATGTTACATCTTGCTTGGCAAATTCTTGTTTCCCAACTGACGCTGCTAATGCTGAGGTGTATCAGAAAATACCCGTGAAATAAGACATTCAGAGCATCACTAAGTGTGTAAGAACACGGCATTTAGATGAACCAGGTTCTGAGGAAAGGGTAAGCAATTCAGGCACTGAGGATGAATAGGTGGAGCGCTGAGCTCTGATCCTCAGTGCATGAGAATATAACAAACTCCAAAAGAAAGAGCAGGAGAATCAGTCACTGGTCTCTAGCTAGATGGTTTCAGTGTGTTGCTCCTCTTTTCTGCATGGCTGCTTGGTATTTACAGATCTTGACATAGCTGAGCTATTGTCTTCCTTCCCTGGGATTTAAATACAGAGGGTTTCCACTAAGTTCAGTGGGTATGTCTGAGTGAGAACAACCACCTCATGATGATCATTCTGTTTAGGGCCTCTTTTCTGGATATACGTTTTGATGAAATGTTTTGGAACTTTCGGGAATAGAAAAAGAGTACCAGCCTAGCAGTCATATTTCTGGATTGGTTTAGCTGAAGAACTGTCACTTTGAGTTAATTTTGGTCTAATTAGTTTCTCTTCAAAAAGGACATCTCTCGTAGGTCTGAGTATGAGCTTTCGCTGTGGCATTTTGCATAGCTTTTCCCTTGCCTCTAAATGAAATTACTACAGTTTTTCTGCTCTATGAATATTAGCCTACGTAACTGTTTAGTTCTTAAATGGTATGGCTGCAGAAAGAGTTCAGAAAAGTGGTTTAAAATAGATCGTGTATATGCAAATAACAGTAGTGTGGAAGATTTATGACTTATTCATGTGGAATAAGAGAAGAGACAGCAAAGCAGAGCAGGAAGAATAGGAAATGTAAGAGTTTGGAACCTGACAGAGGCACAGAATTTCTGTACTTAGAAAACTGGTATCAGATGTATTGCAGGCTTAGCAGCAGTGGCAGGAGAGCTTTCTGTGAACTGGTTCTACCAACCAAGTGCAGAAATCAGCAACAGTCTATAAGAAGTGAGAACCTTCACAAAGTTCTTCACTATTAGGTGATGATATCTGATTGGATTGCACTTTGTACACCATCATATATATACTTGCTGTCTATTAGCAAAGTTATAAGCTGTTGGCTTTTTTTTTTTTTTTCCAAATAGACTTTATGGAGAGCACCCGTCTGCAGGAATGACTTTATCTTCTTTTAACTGTGTGTGTTAGGAATTGCCTCCCTGACAAGAGGTGTTTCTGTCTGTCTGCCCACCATATTGAGTGTACAGCTATGAGAGCTAAACACTTCTGCTAGCAGAGTTCAGTCATTCCCTAACTCTGGCTATAGAACACTAATGTTTTAGCATGGAAACGAGGAAGTACCCCTGTTTTAAAAACATGCATCTGGTAGTCGTGAGGTTCTAAGAACCATCCTAATGTACAGATATCAGAAACTGCTTTTGAGACTGCTTGGCCAAACTGTGCTGTCACAGGACAGCCGCTCGCAGACCCCATTTGCTAACCGAGTGCCCTACTACCCCTGGCTGTGCTGATAAGGGCCCCACTGTGCTCTTTGCAGCACTGATGTCGTGCTAATGAAGGGCTGTCTCACTAATTCTCTTCTCCTTTTTCCCAACCATCTCTGAAGTAAATTAATGAAAGCAAGTCTAGACTGATTTCTTTTTAAGACTGCTCAGACGTGCTCTTTCTCTCGCTCCTGTTTTGTCAGCATCATGTTTAGGGTTTTATTCTCTGCAGGTAGGGCATTTGTTAATCTGTCTTCCATAAAATCAGTCACATATGAGGACAAAACAGTCATAGCAAAGCACACCTGGCCAGAAAAACAGGAATGGTAAATTTGCACCTTTATGTGCCTGGTAACGCTATGTTAGCAACAAGTCAATTCAGATTTCTGCTACAATGATTTCCATCTCTTAGTTTTGTTAAAAGAATTTGCTGGAGAGCAGCTGCAGTTTTGTGTTTCTTGATTCCATCCATATTTATTTTGAGTAGACAAGGGATTGAAGGGCCAACACCCTCGCTGAATATGCTGGAATCAGAAGAGATTGCTGCTGTCACCAATTGCATTACAAGAGAGCAGTGTGGAATGCATGCGTTAGCACTCTTGCAGACCAGTGTCTTAGGGCTGAACTGCATTGTCTTCAACTAAAAAAATGTTGTCACATGAATTACTATTTTAATCGTAGAATTATAGAATCATAGAATGGCTCAGGTTGGAGCAGCCTGAAAGATCACCCAGCCCCACCCCTGCCATGGGCTGGCTGCCCTCCACCAGCTCTGGCTGCCCAGGGCCCATCCAACCTGGCCTTGGGCACCTCCAGGGATGGGGCACCCACAGACTGTCCCTTCCTTCTGTGGTGTCCGCTGCACCACTCAACTTGGTGTTATCAGCAAACTTGCTGAGAGTGCACTCGATCCCACTGTGTGTGCCATTGATAAAGATGTTGAAGAGTTCTGGTCCTAAGATCCCAACCTTCTGGCTGTGAACATCCAACCAGTTTTTTATCCATGTCCAGACCAGGCTGGATGGGGCTGTGAGCAGCCTGGTCTAGAGGGAGGTGTCCCTACCTATAGCAGTGGAGTTGGAAGTAGATGATCTTCAAAGTCCCTTCCAACCCAAACCATTCTATGATACCATGACTTCAAATCTGTACCTGTCCAACTTAGAGATAAGGATGTGCTGTGGGACCATGTCAAAGGCCTTGTACAAGTCCAGGCATATGACTTCAGTTGCCCTTCCTGTGTCCATCAGTGCTGCCACTTCATCATAGAAGGACAGATACAGGACAGGCTAGGCACAATCTGCCCTTGAAGCCAAGAAGTTTTTATAAATTCTAATGCTGGAAAGCACTGAACAATCTAATGTATTTTCTCAACTAGCAGAGCCTGATACACTTGAAATAAGAATAGTGCTGCTCTGACACTCTAAGGCATTATGTGGGCTAACAGGAAGCTTAAATCTTTCAAGTCCAGAGAGAGAGGCTCCCAAGATGGTAATTTCAGAGCAATCTGAGAAATGAAGGGAATAGGACAGAGATTATACAGTGCTCAAAGTCTTCAAACAAACAAACAAACAAGCCCACAAGACCTGACAATTATAGTAATTAGGAGAAAGACAAAAAGGGAGGCATTTCCCTTAGCAGAGGAAAATTTTGTGTCTGCCCTGCTTTATGGAGGACGTGCTGCTTGCTCAGGGCTCTTTTGCTCCTCGGAAATTGAAGAAGATTCATTCTGCAAGAGACAGCAAAGCCAAAAGTAGAGGTGTTGCTGTCTGCCTAGGCAGATTTGGGGGTTCCAAAGCTCTCTGGTGGCAAAGAGAAGAGAATGGCATTTGAAGTAGAGTGGTGTTTTTCATTGCAGCTAGAACTAGCCACCTGCAGGCGATCTTTCCTCCAAGTTGTGGGGAGAATGAGAATGGCAGTTGCTGGTTCTTTTTCTCTACTGGACGGGGGAGAAGAACATAGAAAAATATATTATCACAGGCAATAATCCTTCAGGAAATCATTGGAACCCCAAGTGGGAGACTTGATTTTTAGGGAGGTTCTCTCCAAATAGAATATTTGGATTTATTCTGTACTGCTAAGTTTGCATGGTGGAAAACAAAAAGCCAAATATAGAACCTTGCTAAAGATTTTGGAGGAAGGCAAAAAAAAAAACAATTAGGGAACTGCTCTCAGTTTTCTCATCCAACCTGTAGCAAAATAGAGATATTTTGGAGGTGACTGATGAAATTCAGAGTGACGCTGAGGTGCCATGGCTATCTATACCTGTACCTAAATGTGTCCTGATCACAGGTAACACATACCCTTGTGGCAGAAATCTTTCAGGCTCTTCTAGGAATGATCTTGGCTCTCTTTTCTGTCTGATGTTGGCCACGTGTCAAGGCAGATGGAAATGGCCTGTTACAGGATGCTGTGATCATCCATCTGTGTCCAAGGAAGGAGACTGCTCTGAAATGCAAGCTCTTCCCCTTGGCAATACAAATTCATTGGTCCTAACATGACCCTGGCCATTATTCTGTGACTTCCATCAGTGATTTTAGCCTGGTGGGAGCCCTTAAATTGCATCCCTGGAGGCTGCAGACTGTATTGAATTTGTAGTACTGGAGCCCCAAATTGGAGACTTGTAGACTGCAGCAGTACAGATAAAGAATATTGGAGTAATAACTTGTTTTGTTGTGTCAGCTACACTGCAGAGCATTTCTATTAAGTTCCAAGTGGATTCTCCAAGCGCTGACTCCCACTAGGAAAATGAAGGTGTTCAGTTTTATTAGGAAAAAAAATAATCACAATAATCAGCTCAGTTAAAGCATTTATGCAGTTAATGGTTGGATGCCAGTCCATGCTCCATCTATTGGTGTGATGAGCTTGAGCAGTCCTGCTTTTCATGGCTTGGTCTCTGGGCAGTGCAGATTTGCTGTAGTAGCTCCTACATAACCCAACAGTCAGTGTGAGAGCATGGCAGGGGCAAAGGGTTGTGACTGTTCCTGGTGATTTTCAGCTGCTCTGACAGCAGAGTGTGGCCACAGAGGAGTGGTACAATCTGCTCTAAATTGCACCGAGACTTGACTGTGGAATAGACCCAGGACTGAGGATGTGTAAAGAGCATCCTGCTGCCCTTTACCCCTCAGCTAGAGTTGAGCAATGCTCAGTGCAGCTGGACGTCTCACCCACCCAGACTGATACAATAACTGGTCTGTGAGAATGTTCATACCAATTAAATCTTATCATCAAATCATTCTGTTCCATCACTCCATTTAATTAGCCATGGTCTTTGGTATTTCAGCAATGCTGTGCCATGCCAAAAAATGAAAGTATTCCTCGTGCTGTACACACCCAACAACTGTCAGCTGGAGTCCGATCAACAAATATTTCTCCCGCGCCAGAGCAGTATTGCTAGAAAACATGATCACCCACTGCTGGTTTTTCAAACCAAAATGAGTTAAAGGCCATTATTTTCTCATCTGGGTGATCAGCCTCTGCTGTATGAAAAGAGGCGGGCTTCTCATCAGCTCTCTGCTGGGTTTTGTGTGACTCACGACAATTCATGCTCACAAGTAAGACGCAGCTCCCTGAGTGTTATTCGGTAGTATAGCCTTTCTGTTTATGAAAGACAGATGCAGGAAGGCTGTGAAGAAGCTTGTATTAAGCACCAGTTAGCAGGCAGTGGTGTGAGTCAGAACCACCACTGAGACCCTTGTCTGCAGCAGGTGCCACTGACTTTGTGAGTGCATATTAGACGAAGGTCTGACCTCATTTGATTTTTCTGTGATTGAAAACCTCCAAACCAGATCATCTCCCTCTGCTTTAATGGAAGAAAAAGAAAGGGGAAAAAAAAAAAAAAAGCCTGGTTTAGCAATCTGTGTGCTAAATGGGTGGAATTTTCTTTCTTTCCAATTGAATAGCTCTTGTGAGTAAGTGTGGTTGGAGAGCACTGTGGCCTGCAGAATCCAGCCTGGGAAGCCTGGAAGAGACAGTGAGGGGGAGCATTAGGAACGAATTAACAAAGCATTGTAAAGATTAGTTGCCTGATACCCACTGCTACTGAGATGCATTTTCACTGCCAGTGAGAAAGGGGCTACCAACCTGCCATTTGACAAGAAATCAGTTAATTCCATGGAAATATGATCTATTTTAATAGCACCACCACAAATCTGTGCTATGCCATCTGAGGCATTTGTCAGATGTGACAAGGCACTCAGCCTATTTTTGTCATGCAGCAAATCCTTTTTCCTATTCTACTTGTGGTTAAGTCCCATCCTTAGATATGAGCTCACTCCTCTTTCACTTACATGGAAATGTTGGGCAAATGTCTAAAGGTAGAATTTGGCTGTGATCTGAATGGATGACAACAGTAATCTTCTTGGAGATAGGGAACTCAAAGGACACAAACAGGTGCTGCTGAACATCTAACCTGCATAGATGTATTCATATATCAGTCATGGTGCTGGTTGCATCTTACAGTGCCAAGATATGTTCAGAAGTTTGTCCATACAAGGGTAAAAGTGGAACCTGTTTTTCTTGATTGCCCATTTAGAACCTTAATCGTAGTGAGAGACTTTCTCTTGCCAAGAAATCCTGTTCATGGTTTCTGTCTGCTATATATTACAGGTGGAATGTGCTTCTACTTACTTGTCTTCCACGTGAAAGCCTCTTTCTTGATGTAAACCACAGCAGAGCTTGCTAGAATGTACATTATCAATAGTAACTCCTATTGCTATTAGGCTTCCAACATGCTTGTGGACCCATGGCTTTACTGAAAGCTATGGAAAAGCGCACATTTATCTCCACAGAGCCACAATTTCATTTTCAGGTTGTGGACCTGAGCCTGAGATGCATGAGGCCTTTGTCCCAAGTGACTTCAAAATACGTTGGTACACCACTAACAGCAGCACTGAGTTCAGAGCAGGCTCCTCCTCTCTCTTCAGGAATTTGATTGCTTTGGCACCCCTTTGCTGTTTTGTGCTGCATAAGCCCAGCGAACCAAACCAGACTCGCATTCTCTGCAAGAATTTGCCTTCTTGATCGTTCAATCTCCAAATCAGCCACATGAGTTCAATAAAAATCCTTTTGATTTTTCTCCTCGTGATACAGGCCTCCTTGCATTGCAGTTTCATTGAGACAGGGCCGTTACGTCTGCAGTCAAATATTCACTCTTAAACCTTTCCCCTCGCTTCTCTTGCTGAGACTGCCAATGTGTGGAGATTTTTTGGACTCCCAGGGGTGATTAGCAGCTGGCACAGCCTTACTGTGCACGTAGAGTTTTGAGTTTCCCCTGCTGTTGCTTTAAGCTGAATGATATCTGCGTTGGTTAGATAATGCGTGGAAAGACCTTTTACTCAGAAGTCAAGCTTGGTCAGGTGCAGGGTGTCCCAAACAGCTGTCACTGTGCAGAGGCTCTCGTGCTTGCTGGGGCATGTAAATGTCTTCCCTCCCCTTCACAGTGGGCTCTAGAGATCTCTTCATTAATAAATGTAAGTCCAAATAATGAACGATTTTGGATGATGGATGGGCGGTGTTGTGCACACACCCAGAATATGTCATTTCCAATGAAAAGGAAAGCAATTGTTTCCATATGTTGGCACACTCGTAATGTTGGTGTTGAGCCAGTTGTCTGGCTGCGATCAGGCAGCAGCATCTTGCAGTGATGGAAGATTATACCTTAGAAGTGGGGTGCTAACTGGCCGTATTCCTTAAAAGGATATAAACACTGAACACTTACCCAGGATGTAATTTATGGCCCCAGTATGTTTTGACTTTACATAGATGAAAAAATAGCCCTTTTGTGTATGTGTATATGCATAAAAATTCCTTCCTTCTCAACCCCCTCCCCAAAAAGGAATCCAGTAGAACAATAGCTGATGCTGCTTTGTGTGCTAACTTAGCTGCACGGGCTATTGCCTGCCAAGGCTGAAAAGAATTCACCCTTTCTGAAACCAGCTTCTTGTAGGTATTTCAACAGCCATTTGACAGCAGGCTCTCTGGTGGTAATTAATATTTTAGACATAATTTGATTTTTCTGAGATCTAGCTTTGTTAGGTTGCTCAGCTGAAATGCAGATTCTTTGAGCAGATTTGAGGAGATGTCCTGCACCTACCATACCTATACTATACTATACCATCTGTGTGGTTTTTATTTTTGTTTTATATTCTGTGAAATGTCAATCTAGTTGCACATTACTCCACAAATAGATTAATACAATTTTCAAACCTTAGAGATGAATCATAGAATCACAGGATCATAGAATGGCTTGAGCTGCCAAGGACCTTAAAGTCCTCCCAGCCCCAACCCCTGCCATGGGCTGGCTGCCCTCCACCAGCTCAGGCTGCCCAGGGCCCATCCAACCTGGCCTTGGGCACCTCCAGGGATGGGGCACCACAGCTCTGGACAGCAGTGCCAGGGTCTCACTGCCCTGTGAGTGAAGAATTTCATCCTAACATTTAACCTAAATCTCCCCTCTTTTAGTTTAAAGCCATTCCCTCTTGTCCTATCTGTATCAGACTGTGTAATGACCATCCTGCTTTAACTCCCTTCAAGTACAGGAAGGCCGCAGTGAGGTCTCCCCAGAGCCTTCTCTTCTTCAGGCTGAACAAGCCCAGCTCACTCAGCCTGTCTTCATAGGAGAGGTGCTCCAATCCTCTGAGCATTGATTTCATGACTGACAATCATGAAATACCACCATGCTAAGGCCTTGCTACCTCCTGCTGCATCAAGCACCTAAAGAGGTGCTAAGCTGAAGGCTGCTGGATAGGATATCTTTAACATATAAAGAAGATCCCCAACTGCCTACAGCTTCCTCATCCACCTCCACTGGGGCAAAGCTGCCTGATTCTGATCCAGCCATCAGCAAAGATCAGTGCATCCTTCCTGAAGCATCCACAGCAGCAGTGCAAAACATGCAGTGAATATTGCATGTGTACTGTGTGACCCCATTTAAAGAACACTCCGGCAGGTTTTGAGAGAGGTGTGGACTTCTTCCTGTGTCCTTTTCAATGATCTCAGCATGGAGCTTAAAAAAAGGCAATCTTTCACTCCCTAAATTGCGAGCAGTTGTCAAGCTTCTAGTTCTGCAGCCAAAAAAAGCTTTTGCAACTGTGAGACACAGTGGGCAGGATCGTTCAAATCACTGCAGCAAAGCTAATTCCTCCAGATGTGAATAATGAACATATCAAATCACTTTCCAACACATAAAATACAAGGAAATGAACAGATAAGCATTGTAACTCAGTCTGGAGATGTTTGCAGTGATGTTGGAGCACCTTGGAGATGCGTATTGACTGTCCTTGTGATCCTCATCCTTGACAGCTCGTGTGCATGTAGACTACAAAGACAACTGTAGTTCTCTTCCTGTGATGTCTTGTGCTGATGTAAAACGAAAGAAGGAAGGCCAATTTGTTTTTCTTCCTTTCAGTTGAGATCCCAGGTTTTAGGTTACTTACTGGAACTGATATTAAAGCTCTCTACTGGAATATTTATGTATTCTGAATTTATTTCTGATACCTAAAATTCTAATGGGAGATGTGAATGGATGTCTTTTTATAGAAGATTAATTTGAAAAATTAATGTAATGAAATATGTTAGGTTAGATAATGCGTTTGGTAGCTAACAAAACTTATTTTGTGACTATTTCACAGATAGTTTTGGTCTTCCTTGTGGTTGTTCAGATAATGAGGAGGAAGTCCTTACTACTTTCATGTGAGTCATATGCACACTCAAAATACCAACAATGGCATTATCACATATGGTTTTGAGCAGTTCAGATTCCATCCTGTCCTGCAGAAAGACATCTTCCATGCAGCAAAAGAACAGTCTGTGGAACTGATAGCAGTACTGTATTCATAGCAACTACCATGGTTGATGTGAACGTATTTTCTTCTGTTTTCCAGTATGAAAATTGAGAACTGGAATTTCCACCTGCTTTTATTTTTCAGGCTTATAAAATCTTCCTCAGTTGCATTTCTAGATTCAATTATTATACACTGCCATCAGGAATTAGATAGGCAGTTCATCAAAGTAAATGCTTCCTTCTACATCCATAAGGAGAGTTAATTCCAAATGTGTGTCATTCCTGCACAGGAAGCTGTAGCTTTCCCCAGGCATGCTTCAAGCTTTTAAGGCTTCTTGGGCAGCATGAGTCTGTGTGTGTGTGTTGACCAGCACCAGAATCACAGAATCACTGGGTTTGGAAGGGATCTCAGGAGATCCCCCAGTCCGACCCCTGCTAAAGCAGGATCTCTACAGCTCTAGAATTGCTGAATGAGTGGCCCAAAACTGTCAGTGCTGTACTTGAATGTTTAGATCTGCTCTAGCTTCAGAATCATGTTAGTACCAATTAACTACTTTCAGCATATCTTCAAACAGCGCATTTCTCAGTACTGACTGTATGACAGCCTAGCAAGCTGCACCCTGTTAATTACAACCCCGCTGGGACAACTGGTTTGCAAAAAGACTGTCAAATCCATTTCATGGAGAGGTGTGCCTGCTCCTCCCTCCCTTCTCCTGCTATCCCAGGCACTTAGGCTGCCAGTTGTGCTGACCTTGAGGAACTCACACTGAGGACCTCCGTTTCCCTATCTTCTCAGTGGCGTATCTTATTTCTACTATTACTTTAACTAAAGATTTGGGGTTATCAGACTTAAAGATTTGCATTCCTGATCTGGCCTTTGCTGCTTTATGAGGCGGATGGGCCACTATTTCTGTATGATGGTGCATGTTACCAAAATAAATGTCCTTGAATTAGCTGGTTTGGTTACTGGAAGCAGTTTAGCTGTAGCAGTGGGAGAGTTTGCAGTAGGCCAGTTGTGTTTCTTTCATGGTTTTGGTTGTTATTGGTTATTTTTCCCTCAGGAAGTGTATGACTTTTTGAAGCATGTACTTTTTCATAGTTAATAGTAGATGCTGCTCATTATACCCATGAACTGTTATTATCAAACATTCACTACTGTCATACGTACTTTTCAGTAGGAGTAGAACCTCTCAGGAGATACAGATCTTGGTCCAGCCTTAGAATAGCAGTAAGTCAGCATCTCTTCATGTGCTGCCAGCAGTATCCTAGGGGTGTCAGCTTGTAAACTCATGTGATTCCAGCAGTTCTCCTGCATTCGGGGCTTGTTTGTTAGGATTTTGTCTGCTAGTGACTCTAATGACTTATCTGCTACTACTGTGCAGATGGAAGAGCAGTGTCCTACATTTCAGCAGTGGCTCATGAGACAGCCTGACCCACTTGAGACACTTGAAGGAGTCCTACTTTTTGGAAACCCCTAAGCAGTTGCCCCCCACTGGATCTGGCCCTAAGCCGTGTCTCAGGCTGACAATTCCAAACTGCTGGTCGTTTTGGAGAATTTGGTGTGGGGCATTTGAATTGAGCCCGACGTTTGTTCCTGTCATGCCCTCCCCTGGATATGCCCTAGTTCAGTGTAATAGGTCAGTCAGTGCTTCATTAAAAATTAACAGCGGAAAATTTTCATGTTCACTTAGGGGGCAACACCGTTGTGTTGATGGATGAAAAACTGCCTGAAATGTTGCTCATGAAGATGTGATGGGAAGTGGAACAGCATCAACGATGGTGCAGTTTCTAATTTGTCCTGCAGAGGGGGCGGGTAACAGAAAGAGGTAAAACTGCATCCCCCACTTTGTTTCCGTGGGGAAACAAAGGTACCCTAAGAAGGATAGTGCAGCTGCCAGAGGGTCTGACGGCCCTTTCCTGGTGTGCGCTTTGAAAGTGACCACGCTGAAATGCACTTCCTACACCTTCACACCTGGCCTCATCCTCACCTCAGCAACACCTCTGCTCTGCAGCCAGGTCAGTGGTGCTGCCCCTCAGCAAAGCCATGAGCTCCCATCACACACATAGCTGTGACTGAGTATCCAACAGGCTGTGGTCACTTTCCTTTGTGGTAAATGTGGTCTTGCTGTCTGTCAATGTGCCTTCAGCAGCCCGAGGACAGCAGCTGACACCTCTTTGGTGCAGAGCATAGCATGTCTTCATGGGCAGCCCTGGAACATGTGGTGTGAGTCCTATGACGCGGCATTCATTTTTCAGTTCCATTTGCAGCTCCTGGAGCACCCAATGGCTCAGTGCAGTGGCAGACCTCATTTTAGCTATCAATACGATGCCAAAAAACCCACTGGTGAGCCTATCTGAGGAAAGGTGAGACAATGTGCATCCTGTATGATTAATAACATCCAGGAAGGCGGAGGAGCACATTTATCCCAGAATTTCCGACTGTCTGTTTAATACTGAGATCTGCTGTCAGATGTTTTAGAATTGCTAGCAGTTAATATTAACGGCACGCTCTTTTGTCCTGCTTGTACATGCTCCATCTTTGTGTTTGTGTCTACTGTAGCACCCAAGGCTTCCTGTAGTCTTGATAAACAACCTCATGATAAATCACACGGTTTGGATTTCTAAAGGCTCTGTTTATGTTTTGGCTTCACTGAACCCGACCGTCTTTGCGTGGAGGAAAGCTGGAATGAGTACGATGAGAACAAGGGCGAATGTGTAAGGCTCTGTTTTGATTGTGTGTGACAGTGGGGGGCAGGCAGCCCGCAGCAGGGGGCTGGAGCACGGTCATCCTCAAGGTCCCCTCCAACCTAAGCCATTCTGTGATTCTATGAACTTCTGCCAGGCCTTGGGAATTTGTAGGTACAGTTATGCATTTCTTAATAATCAACAACTCTACAAATAGGACACCCATCCGTAGAGTGGGATAATCTTCAAGGAGATCCAAAGCACAAAATTTAGTTGTCACAAATATTTTGAGAGATGCGGGCTCTGTTTGTTTTCACTTCTGTTCGTTTGGAAAAAGAAAATCTCGTGTGTCGCTGATGAGCAAAAGCATTCGGGATGCAGTCATACATCTCCTGGCCTACAAAAGCAGCAGTTCAGAATTGTATCCATGGCAACCTGTGTAGCAAGAAATGAAATCTGATATGAATAGACTCGTACAGAGGAGCCGTATGCAAGTCACACACTCTGTGAGGCAGAGTGGTTGAACCAGGGAAAATAAGATGCATTTTCTTTTACTTGTTGCTTCTTTCCAAGTATTCCCGCCGTGCCCCATTTCATGAATAAAACGGGCTGACAAACCAGCTATTATTCTGTTGCCTTCAGCTATTCGGACCTGGTCCAATGGCCGATGGAGACGCCGAGAAACAAGCGCAAGCTTTGCCAGCACTTGAGCTAATAAATGAACTCAGCTCACAGCTGCATCTACGAGCTGCTTATGTTCCCCTGGTTAATGTCAACCTTGTTTCCCTTTCCAGCGACATGGAGCTTTTGTGTGTGCAGAGATAAAACCAGCAAGTGGTCGATAGTTCCTAAGGGAACAGAAATATTCCTGAGTGCTAGAGAGTCGTGTTCCGCAGAATGGCCAAAAACAGAGAGAGGAAACTCAGTGAAAAGCCGAGTGACCTCACCCAGCCTCTTCCTGCAGAATTCCTAGGAGACGGTAGGCTCTGAAAATCACTTATCAAAACCAGACGTCAGAGAAACAGCAAAGGCATGGCCCAGAATTCCTGTGCGAGGACACGAAAGTTCAGGCGTTTCTCAGACAGCTGCAGTGGATGTCTGTCCCGCTGGGGAGGAGCCCTTTGCAGTGCAGCGCCCTTCGGTCCGTGGGTTTCCTACTGTCCATAAAAACATGCAGACCCTGATAGCACCGTCAACAACTGAAACAAAAGCAGCCTAGAGTCAGGCCAGTGCCTTTGCTTATTCTAATATCAATAAGGCCAAACACACGCTGACACCAGCGAATTGTTGGAGGGAATACAATACTCCTTTGACATGCTAACAGCTGCACCACACTTTGATGTTTCTAGCAAACTCTCTAAAAGTTTATCAGGACTTGTTTTTTAGCAGTGGAATTTCGCTGCCCTCTCTGGAGCATCCCCGTCTCGAGTCCTTCTTAGCATTTGATGATTTTTAAGTTGATGCTGCTGGTTAGAGATGGAACTCACTGCGATTCTTGAAGAGGTACTTCATTTTTTCAGATCATTTACAACTCTTTTTCTTTGCTTCTTGCTAGGTCTTTGACATACGTGATTTTGGAGTAGCCCATCTCTTTGGATGGGTTTCGCATGCCATGTGGCGTCAGCTTGGGATAAATGGAACCTATTGTTGCTTCCATAGGAAACAATGACAGCCAAGAGGGACAATTTGCTGCAGTCCACAGGAATGCAAGAATAATATGTCACTACTCTTTGCAGCTAGTGAGGAGAAACCATTGGAAGCAGACCTTCTGAGAAAGAAAGAATGCTTTTCTGAAACATTTTGTCTTAGAGCACATTAAACAAGAAAACAGCTAATTTACTGTATGTTTTCCCTCCATACTAAAAGAAAAAAGCTATTCAAAAGACCAAAAGGCATATTTTATTAGCAATATTTATCCAGTATTTTTCCCTGCACTTTTCGCTGATATGCTCAACAGGTTTTTCCCCGCATGCATGTGTCAGAGATTCTCAAAATCATGTCAAAATTTTAACTTGCAGCTTCTTACAAACCCTACAAGAGCAAGTTATTGCTGTAGCACTCAGACTGGCTCCTCACACCCCGAGGAGTTCATGGGTGCTCTCTGCTGCAGTGAGAGTAGTGAAAAATCAGCTGTCAGTCAGCTTTCTACTGTAAGACAGGCGTGGTTCTCCTAGCTGTGGCAATCCTTCTATATCCACCTCCTTTACAAGCTTTCCTCTCAGTCAGGTAGGAAAATGAGAAATAATCTTTGCATTTATTTTTTTAATTATTTGAGATAATGTTTATTTAGCACTTTAGATCCTCTGTGCTATAGCCAACACTCAAACAAATCTATACTTCATGCTGTGATAATTCTTTACCTTTTCCTTCAGTTGACAGCCTAGTGTATGAAACCTCTCTAATTTAGCCACCAGCTGTGCAGACTCAGCTTCCAGTGGCATCAGTGAAAACTGCACTTGTTTACTAGCTGCATCTCCACCACCAACATTTGAAGGCACAGATCTTGCCAAAGAGATCAGCTCTTGTAGAGAGGAGATTTTCCTGATCCCATTTGTTAAAACTTTTCATTTCTTATGAACTGTAAGTTTTAAAGAAACTTTAAGGTTCAGATTGGATATTAGGAACAATTTCATTTCCAAAAGTATGGTCAGGTGCTGGAGTGGGCTGCCCAGGGAGGTGGTGGGGTCATCATTCTGGAGGTGTTCAAGAAATGTTCATATGTGGTACTAAGGGACATGGTTTAGTGGGGAAATGGTGCTGGTGGGTGGACAGTTGGGCTGGATGATCTTGGAGGCCTTTTCCAACCTTGGTGATTCTGTGATTTGTATCATGTGGCAGGGAAGAGGGGTGAAGACAAATTAAAACACTGTGCAAACACCAACACACCTTGGGCAGGAGGAGACGGCCTTTTGGGACACTAGGATGTTTTAAATAAATGTGCAGTGTCATTCCTCACATGTCAGCACAGAAGAACATCCCTGCAGGCATTCAAGGCCAGGCTGGATGTGGCTCTGGGCAGCTTGGGCTGCTGGTTGGAGACCCTGCACACAGCAGGGGGTTGGAACTGGGTGAGCACTGTGGTCCTTTGCAACCCAGGCCATTCTATGATTCTGTGAGTAAAATGAGCTTGGCACTGATTTAACTGGGTGTTTGTATAACATGCACACAGATCCTAAAACTGTGTTCATGTGCCATTAAGTTTTACAAAAGACAATCTATATATAATCTCTAAAAGATAAACGCCAGAATTAAAATCAGTAGAAGAACATCCAAATAAAGCCTTTTTAGTCTCATCTTCACTGAACTACTTTGATTTTATCACCTCAGAAACACCTGAGCTCCAATCCTTATCTGTAGCCCTGCACAATGCCAGCTGTGTTTTCTAAAATAAAACTGCATGAAAGGGTTTCTCTCTCATCTAGAGCTTCTTAGAGCCTCTGTCAATGCCATCTCACCTTTCTGACTGAATTCTGTATTCTGCAAGTAGAGAAAATATCATTAGAAGCACAAGTTCTTCATTATTACTTCAAATAATGAAGAAATGTCTATTATGAGATAAGAGGGCATGTTGGTGACAAATTAAATCAGAAAATTTGTTGCTACAGGGAAACCATTAGGCGTGTTGTGCTGAGACTGTGTGATATCTCTCATTAAAGTTAAAGGAAAGTTGATGTCACCTGAAAAAGAGTTGGACAATTAATATGTGTCATCAGAGGAGTCTGAAGGAAGTCACAGTCCTAAACTTTACAATGAGATGGAATCAGCAGATGCCAGCGTTAGATTTCTCCCATTAAGACAAGTATAATTTTGAAATGATCAACAGTTGTTATTACTGTCTGTACAGCAATAGAAATGGCCAGACTGCCTAAATCCTTCCCAGTATAACTGGTTCCTGCTCATGAGTAACATTGCTACTCATAGCTTACATGAGTAAAAGTTTCCAGGCTCTGATTCATATTTCCTACAAGCAGTGCACGTTGTGTGGTTTAATTCACACACCGTAATCAAACTATAAATACACACTGCACCACCACCCTGAGTACCTGTACTCCAGTCTTACTGATGGCTTCTCCTCTGTATCAGACCTATATTTTGAAGACACTTCACCTGTCCTGAGCTTCTCTAGTGGATTCAGAGTAATGTACTGGCTCCTTTGTGATGTCCTCTGCTGTGCACGTGGGAAGATCTACTACCCAAGTATATTTACCTTCTCTGCTTTGTAAGCTCGATACAGATTTGTTGTTTCATTGATGCCTTTTGTTTTCATTAAGTGCTAATGAAAGCATTTCCCTACTCACTGTATATATGGAGAAATCATAGTTCCATTTCATCCATACTATTTACATAATAGATGCGTTCTGAAAATACATATGTTCTGAAAGTAGCTATAAGTGACATCATAAATATGCAACACTTACATGCAAATAAACTATGAGAAAACATTACTTTCTCCCAAGGTGTCTAAGAGTCAGCTTGCAGGTGAAATAACCTAAGGTGAAAATAACCTGATCTTTGAAATGAATGAGGAGATAGCTAATGGTCACATCAATCCAGACACTTTCATGACTGAGACCTGCAGGAGCTGCAATTACAGCAAACTGGACATCAGTGGAATGAAAAATCAGTCACTGCAGCTTGGAGGCCTAAGCCAAAGTATGTCCAGCCAGAACTGCCCCATGTGCATCTCCAGCAAGCTGCTCTGCTCCTCCAGCCTTGGAGCCCCCAGAGGTTGCTCTCAGGAAAGTGTTAGACCAGAAGAAAGCTGCAAGGAGGAATTTTATGAGTGCACTCTAGCAGAAGGCTCCTAAGCCTTCCCTCACAGATTTAGAGATGAGCGTGGGCTGTTACTAGGAAATGAAGGCAGTGTAGAAAAAGCATTGGTCTTATATCTGTCCTTATTTTATTTTATTTTTTTAATCAGATGTCTTGTGAGCCAGAGACTAAAAAAATACAGTAAAATCTTTGAAATGTGCTTGCGTTTTAGGATTTATTTTATTTTATTTTATTCTGCAGTGGATACTAGAAACAGAAGTTACGGGTGTTGCAATCTAGAATGCGCACTTGAGCCTTCAAAGTGTTCACTGACTTTTTGTGACATTTGGATGTATTGTTAGGAACTCAGTCATAAGGAATGCCCTTAGAAGCTGTGCTGCCCAGTGTATCTGGGTCATTGCTCTGGAGCTGAAGAACCCTTCAAGGCAACAGTGAGAGATAAAAGCAGTTCATTTGTTCTCACAGAGCACCAGCCCAGCCTACAAGCAGCCATGCTCTCATGGTGAGGAGATGCAGATTATCTACCTCCATCCAAAAAAAAAAAGAAGAAGAAGAAGAAAGAAAATGGATGAAGGAGAATTGGTGGCTGCACTTGTTGCTTGCACCCAATTCACACCCTGACCATCATCTGAAGTGAAACTCAGTGTGGAGAGGTGCAGAAAATCCATCTGGTCTAGGATTACTCACCTTTAGGGACCAGATAGGCTGTGCTGTCTTTTGCCAGTAGCAAGGCTCTCATTAGCAGAGTAACTGTACAGAATGTGTACAGGCCCTACAAGGAATTTTAATGGCTAGGGGTGCATTAGTGTTTGCAATCCTGCTGAGAAGTGTCCTTGCACTCATGCAGACCACCAGCCTCTATCGTGGTGTAGGTATGGAAAGCAGCAGCATCTCACAGTGAACTCAGCCTGCCATAGGCACGGTCCAGCACAAAATAGCAAAGCTGGTTTCTTGTGGTTTCAAGCTGTCTTCTTTGCTCCTTCACACAGCTTCCTTCCCAGGCAGTGAGAAGCTCTTGCCAATGAGGTGTCAATGTCTTTCTGAATATTTAAATATAAAAGGGGCTTTTTTGTCCTTAGTTCAGCGCAGTGGGTAGGAGGTAGGTAGGTAGATGTGTGCACCTTTGTGATGTGAGTCACCAAGCTGCCTGCACACCTGGACAAGCCATGGTCTGTGGAGTCGGAAGGTCTTGAAAGGAAAGATGGAGGTGGCATGGACATGGAGGTGGCACAACATAGAGGTGGCAGCATTCAAGCTTTTTTACATTTGAACCACGGAAAGAAAGCAGTGAATGATTAGCTGTATTATTGCTGTAGCACTGATTTAACAGAACTTGTAAGATTTGATCAATACGGTTGTGACAGAGAATTTCTGAAACCTCTTGGTGCTAACCAGCAGTTGTGTATTTGCAATAGATTAGTCTGTCACTTGTGAGTCTAAAATGTGTTGTGCTGCACTGAGCTGACAGGTGCCTCATGAGGTTGGTTTTGCTTCCAGCCCATTGGCACGCTCGTCAATTCTGTCTGTCTGTAATATGAATGCCAAAGCAGCTGAAATCCATAACCTAATGGCTTGTTACCAGACTTTATGTCCAGTCATATGCTGGGAATGGTATCCTGCCCTAGGCCGTGATTCACAAAACCACAGCACTGAGAGTGTGTGTCCAAGGAGGGCAGGCTGCTGTTTGCATCTAGCAGTGCAGGAGAGGTGAAGCTCGGCCACTAGATGCAAATAGCAGTCGTAATGGGAACTTCACTTGTGAAGAGCAGTGAAGCAGCCCAAGTGTTAGTATTCGGGCATTATGTTGCACTGCCAGCTTAAGCAGTGAGATCCTCATATTTCTCTGGTGTGTGGCATTATCTGAGTGCATCGTAGCAGTGGATGGTCAGTGTGTTTAATAAGCAGTACTGCTCAGAATCGAAATCACTCGTAACAAACTTTCAAGTCTTTCCCAGCCAATCTTTATAGGCTGGGGTTGAAGCCCATAGAAATGCATCAATTGGAGTTGGATCAGTCCCTGTAACGACACTTTATGTTCTCATTGTCTCCAAGGGCTGTGGCTTTCATCTAGTTGCGAGTTAATGGAGTTGCAACATTGTTTATTCCAGGCTAACAAAAGCGTGGAGCCTCAGTTTGATACACATCTCTCATTTGCAATAAGTAGTGGGGGCAGGACAAAACTGCAGCCTTTGAAAAAGAACGCAGTCCTGCCATTGCGTTTCTTTGGCATGTATCAATGGGGATTAAGCTGTGACCCATGGAAGTTCCTGCTAGAACTCTTCTATGAATGCAATTGCTGTCACTGCACATGAGAGGGGAAGTGGTTTAGTGCAACCACAGAATATCTATAAAACACTGTGGTTCTAACCACGGGTGAAAGTGGGGAATGTCTGGTACAGAGTGAGTAAACAGCCAGGGTAATGACTAATGAGCCTGTTAGAGTCAAGATGTGTCATGTTTGCTCTAGATTATCCTGTCGAACAAGTGCTGGTGAGCTGCTCACTGTCTTGACCAAGATTTTATTTAAATTCAGCAGTACCTAAAAAGTTACATTTATGGGGCACTCTGTGGGTATTTTAGAATTCCTTCCTAGCACAGCTCAACAGTGCCTGAGCTCTTTACTCTGCCTCCAATCCCTCTCTGTTGTCCTGCGAGAGCAACATTCTTCACTGGGGAAGATATTTGTCAGAACTTGAGAGGAGTTGTGAGAGCAATGTGATTGCTAAATAAGACTAATATTTCTTCAGTTTTTAATGACAGGAGAAAGTGAAGTTTACAGAAGCCAAGCAGCAGTTCTTATGCTGCCTGAGGCTTAGCTAAGGTGAGCGTTGCACACAGGTTTGGCACTGATCTCCTCACTTATGTTCCCTTTAATCTTTCTCTGTTCCTTCCTCCTTTTACTCTACTGTCTGTGGAATGTCTCTGAAGGCAGTGTGAGCACCATCTTATACAAGGAGCACTGGGATATTGCTCCGTGCTGTCTTGCAGATAATAATATGGAGAAAATAGTAAGACATTCACTGTAAAAAACTGTTAAAACATTAGTATGTTTTAAATGATTTTTATCTCTAGGCTGAGTGATTTCTTAGAACACTGCAAGCGAATGATTTTGGAAGTTTGGGTGACGTGGATGCAGCTAGAAAGCAGCAATTACAGCTTCTGAGATTTTGTGAAGAAATCGGTGAGAACTGACAGTTGGGTGTGTATTCAGAGAACTGAAGGCTGGTCTAATGAAGATCCTTGTGTTTGTTCACATAGATCTGCTGCCTAGTGAGGAGGAGGCCGGGGCTGCAGCATTACTGTAGGAACTGCATTTGGTAAATCAGGTGACAGAATCATTCACACAGACCAAAAATCTTTTGGAGAAGCCAGTTTTGAATGCTAGATGCACACCTCACTTGCGTGTGCTTGCACTTTCACATGGTGCAGAATTTGTCCTTGGAGTAGAGGAGGTGTTTGCCTTGTAGGCCATGAATCACTTTGTTGCTTTCTTTGTAACAAGTTAAAATAGTGAGTCAACTAATTGAGCTTGGAAAACAGTTTAATCCTAAACATAGGACATCTTTCTTTTTTTTTTTTTACTGTCAATAGTGCTGCTTCATGTACTGTTCGCAGATGTTAAAAAACACATTTGTAAGCTGTCTGATTGAGGAATGTGTGGACCCACAGCAGATGAGTATTATTTTGCAGCCTCCACCCCTGTGACTTCCAATTTGCTTCATCTCTGTCTTGTTTTATTACCATCTTTACAAACCTTCAGACAGACGGAGATAGAATTTGCTGAAATGATTTTCCTTATGCAGCTAACCTGTAGCAAAGATCCATACTAGGAGCACAGCACAACAGTGTATCAGCACAACAGTGAGACAGGGTGTTCAGAGAGAAAACAGCAACCCGCTTCCTTTGTCTGACAAGAAACTTCTAAGGGCTGAATTCGGATAGCAAGGCCTCATCAGTGAAGTTGGCCAGACCTTAGTTCAGGGTTGGGGAGACTTCCCAGAGTGAGAAGCTCTGTGCCTGTAAGGTTCTGGTGTAGGGCTCTGCTGTGGCCTTAGGGTGCTGCTTGATGGCTGCAGAGATGCACGGTGGTGAGTTCATTATTCCAGCAGCCCACGGTAAAACTCTCTTTAGTACCTACGACATTTTTGTGCCTGCTGTGTGAGCTCTGACACTGGCTGCTGTCTCCTACACTCCTGTTTCAAAGGAGGAACAGTCAAAGTCGGGTTGTTCTGTTGTACAAAGCCCTGTCCCTGCGGAGTAAGGCCATGCACGGCACAGGATGATCAGCCTCTTTTCTGGCCTCCGTCCCATCACCTTCCTGATAGCTTTGTAAGTAGAACCCAACAGAAGGGCCCATGGCTGGCCAGTGAAATCTTGCTGTTTTAATCACCAGTGCATTCCACAGTTCTCTGCTGAAACAGGGGCATGCACATAATGGATATTTTATGTCAGTACTTTCTGCGTATTGAGCAATATATTTCCCTACTTACATGTCAGAGCTTGAAATTATTATTCATTTTTAATGAGCTATACCATGCATAGCTAATGCAGAAGCTTAATTTTAGGCACAGATTTTAGTTTTATCCAGTAGGAAACCATGTTTCTTGCTGCTATGAGTTGGGTTGAAACAAGGAGTCGATTGTTTGGTGGTGGTTCCAAGATGCAGGTAAAAGTAATTGTCCTGGTGCCTAAATATCAGCTGGTAGATGCTGTCACGTATGAACTGCCACATGTACAATGTAATGGTCTGTTCCACTGGCAAATTACAGAGCCTCCTAAGGGCTCACACCCCTGCAAGCTGGAATTAAAAATAAATCATCTGAAAGTGGGACTAGCTTGGTTAACAAAGAAGCGGAGTACTCCAGTGTGGCTGGAGTGCCATTGTGTTCATTGACATCCTGTTATCTGGTAGCTAGAGAGCTTGTTCTAGCTGAGCTGGTTCCCCAGCACTACCTATTGAGGATTTACAAGGGCTGCTCTGACTATAATACCTCCTGTTTTATGATGTCAGTCCACAAAGTCAGAGACTGGTGCTATGGCAGTAGGGGTTGAACATTCCCACCAATATTCTGTTCCATTTTGTTGCTGTGTGACAGATGGCAGCAGAGGGGCAGTTGGACAGAATGATGCCTGGTGTGGAAGTGCAGATGAAGCAAAGGTGTGAAGCTGAATTTCTCTACGGGGAAAAAAAGGCACCACTGACATTCTTTGATGCTTGCTGAATGTTGATGGAGACCAGCCAGTAGATGTGAACACAGGGAGAGGTGGGTGACACATTTCAGCAATGGTGACAATGGGTCATCTCCGCTGGCGCAGATTTTTGTGAGTGTGGCATGCAGGTTCTTGTTCATCATTGCAAACATGGATAGATAATGGTGGTACTTATATTGAAAAATAGTGCTCTGCGGTACTCTATCAGACAGTGCTGTTTTCCCTTTGTAGCTGTAGTAGTTTCCCTGGAAATAAATAAGAGGCATTACTTTTGGAGTAACCTACATAGGATCTAAAGACCCTACCCAGTGGTAAATTCAGCAGTATAGTTGCCATGCTAAAGGAAAGTGCCTCCCTAGCTCAGAATTCAGCCTATTTGGTCAAAACCTGTTTGATCAATTTGTAAAACCATAAAACCTGATCTTAATGTTCTGGTGGTAAAAAGTTTTGACAATGCTGGATGAGGGGTCCAAGGAGTACCTCAGTTTTAATGGATTCTAGTGATCCGAGTCCTCATCTGCTTCATAGCAGTTGTTATTGTCAGTGCATCACAAAATGTCACAGGGTACAAATGTAAGAGGTCCAGCTCTCAACCAAGCCAGACAACAAGATTCGAGACAACGAGACAGAAATGCAATAAGAGGGGATTCTCCCTGCTTTGTTTTCTGTTTTCTGTTGTATCTTTTCCTGTTTGGCTCACCGTGATGTGATAGTTCCTCAGTTCCCATTCCATGCTCTGTAGTTAGTTGGGAGGAGAGTGTAGACTTCTCTTTGTTTCTTCTAGTTCTGTCTTTTATTTTGTTGTTTATTTTAAAATTTCCAGCAGTGAAGGATAAGTTTAAATTACTGTATTTACACTGATTGCAAGTGGCAGAGCAACACCAAGGCCTTTCTGCCCCTGGAGCCTTTTATGGCTGGTAAGCATATTTATTCATCTAGAAGCACCCTTGTTAATGCTCCCTGTCCTTTCTAGTTGTTTATTCACTCATTAAAGATGAGAAACAATAGGAGGTGATCTTACAGTAGCACCAGTGACACACTAAAATTGAAGAGCTGTGCTTCTAAGAGCTCTACTCTCCTTCCCTAGACCAAAAAGAAAAGAAAGACCTGAGCAAACTCAGTAGGTAGGAGGTATGATATGAAGCTCGTTTAATTCATGTAATTAAATACAGAGGTTTGCAAGATGAAAGGGGACCTGGGTAAATTAAAAGAAAAGCCCACATGGAACGTATCCATCTCCTGAGCAGATTCATAGGAATTAAAATGATGTGAAGCCTTAGCATTGAAGCAAAGATAAAAATGGCTGGGTATGAGCCATTGGCCAGAGCACACTTCTGGTTTGAATTCAGCAGTGAGTAAAATCTCTGTGCTTGCAGCCTTACATCAGTGAAATGCAGCGGTAGCTGCCTTTCCAGCATAAAGAAAATAACTGTCAAAGTCATTCAGAATCTTTCTGCTACAATTAGATGGTGCTGGATTGGGGTGAGTGTGTGTCCAAAAGACATGTGCCACCATTTTAGCTGAACAGGAAGACCACAAGACACTCGGGACTGTGTTCTCGTGTGTCTCATCCCTGGAATAAAGTGCAGCAGGGTGGGTGAATGGTGGGACTTCGTGGTCTCTTCCAACCTTAATGGTTCTGTGATTCTGTGATTCAACGAATCAGAAACTTTTGCAGCGTTGAAATCAAAGCAAATAGAGGGAGGGAAATGTGCAGAAAATGAAGGCGCATTGCTGTGAGAGTTATAGCAAAGACACTGAGACAAACTCAAACCTGAAATAGGTGAGGGTGATTCACATGGACTTAAGTGGCAGCTGAAGCTGTTCAGACTTGTGTAGAGATTGGGCCAGTTTAGCTTGAATTATTTTCAATGCCACACGTGAGAGCATCTCTACTTGCTCAGGGAGTGGTTTTCATTGCAAGAAGGCTTTTGTTTTGATCGTTGGGATTTTCCACACTGCCAGCTGAGTTCAAGGCACTTCAGCATCTGCAAGGCACCATCCGTGAGTGTCAAGGAGATCCGGAACTGAGGGCAAAAAGCAGATTTTAGAGGAAGAACACGTACTTGACTTTGTGCATTTTCCTTGTATCCTCCCTGCAACAAAAGTTACCGCTCCATCCAGATACACGTGCAGGATGAGCACGTCTCCATGTGCACTCTGAGTGCTTCAGTTATGGGTCTGTACTGAACATGAAGATCAGTCCTTACTAGTAATGAGCAGAGATTCCCACGTTCCCAGGGAGTGGGACACGTTAAGCTTGGCAAAACTTTATGAAATTAAGATGATGAGTTGATCATTAGGGTTTACTGCTAATTGATTTTCAACGTATGGCTAGCCTTGTTCCTGTCTCAAAAGAGCTTTATGTTCCCACCAGCAGCCATAATTTTCAAAGCCCATGGACCACTGTTGTTAATTCTGATGAGGAAAGGGTTGCTTCAGCACTGACAGATACTGCAGAGGCTGTGAGCAAATGTGCTCTGCTGCAGTATTTCCCCCCTGGAAGTCAGCACGTAGCTGCCTGCTGGTGAGTTAGGTATCCTTTACACGCATTTCTTTCTCTTCTGACTGCAAGAACAACTCAGCCTTCTCCATTAGACAATTCTCAGATATTAATTGCAGGTTTATTAGCTGGCTCAGAAGTGTTCATTGGTGTGAGAGCCGTAGGGCCTGGCTTTAAGCAGTGGAAGAGCACCCCAGTGAGCTCGATATGGCTAAGCATTTCCTGAACAGAGCTGCAAAAGAGGTGAGCATCTGGTGGAATTAATGGCCTGTAATTTTTCTGGAGGTGATTGCTGAGTGAGAACTGCTGCAGCAGAGCAGAGATCAGAAGGGTGAGAACAGGTTTTCTTTTTTCACCAAAAAAATGTAAAGCGAAAAAGTCACACATGGAGGCTATCTTAAGGCATTGATATCTCCCCAAAGTTTCAGCTGACAAGAAGAGATTTTATGAAAAATTCAGGTGGGCTTTGCCATTAAATGGCACAGATACTCTGCCTGCCACTTCCAATTTTCTCCCTTAGCTCAACTTTTAACTCTTGTCCTATGTATCTGTTTCAAGTTAAACATATTTTTTCAGACTTTCAACTGAAGTATTTCAGCTGTTTGTATTTCAGCTGTTTCTTACTTGCATCATCTTATACGTTGTTTGTTTGTTCCAATAGTTTGTTAAAATGTACTGGCATGCTGTTGCTTAGGAAGGCTGTCAGTACAGATCTGTTGCTTTACTGCTTCAGTGGAATTAGCCCAAGTTTAGTCATTATTGAACCTCAAGACACCTGCAATGTCACCTACTAAGGAGACACTTGTTAGAGATTGCCAGCCAAGCTCAGAGAAGAGTCTGTTTGTAGTAACATGTTCAAACACAGGCACACCTGTGGGCAAGCCTCGGTGCTGATTCCTCTTTCAAATGATGGGCAAAAGCTGTGAATTATAAAATACAGGGAAATAGGGTTTCCTGTCTTCTTACCAATTCCTGGGCTCCTGTACTAGCTGCAGTGAAGAGAGATAGCAAGCTCATTGGAGGCAGGGGGTGGAAATAAGAAGGAGATGTAATGAGAGAAGTAGATGTGGCACTGATGGGTACATAGCTGGGATTTAAGACCAACACAGGTTTTTTGGGAAGAGTAAAATCTGGAGCCAAAGGTGAGCAAAGAGAAGAATCAAAGAAAATACAAATCCTGAGTTTGGCTATGTAAAGAGAGATTAGAAGGCAAAGCCTGGGGTCTGTGTGAGGGGTAGGAAGCAGTGGGGTATCTTTATTGAGAGCACCGAAGGCAAAAAATGCAAGCAAATGAGAAATGGTGTATTAAGAGCTAAAAGGAAGGCATGTATTAAAATGAGGAGAAAAGTATATCAGCCTGTTGCTTTTTGGGGACCATGTTTCCTGGAAACACAACACTGGAGTCCAATGGAAAAATAGTGAGTAATAGCAGATAATACAAAAGAAAAAGTCTGAATTAAAATTGTACAAACGATTGTTTGGAAAGAAGTGGGGTGTCTGCAGCTCAGGCTGCTTCTTGGGTGGAGGCCGTAGGCGCTGAGAGGTGGGAAGCAGGCCTGGCTGGGCCAGGTCCCATGGCCTCTGCTGCATTCAGTCATGCAGGGCTCAGCTCCTCCCAGGCACGGCAGCCAACAGGCGCCGCTCCCTTGCTGTGCCTGCAGTAAACAGCAGTGTTTTTCTGGAATATCTGCACAACTAGCGTGGGTTTTCAGAGTTCTCCACTAAATGTCTATGAAAAGATTTCCCCATGCTGCACAAGTTGGCTGGATGTTCTTCTCAGGCCTGATTGCCCACTGATATTATCAGATATCAGCGAGATCCTCAGCTGGAGTAAAGCTGCTCTGCTGCATGTAATGAAGTCCTGCCCGCCACAGTCTGAGGAATGCCAATACAGTAGGAAAATGCCTGCCTTAGGACGTGTTTTCGGGTTGGATTTTGGGGCAAACTTTTAGCACAGTTGAAGAGGTGTGTAGGAAAAGACAGGGACATTGTGGAGGCTGTGGCTGTCAAAATAGGTCTTGGTGCTGCGCTGGGACTGGCAGATGGGCTGAGCAGTCCTCTGGGATCCTTCCCACTTCTGTTTTTCTTTGAGTTCAAGGCACTGTAAGGTCAGACTCTCCCCTTTGCTTTTTGCTAATGGCAGTTTTCCAGATGCTTTTATCTATATGCACACATGAGAAAGGTTCTGTCCTGAGGAACTGAGTGAGGCTACCAAATCCAGCCAGCACTCTGACTGCAGGTCTTGCAGGGTTCTCTCTTTGATGCATGCATTCAAAGCCTGCTGTGCACACGAACTTTTTGCAAAATGCTTAAGAACTGTCCTAAGCACTTCTTCACCCAGTGTCTCCAGTGCCACGATTTCATTCCTTGTAAGTATGGGCAAGGTGTTAATATTCTTGGCTGGCTGGCAACCTTACGAATACCTTTGACATCGAGCTTGGCTGTGTTTCTTGTTGGGTCTGCCAAACATTTTTTAGATGTCAAGCTCTGGGATTTATATGCTGGGAAGCACATGATATTCTGAGGACGTAGAGTTAACCAGTTTTGCACAAAATGTGCTAGTTACATAAAAGTCATATTTTAAAATGAAATTGGTGCCTTATGGAAAATCCTAAGTAAAGAACCAGGAACTGGAGCTCTGTTTATGCACAGTGCAGATGCATCCCTAGGGTTGGCTTTGCAGGCTTCTCTGCCCTTGTACGTCACCATGCTTCAAGTTCATCCAAGAGGTAAACAGCTAACTGAATTTCCATCTCCACTCTCCTAAAGAAAATGTTATCTGTGGCAGATTCTATTTTGTTTTCCACTTAGGATGTCTGTCTGAGGATCTCATTTCCAAAAGCCTAGGTAACCAAGTAATGCTAGGCATTTTGAAGCTTAGACTAATGGCTTTCTCCCCAGATCCCCTGAAGTTCCATTGCTTTGGGTTCGTGAGCAGAAGAGAGCTTTATTTGAGGAATACGTCCTGCTCTTCACTTGGTCCACCCGCTCGTTTCACTGCTACTGTTGCTAGCTTTGAACGTCCAAATCCCTCCAGAAAAGGAGGTTGAATTGTCTGTCAAGAGATTGCATAAAAAAAAGACAAGTGGGCCAACTTTTCCATTTGCCCCTAGATTTTGAGCTTTCAGAGAGATGCATTTTCAAGTATTTTTCTACCACTAAGAAAGAAAGTGTATTTTAAGTGTATTTTTTCTCTGATGGATAGAACAGCATGACCTGTAAATAGAGCTGATACTCTCACACAATCACTCGGTGCCAGTAGCTGGGTCTTCAGAAGGAATGTCGAGGATCTGACAATTTCTATTAAAACTGCAAGAGCTGCAACACTCTACTGTCTCTGTCAGAAAAAAAGATGGCTGTGTGATAAAATGCTTATGACCTCTATTGGCAGGAGTTCTCTGTGTGAGCCTCTTCCTGGATCAGAGTCCCCACCAGAGAAGCTGCTGTTGCTCATCATCATTACATTAACGTAACGTCTCCCCTGGTCCCTCAGCTTTACCCCAGAGAGGGGTAAGTCTTTAAAATGAGACAACTGGAAAACTGAATTGTGATAATATGGTCTGGGGGTGGCAAGATGTGAGTCTGTCACAAAAAAATGCTGTTATTTCTGATAACATCTTACCTGGGACAAGGATTGCTTTCAGAGCCTTTGCAACCTCTTGTATCGCTGAAGCTTTCTATATTCATGGTTTGCTGTGTGGACTGCAAGGCTCGTGAAAGGCTGTGTTCAGATGGTGACGTTACCTCACCCCTGGATCAGTCTCTAAGTTGTGCATGGGGAGGTTCAGGCTGGCTGTTAGGAACAATTCCTTGTCCCAAAGAGCAGTGAGGCAGTGGCACAGCTGCCCAGGGAGCAGTGGGGTCACCTGGAGGAGCCTCAGAGCCATGGGATGAGGCACTGAGGGACGTGGGCTGGGGGTTGGACTGGATGATCTCAGTGGTCTTTTCCAACCTTAATGATTGTATGATTAAGTGCAGTGTCTTTCTTTATCAATTGTTATTATGTGCACAATGGAAGTATATTCATTGTAGCTTTATTTTAGTTACTAGAAAGTAAGATATTCCCAAACAACTGCTGAGGAATGGAAGCTCATGTTACCATTCTTGCCACCAGCTTTTCTGAACTGATTAGAAGCTTTTATGAATTTCAGAGTGTGAAGATACATTGGATGGATTTGCCTTCACTGTGGAAGTAGATATGAGTTACTACTAGGCATGTTCCACAATGGAAAGTCTCAATTTCTAGGTGGATGTGGATTCACCCCGGACATGTCTTTGTTTACCTGTAGGATTGCTTCCTGCTTTTTCTTATCAAAGACATTCAGCTGTGAATTAAAATAAAGAGGCAGGCTATGATGTTACTGTCCTTAAGGGATGTGAGGAGGCCTTCTTGCAGTGCTCTGAAGGAGCTGAACAACTCTCCAGGGTTGTATGAAGTAACAGACCTCCTTACATAACTCAGTTGTTAGTTCAACTCCCTTGAAGCAGGGGGAATCAGAGCTACCTGACCTGTTTTGAGTGATGTTTAGCCTGGTTTCTCATAGAATTGCACATCTGTGTCCTTCTCTTCCCTGATATCTTTTGAAACTACTGGCCAAAGTCAACAGTATGTGGTTGGAAGGAAAGATTTTTCAGTGGTAATTAAGCTCTTAGCTTTTACCTAAAAGTAGGAGGTCAGGGAGAGGGTTGGCTGGGTTTGAGCATTTACACTTCTGCTTGTAATCTTTTCACTCTTTCATTCATTCTTTTTTCTCCTTAGGTTCTCTGAGGATTTTAATATGGTTTTAGAAAGAATAAATATCAGAATTCAACTGTTTGACTTGGAGATGAAAGTAAGGCTTAATTTGTATTCACCTGTCAAATGTTGGAAGTGAATGAAGTGTGTGCAGACTTTTTATCTCTAAGAAGGAACCACTGTGATTGTCTGGTTCCCATCACATGTGTTCTCAAAGTTCCATGAAGAATTTCTTCTTCTGGACAGAAGTTTATGCTGAGGCCAGAGGACCACTTTCAGTAATGCACTGTATTCTAAAATTTGCTAGAGACCTCATGATATCTCAGGACATCCCAAAGTGACTGATTCTAGTAATTGATTACTCCCAGAGGTAGAAAATGTGCGTTTCCTTTCCAGTGAATTTATCTACTCTCAATTTCAGTTGGTGGATCTTGTATTTTCCTGATTGATTTAGATCTGAAGTGTATCCTGTATGCAGTACATAGAAAGCCGAGTAGGTCATTTCTTGACCTCTGCTTGATAAATTAGATTAAATATCTTGATTTGATAGATATCATCTTGTAAACCTAGAATCATTTCATATTTCTTTCTGCTCCTTTCCCCATATTCCACCTTTTTTTCCTTCAAAAGTAGCCCTCAGAAGTGGGGACAGCATTCCAGCATACTCACAATAATGACAGAAGTAGCAGCATTCTTCCCTCCTGCAGAACAAATGAGGTAGTTGAGCCAGATCCTTCCCCTGTCATAACATGAAGGTCAGTTGTGAAGATTTCTGAATATGTGAAATTAAATAATTTAGTCTTCCTACCTAAAGAAAATAGCGGTGGAACAGATCATAGAATCATAGAATGGCTTTGATTGGAAGGCAGCTTAAAGCTCATCCAGCCTCAACCCCTGCCATGGGCTGGCTGCCCCCCACCAGCTCAGGCTGCCCAGGGCCCATCCAACCTGGCCTTGGGCACCTCCAGGCATGTGGCACCACAGCTCTGGGCAGCAATGCTAAGGCTTCACTGCCCTCTGAGTGAAGAATTTCTGCCTGACATCCAATCTAAATCTCCCCCTCTGTTAATTTAAAGCCAGTCCCCCTTGTCCTATTGCTAAGATAGAGATGAGCATATCTCTATTGATTTCAGTGACCTTTATGTTAGTTATGAATTGGTTCTCTGGTAATAAAATATTTAGGTTCATCCAGGATAGAAAAATCATTAATGTTTTCACAGAAAGGCCTTCTGAGTTTAAAAAAAAAAACAAAACACAGGGTAAATTCCACACTTTTCAGCATACTGCTTCTTGAAATATGAATAGCTTAGGCATCCTCCTCTGCCCCAGACCAATAAATCAAAAACAAATACAATGTTGTGAAATAAGAGCATTTGTGCCAATGAAATTATTCCAGGGAACGGCAACCAGAGACACAGCGATCTTTCAGGTGAAGTGCATATATGTGCATAAGATTTTTTTTGCCCCAGTGATTATACATCAGGAGAGCACCAGAGAAATATGAACAAAGGACGAGGTTCTGTTTTTCAGCTTTGCCTGTGGAAGAATCTGAACTTTTTGTCAAAATCAGCACTTCATTACAAGCTATTGAAGCCAGTTTAAAGCTTCCATTGAGAGCCATTCGCTGAGAGCATGAGTCACTGTCTGTGTGCAGAATCATGCAGTGATTGATGCGGCCAGCAAAGGGCTATTAGCAGAGAGCCTTAAAAAAGATGGAAGTGTAGTTTACATGTTGGGCACAATTAATCCCGGGTGTAATTCTAGCTGAAATTCTTTATCGGTCCTGAGTTGGTGGCAAATTCAAGTTTTAATTGTGCTGCTGTGATGCGTCTCTCTGTGTGGCTGTTGCGATCAAATGGCATTTTAAGGACACATTCATTGGCCTAGAGGTGTTTGCTCTGTTCCAGGCAATATGCAATGCCCTCAGCGTGTTCCTGTTGGCTGCTTGCTCTTGAGGCAGCACAGAGACATCCAAATGTTAAGCGGGGTCTCTTGAAAGCACTCTGAAACACTTCTGCAAAGCCCTTGCCATACGTGCAGCACTGATTCTGCTGGCAGGGCCGGTGGTGCTTTCTGGCAGCCTGCAGCACAGCCGTGGTTCTGCAGCTCTGTGAGGCTCCAGCCCTTGTTGCTGCCTGCTGAAGTGACCCTTCCCTTGCACAGCTGCAGCACCGTGCTTGCGGTGGCGTCCCTGGGTGCTCTCTGCTCTGTGGGAACACTGCAGAGCACAGTGATACTTCAGCTCCCTCATCTTGCTCCCAGCTACATCCATCCTGCCCTGCACTTCCTTCAGCTGCCCCTCTTCCCGCTGGGGATACACACTGATAATCTACCCCCAGGGACTCATCTGGACCAAGAATATTTAGAAATATCCGTCATCCTTTTAAGAATGCTTCTGATTCTGGAACTTGCTCCCATCTAGGCTCGCGGGGAACAACTGTTCCAAGTAGGGAACTATAGAGACTGCTTTCCAGTGTTAAGCAGTTCGAGGTTATAAGTCAGCAAACTGCAGCTACTGTAGAAGCAGTAAAGCATATAAGAAAAATGGGTAAAATGAGAACAGAGCTAAGAAAAAATAGGCCAGGCAGCCTCGAGTACTAGATGAGGAATAAATGAATTACTGCATTGTTGCCAAACCCGCCTCGCTGCTTGGACTAGCAGAGCTCAGAGCTGCAAGCTACAGAAGATGGCAAAAGACAGTCTCCATTCATTAAGCAATGAATCTGCATTATCTCAGCTTGAACTGTCCCTTACTGTAGGACTGATTTTCCTCTGAGAGCTAAGGCCAGATTAAAGCAAGCATTTATTCATTTGCATTCCATTTCTGGATTGCATGGAGCATGCCGGAATAGGAAAGTGGATTTGTGAGGATGCTCTAGTGCAAGGTAAGGAACAATCAGGGCAAAGTGAGTCCGGGAGGGAGCTGCTCACCACTGAGTGCTTCCTACGGTACCTTGGTGGGTTTTGCCTTGGTGGGTGCAGAGCACTGGTCACACAGCCCTTCTGAGGTCTGCATCCCCTTTTGAGACAACTGGAGAACCTGGGAGGCAGCCGCGAAGCACAGCGCTTTCTCTTGCTTATGTCTGATGCAAAAGCACAACTGAACCATGAGCAGTGCAAGAGAATCTTTATGTGAGGTTCAACAAATTCTGCTTTAGCTCCCCTGAAAACAAACCCTGGCCCCGCAGGATGAACATGGCACGTTGGGTTGGATTGTTTCATTAGCAGAAGGACTGAGGTAACAGCTGAACTAGCAGGGCCTATCTGTGAGGCTCCAGGGAGCATGGGGCGGGTGGGCTTTTCCATGTTTTATTTTCCTATATGCTCTTATTAATATGCCTTACTGTGGCTCTCAGGGTTGCTGCTGGAACAGGAAACTCGTTCTTTCTATGGTCCCCTCGCTGGGGCCACTCGTGTGTTAGTTACTGTCAGTGGTCATGGTGTGTTACCAGCGGGTGGGTGGTGGGCCTGTGGCCCTCAGAAGTGCTGGCTGGAGGCTGTGACTGCTCCTTCTGATATTACTAGATTGGAATCTGATGGGTGAAAAGCTGTGAAATCTGTTTCTCATCCCCAGACCTATTAGTTGCTGGGACCCAACTGTGACTCCTTGTGAAAGGGCTTTGGAAACAAAACAGGAGTACAAAAGAGTTCTGCAATGTTTATTTGCGTTGTTGACTTGCACTGTGTTCACAGGAGGAAAAAAACATCCCAGGCTTCTGCTTGAACAGAATCAGAATCCCCAAGTATGCACGAGGTTACCACTACTAGCAGCAGTTGTGCTTTATTGCTTTTTTTTTTTTTTAGGTCCCCTATGAATTTCTCATTCTAAAAAGAAAGAGAAAATATCCAGACTGCCCCAAACAACTGCATTCTTATGTCATTGTCCTTTGTCATTTTCTTTCATTTTGCACACTTATAAAAACTGCTGTACGTAGATTTTTAATCCAAGTGAAACGTGTGCCCTGAATTCTTTACCTTAATTGGAAAGGTATTGATCACTTTCTCTGTTTTCACCGTGGGCCAGATCCAAAGCTGGAGGAAGAACATTCCAGCAGTCATCAGCTCTGGTCTGTGTGTGACAGACACAGGGCTGGCTTTTTGCACGCAGTGGGAACAGTGGATTTTCCATTCTGTTATTTTCCTTTGTCAAAGGACATGGAGTTTATACCAGGTGATTTCTTTAAATTATTTATACAACTGTATCCTGATAAGATACAACTTCCTCCAGCTTAAACATAGCTACTGTTTGTTTCTATAGCATTCAGCAATGTTTAGGAGGCTGGGGGAGAGCTGTAACAGTGCAGTGGATGCTTTTCAAGAAATCCCCCCATTTATTTTCTTCTGAAAATGTTTGGTCAGATTCTGATCTCGGTTACACACTAAATCAGCAGAACTGCCTCATAGCCACCAGTTGGCCTGAGTGTAAAGCAGCTGCCAGCAGGCCCTACAAGGAGCAAGGCTGGAGAGATCACTGCTCTTTGGGAGAAGAAACATTTCCTAATGCACATTCTTTCCATTTGGATTGTATAGATGACGGTTCCTTGCACCACCAAGATGTGTTTTGTATAAACCCAGCCTTGGGTTTTGTTCAGCATTAGACCTAAACCTGGATCTAACCATTGCTGCATGCTCAAAATCTTCTGAGCTGAATCCAAACATCATGAATTCAGGTGATTGTGACAGCACTGTGTATTTTGAATAAGTAGATAGATGTTCCAGTCAGTTCCAGGCATTTCAGGGGAAAGGGGTGATAATTTATCTTTATCACCCTGTATGTTCCATCCTGAAATTCTGGCTGTGGGCTCTTGTCATATATAAATACCATTTTTCTATTCTAGGCTTCCATTTGCTAGAAATAATCGAACCACTGCAATGCATTGATTCGTAAAGTGCCTTGCAATATCTTGAGTGTGAAAGCAGATAAAATCAAATTCTGGTCTGTCAGCACCTTAAAAAAAAAAAGTCATCTCTGTGCTGAGAAAATTATGATGCTGTCACCTGTTTTTGAGCTGACATCTTCCAGTGGTATCACAAACACTCTAACAGTGCTTGGGAATTGGCAAAAACACTATAGCCAGTCTTGGATTTATGGATCATGTCCTTCCCATCAGCTTTGCAGGCTTGCCTAGCAGCCTTTTTGTTTTCTTCCCAAGATCGAAAGCCTTTTGTAATAAACTGGATTGACAGCAAAATCAGGATATTCAGATGTTTTTCATGAAAGCCAAATTTCACTTTTACTGCAAAGGATCCCATACAGGTTTGGAACTGATTCTTATTGAGGACTAGGGTACAACACAATGTTTTCTGGACCGTTACAAACAGTCTTGCTGAGAGCACGTTTGTAGAGCTACTGGTCAGAGGTACAAAAGTGGTGCATAACCAGCATCCTTTAGGTGCATCCTTCAGCTTGGATATTGGGAGCAGTTTCATTGCAGGCAGTGGCACAGCTGCCCAGGGACTGGTGGGGTCACCTGGAGGAGTCCCTGGGCTGTGGGATGTGGCACTGAGGGATGTGGGCATGGTGGGATGAGCTGGGGTTGCACTGGATGATCTCAGAGGTCTTTACCAGCCTTAATGATTCTGTGATAACTTTGGATATGACTGGTGAGGCACTTTGCATCAGCCAGTGTTACTATGGCTTACTGCAGTTTGCTCAGTGTAAACATTTTACATTTATTAAAAATATAATATAAAGTTTTACATGTTTTTATGCTAAGATCAAGAGCTTATAACAGTAACCTGGATAACAAAAAAATCATAACCTTGGAAGAACAGATGTATGCACAGTTAATTGGAAATAAAGGTGCCTTCCAAGAGGTGGGGCTCATGGAGAGGAAATACACAAGAACCATTACTAAGTTCTGCCATGTGTTGTTTTGATGCTTTTGTTTCTAGAGGATGAATATATTAAACAAACCTAAATTGCCATAGACTCTGGCAGTTCTGATAGTAATACACACTTGAAAGGCAAGAATAAAGCATTGTGACCTCTGGCTATCCATAATAAAGATAAGAATCGAGAGTAAGAGCCAAAGAAACTAGCCAAAAATTGAGAGTTAATTCTGCAACTCAACATCCCTCTCAGCCATCCTCTATTTCTACTTCGTGATGAGATTTCTAACAAATGCATTGGATCCTATAGGCATAGATGAGCTGTTAATATCAGAATATTAGCAGACTTTTCCAAGTTCTCCTACCTTATCTGGTGTGCTGATGAGGGAGCAATCTTCTCTCACTGCAGGTAGGGTTTGTAACACTTTCACAGGATCACAGAATCCTGCAGCTGTTCAAGGAGATGGTGAACATGGTAAAATTAGTCTTGCCAGGTACAGCCTTGGAGAAGGAAGACCTGGATTCATATTCACTACAAACTTTAGATTTTTTTTTTTTTCCTCATCTAAAAGCAGTGTTTGGGCCTTGCATCCAAGCACGTAAGTTTCAAGAAGCATTTAAAAAATGCTGCATTGATAAGGTAGAAGCAATATTTTGCTGCTTTGGATAAGGAGCAAGAATGCGTGAGGTTTCGGGTTCACTTCTTTGGGTGAATTAGCAGATTCATTACTTTGGATTTTGGCAAGTAACTATTTATAGGATGATCAGTGAAGCTAGCTTCAGACTTCATTTATAAATACATGAGCATATATTTTCCTTCTATGCCAGAATTTTCCAAGCTGCAGTTTCATGCTTGCCTTGTTCTGATGAACATTGCTAGTGAATTGTGGAAGGGCATTAATAGAGGGCTGATGAAACTGCATTCAGCAGTAGATTCACCTTCCCAGTTAGCAAACACAGCTTATCAATTCCCATTTTGAAAGTGATGGAGGGATTGTGGATTCTGTTTGCCTGCACACAGGCAAGATGCTGATGACCCTACTGACAATGAGACTTTGGACTTCTACAATACTTAAGCATGTTTTGTGTGCAGTTTGAAAGTCAAATGTTATGAGAGGATGATTGAGAGTGGAGTTTAGAAGAAACCACAGTCCATGCTTGTAGCCACTAACATCTGGTTTTGGCTGTTTCTGCCTTTTTTGCCAGATTCCCTCTGAATCTCACATCACCGCAAGTTCTTTGTTATCAGAGCAGTCCCATACCAGGCAGACAAAGACTGAAGTTACTGTGCTTAAACTCCTTCCATAGGATGAGAGGGAAAGGCCTCAAGTTGCACCAGGGGAGGTTCAGGCTGGCTGTTAGAAACAATTCCTTCTCCCAGAGAAGAAGGTGAGGCAGTGGCACAGCTGTCCAGGGAGCTGTGGGGTCACCTGGAGGTGTCCCAGAGCCATGGGGATGTGGCACTGAGGGATGTGGGCAGTGGGTGGGGTGGGGTGGGTTGATGGTTGGCCTGGATGATCTCAGAGGTCTTTTCCAACCTGAATGATTTCATGATTCAATGATTCTGTGATTCAATTTTCTTGGTATTCATTGCTGAGAGTTCAAAATAAAGAAGGCACATGTGGTAGGCCAGTGCATTTTCAAAAGAGCACTCTTTCTTGGAAGCAGGTGAGAGATCTCTACTAAATGATGTTCAAGATTTTGATCTCAGAAGAGGAATTCTTCTGATGCACAAGCACATGAGCTGCACTGACACCTTCTAGTACATAGAACTCAAAGTGCTCCACAAGGGTTCTTCTGAAAGGGAAAGGAACTTATATGTCACAGAAGTGTTCTGTATTACTTGCTCCTCATTAAATGTCAGACTTTTGGGGAAAACATTTAGTCTGTAATCAAATGTGCGTGTCCAGGTTGTACGTGCAAGCCTGCAGCAGCTCTCATTTTGCTAGCTAAGCCCTAACAGCAGGATAGCCCTGATGGTGCACAGCCTGGTGTGCTGTGAGTGCTACTCTGCTTTGCAGGGCGGTTTTGTGCATTGCCCTTGGGCCCCCACTGCTGCAGCCAAGCTATTATTGGTGCCTGAGCTGGCTGGCGTAAGCCTACTTTGTGTCTGTCTGTGCAGCTTCAGGCATACCTTTGTCTGCAGTTGTAGACATTCTCTGTGATAGGGTTTCTGCCGTGTGGAGCCTGCAGGTCATGCAAGTAGGTCCCAAGACACTTATTCTATTTGTTAATGTACTGACTCAAACACAATGGAAATATCTGCAGGGATGTTGTGGTACGCTGGCCCTGTGCCTCCACCAGTTCTTGCTAATGCTTCCTGTTCCTCCCCAACGCTGCAGGCCCAGCACCAGGACTCCTGCCAGGACTCCTCCTGGACGCTGAAGATTGCTGTGATGCTGGCACAGAGTGCAGGAAGGCCATCTTCTCTTCACGCCGTCAGCATTTCCACGCTGACTTTGGTGGCGTGGGAAGCAGAGAGCAACTGGTGAAGGCCAAGGCAAAGGTCTAAGTGCTATATGCTTGGGTAGTTTTACAGGGATTGATGTATTGCACATATGGCAGAGCAGGCCCTAAGCACATTGGAGGCTTGAGGTAGAGAAAATGGTGATGATGGCATCTGGGTGAGGGGAGTAGCTGGTCAGTCGTTCAGGCCCAGCACGTAGTTCAAGATCACAGAATCACAGAATGGTCTGAGCTGCAAGGGACCCCAAAGGCCATGCATTCCAACCCCTGCAGTGCACAGGGACACCCGCAGCTCCAGCAGTGCTCACAGCCCGTCCAGCCTGACCTTGGCTGTGTGCAGGGATGGGGCACCTCCATCTCTCTGGGCAGCCTGTGCCACTCCTCACTGCAGAAGATATAGTTTTGTGAAGAAATGTGTGCAGTGGAGAAGCCATTGTGCTGCTAAGCAGGCTGTGCATGCAGTGAGGAAGTGATTTTTTTTTTTCCTTTAGGCAAATTATTGCCCATCTTTGATTTTCCTTTCACAGTCTTGGCCAAGTCTGCCAAAGTCAGACAAAGCACGAGTCTAGATCTGTGCCTTTGAGCTTCATGATGGATATAAAACAGGGCACTTTGGGTGGAGGAAAGGTGTGCCTTGTATGAGGAACGTCTTCCTCCTCAGTCACTGCAAACCTGTGTGACTGGAACCCAGGTAACACTTTTCTGACAGCGTACTGCTTTTCAGTGGTAGAGCTGGGAACGTTTTGTCACAGGGTTCATTTCTCTGTGTGTATTCCTTCTGTCTTTTTTGGTACCTGTCACCAACCTCAAGCAGATTTTTTTCTAGTTTTAGTGTTGCCTTCCCAGTTATGGCTCTCTCAATATGTGATCTTGATCTGCAGGTTTTGTTTCCATTTGAGATACCTAACTGCAAACTCAGTTCCCACAAAGACACAACCGAAATGCTCCAAATCCTGAAGAGAGTATGAATCCACGTGAAGCCCTTTCAGTTTGTTTCCAGCAGTGTGCTAGGTTATCTAAGGTGTAAGCTGCTTCAGGATAATCTCTCAGAGATTTTGGAATGTGTTTACTTTGACACACCCCCAGAGTGTCCTCCTCTCAGTGGAGGTGTTAATGTGTGTGATTGGTTTCTGTGGGGACAGAGTCTGACAGTGCTGTTGAGCATAGCAGCGTAGTAGATTTGCAAAAGAAAAAAGAAAAGATGTGATATTTCTCCATTTTCATGTGAAGTGGTGGGGTCACTGTCCCTGGAGGTGCTCAGGAACCATGGAGGTGTGGCATGGTGGGGTAGGCTGGATGACCTTAGAGATGTTTTCCAGCCTTAATATTCTATGATTCATTTGCAATAAATCCATAGCTCTATGGACAAAATGCACAAGAAAGAGAATCCCCAGGCTTCCAAATCAAGGCTAACTACAGCGTAATGGGCAGAAAGGGAGTGACTTCACTTAACATTGCTTTGCTGACCCTTTCTACTTCATTTAATAATGGTTTCTAACAGTGTCACTCCTTCTATTCCTTTCAGTTTGATTAAAGGAAGGAGAGAGTGTGGCCACCAGTGAACGATTTGTCTGAGTTCACTTTCTGGAATTAGGAGGTGCTGGCATTTTCACTTGTAAGTATTCCCACTTTGTCTCAGCTTCATAGGTTATGGCTTTCTAACTGTGCAAGCAGAATATTCATGCTGAAAATACTGACAAATAGTTGCAGGCATTTTTTAACAAGAATAACATTCTCTCTGTCAAACCCAGAGATGCTGATTTCAGCTATCACTGGTAATCACATTTGGGGCTGCCACATTCTTTACAAAATGTGGGCATTTCTAAAGGGAGAAAGTGACTGTAAGTAACTGGGATGACTGGTTGGAGCCCACAGTATCCCTGCTATTCTGGTTTCTGCTTCTTCAGGCATTCATTCCTACCCGGTTATTTCCATGATAATCAATGGCCCACCCATTTTTGAGCTATGTGGGTTAAGACAGACAGAATCTTTAAATGCACTGAACATTCTCGCTCATTCCCATCTATTATGATCTTTTTTTTCCTACCTACCTGTATGAGAGATATTAATAGTTGAGTGGAAGATGTATTTTTCTAATGTTTCTTAACTTCCAAGGGGTCAAACAATTTTGTATTTGTAATTATTATGTGTACATCATTGGGTTCTCTGAATTCCTGCTGCTGATGGCTGAAGTAAAAGCTTCATTCATGCTGGATCAAAACTCAGCTGAGCATTATCCTTCCAAGCCCGAAGCATTGTAGAGCACGTACACGCAGGCACTTGCTAGTTTTCTGTCCATAGCCAAGTTATCCAGCTTTTTTCCAAGAGCAGAAGCCTTCCTGGGTTAATGGAAATTCTGATCTGTGAAATATTTTGAGATACAGTCCACGTAATTCGAAGAGTAGGATTTTTCATGTTCCTTGGGGCAGATTCAATGAACATTTTGCTCAGGAGCAGCGCAGATCCTGTCTCACTACCACTGGTGGGGGCATTCAGGAAGGTCTGGACAAGGTGTTTTCATTTTTTTCTTTGTGTATCGAAATTCCTCAAGTGTCTGAAGTGATTGACTTGTCCTTTGTTACAGTGGTGGATGAGAAATACTTGTGGCGGAATTATTAAGGTTGTTAATTGAACAAAGGCTCATTTTATGTTTTCACTACCACTGCCAAACTGCTGTGTTCTCACTGCATAGACGCAGGTACCTCCTAGTATTTGCCTAGAAACCTTGATCGTGAGCTCTGATCCTCCAAGATGTTGCACAAGCGAAGAACACAAACGTGGCCGATTTTCAACACTTGCACAAGTTGACTGAGCTGCTGTGTTCCCAGCACTAGGTATGGAACACCACAGTCAGCAGATGTGGGTGTGACTCTGGTCAAAACTCGTGTAGGTTTGACAATGGTAGGATATTTTCAAGGGAATAGGGATTTTTTCCCAAGTTGAAAGGACTTGAGAACATGAGAAGGTGTGAGGTTACGTACAGTTGGCAAGCTAACGGCAGGACCAAAGTGAGATGGTGGGAGTCTGCATGAGAGCATCACAAGAGGGGCAAATAAAGGGGGAAAGCCCAGCTGAGCAGGGTGTTCAGGGCAGCGAGCTGCATGACAAACGTGGCAGGCTTGCTTGATAGTAGGTTAGAGGCTCTCTCTTTTGTATGCTTTGAAGGAATGGCTGGCTGGAAAGACAGGCTAAGATTTTCACTGGGGTAAGATAACTCCCAAATGGAGAGGTAGATCCCAAATGGACAGGCTCTTTCTGAATACATGTGTTATGTGTTTTAGTTTTATGGGCTGGGTTCGCCTTGCTGTGAGTACAGAGGGAATGATGACAGTTACTGACTGGCTGGGGAACCGGGTGCAAGGAGGGGACCGGGGGAAGGCAGCCCTGGAAACGGAGGGAGAGAAAAACATCCCAAAGAGCAGGGCTGATAACGGTGTCACGATGGAAACGAAGCAGTATTCCAGAGACCAGGCCAGGAAGTGGATGTCACGAACCTTGGCTGAGCGTCGGAGCCAGATAAGGGAAAGCCGAGGGTGGGCTCGGGGCGGGTGGCTGCAAGCAGCACTGAGGGAGCCGGGAGGAAAGAGGGAAGGAGGAAAGGGCGGCAGGGGACGGGGGTGGGCCGAGGCCGCACGGAGAAGGGCAGAGGGGAAGCGCGGCACAGGACTGGAGATCCAGGGACCGGGCGCGGCTGTTTGCGTGGGAAGGCGGCGGGGCCGACGCAGGGGATGGATCCGCAGCGGAGGAAGCGAGAGCCGGGCCGGGCTTCCCACGGGGAATGACAGAGCAGCGGGAGCGCGGCGCCGGAGGAAGCGGATGCCAGGGGAGAGCCAACATCGTCTCCGCGATAGGACAGAGCGGCGAGGGGGAGGAGGAGGAGCGTGAAGCCCAGGGCGAGGGAGCCTCCAGATAACCGTAAGGAGAACGGCGAGGGCCGGGGCCGCGTCGGGGCCACCTGCCGGCTCCGCAGCGCTGCCGCTCGGCGCCTCCGCAGGGCCGGGACCGCGCCTCGGCGCCGCCCCACCGCCCGACCGCCCCTCGGCCCCGCCCTTCGGCCCCGCCCCTCGCCCCTCGCCGCCGCCGCGGCCGTGCGGGCGGAGCGCAGCGCAGCGCAGCGCAGCGCGGGGGCTGCGGGCTCCGCCGGTCACTCCGCGCCGCAGCCGAGCAGGGAGAGCCGCCGCGCGGGCAGCACAGAGGTAGGGCCGGCCGGGCTCGCGCGTCGGCGCGGGCGTCCCTCCGCCGCGGCGGTCCTCTGGCGGCTCCGCCGCAGCCTCTCTCTCCTCCCCGCCGCAGAGCCGAGCGGCCCGGGCCCCGCGCCCGGCAGCTGTCAGCGCGGAGCCGCCCCGCCCCGCCGCGGCCTCGCCTCGCCTCGCCCCGGGGCCGCCGCCCCGCCGAGGGACCGCCGCCGCCGCGCGTCTTATTTTGGTCCGTCCAGAGCCGCGGTGCGGTTCGCGCCCGGGATGGCGCTGCGGCACGGGCGGGGCGCGGGGCGCGGGCGGGGCCGGGCGGGCGCTGCGGGCTTTGTGCTGCCGGGCCGTACCTGCGGGCATCGGGCCGTACCTGCGAATACCGGGCCGGGCGGCCTCGCATCGCCGTGTGCGAGACGGCCCGGCGCTGCGGCGGAGGGAGGACGGCTGCGGGGGGAAACATGGCAGGCTGCGCCGGGCGCCGTAGGGTCGCGCTCGCTCGGCGCCGTCCTTAGGTAGAAAGCCTCCGCGTTCCGTGTTTGAAGCGAGACGAGCCCGAGGCGGAACGACCGTCCTTTATCCGGCTGTGCAGCGTTCGGAAATGAGTCGGGAGCTCTGCTCGCCGGTGTCGGGAATAAAACAAATCCCGTCGCCGGTTCGGCCCCGGGTGTGCATTGTCCTCAATGACGGCCGCGGAACAAAGATCCGAGCCGGGGCGATGCCGGCATCGCGTTGTGAGCTGCGCGGGCCATTGCGGAGCCTCGGCTGGAGGGTGCCCGGAGGCTGGGGGGGGGGGGAGAGGGGTGAAGGTGGGGGCTCGCGGCTGCGTAACGAGGCAGAGCCGGCGCGGAGCGGGGGGGGGCGCTTTTCGTTATCGCATCCTGGAGCGTCAGCTCGGAGCTGAGAAGGAGGTCGGCTCGGAGGAGAGGAGATCGCTTGGCGTTTTCCTGTAATGCAGGTTAAGTGCGGTAAAGGACGCTTGCTCGGCAAAGCAGGACGCGGCGTTTGGGGATGAAATAGGAGCTTGCAGCTGTTTCGATGGCCAAAAAAAAAAAAAAAAAAAAAAAAAAGCATTACGAATGCCGTTTCATCCCCATTGTGGCGTGAATCCTGCGGCTGCGGGGTGGCCGTGAGCTGCTGAGCACCGCCTGCACACAGAGGTGGAACGGAGGGGGCAAAGCACTGATGCTGCGTAGATGGAGACCCCGGTGCTGCTCCGGGCTGCTTTCAGCCGGCATACCGATCTGCTGTGTGAAAGATGCTCTGCTTTCCTTTCAACGTATAGGAATTTTCATCAGTCAAACCCCCTTTATTGGAGAGATTTATTTTTAATGTGGGTCAGTTGCAGGATTTAATATTTGCAGTTGGATTACAGCGTTGTATTCCATTTGTGAGGAGGACATATTTGGGGAGTATTTTGTGGAACGCGGCTGAGGTCTGTTTACGCAGATGCTGAGGGCTCACTGCAAAGGGTATGCAGACTGCTGATCGCTATAGGTGCCTAAATTCCTTAGTCATCCAATCTGGGCACAAGTGGAAATCCAGCCCAATAGCTGATCGCTGCTGCCCTTCCCCATGAGTCAGCTCCAAAATGCAGCCCAGACTGCTGCCTGGCTGCAGGCCTCCCTCTCTCCTGCTCGCTGTTCCATGGTTCTGGGAAAACCACTGCAGTCAGCCGTGCTCAGGCTGTGGGAGGTGGATGGGCTCAGCAGGGCGAGGAGCCGTTGGCAGCACTGGGGGCTGTTTTGGCTTGCAGTTAAATGAGGGGTTGGGAAGCAGAGCGCTGCAGGTTGTTTTCCGTGCTGTATCACACAGCATGAACACTTGGCCTGAGAGCAGGCTGCCTCTCAGTGATCCACGCTGCACAGGGCTGTGTGGGGCTGCTCTGAAGCACAGGCTGGTGTGTTCACTCTCCACCAATGGAGCTGCAGACCGTGCCATTGCAGTCAGCCCTTCCCTCTGCGCGAGCTCGTGGCCGTGTGCCCGAGTCAAACCGGGGGGACTCTAGCCTGCAGTTCTTCAGTATGAAAATCTGCTTGTCTTCTCTGGCTTTCTGCTGTGTTTACAACTTAGAAATCACCTTGTGTCTGGTGGTCATCACCAAGGAGCTCTTGCATGGCAAGGCAAGCGCTGGAGTGAAATGTGTGCGCTGTCAAATGGCACCGAGCTGCAGAGGCTGTTCTGCAAGGAGTCCGCATTGAGGACTGCTGTTCCCCAGCGCTGTGCTTTTCCACATGCGGTTTCCATTGCCAGATCTTGATTATTACTCCTAAAATGACCTGTAGCTAATCGTTTTTCTGATGAACAAGGGTACAGTGCTGCCGCAGCCAAAGTTGGACCTTCAAGGCTTTGCCTTCCTCCAGTGAAAAGAAGGTTATGGAGATTCTGCATGTAAGGGTTTTGGTTTCTATGCTCATCTTAGTAGGTCTCATCTTATTTAATGGAGTGATGCAATTAATTCTATCTATTTGAGCAGTCCTCTTTTTCCACCCTGATTTGTCCAGTGTTATTTCTTTTTCATCTATTGGCTCATTCCACATCCAATTGGTACTGTCCATTTCTCATTAAAAAGCCTGACTTTCCATGGGGAAAACTTTCCTATGTGTTGTTGCTTGGTGGTTGAGTTCAGACCAATCTTATAGCTGGTAAAGATGGCAAGGGAGGATGCTCTTGCAGCTGAAGCCATTATTTCTACTATTCATAGAATCACAGAATGGCCTGGGTTGCAAAGGAGCACAGTGCTCATCCAGTTCCAACCCCCTGCTGTGTGCAGGTCACCAACCAGCAGCCCAGGCTGCCCAGAGCCACATCCAGCCTGGCCTTGAATGCCTGCAGGGATGGGGCATCCACAGCCTCCTTGGGCAACCTGTGCCAGTGCCTCACCACCCTCTGTGTGAAAAACTTCCTCCTCATATCCAACCTAAACCTCCCCTGTCTCAGTTTAAGACCATTCCTCCTTGTCCTATCACTGTCCACCCTCACAAAGAGTCATTCACTTCTTTTCTACTTATTCACTATATAGGAGAAGGTATACAGCCATCTGATCTAGGTGATCCTAGTGGTCTTTTCCAACATTAATGCATCTGTGTTTCTGTAGTTGTTCTCAGGGATGGGAATGCCTTTGTATGGCCAAGGACACGTTAAGGTTGAGGAGTGTCTTGAGCTCTTCTTTCTCTGCACCATTAATATTTTTTGTGCCTCCTCTGAACAAATTTTTTGGTGCTAAGTGTGAACTCCTGAGGATGTTTCCCCTTTCTCTTCTCATTGCACAAATGCAACTATTTCCACTACTGCCAGAGAAATGCGTTGTGCTGCTGTGTGCTCATCTTCATTTCACCATCTCCTGAAGGCACCAAGCACTGGGGCTACAAGACGAGGCAGTGTGTTGGTTTGATTTATCCTTTGTGAAGGGGAGAGCAAGGAGTGAACAAAAGAGGCATGAAAGCCTCGTGCCAACAGATGCTAACACACACATGTTTGTGCTGTGAATAGTCGAGCTGGCCATACCACTCGTGCCATTGGAACGGGAGAGGTGTGCCATTAATACACAGGCATCTAAAAATACACTGCTGTGAATCTGTTCACAGGTAAATGTTCCAAATTAAGTAGCTTTTCTGTTTGCTGGAGTGCAGATCGTGTACTGTTCTTTTTTGGGAAAAAGAGGCCGCCTCATGAAGCTGCACCTGCTGGGCACTTGACCTGTTGTCCGTGGAACACAGACAAGGAATTTTCTGACATGTCAGCTTAGTTTTATTGTAGTTTTATTATTGGAATAGCCACCGCGCTCTATCATTTTGTTATTTCCAAATCAGTATTGTTGTGAGAGAGAAGAGCGATCCCTGGCACAGCTTTAGTGAAGGATGGGCAGCACTGGTCCCCTGTGCCAATGGGGCTGTGGCAGGCTGCGTGCAGTCTGTCAGAGATGGGTGGTTGTGTGCATAGTTAAAAAGAGCCCATTTGGCTGCCATTAACTGCTGGGAGGTGTGACTGGGGTGAGGAGATGCAGCCTAGAGCAAACAAAGCATGTTTTTTTCATAGAATCACAGAATGGCCTGGGTTGCAAAGGAGCACAGCGCTCATCCAGTTCCAACCCCCTGCTGTGTGCAGGTCACCAACCAGCAGCCCAGGCTGCCCAGAGCCACATCCAGCCTGGCCTTGAATGCCTGCAGGGATGGGGCAACCTGTTCCAGTGCCTCACCACCCTCTGGGGGAAAAACGTCCTCCTAATATCCAACCTAACCCTTTTTTGTACTGCTTCATGACCGGATAGCACTGATGTTAAATGTGAAGTAGCCAACTTGAGGAGTGCAGTGTTCGTGAGTGGTTGTGGTCCCTCCCAGCCTTCATCCCTTCAGATTACAGACACTCAAATTCTTTTTTTTCTTTTTTTTAAGCTGGTTTCTCCTTGCTGGGGGCCGGGCAGCCAGCTGGGTGTGCTCGGCTATAAGGTTACACTGACTGTTGAACCTGAGCTGGAGCAGCAGCCTCTCCTGGGCCAAGCCAATAGGCATCTCTGGGAGGGCCCTCTTCTCCCCTGCAGGTCTCGGCTCCCAGCAGCATTACAGCCCTACATACACCCTCAAGGTCTTCTGCAGGGTGTTGTGAGACTCTCGACAGCCCGGCAGTCATTCAGATCTGCTTGGATATTCGGTTCCTGTGAGTTACGCTATCTGGAATTAATTCTATCTTGCTGTTGGTTGATTTATTATGGAGTGGCACAGAGTGTCTGCTTTTGGTTCCTACTTTGGCATGATGAAAGAGGGCCTTGTGCTGAGAAGAGCAAAAAGCTGTCTGGGTGTTTTGTTTCGGAGGGCACTGCTTGTGCTGGCTGGGCAGCTCTGCAGCCCGGTTTGCAGTGGCGATAATTTGTGGTTACTGCAGTAAGCAGTGCAGAGCAAATCGTACTGTTCTGTGCAATGTGACCAAATGCTTATTTTTTCTGCTCATTTTGTGGATCTCGTTTAGCGCCTAGATGCCACAAACGCTCCTGCTAATTAAAGCAAGTGGCTCCTCTTCTTTTTGCCTTCAAAGGGGAAAGGGTGCTGCCTGCTGGATCTATTTTGACTTGATGTAGTTGAGTTTATTGTAACACCTCCAGGTTTTTGTTTGGGCATCTGAGTTGGAAAGCATTGGCTTTTGTCTGTAGGTAAACTAACCGTGAGATTTCCTTCCCAAGGGCTCTCACCAACTTCTCTCTTGGTGATATAGCTGAGTGTTTCAGGGTGATTTCCAGCCAGTCTCTGTGGATGGAATGCTTTGCGCTGATGGGCAGCTCATGGCTCCGGTATGCTACCAGCAAATCCATTTGTAGCACTGCTGGAATGCAGCATGAAGCTGATTATCTTAGTCTGGAGAAAGCACGTTCTGCCTCTTGCTACCAATTGAGCGGTCTTTTGGTGTGCTTCTTTGAGCCTGGATCTGCCTATGGCAGTCAGCGGGCACTCCCATATGGGAATTTTTTAATGCTACATTTAGAGTACTACGTTTTTATTGCAATTTGAAATGCTGTTAGGAGGCCGGATCCTAAATGTGAAAGAAACTTCTGGTTGATGTTGGTGGAGCTGTTGTGGTTTGTAGCAAAGATCTCGTCTTTGTGAGTTCTGGTAGAGCAAAGGCTGGCGCCTCTTGCGTTTTACTCTTCCATGTTTTTGGCATCAGAGAAGATTTTTCTGATTGTTTTTCTCATCTGAAGGCTGACTGTACTGAGCGACCTCTCCCTAGTAAAGGGTGGGCCAGTTTATGTGGGAAAGTCTTAGTCAATGTGTCTGAGAGATTAGTGGGACTGTGCCGCAACGAGCGCTGTGCATTACGCACCGGAATGTGCTGGGCATCTGCCAGAGATTGGAAGCAGGGCTATGCGACAAGCACGGATGCTGTCTCACTCTCCCTAAAATAGTACTGTGGATAACAGGAGATGTGGAAAGTTATCACTTACCTCATTTTAGCACAAATGCTTTCCTAAAAATTGATTACAGACTCAGGGTTCAGGAAGATCCTTTTGGTTATGTATTCTGTTTGCATCTCAAGAACGTTGTGGTCCCTCTCAAGCCTTTAACCAAGGGCAGGGCAGGAATGCAGGTAAGAAGAAAAAAGCTAGAAGGAAAAAAAAAAGAAGAAAAACCTGGAAGAAAAAAAGCTACAGAAATGTAGCACAAACCCTGCAGCTCAGCTTGAGGAAGCTGTTCATGCGCTATTCGCTGTTCTGACTGGGAAATGAGGTGGGTTTGTGTCCTTGTGTAGGTTAGGAGCAGCATCCTCCCATTCATCTTGTCAGGGCGGTGAGATGAGCTCAGAGCCTCAGACATGCCTCGGCTGCTTGGTGGGTGTGGGATTTTGGAGCATGGTGATGGATGCAAGCAATTGGAATTTGGATATTAAAACATGCAGTGGTTTACCACTGCAGGCTGCACGTGGTTTTGTTTAAGGGTAAAAATAAGCACGTTTGACTTTCAGTCTTTTGTCAACTTAAGAACCTGATCATGTGGCTTTAGCCATTGGCGTAAGCCATTTAAACTTAAAACCTGTGATGCCTGAATTAGTTTCCTATGAGGAGGAGATGAGTGGGATAGCTTCTAGATGGGATGGCGCAGGGAAGCACAGGGGCCTAAGGTTTGCAGCAGGGCTGTAATGTTCTGAGTCAGCTGGTGGCTGTGCTCAGCACTGCAGGGACCTGCTGTAGAAAAGGAGGGCCTGAAATAGCTGTTCTCTGGGTGCTTCCTGCTGTGGCTGCAGGGACTTGGCAAGGTGCTTGGTAAGAGAAAAGCAGAAATGTTGTGGAGTAATGAGGTCCAGAACAAAAAGTTTGGACTACCTCAAGCCATGACCTTTCAGCATGTGTGGATTTCAGGCCTATGATGTGCATTGTGCTTTTAAAAAGGCCAGTGGATTACCTCATTTGTGGAAAAATACCTGCCAGCTTCTGATGTGCGCTAGGAGCCTGGCATCTGTTCAGCTCTCAAAGACTGCGAGATGCGATTCTGCCATCACGTCTGGACCGCAGCTGAAATCCCTGGCCCCAACTATTAGGTCTGCGTGGCCCATGCTCAGAGGAAGCAGGTCTGTGTGTTCCCCCCTGAGCTTCGGTGCTGGGAGAAGGCTCCCTTAGCCCGGAGTGCACTGCTGCCTGGGGAAGGAGGGCTGCCCTGCAGGCGCTGGATGAAGCAGGGTGCGATGGTTGTTCTCCAGGATTGGTCTGTGCAGAGGACGTGGCATAGCAGATACACCACGGGGGGATTCCCTGACCCCAGCTGGCCCGCTAAGCCAGCTTTGCAGCTTTGCGTTGCTGGAGTGTGTCAAGTAGCTTTGTTGCTGGTCAGGATGTGGCTCCAAGGAAGGTGTGCTTGCATAAAACACAAGTAAAAAAGGCAATAATAATAATAATAATAAAATACAGTCCATTTGGCACGTCACTGAGATTCATGTTTTTCAGTCTTGTATGACTTCTCGTGTTATTTCCATGTATTTGCAAGCGTAAAAAGTTACAGAGATCACCTGATTTAAGTAAGAGATGTGAAAAATGGGTAGTAATGCTTTAATCTGCCATGGGGACCTGAAAGATGCAAGTTATCTTTAGACATCTGTTCCCATCATAAGCGAGACAAACAAGAATATAATGACTTCATAGTGGATTAAATGTTTCTGACGAAGATTTAAATATATATGGCCCAGGCGAGTGGTGAAATAACTGTTGTGCAGTACTGACTATCAGCCAGATCGCTAATGAATTCACAACCACGTTCTTCATTTTGTGTGGCAATGAAAGAAGGACCCTTGTATTCTTTTTATAATGCTACCAGATTTTCTTTCTCTGAGATGCTCAAAGGTGAAGAGATCTGACTCCTCAGCTGTGCCAACTTGCAGAGCTCCATCCAAGCACGTGAAGCTGTGCTGACATTGTCGTGGTCTGTAGATCAAGGTTTTACATCATCTTTATATAAAAATATGCAGAGGAACACGTCTGAGGTGAGATGTTGCTCATTTCCACATCTGAACCATATTACAAACGTAAAGATTGCCAGAGATGCAAAAAGGATCTAGAGATGCTTGTCGAGGTGCTCTTTGGAATAGGCTGAGGCAAAGAAGAAGTTCTGTTGCCTTAACTGGGGTTATCTTGTACACGAATGGAAGGGATGCCATGAAGTCCTAACGATCTGCTTGGCAGGTGAGGGCCACATGGGCATAGCAGTGATAGGTGGAGCCGGGGCTGGTGGGGCCATGCCAGCCATTTTAGAGATGTTTCTACAGCTGTTGCCCACCAGCAGGAAACAATGCCGGTCACTTGGAACCGCGTTGGCTCAGCGAGCTCAGGGGGGCTCAGAGAGTCACAAAGTTCCTCGCATTCCTGGCAGAGGGCACAGGACCTACGTGTCACCTTAGGGGCAGTTTGCAGGGCAGCGTGTCCGTGTTGTTGCAGCGTGCTTTTCACTGAAGAACAGCTGCTTTCATTTTTAACTTCTGGTTGTCATCAGCTGCCGAAGAGCCATGGAAGAGTTTTGGGCTTGAAATTAGGTCTTGAGACTATTAAATCGGTTCCTGTAGCAGTCCTACCCTTTAAGGTTTTATGCATATTTGATATAAGCGCATCTCTTTTCTGCTATTTAATAGCTTGGCTATCACTTTTTGCTCCAAAGAGAGCTGGGAGGACGCACAAATATATAAAACGAGAACAGAAATAAGGTTGTATTTGTAATGCTCTATTCTGTGTATTAATCAAAACGTTGCTCTTTATAAAAGACAGAAATGCTTGATGGTAACAAGTGTTGAAAAATGGTCACGATGCAGGCAGCATGACTGTTTTATCAGAGGGGAATTTCCAAATTGCATTCCAAGCATGTTATTAAAGGATTAGATAGATGGGCGATTCACCTTGAGCTAACTGTCCTGAAACTGTGATTATGCTCATAATTTGTATAAACAGCCTTTATGCAACTATTACTGTAATAACAAACCATATTTTGAATTTCCTTTGTGCTTCACAGTGGCTTACATTCTGGTCAGAAGTACTAGCAGTATGAATTTGAGAGCTCTTGAGGGAATGTGTGTGTTGATTCTAAATGTGGTGAAGCCCTGGCAGTGCTGCCCAGAGCTGTGGTGCCCCATCCCTGGAGGTGCCCAAGGCCAGGTTGGATGGGCCCTGGGCAGCCTGAGCTGGTGAGGAACAGCCTGCCCACGGCAGGGGTTGGGGCTGGATGAGCTTTAAGGTGCCTTCCATTCTGTGACTCCAAATTGCAGTTCTTGACGTGTCCATGTGAGGCTCATGTCTGTGCACATGGCTTGGCAGAGGAGCTCGGGGCCTGGCACGGAGCGTGGTGCAAGGCATACTCCCTGCCTGTGTGAGACCACGATCACAGAGCTCTTGGCCATGCCAGAGGTAGACCTGCACGTTTAACAGGGCTGTGTTTGTGCTGTGTGGTGTCCCAGGAGGTCCCTGCCTTCCTAATTTGGGTGGGCAGTGCTCTCAGCAATGAGCTGTTACTGGGGCATTGCTGTGGGCTGAACCCGGGCTGTTTTCGGCTCTTTGTGCACCAGTGCTGCAAAAAGCTCTGGGTTTTGTTACTGTCGGGTCGGATTATTTTTCTTTTTTAATAGGAAGCACAGTCCTAGCGAGTGTTCCTAAATAATTACTCGTGCAAAACTTCTTTGTTTTGATCCGGTATTCTAAATTGCAATCTTTTTTTCTCAAAGCAGAAAGTACTTTGAGTCACCTATGTAGTGGAAAAATACTCAACTGTAGTGAAATAATAGCACTTTTTTTTCTCTGGATTGACCTTAGTGTGTAATAGTAGATGGGAGTGTTTTGCATGTTGTTTCCTCCCTCGATTATGTTGATAAAATTACAAAAAGCTTCCCATTTTTGTTATTAGGAACAATAATTCTTGTTCCTTTGGAAAATCTTTCCATCCTGTTTTTGACATTCATTGACTACAGCCTGGAAAATGCTGGTATTTTTCGGAGCACTGAAGTCATTTTCTGCATTCAAGCTGAAGGGCACTGCAGCCCAGAAATGCCTTTGGAAGCGCTGGGTGTGTGTTGAAACACACATGGGGTGGGGAGGCTCCAGTGCTTCAGATGGAGTCCCAGTCACTTATTCTGATATTTTGGGCCACATAAACGTGGGGTCACAGCAGAACGAAGTATCTGACCCCCCTCTTGGCAGGAGTCTGTGCTGACAAAATCTACTGTTTATCTTCACAGCTGCGAAACGCTCTGCTTTCAGGTGGAAACCTAGCATCCAGACTTGTTACATCCTTTTTCATGCTAACATACTGCAGTAATAGCATTAGCAGTCTGTTCCTGGTGCTGCAGTGCTGATATTGTATCAGATGCAGCACACTCAATCGTTCTGCTGGAGTTTGTGCTCATGGAAGGACTGATGAGCCAGTTTCCAGAAGTGACATGCTAAAGGAGGCGATGTTTCAGGTCTGATTCTAAAGGTCTTTTCTATCCTCAATTGGTTCAATGTTGTCTCTGTTGTGGGTGACTGGCACTTGTTGCTCATGGGCCTGGGTCTCTTTGGCAATGAAAAATTCTCCTTGAGCTGTTGTACTGAGACATCTCATTCTACGGCCTGAACACAAGGTTCAGATGCTGATGGTCTGAGAGCCACACAGAGCAGCCTTAATGGGAGCTCCAGGAGATAGAGTGGCAGTGGTTTGAATGTTCAGTAGCATAATTAGTATTAGCATTGTGTTTGGCAGCGTGTCGTTTAAAGCTGTGACTTTGGTGGGGGAATGGGATGGGATGTACAACTTCTACCTGAGTTACTGGCTGCAGAGGAAGGCTGCAGGCTGGCTGTGCAAAACTGACTGTGTCACGGTCTTCTCTGTGATTGCCTCCCACTGTATTGCAGTCCCACGACTTTAGGTCATCCTGAAGTCAGTGCATTGCTTAAAATAGGCAATTCCTTCCATGATTGCTATTCCAATTCCAGTACTTAAATATTAACCCTTCTCTACAACACTTGAAGTAGCTGTGAATAGAAACGTTCTTGAATTATCCTTACCAGGAAGCTACGTACTCAGGGTGCCAAATGTTCGCTCCCAAGGCTGGAGCTGTGCTGGAGTCAAACCCCCATTTCTTCAAGTCTCATCTGCTGCAATTGCTGAACAGGCAGCAAAGGTGAGTGGGAGAAGGAAAGAAGCAGAAAATGGATGAAAAGACAGTGAAGAGTATCTAAAATGAAACGAGGTTGGAGGAAACGGACCAGGAGGGATGCAAGAAAAAAAGGTGATTTAAAATAATAACAGCAATAACAATTCATTCACAGATCTTCATTGTGTCAAGGTAGGCAGCAGGCAGCCATACAGTGCTGGCCATGCAGGACCTGCCTCTCTTCTCTGCAGTCTCAGCCCTGTGTGTTATGGCAGAATATTGCAGCAAACCACTAATTGCCTTTTGGGAGGCCACTGGCAAGGGTGGGTGCAATCTGAGTGCTTATGCTTGGTAGGAAGATCAAGGGCTTGGCAAGTTCAAATGCGTGCAGCGAGCGCTGCAGCACCAACCTACGTGCCATAGGAATGCATGGATGAAAGGTGGGTGTTTAGGTCTTCTTCCCCAGTGGTGTTGTATGTTAGTTAATGTGAAATGGAGTAATACAAAATCAATTTCAGCCATTTTCACCACTTTCTTAAACTTGCCTAGGTCACCTGTTGATGTAAGTGTAGCCAAGGTTGATGAAGCCTGTCTATTTGAATCAGATTTGTATCAGATCTGAGGGATTTAATACTTCTGCCTGTATTTATGCTAAGCAGAAGTACTGTCCAAGGCAACACTGCATAGTAGATGCTGCGTACTTGTAGGTTGTGCATTTCTATCAGTTTTTGCTGAAATTTTGCAGGTCTGTTGGTGATGGATCTTAATGCCTGCTGTGCTACCAGCATCACGTTCTCTGCTTGGTTTCGTTCCTCTGATTCACTTTCATTCGAGTACACTTTTGTTCATAAGGAAAAACGTGTGGAGGCAGTTTTCTCTACAAGCAGTGGTCAGTGTGTGCCCAGGCTGCTGCTGCTGCAGTGTCCTGAACATTTTAAATGATTTATAGAAACGTGGAAGAATCTGAGACGGCATAAGGGACCTTAGCTTTCGTGTCTGCTTCTCACTGACAAACATTAACTACTTAGCAACATGAATCAGATCTTGGGAGGCTTATTTTAGAACCAGCTCCTGTTTCTTGTCTCCTGAGCATGGATTCAATTATAAGGAAAAGAGCAGTGTAAATAAATGATTGGGCAGTGTATGTGCTCTGTGACTGAAGGTCCCCCCATAACCCTCAGGCTTGCTCTGCAAAGGCTTATGGACAGGTTTGCTGTGCTCATGATCCTGCTGTGTGTGAGCCAAGCCTCCACCTGGGCTTCTGCATGCCATGCTGAGCCCTGCATGGCTGGTTCTGCCTTCAGAGCTGTTCTTCTGCTTAGAATAGGTGCGTTGGGAGAAACACGGGGGTTGGAAGGGATTTGTGGGGATCCTTGAGCTCGACCCCATACTAAAGCAGGTTCCCTACAGCAGGTTGCACAGAAAAGTGCCCAGGCAGGTCTTGAATATCTCTGGAAGCTTTACACTGAGTAACTCATAATTTATGACTGCAATAGAGTTAACTGTTTTGAATAGCTCAAGATGATGACCAGCTTTGTAAAAGTGAGCAAAATTGAAAAATATGTAAATAAAGGTGCTGCTACTTTCTTCTGAAGGGAAGAAACCCAGTTGCTTAGGCTTATGGGTGCTCTTGGCAGGGTTAAACTGTCTTCAACTCGCTTATGAACCATTTGTATGAAATTACTAGCAGATTGTAGTGGGAGGAAGGATGGAGAGCTGTGCTGTCGTTGTGAAAAAAAATCTGCCCAGCGATAAGGCTGTAGTTCCTGCGGAGCTTCCGAAACATCTCTAGCTCTTGCTGATGCAGAATTTTCTGCTAATCTGTCCGTGGATATTTAAAAGCAAAGTATGGATGGGGGTCATTTTGTCTCAGTTAAAATATGTGTGGGTCTTGCCTGAGCCCCATTCTGTCTGCTCTGAGCTGGTGAGCCTTCAAAGAGCCTTGGTGGGGTGGGGGCTCTTCAAGCCCTGTGTAGGGACACAGCTGCCATAAGTGGCACCACTCGCGTTGATGAAAGGGAAGAGCTGACAGCTGTGCCTTGGGCTCGGAGCATCACAGGCACAATTCATTCTGGTAGGAGCTGTTGGTATCTAACGCCTGTGAAAATGAAGCTTCCAGTGTTATGCTGCAGGTGAGAGAGCTGCTCTGCTTTTGAGCCTCTGCACTGTCTGCTTCCCTTCTAATGAGGCACATGGAGAATTACAGGAACTGTTGCTTGGGGGGATAAAAGCGTTGCTTTGATATTTTCTGCTACTTGTGTTGATGAATGATGATGAGAATGATTTTTAACCCCTCAGATGAAATGGCTGATTTAATGGCTGTTCAGCTTTTGTGCTCTATGTGCAGCAGCTGTGTGGTTACTGCTCTCCATCGCCACGTTCTGGCTGCAGCAGCTCAGTGTGTACTGATGGTGAATGTGGTCCATAATGTTCATGGTCAGTGCCAGAAATGCTTATTCTAAGGGGTAGTGAGCTTCAGGAAAAACAACCTGTTTTAAATCACCATCCGTGCTCACTGTTGTTGCCATTTGTATCCACTTACAGTGCTAACTGAGGGTTTGAAAGTGCCCAGAAACGTGAGAGTGATTTTGAGTTCTGTTTACTTATTATTTTGCATAGAACATATGAAACTTTTGAATGGTATGTAGTTTGAATGCATGTGAAATCTTTGTAAATGCCCAGCACAGCTCTCTTGTGTCTGCAGTTCATGGGTAGTTCAGCCACTCAAAGTCAAGCAAGCACAAATCTCCTTGATGCTGGACTGCACCATCTGTCTAATCTATGTGTGTCAGAGATGGCTTGTTTGGGTCTTTTCTTCTACAGCCTGTTCTGGAGAGATTGCATTACAATCCCTAGTTGATGAGTATTTTCCTCTTGATGTTTGTAACTTAGATAACAAACACGTTTTTCTTGTTAGTTTTGTAAGGTGCGTTTGGTAAACAGCAATGTGGTAGTTGGTACAAACCTCTTGTGGTCATGGTTAACCAGGCTGCTTGTGCAGCTCCAGCACCTTTCCAGCAGTTGCTGAGGACGATGTTAATGTGGAGTAGCTGAATGGAGGAGTGGTACTGCCAGCTCTTTGGGGCACTGAGCACTGAATGTATAGAGTGTAGGTTTGTCTGTTGCCTAGGGCTTGTTTCTGATCTGCTGCTAACCTGAGAAGGTTCTGTTCTGTTCATCCAGAACTTGACCTTGGTTGCTGGAATGTAGGAAATGAGCATTTGAATGGATTAGCTGTTTTGTTTCTGTTTCCTTTTAGCAGTTTGTGTGAGCTGTCCCTTCTAAATGCCACAGAAGTGCAAGTATTGCAGTATGACAGAAATAAACCCTGAGTTTTGCAGGTAACCTTTTCTTCTGACGTCTTTCTTTCCAAGAGCAAAACGGTGCAGTGACACAAGTCCTTACGGATCACAGAGGATGCAAATGCGGCTGCTGTTCTACTGGCAGCTCCTGCTGGGGGAGAGGGAGCTCCAAACCGTGCAAGGCCATCTCCATACACAGTGAGAGCTCACATGTGGCTGCAGAAGTGCCGTCCGGTGGTGCTGTGGGAGAGATGCTCATGGTGGGCCGGTGCCTCGTGCATCAGCAGGCTGTGTTGGCAGCGTTCCACCCTGCCAACCTTGTGTCAGCTGCCTGCGAGGCTCTGCACACCCAGGTCATTGTGTGCCAGTTCACTCCTGTGTCCTGTCAGCCTGAGTTTTCTCTCTGGGGCTGCTATTAAAGGCAGCAGAGGTACAGTCTGCGTTCATCATTACCCTCTCAAGAATACCAGATTACGGAGTTTTTCCTGAGTTGCCTGTTTGTCCTTGGCTTCCTTTTCCAATCTAAAAACAATACATTTTTGTGCATTCAGTTCCCTTACTGCAGTCTACCTCTCACCTCCTCCTCCTAGCATTGATTGGAAGTTTTTTTTCCCCTTTGTTTATTTATTTTTTATCTTTGCTTGCATATGCTTTACGCAGAGGGATTCCTGCTCTCCAGACAGCTGAGCCTGATGCACGATGCCATGCTGGAGGGAGAGCAAGCCGTCGTCATTCAGAATTAAAATGGCTGAATCACTGCATGGTGAGGCACTGTGTTAAGATGGAGTCAAGCAAGCAGATCGCTCCACAAATGAGGGGGCAATTTTGCTGTTGCTGTTGAAGCTCGAAAGCCTCTTTCTGTATGTTGCATTGACATCGATGCTGTCGTGAATAAGAGTGTTTTATATAAAATTCCACTTCAGAGCTTCATTCTGTCCTGCCCGTGATATCAGGCGCTGTGCAAATGGAAACTAACAGCAGGATCCTTAGGGAAAAACAGGGTGAAGTAATGCTCGAAGGTCTGCTTTCACCTCTCAGTGTTTCACAGTGCATATTTTTTAATGGAGAGTATAATAATAAAAAACCTAGAATGGTGTAATCCTGAGGCTTATATTAAAGCTTCTTATCAGTGCATCATGCAATTCAAAACACTCCGTTCATATGTTCCTTTTGAGACCTGAGCCAATCCAGGCATTTTCTGCTTTTATTATTCCGAATTAGGGTGCTTTAATTACGAGTGACCTGATTTGAATATGGACTTGGCTGATTTCATTTCAAGCATTGATTGCCACGCACTGGATGGGTCGCGTTTCTGTTCTGTGCCTCTCACAGCTGCTCTCCTCACTCCAATCTGAGACGTCACATCTCTCTTCTCCATGATGCTCAGGGAAAGAGCCTTCATGTGTGTGCTGGGAGAGGAGGGCTTTGCCTACTTTGAAGTCCGGAGTGCATGAGTGCATCCCATTGAGACTGTGCAGTGAGAAGGGCAGCCCAGGACCAGGCACAACCCGCCAGGCCTCTGGAAGCCTTACAGCAGTGTTGCACCCCACTAATGAGCCGTTACGCTGCATTTTTTGTAATGAGGAGTGTTGGGCTTCTTCCAAGTGCATGCAAGCTACAATTGTAACAGGAAAACACAGCTGGCTGGGGAGCAGGGAGAGCCAGAACATTTGATCGTGAGTAATTGTTCCGCTTGAAAGATGTCAAATGACAATGGATGTCATTTGGAACAACTGATAGGGTGACTCTGTACCATGTTGGAATTTCTTCCAGTGGCAGTAACAGAACTGGTCCTGCTGCCTTTTTGGCTGTAGAGCCAGTGGCATTTCGGAAATCCTTCACAAATGACCTTTCCTGGGTTTTGTGGAACAAAGCTCAGGATTTCCCTGGAGAAATAATGCTTTTAGAGCCTGAAAAGACCACAGAGGGAACATTCTCCTCCCAAGGCTTGTTTTTCCACCCAAGATGGCTTCTAGAGTGATGTGCAGGAGAAAGGAAAAGCAAGAGGAGAGCTGGAGAGCTGCCAGACCTTTAAAAAGACACCGCAGTAAACAGCAGTTAGGTAGAAAATGATCAGCACTTTGCGACTTGCTGTGTTTTTTTTGGTTGGTTGGGTGTTGCTTTTTGGTGGTTAGTTTTTTTTTTTTTGTCTGCAAATCTGCAGGTGTAAATCTTCGGTATTTGGGAATCTTGGTTTTTACTTTTAAAACAGAAATAAGGTTGCAGGCAGTACCATTTATCTGCAAGCTTTCCTTCGTGGCCGTGTCACCCTGTTGTACTTAAGAGGCCCAGAGCAGAATGAGAAACACCTGCCTTTGTTATTTTTTGAACAATTACTGAGCCTGGCTCAGTGCTGCACTTTTGGAAGACAATTCATAGAAATGCATTTGTAGTGTCAACCTCTATGCAATGTCTTGTGTGACAAAGAGTTACTGGCTGGTTCTTTTGCACTTGGATGTGATTTCTCATTGTACAGTGAGCTGTGATCTGGAATCATTTGCTGTCAGACTCTTCCTTCTGCTTTGTAGCTGGCCAGCTTCTACATATGCCTGCTGATGCCTTTGGGGGTTAGCATTTCAGGATATCTCCTTTGGGTATTATCCTTTCTCAAGAGTTAACGGTTAGTACACGTTGACATTATTTATGTTTCCCATTTTCATCCCAAAAAATGGTTTTGTGTTTGTCAAGTCCTAGGTACGTCTTAAGCCAAGGAGAACTAGTCTGTGGTTTCTTCTTCAGCCACTCACATCCATCTGAGAAGGCAACGTGGGGGAGAAGCTGCTTGTTATGGCTGAGCAAGCAGCGCACATCACAGGCTGGTTATACGTGAACTTTGCTAACACTGATCATCTTAGATCTTTTGTCAGCATCCAGGGTGAGTGATAGAAAGCGAAGTGTGTCTCTTTCAGTACCTTCTACCTCTGTGGGAGTTGGGTTGTACGCTTCCATAACCCAAGACAACCAAATGCATCGATTTCTTCTAAAGTGCAGAAAAAAGGAGGAGGGTTTCCAGAGCAAGCCTTGAATGCAGGGAAAGTGAATAAAGAAACCAGCTCTGTGGTGGAACTGAGTACTACTGGCAATAATGACCATGCTGTAAAATGGTCGTCCTTGGAGGCAGTTGGTCATATTCAAACCTGATGTTAACAAACATCACGCACACAGACACAAGGACAACAGTAACATCCAACCAACCACCACTGGTAAATGCAATGCTGTTGTGCTTTGGCACTCCACGTTGGGATGCAGAGCGGGTTCTGGGGGCTCTTTGCTGATGTTGAGGAAAGCAGCACTATTTCTCCGCAATTTAGGAAAGCAACAGAAGATTGCACTGCTTGCACACTTGGGAAAGAATCAAGCAGAACTGAACTAGCTGAGGATTTGAGGCCATTGGTCCATCTGGTGGAAAGAGCTGAAAGCAGCTTACTGAGAAGTATTCGAGGAATGGAGACAGTGTGCAGTGGAAGTGTTTCCTGACTTCATTTATTTATGAAGAAAGAAGGTAGAATAGGTGGTTGTTTTCTGAAGTGACAAACGTTGGCTTGCCCTTCATGGCAGAGCAATTCGTGATGTGGAATGGAGGAGGTTTTCTGGATTTCTTGTCATTTTTGAACCTTTCTTTTTGACATCTAGATTCTTGGGGGTGGAAAGTTTGGACAGATAATGCTGGTCTTCATGGTCTCTTCTCCATAAGTAATGTAGAGATGGGTGGCAGTACGTGGCATTGGGACATCTGTCAGCAGCCAGTTGGTGAGCAGGACAAACCCTTGAGTCTTTCTGTCTGTGTGAAGAGAATTTTTAAAGTTTTTTTATAACCAATAGCACAGTTGCAACTGATGGAGTCTATTTCAGAACTGTAGGGAGAAGCAGGAAAAAGTGCATCTCTTTATTTTTCCAGCTCTTCAAATTTACTGAGTATCCATTTTTTTTTCTGGAGGGAACCAAGAATCTGAATCTTTGTTGAGGCCGTGGCCTTCATGCAGTCTGAGATGCGTAAGGCACATCGTCGTAAAGGGTGAACTCGTTTCAGGAAGAGCTCATCTGTGGCTATGGGAAAGGTGAAGGGAAACATCACGTTATCGGACTGTGCCAGCACGTGCTTGGGGCATGGAGGAGCAGGGCTGGGTGCTTCTTACTGGGCAGCACTGGGGCAGAAACATCAACCTCTGCATCCGCTGCTGTGCAGGCAGCCAGCCTTCTTCTGTGATTTATCCTCCTTTGTAAATTTGTGGAGAGCAGCCAAATGGATGGACCGCGTTACGCCATTTTGTGCCTTTGGAAAGGCAGCGCTCGTGATGTAGATTGAAATGGCAAAACCCTTACAGGTCAGTCATGGAAATGCCAGTGATTTTCTTGTGTTTTCACTTTTTTTGTTATTTGCTGTTGGCTGCAGTGCTTTGCACCTTCCCAATGCTTTGTGGAATTTGTTTAATGAAGCGAGGTTCAGAAGTCTGGCTGGGGTTGGGCTCCTGCTGCTTAACCTGAGCACTGGCCTTTGCATCTGTACGTCCTGGAGAAGCAGCAGTCCCCAGGGATGTGGAGCAGATGTTGGTTGCCAGTAAATGGGGAAAAATTGGTGATAACAACGAGGCATTTTATTTAGCACACCGAGCTTGGGAGGAGGAGGCATTTTATCATGAATTCGAAATGCTGAAGGTTTAGGATGATGCATCTGGCTGAGTTTTGGGGAAATTAGATAAGAATGGGGTAGTCTGATTGCGTTAGTTGCCAGATAGCGAAAGCAGCAACTAAAATCTTCTTTAAAAACAAAGTGACTCTAAAGTGGGTGCTGAAAAGTGAAGATTGTTAACAAGAGGAGGCGAATGGAGTTCAGAAGTTATCGATTTTTGCACGAGGAATTCTAGAATATTCTTCAGGGGTAGGGCACATAGTTATTATATTAAAAACTCGGAATGCAAACAGGTGATGGAAGCAATATGTAAGACAATGCCCGGTGGGTAGAGCTTGTGAGGCTTTAGCATCTGTACCCAATTATTTAGCTCCTCTGGATTTTTCTTTTTTCTTTTTTTTTTTTTTTGCTGCAGCACACATTTCCCACTCTGAACTAATAGTACATAATAATAAAACCTTGGGCGTTTGCCAGCACAAACAGGGCTCTGGCTAACTTCTGGAGTGTTGGTGGAAGTAGAGAAGCAATGCAGCTGTTGGGTTGGGTACGTGCCAGCTGAGGATCTATTTCCCAGACCAAAAAAAAAAAAAAAAAAGCAAAAACCCTCAGATCAGAGTGAAGTAACAATCAGATATTTTGCATCTTCTTGTTTCGTGCTGCTTTTTCTTCAGCATCTGCGGCTGCTCTGTGTTGCGAGTCTGGGGTTTGTAAGCAGGCATGGTGCTTTGCGCATGGTAGCTACTTGAAAGTGAGTGACTGCAGAAGAAATACAATGTTTTTGCTTTAGATATTTCCTGAGTACTTCAGGAGATGGGGGCTGGTGCGAGAGTACTGCGTAGCGTGGCGTTGTTTCCCTGTGAGGTCAGCGGGAGGGACCACAAAGCTCTCCAACCCAACGCTGTCATTTTTTTCTCTCGTTGCAAAGCGTTTTCCATTCCCTAGGTGCACAAAGCCAGCAAAACCTCGGTGCGCACATGACGCGGTGCTTGCAGTGCCAGAAGGCTCTGTAACAAAGCCCCAGTAACGATGGTTAGACATTTTGAAACTGCAATAGTCGCTGTTGTGCTGTGTGTGCCTGCTCTCCTCAGGGCGTTCGGAGCTCGGCAGTGGCCCCGAGAGGAGTACCTCTGGCTCCAGGCACCTGTCAGAGCCCTGCTTTTGGTCTGCTGCCTTTTGCAGTTATTTATTATGCTTTCCTTGCACTGTTTGTAAGTAGTGGTACTGCCTTAAGGTTTTGGGGAAGTGTGTAGTGGTCCCACCAGAGCAGCAGACACGGTGTGGGTGTTAGGGGACTGCCAGCCCTTTGCACAGGGCGCCTGGTGCACAAGTGTGCAAGGCAGAGCTCTGACAGCCACCTGTCACCAGCAACCCGGAAGGATTCGTTGCTGCGTCGTAGGAAATGATAAATGTCTCTGCCCGACATGAAACAACATATAGGGACCATCTCTGCCCTCCTCAAAAAGGCAAACAAAACAAAACCCTTATCTGAAGCTGAAACATCAAAGAACCGAAATAATGACACAAGCTATTTAAGATACAACTTTTCTGGGCCGTTACTCCACATCCATCATCTTATTATTTCCCAGGGTTTTAAATTCTGGCCTCTGTGCTTTTTCCTCCCAGGATACATCTCAAATTGTTTGGTCACAAATGCCCCGAATAACAAATTGACTTAATTTAGATGGCATTAAGGCTCTTTAACCCATTTCAAAGGGCAGGGATGCACTGGAGACCTCCAGGCATGCATTTCAATTAAGGCAATAAGGATATATATTTCTTTTCCTTGCCTGAAAACGCCCGACAATTTTATCTATGCATCAGATAAAAGTTGAAGGGGAAAGGTTTCTGTTAGTCTTGTCGGGAGTTGGCCAGAAAAATGTGAAGAATGTAGAAAGGAATTAACAGCTGGTGTCCATTTAAAACTTCAGAGAGGGCAAACAGAGACAGAACACTTGGCTTTACCTGCCATCTTCCTCTGGTTTGTGCCCGTGTGCTCCTCGAAGGTCAGCCGAGAAGTGAAGTGCGCTGTGTGCATGTGGTGGCCTTAATTCTTCTGCCCGGGGATGTAAGAGGGAGTGAGGTGCTTTGTTTCCCCCCTTTGGGAACCAGCACTTGAGCCACGTGTGGTTAAGTCCAGTGAGAAATATTGTTGGCCTGGGAGGGAACTGTGCCTTCCACTATATAACCTAGTGCTCAACTTGTGGGGCTACTGACGCTTTTCCTTTTTACTGGAGAAGGATCATTCAGCAAATAGCTTTCAGCAGCGTTTCTGCTTTTGCATAGTCAAACTCATACATGTGCACAGAGGACCTCGACTCAAAGGCTGGGGGGGAGATGATTGCAGAGCTTTGAAATGAAGCCCTGTGCTCAATGCTGCGACAGCTGCAGGCTCCGGGCTGTGCTGGCTGGGTTCTGTGCACAGCAGCATGCTGCCTCTGGTGAGGAGATAACAGTCAGCCAGGCCTGCTCCCTCTCTGGCCAAACCTGAGGGCACCTGTCATCCCAGTGCCATGCTGGAGAAAACTCTGTTTTTTCAAAATCTGACTGGTTTGGTCTTACAAAGTGTTGGCATCCCAGGAGCAACACTGAGTGCTGTCTGTCATAATCTCACCCACATAAAAATCATCCCATTTCCTCAGTAATTCTGAGTAATTTACTGAGTAATTTACTTTCACTAGAAAATGAGAAGCTGTGACCCACGTGGTCCTGTAACAGGCTCCAGTGCTGCGCTGGCCCTGGCCAGTGAGAGGCAAAGCTTTGTGTGACCTTGACTGTGACTTGGGTTTCAACATCTGAAGGAAACACTCTTTCTGGAGCTGCCTTTGAGCCTCCTCTGGGACCACCGTGCTGCCTGAAACTAGATTCTTTACTAGGCCAGTCCTTCATCCAGCCCCTGGGGTGATGAACAAAGCTTCATCTTTGGTTAAAGCAGAGCCAGCAGAACTAGGGAGGTCATGGGAGTGGGACCAAGTGCCAGGAGGTGGCCAGGCAGAAGTCACCATGGGACACCACCAGCTGCACTGTGATGATGCCAAGTCTCCTTTTTATAAGAGACTCAGGGTACTGGGCTGGGGTTGTCCTTTCATAAGTTGCTGCTGGAGCTTAGCGTGCTGCTGAAACCAGCTCTTATTCTAACTGCACTGCATGTTGTTGCCCTATGAAAAGCATTAGCAAATCTTTCCTGTCTCAGAATCTGTTTTTTGTTGTTGCTATTTGTTTGTTTGGTTTCTGCTAATTCAAAACCTGCTTACTGTGGAGCAGGTTATTTCTTCCAGGCTGGCCCTTTAAATTGCTTCCATGCTCTGCCTGCCCGGCTGTGAAATATCTCAAATAAACAAAGCCCAGAACAAAAGCCCACACAACAAAACATCCTCTTCTCCCTGGGCGTCTCCCTGGGTGCGGTTTCCCAGCTCTGCAGTTGGGAGACAGAGCCAGAAGAGCTCCATCTCATTCTTCCTGTCCTGGAAGCTGTCAGCAGCAGTCCGTCCCCTGCCCAGCCTCTCCTGGGAAGCAGAAGGCAGTTTGGATTTCTCCCCTTGGCTGAGAGCGATGGAGCCTTTCCCTGCCCTAAGATGAATGGCTCCAACCCAGGGGGCTTGTCTAGGTGTACAACAGCATATCCTGAGGTTGCTGCCCATTTTTGTGTCCTTCCATTTATGTGTTCAGCCTCCTGTGGCCAGGTGGGTGTCGCATCCTCCCTGGGGGACGCAAGCAGGCAGCGATCCCAGGATTCCTACACATCTATGGGTTGATCATACAATGCTTGTGCTGAGCTGTGTGTTATGCCCTACTGCTCCCTGGGCATACATCCAAATCTAGAGCACCGTAGTCTGGTGCTAATTTTTGGTTTTTTTTTCCAGCTTGATGGAATCATTATACCGCATCATATTCGCATTTCATTCTTGTTCCTGAGACAATGTCTCAGGGCTTAAGGTGCTATTTTGATCAAAAAACAGTTTTTTGCTGTCCTCCTTTTTTGTTCCATGCATCTTAGCTACAGAATATTCCAGTAGCTGGGCAGCAGCACTGGAAAATCACATTTTACCTTCTCTGTACAGGCACTCCTGGGTCTGCACTCCTGACCTACAGTCACCAAGTCAGCTATGCACATTTATTAACTGTCAAAGAAGTTGGAAGATATATCAGTAACAGAGTTAGGATGGGTGGGGTGGAGAACTGGAGAGGAAGAATAGAAGTGCGAGAGAGCCAGCAGTTGGCAGGCTGAATCCTCAGGGCTGTTTACTTGGCAGCCCTCCCCCTGTAAGGAGGTCAGAGCCATCTCAGGTTGCAGAAAGAGGAATTTGCTCACGGATGTCATCGCGCTGATTGCTGCAGCCAGCTTCTGGTTAGCTCTTGCGTTCACACGTTCCGAAGGTAGGCTCGGTTGTCCTCTCATTGCAGACTTCTCTTATTACCAATTAATGTAATTCCTAGGCATTGCTTCTACATCGCACCCTCTTGGTAGGAGCAAGAGATGAAGCAGAAACTTCCAATTCCGGCTTTATGTTTTGGTCACATTGAACAACATCTCCAGTCCTTCTCCCCTGCCCAGAAATTTGACTGTTGCTGTCCTTAGGTTAAGATGCAAAGTTGTAACTGGTGGGCTCAGGTATTCAATCACCATTATTTGATCAAGTGACCTGACTTGATTTCCCTAAGACTGTTTCCCTTTGGATTACAGGCTAGCCAGACCCTTGAGCTGCGCTGTTGCCATGATGCCCACCAGCAGCCTGGGTGGCTGGACACCACCTGGCACTGCCACTTTGCTGGAGCACTGGATCTGGAGAGCAGTCAAAACAAACAGTGATGTAGCTGAGGGCATTCAGGTTGCCTGGAGCTGCCTGCCAAGTTAGGGTCACGGCTGGAGTCAAAATGTGAAGGTTTATCCACTGTTCTCCATTCACAGACGGTGATGCCTTCGTCCAAAGAAGAACCACCACAAGTCTGACAGGCTTCAGGAAGTGAGAGCGTCATCTTTTGTGTGTGGGCTTTTTTATTTAATTTAATTTTACTTTTTCTGACACAGAAGTGTCTTCCAAAGGTCAGGGCTCTGTTTCTTGTAAGCTCTGAGTCATGGGAGGGTAGAGACCAGAAAATGGGAGACTCTTTTCTGAGGGCAACAGTTTTTTCAATGGAACTCTAGTCTGGGTAAACAGTTGAAAAATACTAAACAGAACTCTGTTCAGTTCCAGCGAAGAAAAAGGTAAATATCACCATAGCCAGTTGTCCTATATATTCACATTCTTTTGGTGAAGGTCAACCCACAGATCGCTCTAAAACATGCTGAATATTGTCCTTTAAAGTCTGTGACTTTGTAGCTTAGTGAGTAGAAGGAAGTTTCTTTGGAAGATTCTTAACAGTGTTGCAACATGTCAGCTTTTATTTCTGCCAAATGGTGAGGCAAGATGTTCTGGGCACCCTCCACCAGATTTAAGATCCAGCAGAGTCATGCATGAATACTTTCTACTGTGTTGTTCAGAGATGCTTGAAAAATGCACCTTTGCTCTGCTTCATGATGAGGATGAGGGTCCTTGATGATGAGGAGGAGGATGGAGAAGGGCTAAATGCAGAGGCTTTTAACAAAATCACAAGGCTGTTCAAAATCTGAATGCTCCTTTGAAATAAGGTCCCATCTCTGTGCCATGTCTCTGTAAGGATTTCCAACCAGGAATTCATAAATATGGAGACACAGATTTCAGCGTATATTTTTGCCTTCTTGCCCCCTCCATTGTCATTATGAAACAACTGAATTATGCTTAAGCTGAAGTGTGTACCAGAATAAACATCTTGACAGTTAGAGACTATGTAGTAAAGGGCTTTCTTGTAGTTCCAGAAGGGACCGAGCTGAGCTGGAGCCTTTCTGACTTCAACCTCCATTGATTTCATCTAGTTGACTGCATTCTCCTTACAAACACGAGCATGGTATATATAATGAACGTGTCATTGATCCAGGCTGCTCCCTTTAACGCTGTTAACTGACTGCCGTCAGTAGGCTTAACTGTGTGAGCTGTACCAGTGGCAGCTGCTGGCCTGCTGACAATCATGTGGGGATGCCAGCTGAGAGTTACCAGTAACCCCACAGGTCAGTGCCCACAGGTGCACAAACACATGCTGCTTGTGCTGTACAGCCCTCACAGCCCCGAGGAACCATTCCAGTCACCATACAGAATACAGTCCCTATTTCTGCTATTCGTTGTTCACGTCTCAGTTTCAAAGGGACCAGCTGTATCTGCTTTTGGACTGTCAACCACCAGAGCATGTCTGCAAAGTTAGGCTAACCAATTTGGCAGATTTGTTTAAGATGTGTAAGCTCGACTTGGATTTTATTTCATGGGAGTATTTTCATTGAGCCTAGGTTTTTTAAAAGGTACCTTCTGAGTGGATGGTGTCTGGCCAGCTTATCTTACACAGCAGTACACTATTTTCTCAAAACAGAGGTGAGAGGCTACTGCCTGGGATAGCCAAGATGACCAACAATAGGTGCAGGAATGGAGGAGTGAAAGAAACTGTAGTGAGTGGATCCCCCAGGATTTTTTTCCAGCTAAGTCATTTGCATGGAAGAAGGGTGCTCCCAGATATTTGATAACAGGCTGCTTTTGACCTGTTTAGGAAACATTCTGAAGATGCTGAAAGTGATTTTTAAAGAAGGAGGTGTTGGTTTAGGACTGCACAGGTTGAAATCTGGGGATTTCTTTTTTGACTTCATTACAAGCAGGCAGTAGGATGGCAGTTCTAGAAAGTGCCCCGTTGATATTTTGTAAGTCAGAGTTTTGGATGTTGAGTTGCGTTCCTTTTGGCCACATTGTGTGTTAAGTTGGTTTCTCAGATGGAGTGATGCTATGTGTAACCCATAGGCATCACCTGAGCAGCCATGGGCTGGCCCTAGCTAAACTGCATACCCTGTTACAGAATGACTCAATGGCATTTGGCTGTGGCTGGATTCGTAGTGGCAGTGTTCAAGGAAAACAGTAAGTCCATGAAATAAAGGCAGAGCACTCTGTGTTTTGCTTGAAAACTGGCTAATGATGTTGCATTCTTTAGGCCTTGGAGTAGCATTCACATTATGTGGAGTTCTATTGACACGATCCTGATAGAAGTTAGGTGCCTCCATGTGTAACTTGATGCAAACTACCATCCTGTGCATGTATCTGTACATTTTCCTTTCAGCAGAGGTGAAAGATGGCTGGATACAAGTGTGCTGGTTATCAGAGCCTTCCCTGCTGCCTGCCCCAGCAGCCTGACAAGCTGTTCTACTTCTGCATTCCTCAGGTGATGAGGGGAAGAGGAAGGGCAGGCCCAAAAGGATTTGGTTCTCACCCCACCCTTATGTTCTATGTGTGGTAATGCTCTCTATGGCCTGATTTTGCACTCCTCTTTACTAACTGCTTTCAAAAATCTGTCTCTCTCTACCTGAAAGGCCTCAGTTTTCTATCAGTTAATAATTCTAGAGTCTTCAGGAAAAACTGTTGACATCCAGCTTTGCTGGGTAGTAGATAAGGATCTGGGTGAAGTTGTGTAGACTAGAACGTGGAGAGAATCAGACTAGAAAACTGCAGTGGTTTGGTTTGTGCCTGAATTGAAAGTTGTCAAATACACATTTGGTTTTGGTCTATCAAATAAGTTTTGTTCCATGCTGGGCTGTGAGTGCTACATTTGCTGAAGCATTTGACATCTTTGTTCTGTGTGCTATACGTATCGATCACAGGTGCCACTGAAAACACCAGGGCTTCTGGTACACAGTAAACTGTAGTTTTGTTTACAGAGAGCAGTGTGAGCACCTCTTGAAGTGATTTTGATGCCTAAGTGATGAGTCCCAGTCTCCCAGCTAGAATGTTGCATCCTGGGGACTTCAGAGGAAAACTGAGAGCATGCAAAACTCCAAGCTCCCATCTGCTGGCTTTCAGATGACGGGTTATTTGAGATGTGGGAAGTCGACCTCACAGTGTGAAGGACAGGCTGCGTGATTTTAATGACCTTTTCCTCCTTTTCCAACCTGCATTGACAGCAGAGTCTTCAGTCTTGCTTTGTTTGTGCATTCCTGAAGTGTCTGTGCCCTACACACTGATTGTGGCATTTGACTCCCCAGTAGCACAGCCTGTCCACCCTTTTCCTGTGACCTTTCAAGGGACTTTCAGCTCTCAGCCCCCGCATCCCAGAGCACGCGGGCCAGAGGAGTCTGCACCAGTGAGAGGGTTGACTCGTAGCAAACAGGAAGGCAGAGACATAATTTGTGAAGAGCTTTTAGGCCGGAAAATGCAGAAACACTGTGATTCTGTAAAAAATAAAAAATAAAAAATAAAAAAAAAAGATGAGATCAGGATCCAGACTTTGCATGTGAGAGAGGATGTTGCAGGTCAGGGGAATTAAAGCCTTACCATAGTAGTGCCTTTATTGTTTTACAGCTGGATTAGCAGTTGAAACAAGAAGCCCAAATGTCAGCAGTTGTGTTGTTAAACCACACTGTGAGGATGAGGTCTCTCTCCCTCGTGTACCGCAGCTCACGTAACACCAAGCAGTTGTCTCAGGGCTGAGTGTGAGGACGGGATGGGAGGCAGCTCCTTCAGGTGTCAGGTTAAGGAACGAGTGGAATGGAGGCATGTGCTTTCCAGTCTTGCTGAAGTTTACGTTGAAAACCCTTCCAGTTCCATTGTTCGGTAAAGTTCTGGTTTCTGTTTTCTTTAATACTCGCAGGATTTGCGCCGTGGGGGTGTTTGGACTTGAATGCAATTCTGCACTCAGATAGGAGCTTCTCCTAATGTGTCCCTGCTGACTTGAGTAGTCCAGTTCTGTGGAAGTTAGTAATCTCACCCTGATGAGGAGACAAGATGTATCTGGATTCTGGAAACTTGGAAGGATTTCCAGATCTTCTAGTTCAAATATGAGATTCAAAATGACACGTTAGAAATATTTGCTGTCTATTGAGCTGCTGTTAGGAGAAAGCTGAGTATTACTCAGAATGAACATGAAGTCTAGTTACTTCTTAACTAGATTTTCTTCCTTTTTATAATAATAATAATAGGTACTCCGAGTGAATTTGTTGCTTAAGAGATGGATTAATTGCCCTGGTGTGAGTCAGCAATGGGAGAAAAGCAGTACAGGCTGGAGCTGGAAGCATCTGGAGGTGGAAGACCTGTAAAAGGGGTAATCAAATTAATTTCTGTGCTTGTCCAGCCTTAGTTTTCAAAATGTCCTACCAGAAAGGAGGCAGCTGGTGATGTTGATGTCTTTAGTTTACATACCTGGTATATAGGAAATGGGGATAAACCACTGTCATTTTTTACAGCAGTTGCTCTCATAGCCCCACGTAGCCTGGTAACCCCAAGATGCAAGTGTCTGTGTCCCCTTGTCAGCCCTTTCAGCCATTCAGTTGCAGTGCAGTTTGCCTTAACTGTCAGGGAAACTGCGATAGGTTGAACTGTGAGTTAGCCAAGGGATACACTACTTACATAAGTAATGAGAGCATTTGGGATCGCTGTTCAAAATACGTTTTGTGTAATCATAACATCATAAAACCTCCTGACAATCTGTGAGGTAATAAGGGTAACGTGAAACTAACAGCAGCTTAGAACATTCAACAGGAGAATAGTAACTCTTGAAGGAATAATGTTTACTTTAAAGATAAATGCAACTATTAAGAAGTAATTCCAGATGTGTGGTTATGGCAGAATCTTAGTGATTAGTCTTAGCCCGTATAGAGGATTACAGTTTTGCACTTGAAAGTAGCCAATGAATTTTTTAAAAATGAATTCATTCTTCAGATGGTCTGAATAAAACTATTTTGTATTATCTGAGAAACAAACAGAGCAGAATCTACTTTATTTATGAAAATAAATACAGGAGGTCTGACCCTTGGCTATTGTCTTTGAAAACTATCTGAGAAAAAGCTTTTCTGGTAGCTGGATCTTTCTTGAAGTCATTTATTCTTTTTTGAAGATAACGCCAAGCCTTGCACGCCCAAATTATGCAATCTATATTAAAGAATGCTTTGAAATGAAATGGTTTCATCTCTGTACTCTCGTAAGATCATCTGGTGTTGTGTCAACTCAGCAGACGCAACAGTGTGTTATAGTTCAACGGTGAAGACAGAAGACTTCAGTTACAAAATCTTTTTGCATCATGACAGGTCTGTGCCGAGTGCTTTGGGGACTGGAGTAATTGCATGCTCCTTATTAGTTCACCTATCCCTGTAATTACCTGCTAAAGTTTCCAAGGCCTTGGTGCATACAATGTGGTCACGTAGGTTTAGGAGGACACGGACAAAGTGGGAAATCCTAGTGCATATTTTCTGCTTTCGTGCTCTGTGTAGAGGCTGTTTAGAGTGTCTATCTGAATTGTAATGAAGTTGGGACCAGCCATTTCTGGAATGCCTGGTTATTTTTTGTCTTTGTATTCTGATGGTGGGTTGGTTTGGAGTCTTCCCTATTAAGACTGCTCAGGATATTGGCAGCTGAAAGTCCTGTTACATTTGATCTCCATAGAAAACACTGTTCCTTTATTAGGTTGGTATTCCAACTTAAAGCCAGGCTGGGATTTTTAAATTACAGAAGTTGTAAGTAAGCTGGAGTGCAGGCTTTCTTCTGTCCACGTGCTTCCAGCCTGCAGTATGTATTCCATAATGATTTCCTACAAGGGTGTTAGTAGGCACTTTTCACATGAGTGGAGAGTGCTGCAGTAAGCTAATGGTAAACAGTGCAGCCCCTCTTGCTTTGTGCTGACTGATCTCTGTTGAGATCATCAGGCAGTGGAAGTGTAACCAAATAAATTAGAGCAGTTCAGTGCAAGTAACACGTCAGGCTTAAAAAACGTATGGATGCATATGAGTAATACATATATATGTTACATGGGCATAACTTTTCACCATATGTCTTTCAAGTGCAGAGCTAGTTTTGTGGTGTCAGATCACATATGAGGTTATTATTAGTGAACCTGGCTCCATCAAGAGCTCCAGAAAAAAGTTTTTCCCTGTAGGGCAGCTACAGACAGTGGCGGTGTTTCCATCTGTCAAATAGGCCATCCGTAACTTAAAAACAGAACTTGGTATTTCAGCTCAGCCCAACTGCAGGAGTTGCAGTTCAGCAGTGTGGAGGTTTCTGCCAGAGCTTGTGTTTGGCTCCTCATGCTGCTCCCTGCGGCACTGGGCCTTGGGCTGGACCACAGCTGCCACAGGACTCCTAAGAGGAACAGTTTTCGGCAGGAACTTAGGGCTGTGGTGGCACGTTATGTCCTTGGCTTTACTTTGGAAGAATGCCTGGTGGTTTATTTCATTTAGAATTCAGTTGTGGTATCTTCCTCTCATCATTGAAGGGCTTTGCTGCAAGGTACTTATTTCTATCAGCGCACTGCATGTCTTCCACACCTCCTTGCTGTGGCTGTTTGTTCAGTTGGCATCTGAGAGAAGAGAGCTAGTGGAAACAGATATTACTTTTAATATAACAGTTTTACAGGGCCAGCACAAAAATGCAAGTTTTCTAACCCTGTAGGTGTGGGTAACAGGCCCGTTTCGTTGCTCAGTTTACCTTTATTAAGTTGGAAGGTAGACCTAAAGGCCACGTGGTCCAATTCCCCTGCACTGAGCAGGGACATCCACAGCTCTACCAGTGCTCAGAGCCCTGTCTGGCCTGACCTTGGCTGTCTGCAGGGATGGGGCACCTCCATCTCTTTGGGCAGCCTGTGCCACTGACTTTACTTGTGCCGGTGCCTTATTGTCAAAAACTTCTTCCTTATGCCCAGTCTAAATCTCCCCTCTTTTAGTTATAAACCGTTTCCCCTTGTCCTATCATGCAAGTCCCTCTAAAGACTCTGTCCCCTTCCTTCTTACAGCCCCTTCAGATACTGAAGGCCACTCTCAGGTCTCCAGGTCCTTCCATTCTCCAGGCTGCCCAGCCCAGCTCTCTCAGCCTGTCAGTGGCCTGCAGCATCTCTACTGAACTAGCACGTGGCTGCTCCCAGTTTTTAGGGCCACTGCTTTTATTTTTGTGGTTTGAGCTGCTGCTTTTTCAGGGCACATCGCCTCCTCCGTCGAGTGATTATGGATGCAGACGGTTGGAAAGGCTGGGCCCGGCGCTACGAAACAGCCTGACTCTGCTCGTTGTTTATAGCAGGGTTACTGCACGGGTTTAATTGGAATTAACCCTGATTTCTGCCTGCGTGCAGGAATCAATGGGAGGCTTTTGTCCAAGCTGGAGGCTGGATCGGGATCAGCGCGCGAGCGCCGTGCAGAAAAACGCCTGGTGCCGGTGGGTCTCATCCCGTCCCCTTTCTCGCTCCATCCCTTTGTTTACGAGCGGCGGCCCAATCCCGTCGCAGCCGTTCAGCCCGCAAAGAGCCCGCGGTCACGGCTGTGCTGGAAGGTGTCGGGCCGGCAGGGGGCAGCACGTCGCCGCCTCCTCGGGCCGCCGCCCCTGGCTCCGCGCCCGCCTCTGCGGGGCCTCCGCAGCGCGCTCGGGCCGCCGCCACCTGCCGCCGCCGGGCGCGTCGGGGAGGGCGGGGCGGGGTGGGGCGGGGGGAAGCGGCGCGGTCCGCCATGGTGATGGCGCTGCGCGGGAAGCGCGAGGCCTGGCTCCGCGCTGAGACGAAAGGTGCGGCGTCGATGCAGCGCCGTGCCGTGACCCGCTGTCTGCGCGGCTACTTTAAACATCGCAGGGGCAACGGCGGGAGTGAGAGCAGAAGGAAATAAACAGCTTAGCGGCCATTTATAGCATCCCTGCTCTTCCCCTAGAGGAGGTGTTAGGCCGTCTTATACCTGCACTGCGGATGAGCACGTGCACATTCCAGTCAGAAAGCGGCGAGAGCGTGCCAGCACGGCCTGCTGCACGGAGCAGCTCGTGTGCGAGCTGTGCTGCTCGGGGGTCTGAGCCTGCTGTGTGTGTGGCGGGCCGGCTGAGGTCGTGCATGCATTGCTAGGAGCAGACACACAGTGCAAGAAACGTTGCTTCAGGTCTGTGTTAAAAGGCTTCTGCTGGTCAAATGCTTATGCAGCTACAGTGACCCGAAAGGAGGCTGTGTGAGGCGGGGTCGGCCTCTACTCCCAGGGGACGGCCATAGGACGAGAGGGGATGGCCTCACGTTGTGCCAGGGGAGGTTCGGGTTGGCTGCTAGGAACAATTCCTTCTGCAGAAGTGATTCTGCACTGACACAGCTGCCCAGGGAGCGGTGGGGTCACCGGGAGGAGTCCCAGAGCCGTGGGGATGTGGCACTGAGGGACATGGGCTGGGGGTTGGATTGGATGATCCCAGAGGTGAGATTTTTTCCACCTTTATGATTCTGTGATTCTTAAGCATTTAGATTTATTATTTTTTTTAATCAGAATTTTCACCGTTTTGTTAAAGTGTTGGGGTTTTCTTTGCACTTCAGGATTTTGTTAGCAGACTTGCTTGTGTGACCATATGCTTCAGCCAACAGTGATGGATCTATAAAAGACAGGCTGCTCTTGGAAATGGCGACTATGAAAGTGTCTTACTGCACCATTCAGTGTATGTTCCACTTCCATTGTGTGGAGTCCAACATGACAGTTTTGCAAATGTCTATGCATAGAATCACAGAATTCTTGAAAGGGTCCCTCAAAAGCCATTTGCTCCAACTCCCCTGCAACGATCAGGGTCACCTACACCTCCATCAGTGCTCAGAGCCCCATCCAGCCTGATTTTGAATGTCTTCAAGGATGGGGCCTGCACAGCATCTCTTCAATCTCTTGAAGTTTTGCTTTTATCAATAAGCAATAAGAACATTACGACTTACTTCCAGCGTATGTTATCTAAATCCATCACACTATTTACTTTTGTTTTCCAGAGGATTTTAAGAAGAATCTGATGCTGAGAATAGATTAAGAGGACTCAGGATGACGACAACAGTAGCGACAGATTACGACAACATTGAAATCCAGCAGCAGTACAGTGATGTCAACAACCGCTGGGATGTCGATGACTGGGACAATGAGAATAGTTCTGCTCGACTGTTTGAGCGCTCTCGCATCAAGGCCCTCGCTGGTAAGTGCTCATCACAGAGGCGAAACTCTGATATACTGTATGCAAGTGGTAGTGCAGGATAGTCTGTCTTCAGTGCTGTGCCCTGTTGGTAAACTAGAGCTGAAATTTTCCTGAGGACAAGTGCAGTTTGACTGAAAGATTTTTGATATTTATTCCTTCCATTGACATCAGTAGGACGTGATGGTCTTACATTGTTTTTGAGGTTGTGCTCATATATGATGTCTCATTGAAAAAAAAATAAAAATACTAGAATCTTGTTTAATCTGTTCCTGAAACTACTCTGCTAGATTTTGCTGGCTGGTAAGTGCAGTATATGTAGTTGGAAGTATAACATTTCCAGTATTCTCTGAAGGTTCACATAGATAGCCAGCTGTTTGATTCTGAATGGGCCCTTCAGAGGTGTTGGTGTTCTTTCAGTCAGACCAGGTGACTGCAGTGATACGACATAATTAACACTGATTTTCTCTGGCAACAAATGACAACAGTGCATACCCTAATATAAGTTTCTGGGTATCAAAATTCCTGATGGATAAGATACCAGTAACTATTCCATCTTCCTATTAACTTCCCAAATAAATTGCTTGAAATGTCAATTCCAACCGATATCATTTAGTTTTTTGGAAGATGTATGTGCTTTTTTTATGTTATAAATAAGCCCTTCTTTGTGTAAGAAATTCCTGGCACTTTTGAAATCTGATTTCACTGTAGTATTATATTTATAATATATTAATTATTAATATTTAGAGTATTTCACTATAGTTATATATTTAGAATTTTGAATTAGTAGCGTAATGCACATTTTATTACTCTCAGATATATACTCTCAGATATCAGATATTAAATGTTTGGGCTGTGTGTTTACATTGTTTTGGTTGCTTGTCTGTGATTGGAAATGACATCAGTTTGCAAGAAAAGAAAACCTGAAGGATAACAAAATTCTGCTTCAAAATATCTCCATTTAGAGATGTTCAGAGCATCGCACCTGTCCTGAAATGGAGGAATGTGGGAGTTGGTGATGGTTGTTATTTAGTAACTGAAGCTGAAGCTATGATTTTTTTCCCCCAAGAAGCAGAGCTTCTGTAGTATGTGCTGTCATCTACTGAGTTACTCTCACGAGCAGAGAAATTAAATTTGAGCGGGTCTGCTTTTCCTTAAAACATCAGACTATTGCGTATTGAGGTTGTACATTAACCAAATTTGTTTATGCAGCAAGGAGATTATGTCATGTCCTCTCAGCTCTGAGGCATTGCCCTGCAAAGCAATTTTTATGCATTCTGTAAATGATTTCCTGACTCTCATGGTAGTGTGCCCACATTCCTGACCTCTGAACAAAATGCCTCGGTGGTGTGTGGGGCATACTGTAAGCATGGAAAGCGGCTCAAAATCTGCTGAGCTTTCCACTGCTGAAATTCTAGTTACAGAGTCTGTTTTAAACTCAACATTTTATAACAAGTTGAAGCAGGTTTATTAAGTTTGCTGTACTGAGACAAAGGTATCATGTGTTTAATCTGTGATTCCAATGAGACTGTCTGAAGCGTGGCGTACCCTTTCTCGTGTTCTTGCCAGCTGTGGGAATGCATTAGATGCAGAACACCTTTGTGTGCCAGGCTCAGGGCAGGATCAAATTTGGAGCTGAGTAACAGGGAAATGAAATAGTTCGTGCAGGTGGGCAAAGAGCAGATCGTGTAACCCTTGTTGAGGAAGTATCTGTATCAGCTTAATGGAACTGCTTGGGTGTGTGTTAGTTAGGCTTTCCTATCTTAAGAGGACTTGTTAAATACACAGCAGCTCATCACAGTGTGAATTTGCAGTTACAGGTAAAATGCAAGGCTTGGGATGGGGCTGTGCATAGTGGGGTCAGAAGTATCCTGATAGATTTTTATGAGGGGAGACTGGTGTAAACTAGCCTAAAACAAGAATCTTGACCTGAGTTTTGTAGTGTGACCTCGACTCAGGATAAACTGTGTTTCACTCCTGCAACGTTAGCAGGTGTGGGCTGTATTATGTTCTTGGTGTGTGGAAGTGCTTTGGTAGGAATCTCACTCACAGGATTCAGGCCCCACATCTTGCTCTTACTGCTGTCTGTTGTTGCACTTAATTTTACAGCAAGCAAAGCTTCCTACCTGAGTAATGAATAATAAAGATGAAACTCTTACTTCAGGAGGTAATGCAAGGAAAGTACTTGAATTATTTAGTCAGCCTAGAACAAATACCAATTTCAAAGCAAATAATTTTGCTGAAGATTTGATTCAGAGCTATATATAACCATTGTCCTAGAGTATGATGCATTTTCTGTTTTATAACTTTATGCACGACTGTTTCAGTTTGATATGCTTCCTGCCTGCAGTTCTCTACCCTTAGTGTTGATAATACTGCTGCCAAAACATGCAGCATACTGCACTGCTGCAGCACTGCTTGAAATCCTAATGATGATGCAGGGAGAGAGGAATGAGGATGGGGTTGTGCTGCACGTTGCAGGTTGCAGTTACAGACTAAGCCGTGTTACTTCTTGCACCTTTCAACGTATGTCTTCTGGTGGATAATCAGAAGACCTGAATTTCCTTGTGTCTCCCCAGAAGGGCAGGTGCTTCCATGTTGTAAGCACTGGGGAATTGACTCTCGGCCTGGAGCTGGGATACTAATTATTTTTCTCACTGTAGTCTTTGACCCTTTGAGACCGACTCCTTTTGAGGTGTCTTGTAATTCAGCTGCCTGTCACTGGATCAGACACAGTAATCACTGCGTGAAAGCCTGGGCTTGTCTGTGCCGTCATTTCTTTAATGGGCAGATTTCACCACTGAGGCAGAAGTGGTCATGCACCATCTGCAGGGCCCAGAGTCTCTGAAGAACAACCAACTCCAGTCTGACTTAAAAGGACGGTGGTTCTTTTTATGTCACCAGCATCATCCAACACCCTGAGTCCCAAGGCAGCCATGTGAGACTGGCTATCTTCCGACAACAGCAGAGGTTTCTTTCCAGAGGTTATTCTTTCCAGAATTGACTGCCTGGTGGTGTCCAGCTCTTTCTTTTAGTATGTCTTCTTCTCCTCTGATGAGGCAAATCAAAGAAACGTCCCTGTCGTGCGTGTTCTGAAGCACACATGTAGCATTATCTCCTTATCCTAGTATAAGAGGTTTCAAAATAAAAAGCTCTTTATTCCCCCATTGATAAGATGCAGAGTGTAACTGCCACAAGCATTATATGCTGCCTGACTATTGACTACGTATTCAATGTGAAATTTTTTTGTTAGTGCTTTAGTTTAGTAATGCTTCTGTCCACATTCTTCATCAAGCTGTGAAATGCCTTTTCTGTAAAGCTTCCATCTTGTATTGATTCTAGTCTGCTGTAATTCAAATGAAACTTCCTTTACCTTAAAGGCCAAGGATGGAGAGCAGGTAAGCAAGAAGTGCGTTCTGAGCCAGAACTTGATATTCTGTTTGGCCCCATCTTCTAGCAGGATGGTGAAATATTTAAAGAGCAGTGCAGGAGATGGTGGTCAGAATAATCGATGGTCAGAACAATGTGTTGGAGAAAAGCTTAGTTAAAGCAGGTAGGATAAATAGTGATAGAGAAGCATTAATATCAGCACAGCAGCTAACTGATATTATCAAAGAGGTCTGTACACTGCGAATACCATAATGCTAATGATGGATTCTGTTTAAAACAAAGAAAATTGCCTTGGAATTCAGCTTTCAATCAGAATTCAGATTTGAAGATATACAACCAGATTGATTGCCATTCACATTGAACTCACTCACTGTGCAACCAATATGGGAGAAGGGTAACTGATCCCTACTTTGTAAATTAAGAAACCCTACTGTAGGAAATCGTCTTTCACCTGTCCTTGTTCTCTTGGTTCTTCAGAAGGTCTTGCTGGAAGACCAGGTAATTCTACCTGCTCTGTAGAAGCCAAAAAGATATCATGTTTGTGCAAAATTCTTCATTCACAAACCTCAGGTGTTGGGTTTCGGCCATCAAGGACCATTAGCTAACAAGATTTGCTGTGCAGCACCTTGGCTCTCAGAGCTCTTAGGAAAGCCTATAGAAGCTGTTCAGTTGTTCAGCAGAATTTTTCACACTTCTTCTGGAGCTGTGAGATTCAGGTGTGCCGTGCTCACCATCACAGATGATTTCAGGCAGTTTAAGAATTGCCCTCCAAAACTTTCCCTTTCTTCAGTTAGCTAATTCAATATTAAAAAAAGTCTTCACTTTTCTGCTTTTCATTTGTATTGTCATCTGTGTTCATCTGAGTGACCAGAAGGTCTGTGACTGTCTGGTATATCAGAGCTGTCTGGTACATGGATAAAAAATAGTTTCAAAGTTGATGAAATAACAGAGGCGTATCTCCTTAGGGCAGAGCAGGGGACACTGTATGTTCCTTTTACAGCTCCTAGCTTACTGTGCATAGCTCAGGGCACTTGATAATTTTGCACTTCGTGGTGTTCATGAGCCTCATAGGGGAATACAAGTAAAAAGACTGCTCTTGGAGTAGAGCTTTCCTTAGTGAGCCCTCTTATGCAGAGAAAATAGGATTGTAATTCATGCCAGCAGCTTAGATTCTCAAGAAGCAAAAAGAGAAAGCTGCTGAAATTGTTCTGAAGTTACATTGTTGAAATGTTTCCTTTATAGAATAGAGGAATACCTGTTTCTTGAGGATTAAGGAAAGGTGAATAGAAGCTGTGCTAGGTCTCACATCTGAGACCTGTTAGCCCTATCCTCAACCATTCCCCCAACAGCACCGGCGCAGAAAGTCAGCAAAAACAAAACCCCCAGAAAGGGAAGCTGCTGTGCACCCACTGCCCTGCTGTGCAGCATCTCTCTTTTAGCAGAGTTGTTACTGCTTCGACTGAGAGAAGAATTCTGCGCAGCCAGAATGAAGTTTTAGGTCTCAGGGTTTTTTTTGTTGCTTTTTGTTTTGTTTTGTTTTCAGATGAAAAGCGATGTTTTGGCTTTTAAGATAATATGTGTTTTTGTTTATTTTTTTGGCTTTGAAGGAAGGCGCATGCTGGGAATCAGCTCTTGCAATATGTTTCATAAATATCTGAGGTATCTAGCATTTGAAAATCAGCTCTCTGATTTTACTAAGGGGTATTTAAGGAAAGGGAAACCTACATCATACTGATTCCTGTCAATAGTGTGGAAAGTTGGGAGGTCAAGTCTGAAGGGCATGTGCAGGGTTCAGCTGAAACAGAAATAACCATGCAGCAATGAAACTGCAGATGCATCTCCTCAGCACGGGCCTGGATAGTACTGTTTTAGACATGGTTTTAAGTCCAGGTTTAAGCAGCCAAAGGCCCAGTACAAACTTGCTTTCAAGTAGGTGTGAAAGTGCATACTTGTAAAAATCTGATTTTGCTCAGAAGTTGATGAAATTATTTCACCAAAAGCTTTTGTAAGTGTGGACATCACCCAGTGCTTTCCTTCCGGATTTTGTCTGGAGCAGTTCCTCTGCTGGAGTTCCTAAGCTGCTGTACTTTACCAGAATCTGGAGACTCATGTTGAGAGCAGGAGTAACGTTTTTCATATTACATGTCGTGTGGACATGAAGGGGGAAAGTGTGGTGCTGCTGAAGCTGCTGTAGTTAGCATGTCACTGCAGTGCTGCCTGTGCCTACTGGTGAGCACCGTGCTTTTCTCATAAAGCAAGGAAAGCTTAGCCCATCTGTCACTGGTGATTAATGCATTTGCTCTTGAAGTTGCTTGTGGAGGATTTTTCTGAAACAAATCACAAAAAAAAAAAACCCAAACAACCCAACAGATAATCAATAATATTTTGTTCGTAGCACTTTAATTTTAAAGATCATGAATAGACCAATTTCAGCCTGTGAAGGCATCATTTTGTCCACGCAACATAAAATTACTTTCAAGTGAACAACGTGATTCAGTGATATCCCATCAAAAATGTAATCAAGTATAAGGACCATTTGTATCTCACTGCTGTAGTAATACGATTTTGGTATCCGTTCTGCATAGTTTGAAGTTTTCTTCTCTCTCTGAATCAATGGGTAGTGTACAAACAGTGTGGAGATATTAACCAGATCTTTGCAAACTGACCAGGTACCAGATCCATGGGCCAGTGGAGCTGCCTGAGCGTGGAGCTAGGCTTGTGGAGAAAGTTGTGCTGAGTGTAATTTGTGAATTATCTGGAATCATACATGCTTGTCTACTTGATGAATGGTATTTGTGATTGCATGGTAACAGAGTGATGCATGAAACTGATTGCATCCTTGTGAATAACTGATCCAGCAGACCTTGCTCAGGCAGAACGAGTGGAACTGGAAAATGGGCGTTGAGCTGCTTAGGGCTGGGGGTGGAAAAGGAGCACTTGCTGGCAGCCTCACAGTGTGGAAAGTCTGACAGCTGCAATCATTTTACATCTCTGATTACATTCTTTCAAGACTAGGCAATATCCAGTCAGAGATGCACTCGGGAGAACCTAGCATCTCGCCGGTGAATGAGGCTGTTCTGACTGATCTCTGAATCCCAGTAAGTCCTTGGGCGAGAGCACAGGTGGTACAGTTTCTTGTGGACATCTGCAGATGTATGCCAGACATGTATTCACAGAAGTCTGACTCTGTGCTAAGGTCAGCAATGCAGTAATTTGGCAAAATAAGGTAGAAGAACATTTTTGTAGTAAATGTAGGACATCTGACAAAGTACTGCAGTTGAGAAGTGATGAAATAATAAAAAGCCGTCTGGACTTAGAGGAAGAGGAAACCTGATGTATGTATGCTGTGTGTGTTCATATGCATATCTACTTTTAGGATCTTACCAATGAAATACCTGTGAGGGTAATCCTGAAAGCATGGGTAAATCTGCTCTGTCATACCTTGGTGTTGGACTCGTGGTCTCTGTGCTAACCTTCATGCTGTGCTTCCTTACATGCACTGATTTCTAGGTGTGTTGCTTAACTCCCACACTGGCACGGTACAGCTCTCTCCTGTCTGTTGTAGTTTTCATCATCCATTCATCACCACAGCATTGGGAAAGAGTAAAAGCACCAGGGGATTTGCTTTTGGCTGCTTGCAGAGATGGGATGAGTGAGATGCAGCGTTCTGCGTCAACATCCAATGAGCAGGGAAAGGCAGGGTAGGCTTTGTGGAATCAAACGCTGCTTAAAGAGAGGAAGCAGCCTCACTGTGAGATGCATTCTCCATAGTGAGAGCTGAGCCAGGAGCAATCACAGAGCTGGGGCAGAGGTTGGTGGTTTGTCAGTTGGTACAGATTGGCATTTTCCTGCTGGCTTCTGTGAGACCACACTGACTTCCATCAGCTGGGAATCTAACCCATAATAGCCACCATAGGAAACCTGATCATTATAGTCTTTATAGTCTTAATCTTTGCTGTTGGAATCAATGCTTTGGAGATACTTAATACAGAGAAACCACGGGGTAACTGTTAACGACCCTTCACTGAACTAATGTGATTGTTCTGTTTATTTTGCTGCATCGTCTTATTGGAAAGGATTTCTCTCTTAAAGAAATTGTGTGCCAATCATGGCCATGTCACTTCTTTAATTTGTGATTTTAGTAGGGATGAGCTTGGTTGTGGATGCACTTCAGAAATGAGTCATGAATCTTCAATGTAATAGATGTCTTTCCACAAAAGATGTGTATGCAGAAAAGCGTGTTCTTGTCTTACATCCTCAGCATCTAACTAGCAATGTCTCTGTGTTTATTTTATTTATTCAGCCAAATCTGCAATGTGCCGTGCATTTTTCCTTCTATTTGTTGCTTGGATACTGCATGAAAGCACTCCCTGAAGTATAAATAATGTCTAGCAGAGCATGCTGCAAAGCAAAATGCAGTACAGGATTAAAAGATGTTTACTAATTTCTGTTAACCTTGGAGTTCTTCTAATGGAGAAAGATTAGTGATGAAATCATCCCCTCGGATCAGAGCTTTGATTCATATCTTGAGGTAATATCCTGGAGAGATATAAACCCAGATTGCCTTGATGGGAAGAGGCAGAATGAATAGGAACAGAGGCAGAGACTGGACTAGCACAGAGGATGAAAATTTGCTTCTGAGTGGCACTTTTTCAGCTTGTAGCATTCTTCCTATTAGCTTTGATCTCTTTCAGTGTGCAGTGCCAACACTTTTTTCTCCCCCCAATCACTTTGTATCTATATGTTGCACAATGTGGATTTTTTAAAATTCTGTTTTACTTTCTTTAAATGTTATTAAGCCTTTGGGGTGGATGTATGTTGTGCACAGCAGCTCTTGTACATGTGGGAGAATGAAACGTGGCTTGTGGAATAATAACATTCTGTCAGACAATTAGTATTTAGTCAGTTGATCATGAAACTTTTTTTCTTTGCAATGACAGGCAGTCGCCAGATGATGAAATGTGGGTGAGATTTGCTGTTGAAAGAAGTGTTTCATTTGTGTTGACTCTAGAAACAAAGCTTTCAGCTTGTAGTTCTGCATCTGGGATTAAAAACAAACAACACCAACAAGAACACAACTTCCAAACTTTTTTTCTAACATCTCTCTGTTTTCTCCCCAGTTTATTTTGAAAGAACTATAGGAACAGCTCATGCCCGTACCTATGCTGTTCTGGAGCTTTGTTGCTTAGGTATAAGAGGAGCTCAGGTTCTTTATGGAGCTCAGTTAGGTTCAGAGGTTTCTAGTTTAGAGGCTCGAGTTTCTCCGGTTATGGAACAGGCAGAGCAGAAAGGTGCCTTCTTATTTCTTTCCCCTGAACTTATCACCTACGAAGTGGCTGTTCACCATTAGGATATATTTACAAGCATTAATACAGCCTCCCTGCTTTCCCTACTATATATGGGAAGCAGGGGAAATGGTAGAAATAAATCATCTGGCTTATGGAGATTTATAAAGATCAGTGTGTCCTGCTTATTGTTTTCACCCTGTTTTCATTTGGCTCAGTAGCTACAGAAGATTGAATTTGCATGCCCGAGTGATTATGGTGCAGCAACAGTGCATCTCCTCCTCTGTTCGTGGTCTAATTCTGGGGGGAAAAAAAAAGAAAACAGGACAAGTGGAAGAAAAGATCAAGGAGCGGTGAAACACTTTCTTCTCCCTACATATAAACGTGGGTGCAATTCAGTCAGAGAAGGAGAGGGGTTGAGGATTGAGGAGAGGCAATAGAAACATCACCTTTTAAAATAGCATGCTGAAGCTTCTTCTCTGGAATCAAATCAAGAAGTGCTTTCACACCAAAATTTCAGAGAAAATGAGTATCTTAACTGCATGATTGTGTGCCATGCTTGATTTTAATAGGCTTTTTAGAAGAGTTATTCGTCTAAGTCAGATAGCAAACTGAGTGCATTCTGTGGGCCAAGGAAAACCTGTAAGTGTCATTTTTGGGGTACTTCAGGGGTTCTTCCCTGCTTTGATATGGGAAGCAATACAACTCAGAAAAAGCCATTTAGTCTGGAATACACACCAAGAGAAGCCACCGTCTTTTCCAGACACGAAATACTAGAATAGCTCTTCTCTGCAGGCTTTTCTGGCAAGTGTTCCACTGCTGCGCTTAGCAAGGACACGCTCTTGCAAAAGTCATGTCAACTTTCCTGTTCATCTGGGAGTTGTGAAAACTGTTCACGCTGAAACTCGAAACCAGGTGGAACTGACCCAGTTTCAGTAGCAGGTTGACATTATGGGCAGATCCGTCAGTTTTCCCGAAGGGTTTGAGCCGCCTTTGTCACCGCATGCAGGTTCATCCTGAGCCCAGGTCTGTGCCAGGGGCCAGAGCTGAGCTGCTGCAGGCCTACCGGGCCTGGCCGGAGGGAAGTGTGTGCAGGTCCTTTAGTGACAACAGTCTCTGCGGTCTCCTGCTTTTCAGTCTGCCCCTTTCCCTTCCATTGCGATGCCCTTGGCTCTCCCAGACGTATCAGGAAGGCACTTTGAGGAAGATTCTGTTTGCCACTGACCTAAAACTCCCTTTAAACAGAAGAATTAAGTTGCAGTTCTGACATGGAAGCATTACGGACGAGAAGCTCTGTTTAGTTTGTGTTCAGTTGACCTTCTGAGATAGTTGCCAAGTGTCCCAGGGAATGGCGAGTTGGTAAGAGGAGCAGACCTGCTCTGCCTGTACCTGCAGTGGTACAAAATGAAGTTGGCACAGCGACTCGTGCTCTGTGTGTGGGCTGCTCCTCTGCGTTCCAGCAGCTTGTGTGTGAACTGCAGGGAAGGCAGCTAACTCCTCAGGATTTTTCTTATGCAAATTGTCAAATGTGATAAAAATAAGTATTTCCAGAACAATCCACGGCGAAAAAAAAATAATATCTTTTTTTACTGGACCTATTGCTTATGTAAGGAGAGATTCTCCTTTTACTGTGCAGTCTGAGGTATTGGCAAGAGGAGTGAAGAAAGGCAAATGTGATGGGAGTTTTCAGTTCTTAACTGTGGCCTTAGAGGTGCTGTGTAAGAACTTCAGCCCCTCGCAAGAGAGAATCAAATGTTAGATAGATTTTGTGGCATTTTAGATTAATAAATCATCCTTTTTATCTTGCAATATTTTTTCTAGTTAGTCGTCACACAGAGAATTTAGAAGAGCAAATAAGAGTAAGAAGGAAAGACGGGGGTGATGATTAACCAGATTTGTAATTATTGTAAGCTCTGGTGTGCACTCTGCTTTCCATTAGAAAGATAATTGTCTTTCGTGAAGTTGTAAAATCACATCTTTGTTTCAGAACACAACAGTATAAAGCTTGCATTTGTTTTATAGTACCCAGGGAACATTTTGTGAATTACCTTCTTGGTTTTTCACATCTGCAATAAATGAATGTATTTTGTGGGTGGGCCTGTTTGGATATTGTGTCCACCGCAAACATAGCCTTCACTGTCAACCCCGTAAAGCCAGCCAGTACTGGCTGACTTTATTGGTGGAAAACAGCACAGAGTGATGGCTGGCTGAGGTTATCAGGCAATTTCTAGCGACGTGCTGCCAACCCAGCAGTTATTTTCTGCAGAAGAGTTATGAACTGGATCCTTAGCCTCGAAATCAGAATTTTTTGTCTGTACTTCTTTTGAGAATATGTTAAAGGTTTGGGTTTTCTTTTGGCTGAGAAAAGTGGTGGTTTGGTTAAACCTTAGAAACATTGATAGAGATTTGAGTGGCAATTTTGCCAGATTTAATGTCAGTTATTTTCCATAGAATTGCTTTGTGATAAAAGTAACAATTCAGCAGCAGTTCTGTATAAAAACGGATCCTGGGTCAGATCCTTTTTGTTCTGGGGAAAGCACCTGCCTCCAGATGTTGCTTCTACATTCCTGTTACTGCAATCAACCTCTTGTTCTCCTTGAGGCTTTGCAAAGCTCTAATCACATCAACTAAGTCACACTTTGCATTACTGCATGTATTTATGGCTAAGTGGATAATCACTTGTGCTTTTATTTAATAACTCCTAACGAGTGCACAAGTTATGCAGGCCATCATTACCAGTCGTGCACCACGGGAGAGGTACAATTCAAAGAATACAAGCAGAAACTTGTATTTCAGAGCTGTAAGAGGAAGGTGGGAGCAGAATTTAAGAAAAGCAATCCCTGCTTGATTACTAGAAGTTAACACATGATTTCCCCCTTAGTTTTCTCCAACACTGCAATCAGTGATGAATTGCACCGTGGACAATTTCAAGCTGGGTTGATTTGATAAGCAATGGCCCGAGTGTGACTTAAGTTATCCTATTTATGGCCTTTAAAGTATTAATTCCACTCCATAACAAATAATCTAATTAGCATTGTCAAGGGCTTAGTCAAAGAGAAGAAAGAGAATGAGTGAAAACTAGGTATACAAAAGGGCCTTGTGCATGTGAGAACCTTGTAATTGATTTGAGTGCTTTGCTACAGACAGCAGTAAACTGGTCGCAGGGTCACTAATTTGGAATCAACAGCAAATGACTGTATTAGGTCTGATGTTACCCAAATAAAAATGGGCCCGTTTTTAAGAAATTGCTACCTACAGTTGTGTAGAGTTTCACAAATACAGGCAGGTCCCCATTTCGCTTTGCTCTTCTACTGAATTAATACCAACCTGTTCAGTGGAGCCTTCAGAATGTCCACAGGAGGCCCAGCAGAGCGTAAGTAACGCTCTGGCAGATGAGTCGGCAGCACCCGGTGATTGGGGCCATCCCAAGGAGCTGATATCATCATTAATGAAGTCTGTCACATCTGTTGCTTGGGCACCTGTTGTTTAGCCCACATGCCAACCTGGATGGTAAATAAAATGAGGTCAGAATTTCACAGTGACTGATGCTGAATTCTCCATAGCATCCTAGCATCCTTGTGTCAGATCTTGAAGAAAATATACTCAGTTCCAGCACAAATTCTTCCCTTTTCCTTTAGCTTTTCCTTTGTTTGTGGTATAGCTTACACTGCTTATCCTTGCTTCAGTTCCTTCACTTTTTCATGTAGCACTGTGTGCAGGCCAGAACTGGGGGAAGGAACAAAAATGCTCAAAATCCAACTTTTGTTCAGTATTTCTTGGGAATTGTAGGCTTACCACATCGAGCTGTCCCACAGGGGATGGTCTGAGGAGTGAATTCATGCATGTGTTGTTAATGTTTTACGGCAGGGTGGGGAATGTCGCTCTGTGTTTTATATGGGTCAAAGCCAGGTGACTGTTTTTAGTTTTTAATGTTTCATTTTTTGTAATATTTTATTTTTCAATATTTCTGATAATGGCCATGTGCTTTGTTGTGTCCCCTGCCAAAGGCGCTGGGGAAGCTTTCAGCTGGGGAAGAGCTTCTGGCTCCTGATTTATGGCCTTAATGATGTTAAAAACACTCCATCTCTCCTGTCACTCTCTTGGACCTTATGGCTGCTTCACATAGCAACACCTGTTTGCTCAAGGTGGGACAGCAGTGAGCCGATACACCTGCAGGTAGGACCTGGCTGCCTGCCTGCTCTCGAAGGGAAGGGTTTCCTTTAATTATGACATAGGTCAGACATTGCAGGCAAAACTGCCATTGGTAGAAAGCTGCAGGAAAAAAATTGCAGCCGAAATGAGCCTGTCCTCATGCCCTTGGAGCTGTGGAGGAGTCTGCAGTTGTATATGACCAGCTCTGTTTCCCCTTGTCCCCCTCCCCCCTCCTGGAAGTCAGGTGGCTGGCAGCTCTCTGCACAGCTCTGCGCTGGGGACAGCTGGCTGCACAGGGATTAGCAGGGGAAGGTTTAGCAGGAACACGGGGCTCACCGTGCCAGCACCAGCACATTGTTGTCCCTGCAGCAGCATCCTGCCTGCAGCAGCAGCGAGTACAGGTGCTTCCTCAAATCTCCTTGTGCTTATTTGGGGGCACAAGCCTGCAGCACCTCGTTCCATTGTATGGCAGTGTTCTGTCTGTAGACGGTCACTTTCTTCTCTGGGCAGCTGAATGGGCTTTGGGTAGTATTGAAAAGGTTGGAGGCCAGCTTTCAAAAAGACCAAAATGCGTTAGGCTCTACTGTGAGGCCTACTGTAGCACCAAAAGTCTCATCTAAACACAGCTATACTGTTATAGAGGGGTTCACTGAAAGATGCTGGCAGAGGCCCTTCTGCATCAATACAATAAGGAACTCTGGGATGGGAGTTAGGTTTTTGTTTTAAGCAAACCAGTGTAGTTAAAGGCTGTAAATATTTTAAGTGTATTTAATGGCCTTGGGAGCGATGTGCCAGGCACTTTCAGCAGACTGTGGATTTATTATTTTTTTGGAAACCCCAGCTTCAGCTGGGAAGTGCTGCCTTCATCCCTTCTCCCTGAATTCACGCCACTCACAGCCAGACCTCTCACTGCTTGTTCCCACTCTCCCTCCTTGTTCCCCCACTCGCCTTTCCAGCTCGCACCTCTCTGGAGCCAGGGCTGCAATCAGCCCGTGGGTGCTTTGCCCACAGAAATTGTCCTCAGAAATTACTATCTGACCAAAAACTTGTGAAACTGCAGCATCAAAACAAAGGCAACATTTTGAAACATTTAAGGAGGAGATGGAGTGGGAGGAGAAGAGAACATTGATTCAGTTGGGAAGGAATTTGGAAATGCAAGAAATGAAAAAAGAAAACGTGCGCGTGAATGTTTTAGCAGTTCTAGAAACAAATGGGCAAACGATGCAGATTTAGAATATAAATGCAGAACTGACCTTTTCATTTCACTCGTGTGTGAGTGAGGGAAGGAGCTCACGGCCCCAAGGGAAAGCTGACCCATCCTAAAGCCAACTCCAGGAGCTGCACTCCAGCAGGCAGAGCGAGCACCTGCACTCACGTGCACGGGACGTGTCAACATCTTCCACGTTGGCAACGACATGAAATTGAGCGAAAGGAACTGGCTGCTTACAGAACCCCTTCACAAAGGTTTCGTTTGTACCCAGCATGCTGGGGAGCACGTTTTTCTGAGTCCTCTCCTCGCCTGCTGCTAAATACTGAATGAGTGCTTCTGTGCGCGTGTTGCTTTTTCAAGCGAACGGTATTGAAAATAAATGAAGAGAAGTGCCCTCCTTTTCATGCGATAGTAATCTGAGACTTTTCCGTTACATGAGGCTCTCCACAGAAGCGTGTAATTCCACCAGCTTTGTTTAGGAAGACTTGTGCGGTGCAGCGGGGCGCGGGCAGCCATCCCGCACGCGGCCCTCGGCTTGGGTGCTGCCGCCGCGCCGGGCGCTTCCAGCGGAAGGAGCCTCCCCGGCGTCCCACCGCCAGCCCCGCTCTTCCCCAGCTCCACCGCCCCTTCGCCCTTGGTACAGCCTACGTTTCCTCCACCGTGTGCCGTATGGTAATCGAGTGACATCAGCCTCCGCCCGGGCGGCTGCTGATTATATTACAAACCAGCCGTAAGGTCTGAGGTGTGCGCGGCTCCTGGGAGCGCTGCTGGGACGGCTGCGCATGGCTCCGGGCTGAAACGCAAGTTCGCTTTTCTTTAGGTTAGTTTCACTGGAGCTGGGCGTTTGAAACCGAATTGAAGCGCTGTAGTGGAGCAGAGAAAAAAAAAAACAGAGCAACCACCACCAAAAAAACTCTTCCTGGTGCATTAAGTTTGAATCTGTTACAGAAAACGTGCCGCCAACCCACACCGCTGGATTTTGAACCGGAGCTGCTATTTGCTCGGGGCTCAGTGAGAGCGTTTTCTCAGGGACCGAAGCCAAACTTCAGAGGAAGCTGGGATTTACCTGGATGTGGGGTAGAGAAACCCGTGGTTTCTTTATGCTGCAGTTCATCGTATCCCTGTGTTACCTGTAAATGGAATTACAGAAATCAACCAGTATGCCTGGGCCGTTGTCCCCAGGATACGCAGCTCAGGTGCCCTATAACTATAATCAGTTAGAAGGAAGATTCAAGCAGTTACAAGGTAAGCCCGTGCTGTTTTGTGTGTTTGTTGTTGCTTTTTTCTTCCTTTTGTAAGTGTTGCTACGATATGATCCCAGTAACATGTTAGCCTGGGCTTGTTCTCCTTGCAGGGAGGCAGGAACGATACAGAGTCCAAAAACAGTGCTACAGCACAAAGCTGTGTGTGCTTTTAAGAGCCACTGTGTGACTTTTATCTCTCTGAAGGTGTCCTCGGTCTTACACAGCGGTGCAGTGCAGTCCAACTGTGAGCACTCAGCATTACAGATGAGAAGCAGCCCCGACCAAGTCAATCGGAACAATGAGAGGGAGAGTGAGGAAGTGGTCTTTCTGTTTGTTTTCGCCTTAAATGAGAGATAGTCCTAACTGTGGATATTAGTAGTGAAATCTAGGCTTTGTTTGGGTGCAGTGCAGCAGCTCTAACTGCCTGTGTACCTCCTGTAAAGAAGAAAAGGTAGCTTGACTTTTTCAAACCAAGGGTAGTTGCATCATTTCCAAACAAAATGCCTTGCTCATGTTGATAGTAGATTACTCTGAAAGCTTTTGCATACTTTAATGTTCCCAGCTTCCTTCATTTTTTACCACTTTACTTTTAGACAGAGGCAGTGTTCTGCAGTGTCTTCCCATTAAATTCTATATTTGTGTGAGAAGAGAAATCAGCTATTGCCTTTGGGGAATGGGATGTGCTTGATAGAGGCTAGGCCTCTGAGCTGGGCTGGAAACCCAGATTGCTCGTGCTGCAGTGGAGCAGGATTGTGCCCAGTGCATCTCTGCCTTGAGCACAGGAATATCAACACCACTGTTTCTGTGCAAGGCAGTTCTCAGGAATGAATGAGCTCTGGCAGTGCAGTTCAGAATCAATCAGAATTCTTAACCAAAACCAAACATCCTCCTCCTCCGTAGCCATGTGACTGTAAATAATCCCGGAGCAGCCCAAGCACAGTGAAGTTCATCCCTTCTGAGCATGTTTCTTATTTCACGCTGATCTGTACCACAAGTGTGGTCCTGTGGTTCCTGTTGGAGAAGGAGGAAGAGCCTTGGTTAGCTTGAAGAATGTTCCCAGTTGTTGGCTTAAGGAGGGAGGCAAGAAAATCTTTCATTCATAGTACTTTGTTTATCTTGTAAACTGGCTCACAGTAATGGCTGCGTTCTGGATGCAATAAGATAAAATGACAGCATTTTAATAGCTGATAACTGAGACATTCCTCAGGCAAGCATGGAAAGTCCAGGCTCCAAACTTACACATAAGGGAATACATACATTAGAGGCTTTATCTTGGACATCTGTCAGATCTTAGGTTGCGGTACTGCTTAAAAATGAGCGAGGTAAGCTTGCAGCACGGGGGGAGAACTAGTGGCTCCCACCTCTTTCTGTGCTGGTGAAGGTAGCAGCCAGAGGAAGGCAGATTTTATCATTTTCAGGTCACTGCTTCAGGAATCCATTATCTGCATGTTTACATGACGTTGAAAGAAGAAAGCAAACCGCAGTGTTGAAAGCACAGAAAGTGAGTTTACCCTGCAGTGGAATGCAGTGTTGACTTTGGGGGGGAAGACTGCAATACTCCTCTTAAATTTACGGCAGTTTCCTGTAACGAAGAAGATAACACGCTGTGTTCTGAAAGCATAAGGAGGGACTTTGCATTAGACCATCCCTAGCTGTTTATTCATGTTGCAGAGGGTAGACAGGCCTGACGATGATCTCCTACAGGGTGGAGCTTAAGTACAGGAAATGTTTTAAATTATGCTCTAGATACTCCATGAAATGCTAAATAACCGTGCAAAATATTTCGTGCTGCAAAGGGAGTGGCCCATCTGCTGACAAAGGTGTCTTTCCTTGGATTAATAGCTCTCTGTTTGAGGAATAGCTGAAAGCCATTATTTGGGAGTTATAGACCCTTGGAGTGACTTTTGTGTACTTGCTGGAAGCTCCAGTGAGACTGCAGGGCACTTGTGGCACTGCAGACTGCTCGGTGCCAGACCCAGCAAGGGTGAGCTGAATACGTGTATAGTACTCTTGAACTGCAGTTTTATCATCGACTGGAAGGCGTACAAGCAAATAAGATCAAGTCACTCTGATTCCTGAGGTAGAAGGTTGGGTGGGTTTGGCACGGTGTTTTGCTTAGAAGGAAAAAGAAGCTGGGAGACAACGAGTTCTGCCCCCAAATGCTAAACGAATCCTGGTAAACAAGTTAGCCTGGCAGGACAAAGGAAATTCAGATGCAAATTCAAATGACCACTTAGGCACTCTTACATTCCACCTCTGTTAAGTGCCTTGAAGTGGTGATTTTTATGGAAACTTAAGAAACTTGGCTGCGGTGACAGAGCCTTCTGAGCAGATTTTCCAGCCTGCACCTGGAGTTGCTTTGCAGAGATCCCTACTCCCATACGCTCTGGGGAGGGCAGAGAGGAAAGATGCAGCAGAAGATGCCGATACAAATGGATCTGAGGATCGAGGCTGCTTTGTGTTTAAAAAAAACCCTGAAGTCTTATGTGGAGATGATGCAAATAGTGGAGGTGCCTATTAAAGTGGCTGTGACTGGAGGAGGAAAACTAGATCATCTCCAGGACTTCTGAGCATACTTAGTCCTTGTGAAAATGTCAGTGCAGGTGTGAGAGGAAAAATGCTTTAACAAGTCCTGTTGTCTTCAGTAAGCTTTGTCAGTTCTGATTATAGTTAGTTCACCCTGTCCTGGAATGATAGGTGAGAGATGGTATCAGCGGTTGCAATCGTTTAAACCTAGGCGTGGAGTTTTGGTTCTCACGGGCAGTTGTTCAGTAAAAAGAGATCTGGAGTAGGGCTGCCATAGCTCTGCAAGTAAAGACAGGACCCCAAAGCTTGTTTGTGGAAAACGTATTGCCATGTTGCTTACGCAGGGCATGGCAGTGTAGAAATTCATCCTGTTCAGCTGAGCAATTACATGGCAGGCGTAACAGATAAGTTATAACTGTAAACCAAGACATCACCTGTGGTGCATTAACACTGCAGGATCCTGTGGCTTGGCTGGGATGTGGAGTTGCCAGGAAGAGGTTAATGCAAGTCAGGAATTTGGAAGTAGATCCCCGCAGCTGCATCACCTTCCCCAGCAAGGGCAGAGAGTGCTGGTGCTACAGGAGAGCAGCTCTCATCGCTGCACATGGACTCCTTCTCACCTAGCTAAGGGGCAGCGTGGTGTTCATCAACACTGCTGGCACTCAGCGGTGCCTTTACCAGCTCCTGTGGTGTAACTGGGAAGTTGGGTCACAGCTCTAGGAGTGTGCCAGAGGTGCAAGATTTCCTGTGGTAATTACAGATTGAAATCCTGGGGGAGGGGCGTGAGCTACATTTGTGCTCCTGATAAACCTCCAGAGGAAGGCCGGCTCCCAGTGGAGCTCTGTACTGTGCCGTGCAATATGTTCTGATGTGTCAGGTTTTTTTAATGTCGCATTTCAGATAGGAAATACCATTTCTTGTCTGCAAGAGTCTCGTCCCCGTTTCCCTGCCTATGCCCAGGGAGGATCGGGAGCTACCACTGAGATGTGACTGGTGAGCTGAAGGACCAGGCCTCGGCTGGGGCGGTGAAATCTGCTCTGCTCAGGATCCTCCGGAGTTATGTGGGTGCCCTTTGAAAAGACACTTTCAACAGTTGCGTTCTTTGCTGCAAGATTTACGTGTTAGAGGATTTCACAGTCGCTTGCTAGCAGCGACCTGCATAGCTACAGGCGGCAATTGCTGAAGGATGTCCTACTTTGTCTACCAAATTGGTCACTGGCATTTCTTGTCATGGTAATTTTCCCTAAAGGGGAAAAGGAGGAAAGGCTTAATTTCAGATGAAATGTGTCTGGTTTACATGCTTTTTTCTCCCCTCTCAGACCTATTTGAATTGCAAATATGTTCTTGTTCCTGTGGCATATTTTGCTTGATTTTTCTGCTGTCTGCAACCCTTCCAAAATCTTCGTGTCACATCATAGTTCAGTCTTCTGTTTTCAGAGAACACAGAGGCACAAGCTGAACTGTTGGAAGGGCTGTCAGAAATGCAAAGGATTACATGACCTCGAATGCGTTTCTGTGTCAGCTGGGCCCTTACTCTTTCTGTCGTAAAGTAGTTCTGCAGACGTATTTGAATGCTGGACTCAGTTTGGGGGCATTTTAGCTATCTATGACTTAGAAGTTGGCTGAATAGTGGTCAAAGCCTCCTTTGTCTAGAAATGTTTCAAGCAGACACTTGTTTGGAAAAGGATATAAAAAGTGTTCTTGCCAACCAATGGAGTGTATAGTTTTGGGGTGTAACTTAGAGGAAATGACCGGGTGAGTGTTGTAATTAACATCTCCAGGTTCTCCATTGAGAGGCAAATCACTTGTTAGGAATTGTATTTTGTTCTTGTCACTTTCATGCCCTTCCATTGGATAGGGACTGCTGAAATCAGCACGGTCAGAAGTGAAAGCCATGTTTTAGTGGCCATCTTTGTTGCTGGTTAATTTTGTAACATGTAGACCATCTTATTTTGCTCCCACGCTTCTGTAACTTTGGCTCAGGCGACAGAAAGCAAGCTCACATGAAAGGATCTGGAATGGGGTCTGTGAAGGCTAAACTGAAAAACACCCAGGAAATAAAAACGTTTGAACACTTCACTCTCATTATTTTCCAGTCATGATATTAAAGCCAAAATAAACGTGAGATTTTTAGGAAAACTTTACAGAAAGTTCGTGCCAGAAGTTTTGTTTTAGGATGAATGTGGAGAAATCCAGTCTAAGATGTTAGTGCTGCCTGCTTTCCATTTTACAGGGTGTACAGGGCAGCATGGCAACTCCTAACTGCTAGATAAAGTGCTGCTGCGGCTCAAGGTTAGCTAAATGAGGGCTAAGGTGTTACTGTTAGAGACACACCGAGATTTGATAATATCCCAGGTTCTGAAGAGAATGGCTGTGTCCTCATTCTGAAAGTTCTGAATTCTTTATGGCGTCTTCAACATTTTGAGCAGTTTCTCCTTTTGGTTGTAGGTTTTATGCTTGTGAAGTTGTAGAGGGCAAATTTAAACAGCACACGGTAGAGTATTTCTGTTAATGCGGTCAGTAATGATAGAGTTGAAAAAGTAAATGTTTAAATTGGATTTGGCTCCTGACTGAAATAACTGTGAAAACTCACAGCTCGGAGCTGTTGCCTCAGGTTTGTGTGGTAGTCTCCTCAGTTTCTGATTGTTTACAATGTTAGTTTTTATCTGTTTGGATAAAGAACTTTGTTTTCAGCTGAACTCCAGCTCTGGAAAATAGTGGAAATTTTTGTATTATTTTTTTCTAAGTTGATTGCTGTGCACCTTTGTGGCTCTGATATTATGAAGTAAACAAAGCTTGTAAGCAGATATTGTCACACGTGACTGTCAGGTGATCTTTGAATACCACGGGGGCCACTGGTTGCCTTCTGGAATGGTAAGGTGATCTGTGGGCTGTAAGGCCCGGAGCTCTGCACATCTGGAGACACTGCGACTTGTTCTCGTGTGGGAACTGGCTTTTGTGTTGCTGCACTGGCTGCCTCCGCTATGCTGAGTGCCACGGAGAATCCTGATCTACCTTAGGCACGTTGTAGTCACACAGGAGTGTCCAAGTCCAAATATCTCTTTTGTCCAGGAGCCCCATTCAAATTGATTACACTTTTTGCCAGTGACTTCTGTGGAAAGAGAGGCGGTAAAGAAGAATGTAGGTGGTGGTGAAAGGGTCATAGAGAGCCGGACTGATAGGCTTTCATTCCTCAGCTCTTTCTCAAATCTGTGTTGTGATTTCCTCCTTTTTCTTCTTTTCTTTTCATCTTTGCTTTCTGTTGGATGCATGCTTTGACTGTGAAAATGGATGAAATGCTAGCTGAGCCAAGGAGAAATGCCGAAGAAAATCAAGTTGCAGCTTTGCAGCTGACAAAATCCGAGTTTCCTATTTCCTGCAGTAAGCTGCTCTTCTGCGATATCATAGTGCAGGACATCGGATTTGGGCAGGTATAAGTACTCCTCAAGCTCAGATTCTGTCTTTTCTGGGAGAAGTTGCTGTAATGTTATGAGGATGTTGGTTTGAGCTAATTCATTGAAAGAGTATTTGATTGCCAACAGCTCTGAAGGTCTTTCTGTTCCTGTTTCAGTAGAATGAAGAAGTATTAAGTATTAATAGTGGAGTATGGTAATGTTGGTTTTTCATTATGTGAAAACGAATTTTCTTTATTAGATGGACAGGTTTGGGAAAACTGCTAGGCCAAATTCTGAAAACAAGTCTCTCTTTAAAAGCTGCAGTGAAAGAGAGAATAAAAGAAATAAGGGTTTAGAACCTACTTTTCTCTTCCCACAGGAAAACAAATATGGGATTTCATTTGGAGGGTAGTGCTGGAGGTGGGCAGGTGGCAGGCTGCTTCCCATCCAGATGGAGGGACATAAAGACTCCAGAGATGGAAAGTTAGCTACTAGGTGTTAGCAAGCAGCTCCCCTCCCAGCGTGAAATGTGTTGGCTATTGCTGAGCAGAAGGTCATAGAGTCCTGGAATGGCTTGGGTTGGAAGGGACCTTAAGGATCATCTTGTTGCAGCCTCCTGTGTGGGAATGTCACTGGGGGGCAGGCTGCAGAAGGGATGGCCTGGCATGCAGGGTCCTGTGCTTCCCTGCAGCAGAGCAGGAGGGCTTTTCTCCTGATGTGGTTTTCAACATGGCATCCTGTTCCCATACTAAATGGAGCTGGATTAGCACCCAAGGAGTTCTGGCCTTAAGGTCCTCTGCAATACCCCGAGTGCGGTTACGGAGGGCATGCAAGGACAGTCCAACATTGCTGGTCACTCTTAAAAAAGCATAGAGCAGAATCCTTGAATTTCTTTCAGAGGAGAAAACACAAGCGGGACGGTGACCACTCATGCTTGTGACTTTGATGTGGAGCCTGAGGTCACGGTGGCCGGGAGAGCCCACATTAACACAAAGCCCTTGTGCACTTGCTGCTGGAACGCGGGTATCCCGGGCTGAGAGCCTCCTTTGTTGAAGGGGAACAACTGTAGCCAAACTAATATTAACCGCTCTCCCCGACCGAGCTGAATGCCCCACTGTTTCACTTAGAAAGAAGCTGAAAGAAAAAGGCCCTTCAGTTTTCGGGGAGAGCAGTGCAGCTGAACAGACGCGCATGGACAAATTGTGGCATAGTCTAGAGGCCATGTTCATGGCTTCTCAAAGGTCTTGTGAAAGGTCTGACATTAGCAAGCTGCCTTTTCATGAGATAGCTGGGAATGTAGATATAATGCCATGTTCAGTCAAGCTGGGTTTGTTCATAAACATTAGGAACTGGAAGTCTCGGAAGCATGGCCTGAGTTATGCGTACATGGTGAGTTGCTCACGGGTCAGTCCTCTATTTGATAAGTGCCCTGGTGGAATAGTCAGCCCTGCACAGCAAAACTGTATCGAGGTCAGGGAGGAAGGTCACAAATACGATTTCTCATTTGGAAGTTTTGTATATTTCCTGTGTAAGCAAACAGAAATAGTATGATCCCAGATGGCACTGCACAGAAATCACGTTTGTTGTTGCTTGCAGAAAGTGCCACTGCCTTGGTGATTGTGACAATGGCAAACATACTGGAGGGCTGCTTTGGGTTTGGGTGGCTGGCTTTTTTGTTAGGGATTTTCTCATGTCTGTTTTGGTTCTGTCAGAATGGAGTGTTTAGGTAGAATCCCTGGGGAATTAGGAGCAAAAGAGACGCTGAGCAGTGCGGTGCCAAGGTACAGCAATTAACTGCATTACCTCCGCACTCTGTTCACAAACAAGGGGTGCCCTCATGTCTGTGAGGATTCAGCAAAACAGTGAAACAGTGCCCTGTTGCGAAGAGATTAAGAGTCTGAACAAAAGAAATGCTGGCTGCCCAGATTTTGCTCAGTAAAAGCCCTCTGCTTTAAGAAAGATATCTAAATGTATCTCGAGGGCTTGGCAGGCATTCCAGAAATCTGCAGAGCCCGCTTCTCTGTTCTGAGCCCCACTGAGGGTAACGAAGCTGCTCCCTCGTTCTTAGATAACTCCTCTGTGGGTTCAGCTTCCAAGCTGGCATCGTCTGTTGGGTTCAGACTTCCTCTTCCCCTCACCAAAAAACACCAAGAGTCCAGTCCTCGCTGTTTGTTGTGCCCAAGCAGTGTTTCCACGTTTTTGAATATGATTTGTTTCCAGGAAAAACAGGAGAGTGATAATAGGGCTGTCTCATCCGCAGTCAGATAACTATAGTTTGTTTTGGGTAATTATTAATTCTGCATCTCGTTTAATATCTTTCCATGGTTATCTCCAGGGAAACTGACTTACTCTGGTAGTGCAACTGCCCTTTCTTCAGGGTGCGTTCCTCCTTTCAGCCTTTCCACTTCGCCTGGCAATATAATGAAAGTGACTGCTCTGAAATTGCGGATATGACTGTACTTTGACTGCATGAGTAATAGTCGTTATGGAGTGACAGTTCTGTACTGCTCTGAATGCACAAGGGAGGTGTCTAGAAACGGTGGTTTGGTCCTGAACTTCTGACCTCTGCCCTGTTCTTGTGCGCTGGGAAGCTAACCCTACCTTTAAGTGCTCAGCATCACAAGCAGATTAAAGAAAGAGAAGGCCAGGCCCAGAGTACTCAGCAAGTCTTAAGTTACATCGGTGAGGGATGGCTGATTGAGGCTCCAGTCTTGAGCTCAAAGTCTGAGGGAAGGGTATCAGTAAATATTTTATCCACAATGGTGGGGATCACATTTGCTTCCTTAGAGGTGAGTTGCACCCCTTCCTTCTTTGCATTCCCCACCAATTTCACTCACCTGACAGATGTGAGCTGTACTTTGTCCCCATGGTCTTACCTGGTGACAAGTGGTATTTTGCTCCCAGCACAAGAAAGCCATTGCAGAAAATTGGCAATACCTCTAGGCTATTCCCCAGCAGTGCCCCAGGTGACATCCTGGCCAGAGTCCCTTCCACGTGTGCGCTTGGTGACCCAGCAGCTTCTAACAGATGCTTGTGCAAGACATGGTTGGTTGTGGCTGTTGCTGCAGTCCTCATGCAGGCGATTCACAGCAGAAACTTGAGGCTGTGGCACATTTTGTTCCACAAATCCGTTGCTGCTCATGTATTATTGAATCCTCTTCTCTCTCCACGCCTCCTTTCCCTCCAAATAAACTAAATAAAATAAATAAAGATGCCTGATAGGATATATTATGAAGTCCCCACGGGCACGTGATGGGTGCCTTCCAGAGGGGTGGAGCACAGAGCTGTGCTGTGTTCTGGGCTGGTTGTGCTGCAAGGACCAGCACCTGCCTCTTGTAGCAGCACAAAGCAGCAGCCAAGAAGGGATTTTTCCTCTCTTTGTTTTGCCTGAGCGACTGAAATGTCACTGTGTGACTTCTGCAGCACCTGGTCACAGGCTGTCCTCCACCTCTTCTCCACTCTCCATGAGTGTTGCCCGTTGCAGTTGTTTCCTAGGGAGAGTTTTCAGCTGTACATGTGAGCTACCTAATGCCAGAGCACCTTCTTGGGTTTGGTGCCATGCACGTCAGCTCTCCAGTTTAGCACCTGTTGCCAAGTTTAAATACAATTCTGTGGCACCAGCTGCAGATCACTTTAGATTCAGATGTGTTCGTGGTGCTTTTTCTTGTGCATTTGAGTGAAGTTGAAGTGTGCTTGTACATTTGGAGATCTGGAAAACACTGTGCTGGTTTGGGAATGCACAAATAAGGTGCATGCAATCTGCATAAGATGCTGTTGATGCATTTTCACGTTCTGTAGTCCTTGTGTCTTGCTGGATTTCAGTGAGTTTCCTGCCTTTATATTAGTTGCATTATTTCACAACTGCCTGTGTATACCTGCATCTCTGTGCAGTTTGCCTATGAAGGTGCATAGGATTATTTTTGGGCCGCACAGCAGTGTATTTTTGGGGAGGAAGAGGCCAGACAGAAGAGCCCACTGCAGTGTGTTGAAGGCCATTTGGTCATTTGGGGTGTTTGGGTGCTTCTTCCATTGATGGCGCTGAGCTGATAATGTTTAGCAGTTAAATGGTGCTAAAAAATTAAAGGAAGTGAAGGGAAATTATTGGGAGATAACCTACACAGAAACTGCACCTTTGTACCCATGCAGAGCGTTTCAGTTTGCCTAGTCAGTGCATTGCACAATCCAGAACAACTCACCAGTCCACTGTAAGACTAGAAAAACAAGTGATGTTTCTGAACGAAGATGCATATTTAAGATGTTCAAAGTAAAATTTTGCTCAACTAATTCCTCCAAATTTGCGTCACTTTTTAGATCTCAGAGATCATCTAGAGTTTCAAACAGAGGGAGTTTTTGCATTTTCCTGCTGTTGCTTTGAAAGTTATTCTATGGGCAAATTATACGGTGCTTTATGTATCTTTTCCCCCTGCTCTCGCACGACTCCAAAGACTAACATGATTTTGCTTAAACATGCCCCATTGTTCCACCAAAGCAAATCAGTAAAGGACCTTTGGATCAGAATCAAACAAGCTGGCAGGAAAATTCTGAGGTGAGGAATTAAAATTTATGTGCAGCTTTGTACCTCAGAAGTCACAAGAAAGCAAGTATGGCACGAAAAGACAGATTCTTATTTTCTTAATTAACGTGTGGATTTGTTAAAGAAGAGCTTTAATATATAGAGTGGCTGACTGGAGTGTATGTTTGTGTTAAAGCTGAGGTTCCATTTTCTGGAGCTTTACAGGTGAAGGCACAAGTTCTGCTGTTCTCAAACAACAACCCCAGGACTCAGCAGGAGCTCTGCATGATGGGTTTGCAGATTAGAGCAAGAGAAGATTAGGGGTTTTTCCTCTAATGCTTCTTATTAGCAGTTTGTTTTAAATCTCATTAGATTTCATTCATTTTAAAAACTCCTTTCTTAGAAACAACTGCACGTTATAAATACCACTGGTTCCTTCAGTGGCACAGTAATTGTCGCTGTAATTTACCCTGTCTTTATGGGTGTCAGGCCTCCCGCTTTCCTTGTGGGGGTGCCTCTGGGATTTGAGCTTAGCTCTCCATGGAGCATGCTGAGCCATGGCCTGGCTTAGCTGTGCCACTGCTGCTTTCCTTCAGAGCCCGTCAGTGCAGCGCAGTGCGGCTGCCTCTGTGCTACAGCCTGCAATTACCAATAATAAATTGTTCTGTGACCATGGCAACTGGATGAACTGAGCACATTGTTCAGCAGGGCTATAAAATCAGCCTGTTAAACTGGAACTGTTATTAATCCCCGATCAACACGGTGGTTGTTTAAATACGTGTTCTTCCATTTAAAATATTTCTGCGATAATGAAAATTATAATTTAACAGCAACTAATTATAATGATAACATCTCTTAGCACTCAGATTTAATATTTTGAGAGGACTAAATGCATTCATCATAGATTTATTTATTTTCTATTCATGGTTTTCTGTCATTAAGGTGAAATTAGATTTAAACATGAAACCAACAAAGGTTTGGCTTTTCTTTCATCTATTCTGACTGCAGTGAGGTTTTAAAGGAGCACGGTGAAAACATAGCACAGCTTTGACATTTCACTCTATGTAATGTCTATGCCTGTGCCTCGGATGAAGGAAAAGACCCTGCAGCTCTCTGGAATTCCCTCAGTGGGACTGAATGGGAATGCTAGCTGTTTGTTTTCTGGCTTGTGTTTGTTTAAGCTTGCTAGAATTCACAGAATCGCAGAATTCCTTGGCTTGGAAAGGACATGAGGAGTTTTATTAAGTCCGACAAACCTCTTGAAAGCAGTGGCAGTTTGAGTGTTGCTCAGGGCCTTGCCCAGCAGGGGTGTGAATACCCCATGGCTGATGAGGCACGGTCACGGTGGGCCCCGTGCTGCTATCTGAACACCATCCTGGCCGAAGCCTCGGAGCTCGCCTTGCCTGCACACACTCAGCCTTGCAGCAGCAGCAGGTCAGCTGCCGTGCCTTGTGCACCCTGCGAGCTGCTGTCCCTGCTGCTCCTGGCTTTGCTCGGTAAGGGATGGGTGTCAGGATCCAGTTCCTCGTCTTCACATTGAGAGCCCTGCCCTTACTGACTCACCTCTGCGTAACAGTTATAATTTCGTATTTCCAAATTCCTAGATAAGGAGGATCCCAGCCTGCCCACATAGTTGTTTTGCAGAAACAGCAGGTTACTCTCATTCTTGTGAGAATTGTTGCATCAACCACAGCGAGGGTTAATCTTAAAAAAAAAACAAAGCACAACACTCCTTCATCCTAACTTCATTCCTCCTCCTCTAAACAAGTAGAATGCACTGGAAAAACACTTGCTGGGCTTGCTAGGGACAGGAGGAAATAGACGGTCTGTACTTAGTTGAGTGTCCATTGTCTTCTCTGTGTGTGCCAAGCCTTGCCCTCACCCTTGCTCCTAATGCTATTCAGCCAGTGAACTGGGCATGAATTAAAAATAACAGCAGTGCCCCCTTCCAGAAAAACCCTGGCACTTCCCTGCATTATGCTCTTAATGTTTTCTAAAGGAAACTGCAAAGACCCCACAAGACCATACGTGCTTGAAATAGTTCCGTGACCTCAGGCTGGTCATTGTTCTGTGGGAATTCCAGCGGCTTGGGGCAGCCAGTGCTTTTTCCATCCTCCTGAAGAAGAGAACTGTCTGCTATGCAAAGGGAGAAAATGCCAGCAAAACACATCAAATAAGGCATTTGTGTCCTTTTATTTTTAATACAAATAAAACTGAGGTATTTTTCATGCTGTATTCTAAAGGATCTCCATTCTGAGCTACATATTCGGCACTCCTGAGGCCACAAAGTTAATGTCTTTATTCCACTTTATTTTTGTTATTTTGCTGTAAAAGCATTATTAATGCACTTATCCAAATACAGCGTGAAGATGAGGTACTGGTCTATCTAATGCTAAAGGGGCAGTTCGCTGATTTATGCCAACACAGGCAGAGCTGAGCATGTATTCTCTCCAAATCTACTTAAATACATCAATTTGGTTGTCAGAATTAAAAATAATTTAAAAAAATCAGCTGAGTTTAATCTGCTAAACCCAGATGACTTTGGCTTGCTTGGCTTTGGGAGCCCTCACAGCACCTTTTTGCAGATGGACACAATCGTTCTTCTACATGACTCAGAAGCTGGCTTTTGGAAGGGTTATTTCTGTACTGCTGACACCAAAATGCCATAAACCCTGTGTAAAAATAAAGACAATGGGGGGAGCTGCCCTTCCAGCCCCGTAATGCCTGGCTGGCTCCCGGACATTGTTCTGTGCATCGCTTCATTGTTCCAGGGAGGGTTAGTGACATCAAAGAGAAAACTGCAGAATTTTTGTTTCACATGCTGCATTATGTAGCTTTCCCTTTTTTCTTTTTCAGAGCATTTTCAGCAGTGAAAGTAGTCACATGCTGGCTGTAATGTTTAATAGAGAAGGGTAGATATTTAATAGGATTTAGAAGCTGGCTGGTGCTTCCTAGTGAAAGAGAATGGCGTGTTGTGCACAGCCCTCCCCTGTGACCAATGATCTCCATGTGGAAGGGCTGGGAATGCAGCAAGGATTTTGCTCCCAACAAAAATCACCAGCTAAACACGGTACAAACAGAATCACCTCTTTGCTTTGTCATGTTTCACATTCGCATTCAGGTTCTTGTCTAAGTCATGTTCGAGCATGTAGAACTTGGCATAGTCTCACCATTTTTAACTGGGAACTTACACCGAAGACTACTTTGCGCCATAAATAACCATAGCAAACACAGGCTACTTCCAGCAGCAGCAGCATCATTCCTCTGTGTTAAACAATCTGACGAAAACCAAAGGAGATGCTGTTCTAACGCTCACCTGGCTCTTTCTGAGCACCAGCCCCACGTGTGGCACAGCCATGCTGCCTGCACAGGACGCAGGCTTATTTCCTGCAGGTCTCGCTCTGCGCTGTTGCTTGCCTCTGCATGCTTGTGTTGTTACCAACCTCTATTTCCTACATTCATTTCCCTTCTTTCCATTTTCATCCTATCCTGCCTTCGGTCCTAACCCACGATCTGCAGCTGGAGGGAACCATCATCCACTGTTCAGTTCTGTTGCCTTACTGCTGCAGGGGAAATGGCCATTGGGCATTCAAATCTTGTGAGAAGCTCATTTTGTTCCCATTCCTCTAAGAAATTAGTAGCCCTCCTCCTGGCCAGGCAATCCTTTTTCCTTCCATCATTTTCTTTCTTGCAGATCTATTCCCATATATTTTATTGCAGACTCTATGTCTAACCAATACCTGACTGCAGTTCTTAGGTGTTGTTCTCTGTAGGCTTCTGGCCTCATCCACCGGCGCAGCACTTAGGTGACAGAGTGAAAAGGCCATCATTCTGGGAGTGTTTCTCCAGGCAGATGTTTCTCTCCTTAGCTGCACCAGTACAGGCACACAGAGGTGTTTTTTTCCCCCTCAGTATCATATTTAGCACTGCAGCAGCTCAGCAACCTGCAGAGCCCTGCAGCCAGGCCCTGCCACCCTGCTGAGCTGTGGGGTGCCTAGAAAGGGCAGCCTGAGAATCCCTGGCCCTCCTCTGTCTTGCACAGATATGCGAGGGATGGGAGCTGCCAATGTTGCTCTGTTCCCACAGCACTGCTGGTGGGTAAAAACCTCCAGGCTGGGATTTGTGAGACTGGTGGCTGCTGAACTCCATATCCTCACATCTTTGAGAAAACACACAGCAATATCCTGCACCCTGAAAGCCTACAGTAATGGCAACATTGTCCTGTGAAAGAAAGCTCTGTTTTTCTCTCTGCACAGTTAGCCGAGGTTACGATCTGAGGAATTCAGGGAAGCTGTGGATATTGAATATCAGCAGAAGTGGAGTGCCTGGAGCAACTCTCATCTGATCTCTGAGTCAGTATGTGTTTAGCAGTGCTTCATGTAGGGTGCACGCTGGCTGCGTTTGTTGCTGTAGTGAAAAAATAATAAGCCAGAAAAATGACTTCCAGCATGGAAAGAAAAAAGATTTAAACCTGCAGGAGGTCAAGCATTTGCAGTTAAGAATTAAAATTGATGCTTACTCTGCCTTGCTCAAGGTGTGACAGGGGCCCGCACACACCGGTCCTGCACAGATCATGTGGGGCTCAGTGGGGACGATTTGTGGTGCCTCCAAACCCTGGGCTTGGCCAGGGCAGCAAGCACTCAGGACTGTCCTCGGCACTCGCTCTTGCTTTCGGCTTCCCTTTTATGCACTCATTTCTCTATTTATTCAGCTCATTTCAGAGCACTCCACTGCTTATCAGATGTGGTGCAGAGGCGTTTTCAGTGCAGGTGCTGGCAGGAGCTTTTGCACTCTGAAAGCTGTTTTACCTGTGCTGGGCTGGCAGCGGTGAGCACCAAACATAGTTGCCATTCAGTTCTAAACAGATTCAAGGTCAGAGTGTTGAAAATGTGGTTTGACTGGTATGGAAGGGAGCAAAGTGTCTGGAGGCTGTTTGTAGCAAACAGGCGGCCGCACAGGTAACCCTTGCCACGAGAGCGGTTGGTGGTGGTGTCAAGAAAGGGCTGGGGCTGATAGCGCTTTCTGGCATGCAGGAGCAGCCTGTCCTTCTCTCAGCTGTTGGAGCTATGCATTTGGCGAGGCATTTAGTACAGGTTCTCCATTATTCTGGCCCAGACCGTTTTGTTAACTCAGCATGTGGAACATAGAGGAGATGGAGCCCATGGCCTGCTCTCACTGCAGTGACTCGGGTGGGTCAGTCAAAGCTGACTACATTTGGGTCAAGTGTTTTCCTCACTGAATTAGTAGAGGCAGAAATGGTGGAAAAGGAGCTTGGATGCCTGCTTGACATCCTGGCCTGGGCTGGCGTATGTGGATTTTGGGGAACAAACTCTAGCTTATTTACTGAAGTTCTAAACAAAGTAGGTCCTTGATTTATCTCAGTCACAGAGCTGGAGCTTGCAAGCTGCCATGTGCTAGCGGTATTGTCAGGAGGGTTTCCGCATAAAGGAAATTTCCTTCCTAGTGTTGCTTCAAGATAAGTTGGATTCTCTATTATCAATACTGCTGTTAGAGCCCCTTCCGTTTTCCTGCTGCGCATGTTTTGCATGTCGTATGTTTCTCTTTACCCTTGGGAAACAAATGTTTTCACAAGCTGTAGGCCGCTTGGAGCCCCACCCGTATCCTCTAGTTTTAATTAATCTTCAAAACCTAAACATGTGGTTTGGAAGAAATGAAGGACATCTGTCAAAACGGTCACAGGAGGTGCACAAATAGTGCTTCAGAGCCCATCCCTGGTATCGTCGCTCATGGGTGCACCTGGCTCCTGGGGTGCATGCAGGTTTTTGTATAGCACTGTGTGTTGAAATAGCTGTAGTTGTGTTCTGTGTCAGAGCTGCACCAGCATCTGCACGTGCTATGACCTGAAATTACACAGCAGGAAAATGCAGTTGATGGGTCTGAAAGGGCTGGCGAAAGCATTGCAAAAACTTGCAGTCGTTGTGAAATACTGTGTGGAAGAAACGCCATGTAGAAATAACCAGGAGGGGTTCAAACACGACCAGCCTCAGTCAGACGGTTTTTGAAACACGCTGCCTGTTCCCGCATCGTGGAAGCATCGGTGGGGAGGGCCTGGGCCCAGCACATGACCCAGCAGCCAACTGAGCTGCTCAGGCACACGAGGAGAGGCAGCAGCAGGCTCAGCTTGTGGAGACAGTGCTGGAATGGCTGAAGCTGTTGTCTCTGAGGAGACTTGGAGGTTATTTCTGTCTGCAGCGCGAACAGGGAGCAGGCTGCTCTGCAGAGGGTGGGTGGGGATGAGGTGTGAGGAGACCAGAGCGAGGGTGGGGAGCAGAGGGGCCAGAAAAACCAACCGAACCCGTGAACTTCTGCTGTAAACAGGAACAGGAGGCCCACAGAAAGAGACACAGAGGAAACGGGAAGGTAAAAGGGGAGAGGCAGCAGCTGTATGTGAGCTAGGCTAAAGGAAACACGCGTAGTGGTGCCGAGCTACCGAGGCATTGAGGCCCCCCAGCTGTACAGGGAGTGTTCCCACCCTCTCCCGCACCAAGAAGTTGGTTTGCTTAAGGATGCTCAGGCAGCACGTATGGAAAGGAGTCACACTCCTGAACTTTCTCAGGCTTTTACCGCTGAGTCCGTGCTGCCTGGAGATTGCGTGGCCATGTCCCCCCATAGGGCTGCGAAGTCATGCTGGGTGAGGAGGTTTTGTGGAGAGCCATGGGGCCCCTGGGCCACATTGGCGCCATTCATGGGGGGACTGTCCTCCCCCGCTGCAAGCACCACCCTCGCTCTGCTTCTCTGTTGCCTTCTTTTGACTCCTTTGACAACAACAGAAGATCCTATGTTGCTGCCAATTAATGGAACGGCACCAAGGTTTTCACAACCTGATACGGCATGTCAGTGTTTCCTACGTTGTGTCCTTTCTGTTTGAAATTAGGCTTTGATCCTTCATCTTTTTATTAAAAACACATGGATGTTCTTCCCATTGCTTTTCTTGTAATCTAAAGTGAGGAGGATTGTTGGTAGCCATAGCTTTTGACCAAGAATTTTTTTTTTTAATGGATAGCTTCATAGTGATATCTGATAGCTTTCTTGTTTATCTAATATTTTCTGTGTCCAACTTTATCTTTAGGACACTGTCTGCCCATTTTTTTCTTCAAGATGAACGCAACCATAGGGAACTCTGAATATGTTATGATTGTGCAGTGATTAAATAAACTTGCTGAGCTGTTCTGGGGCTTGCTTAATCCACTGGAGCTGGTAAAGGGACATGGTAATTTCTATTGGGATTTTCTTTTAAAGGCGCCAACCATTACAAGGTTTTTAGTTCTATGACTCGTTCATTTCAAGAAATATTGCAACTGAAAGCTTTGGTAGACAAACACTTATGTGGATACAATATTCCCAGGAATGTGCTATAAACACAGAAAGAAAGAATGTATTTAGGGTTAGTAGATACTGTATTTAAATCACTGCTGGATAGATGACCGTTTCCACTGGTCAGAAGTGCTGTTTTTTTTTCCTTTGGTCCAAGATTGAGCTAGCTGAGCTGTTACACCGCTGGTGTGAATTGCAGTGTGGTTAGAAGATGCTGCAGCTTTTATTTTAGTTTCCTAATGTATAGCTGGGTAAGAGCTGTTATGTGTGGAACAGTTTCAGTGCATTAGCTTTGGGTCACTTCCTACCACATGGCCAAGTAGCAAGAGTAAACTCAGAAATGCAAGGGAGGAAGTGAAATCTTGGGGTGGGGTTTGTATAAACCACAGGTGAAGCTCTGATCTGCTCTCAGATCCCTCCTTGCCACTGTTCTACTACATTACTTCTTTCCTTACTGTTCTTTTTCCTTGGGCTCATTTCCCAGCTTTCTGTCCTCTTCAGCCTCAGCTGATGCCTTGGTCATCAGGCTTTTGTTGCTTCCCTGCAGTCCCATGAGTGGGATGTTGTAGCTGGTAAGGCACAAGCTGGGGTAAAGCCCTGTGCTTTGGCCTCAACAGCCCCACACAGTGCTGCAGCCTTGGGGCAAGGCTTCCCTTCCTTGGCTGGGAAGCTGCACAGAGGTAAAGGCTGTGGGGCTGTTAACTTTGTGCCCAGGTGGCCAAGAAGGCCAGCGGCACCCCGGCGTGTGTCAGCAGCAGGAGGTGAGCGGCCCTCCGCACTGCCGCTGGTGAGGCCGCACCTCCAGTGCTGCGCTCAGCGCTGGGCCCTCACTGCAGGAAAGACACCGAGGGCTGCAGCGTGTCCAGAGAAGGGCAGCGGGGCTGTGAGGGGTCTGGAGCACCAGTGTGATGGGGAGCGGCTGAGGAACCGGGGCTGTTTGGTCTGGAGAAGAGGAGGCTCAGGGCAGACCTATGGATCTGCAACCACCCGAAAGGAGGCTGTGTGAGGCGGGGTCGGCCTCTGCTGGCAGGGAACGGCCATAGGACGAGAGGGGATGGCCTCATGTTGTGCCAGGGGAGGTTCGGGTTGGCTGCTAGGAACAATTCCTTCTGCAGAAGTGATTCTGCACTGACACAGCTGCCCAGGGAGCGCTGGGGTCACCTGGAGGAGTCCCAGAACCGTGGGATGTGGCACTGAGGGACGTGGGCAGTGGATGTGGTAGGGGCGGGTTGGTGGTTGGACTGGATGATCTTTTTCCACCTTTATGATTCTATGATCATGCCCCCCCACTCTGTAGAAGCACATTGCAGCAGGTGGGCTCGTGCTGTCCTATGAAAGAGGGCATCCACTGGAACTCTGTGCAGTCAGACATAGACTTTGCATTCCTCTGCACTGTCATTGGCATTTTCTGTGTTTGCAGCTGCACACTCGGAGTTGACAGGTTGGACATGTTACATTTTTGTTTAAGATTTATCAGTCTGTATGTCCTGTTTCTGAATGCATCAACACCATTAAAGAGACCTGAGGAGGTTTAGATGCTCAGCTGCTTGGAAATGCCAACTGCTTTCATTTGTAGGTCTAATTATGGACTTAGGATTCCAAGTTTGAGCACCTGTGTTTTGATAAATATGGTCTGTAGTAGTTCCCAGCTCAATGAAATGACTTTCTGCTAACAAGGAAAGGCTTCATCCAAAGCCCTTGGCAAAAGAATTTAACCACAAAGATGTCTAAAATTTTCTGTCTGAGAGTTCTCAGCTTGGCAGATAGCTGTTCAGGAGTTTCTGAATTAATGTGTACTGTAGTGAACCTGTGCATTAAGACAGCTCTCACATGCAGTGTTTTCATGTATGAGCAGTTGTGAAAGACTCTGGGAAGAGAATGTGGAAAGAGGCCATTTTTCCATGGTTAAAATAAATGCAAGTCTACCTCAAACATGCAGTTATGGAAGAGTTCATCATGATGTTGTGTAAATACATGCTGAATCTGCAACCAAATACTGTAATGGGGAAAGGAGAAGTAAATGAGAAGTTTGTTCTCTGCTTTTTTATACCTGTGCTAATCCAAAGAGACCTTTGCTGTTTCAAGGGATCTGTTGTGGATTTGACTTGTATTTGAGAGCAGAAGTTGCCCTGTTCTTCCTGTGGTGGATGGTAACTCTTGAGCTAACTACTGGGCACTTCGATCAGTCCGAAGTGGCTTTTAGATCACAGCTCTATGGCTGACCTCTTCACACCTTGAGAAAGCTGCTTACATGAGCAGCATGCAAGTCTGCAATCTATACTCCAGATTTATTCCATAGATAGTAACTCAGTAAAATCCCCAGTGATGACAGGGAATGTGATAAAAAAGGGAAAAAGGTGGATTTCTGATGAGAAGTCACATTTTCAGCAACGACTTGGCAAAGAGACCTGAAAGACAGGATGTGTCTGAGCATCACATTCTCATCTGGGTACATGAACTGTGATTTATTTTGAGTAACACTGCGTTGTTTCCCTAACAGATGAACGTGAGGCAGTTCAGAAGAAGACTTTCACCAAGTGGGTTAATTCCCACTTGGCACGTGTGTCATGCAGAATTACAGACCTGTACACCGACCTTCGCGATGGAAGGATGCTCATCAAACTCCTGGAAGTTCTTTCAGGAGAGAGACTTGTAAGTGTTTGCTTATTAATATTCATTGTGGTTTTCTTCTTCATTTGTTTTGGTGAATGCTTGACCCAACTGAATATTGAAGGTTCAGCACTGCAAGAGTCTTATGTATTAAATGAGGTAAAAAAGGTTTATTATTTCAGGAACAGCTGGATCCAGACACCATTAAAATATCTTCCTACTGGTTTAGGTAAAAACCAAAGGAAATCTTATTTGAATGCTTCTTGCAGGTGAGAGACTGAGCATTTGTGCAGCATGCTGCCTGCTCCTGGGTCTGACAGAGGCAGGCCAATAAACAGTCCTGGTGAAATGCCAGCCCAAGGCCTGGGTTATCCCTTCTCCACTCCCTAGAGTGTGCTGCAGGGGAGTGAATGACAGCAGGTTGGAGAGGGACAGCTACATGCTGGGAATCATTACAGTGCTTTCACTGTGCTATCATCCATCACATCCCACTACTCAGTAATGCTCCTGGGTGTACTTGAGTTTATTGCAGTAGATAAGGCTTGGAATTTTTTTTGTTATTGTTGTCAGAGAAATACCTAAAACATATTTAATAAATAAATTCCTTGGAAAAGAAAGAAAATCCCTTTGATATCAGGTTGTGGTGGTAAGTAAAGCTCTCTAGAGAAAAAAGCTGCTGCATGACAGGAAAACTGGGTGTGATGAAATGGCTGAAGAGTATAACTTTTTCATTCAGTTCCTTAAAATGATGGCTGTGCTCTTAACTATCTAAATTAAAGCAATCTTTTCAAAGAAATACGGGTCTTTAGCTAAGACCTAAGGCTATGTGAGGTTGCAGCTGTGTAATCGCTTGTCATGGAGCAGTCCTATTAATGAAAGCTCCATGGGCTAAAACCCTGGGTAATGAATTGAACATATGGCCTACAATGTAGCATCTGTATAGTGAGGCAAGAAAGGGAGATTTCCAAATGCATCTGTGAGGTTAGAAGGAATCTCTGGCATGCAGGACAGTATCCTGTCCCAGCATTGTGTGGGTTGTGGTAAACAATCTCAGTGCTCTGCTATATTTTGCTCGAGATGCGTTTCTCTCTGTGTCAAATAATTAACTTTGGTGAGGTGTTAGGTTTGTCATGTCACTGCAGGGAGCACCAAGATCAGGTTTTATTTGTACAACATGCTCCCATTATTTGAAGATCCTGGCAGCATTCTGGCACCCCTGTTTAGATCTCTCTATCTACCTGCCAAGATTTGACTTTCAGTGTCAGTTAGCAGCAGTGAAGCTCAGAGCAGCCGTGTGACTCGTGCTGCATGATTCATTTACATTTTTTACTCCAGGTTTCAAAAATGCAAACAAGGCTTATGCAAGCTGGGTGGGAAGTGTGCAGGAGTCACCCAATGAGACTGCTGGATCTGAGTTCACATCATCCTCAGCATATTGCATTGGCAGCTGTCTGCACTACCACGAATTCCTATTTATTGTAGCTTCGTTATCTCAGGATGGAGGACAGCAGTCTCTGTTTGAACAGTGCATTCCACCACACCTTTCTCTGCAAACAAGAGTACAGATAACGCAATGCACTAAACTTTGAGACCATTACACACAGCACAGAAATTCCAGTAGGATTGGCACATAGCATACACCTGCTGATGTTCTCCAGCCTGTTGGAATTTGTTGTGCCTGTCACTGGTTAAGTTCTGACATTGCCGTGCCACCCAAGCAGAAATGTGAAGGCAGTATCTTATGCAGAAAACTTCGAATCAAGACAAGAAATATCAAATTTTAAGGAAGCAATGAACAATCCCAGTAACTCATCTAGATCGTTATTTTAATATGATGTGTTTACTGATGCACTGGAACAGGAATTTTATGCACATGTTTGAATCCAGGATTCTGGGGCTGGAGCCCATGGTGCAGAGCTGCTGTGCCATGCCTTCTGGGACACAGCCTTTCCCTCACCCCCACCTGCCCTCCCCTGGCACAGCTCCATGCCGTTCCCTTGGGCCCTGTTGCTGTCACAGAGAGCAGAGCTCAGCACTGCCCTGTGCTCCCTGTGAGAGCTGCAGCCCCCACCAGGCCTCCCCTCAGCTCCTCTGCTCTGTGCTGAGCAAACACAGGACCTTCAGTGCTCCTCATACAACTTCCCCTCTGGACCCTTCTCCCGTGCTCCATAGCCTTCCTCTGGATGCTCTCTGATGGCTTTATGTCCATTTTGAGCTGCGGCCCCAGAGCACAGGCAGTGCTGGCAGTGAGGCTGTGCAGCACAGGCCTGGTGCCCCCAGGGTACGGTTGGCCCTTCTGGCTCCAGGGCACACTGCTGGCTCAGGTTCAACTTGTTGCCAGCCAGAACCCCCAGATCCCTTTCCACGGGGCTTCTCCCCAGCCCCTCGTTCCCCAGTCTGTGTGTATAGCCAGGTTTGCCTTGTCCCAGGTATACGATCTGGCACTTGCTCCTGTTAAATTTCATATTGTTAGAAGTGAGCATGAGTTACAGTGGCTCATGGGGGCACTCCAGTGTGGCAGCAGGTACAGTGTGGGCCAAGCTGCTGCTGAGTGCAGCCACACTTCCCCATGCCTGGTGCTCCTGCTGCTCCCTCAGCTCCCTCTCCCCAGTGCAACCTGCAGGAGTCCATTAAACGTGATTTGGTGGTGCCAGCAGGTGAATGGATCCAGCATCATCTCCACTGAGAGCCTCCTCTGAGGGACTGTTGCACCCAAAAGCAGTATTGGGTTCATGGAACTGCTCCCTTCCTTGACCTGAGATCTGACTTTCTCTACTCTGTTCTCCAGCCTCTGGAAGAGATGGGTGCCAACTGAAAGTTGATGGTTGCTCTGGAGTTTGCTTGTCCAGAGCAGCACCTTGCTAGCGAGCATTTCTTGTGATGTGCTGCTACTTCAGCTGCTGTTTCTAGGGGACATAATTTAGCTCTGGCTGAAACGCTTCCCCTTGAATGCAGTCTGAAAGGAGGATTTTGCCTGAACTGTTTCCACAGCCAGTTAACTACATTCATTGCAGAAAACAAAGAAATTGTGTCAGTTAGTAGTTTGTCTTTTATCTCTGGCCACTTCTCAGTGAACATGGAACAAGCTATTCATCTGTAACCCTATCTGCAGAACAAATTTGCTTCAATTTTCTTCAGTTTTACAGCTGATTTTTGCACGCTGCTTGCACACTCATGGCTTTTTTCATTTGCACCGGGCCTTCATAAAATGGTGTTACTTTGGTGTGGCAGTTCCTCCCAAATGGAGTCATTTGGAATAAACTTTGAATGTTAGTTTCACACTGCTTATCTACTTGAGCTGACAAAAAAATCACTTTTCTTTCTGAGGGTGTTTTATTGACTAGCAACCATCCAAACTGGAGTTGACTTTTCAGAGATCTGCATCTGTATTTACAGATCCTCTCTGGAGTGTTTGTTACCTGTCAGCTGTTGGTTAGTTGCGTATCTTTGTAGAACTGTCCTTTTCAGTATGGAAGAGCTTGTACTGGAGAAAAGAGCAGCTTAGGAAAATGTAATCAATGTGGTGTGAACTTAAAAAAACAAACAAATCTTCCAGGTAGCGAGCAAGTTGCTGAAGCGCCTAGGTGGAAAACATGAAGGAAGGAAGCAAGTAAAAACATTTCAGAAACAAAATGAAATTGGTTGCCCAGTGTATGTGGCAGAGGTGTGGGATGTTAGCAGTCCCAGGTTAGCAGATTTGACATGTGCTGCCATTATCCTTGAGATGTACACTGGTGATCAAATATGCAAGACAAGTGCATGCAGTGTTGGTGGCCGGCAGTGGGCTTCGTGGACGACTCAGCTTATTGGACTGAAGTTACCATGCTTTTTGTTTTTTTTAATGAACAGTAATACATGCTTTTCTTCTCCTTTGTACCTTCTAGCCCAAACCAACTAAAGGAAGGATGCGCATCCATTGCTTGGAGAATGTTGATAAAGCCCTGCAGTTCCTGAAAGAGCAACGAGTGCACCTGGAAAACATGGGATCTCATGATATTGTGGATGGGAATCACAGACTGACACTTGGCCTTATTTGGACTATTATCTTGAGATTCCAGGTGAGGATGCATGCATTACATGCATACTTGTACACGTTTTCCATACTTACTTGTCGTCGGTTTTATCTTGCTTTTTAAGATTGGAGCATCCCTAAACCCTTCAACATGATAGGAGGTAAAGGTGCTTGGCATCTGATGAGGCATGCTCCAGAGCTGAGGGGAGAGAGTGTAACTTCAAGATCTTCTGTGGCAATCAGTGAGAATTAGGTCAGAGGTTTCCTGTGCAGAGGGTTATACTTCTTTATTTTTTAACTTCTAACAAATATGAAGCTCCTGTCACAGCTATATAGAATCATAGAATGATTTGGGTTGGAAAAGACCTTTAAGACCATGTAGTTCCAACCCCCTGCTACATGCAGGGACACCTCTCTCTAGACTGCAGTCCCATCCAGCCTGGCCTTGAATGCATCCAGGAAGGGGACATTCACAGCGTCACTGGGCAGCCTGTTCAGTGTCTCACCACCATCACAGTAAAGAATTTCTTCCTAATATCTGGTCTAAATCTGCCCCATTCCAGTGTAAAACCATTTCCTCTCATCCTGCCACTACTTGCCCTTATAGAAAGTCTCTCTTAGTTTCCTGTAGACCCCCTTCAGGTACTGGCTCTGTAAGGTCTCCTCTTTCTCTTCTCCAGGCTGGAGAGCCCCAAGGAGGTGCTCCAGCCCTCTGGTCATCTTTGTGGCTCTCCTCTGGACCTGCTCCAACAGTTCCATGTCTTTCTTGCACTGGGGCTCCAGAACTGGACGCAGTGCTCCAGGTGGGGTCTCAGGAGAGCAGAGCAGAGGGGCAGAATCACCTCCCTCGACCTGCTGGTCACGGTTTTCTTGATGCATCCAGGATATACACACATATATATTATTGAGGAGGAAATGCCACTCTCCTCTCTTGTGGTGATTGTCATTAACTCGTCTGACTTTGCACTGGAGCATATGAAGGGTGCCTGCAGGAATCGTTCAGCCTCTCAGCTGAAGGCAGTGATTTCTTGCTTTCCTGCAAGTTGCATATTTCTCTTTGCCTTCTGTCAGGAAAGGCTGGAAAATCCTTTTGCAGAAACCTATAGTAAACAAATACAAGCTCTTTATTTTAAGGTTTCTCCAGTTTTTTCTAAATGTTAAGATGTCTGCCTAACTTTCAGCAACTGCAATGGGGCTTCACAGGATCTACGATACATTTTTTTACAAAACAGTAAATCACATCCATAACATCAGATGTGTTTGGCCATATAAATGTTTTTCCCTCCTTTAAAGTAATTGAGACACAGCCTTCCATCTGAGATACCTAGTTGCTACGTTGCTTCGCATGAACGCTATTCCTATATTCCTTCCAAGTGTCCAGATCCTTTTTCCACATTGTGCAAACATCCTGGCGTTTGAGTTTTTCCATGATCTCCTTGCTCATCCATGCAGATCTCCTGACACCTTTGCCTGATTTCTTTCTCTTAGGGATGCAGTGATCTTGAGCTTGGAGGAGGTGGTAATTGAATATCAACCAACTCTCTTGGGCCCTCTTACCTTCCAGTACTCTAACCCATGGGATACATCCAGACAGGTCCTTGAAGAGATCAAAGTAGACTTCCCCTGAGGTCCAGACTTGCAGTCCTTATTGTCCTTTTTCTTCCATACAAGACCCTGAACTCCACTATCTCATGATTTCTGCATCCAAGGCTGCCCCTGGCTTTTGTATCCCCAACCTGTCAGTCTTTGTTCATAAGAACAAGGTCTAGAACACCTCTTTTCCCCCACCTGCACCGAGAATTTATCTTTGGCAGACTGCAGGAGTCCCCTGGATAGCTTGCAGCTCACGGTGCTGCTTTCCCAGCAGACATCTGGGTGGTTGAAATCCCTCATCAGGATGAGAGCCTGTGAGTGTGATGCTTCTTATAGCTGAAGCAAGGAGCACTTGCTAGCAGCCTTCCCTTGGTCAGGTTGCCTGTATCATTCCCCAGCCACCAGGTGTCCTTTACTGGTCTGGTCCCTAATTTTCACCCACAGCTCTCAACCTGATCATGGCTGTATTTTGGAGACAGCTTTTTTTAGTGCATCTGCTTCTTAATATAGAATGCAATTCCCCTACCCCTCCTGCCCTACTTATCCCTTCTAAACAGCTTGTAGCCCTCAATCACAGTATTCCGGTTTGCAGGGTAAAACTGTGGTGCTGTGTAGAACAGGGTTTGCCTTGGCAATTGGAAATATTTTCTGCTGAAGTTCAAACTATAGACCAAAAAAACCCCAGTAATGTTCCAGTAAAGGGCATATGAAGCTTTCACTGAATATTCTTAAACAAGGAAGAGCCTGCACATTCTTTTAATGTGCTCTTTGGGTCATCATAGATTTCCTTTGCTACTTAAGTTATGATACAATGTCCTTCATCATTTTTAAGAAAGAGAAAAATGTGTTTTCTCAAAGAAAAGCTTTAAAACATCTTCGTTAATTTCAGATCCAAGATATCAGTGTTGAAACTGAGGACAACAAAGAGAAGAAATCTGCTAAGGATGCACTGCTTTTGTGGTGCCAGATGAAGACAGCTGGGTGAGTGTGGATTAAGTGATTATCTCTAAAGCTCCTACAACGTTTTGAGTTTTCATTGAAATCATTTTAAATGGGCAAATACATACATCTCCTTAAGTGGATTTGAACTGGGAAAATGCACTGATGTTTACAAGTCAGAAAATTCTGATTTATTAGGTTAATTCTGTGTGATAAACACAAATAAGTATATAGTAAATGCTGACCCTCCTACTTTGAAGAAATAATGGTGTCAAGGTTTTTGCTGCCATCATTTCCTTTTTGCACATATAATGATATGGAGGCATCAACTGTTCCCCAGCCTACAGTGCCCTTAATGATGCAGTAGTTGAGTCCCTGGTAAAGAATGATGTGCCATTTGTTTATAACTGGATTTTTACAATCAGAGTGAAAGTGAAGTTGATGTGTACTGGGTTTCCTGCTTTTCACGTGTAGTCTGTGAAATATCTAGAAGGAGCAGAACTGTTCCATGGAATTAGTCTAACTTTCCCTTTTGACTACAGCGTGAGCAGGCTGCAGGCAAGCTGATAATTTCTGTGTTCAATCTGTATCTATGTATATTGATTGATTAGGTTTTTCTGAGCATAAGAAGCTGCTCTCAGCTCTGTTGCCTCTTAAGGCTTTTTTTTTTAATTGTTTTTCAGTGCTCAAAAATAAAATTACTTCTTGTTCAATGGCATAAGATATGGATGTGCATTTTAAGGCTCAAGTGTTCTGAAACATGTATTCTGGCCTTCCAAAAGTATTTTTGTCCTCCAGGCATAATGCTTTTTCCATTCACATTTACTCAAATGTAGTGGGATCCACCTATCATGGTGGATATCAGCAAAGGTAGAGGTTTGTCTCTTGCCCTGGTTGAATCTTTGACTGTGAACTAGAAGCTGGGGACCCAAAATTCATGACACAGATTTCATTTTGAGAGCTGTAAGAAAAATAAACCAGTGGTAAGCTGGCTTCATGTTCTCTGAATTTACGATTTAGCCACATGCATCTAAATTCCTCTGGGCAGTAAATAAGATGCTCTTACTTGTAGTGTCTGATTAGAAAACAGTTGTGCTGATAGATTGTCCATCGAGGGAAGGAATGGCACACCATTATCTTTACAACAAACATGTCACTCCTGCCACCAGCCCTCAGCAACAGGTTGCACAGAGAAGCAGCGGAGGTGCTGGATTCATTGTGTTCTCTTTGTTCTGGCAGTTACCCCAACGTCAACATCCACAACTTCACGACAAGCTGGAGGGACGGAATGGCTTTCAATGCACTGATACACAAGCACAGGTATGTATGGGGAGATGTCCTGGTGGGTTTTGAAAGCTTGGTCTGCTGAAGAGTGCACGGTGTTTTGAAGTTACCGTGCAGCTTGAAGAATGTGGAGAGAAGGAAGTTGAAGAATTACTTGAGTTTTACAGCAACTCCCCTTTCACTTTTTCACTCTTGTGTTTGCTGTGAGCTCATCTGGGCAACAGCTTCTCATACCGCGAGCTGCGTTTCTTTTCTTTTAGGAGAATAAAATATACACACTGTTGTTTGGTTCTGTGACTGACTCACTGGAGGAGAAGTCTTTATACCTTACTGTGTAGCCAGTTACAGGTTCTGAATTCACAGGCCAGGAGAGTGGAATGCAATGGCAGCCTGAAGAGGAAAAAAGTCACTGGGCAGCAATTTAAGAATCTGGTGCTAAAGTTGGACAGAAATTCAGTGCCACTCATTGGTGAGCTCAGGTGGTGTCAATGGGATGGCTTACATGCTCACCTTGTCAGGAGGAGAGACTGACTTCCCATAGCTGTCCACTTGCCTTTGTCCCTGGTAAACTGTCATTATTTTTTGTCACACACTAGGTTCTGCTGCCCTGCTGACTGCTAGGTGTTACTTCATTCTGTTAATTCTCACACTGAAATGCATAGAGGTACTGGGCAAGTGAAACCTTGGCAGCATGAGAGGCCAGGTTTTCTAGGGATGGCAAGTTCTGTGTCATTTGTACATTGAGGGTGGAAATGCTGTGCTTTGGCAAATCTAAAGAATTTTTCATCCTGTCTAGGCCTGATCTGATTGATTTTGACAAGCTGAAGAAATCAAATGCACACTACAATCTGCAGAATGCTTTTAACCTTGCTGAGCAACACCTTGGTCTTACTAAGCTCCTGGACCCTGAGGGTAAGAATTCCTGCAGTTTTAACGCTTTGTGGGCTCTGTTCTCCCACCTTGTCAGAGGATGCTGTTTTGAAGAGCAGCTAGCAGGATGCTGCTGACTCACTCAGCCATACAGCCAGAGAGGGAAGGAGAGAGTGCAAGATGTCTCCTGCAGAGGACTGAGCAGTGGAACCAAAACAGCCCTAAATTCAGAATTTATATTCCCCCATCTGACAAGATCTCTGGACTGGCCATGTATACATAAAATCATTCCAATTAGAGGCATCCTTAGAGGTGTGCTCTGAAAAAAATGTTTTTGTTTCTCATCCTGAACCAGAAGATGACTAACGTGGATTTCACCCCGTAGTGAGCCATTTCTTTCAGACTCTTGGTAAGATTTATCCCAAGCATTTGTGAAGCTGTGCACTCACGTGCATCGGAAGGAATGCTCACAACTCCAGGACAAATTTTTTCTGCCACAGGGCAAATAAATAGGGGCCATGAGTCTGGGCAAGTTTCTTCTTGCTTGTTTTCCAGTGCCTCATAATTGCTACAGAAAAAAAACGATTTGTTTTCCATCTGTGTATCTCAGAAGATTTGCCTGGACAGACATGCCATTCGTTTTGCATTTCTCCACATAGTGATAGAGCATTGAAGATGTCAGTCAGCAATAGGTCTGCTGCCTCACGTGGACACTGGGGAGGTTGTTCAGCCGTGCAGTCTGTGTCAAAATTGTGGACCAGGTGCTAAGGCCCAAAGATCTCCAGCCCCAGCTTTAGCCATGGTCTGCACTGAGGTGAATAAAGGAGTACTTCCTAGTGACAGAGTGTACAGCATTGGGTAATCCAGAACCAGTCCAAAGCTGCTGAACGTTTCTGATCAGGACATAAATCTTAGGACTTGAACTGCCACTGAACCCATCTCTCTGACTCTCCAACCCATTCTTGTTGGATTATTAGCTTTGTTTTAGTCCATGTGCTCCCACTGTGCTAAGACAACTGTCGTTTGCTTTGCAGATATCAGTGTTGATCATCCCGATGAAAAGTCAATCATCACCTACGTGGTGACATATTATCACTACTTCTCCAAAATGAAAGCTTTAGCTGTTGAAGGAAAACGCATTGGAAAGGTTTGCAAATTGAAGTTATAAGTAATTGCAAAGCAATTTAAATCTTTCTGATTTTAGGGTTTTTTTTCCTCTTGAGTGTTAAACCTTAGAGAGTCCACTGTGTGGTAGTTCTTAGTTTTGCTTTTGAAATGCATTTTGAATGTTAAATATTCCCATCTGACCACGAGGAGTACTTAATTTCCAGCTGCCTCTCATTAGAAAACGTTTGGCTGGTGTTTTATTTTTGCTTGTTAATTTTGCATCACTGCTGCTTTGCCTTTCCCATTAGCTGCTCCTCACCCTCTGGGTCTTCTGTCTCTTCTGAAGCCCAGAAAAGTCTCTCATTGAAAAAACATGCTGTTGTTCTCTGCCCTTTGGCAAAGCTGCCCCCATCTTCACAGCTGGCAGACTGGATGTGAATCCTGTTGTAAGCTTCTGCTCTGCCCCTCTGTAGCCTTGGGATCATGGGAATTCAGCACCAAAAAATGCAAAGCCCTCGTACCTCAGGGAACACAGGCACTGTGGTGCTCAGGGTGAGCGCCCTGATTCTTTGAGTAGCTTGCTGGATTTGGATGACTCCGCAGTGTGCTGCCCTTGTCACTCATCTTATTTTGTGCTGCTTGTTGCAGGTGCTCGACAATGCCATTGAAACAGAGAAAATGATTGAAAAATATGAATCGCTGGCTTCTGACCTTCTGGAGTGGATTGAGCAAACCATTATCATCCTCAACAACCGCAAATTTGCCAACTCCCTAGTTGGTGTGCAGCAGCAGCTGCAGGCGTTCAACACCTACCGCACAGTAGAGAAACCACCCAAGTAATCTTCATCTTAGCTTAAAAAAACAGCAGTCTTGTTTTGTTCGGGCAGTTGTTGATTTAAAGAAAATACAAACTCATAGAAGTGATTTTAATCTTGGCCTAGGAGTTTGTTTTTCTGAGCATTACCAGATATCACATTTCTAATGGGCACTGACCATTGTTACTTGGATTCTATTTGTTTTATGCTATTTGATACGCATGTAGCAATAACAATAGCAATAATAATAATTGAAAACAAGTGTGCTGTTTGCAGGATCTCATGGTACTGGAAGCTATCACTTCACAGAGGTGCCTGTCTTGTAATGCAAGCAGTAATAGTATACCATATTGGTATGGTAATATCACCATAGCAGCGTATAATACCAAGATACAGCTATTAAAAGGCTCTTACTGTTTTTCTGTAATCAAGAGGAAGTGTGTCTGGCTTCGTAAAACAGCTATCTTGCTAAAAATGATACAACCAAAGCCATGCAGTTTATTTCTGGAGAGCTTATTTTAGCATTACGTTATTACATCTGTTTAGTATTTTTGTCTAATATAAGTTTTAATGGATAATAATTACAATCAAAAACATTACAGATATCCTCTAGATTGCAGCCTATTCCCCAGTGCCTATGCAGTTTGTTTGTTTCCCAGGCATACAACTCAGGAAAGAGAGTGGGAAGAGTTATGGAGTGCAGTGGGCTCTAAACAAAACTTCAGTTTCTTGGGTTGATAAAATAGGACAGCGCACGTAATAGAGTAAGAAAATATGCAGCCTTCTATGCCTCAAAGAGGTTTAAATCTAAACAGACAGACAGCTGACTCCTGTGAAGGAGTTTGTTTGTTTCTGCTTGACCCAGCTGATTGCAGGGGTGAGGGCTTTCGCACAAGATTCAGGTGTTTATCTGAGTACTCCATTCATGTCAATATTTTAAGGAAGTGCTTTATGATGCCTTGGTAGCCATGAAAGCTTTATTGTAACATTATTCCTTTGGAAAATTTTGTTCAGGTTTACAGAAAAAGGAAACCTGGAAGTGCTGCTTTTTACCATCCAAAGCAAAATGAGAGCCAACAATCAGAAAGTCTACATGCCAAGGGAGGGCAAACTCATCTCTGACATAAACAAGGTAAACTGAGGCAGCCCATCCATTGCGACTCAGTTGGTTTTTCTTTTCAGTGTCTGTCTCTGCAGGCTTTGCGTACTGGGACGGTGTGAAGATAATATCTGCTGTCTCCAGGGCTCACGTAGGGACTGGAAGGGATGGGACAGGTGGGGGGATCTTTTCCCGTATCTGAGACTCACTGATAGGAGCTGAGTCCCTGGATGGCTTCAGTATTTCTAAGCTCTTCCTCATGGAGAAAAGCGCGCAGTAGTTCCGAGCAGTCAGTTATGGATGTAGTAGCTCTTGTTCCTCTGGGGTCCTGGCTATTAATCAGCAGAAAGTAGCAGCAATATCTAGGTATTGCATCCTCCCTTATTTAGTTTTGATGAGGTGTGTCCTAACAAAGCTCCCAACAAGAAGGCTGTTTGAGACTCAGCAGAGCCAAGCACAACAGCAGGCAGCCTGTGTCATTCAGGCTTATGGAATGCCTCTGCCTTCCATGGCTCCAAGCAGGGAGCAGAACTGGCCTTTATCTGCCTCTCAGCCCTTCTGTCCATAGCATGGGAGAGTAAAGGAAGTACTGTGACTCATGTGGGTTCTCTTTAGGGATTTAAGTAGCTATTTTTTTATGCTGGTGCAGCCGACAGAACAGCAGCAGAGCTGACAGACTCTATCAAGGGTAACAAACAGCTTAAAACTGTGAGCTTTCCTTATTTGTGTTTGATAATGTTTGGCATTCCCAGAGCAGCTGTTCTGGGTGTCTGTGGCTTCAATCTGCATCCTAGAGAGCAGTAAACTGCATGACTCTCTGTTTGCATTAAGTCCTGTGCCTGTGAATGCCTAAAATACTTTGAGTTTCAGGCAGTTTCACATCTGTTAAGATTTAGAAGAATCTGGGGTAGTTTTTGTTGAATTGTGGGTATTTTTGTTGTTTGTAAGAAGATCTGACAGGTGATTAGCTGGCTTTCAATGTGCTTCTAAGACTTTGTTTTTATAGTATTAATGCCATGCATGTGAGTAACTTCTTGCTTTGGGCGAAAAAAAGGACTCTGATGCAGCAAAAGAAATCTGGTATTTGTTTTCCTTTCCAATGGGGATGCGATAACAAGAGCTGTAAACTGATTTTGCACACAAATATCTAATTGTCATTTCCTAAAGGAAAAAGATGGAATTCCTTCTTTCAGAATTGCACTCAGAAGATTTTGAAAGAGTTGTTCTCTTACATGTTCAAGCCAGGTGGTTTACCTGAGGTTCAGTGGAGGCAAATAAATGAACTCAGGAAAATGCATCTGAGATAAATGAGGTTTATACCTCTTGCTCAGAAAGGGAATGAATGAATGGAGACCAAAGTTTAAGTCTGTATTAGCAGACAAGGTGTAAGGCCAGCCAATATAAACCAGATATTCTGGCACGTAAGTAAATCAGCCAATTCTGTGAAACTTGATGAAGTGACTTCAGTACTGATCTCGTGTGAAGCAGATGTGATTTATTGTATGAATGTGTATTTAGGAGGCGAGTGTTTGTTTGTTTTTTACTTTTTTTTCCCTCCACATCTTCAGGCCTGGGAAAGACTGGAAAAAGCTGAACATGAAAGAGAACTGGCACTGCGGAATGAGCTCATCAGACAAGAGAAACTGGAACAACTTGCACGCAGATTTGATCGCAAGGCAGCTATGAGAGAAACTTGGCTGAGTGAAAATCAACGTCTGGTTTCTCAGGTGCCTTTCAGAAATTGTCTGTGTGACTTAAATGATTCCAAGTACTTAAAGGACACAGTTCTTGCAAAGAGGATGGTTTTTCTCCCGTGCCACTCATTTTACCTAATCTATGTATATTTATATGTATTGCATGTCTGTGCAAATGTATTTTTAGAGTATACATTACTGACCAACTTTAATGCATTTGACATAGCGGTCTTGGAATCTATCAGTCTGTAGTCAGGAGAAGCTCGTAGAAATAAACACCCACAGTTGAGATTTTTTTACCTGAATGTTCAGGTCAGTTTAATGGAATTTGCCCAGTTGTTGTTATTTACTAGAGATGGATTTAAAACAACAACAAAAAAAAACCAAGAAGATCCTGATGGCCACTGTGATTCTTTCCCTGAAGGTTATGTCTCTGATTTTATCAGAAGAGTTTTCAGAGCGTTTTCAGATCCTCAGTTGCTAACAAGTGTGTTCTGCACAATCAGAAATCACTTAAGTTTGAGCATGCCACTGCTGTCGTTGCAGGATAACTTTGGCTTTGACCTTCCAGCAGTAGAGGCTGCAACGAAAAAGCACGAGGCCATTGAAACAGACATTGCAGCATATGAAGAGCGAGTCCAGGCTGTGGTTGCAGTTGCTAAGGAGCTTGAGACTGAAAATTATCATGATATCAAACGCATCACTGCAAGAAAGGACAATGTTATACGCCTGTGGGAGTACCTCCTGGAGCTGCTCAGGGCACGAAGGCAACGGCTGGAAATGAATCTTGGCCTACAAAAGATTTTCCAGGAAATGCTATACATTATGGACTGGATGGATGAGATGAAGGTAGATGTTATCTATCTGAGAACATGGAATAAATATTCTAGAGAGGTGTACAGGTCTTTTCTTGGGTACATTTTTAATGCTCACTTTGCCTTTCTGGTTTAGTGGGCAAATTCATAAGCAGTGAACAAATTCCTTTTACCTATAAATGATGATGTTTTTTAGAAAGTGAAGATTAAAAACAGTAAGGAAAAGGAACAGGCTGACTCCTATAGAAAGCCACTTTTCATATTCATGCCTCTGTGATAAGGACTGGAAGCTTTGGTCAGGCTTGGGTGAGGGTGAAAGGGAGTTAGATGAAATATCTTCAGCACTGCGTACATGGAAATCTAGTCACCTCTTCATCACTGTGCTTTAAAAAGCATGAAATATTTTTCTGTGTGTTTTGCTGGGACCTTAGAAAGGCAGGAATTCTAACTTTTTTCTTGTCCTTCATCCTGCAGAACTTGTAAGCTGTCTGTAGTTCAGTGGCAGCTTATGGTACCTGCACAGAGTGCATTGCATTGGTCCTGCTGAGCTAACTCAGCTTTTCTTCATCTCAGACTTAGAACTGTGTTAAAGAGCATGGTCAAGTTCTTCATGGTTGTTAACCGTTTGAAAAGTGTTGGTTCAAATTCACATCAGTCACGTTCTACTTGTGTTCCTGGTGTTACTTTGGATTTAAATCATTGTAAAAATAGAGAGCACAAAGGAGTAATTAAGAAACAAATAGCTCATGGCCTTCAGCTCATTTTACTTGCCTTTTACATTTTGATCAGGTGCTTCTGCTGTCACAAGACTATGGCAAACACTTGTTAGGAGTCGAAGACCTGTTGCAGAAACATGCTCTGGTGGAAGCTGACATTGCTATTCAGGCTGAGAGAGTGAGAGGGGTCAATGCATCTGCTCAGAAGTTTGCCACCGATGGAGAAGGTAACTAGCAGCCAACGTGTCCTTCTTAGATGTAATTATATATGGGGTTCTCCTTGAGCCTTATTAGTTCTGCAAGGCGCATTACATTGAGTTCAGCACCTGAATAGGAAAATCCAGCATTATTTGTTCCTTTTCTCCCTGTGTCAAAGATTAATTCAGCCAGGTAACTCACTCGAGATTTCAGTTTGCCTAGAGTGTCACGTTTTTAACCAGCAGCTGCTGTAACTTTGTAACTTAGTAAACACTAATTCCATTTTGTGTTTCTAGTACAAACATTAAGAAATTATGAAATTGAGTAAGCTTTTGTATTTTAGATCTTTTAAAGTTCCAAATGAAGTCTGGGTAGTTCCATTGCTTCAGGAAGCTGTGGATTCTTTACTGTAAACTCTGCAGATGGAGCTGTCGGGAGTTAAGAGCTCGCATGTGTGTCCCAGATGTAGAGGTGAAAATTGGTGGGACCTTGTTGTAACCTACGTTCTGTATCTGAACAGGTTACAAGCCGTGTGACCCGCAGGTTATTAGGGACCGCGTCGCTCACATGGAGTTCTGTTACCAAGAGCTGTGCCAGCTCGCAGCTGAGCGCAGGGCCCGCTTGGAGGAGTCCCGGCGCCTCTGGAAATTCTTCTGGGAAATGGCTGAAGAAGAGGGTTGGATCAGGGAGAAGGAGCAGATCCTTTCGTCTGATGACTACGGGAAGGACCTAACCAGCGTCGTCCGTCTCCTGAGCAAACATAAGGCATTTGAAGATGAAATGAGCGGTCGCAGTGGCCACTTTCAGCAGGCGATAAAAGAAGGTGAAGACATGATTGCGGAAGAGCATTTTGGGTCTGAGAAAATCAAAGAAAGAATTAAGGACATTCGGGAGCAGTGGGCTAACTTGGAACAGTTATCTGCCATTAGGAAGAAACGTCTGGAGGAAGCCTCTCTCCTTCACCAGTTCCAGGCTGATGCTGACGACATTGATGCGTGGATGTTGGACATCCTCAAAATTGTCTCCAGCAACGATGTTGGCCATGATGAATATTCCACTCAGTCCTTGGTCAAGAAACACAAGGATGTTGCTGAAGAGATTGCAAGCTACCGGCCAACCATTGACTCTCTTCATGAACAGGCAAAGGCTCTACCACAGGAGCATGCCGGGTCTCCAGATGTGCAAGGCAGGTTGTCTGGGATAGAAGAAAGATACAAAGAGGTTGCTGAGCTGACTCGGCTGCGTAAGCAGGCTTTGCAGGATACCCTTGCTCTTTATAAGATGTTCAGTGAGGCAGATGCTTGCGAGCTTTGGATTGACGAGAAGGAGAAGTGGCTGAATAATATGCAGATCCCAGAGAAGCTGGAGGACCTGGAAGTGATCCAGCACAGGTGAGAATGGCTTTACCAGGAACTTGGGGGAATACTGGATGGAAATTTTGTTTGCACCAGCTACCTTTGTCAACTTGCCTATGACTTCAGTTCTCTAATGCCTTTGTGATTTTTACTTGTTTTTTCCAGATTTGAAAGCTTAGAGCCAGAAATGAACAATCAGGCTTCCCGTGTTGCAGTCGTGAACCAAATTGCAAGACAGCTAATGCATAGTGGCCATCCAAGTGAGAAGGAGATAAAAGCACAGCAAGATAAGCTCAACACAAGGTAAGTGCAGGCCTAACACTCAGGAAAATGTGACACTGCATGAAGAAAATACAGTGAGCTCACTTGTATTTCTTATATGTCTTTTTTTAATATATTCTGGTATTCTTACCTTAAGTATCTTCAAAGAAACCCTTAACTATAAAGCTTCCAAAGCAAAGAGAGCTGTGTCTTTGCAGTATTTGATTAGCAGGTGGAGTTCTGCAATTAACTTTAACCGGGTCCTGTATCAGTACCCCAACTTGAGAGGTGGAAGCTTAGCATAGTGGCTGTTATAACAAAAAAGAAACCAATGTAACATCTTATCTAAATTAAATCATTTTCTGGCTTCACAGTCCACTGAGACAGTGTGTTTAGTGTGAAAATCAGAGGTAGCTAGCAATTTTTCACTAAAGGAAAAGTTATACTTGGAAGGACTCGGTGTTGCTGATACTTGGCATATTCTAATAAATGCCATAGCTTTGTTAATAGCTTTTTTGATAGAACTATTAATAATATGGAAAAGACTGAAAGTAGCATGAATAAGTTAGGTTATTTCATGGCTTCACAAGCTGCTTTGAGTAAGTGCTCACTCAGTAATGTTGCCAGTACTCTTTTCCCTTAGTGTACACGTGTCTCGATTTATCTGCCTTTTTCTCCTCATAAATTTCAGATGGAGCCAGTTCAGAGAACTGGTAGACAGGAAGAAGGATGCCCTGATCTCTGCCTTAAGTATCCAGAATTACCACCTTGAATGTAATGAAACCAAGTCCTGGATCAGGGAGAAAACCAAAGTGATTGAATCCACACAAGATCTGGGTAACGATCTGGCTGGAGTGATGGCTCTGCAGCGGAAGCTGACGGGCATGGAACGTGACCTGGTAGCCATTGAAGCTAAGCTCAGTGACCTGCAAAAGGAGGCAGAAAAGCTGGAATCGGAGCATCCTGACCAGGCACAAGCTATCCTTTCACGGCTTGCAGAAATCAACGATGTATGGGAAGAAATGAAGACCACCCTGAAGAACCGGGAGGAGTCTCTTGGAGAGGCAAGCAAACTGCAGCAGTTCCTGAGAGATCTGGATGACTTCCAGTCTTGGCTATCCAGAACGCAGACTGCGATCGCCTCCGAAGACATGCCGAACACACTGACGGAGGCTGAGAAGCTGCTCACTCAACACGAGAACATTAAGAACGAAATCAACAACTACGAGGAAGACTATCAGAAGATGAGGGACATGGGTGAGATGGTGACACAAGGGCAGACTGATGCTCAGTACATGTTCTTACGCCAGCGCCTGCAGGCTTTGGACACTGGATGGAATGAGCTTCACAAAATGTGGGAGAACAGGCAAAATCTCCTTTCCCAGTCTCATGCCTACCAGCTCTTTCTCAGAGACACCAAGCAAGCGGAAGCATTTCTTAACAACCAGGTGAGCGATCGAGATCCACTTTGTTTCATTTACCATAGAGTCATAGAATTCTCATCAAACTCATTTCCACACGTTAACATCATATACTGCAAGGAGCTAACAGACGAGATTGTTCAGCAGGAGAGCTAAGAACAGATACATTATTATCTTTTTTCTCCTAACTGCAATTTGCTCTTTGTATTTACTTCCAACTGTTCTTAGAAGGCCTTTCTTTTGATATGTGCTGAATCTATTTGCAGAGTATACAATACAGTCTGAGTGCAGTACTTTTATCTCTCTGATTTGTGTTTTAAACGCAGGAGTATGTTTTGGCACACACAGAAATGCCCACTACCTTGGAAGGAGCAGAAGCTGCTATTAAGAAACAGGAGGATTTCATGACCACCATGGATGCGAATGAAGAAAAGATCAATGCAGTTGTAGAGACGGGCAGAAGGCTAGTTAGTGATGGGAACATCAACTCTGATAAAATCCAGGAGAAAGTGGACTCTATTGATGACAGGTAAGGTCAGAGTGATGGCAGAATGTAGCTGTTTGTGTTTCATTTCCTTTCTCCGAGAGATGGTACTTTATTGGAATCAAGAGGCAAAGTGACATGCTAGAAAATGTCTGTTGCAGGCTGTTTGCTTTGTCCCGTGTAGAAGTAGGAACTGTAATGTTCCAAAAATATGCTTGGCTACCTTAATTAAATGTTACCTCTCCCATTTTCTAGAGACTTAGGGAATGAGCTCACTACCCAGAATTTGGCTACAGGAGTGTTGCCACATAGTTCTTGGAGTGCTATCAGACTTCATACCCTAGTGGAAGCTGTGGCAGTAGCTATACTTGATTTTACAAGCCTTAAATTTCCTCTGCTATCTCCTAGCTGATTCAGTTACAATAATATATCCCTGTCCTTCCTCTGGGGAAGGAACGTGGCTCTTCAAAAGTTTAATTGGTATTTTATCAACCCCACCTACTTGGCTTTAATCGTGTTTTCCAAGTTGTCTGGCCCTTCTGAAATGAGATTAGAAAGCCTTGGTACAAATGCAGCTTTCATCTTAGAAAAAGGTTTTTGTTTTGTCTCTTCAGCTGTGGTGTGACTGCTGTAGACATTTTATGAGTTTCATTGGAAACCAAATGTTCAGTTTTGATGGCTATGATTTATACTTCTGTCTTCATTTGGTTTGAATAGTAGTGGAATCTTTCGAAGTGGCCATGATTATCAGAACACAGCAGTAAGTTCCTGCAGAGCTTTTATGTCAAATACTACTGACCACCTTCTGTCAGAGTTGCATCCTTCTGCAGCTAGGAAGCTCAGGCAGAAGATGTTGTACCTTTCCTGTTTCAGTAAACATTTACACCATGTGTGTACCTGCTTTAGCTGTGGCCCAAGGCTTTAAAAAAAGGTGAATGTCCCTGTCTTCCAGAGCTTGTGTGAGCCCTCTGGCATCCTTACCCCTAGGATAGCTCACATTTTCATTCTTTCTCTGGCCAGCTTGACTCCCTTTAGATTCTTCAGATTCTGAACAGAATCTGCAAAGACCAGAAAAAAGAAATGATGTGAAAGCAACCTAGGATCTGAGCTTGTTCACTTACTTGGGTTTCCATCCACAGCCACTTAGATCCCAAGTCCAGGCACATGCAGATCTCTTTATGTGACGATAACAATTTCCTTTTCTGGAAGACAATGCTCACAGATAAAGGAAGCACTTACATGAGCCTTTTGTTCAACACTGGAACACAGTGAGCTTATCCAGTCAGCACCTTTGTTTGTTCTCCATTTCCTTAAAGCAGAGATGTGTAGAGGGGCTCCTTCTGCCCATCTCTGTGGTGCTCTGATGACCATTTCCCAGCACGGCTTCTGCCCTGTGTCCCTGTGGCACTCTGGTCAGCCACCAGGGCTGTCCTGTGTGCTGCACGTGTGCTGCTCCCACTCAGAAGGGCAGTTGAGTCTTAAAGGCTGTATTTTATTTTTAAGCTCACTTTTGTTTTCAGCGCATTTCCTCAATTCCAAAGCTATTTGTGCAGAGTGCTGCAAAAACCATCCGGTGCACTGCTATCCAGGAAATCCGTGTGATTGCTCTCTGAGCCTGTAAGGATGATAAGCCTCAAGAACAAAGCCTTAGGACTGGGTGTAGTGGGAGTGGTAGCAAAGGAAGCCTCTGGTTTAACAAAAAATTGCTCTCCCTACCAAGCTCCTGTCTTTTGTTATAACAAAAGACAAAACCAAACAAACTCAAATATGTGCAGTGGCTCCATGCTTCCTGTGCTCTTTGTAGTTTTTTATTTTGTTAATAGTAGCTTTTTTTACAGTAATGCTTGCAAGCTAAGCCACTGCCCATTGAGAGAGCAGACAGCATTTCGGGGCAAAGGCTTACCACCTCAACAGGCATGGGGGGCATCAGGAAGGAGAAGAGGCTGCAGAAGCTGAGTGAAACTTTGTGGTAGGAGATGCAACTTCTACACTGTCTTTTAGTGGAGATCAAAATTAAAATAAATGGGAATAGGGACATGGAGAAAGCAAGAGAAGGAGAAGATGGGTTTGAATAAAGCTACCGCAAGGAAAGAAAGTGAATTGGAGCAAGCCATCAGCACCCTTGTGGCACACAAGATCCGGTTATCCTGCCATAAAGAAAGTGGCAAATCCAGGTTTTGTGTTTGTACGACTTTCTGCTCAACAGAGAAGTGAAATAATTTTTTCTCCTTGCCCATTCAGGAAAGAGAATGCCTGCTGTTAGCTGGAGCAATTAAATAAGTTAGAACTGCCATGCATATATCTCAGTATTCTTAACAGGCAGTAGCATTCATGCTTTGTGTAAGATTTATTAGAGGCTTTGAAACCCACAGGTTTACAGTTTAACCACAAGAGATGTTGTCAGTTTTCAGCATTGTTAGCCTTCTCAGGGGCCTCTGGGGAGGCAGCCTGGGAGCACTGTGGCAGCTTTGGTGCTCTGCTCTTGGAGTAATTTCAGTCAGACACATCTTCGTGCTGAACATACATCATTTCCCTGTTCTGGATTCTTCATATTGTTGCCAGAAGAGGAAGACACCCCATGCCATGTTTCCTACCTTCTGTTTTCCTTGTAGGTCTAGCTTAGCTTGGACACTTGGATCTGAGGTAGCCTCATCACTGTATACAGAGGAAGGTATCTATTTAATGTAAACCTGGACACTGCTATATTTAAGTAACATAAGTGATTATTTACTTGAGAAAGCAGATGGATTCAAGCAGTCATTCTAAATAACTGGAATCTGAAGAGCAAACCGTTCTGTGCTGATGTGGGCTTTTCTTCCAGAAGAGTTCTAGCAGATCAGTGAGAGCATTCATTGATAACCCAGAGTACGGCAGGATTGGGGATCCTGGCCCTTCCTTGCTGCACACCTCTCAGAAGAAAAGGGCTTTAATAGTAACATCAGCAATCAGCAGTTGAGCAACCTTTGTTAACAATCCGCATGCATGAAGCTTTGAGCTCTTCTCCACCTCAGGGACACTGTGGTGCTTGGGTGGAGCTGCAGTTTGGGCCATCCTGCAGCCCCACTGTGCCCAGCAGGTTCAAGAGCAGCCAGGGAAGCAGCATGACTGCAAGAAGAGAATTCTGGAATATGTTGCTGGAACTTCTAGAGAACGACTTAGGGAAAACAGACAAGGAATTAATGATGTTAGATGTAGCCAGTCTGTGTAAGGAGAACACACTGAATGGCTTCTTACGGCCATTTATTCCCATGATGATAAGATTCTGTGATGAAAAGATAGGAATTCCTTCCTGTTCCAGCAGTGTCCATCCTCAAAATACCCCAACCACATCTTCAAGTATCCAGTTGAAACCTTGCCACAATTGGACTCTGTTCTTCTTCAGAGAATACTCATCACTCAGCCTCACCACAGACCACCTTGGACGAAGAAACAACCTTTTAGTTGCTTAGCTCTGAGCACCCAAGATCAGATTTATTTCACTGAAGAAAAAAAATACAGAAGTGTTTCATCATCTGTATTATTTCCCTGCATGTTTTCCCTTCAAAGTTCACGAAGTTTCCAGTGCTCTGTGGGAGATCTTTTTGCCAGTTTTTTTAAACTCTGGATTTCTCAACATAAGAACTTGTCTGTTCATTCAAATCGGTGTCATGAAAACTCTTTTAGTTTCACAACTTGTGCCCTTTCCAGAATACTTGAGTCTAGAATGTAATCCACCCTTAAATCTATGAGATCATCAGGATAGAATCACCCAAACAATTCCTTGCTTCATTTCAGCAACTGGAATAATGCACTGTGTTTGCCCAAGCATATGTAAATGAGCCAAGACGGAGCTGGATCAAACCCACTGATGTCAGCTACCTTGCAGTGGTTTTTCCTAAGGCACAATCTGTGTGTCCTTTCCTTTGTACTCTCTGATAACACCTGCCAAAGCATCAAGATTACCTGGGCTTGGACTCCAGCCTCCTGCTTTGACAGCTACATGTGTCTTCCCTGCCATCTGATCTGTAACTCCTCTGATTACAGCTACAGCTGTACCGATGCTGCTTGTATCGAGACAATAGCAAAGCTGTTTGCAGTCCTTTGAACAGTTCTCTCCTGTTCCTCTGTCTACAGCCCTATTGCTTCTACGTAAAACTTATCCTCAGGTTATCCTTGTGTTTCTGAAGGCACTGCACTCTTCCCAGAGAGTTTGCTCTGGAGATTTGTAGATCAGGAAAAGTGGTACATTAAGCCAGTTTTGTCAACGTAATTTATGGCCCTCAAGAACGTTGTGAGCCTCTGGAGATTTCTGCTAATGTGGATTTATTTAGCTATTGCTCTTATGTTCTGAGATCATCTTATAAACTGCCACCCTATAAAATGGTTTCCTACTCTCTATCCTTATTAATCTCATTCTATTATGTAGCACAGTGGCTTTTTAAGAGCAGACACAATGAATATGATCAAATCTTACACAGTGAGCAATAAACAAAAATCATCTTCTTTACTCTGCCTCCTCCCTCTACATTGCTGTATAAATAACAAGGCTGCTGAATAACAGGAGTAGCTATTCCAAATGAAGCATCAGTCAAAAACACGTTCAGTGCTACGTGGGGAATGGGCTCATCAGGCACCATGTCTGCTTGGAGAGCCCACTGCACCCTGTGGGATTGGGATGAGCACCATCCATCCTTCAAGGGGATGCAGTTAACAAATTGAACGTAGGGCTTTTTGTCTAACCTTTGGTTTTCCTCTCCAGCGAGTGCTGAATGCTCTGAGAAATACATTCCAAGGTGCATAATGCTTCCACTGGCAGAAATACATAACCGTGTCATGTCAGGTTTGTGAAGTACAGCATTTGGAAGGTTATATAAACGACTGCAGCTTTGTTACCAGAAGGAGGTGCAGAGCCATCGAGGAGGTATATTATGAAGAGCATTACAGCAAATAGGCGCCGTGCAAAGGCTCCGTAGCGTGAGGCCCCGTTGCTGCAGTTTTGAAGATTGTTTTTGTATGTTTTTTGGCAAACAGTCTGAACTTTCCTATGGTCTTGAAATTAATGCTCCAAATTCTGTACATAACGCTTGTGAAATCCCGCTGATTTCAAAATTTTCCCTGTGTGTTTAACTGGTCACAAAAACAGATATGTGCTGAACTTAAGTAACCACACTAAATAACGCGTTCGTGTCTGAACTTCAAACATGCCCTTCATTAGGAAGGTAATTAAAGACATGCCATATGCTTATGCAACGTATGTATCCCAGAGAGGCTGCAGAAATGAGCAGCCCGATTCTGCATGGAATGCCTGTTTCAAGATTGCTCTTATTTTTTTTGGCTAGGCATAGGAAGAACCGTGAAGCAGCCAGTGAACTTCTGATGAGACTGAAGGATAACAGGGATCTTCAGAAGTTTCTTCAGGATTGTCAAGAGGTAAATAATCTCCTTTCAGTGGTATCACCATTAGCTACGTCCTGCGGAAAAGCATCCCTACCCCCCATATGTTTGGAATAGTCAGTATTTGGCAATCAAGTCATCCTGTGGTATTTAGTATGGAGTAAACAATTCACAAAACAAAACCAGACACCTAGAACCCTCCACATTAACCCGTTGGTTGTATAAACTGGTTTTTCTCCAGCTGTGGTTTAAGTTAACCACCCAGAATGTGGTGGGATTAGCACTGAGCTGTCATGCTAAGAATTTTTCTAGGGCTTTGTATATATATCGGGCCTGATCCAGGGTATTTCTTCAAGTGATTTTTACGGAATGCTAGTCAGAAAAATAGATGCTTATCAAAAAAGAGAGCAGATATAATGGGGGTAGTTTTTAATGTGTGATTTACCTGATAGTTTGCACGTGCTTAAGATTGTTAAGAACCACGACATTGAAAAAAAAAGTCAAAACCAGAAATCCTTTCCAGATTTCCAGGTGGCTTACTTGGACTCTTCACTCTGAAAGCAACATTTTACGGTTCAAATAGCCTTGTTCCTAGCATGAGGAATTGAGTGAGCAATTTTTAGGATATTTCCTGCAATACTGACAGGTACTGAGGATGGCACAGGCCTTGCCTGTGTCATGTGTTTAAAAGCTGGCTGTCTGTACCTGAAGCCTGCAAAGAAAGGTGACTGTGGGGAAAATGCTTTTAATTTCAAGTGCTACTGCATTAGCCTTATGTTTTAGCCAGCCAAGGGAGAGTGGAAGTCACTGCAGTGTGTCTAACTGGAATTGCCCCACCACTGGGATTTTGTACAAGTAATCATGCAAAATGACACTCACAAACTGGGCAGATGATGTTTACTGCTTGGTTGCCTGGATGCAGTCTGTCTTCCTGCGTTGCGTAAGCTGAACAGAAACTTGGCTTAAATGTTCCTTCCTTGGTAGTACAAACATGACAGATTAGCAAAAATTCTGCTGTTATTAGCAACAGCTTCTTCCTTCCTCTGTAACATTTCTAATACAAAAATCCCCCTGGTTCTTGGAGCAGTTCTAGCTTCTGTGTCAATGTGGTGTTCCCTAGGGTTTTTTTTTCCCCCAAAGTCACTGAAAGAAAAAGGAACGCATAAAAGCTCCAGTGTCTGGCCACCTGAATGCCTTTTCTCGTGATTGTTTTTCTCCAGCTACTGAAATCTGGATGTCTCTTGAAAATCTGAGCTTTTCAAAGATAGAATGTACAATATCAGAACATTGTAAATTTCTCCAATCCTTTTTGGGATGACAACTTGTTTTCTGAGAGAACAGCCACGATGAGATGCAGGATGTGTATTGGTGGGATTACAGAATGCCTACTGGTACCTGCATTGGGCCAGAGGGACTGTGCCACTTCCAGCACAGCTGCCAGCTCTGTGCCCTACAGAGCCCAGGGAGGGACGGGAGCCAGAGGAGTACCTTCCCTTTGCTCTTCCATTACCTCTGACCAGGAAGCTGAGTGCTCAGCAGGCAGATTTGAATCGGTTCTGTTTCACTGTGCAGTGATCCCTCATCATTTCTGCCTGCTGCATTCGGGGTGCTCTCGATGCAGGGAGAGGCTGAGTGCCTTCTGCAGTGCGCTCCTTCCCTTGGGCAGCTGCCTTCATCAACAGCCCTCCGTGCTGAAGAGCAGCCTCCTGCCCTCTGTCTCCTGCCCCTGGCTGGAAGCAGGGTTGTGGCACTTGAGGTGGCAGGGAATGCTCAGAACAACAGCTCAGCCGTGATAAAGCTTACCTCTGGGTCACAGGCAAAGAAAAGTGCAGCAGATTTTCGTGTTGTTAGGAGATACACTGGGACAGCAAATCCCGGGGTGCTGCTGTTTTTCTCACATTCATAAATACGAATGTGTTAAATAAATTGTCTGAGCGAACAAAACACAGCGACAAGAGGAAATGCAGAGGACGGGGGGGATTTGATAAATTCTGCCGTTTCGTTTTCTTGGTCTTCCTGCCATTCCACAGCTCACCTTGGAGGAGATTTCAGCTGTAAGCACGTGAAGCTGAGCACTGCCTGGCCTTGTTTCCTTGGGGTGCCACAGTGAAAGCGTTAGGCTGGACTGCGCGTTTCTGCCTGCCTGCCTGCCATGGCGCAGCACAGTGTCTGCCTAACAGCTAGCTCTGCTGCCATTAGCAGCTGCCTCGTGTTTTCCTGGGTAAATGAGCACCCCAAACATCAGGCACCGTTTTAGCAAATGATTGTGCAATTTTTTTTAATCCAATCCTGTTCTGAAGATACCGACTTCCAGGGACCGTGGAGCGTTCAAAGTCCAGATTTGAACAGTCACCCCTGAAGTGCTTTGTTCGCGCTTCTGTGTTACCAGAAGGAGTAGAATAGCACTGTGCCAGAGCTGAGGGTTTTATCCTGGCAGCCACCAGCTGACTGCATGCCTCCATCCGTCCATGTCTCAGCTGACCCCATCTGCTGAACAGACCTTCCTGCCTTGCTCTAGGAAGCACTTTTAAATCCTCAGAAGGCTGAATGCAGTGGCTGAGTGAATGCAAACAATGAAAGATGAGCAGTGCAGTTTTCAGACTAGAGCAGCTGTCTTCTGGCTAGAAAGGCAGGAGTGAAGCCCCTTGTTTCAGGCTGCACAGCAGTCCTTGATGTAGCTTGTGACTGTTAAGTAGCCTGGCAGCCTGCTCCCTGTAATCTTTGAAGCCTACGGAGATCTTCATTAACATGAGTATTTTTCTGTTTAGACTTGAAAGCAAAATCAAATGAATTTCTTTGATGGTTTAGGTTTTTATTTTTTTTGTTGTTTTTTTTTTTTTTTAATTGCTTTGATTTTTCCCTTTTTGCAGAACTCAACAGTACCTGTAAGGGACGATTTTTAAAAGTCTTGTGCATCTGAATGAATTTGTTGTTCTGTATCTTGAGCACTTAGCAGGGAACTGGCAAATCCTGCCTGTGCTCTGTTACTCTTTTTGTCAGGCTGCTTCCTCGGCAAGGCGTTGTGCATCACAGATGTGCCATTCTAGGAAAAAAGCTTGGATTTGTTTTGACATTTTGCTCTTTGGCAGGTAACTTTATATATGCAGAAATTAAATCTTTTGGCAAGTTGTATAAACATTCCGAGGAGTGTTTTTTCTCATCCACACCTTAGGAACAGATTGAGCAGAAAGACTCATTGTAAGAGGAAATTGGATGTTGGCTGCTATGGTCACTTTCTCGTTCCATTTGCCCTTGGCCAATGAGCTATTTATAAACTATTGATTTTTCCCCAGTGTTGATCTGAGAATTGTTCTCGTTGTCTTTGTATTTGAGGAAAATCAGAACGCAGTCAGCTTTGGATTTTATGTAATGGCAGAAGGAATGTCTTTAGTGCCAAGAACCTTGCTGGAGGCCAGGCAAATAAACAAATCCAAGCGTTTATTTAACCTATGTAAAGAAAAGATGGTAGGGAAAGCTAAAATGTGGTGTGAATTAATGGTCTAAGACCATCTTTATTCTTAAGGCTTTTAATGCCAGTAGAACTACCGTGTTTCTTCTCATTCAGTGTTTCCATGAAAGATTTACCACAGGCTCTGTGTTTCTCTGGAGAGTGACTTTGGCCTGCCACTCCATTTGTGTGTTCTTTTGCTGTGTCCTGGGGAAGCCAGTGAGGCTCCACAGGGGCGTAGTGGTGCCATTCGGGTCCGCATCTCCAGCAGCGAGCACAGTGAATAATGTTGCAAGGGAAGAGCAGCACGAAAGTACACTGTGGTCACAAAGTAGGATGTGTCCCTGCTTCTTTTCCTGTTGAGCTGGCGGAGACCTGCGTGTTTGATTTTGCTCGTGATGGGACTGGTTCCTTTCTGTCTGGTCTTGGGGTTGTTTGTATGCCAGAGATGGATGTTAGTTGTTAAGAAGGCAGATCCTTGACTGAATCCTGAGTAAAGACAGTCTGTGAATCCCATGCATTGTGATACTTTGCATTATTTCCTGCTACAAATATTATTATGAACACCTGTGTGTTTTCTTTTTCAGCTCTCACTCTGGATCAATGAGAAGATGCTTACAGCCCAGGATATGTCTTACGATGAGGCAAGGAACCTGCACAGCAAGTGGCTGAAGCATCAGGCATTTATGGCAGAACTTGCGTCCAACAAAGAATGGCTGGAGAAGATTGAAAAGGTGACTACAGAATGCCCAAAGTGTGCCCCTGTGTGTCAGAGGAGATCTGTTCTTCTGCAGGAGTGGTCCTTGTGTCGTGTGTTCAGATGAGTCAAAAGGAGGTCTTGTTACAGTAGGATAACTACCTGTCTCATTTTGTCTCCAGCTAACCCATTTTATTCCTCATCCATCGTAAATATTTTTACCCAAGACACATTCATAGAACACATAAAAGCTAAGCTGACAGTTTGATTTTGCCCAATCATTCTTACCTGTTAGGAGTAAGGTAGAACCTATTTTTCATACCCCAAAAGTGAAGAGGGCAAACGTTGTGATTTCAGCTAAGAAAGGACAAATAGAGGGTGGGAAATAACTGAACATAGATGAATCACATTCTGCCATGTTGGTTGTCATTCTTTCAGGAATTTCAGGCAGCCTTTTCACATGCCAACTTAATGTAAGGAGTAAAAGTACGGCCAGTTTTGTAATTAATTAACAGATTCACAGCTCCGTGTCACCATCTTACTATGAAGGCTTTTATATTCTGTCATGAGCTGTACTTTTTTCCCACCAATTTCTCATGTGCAACTTCGGGAAACTAAGAAAGAAAATTGAACTGTCTTTAGTCCTGACAGTGAGGTTTCTGTTCAGTGTAAGTTAGCTTAATTGCTTGTTTCCTTTCCCGCTTTGGCACTCTGTATCCCATTAGAGGCTTTTCTCTGATCTGCAAATAGCAATACGCTTTAATGGTGTAATTAAAAGGCTGCTCTTAGTACTGGATGTACTTTTTTAGTAATGCTAGCACATCCTCATTCTTTACCTCTGAAAAATCAGATAGCAGCGAAGTACCAAAGTTCTGTATTGAGTCACAGCTGACAATCACTGTGTTAATGTTTTCAGGGTCACTGCCAGTAAGTGTTCTGTGCTGACAGTAATGTTCACATCAGAGAAATTCATCGTTGTTAGCACCACCTAGCTGCAGAGGTAGAAGTGTAATGAGAAATAAAGGATTTCCAAAGCTAATAGAATCTCCTTATTGATAAAAATATATTTTAAGTCCAAGTGTTCTGCCACTGTGTCCTGCTTTCCAAGGGAGAATGTTCTTCTCTGGCCCTAGCTTAAGCACATGGGAATTGCTGTGGCCCACTGACACATCCCCCTTAAGTCACAGAGCTCCGTTTCATGCCATAAGTTCCCCCTCCAGCATTACACTGGATCTGCAGCGCTCCCTCGGTGAGGTGCCCCAGGGAAGGCAGGTGGGCAGCTCGTTCAGCTGCAGCTCCCATTCTGTCACACAGGTTTGCAGGCAGCCTGCCCCACTCCAGTCCAAGCAGATTTCCTGGAAGTCCCACAGGGGAACATGAGTAGAGGGGGCAAGAAAAGAGGTGTTGCTTGACCTTCCTGTTGCCAGAAAACTCTCTTCCTTGCAACAGAAGGATGTGGGAGATGTTGTTCTGGAAAGAATCATTGGATAATTGGAGATAGAAAGTGAGTGGTTGATGTTGCCAGCAGATGAAAAATCATGAATGCTTGCTAATTGGAATAATTTCACTAGCCGTCTGTGAGTGCTCCTGAAGAGAAACCATTTTGCTTGCTCTTTGCTTTGCAGGAGGGAATGCAGCTCATTGCAGAGAAACCAGAGACTGAAGCTGTAGTGAAGGAAAAGCTAACGGGTCTTCATCAAATGTGGGAAGAGCTCGAATCCACTACTCAGACCAAGGCTCAGCGCCTCTTCGATGCAAACAAGGCAGAGCTTTTTACCCAGAGCTGTGCTGATTTGGATAAGTGGCTGAATGGTTTGGAGAGCCAAATTCAGTCGGACGACTACGGAAAAGACCTCACCAGTGTCAACATCCTGTTGAAGAAACAGCAGGTAAAGAGAGCACAGGTTACAGAGCAGGCATTGAGCATCTACCTGCACTCAGAGGAGTGGGAGGGGAGATCCTTTCAGTTTAGAAAAAATCTTATTGTCTTTTCCTTCTTCTTCTTGCTGCATTTATCTTTAAGAAAAAGCAAAACCATTCAGAAACAAATCAGCCATACATTCCGTGATGCAATCTCTCCCTTGTACTTCCTTCCCTCCATACCCTATTACTTGTTACCACTGGTGGTAGTCCTCCAGTCACCAGTGCCTGCATGCTACCCAGTGCTGGTTGGTCCCTGGTTTCTTGCAGTAAAGACAGTGAGCACATCAGGGGACAGTGAAGCTTTCATCTGCAATAAGCAATGCTCTGACATTGTTCAGTGTAACTTGTGAACGACTGATAGAAGTGATTTATCTGCACCCTGTTGGTCAGATTTGCACAAACAGGAATGCTGGCAGGTGGCTGCAGTTGTGAAAGAGTGAATCTGTGTGTAAACCTCGTACTTTCCAACAGGAATACTACAATGATTATTAATATGATAAACCCTTACCAGCATCTGTTTTTCCTTCTTATGAAGCTATTGACGTGCCCCAGTTTCATAAATTGCTTTTACCCTATTTTTGAAGCCTTTTTGCCATCTTTCTGTTTTAGATGCTAGAGAATCAAATGGATGTTCGTAAGAAGGAGATAGAAGAGCTACAAAGCCAGGCACGGGCTCTAAGTCAAGAAGGGAAGAGTACAGATGAAGTAGATGGCAAACGCCTTACTGTTGAAAAGAAATTTTTGGAGTTGTTGGAACCTTTGAATGAAAGAAAAGCAAACCTGCTGGCCTCCAAAGAAATCCACCAGTTCAACCGGGATGTGGAGGATGAAATTGTAAGTACAAAAGAAGTCTTGTTCCTCAGACATGAGATACTCACATCTTTCACAGAGCTTAGGATAAACCTTTCAATCATGTCTCAATAGCATGCTATAGTAATGCTGCTTTTTGCACCTTGTTAACGCTCTGTTGTTCTAGCTGTGCCTGGGGTTGCATTAAAACAGGTGTGCTCTTTTTCTCTTGCTTTCAGTTGTGGGTTGGAGAGAGGATGCCCATAGCAACATCTACCGATCACGGACACAACCTCCAGACTGTGCAGCTACTGATAAAGAAAAATCAGGTAGGTGCTGTCAGGACTCCCTACATGTTACTTCTCCTTAGCACTGGCTAGTTGAGCAAAGAAAGGCCTGGGGCAAAATTATGGATGCTTCAGTGGTGGTGTGACTGTGGTGGGGAGTGGCATATTCCAGGATACTCTTGATGGCCAGAGGCCCAGTTTAACCCCAGGATCTGACGGTGTGTGTTTTGCTGCCCCTCTAGAGGTGAGACCTCTGACCAGCATTTCTTTTTTTGCTTGTCTGCGTTTCTCCTTTATAGACACTTCAGAAAGAAATCCAAGGGCATCAGCCTCGCATTGATGATATTTTTGAGAGGAGTCAAAACATCATCACAGACAGCAGCCCGAATGCCGAAGCAATTCAGCAGAGACTTGCAGACTTGAAGCAGCTGTGGAACCTCCTAATTGAGGAGACGGAGAAACGCCACAAGCGCCTGGAGGAGTCTCACCGCGCACAGCAGTACTACTTCGATGCTGCTGAGGCTGAGGCCTGGATGAGTGAGCAGGAGCTGTACATGATGTCAGAAGAGAAAGCCAAGGTGAGCGGCTCCGCTGTGACGCTAGTTTGATTTTAATTGCCTGGCTACAGGCGGGCAGGTGACATAATTTAATATGTCACTAATGTAACGGTAACAAAAACAAACCCATTTCCCTTCTGAAAGCTCCAGCGATCATCTCTTCTGTCGCTTCTGACATCTCAGATAGTGTGGATGATAGGCCTTGCTGCAGAGCCCGCGAAGCAGGCTCAGACTGTGCATGGCAACTGGGAGCTTCCCTTTACTGGAAAGTGAGATTTACCAGTACAGTCCAGTTAGATCAAGATTTCTATCAGTTCTGAGTCACTGGGAACAGCACGCTGCAGCTGCCTGTGAAGCTGGCTGGGTGGTCAGTCAGCTGCTGGCCTGTCCTTTCTCCCAGCATAGTGAAATCAAAACAGCATCAGACCATACCAGACTAGCTGAACTCCTGTTTTCCAATAGTGTGGCAGGTACGTGAATGTGCTGTGTTCATTTATTTGATAAAATAAAACCCAGCTTAGTATTTGTGTAACACATTTCCTTCTGTTAACAAAGATTTGTGTCCCTTTTTATGTTTAGGCAAGGCAAATGGAAAGGATTATTAATGTCGGTGGTTGATAACAAAGAATATTTTCCTGAAAAGGCTTATTGACAATATTAATTAACTTTGAGAGTTGTTTTTTATTTTTTCTTTTCAACACGTGACGAGTTTTTATGAGAATGCTCCCAAATGCTTTGGTGAAGAACCCTTTGGCATGAGCTCGTTAGGATTTCTTGTCTTAATCCAGGCTGTAGTTGGAAAGCCTGGCCAGTGAGGTACCTAAAACTGTTCCACTTTTCTGAGCTCTCCACTGTCACTGATGCTGTGTAAATGCACAAAGAACTTCACAGAAGAAGAAATTGAATGTGCTCAATTTGCAGCTGATGTGGTTTTGTTCTGCATCCCAGAGGAGCTGTTGCAATTCACACTTTTTTTCTCATTATTTTGCTTTCTGTGTCCACCATTTACCCAGAACTCAGTTGTGAATTTACAACCATCAGAGGTTTGGAGCAGTGCTTTATAAATCCTTGTGGCTGCTGCTCTTTGCTCATACAACAAGACAGGCTTGCTATGCAGAGTCTTTCAGTGAGTGGGGAGAACGGACCTTCATTTTCTGTCACCATTTCAGGATGAACAGAGTGCAGTGTCCATGCTGAAGAAACACCAGATTTTGGAACAGGCTGTGGAAGACTATGCTGAGACTGTGCACCAGCTTTCAAAGACCAGCAGAACTTTGGTGGCAGATAATCATCCTGAAAGGTATTTAATGCTGTTTTTAATTGTATCGTGAGTTTGTTTAGTAGTTCAGTCACTTTGCTGGCTAATTCTGATGCACAAAGACCATAATAAAGAGACAGTAACTCTGGAGACTGTACAGGAGAAGCTGAGTTGAGTTTCACTCAGTTCAGGATGCATGTTGGACCAACCTGGTTTGTCCAGACACTGGATTTAGGAGAAACAGCATGCTGAATGCACATTTCTGTCCTGAACAGTGTGTCCAGCTGTTGACTTCTGGGTAGAACTGCACACATTCAATAAATGCCTGTTGTGCCTTTTATACAGGCTAATGGTGTCAGGTCTGCCAGCTCTGCTGAACTGGACAGAAGTACAACAGTCCTGAGAGACGAGGATCCATCTTCACTCTTTCAGCCAGATTTATATCCAGATCATAGGGTGACAGCTATTTGTCCTTCTATCTTAGGGCAGTGCTCCCCAAGATGTACTTCTTCTCTTGAAGATTTCTAAAGAATCAGACTTGAGTCTGTGTTTTAAACATGGGCATTGTAACATCTGGGTTTTGGTTAATTTGTCTCAGCATTCATAAATGGTTTTCCCTGTGGGAGAATTCAAGAAGAGCAAGAGCTGTTTTGTTCTAAGAGCTGCAGCTAAGCAAACAGAATCCTCCTTTGGCTTTGACTACAAGGATGATTTGATGATGAGGCTGACATGTTTAACTGCCCTAGCTGTGCAGACAGGAAGATAGAACAACCTTAGCAAAAACACTCTCCACCCCTGGTAAAGGTTGTTATTTAGCTCAAAAGCACTCTCTTGTGGTCATCAGAATTTCCAATGAGAGTAGATTTCCTGGCTGGGCTGGTTGAGTACTGTAATAACAGAATCATCTTTATATGGAGGTGGGAAGGCAGGGCTATATGACTCACGAAAATAGGTGACAAGATAAGGCAAGTAGAGACATGAATTGCTTTTGGAAATGCTGAGCTTTAGGGAGTAAGAAAACCATCAGTGCTTCTGAACTTTGGAGCAGAATTAAAATGAAAATGAAATGTTCCTTGACTCAGCAGCTCAAATCCTGCTTATTGTTATGGGAAAAAACTCTGGGGTAATCTGTGGTGAAACAAATGGACATCTTGGTTCCTAGCTTTACTCTCTTAGGCCAACAGACTTACATGTACATGGGGCAGAAAGAGTTCCAGCTAGTGCAATCAGCTGTTCCAGCAGAGGATGGATCCAGGGTGTCTGAGCCAAATTTCTGCATACAGCAGGCACGCTTTCTGGGCGTTAAACTCCCAAGAATGATTTTTTTGCTCATTTTATTTTTTTATTTTACTTGTTATTTGTAAGAGACAGTGAGGATTCAGTGTTCTTTGGTTTTTTTTTTCAGTGAGCGTATCAGCATGCGCCAGTCCAAAGTGGATAAGCTGTATGCAGGCCTGAAGGATCTCGCAGAAGAGAGAAGGGGCAAGCTGGATGAGAGACACAGGTTGTTCCAGCTGAACAGAGAGGTGGATGACCTGGAGCAGTGGATCGCAGAAAGGGAGGTGGTGGCAGGATCCCACGAGCTGGGACAGGATTACGAGCACGTAACGGTGAGTTCTTTGGATGTGGCTGCAGGTTTACCCTCCTTTTGCACGCAGCGAACGAGCAGACGGTCAATGTAAAGGGTTTGAATGGTTTGGTCTGATCACTCTGTGATTGTGACCTTGCAGGAATGTGTTTCTGTGTGTTTCAGATGCTGCAGGAGCGATTCCGAGAGTTTGCCCGAGACACTGGAAACATCGGGCAGGAGCGCGTCGACACCGTGAACCACATGGCTGACGAGCTCATCAACTCCGGACATTCAGATGCTGCCACAATTGCAGAATGGAAGGATGGTCTCAATGAGGCCTGGGCTGATCTCCTGGAGCTCATTGACACGAGAACACAAATTCTTGCAGCCTCTTATGAACTGCACAAATTTTACCACGATGCCAAGGAAATCTTAGGACGCATTCAAGACAAACACAAGAAACTGCCAGAAGAGCTTGGTAGAGACCAAAACACAGTGGAAACACTACAGAGAATGCACACAACATTTGAACACGACATCCAAGCGCTCGGCACACAGGTGTGTACCCAGTAATAAGTCTGTCTGTGGATATGGAAACTTGAGCTGCAGAGTGCTTCCACTGCATTTGGCCCCAGAGGCTGGCAGGCTGAGTGCTGGCAGATGCTTTCCAAGTGCATTCCTAGGGGAATTACTTCTTATGCATCATTTTCTTATCTGTTTTCTAACTTCTCTTTATTATGCTAGGTTAAATTAGTTTCCCTAACACAGAAATCCATGGATTTCTGGACAGACGGTTGCCTCTTGAACATTATTCCTTCTCCTGCCCTTGTTTGAAGGAGAAGCAGTCATAAAAGCTGAGAATTTAGAAAAGTGCTGTGATGTCACCTGCCAGTCTCAGCCTGCTGTGTGCATAGGAATAAAGTGTGGATGCAGAGGTGTGAGGATAACACACCTGAGCTCCTCAGAAGGCCTTTTTCTGATAAATACTCTCAAAGAAAAATTTTCATTTGACTTAGGATATTGTCTCTTGAGGCAATTTCTGAAAGTCATTGAAGAGATGTTAACTCTCTCAAGAATTTTTAATATACAGGGGTAACATGGAATACAGTTTTCAGGTTTCTCTGTCCTGAATGTTGTTCTTGGATATGACTCATGTAAGTTGTGCTGGAGGCCACCTTAGGTTCACTTACTGCTTGTGCCATGTTCACCTTGGTGAATACGAGCCACAGCTGGCTGTCCATGGAAGAAAGAAGGAAGGACATGTGGGGGGCAGAAGCAAATACAAAGAGATGTGTGAACTTTCAAAACAGAAAGCAAAGCACAACAACAAGAAGCAGCACCACCGACAGAAAAAAAAGCCACCCTCCTCTGCTGGGTACTTTTCCATTTTCTTTTCTGAGTGTCAGAGGAAGTCTGGATCCCTACAGAGAAGAGAGACTTGGTTATGAGTTTATGCTTTTGGACATGGATATTCTTTTTTATGATGCTTCTTAATAGCATTCTGCAGAAATGTCAAGTGCATAGTCCAAGCAAGATTTTGAAAAGCAGCCAACCTTGATCTAATTCTTTATCTTGTGAAGCCAGGGTATGATAAATAGAAGAAGGCAGCTGTTCATCCAACACACTCAGGATTCTACACCAAAAAAACAGTGTTCAGCTGCCAGGATGAGAATTTTGGAAAGGAACCACATGTTCCAGAAATGGGGGAATTAAGACTGACTGCATTTATCCCAGTAGGAAGGAAAAGAGAGCTTTTATGGCTGAGCTGCCTGCCTGTTCTGTATTATGTTGCAATATACATAGTTGTTTACACTAGTATAAAGGAGGTGTAGCAACCATTGGATTTTTCAAGTGTTTCACTTTCAGGAGCTGTAAATTTTATACATAAAATGAGAGACGTTCACAAAATACCAATCCTAGTCTCTCAAAAGGTAATTAGAATCAAGACCTGAATGAGGGAATATATAATCGCAGTGCAGAGCTGAGGTGGGTCACTGTGGTAGTGGCATCATATGTGTGCCTCCAGCTAGTAATTTGGCATTCAAACTTTTTTAAAATAAAAAATTGATTAGAAAAGAGCTAATGGAGTTGGGAAAACGTGTGAAATGGTCAAGAAATAGCGTCTGATGTCCCCAGAGTGTTTGAAAGGAAAAGAGTTTTCTAATAGCAGAAGGGTCTTTGCATTTCCAAACTTGCTGCTGTTTGAAGTCATTATCTACACTTTTGAGAAAGCTGCTCTGACGTCAGCTGGAGTTGCTGTTTTGATCTGGGAGTTCCTGAGTGGCGTTCTGTCACTTGTGTGGGAGGAAGAAAACTTGATGAGGAATTTGTTCCCTTTTGCCCTAGAATTTAACAGTCACTTTATATTGGCACCCAGTTCTACACAAAGTTTAGGCAGTGGCAAATGTTTGTTATTCTGGGAGCTCGTTGACCCAACGGTCTTCTCCAATAAACGTTCTTGTAGGAGTGCACCGACTTAATAAGAAAATAAACCTTTCTGTATTGACAGACCAAATATATTGGCAAGGACTTCAGAAGGCAATTCAAATTATGAGTTAGCAGCTGAAACGCTCCCACAGACGTGACTCAAAAGTACCTGACACCTTTATCTCTTGTAAACACACACCAGGTAAGACAGCTCCAGGAGGATGCTGCACGCCTTCAGGCTGCCTATGCTGGAGACAAAGCTGATGACATCCAGAAGAGAGAAAACGAAGTCCTAGAGGCATGGAAGGCGCTGCTGGATGCCTGTGAGGGCCGCAGGGTTCGGCTGGTGGACACAGGAGACAAATTCCGTTTCTTCAGCATGGTTCGGGATCTCATGCTTTGGATGGAAGATGTCATCCGGCAGATTGAAGCCCAGGAAAAGCCAAGGTAATGTGAAACATCTTGTGTGATAGCACACGAAAGAAAAGGCTGCAGGTCAGTTGTAACACTCGGTGTCACTGAGCCAGAAATTCGTGAGGCTGGCAAGATGTGGTGGTGTGCTGGCAGCTTGCTTTTGTGTACTGCTGCCAGCAGAGGCTGGGAGTGCTGAAGTAATTGCAATGGAAGGTCGTGTTCAGAGAGATTGTTAGCAGCCTTTCCTCAGGAACAGCAGCATTCTGGTGCCAATCAGACGTCCGATAAACAAATCCTGTTTTCTGGGCTACAGAGACAACGTATGAATTAAATTCTGTGCTGTGCCATTCTGGGTTAGATGATTTATTTGAAAATGTAACTACTTTTATGTCTGAAATGTGTGATTCTGAACCATGGATTGACTATTCTAGGGATGTTTCATCTGTTGAACTACTAATGAACAATCACCAGGGTATCAAAGCAGAAATTGATGCCCGAAATGACAGCTTTACTACCTGTATCGAGCTCGGCAAATCTCTTCTGGCAAGAAAACACTATGCATCAGAGGAGGTATTGTGCTTACTGAATGTAACAACTGCAGTGCTGGTGGCGTGTAGATTCCAGTTCAGCTAGAGAAACTGTCATTGTGTTATCTGTGGATTAATAATGCATGTTTATAACGTCATGCATTACTTCAGGGACCTTATCTGCACCTAACTGCTGATGTGAAATTAGCGTGTGATTTAATGCTGTGAATTCATGTTGGGAGGCAGGAATGACACCTAAATTTAAGGTATCAGTGTCCATCCAGGAAATACAAAGAAGAAGCTGCTGCATTCAGGTCTGCAGAGCCGTCTTTGGGATGGTCGTGCTTGGAAAGGTGTTTCCTTTGAGCAAGAGCAGAGATAACTCTGAGGGTGCCTGGATTTTGAAGGGGCCTGCTAGGGAAAGGAGTAGAAAATTGTTTATGGGGGGCAAGTCCAGGGAGTGTTATGAGCAAAATGTACCCAGCAGCGTAAGGCCTTGTTTTGTTTTCTGATCTGACTAGACCAAAGAATAGCAGTTAAACCTTGTTTCTTCCTGCCTTCCTTTGGCCAAAGGAGGGCAGCCACTGGTTGTAAGACACTGCCCATGCAGGGGGGTGATATTTTCTGTGTCTTCGTTGTACGTAAGTGCTGCAGAGGAACTGGGAGGTTTTGGCAGCCAGTCTTTGCCCTGAGAATAATATGGGGCTTATGCTGACACGTTGTTGTTAGCACAGGTAACGAGGCTTTTAATAGCAATCATGGGCAGCATGTTTTGCATTTTTTCCTAGAAAAAAGTAGAAGTACGTTTGCACCTTTTGTTTGTCTGTTCTGCTCTTTTAACCAAATAATCTTGATAACGTAGTTCTTAAGAAATACTGTATGCAGATGTGATATTGTAATAGAAACTTTGTATTTATTTCTACTTCAAAAATAAGGAAAGCTGTTACATTCATACCAAGTCATTTCCTGGCAAACTAGTGCCGTGTTTCCTTTCACTAAATGCCTGTGTCTTTTGCTTGTGGTAACAGCTTACATGCTGTGGTGGGGTGAATGTGATGCCTGATGCTTATGTAACAGTCCTGCATTCTCCTCTTAAATCCAGATCAAGGAAAAGCTACTGCAGCTGACAGAAAAGAGAAAAGAAATGATTGACAAGTGGGAAGACAGATGGGAGTGGCTGAGACTGAGTAAGGACGTCCTTGGATTTCTCTTGGCAGGGCCATAACTCTTTCCTCTGTCTTTCTGAGCATTGAAAACACCTACAGCTCCTTACCTTTTTTTATTGGCCTTGCTTGAAAGTGTGCTTGTACTGTATTAATTGTAGAATTCACATCTGTTAACTGTAACATAATGGAGAACTTGAAACAAAGAAACCTGCACTGAAGATGTTATTCTGTATGACTGAAGTCAGAGCTGGGTGAAACAGATCTAGCATGTTTTGCAGGTGCCATCTTCCAACTGTGTTTCTACAGAGGATGTGCTAACAAAAAATACGGGGAAGCAAAGTCTTGTTACCTTACACATGTAACATACTTGCATTATCTGACAGTTAATTGACAAAAGATGTACCTTCAAGCATTGCAGCATTTTCCAAGTTCTTCACCAGAAATAACACAGCTCAGAAACTCTGACAAGGTTTTCTGTAGCTCTTGTAGCAAACAGTTGCCAATTTGTGCCCTTCCAGCATCTCAAACTGTACAGTGCAGTGATCATTTGGTAGAGCTCTAGGCTGCTGTGTGTGCTTTCTTCATTCTTCCCAAGTCTCAGCAGGCTTAAGGAAAACAGTAGCATGAGGAACTGTCCCTAAGTGTTGGTGTTTGTATCATGTTCTTCATCACAATGGTGTGATCTCATTCACAAAAGCTGCTGAAGCTTGTTTTCAGCTGGAAGGAAACCTTTAACTACAGCACTGTAGACAAGTGTGGAGTAGAGAAATACTGCTTGCTGAAGGGACTTGCAGCCTTCATCGTGTTTGGTAGGCAGGCCAGTCTGAGGAATAAACCAGCAGATAACAGAATTCCTGCTCTGAGTTTAGTTGGATTTCTCAGTTACAGCAGAGTAGAACCGAATAGAAACACTGGAATTAGAAAGTGAAATAATCTGTAGAAGATATAAACTTCACTTTTGTTTTTCCTCAAAGCAAAGCCAACATGACAAATTTCTGTCTTTTAAATCATTAATTTCAGTGAACTTAGTTAAGGAAAACATTTGGCCAATGCTGTTTTAAAGTAAATTCAGCTACTCTGAAGTAAACTGAGAAGATGCCTGCTAACTTCATGGTGCCATTTTCGACACTAAAGGCACTGATGTGTGTACATTCTTCATTCAGTTTTGGAGGTGCACCAGTTTTCAAGGGACGCGAGCGTGGCTGAGGCCTGGCTGCTGGGCCAGGAGCCCTACCTGTCCAGTCGTGAAATAGGACAAAGTGTTGACGAAGTGGAGAAATTAATTAAGAGACACGAAGCATTTGAGAAATCTGCAGCTACTTGGGATGAGAGATTTGCAGCACTGGAAAGACTGACCACGGTGAGTGCTGGTGAAGCGTTCTACTTCTACGTATGTCAAGCAGATGAGGATGGCACTTGAGTATTTGGATAACTTGGGATGCTTTTATGTTTGCTTGTTTTGTGTTAATGAAATGAATTAGGTAAGAAATCTGGACAAGGGCCAGGCAGCTGTGCCAGCACTCCGTTTGATGCTAAGGGTCTGATGCTGTGTGGCTTTACTGACAAATTTGGTGCGACAAACTTTGCATGATTAATAGTTTTAAAGACTCGAGCTTTCAAATTTAATTCCAATAAACTTGAATCTCAGGAGTTTCAGAAAAATGCAGAGATTATTCTTAATTTTTAGAAACGCACCTGAAAAATGGCTGATTTGCAGTGCTTTATGTTCAAAAATGTTTCATTTCTCAGTTGGAACTGCTGGAGGTTCGTCGACAACAAGAGGAAGAGGAGAGGAAGAGAAAGCCACCTACTCCAGAGCCAAGCCCAAAGGTTGCAGAAGACGGAGGCTCCCAGCAGCAATGGTAAGCTGTGATGCAGGAAGCTGATGTGCTTCATGCAGTTTCTTGCGTTGGAATTCTCAGCGTGAGGATGAGCTGTAAAGGGGAAGTCTGGAGGTTGCCTGTTTTTGTGATGTAACTCTTTTTAGAAGACTTCATAGATGCAGTCGGGGGGGCCACGACTTTCACAGGCGTCTGAATTCACTGCTAAGATGAATGTTCCAATTTTTCATCAGGAAGCAGTTACTACTGTTGATGCACACCTGGCCTATACAGCCTTTTTATACAGCCTCTGTGTTATGAATTAACATTTCTACGCAATCTCGTATTTCTCTTTTAATGAGCATCAGTTACAGATAGATTTTAAGCCACGTTCCTGGAGCATTAACATTTATCAAATTACTTGTGTGATAGGAGCAGACCTTGTGAAGTAACTGTCACAAAAGCCTCCCTTGATCAAACTACTTTGGATTTCTTTTACTCAGTTGGGCATTTTTTTTCTTTGCTTCCGCCATTGCAAGTGGAAATCTGTTCAAGGCTTTTACAGTGCTGTCAACAAATGACTTGGCAGTTGCTAAGAACTTGCTTGCAGTTCTGAGACGTGCAAAATTCAGTATGAAAATCTTGTTCAGGATTAAAATACGACTGACTTTCAAAAGCTTAATGAAATTTCTCCTTCCTCTTTCTCAACAGGGATGGGACAAAAGGAGAACAGGTTTCCCAAAATGGTTTGCCATCAGACCAGGAATCTCCACGGGTTAGTTACCGCTCCCAAACCTACCAAAACTACAAAAACTTTATTAGCAGACGGACAGCCAATGACCGGTCGTGGTCTGGACTGTGACATACAATCATTTGCAGCAAAAGACACCTTTTTGTTCAGTATGGTCTACTGGTACTGGTTTAATCTTTTGGCTTCAGATTTCCCTGCTGCTTTTCTCTTCCTTCCCATCAGTTGACTTCTATTGAATTAGCAGATCCTTGGAGATATATTTGTTTCACTTTAATCCTTGTTTATTTGAATATCCCCACTGACACTCAGTTGCTTTAAGGTGACACATTTATTTCATGTTATTTACTGTGAGTTTTTCATGTTGTTAATAGTATTAAGATTTTCCAGCTAAACCATCCTTTTATGAGTAATTGAGATTTAATGAGATAACATCATAATGAAGAAGAGAACTAGAATCTGACAGGTATGACGCATCGAGTTATACTAACAGGTTTCAGCACGGCAACAGTATTAAATCAGCTGCATTAGCAAGCGAGTTATTCACAAGGCCAAAGACAGTACCTGCAAGTGAGCTCAGTAGTGAAGGCTAGGAGGGTGGGGGGTGTTGTGACTACCAACAAATTAAAAGCCTTAAGATTAGCTGTATAACATTCCATGTAGAATGGACTCGTTGACTGCAGATAAAAATAAACGTGAAATAAAACAATAAAAAATAGTTTCTAGATTTATCTTGGTATTTAGTCCTAATGAAGACTTGTGATCATACTGAATAGCTGCTTTGGGGCCCCATTTACTCTCAGTCCTGTCTAATTTATGCAACAGCAATTTTGTTTCCTGACCCTGGAGATAAAGGGGTATAAATGAGAGTAGGTTGTGGACCCTTAAAGAGGGGTTGTGATGCTTTTCTCTGAAAGTGAAATAAAGTACATTGGTCTAAGATTCCAGCTCTGTATTTTCTATAATGTGGCTGAATTGTACATTCAGTCCTTTTTGACAGAGGGTATTCCAGTGGAGTCAAGATGCATCTTAAAGGAGAAATACCAGTAAATATGTATATGTGTTTAAAGCAACAAAAGAGTAGCAAACTGGCTTTACCCCCCCATTACCTTCCTGCAAAGCCACCTTGTTTTCACTGGTGCCTAGAATCATGGGAAACATCTCTCGTGTTGTCTGTCGTGTTTTTGAGCCTCACTCTCTGAGGTCACACTGAGCAGAGGAAAGGCTGCTGGCAGGCTCAAGTCAGTGGCTACCAGAGCTCCTACCTGTAGCACAGGGGAAATATGGGTCCCAGTCTAGGACTGTGGGAAGAATGCCTTTCAGCTTAAGTTTGCCTTTCAAATCGTGCATCCCAGTGGCTTCTGAATCTGCACACTGTTAATGCTGTAGGATATTAAGCAGTTCTGCCTTTTTCTTCCTTTAGATAAAGTCTTTTAGTTCATCTTTAGTACTCAGGAGGAAGTGAGATAACTGTTGTACACTCCAGTGTTTATGAACTTGTAAGTAGTTGTGGCAGGGAACACGAGGTGGCCTGCAAGCACACCCCAGATCGTCATCATCTTGTTGCTTATCATGGCCTTATACACCGCCCGTTCCTTTCATTTTTCATTTTATTCCCATGAAACATAATGCATTTCTGTGTTAATCTTTGCCATCCACACTTCCGTCTTACAGCAGAGCTTTTTTCATTGGATCTTGTTTGCAGTACATCAGATGTACACAGCCGTGTTCTTTCTGACCTGAGGCTCAAGACATGCTGTTGGTCAAATTGTAAACTTCTGGCTGATCAGTGCAGCTCAGTTATTCTGTGTTGGCTGAGATCGTAAAGAGGGAGGTGATGGAAAGGATGTGCTCCAGTGATTATACTTTTACTGTAACTTGTCTTTTCCACTTCATGATGCATGTTTTTTTTTCTTTTGTCAGGATAACAAGATAGAGATTCTTAATGCTTTTAAAAATTCCATATGAAATGATGCAAATGATCTGGTGACTACCTACACCAGTGTTGGTTCTCTGTGCCTTTAGGACTGTGACAGCTGTAGAGCAGTTTAGCTGTAGCTTCAGACACCACAGCCTGAAAATACTTCAGGTAAATTCTGGATAAAAATTAGTATGTAAAAAGTAATTTATATGGATACATTGATAGATGGGAATTATACTTCTATGATTAGGGAAAATGAATGAAGTATCAGTTAAGGTCATCATTTTCAGCACTAGGTGTGTAAGATTTCACTGATTGATTGTGGCCCGTGGTTCTGGCTTAGCGCATTAAAAGGATGGTGAGGCCAGAACAAGATACAAGCTGTCACTTATTTACATCTGAAAAGGCAAATATGTCTCTATTATTTAAGCTGTGGTGCAGAGGCTTAATGTGATGAACTGAATATAACGTTGCTTTAAGCACTATGAAAATCAAAGGGATGTCTCCAGTCATTGCCACCGGCTGTTCTGTTGCATGAAATACAGCCCTGAGTTAAGAACACCTCAGGAGCAGCCCCTAGCCACTAAAGCACTTGCAACTAACCTCTCAGTCACAATTAAGACAACTGTTTCCATGTACGTGATGACTGCTTTGTTGTAACAGTACAGTTTGCTATTACTGTTTGTCTTCTGTTGCGTTGTCTGCATGCCCAGCGCATGTTTCCATTAAAGTTTGTCTAGCTCCCGTTTTCCCCTATTTTCATTACACATTCTCTGCATACCTGTTTATGATTCAGATTTATTTTGCTTGTTTTCTGTTAATTGTAGATAACACATGGAAAGGAAATAAAACCCGAAAGAGCATCAATAAAGCTTTTCATGGCCCTTTTACAATCAGTAGCATTTTAAGTAGATATTACAGGTCTGATTGTGTAATTAAAGTTGGCATTTGTCGCTTAAAACCATGGGGTTGCAGATTGCAGCACTGAATTACACGTTACTTCCCATAAAAACAATTTAAGTACCTTTTGCAGTGGCTGCTGTTCTGGAACTTGTCCTTTTTTATTTCAGATTAATTGTTAGGGATACCCAAAAGTGTCTAATAATTATTTTCACATCTTGTCTGTATCAGTACAGAAAACTTTTAGCACTGGATTAGCTGACTGGTAGTTCTGGGTAGTTTGTCTGAGGTGGTGCTGAGTTCCTGTGTCTGTGCAGCAGGCAGACCATGCGAGTGTCCAGTAATTCTGTGTGGGCTTTGTGTATCTCAGACAGGGATCCTGCCAGTTTAGAAGAGTATCTCTGAAGGGCTTTCCTGTATCTTGAATGTGGAATGTTGGGCATTAGTGATCAGCAGTGGTGATGAATAATTAATTGAGCACTCACAGGTGAATCACTGGCTGCAAATGACACAACCTGTGTTGCAGTAGCAGTGCCGGCAGCGTTTGGATAAGCTTCAGTCTCATCTATCTGTTTATTCTCCCCCATCCCCTGCCCTTCTTTAATGCAAGATTTTTGAATTCAGATTTGGATAGAAATAGCCTGGTTTGATGGTTTTGACTTACCCTGATTTTGAAGAAACAGCATCACTGAATTTTACTCCATCTGGCTAACATGAGATAGATAGATCTTCAGCGCAGGGTAGATATTTCTTCTAATAAACTGAGCTGTAAGGCGGTGTTTCTTTAGGGACAGAGTAAAATAGATACGACTGCAGTGGAATGTGAGCTGTGATTCTTTCCCTGTTTCAGTGGTGTAGTGTCTGTACTCTGGAAATTTAGATTGCTTAAAGGCAGTTAACCAACCCTTCCCATATCCATAGCAAGTTGACACTTAGATCTTTCTAGGTCAATATGTGAGGTACAAAGGTGTGAGGTACAATAACGTATACTTGGCAGGTACAAGAAGTTCTAGCAAACAGTAGCAAAATTCAGTATGTTGCATAATTCGGCTGCTTTTGAATTGTCCGGGCTATGTGCAGAAGTGGGAATGTCTAATTATTGTGCCATTCACAAATACCTGCTTGTCTGCATAAAAACAGTCCAGAACGTTTGTAATCTACTAGAGCGTTAGCAGCACTAAGCTTTAGTAACTTGCTAATAATAATAATACACACTGGTTGTGTAACTCCTGAGCTGCTACCAATGGCTCTACGTGTCCAAGTAATGGTACAAGAAAACAAAAAAAAAACAAAAAAACTGGGACCAAGCTGCATTTCAAAAGAGTATAGCCATTAGGATTCCAATTTAAATGATTTTGGGATGAATGGCTCCTGAAGACGTCGAAAGCTTGACCAGTCAGAGCTGCTGGAAACATGGCTGCTCTCTAGGCTATCTCGATCACAGTGCGACAGGCAACGCGATCAACAAAGCAAGTGATGGGCAAGGCCTTGGTTCTGTCTTTGTTTGGGGGTAAATAGCTGTGTGATGTTGTGTGACTGTGGTGGTTTTCAGTTCCTTTAACAAAAATCCAATCCTCCTAATAATGGAAGTCTGAAAAAGACTTCGATAAATGACGTCTGACCTCATTTCCCTCGTCTTTAAGATCGAATACCTTAACTGGGATGCTGGAGATGAAATGCATGGTGTAATCTCTCTAATTTCTGCATGTTTTGATTTTGTTGTGTCACTAGGGGAATGGGGAAAGTGGGAAAGGAGCTTTTACAGAAAGAAATTCTGAAAATTTTTGTAAATGCTCCTGGGCAGTTTTGACCTATTTTTCTGCTGACTCATAGCTAATACCTTTTATAGATCTTTTATGCCCCAGTAATGTCACAAACGTATTTAAGGTGGCTGATGTGTATAACTTCTACTGTTCCTCTTAGGTTTGCAGAAAGTGTGATTGTTACTGTTCCAAACATTTGAGTAAGCAGCAGAATTGAATGCTCTCCTTTTAGGAACAACAATACGTAAAATATTATGAATTGACTAGCAGAGCAAAGCACAGTAAAATTCACACTGAAGTTTAGCAGCTCTTACATTCCTGTTTCTCCACCTGTAAAATGGGTACTAATCCATTCATACCTTCTAATTTCCTTGGCCTCCTGTGTCTCCATGAGAAAGATCTCATTGGCCTGTGTCATTCTCCAGGCAAAGCTTATACACAGCCACATTGTGCAGGGAATCAGGTTAACTGCAGAATACTTCAGTGTTGCGAGGCATCTGGCTGAACACTTTGTTCACTGTCTCTAGGTGGCAGAAACTGCGGAAACAAACGAAATGGTTAATGGAGCTGCAGAACAGAGGACAAGTTCAAAAGAGTCCAGTCCTGTTCCTTCTCCAACAGCAGACCGCAAAGCCACGGCTGCCATTCAGGCTCAGACTGCTGCTACCCTACCAGCCAAAACACAGGAGATTCCTTCAGCTCAGATGGAGGGCTTCTTGCATCGTAAACACGAATGGGAGACACACAGCAAGAAAGCCTCCAGCAGGTAAGAGTGCTTGATGTTTAATGAAGATCGCTGCTTAATAACGCAGATACTTGCATCCAAGCTCACTGCGATGTATGGTTCGAATTTTGGATGATCCTGGGTTGAGCCAAGAGCTTATGGGTCCCTTCCAACACTGGGCATTTTGTTATTACATAATAGTCAATGTTATCACTGCAGTTATTGTCTTCTCGCAGCTCCAAAAATATTTTAAAGCTCCTGTTCTAGAAATTGCATATGCATGATTGAATAATGTATTTCATGAGGTTGCAATCTAATCATACGTGTTAGAAGATGCACTATTGGCTTATATTTGGAAGGTAGAAAATGGAGGCATGAAGATATGATGACTTTCCCACTTCGTGTGATGAATTTGTGGCAGTAGTGGGATTTGATTCCAGTTCTCTCAAGTTGTGCGTTACTACAAGAAAAGAAAAACATGTAGGTGTAAGAACAGAAATGCCCGTATTATTCTGACATCTTCTTCTGTTTGCACGTTAGCACTTTCCACCTACACTGTAATCTGTTCAGAAGAGAAGAACTAGTGAAATGATTTTGTGTGCCTTAGTTGATTCTGTGCCTAAGGACTCAGTTGTGTGGTCCTCAAATGAGCAGAATTTCTGAGCTTTCTCCCTGCAGTGGAAAATCACATGCTGGTTCGTTGTAACCTGAGAAAGCTCTTGAGAATAGTTGTGTGACTTGGCTGAAAAGGAAAGTGTTGACTATTGAGCTACACCAACACCTGAGGGATGTGGTCAGAGTTGAGGCGCTCAGCAGAGCTGAGTGCAGATCATAAGACAAAGGATCTGCACTACAGGACTACCATTTTTCTTCAGCTAGAGTTGCTTCACACCAGAGAACTAATTTGGGGTTGCAACAGCTGCTAATACTAACATTTAGGGACCCTTATTTCTACTAACCATTGGTTTTTGTAACTGCATTAGACAGTGAGGTAGATGATGTCACTAATCACTCCTGACAGTCAAGGATTTCATATTTAATTTCTTCACTAGCTTGCAAATGAGAACTCCCTCTACAATGAAGTATAGTCATCAAAAGGTCTATCAGTTTTCTCCCAAGAATGTAAGCTGCACAGTCTGCCAAACGATCCACCCACTGCTAGGAAACGCTTATGTGCTATCAGAGAGCTCTGGAAACCTTTCATTCCATTTGGCTCAAAGTCAGGACTTCTGTCTTGAAGTAGTGCTTGTATGAGAGAATTTTTGTCTGCATTTTGCAGGACATAGTATACTGTACTTCTGTCCTCAGGTTGAACTGGTCTCCATTATCTTATAGCAATCATTGTGTTCAATTTTGCCAGTTTTTCAAGCAAGAGCATTAGATTTATAAGTATTTTTGTTGTTTTCTGTGTCTCGAAGGTCATGGCATAACGTGTACTGTGTCATAAACAACCAAGAGATGGGCTTCTACAAGGATTCAAAAGCTGCTGCTTCTGGCATTCCCTATCACAATGAGATCCCAGTCAGCTTGAAAGAAGCAGTCTGTGAAGTAGCGGTCGATTATAAAAAGAAGAAGCATGTGTTCAAGCTAAGGTAAACCTGCTGACGTTTCTTTACATGAGAAATAGCTGTGGTGGGTGTGTTCACTCTGCAAATTCACGGGCAGGATCCAGCCCAAGAGCTGATGATGACTATTAACTGCAGTATCTGCTTTTCTGAACAGGGTTTTTCCCAGCCCTGAAATCTGGTGTGTTTATCAAAAGTAGCGATCAGTATCAAAACAGTAATGGTACTTATTTATGAGATAAGACTAGATACATAAAGCTAAGAGTCTGCACTTAAAATCCCTGAGCTTTCCAACTGCTGCCTCTGGAACTGAATGAAAAGAGCTGAGTGTTCATGGTTCTGCTCTTCATAAAAATCTTTTGTTTAATTTTTTTAGTATGGATTTAGGAGACTGTTGAAGACATCCATCGATCACATTTTCAGGTTTTGAACGTGTTGCAGACAGTCACTTTTGAAGTATATGAAGTATTTGTTGTTCAAAGGATATAAAAACACGGCTTTCAGTTCCAAAACTGTGTTTTACTGAGTAATACTTCAGTGCCAACAGTTAAAAAATATTGTACTATTACACAGCTGCTAGAGGACTCTTTCAAAGGAGACTCACTTTATGAACTGACTGGATTGTGTAATCTAAGATAGGTTTTTTTCCAAGTCTACACTGATGCAAGAATCCTCTGAATACAATTCTTATTTAAGGAAATTTGCTGCTAACCTTTTTGAAGACAGACCTGCAGCTCTGTGATTCATCCTGCACACTATTAAAACATCTCTGAATTGATAATGTAAGAATAAGGTGTTCCAGATACAAACCTAAGCAGAAAAATCAATTGCCCTTCTTTCACTGACACCTGTATCAGAACTGCTTCAGTATCATGTGGCATATTTCCTCAGAGTTCACCTGCTCATTGTGGCAAAGCTCCATCTCCAGGCTGAGAAGAGCATCTGGGAGGATTCTGCAAAGGCTGAGGCCTCTGTTATGCAGGTTCACGCGCAGGCAGTTCTCACAGAAAAGCCTCGTAGCGATCTGTGGAGAGTACAATGGAAATATTTTCCTTAATTTTTTACAGAAAGCCAGGCATAGTTGAGACCTGTGCTCTCTTTATCTTCAGCAGTGTTATCTTTAACAGTGACGTAGATGATGGGATCGAGTGCACTCTCAAATTTGCACCAAGCTGAGTGGTGCAGCTGATACAACAAAAGGAAGTAGTGCCGATCAGAGGTACCTGGATTGAAATGTGGGCCTGTGTGAACCTAATGAGGCAATCCCAGATATGAGTACAGACTGAGAGAAGAACGCCTTGAGAGCAGCCCTGTGGAAATGGGCTTGGGGGTCCTGATGGGTGAAAAGCTGGACCTGAGCCAGCAGTGTGTGCTTGCAGTCCAAAAGGCCAACAGTGTGCTGGGCTGCATGGACAGAAGGGTGGCAGCAGGCAGAGGGAGGGGATGTCCCATTCTGCTCTGCCCTCGTGAGGCCCCACGTGCAGTGCTGTATCCAGGTCTGGGGCCCCCAGCTCAGGAAAGATGTGGACCTTTTGGAGCAGGTCCAGAGGAGGGCCAGAAAGATGCTGTGAGGGCTGGAGCACCTCTCCAGCAAAGACAGACTGAGGGAAGAGATCTCATTACAGCCTTCCAGTATTGAAAGAGAGATGATAAGTAGGGGTGAAGTCTACTTCTTAAGTGAGTAAATTGTGATAGGACATGGGGGAGTGATCTTAAGCTAAAGGAGGGATGACTTAGATCAGATGTCAGGAGGAAACTTTCCAATGAGAGAGTTGTGAGGTGCTGGCACAGGCTGCCCAGGGAAGGTGGGATGCCCCATCCCTGGAGGTATTCAAGTCCAGGTTGGATGGGGCCCTGAGCAGAATGGTCTAGCATCTCATTTAGTGGATGCCAACACTGCCTATAACTGTGGGATTGGAACTAAATGATCTTTGAGGTCCTTTCCAACCCAGGCCTTTTTATGATTCTATGATAGTTACGTTCTTCCAAATGTCTTACTGCAGCTTTATGTTGTTTTGCCATTTAATGCTTCTTTTTCTGGAGAAAGATCAGGTGCTGCTTCCACTGACCCTATTACTTGTTCAGATGCTTGATCTGATGTAATTCAGTCTTTTTTTTTTTAATTAATATATCTTCATATATAACAAATGGTTAAATGTATCCCAGTTAAATTCTGAGTAAAATCAGCACAGTAATAAAACAGACGGAAGTTTCTGATCTTCATTGTGAGAAGATGCAGTACTTGTGAGCCATGTACAGTATGGTATCTTGACACATCATCACGGTCTGACAGCAGGGCAGCTGCAGAGTTTTGATGGGTTTCTACCAAAAAAATGTAAACTCTGGGTGTTGTCTGTGACTTTTGGCTTTTAAAATATCGAGTAAACTTTTGTACTGTCATTTGCAAGATAGACGAGATCTGCCTGAAAGAGCAAGTACTGAAATAAGCCATCAGCTGCCAAAGATCTTGACCTGTGCAGTGCAGCGTGACGTACTGAACACTGACACTATGATAAGCATAGGGATCAGAATATAGTGTGTGTGGCTGGATCTGCATGGCAGTATGAGATACCAGAACATCAGTTGTTGGCACGTATTTGTGCCTGTAGAGATGTTATGACTTTCCTGTATGTCTCAGTCTGGTTATGTACTGTAGCTAAAAAAGCAGGAATTGAACCACTGTGACTGCTGCTAACCTTGATTTGCGATGGGTGTTTTCTCTACAGATTGACTGATGGCAATGAATACCTCTTCCAAGCCAAAGATGATGTAAGTTTGTTTTTCTCAGTCTATTACTGATGGGGATTCTGTGCTGTTGGACAAGGGGAAATAAAAATTAAAACAAAAAAAACTGCAAAGAGCTTAGGAGTGCACTGCAATTTTCTGGCCTCCAGTCATGTATGTATGTGTGCATAACGATTGAGGAGTCTCAGATGCAGATGGAAGTAGACAGCTCCTGCAGGTGCATAACCAGAGGAGTGCCAGATGATAGTTAGCACTGTGTGGATTCCCCATTTCTATCCGTTCCCCATCTGCAATGCTGAATGCGAGAGCGAGCGTGGTGCATGGGTTGTAACAGCTTTCTACCTTTCGGGCTTCTTGAAGGAGGAGATGAACACGTGGATCCAGGCCATCACATCAGCTATCTCATCTGATAAAATCGAAGTGTCCCCGACCACTCAGAGCACTCCAGCCTCCAGCCGTGCCCAGACCCTGCCTGCCAGCGTCACAATAACCAGCGAGTCCAGTCCTGGCAAGAGAGAGAAAGACAAAGAGAAAGACAAAGAGAAAAGATTCAGCCTTTTTGGTAAAAAGAAGTGAACTCCATCTCCACACACTGCACTTCTCTGACCGTTCCAGTGGAATTCCAGCATGCGAGCTCAGAACCAATACGTTACTCTCTGTGCCTCATGTTCCTCAATGTGATTGACATTTTTTTATTTATAGAGCATTTTAAAATAAAAAGCCAACAAAAAGGAATCTAAAGTTACAAGTATGAGGTGCATTGGGCAGCTTCTGTAGGAGGGGGAGGACCAGCTTTGGGGGGGTTGTTTTTGTTTGTTGTTTTTTTTTTAAATGAAGTTAGTGTAGATTAGATCTTACTATTTAAACTGTTCCTCAATTTTGTGAGGCTGTCTTGGAAAATAACCCACTCCTAGTGCTATTGGTATGCAAGGCAGCGGTGCTTTCAATCTACTGTGCACATCAAAACCCAATGGACAAATTTTCAAAAAATGTTCACTTCCATTTAAGGTTGTAATGCTGAGTCTTGACTAGTGGAGCCTCCCATTTCAATTCTAACATTTACTAAAATGATAGCGTATTATCTTTCCTGTAACAGAGTGCAGGTATGCATTAACTTACAGACAAACCATTCCTGTCCTGGCATTGGTTATTAACACAACCTGGAGCTTTTCTGCATCAAGTATGACAGATAAGAATGTTATCTGAGATGGATAAGCAGGCTGATACAGTTTTAAATAATCTGTAATTTCAAAAAAAAAAAAACCTTTTTTTTTGCTGAAATACATTATATTGTATGTTTCAGATAATTCTAGTACAAAGTATAATAAGACTAGATGTATAATAAACCCTTTAAAATCATTGATAAGTGTAAAAGTGGAACTGAAGCATTTACTGGAAAAGTAATGTTACTCAAATGGTTACTTGCTTGTCAGCTGCAGCACTGCGTGTTATAATTTTGCTACATTACCTTGCTCTTTGATACATAGTGTGCATTTCTCTGTCACTGTAACTATTGTAATGAAAAATTTTCATCTTACTGCACAATCAAAAATTACATTTAATAGGAATGAACTTTCGATGACTGGGCCTGTAGTCAAGAGTAGTACTGGAACTGGTTTTCAGTTGTATCGAACTGTACCTCTAGACTTTTACCCTATCTGTTAAATATATGCTATGTCATTAAATGCTTTTAAAACTAAATATGCTGGTTAAGTTTCTTATTTCATTTCTGATAATGTTAAATCATAATTTTGAAAGGATCAAAAATAAAGTTATTTTAAAACGTCTTCTCTCCTGTGCACTGAAGCGAATGTCTTAAGTTGTAATTCCGTTTTTTTGTGTGTGCAAAACTTCATACTGAAATAATTGTTATCTCTCTTCTCACTTTTCTTTACCTTCCCTTTCCCCTCACCTCCCACTTGCCCTCCCTCCCACCCTTCCCCTCGGATTGTGCCCCCAAACAAATAAAATAAAAATAAAAACAAAGAGGGAATCATTGTTTTGTGAAATAACTTCAGATGGAAAGCCAATGCAGCGCAGGCTGGCACGTTTCTAAACCAGTTCCTTGGACATCTCGTCAGTGCAGTGTCTGCATTCTTTCCATGGGGTGTGCTGGGTGTGCTGGGTTTTCTAAAATCTTGGGTTATTAAGCAACTAAATATTCATGCTTTAATATTACATTGTTCCAATCTATCAGAGATCTATCAGTAGGATGACCACCAGTCTTGTAAATGTAAAAGTTTAATGCAAAAAGCTGAGGCATGATGTTAGAGTATGAAAATTGTCTTTGTTGATCAAAATACAAAACTGTTGATGCCTTACTGTGTGTCACTTCAATGAAGCTAACAAGATAGGCAAGTAATATTTAGCAGATCAATCTTAGCTAGCTGTTGCATGTCGTAGAGCAGCGATGTTTTTGATCATGCCTGCAGATTTCTGTTTTACTTGTTTGTCTTGCCTCTTAAGTTGTTCTTGAAAAGTATTTAAACCTTTTTTGCTTAGGAACCAATTTCAAGTTCCTGAGGAGCTTGAGTGAATTATTCTAAGTCTCACCTGCTTTCACTCTTGGATGCAATTTCCATGCAGACAGAATTGGTGGGTCAGGAAAAGCATCCTCTGACTAAACCAGGTCAGAAAAGGCAAGTCCTGGCTTAGCATAGTTCCCTCCTGGTTAGATTCCGAGTAGCTTCATCACAGCTGTGTTTCAGTGAAGGGGACTGGGCCCTTAACAGGGGCTAGAGCCATTGCAGAAGCCCAGAGCAGTCCACTTTCCAGCTGTGTTGCTCTCATTGTTATAAGAAATAATTCCCTAGTAAGGAATGCCTGCCCTCCTTTTCTTCTCTTGGTGAGCACCTTATACTGAAATGTGAGCCGTGTCGGTTTTCAGGGAGCTGCACCTGAAGAGTCCTTCCCATGTTCTTGTGAATCGAGCTCAAGGAGGATGAAAATCCCCAAACCTTTAATCTGTGGGAACTAAGCATATGTTGAGTAGGAAGGTTTTCTTTTAGATTGATGCAAATGATCTGTTAACCCATCTGCTTTTCATAGAGCACGTTCTGTTGTAGAGATCCGCTGTGTATGAGGGAGATTAGCAGTGAAGTACAAGACACGTATGACTAAATTATGTTCCTGTGAAATGCTGTTTTAGACTGTTTTTCACTTCGGTGTGTTCTCTTCTTTATGATTGAGTTTGCAGAGAGTAGCCTTAAAACGCGTGGGGTCTTTACGAATATGCTGTTATAATAAATAGCTTGCAGGTATGACACAACATTGCCTTTTATTTGTGGATGTTTGGGTTTTTCTACCTTGACTAAGCACAGCTGAGCTAAAACAGAAAGTCAATCACAATTAGTTGAAACAAACATGAGACACTTTCTTTCCAAATAAACAGAGGGGCATAATAAACAGAGAGCACCCCACAAAATCGGGCTCTGCTAAACAGTGTGCTCCATGTTGCAAAACTACTGAAGAAAGCAGAATTCAGCTCTTCTGACACTGCAGCTCTGCCTGTAGTCTGAGCAACAGAGGGCATCCTGACAGCAAGAGGAGCTGGAGATCTCAGCCAGATGAAGTTCAGCTTGTTTTCCTGAGGGCTGATATCAAGAACATGAATTCTGAGGTCAAGAGAATATAATTCAGGTAAGAAGCACTGTATTCCTACTCCAGAAGCATCAGAACTGGGATTGTGCCTGTGATTACCTGCTTGCAGTCCACTTGTTTTTCAGCAAGATTGGGATTTGACTTCTCTGTTCTCATAGTCTTTATCATAAGAAATTCCCCATGGGCAGACACCCAGATCCCCATGACCAATAGGTCTCTGTTCTGTACCGTCAACCAGAACCAGTGTATTTGCAAACTCAGCTGATTTTGTAGCTGGGCAGGAGGAGGACACATACATGTTAGGAATAGCACTAAAGCCTTTCTGGTTGTAACAACGAATGGCTCCTGTTGGTGGATTGAAGATGTTCAGCACTTGACGGTTGTATGATGACCTTAGTTCTCAAAATCCCCTCAGTGTGTTGCCTGTGGTGCACTTCATTTGGCTGTTCGTTTCACCTCCTCCTAAGCAGCTTGGGTTTGCAGACTTGTTAGTGACCTGGCCAGCAAATTCCTCCTTTGATTTCTTTATCTCAGATGTCCTGAGGAGCCCTAACAGCACTGAAGTTTGTTTGTTAGCACTTAACAGTTGAAACAGTAGAATTCACATACACTGTTTTGTTATTTTGAGCAGCTTGATGGCAATTTATTCTCCCCTACTCCTCCCATGTAGATTCCTGAGAGCTGAGCTGTTGCCAGGCAGGAACTGTAGTGTGGCTGTGAGTACATTAGTGACTACTGGGCTGTAGGGGAAGCAGAAGAGTAGGATTCTAGTTAGCCTTTCCATCCCAGCCCAGGCAGCTCTCTTCTTCAAAGACCTGTTAATGCTGGACCATCACTTACCTAGTAAGATGTTGTCCCAGGCTACTTATCCAAATATTTCTATGCTACAACTGTCATAGCTGGCCAAGATTCTACTCTTTTTGGGGCTTTGCTTGTTTCTGTTTCACCTCAATTTAAAAAGCACCATGGCAATTACTATACTGGTACAGTTCTGCACATTAGGCAGCAGTTGCTTTTCAACACATAGTGAAGCTTGCCAATTTTAGTTTATTGTAAATTAGCAAGGAATATGAAGCTATTTTTCAGCTTCCTTAAAGGCCTCGAGTAACTTCATCAGTGGGAACTGACCATGCTTTCTCTGATAGAACTTGCTTCAATGGCAGCACTATTGTTCTGATTTGTCCCTTGTTTCACAGTTTGCCTCATGCAAATGAACACCTCTGCCTCCACATCATTGAAGTAGGAGTTGGCAAGAGGCCTTGTGATGAATAACTTTCAGAATATGTAGGCAATACCTGCAAGCCCTTTGTATGCTGTAAATAATGTGGGTGTTGTTTTAGAATATTTTTGCAATTCTAGATGTAAATGAAATTGAAAATACTATGTAGTGTTTCACTATACAGAACACACAGTAGCTTTAATGACATGGGTGACGATTCCTTAAATTAATTGCTAAGATCAACAGTTAATGACATAAGAAATAGAAAAGTGAGAAGAAAAAGATCATGATCTCCTTGATTCAACACCACATAGAACTACGTGGGTTTTCATCAAGGGTGATTTTATTTCTTTTTAGTACTGCCTTAGTGCTTCTATTTCCTCTTACACAGACTAATGACTGTGGCTCTGTGTATCTACCTTGCAGAACTTAATGCAGTGATTTAGAATATACTACATGCACCTCACAACATTAAGGTACTTTCAAAATCCTTTTCTGCCTTGCCAAGCTGCAAGAGTATGCTTTTTCTGGAAGTACAGGATATAAAAGCCCTGCCTCCATATGTTCAAAAGTAAAATACTGGTCCACAAGTTGGCTTACTGTGCTAAGCAAGAAACTTGTAGAAGGAATAGTGCTTTAATCAACTTTGGTACTTCCTTTCTTTTACCACATCTAAATAATAGAATAATGTATTCTGTAGAATTACTTATTTTAACGTTTAATTGCTTGAGTTGTCTCTCTCACTGAATCCCTGAGGAAAAACTCTTCTGCCCTTCAGGTTGTTTTTGTTGTTGCTGTTTCTCTTGTGTTGCTATGATTTTTACCCAGTTTATCTGATTCTTTCTGTACAGTGGTATGAACATGCCAAGGTCGAGTTCAGCTCCTTCTAATTCATGAGCTGCACAGAGTGCATCTGGTCCAACTGCAGAACAGGCAGAGCGAGCAGCCTTCTCAGCTGCAGTAACTTGGCAGAGCTCAGCCTGCTCTACTCTGCAGTACTCCAGCAGTTCTGCTCTGTGCGGTCAGGCTCTAGCTGAGGAGTCAGTATTCAGTGCTTGAGCAAACAATCTATTTTCTGTGCTACTGCTGAATGCAATTTACCCCATTGTTAAGTATTTTTCTCTAGCTTTGTGACAGCAACTCAATGAATATTCTAATTTTGCTGGATTATTCTTTTTTTCCCCAAGGATTGGAAACAAAATTGAAATTCAAATAAGTCGAAGCATCAAACAAAACCACAGTTGAGTATTTTAAGTACTGCAGCGCAGGGGGCAAATAGTGAGAATAATGCTAAATGTATTACAAAATATATCAACGAAATGCAAAAAGCAAAACATGCTAACAGTTTTGCTCCTCATTCAGCCTGCACCCTTTGTTACTCTGCCTTTTAGCAACCGCCCAGCAGGGCTGAGATGTCTTATCAACATGTGCTAATGCTACTGAAGCAAATCGAGACCAGTTGTGTGCACCATCACCTGATATCTGAGTCACTCTGTAGCCAAGGCAGCAGAGCAGCTTCACGAAGCTCACGTGACCACATCTGCAGTGTGTCATAATGCAGCATATGCAGTGTGCACCCAGAAAACGGAGCAGCCCGAGGAGGAGAGCCTCTGCTGTCACAGCCCCAGGACAGTCACAGAACTCAGGACACCTCCTATGATCTGCTCTGTGAGAAGCTACCAATTAATTCTGTAAGGGATGATGCAGGATTTTGTGCATAAGCATTTCATAATGAATTCTCCCTTGCTTTTGCAGCTCGGTGTGCTCATCTGCCAGCTGACTGTGAACATCAAGTCTTTGATACAGTTCAATTATACTTGTTGTTCTATGTTTGAAGTACCATTTAATTTGTTTATTAAAATAAGTAATTTCACATTATCTTCAACCTTTACATGAAATTCTATGGTGGTTCATGATGTCACAGCTAGAAGATATCTAGAGCTAACACCAATTTTGTTACTGCTCTCTTACTGGTACCATTATTATCTCACATCTCACATCTAGTTGAGACAAAAAAATCCCCTTGTTCTCAGAGTACCAGCATTTGCCATGAGAGGTCACTCTATCCAGAAAGATGCTGAGCTGCAACAGACCTGCTCTTATCTGAACAATGCACCTGAACAATGAAGAAGTGCTTGTGAACTCACTCTGACGGCGCTGGAAGTAAATCAGCTATTTGTATAAAAGCTACACTCCACACTTCCCCAAAAATGGAAGAAGAGAAAGAGTTGTGAAGATTACTCACATCAGTCCACATTCTTTAAATGGCTCTTAAACAGAAAGCAGTGAAAAGGAAGAAAACGCGTGATTTAAAACAAACTTCTTCCATGACTGTTTTTTTTTCTTCACCCCAAATAAATTGGAAGCTTGCACTGGATCCAAACGAGGCAGAAAACATACCATGGAAAATTAGACAAGTGATACTCAAAACTTCCTCGGTTTGTTAATACAAAAATCAAATTGAACACCATACATTGTGAGTCAGCATCTCGGAGATCATCAGTATGCTGAAGTAGCAGGGCAATAAATGATGCTCGGAGGTGGACTTTGAATCAGAGCACGTGTGTGGAATTTGGAATGTAAGAAATGTTGTAGTGGTACATTTAGTGTTGTTGCAAGGATTTAGAAAAATTGGAGCCTGTTATTTCCTTTTAAATACTTGATATTTTTGGTTAAATCAATGCATATAGCAGATGAAATTGTCTTCAGAAAATATTTGCACCTATAAGCATTGCAATTCAGAAAACTTCACGGAAAGCCCAATGCTGGCTATCACCTAGTTGGGGAAACAGGATTTTATTTTTAGATTTTAATGCTCAGAAAATCAAAAGGAAGCTTTTTGCAATCCAGATAAGTCAGGAGGCAGTACTAGTGCCACCGGTACCAGAGAACCAAGGGGCCCTAAAGTAAAGCACATAGCACGCAAAGCTCACGTGCCTTGTTTGTTAGTTCAGCATAGAAAGAAAGAATGACAAGATTTCTCATCCTTACAGGACAGCTTCCAGGTGAGATACATCACCTATCAGAAAAGAAACATATTCTAAAGAAATACTCATTAGTTGCTTATCAGTCTGGCACTTAAGTTGCTTGGGGCACCATTGTAGGCAGTGTAGAAAGGCTACCTGCTCAGCACTGTGTTTATAACTGCTTTTAAAATCCTGTGCTTTATGGCAGTTGAAACTTGTAACATGGAGAGAAGGAAGCAGTGAGCCGGGCTCTAGAGCAGAAGCTCTTAGGATGGAGATATTCAGATGCCATTCCTCCTGTTACTGAGATGCTGCACGTAGAAAACAAAAGAGTAAAAGTTGCCACTAAAAACCCTGCTGTTCACTGCTCCTTCTTCATTTCATAATTATAAAGAAGCGATGATGAGGAAGGATCAATATATTACAATGCTGGTTGTGGTCTAGATGATAAAAGGAAGAGCCTGTATGCTTCTCTCTGGTTCAGTAGATTAAAAGTAACCTGGAAGCAACCTGTATTATCTTTTCCACAGAGACTGTTATCTTTGATGTTCAGATACTCTTCTTATCCCTTTACAGTCAAAGAAAGGCAAATTCCCTGCAATGGCCCTGCAAATAAGACAGATGGAAAAGAAAACACTAGGTCATTCTCAAAAGAATGAAGAGCTGGGTGCAAGTTCCCTTAACTTGGAAAAGAAAAGTCAGGTTTTATAAGTTATGTAAACTTGTGGCAAGGCTTGGCTCACATCAATCATCGTGGGAAGGAAGCTGAGTCAAGTCAGTGGCAGCCAGGACATTTAGCTTTAAGGCAAAGGACACCTCCATCCTTCCTGTGACAGAAAATAATGACAGCAGTTTCTGTGGGAAGCACAAGATCTCTGTGACAGTAGATTGGAATTCATCAGTGAATTCTGAAAGAATTACAGATTGCAGAAAGACAGCCCCAAAAGCACGCCTGGATAAAGGCTGGCAGTAACTCAGTAGGGATTATCAGGAAGACCCCTCAGTCCTGCAGCCCGTGGCACACTCAAACAGGCTGCTTCAGAGGCTCACTGGGTCTCTGCAGATCCTTCTGTTGGCTCTGGAGCTCTGGGCTTTGAGCAGGGACAAGCACAGCACGTTAAGACAGATGGTTTTATTGATCTGTTCTGTGTGGTAGTCCTGGATTGCACTTGGACATACAGCAAAACAAATAGATGATGGTTGGTTGGAAGAGCTTTCTCTCCAGGCTAGGATATGTCTGATCTTTCAGAAATTAGCTTGCTTTGCATTTGAAAATGGAAAAGACTCACTTTTTAAAATTATTCTTTTTTTCCCCCGCTACTGTTTCTGAACAGATCCTAACCTTTCATCAGCGCAGATCAGTATTTCCACCCACAAGGAATAAGAGCTTAGAGCCAATTCCTCTGTTATTATTCTGTAGTTAAATTGTAAAATCACTGAGAGGCATCAATCAGGACTGGATTAATGTAATGCCAGGCAAAAAAAAAAACAACCAAACACAACAGAACTAGATCACAGTTCCTGACTCTGATCCTTCCTTGTGACAAGTTCTTATGAATTTTATATTATTTAATCACAGCTCAAAAGGTACCTATTTTGGAAAACCAATTAATATGCCTTCTCAGTGCATGTGCAGTACATTCATCCATAAAAATATGAGTTATAAGTGGTATTTTGTGTAGGAAAGATCTAGGGCATAACACAGATGTTTCTGGGGGGGGAAATCTCAGTGTTCATTATTAATCACAGGCTCAGATATGTATGGAGTGGGCAGGATACAGCACAGAGGAGTAGAGTTAATACGAGACGTGATGTTTTCTGGCATCTATACAAGGCATGATTTAAAAGAAACAATCAATCAAAGGGAAACAGCTCAAACCCCTCAAAAACAGCAGCAGCAGCAAATGGTCACTTCAGCAGACTGAATACAGTAAGTATTACTTAGGCAATACCCATACAGAATGCTGCATTGGTCATATTTCATCTAATAATAATGATTATGAAGTAGAAACTGGAATAAATAGAAAAAGTCACCTACCTGAGCAAGACAAGAACGGTCTCTCATGAAGAGGGAAAACTTGGAATATATTTGGAGACAAAAGATGTTGGATAGTTAATGTGCCCATGCCTGCTCACCACCACAGTCTTCAGACCTTAGAAAATATTAAACAGAAAACAAACAGTAACTGCTTTCCTCAGTCTGCCACACGACTGTGTAGAGCCTCCACATGCATGTGGAACAGCTGCTCTCAGGCAGAGTGTTTTCTAAGCATCGAGGGGCATTTAAAAATTAGCTGTAAATGTGGTTATATGCAATATTGTAAATATGTTTGTTAGATCAAAACTTTTAATTGCTGCTGCCCACGTGTCACCAGAATAAATTGAAGAAAACGCATTTTTGTTAAATGTGATACCTAAGCCAAGGGTGATATATGGGTGTAAAGTTTTTCCTATTACCAGCACAGGCAACTCGTTAGTATGTGCAAGAGACAGAAGCTCACCTTTGCATGTTGCAGACAACTTATTGGGTCCTTTTTTTTTGTCCTAAGTTCTCTGCAGGGCCTGCAGGCAGCACTTCCTGGCAGTGCTCACTTTTCCAATGATACTGCTCTTCTGTAGGTAAACTGGAGGCTCTGCAGCCAAGCAGAATCTGCTTCTGATAGCACCTGACTCTTGGGGTACCTTTGGTGAAGGGCCTTCATCCATTCTGAAACAGTTCTTGGCAGCCTCCTCACCCCCCTCTGCAGGGGACAAAAGCAATGATTGAGGGTGGATATCCTTTACATTGCCTTCTCGGAAATCCTGTAAGTGGAAATTAAACATTAGATTAAACACGACTTCTTTCCTAACCAAAGGGCTTAATAAATATTGCTTCCTTGAGCTTACTGTACTTTGGCATAGCAAAGTTAATTTGTGCTACGTAATCCTGTTGCTACGCAAATAGTTTGTTTTTACATTTAAAATGAAAGAAAAAGTGTATGTAAGGAGATGCATGTCTCAGGCTAGGCTAATATGCTCTTGGTACAAGGAAAAGCAGTGTTGGTCTTTGAAATTTTTTATGCATCTTTTCATTACATTCTTAATTATGTTTTTAAGTATTTATTTTTATATGACTTAAATTAGAAAAACTTTCAGACCACGAGGGCATTTGGACATGGATGCTCTTTTTTTTTAAAGCTGAGGATCACACTTGGCTTAGTTCATACTTCTCAGCTTTCCCAGTACTTCTGATGCAAGAATTCCAGAATTCCATGCATGCTTGTTGCAGCTGCACATCTAAAATAAAGCTTATATTATTAGGGCTCTATTTCAGGAATTACACTCAGACTTACACACAGTATGAACACTGAAGAGAGACCTTGAAAAACATCGGTGAGGTTTATGTTGTACTGACAACGAACAGCAGGTTGCAGTATTGAGGAACACTTTTAGCAACGTGACAACTGATAAGAAATTAGCGAACTTTTTGTTTTTTTAATTGAAACAAATTACACAAGGAACTCACCAGGCAATTCAATCACCAGAATGAAATCATGAAACCTCTGTTAGCATAGATTATATGAAAATAAGTGAGAATGAACTTGTAGTTCCACATATTTAAAGTTTTTCTTTTTGTTGTTGTTGTTGTTGCCTCATAACTAGATGCTTCACTTCTACATCTTTCCTGTTTCATGTGTATTTAGTAAAGCAATGTGTATTGCTTAAAGCCTCCACACTTTGACCACACTAGATATCACAAACAGAAAGAGAATATGCCAAGTTTTACTGAAGGATGAAATATGAAATTCAACTAAACCACTGTTGCTCAGAGAAACGTGGCAGCCTTGCAATCAGAGACTTAAGTTTCTATTTGCCCTTGCTAAGTAAAGTAAAATGTAAAAGTAAGGTGTAAAAGGACCTATTTGTCATATGTATCATTTTAGAAGGTGTGTGTACAACACAACATTAACAACATATCATTAGATTGTTAAGATCACATGGAATTGATTCCATTGGATAATACAGAGATGAGATAGGATGAAGAAACCAAGCATTCCAGGTTAATGATTAGAGTATGCCAGTGATCAAAATGTGACCTCAGCAAGAAAAAGACTTTCTTTTGTTTATCATTAATAGACCAAGAGAAGGCAGAACTGAAAGTGAGCGAAAGGACATGCAAATGTAACAGGACTGATGGCACACTGAAGTGGTAGCATATGTAGGAATGCTCTACCCGTCTTGAACAGCCATGTGCTGTGTCCAGTAGCCAAAATATTACTGACCCCTGAGACAGTTTTTGACATTTATAGTGTTCTATATGAAAAGTGGAGAGAGAGAGATGTTTGTTTTTTGTTTTTTAAATAAAGAATAGATATGGGCCTTTCAAACTGGGAGTGAACCCTCTGGTATCTCTCACTGTAGTTGATGCTCAGGAAATATTCAGCTTGAAATCTTTAAATTTTTTTTGCAGCTAAGCAGGGAATTAGGAATTCATAATTCATTAACCATCTTACTACATATGCACATCCACTGAATGACTTATTTTTATATTTATTTTTTAAATTACAGTGTTTCAGATCAAACAGAATAATGAGATTAAAACTGTTTCTGCATCGCTGCATGGAGATACCTCACCTAAACCTGCAGTACAAGCAGCTTTGCACACCTACAAGTAATGCAATGGGTAGCTGTGACAATCAGAAAGATCAACATGGAGGAACAGTGATAAGGAGGCATAATGACAAAGGGAGCAGTACGATGGAAAGGGGCTACAAAGAAAAAGGAAAGCGTTCATTCATTTCTGAAGATGTAGGCTGCCAGGGGAAAACTCCATAAGAAGAAAATCTCCAAACAGAAATCCTTCCTCAGTGACAGCCCTTCAATGAGGTCTAAGAGAGGTGCAGCCAGGCTCCACCCCTTCTGGTCACACAGCTGAATTGCCTTCACCTGTGCACCTAGGGCTGACTGGGTCCTTTCCTTTTCCTTTTTTCCCCAGGTGCTCCATCAGTGGGTCAGGCTGGGACTCAACAGTTCCCATACAGCAGTGTAACACACAGCCTCCTAAAAGCTATTCTTGTTTTTGTCCTGATGTGGTTACATAAAGAGCATGAATACATGAGATTGTGAAAGGCTGTAGCAGGTGGCTCTTGAAAGACAAAGATTTTGCCTGCTTATTTGGAGAGGGTTCAAAGAAGGGCCACAAAGGTGTTCTGAGGGCTGGAGCACCTCTCCTAAGAAGACAGGCTGAAGGAGTTGGGCTTCTTCAGCTTGGAGAAGGCTCCAGGGAGACTGCATTACAACTTTCCAATATTTTAAGGGAGATAATAAACAGGAGGAAAAACAACTTTTTGCATGGGTAGATAGTGATAGTTCAAGGGAGAATGGCTTTAAGCTAAAGGAGGGAAGATTTAGATCAGATACGGGGAGAAATATTTTGTTGAGAGTGATGAGGTGGTGGCACAGGCTGCTCAGAGATGGTGCGGATGCCCCATCCATGGAGGTGTTCAAGGCTGGGTTGGATGGGGCTCTGGGCCGCCTGGTCTAGTGCTTGATCCAGTGCTTGGCAACTCTGTGGCAGGGGGGTTGAAACTGGTGATCCTTGAGATCCCTTCCAACCCAAACCACGTATTTATGTTAAGACTCCATTTTGTTGAATTACATGAAGTGCAAATATTCATTCCTAAATACAAGGTAGCTCAGCTGCTTGACATTCAAAGACAGTGAATGACCTCACTGTTAATGCTGCTAATGCCAGAAATCTTCCAAGACGATCTTTATGGGACAGAAACTTGTGCTTGATATTACACTATTTGGTCTTAAGACAAGATAATAATAATTTATTCAAAGCCACTACAACATTATCCCACAAATAAACATTGTAACAATAAAATCTAAGAAAGTGAAATATCACAAGCCCTTAAGAACTTATTTTTGTTAAAACTTAAATACATTGTCATTATTTTAAACACATTCTCTAAACATCTTCAAGGAGGGCAGGAGAGAAAGTTGATTTAACAATCGCTGTAAATTTCAAAGCTTCTAAATGGATTTATCTCAATGAGTGAAAGGTAGTCACAAAAACAAGCATAAAAATACTAGTCCTTACATGAATTTGAAATACTTTAAATAGTTTCTGAAAGCATTCAAATTACATGCAGAACTGATTTTAACAAGGGTTAAAATACAGTGTAGATAACAGCCTTAAAAGTCTTTGCAGCTACATTCCTCAAGGACCACAGGAAAATATTTTGTACAGGTACACCATACACTCTGTCATGTTACACCTGACATGTTACCAAGGGGAAATTAATTCAAAACAAAGCACTGGTGCTATGAAAGCACATCTGCCTTTTCTGGAACACTTAGTCTTAGTAACCAGCAGCAAAAGAGTCCCAGCAGATTTTAAACTGCAGAGCTCAGCTTGCAGAGGTTGCTGACTTTTTAGCCAGTCAGTGAATTAGCTACATATAAAACAGTTTATCCACATAGTCACAGAAACGCTTGAAAACTACAGTTCAGAAATCCCAAATGAGGTATTCTAATAGCATTTCTCTTGAAATGTTTTCATTTTGGTTTTTTTTTTGTTATTTACACAGTTTGTTTTCCTACCTGCAAACTACATTTGCTGTTCTCTATTTTCAGCCACTTTTCTGGTAAAGGGCTTTGTAGTAACAGATTGAACACTTGGTAACAACAATCATCTTAATATCTGTATATGTTTATATAGAACAGGATGTATGTTTTGCTGTGTGGTTCCTAGGAAGATTGAATAGGTTAAATGTTGGAAAGACAACCAAAATTTGAAGGGAGAATCAGCAACAGAACAAGGAGTAATAGCCTAAAACTGGAGCATAGGAAGCTCCATACTAACATGCAGAGGAATGTCTTTAAGGTAAGGGTGACAGAGCACTGGGACAGGCTGCTCAGAGAGGTTGTGGAGTCTCCTTCTATGCAGATATTCAAAACTCATCTGGACTCCTACCTGTGTGCCCTATTGTAGGGTACCTCCTTTAGCAGAGGGGTTGGACTTGATGATCTCTTGAGGTCCCTCCCAACCCCTGTGATTCAGTAATTTTTTTCTAAATTAGCATAAAAATTCAGATGTAATTGTAAGCTGAAAAAAGAAATTCGTTTTTTATTATGTAAATTTGCACCTGGCTTGTGCAGCAAGCCACAACATTTGAGAGAAGGATGGATGCATTCCAAAGACTTGGGAAAACCGTACAAAACATTTTATGCCGTTTTTGAGATTGCTGAGGGAAATACATGAAGAAACTAACTCACAAAGAAATACAAGGCAGTATACATCCCCAATAACCAACTTGTTACATGGAGAAGGCTGGCAACGTTCTACACTTTATTGAACACAACACTACGCATAAATAGTGCTTTCAGCTGTGAGTGGTCTCATCACTGAGCAAGAACGCCCAGCTGGTTCACTCACCTGCGTGTGCCTGGGGCTACCAGTGAGAGCTGTGGGCACCCGCAGCTGCCAGCTGTGCACCTGCCTGGAATATCGGCTGTCTGCTAATGGCGATATTTGGACCTCATCCTGGAAAGGGAAGCAATGCCTGTAAAGTGAAAGATCGGAAAGGCTAATGACCACAAGCATTAATTAATACGGCGGGCACCCGCTTTCCCACACCTCAGGGGCGCTGCCGCCCTCCACGCACGGCTAAGCCTTCGAGACCACGTTGGCCTGAGGGGCGCAGCGAGCCCAAATGGGCGGGAAGCGCGCAGGGCGCTGCCATCGCACCTCCTCCCGCGCCGCAGGACTGTCACCATAGCAACCGGCGGCGCGGCGCCGCGCGGCACCATGGGAGATGTAGTCACAGTCGGCCCGTTGCCTCGCGGCCGCTCGGCCGTACTAACTCGCGTTCCCATGAGGCGCCGCGCGGGATGAAGACGGGCGGGAGGGCCGAGCGCGGCCCCGTCGCCCCTGGGGCCCCGCCTCGCTGAGGGGGACGCACCTCCGCCCTCACACACCTCCCGGGGCGCTGTGCGGCAGCGGGCCGCGAGGGGCGGTGTGACCCGCGATGCTTGGGGTGCGATGCCGGGTTTCGCTCTCGGCTTTGCGGTGTCACCGCGCTCCTCCTCGGGCGGGGGGTGCCCGGTGAGGAGGGGGGAGGGGTTGCCTGCACCTTCCGCGGTGCCGCCGTGAGGGTCGTCGCCTCCGATAGAGGGGCAGAGTTTCGGAGAGGTTCGGTCTCGCTGGGCGATACTACGAAGCGGTGGATCGGCGGCACGAAGGGCGCCCGCGCCCCGCTGCTGACGGCAACGCGAATCCCGCTGAAGGGGGAGCGGGAGGGCAGCGAGACAGCGCGCTGCTCCTGGGGAACATCGCTCCAGAGAACGACAGCAAATAAACACTAATAAAGAACGCAGCAGTCCAGTCCTCCTGCCCACGTATTCCGTGGCAAGCCGCCCCGGGACACGAGAAGCTAGAATTGTTTGAATTGCACGATAGACGCGAAGAGGACGCGTTGGGTCAGCGGGGAGCAGCGCAGGACGGGGCGGAGGGGCCGGGAGAGCCCTGAGGGCAGGGCAGGGAGCCGCCGAACGGCTCAGCGCAGCACGGGCTGCAGCCAGGCAGCGCTCCCCGACTGCGCGTCCGCTACGCGCGCATCCCGCCATTCACAAACGCGAGCCGTTGGGTTTTTTTTCCTCGTGATTTTTTTTTTTTTTTTTTGGTCTCCTCTCAGCTTTGACCCAAAGATAGAAAGCTCAGCGAGGAGAGCGGCCCGAGGAGCGCCGCGCGGGGAAAGCAGGCGGGAACTGCGGCGGAGGAGGCGCGGGCAGGCAGGCAGGCAGGCAGGCAGGTGGCGGTGAGGCGGGGGAGTGGTAGGGCCGTGCTTGCGGCCCCGCTGGCGGCGCTCGGCCGGGTCGCAGCGCGGCGGCTGATGGTGGCGGCGCAGCGCTGACCGCCCAGCGCTGCCGACGCGTTTGGCGTCGACTACCGTCGCCGCGAAGCGCCGCCACCTGAAGATTCGTCGAGTCGAAAGGGGAAAACCCCGACGGGAGAAGGAGGAGGTGGGGGAAAGGAGGGGCAGAGACGCGTTTCGTGCGTGCCAGTGGGGAGAGGGGATTGGTTATCATGGCGGATCGGACGGCTCCCAGATGCCGGCTCCGTCTGGAGTGGGTTTACGGGTACAGGGGCCACCAGTGCCGCAACAACCTGTACTACACGGCGGGCAAGGAGGTGGTCTACTTCGTGGCCGGAGTCGGCGTGGTTTACAACACCCGAGAGCACAGCCAGAAATTCTTCCTCGGGCACAACGACGATATTATCAGGTAAGGGGGGTGACTTGTCTTTGGTGGGGTGGGGTTTAAATGAAGGGAGGGGAAAGCGGGTCGGCGCGGTTCCCCCTCCTCGCTTCTCGCGGCTGGACCTGGCGTCTTGGAGCCGCTCGGGTTTCGTGCCGGCGGTCGGGGTGAAAGCCGGCTGTCTGCAGGTTGTTGTGATTGTTATTTCCGTGGCATCGCTTCGAAACGTTGCAGTGATGAGATAGAAAGCTTTTTTTTTTTTTTTTTTTTTTTTTTTTTGTGCCGCACCAAATGCGAAACAGTTTCAGCGTGGCGATGCAATGGGAAGATCCTAATGCAACAACGAGCCCAGCACCTTGCTCTTCCCAGCGTTGGGACCTCGTCTCTCATTCTGTTGCCTTACAGCAGGCAGGCGCAGTTCCCTTTACACCCTGCACAAGTGTGCTGTAAACTCGGCCCGTTGATCAAACTGATCTATTTCTATCATCCTGAAAATCTTACGCCAAGTCAATTTTAGCTCCTTGTACCCAAGATAAAAAATAATCTCAGGCATGCTGGTGCAAGATGGCTACAGGAGGTCTTGCTCCTCATCTGGTCAATTTCTTGTATCTTTTTTTTCACCTTCTTTCTGAAGAGTGACTTTAACTGATGCTGTTGTGTTAGAGAAATACAAGATTTAATGCACCACACAAAGTAACAAAACTGTGGTTCCAAAGTTCCAAGTAGCCTTTTTAAAAAAATCTGTCCAAAACACAGAAATTGTCAGTATGTAGAAAATCAGAGTTACTTCTGCTCCTACTCTCCTCCTGTCAGATATCTGAACCTGGAATACCCTCAAAAAGGCATCATTGCACAGTGTGATGCCGAGCACAGCTAACTGCTGCCCTCCTGATTCACCTGAATTCAGTATGAATGAGGCATTTTCTCAGTGATCAGCACAGACCCAGGAGACTCATGGTGTGAGTGCAGGAACACATGCTGAAGTCAAAGTTGGGACACTTGCTAACAGAATCACGTAGCTGTCATACAATCATTCTGGACTCTTGTTTACAGAAAACTATCTGCTTTCCCCAGGGAGAGCTTTTGGCTGCTCTGTCCCAAGTAGCGTTTTTCTCCTTCCCTTTTATAGTCCATGATAAAGCAATAGCATTTCATGAGATACCGGGGATTGCTTAAGAATTTGTTATGGTTTTAAAGGTAGTGTCACTTCCAGAAGGCTATTCAAATAGACTCTTGTCTCCTCAGATTACTAAGATAAGAATGACTATTTTACTGAATCTGCAGTATCATGGAATGCAGGTTTTTCTTTCAGGATAACCTGTCAAGACACAAGTGCATATGCTCACTGCTTCTTTGGTTTGACAGAGATGCTTTTATTCTCCTTCCCTCACCTGCACCCTTCCTCTTTAATATCCCATCTACTGAGGAAATAATGTCCAGTTTATTAAACCTGACAACAGTTCCTGGCTGAAGCTGTCTGTGCTGTGTGACTTCTGTGCCTTGTCTTTTAAAGCACTCTTTAAAAGAGAGACCACTTTTGGCAGTCTCTCATTTAGAGTGTAAAAGGGCACTAGGAAGAACGTGAGTGACTGCTGTTTGTACTTCAGATGCTGCTCTGCCTGTTCTACTGTTTAAAGAAAATGAGTAATCACTTGTTCAAATCAGCAGGTGTTTTGACGACTCACTGTTTGCTCAGCTAGTTTTTAGCTTGTGCTTTTGAAAGGTGAAGTTTGTTCCTGTTCAGAACGAGATCAGAAATTTGTAGGATGACCATAATTTCAGCAGGGGATGAAATGTTTTGGCCCAGAGGGTGAGAGCAGGACTCAAGATATCGGATGATTTGAGCTTTTAGTGGCCTAGAGAAGTTGTTGTTGTGAGTGTTTTAAGGGAGGAAAGAGAGCTGTTGTTTGAGTCTCCAAAATGTTGTTAGAGTGTTCCATCTTTTGCGTCCATCAATGGTTGCCTTTGCTACCTTTGATGCAGTTTGTAGACCTTATTGAAGAACATGCCATCGCTGCAGTACTTCCAAGTAGATGGTTCCTTGCATGAATATAAATAATAGAATTGAAATTATAATACTTTAGACTTCACGGCATCCCACTGACACGAATGGACTGACTGTAATCCTTCAGTTTTTCTTGTTTTGTTGGTACTTATTTCCCTGGGACTAACTTCTAAACAGTAGTGTGTATATTTGCAGTCCAGCAGGTTGTAATTTTTAAGGAGGTTTGAAACATGATTAAAAATAAATAAATGAAGCTTGCAGACTTTGGAAAATACTGCACAATCATTAAGACTGGAAGGCCTTGAAGAGGGCAGAACTACTTCCAGGGGTTGCCATTAGCTCCTGCCGTGTTGAAAACATTCAGTAAATACAACTTTTTTGGGGAGGGAGAGGAACCAAGAAATGTTTCCTTGAGGTGTTTGTTAAAATCATGAAGGTGGATATTCTTCCTTGGTGAAAAGGTTGCGTGATTAAAAATGTACGCTTGCTTTTCATCACAATTTTAATGGTCTTGTCTCTTGCTTTCTGTCAAGATAATTCGGTTGGACATAATTTAGCTGTGGCAAAAATAGACCAGATTGTACTGGATTAATGAAGAAATAATTTGTTTTTTTCCCTTCTAAAATTCATATTTGAAAAATATGTTCTGCGCTCAGCTGTAAAGTAGGTGTTCAGAATATGGACAAAGCGAGTTCTGAAGTGTATTTCTGTGCAAAGCAGCTACAAGGTGCTGTACTTCTGAGCTCTTCTGCCTCTCACCTTCCTATGAGACAGGTTTCTGAGTTGCCTGGTTGAGCTCTGAAGTGAGCCCAGCTTTGTGGATGGGTTGCTCTGGGTGCCCTGCAGGGCTCCCTTTCAAGGCTACAGCAGTCAGTGGTTTTTTGTTACTTCCTGTCGTGTAATATCATTCTTCTTGCATGTCATGTAATTGAGGAATAATTAATACTATTGATTATCAAGTCTTGTCTTTATAAAGCAGGATGAACACTTGGTTGAAATTAATAGCATTGGTTTTCTGAAGATCACTGGTGCATTTTATTTGGAGCCCCACAAGACGTGCAATTTATGAAGTTTACAGTCCAAGAAAATGTAGCATACAGTAATCTTCACCCTCCTTTCCTTTTTTTCATGTTCATTTCTTCTGTTTGTTCTCAAAAATAATCTAACAGCTGAGGGGTGTTGAAGGTCAGAATAATCCTGTTTCCTCTGCTCTGCAAGCCCTGCAGTCTGCCCTAAGGTCTGTGTTCTAGACCACAAAGTATCACAAAATGTAACTCTGCATTTGAAGTGTGATCTACCTGAAGCATGGTAACTCAGGTGTGGGAGCTATGTCAAATGTTTTAATGAGCAAAGTGTCATGTAGGTTATCATGAAGCATGTAGCTTTCTTTCATTGGATTTGGTCATTTGTGCTTTCCAGGATTAGGTTTCGGAAGCTGTAATAATAACATATGGGTATTGTTTTCCTTCCTGAGGAATATTAAAATAGGTTTTTGAAGCAGGTAATGGTTACAGCTCTAAGTCAATGTGTTGACGAGAACATAGCAGTTTGTTTGTTGCCACTGCCTTGAGTGAAATTCATGTGAGTGTGGGATTTACATTGACTACAACCAAAGTGGTTTGTGAGTTTTGAAGGTAACTGAACGCTTTCAAAAGAAGATAAGGTGTTTTTATATTGTGTATTCCTTGTGTAACAGAGAGCAATGAGATCGCTGCTCTTTTCTCTCTTAATTAAATGTTGGATGGAGGGGGGGCAGTTCTTTTCTGTATTTTTTTTCTGCAATTCTGCATGTGAAAGTGAAACAAAATGAAACTAAACAAAAATCAACCCAACATTTGCTACGGGAAACAGCGAAAACACAAATATGATCAGTTAAGGTACTTCATTATACTGAAAATGCAATTTCACTGATTTACTTTTAGAACTCATTTCTAAACAGAGATTCCTAACCTTGAGAAAATTTAGTGATGATTTGGTGATAAGTTTGTCTGCCTGCTTTTATTTCCAATAATTTCTGCAATATTGAGCAGTTTTTCTGAATATGTATTGAAGACTTCATCTGCACTTTGCCTATACCACCGTTTCCTAACATGTGATGTCTGCATTTAATTTGACAGATACCTCAATGTATCTGATATCCTGTGGCATCAAGCATTTTCAACAAGCACATTTTGCATTCTGCTGCCTTTCTCAGGAGCCTCTGCAGTGCTTGCTGCCTGGGCACACTACCTGGAAAGCCAGCCTATTATCTGTGGATACTAAAGCATGTCGTTTCTGTAAGGCTGCTTACAGTGTAATAGCAATGTAGGATTAATCAGAATATTGCTGTAAGTATGCGGGTGTGCTGCTGTGCTGACAGATTGAGATTAAAAATGCGGATGTGCCAGTGGTGATGGGATTTACTGAGCTGTGAGAGTGACAAGGGGCCTGCCTTATTTGTTTTAGAGAGACCTTTTGGAACACAAATACTTGTCTCTGTCTTTCTGTCTTTCTGTCTTTCTGTCTTTCTGTCTTTCTGTCTTTCTGTCTTTCTGTCTTTCTGTCTTTCTGTCTTTCTGTCTTTCTGTCTTTCTGTCTTTCTTGTCTTTCTGTCTTTCTGCAGCTGGGGAAAAGAGAAATATGTTTGCCTCCAACAATGTTGTTGACTGTAGCAAACATAACTTTCGAATAACTCAGTTGATGGCAGAGATTTGCAAATCAAGACCCTGGAGTTAAAATATCTAAATAGTAGTTCGATGTTTTTATATAAGTCTTATGTATTATTTCTGTTTATAGAGTGGTGTTATTTGAATGGATGCAAAATACTCCAAATTTATACATAATTGCCACCTTTCTGATGGTAAGGCACAGCATTCGTTTGCTGCAAAATAATATTCAACTTACTGTTCTCATTTACTGAAAGTGCATGGAAAATGGAGCTGTTTGTAGCTTGTACATAACCTGGACTTCAGTCACAGAAGATGCACATGCAGGACTGCTGAAACAGCCCCTGGGAAGACAGAAAGGTAGCAATGAAGTATGAAATTTCCTGCAATGGAATGTCCAGACCTGCTTCCTGTGCCAGTGCCGTGTAGGTTCCTAAGCAAAGACAGTACACCTTTAAAGGCATGACTGTGGAGCAGCTAGGGTGAAGGAGAATCTGGGATCTGTGTGTACTGAAATGCTTTGGGAAGTGTTTTGAAACTGGAGGTTGTTGGAGGAGTTTCATATTAAAGAAATCCATTCCCAAAGAAACTCATTTTGTCAGCTTATGTCTTCTTTTACTTTCAGTCTCAAAAAACAAACAAAAAAAACGGAGAAAGCCATTTCTTCAGGAAGTTATGGGGGTCATTCATGTCATTTTTTTTCCCCATGACTTTCATTAGCTTAAGTTTTAAAATTCAAGATTAGCTTGATTTTATTTATTTTACATCTGCTCTGCATTAAATCTTCACATATAATCACAGAATTGCAGGGGTTGGAAGAGACCTTTTGTGTTTGTTCATGTAAGTCCTGGTGTTAGTCTCACGAAAGTTTAAAAGGAACCCTTTGTATAACTAGAATCTCTCTCAAATACAGCATTTGGTGTATTTTGGTGGTGTAATAACTTTACAACGCAGTCTGTTTCATACATGTCTGTGACTGGCTGCACATTCATTAGAACAGGCAAAATTAACAGCATATGGGTAATTAATAACTGTATCCTGCATGAAAAGTTTTGAATAATAGAAGGTACCCCGTCTTATGGTGATGCTGAGTGTGGCTGGCAGTAACGAAGAATCCCTAAGCTGAAGCAGTTTGTAACTATCTTGTTAAACTCACAAGCTCAGTGCTTCTCTCAAACATGAAGATTACTGAACAATGCAAAGAGCTGTTTGAGATTTGGGTACTTGGAAGTGGATTGGAAAAATACACAGGTAGATCCAACAGTGCAAAATGGATCTTCCTGCCTAAATGGTCTGTTTTGAGCTGTTTTTTTGGTTCCACCAAAATGAAGCTATCTACAGTGGAATAGTGTCAGATCCAGAACATATTTATGTGACAGCATTACATTTTGGCCTCAAGTTGCACCAGGGGAGGTTCAGGTTGGGTGTTAGGAACAGTTTGTTCTCTGAAAGAGTGCTCAGGCAGTGGCACAGGTAGCCCTGGGAGGTGTGGTGTCACCGACCCTGGAGGTGTTAAAGAGATGATTAGGTGTTGTACTGAGGGATGTGGTTTAGTGTGAAGTATTGGTCATGGGTTCACAGTTGGACTGGTTGATCTTGGAGGTCTTTTCCAACCTTGGTGGTCCTATGATTCTATCATTCTTTGTTATTTAGCAGCCCTATATTTCACTGGGTTCCAGTGGGTTCCTCAGCACTTTAACAGTGACAATTACTTGGCATTAGTTTTTATTTGAAATTTACTGAATTTACATTTTATAACAATTCATTTTAAATAAACTACAAAGCAGCCTTGTTGACACAGCTTACCTCATGATAAGTCACTGTCAAGTCAGTTGCTCAGGAACCTGGCGGGTTTTGAACAGTCTGCTCAGTGTTTACATAATTCCTGTTGGTCACCTGGTAATAACTCACTTAATACATGTTTTGCAGTTATCTGTTTTGTGGCCAGCACGCAGGGGAGATGTCAGATTGGAAGAGCATGCTGCATTTCCAAACTCAGTCTTCAGTTTTCGCAGCGTCTCTCGTCTTTCTGGAGAGTGATCACAGGCGTGTGCTTTGTAGCTGCAGTGATGGCCCTGCAGGCACTCCCTTATGGGCTAACATATGAATGACTCTGTTAACACAGATGGAGCATTTTAAAAATTTACGAGTAAATTAATCTTCAGTGGGTATAATTTCTGGAAATATTTTCCAGGACTTGTTCATATGTGAAGGGAAATAGGACCTAAATCTTTACGTGTGAAATACTAACAAGAAATCCAGATCTTTGCATTTGTCAAAGATCTTTACAATTTACTAACGTAGCTCTGCTCCAATGTTTTGTTTAAATTTCTGTGATTCAGTGGGCATCGAGCCTTACCTCTGAATTGCAGGAAACGTGTATTGGTGATGAAGCCATTCTCTTGGAACATCAGCATGTTTGAAGCATCGTGGTGTCATTGCAGTTAGATTGTGTTCGTGATGCAAGTATGATTTGGAGAGTAGCTGGGAGTCCTGGTGGATGTGAAGATTTTTGGTTTCCCTTTGTATTCTGTACCTCTGAATGTGTTTGTTAGCATGGACTGTCTGCATTTCATCTTTGCTGTTCTTAGAACAGCTGAACTGAGCTGTTTAGGCTAAACTCAAAGCCCTAAAAATGATATAAATTGACATGCTAGATTCTGGGGAAAGGAAAAGATTGACTTTCCACCAACTGGTCATGGGTGTTACTAACTATGTTGAGGAACTCTTAGAGCTCCATAGAAGTTTGATGTCACCAGTTCATTTTTGTAAATGACTACCATAAGAATATTTTTGTCTGGATATACTGCATTTTTCTGTCAGAGTTGGCATAACATGAGACATAATGCCATTTTTCTGTAAGACAGATGAGAAAACAATGCCCATTTATTGGAGCAAGGAATGTTTTGGCCCTTGTGCCATCAGCATAACTTTCACAATTTTATTTCATTTAAGTATTAGACCTGGTGATTGGTCATTAGATAAATCAGGAATAATGGTGGAGTATTATTTTTCAACAGAGGGCAGATTAAATGAAGTGTGACTACACTGCTGTTAAAAAGACAGCTCTTGAGAATGTACTGTTCCTTGTATCCCTGCTGTATTAAATAGTTATTTGATGGAATTATTCTGAGTGTGCTCTGAACACAGTGTATTGCATTTCATATTTTTCCTGGGGTATGCTTTATTTTTTCATTTTGAATCTGTGGGTCTCCCTTCTGCCCAGAGGTGAATGTTCTTTTACCTCGTCAGTTAGTTTGGGATGAATTGCTTTATGCGTGATGACAGTTAAGTGCACTGCACAATTTTTTTCTGCCTTCTTCTTCCCTCTCAGATGTAACTATTTAATCAGCCTTCCCCCTCCAAACAAGCAGTTCCTGCTGCTGTCAGAGGTTATTACCAGCTGAGCTAGAGTTGGTGTCTGATCCACCTGTCTGCCTCAGAATTTTGGTAGGATAGCATTCTGTTTTCCATGGTGTCTTTTGTTGTTGTTTGTTTTTTAAATATATATTTATTGGAGTGGGTATACAGATATGTATTTGATGTCAAATGAACTGTTTAGACCGAATGTTCAATAATTAAAAAAAACCAAACCAACAATTGGTTTCTGTTCTGTAGTATAATTTCCTGTATGCTTTGTACTTACGGACAGTTGAGCTAAATCACAGCCACAGTCTATGCAATTATGTGCAGTTTCTGTGCAGTAAACAGGAGTATGTTTCTCTTGAAAGGTGTGTGTGCTTCATTGAATTTGACTGGGAGCACTGCAACACTGCAAGTGCAACACTGCAGAATTGTAGGGGTTGGAAGGGACCTCCAGAGATCATCGAGTCCAACCCCCCTGCAGGTTCCCTACACCAGGAATCTTCATCTTTAGCCCCAATCCCCCTTATCTTTAGCACAGAAAGTAGTCAGATTATCAAAACCCTAACCCTAGCCCTGCACAAATATTAATGTTGGTTCTACCAAAAGATCTCCACCAACATGCAGTGGTTTTCAGCTCAGTGCTGCTTCATTGTCCAATATCACACCTACAGAATTTAATTTTAAGACTGGTAAAGAATTGGAAATTGAACTGTCATTTTGTAGAAATAGAACAACTCATTTTCATTCATGTTTCCAACTATTAGGATATGATTCTAGTTTGGATTTTGCCTTCATTTAATGTGACATGAAAGCGACTGAATGAAGCTTCTGCTACAGTAAGAAATTTCAGCCTATTTTTCCTGGCGTTATTTTAAATATTCCTAATCATTATTAGTGCCAAGTTCCCCGAAGTTTTGGCCTTGGCATTCTCAAGCTTACTCACGTATATTTTGCTACATTTTTGTTGTGTCATAAGTTTCTGTGCTTTGTAACAAATTAGGATTACTTTACTACAGCCTGCTTGTTCCATTCCTGAACCGAGCTGTTTATCAAGATTATGAATTTCTTTCTGTCACATCTTGAAACAGAAGAGTTTCACATGTTTTCTTTCCTGGATATTTGATGAAGAAAGTACGTAAAATATTTTCCAGAAACTCAGTGGTAATAGATTTAGCAGATTAAACACGTAAGTATTTGGCAGTATGGGGATGGGAATTCCCTTCCTGGATGAGATGTTCCTTGTCCATATAAAGTATTGTGCTGCCTTTGATAGGCCTGATTTCCTCAGTGAGCGCCAGTCCACTTCAGAAGTGAACTGCTTGAGGCCACCCCTGCATAACTCCTTTGCTTTCAACGAGCTTTCACATCTGTCTTGGTGGCAGTTGTGATGAATAATGCTCTCTGTTCATTCACTTTATGCATGTACTGTGCTTAAGCCCTAGATTGCTAAGCAGTTAGAATTAAACAGGGATTCTCAATGTTGATGAATCTGAGCCTTTTTTTCCTGAGTTTTCTGAATTTTAGTCTGCTAGAAAACATTACCTGCAAAAAAAAACAGGTCTAGGGCTCTGACAGGAAGGTTTGTTTTCCTCTCAACTCTGTGATATCAGTTACTTTCCAGATAAGGGCAAAAAAACAGTAATTACAACCACCATTCATTCTTTGTCGTCCAAAATGACATGTGAAATGTTTCTAATGACATGTGAAAATTATTGGTCATACTGTACACCCTCTCTAGATCACAAACAGATGAGCTTCAGTGCATTTCAACATAAACATCAGTTGTAAGCACTAGGTGTCGTCTTTTGCTGAGGTGGTTGCACGGATTTCTACCTCCTCATTTCTTTCTGAAGACAGCTCACAGCATTCTGTTGTTCCTGCTTTTCCTCCCTTTACGACAGCGCACTCCTTCTAACATGTCACACATCAGTTGTTCTTCTGGCTCCCACAAGTCAATTAGGTAGAACTGTTTTCCAGTTACCACCATCCACCAACCCAATGGATAGAACTAAAACTTAGGTAGAACTAAAGACGAAGTAAATGTCTTCCCTGTTTTGTGGTCGCAGTGCTCCCTGGTGTGAGAACTCTCAGCCTGAACTGTAAAATATGCTGGAGTGTTTCATAAGCCTATCTTGTTTTTAAAATATTAGCCTATGTCTTTGATCAGCTGTTACAGAAAGCAGTAAGAATACACTGAGGAATTTAGTTCATAAATTGGCAACAGATCCTAAGTTTTGAACGTTATTTTGTTGTTAGACATTTAATCTTCATTTTCTTCATTAGAATCTTCATTTATGTTGTAAAGTAAACTTCTCTTTATTTCATCAACTTTCCTTTTTCTCTCCAATTTATAATGCAGTTCAGTTTCTTATGCTGTTGTCAAAAAAAAAAAAAAGCTCATCTGACACAGTGAATAAAAATGAGTGCTTTTGGTCAGCCTTTAGGGAGATGACTTCATAGTTATCAATCAAACTTCCATGCAGCTGCACCAATCTGCTATGACTGATGACCCCATGGTGACTCCCCTAGAGGCTGGCTAAAGGTCTCTCTTCTCTGCACTGACTTGGAGACATTCTCTTCTGAATACGTGGAAAATTTCCTAGCTGCATTTTGTTTTCATCCAGCTTGCAGCTTTTTTTCTGTTCTGTTTTCTCTCCTCTATGTTCATCCAGATATTGATGTTACAGTTCTTCCAATCAGCATAAAGTGATGCCCTTTGGGTAAAAATCATGTTACAAATCTGCTTTTTTGTCCCCAAATCTGTGAAAGTTAGGTGCTGATTTACACACCTAGAAATGTTTGTTTATTTCTCTGAAATGAGATTCAGTTAATTGTAATCTTTTGAAATTAGGAATGCTGTTGTTCCAAGGTACAACTGACTTCTCCACTAGGAGCTAGAGCAATTGATTCTTTGGCCTTGAGACCAAATGTCATCATGCAACTTGCATGGTTTTCTTCCCTGAAAGAGGGTGGCATCATTCAGGTAACAGGAACTGCCTGTGCTGTGTTTTGTCTTCCAGACCTTGCCCAGGTGTTGTGTGAGAAAGCACTGAATACCAAAGGCTGAACCTACTGATGTGTCTGTTGCTTAGGTGATAGGTGACCAGTGTTGAGTCTCTGTTCTGAAAATGGTTTCTGAAGGAGCTGGGAATGTTCAGCCTGGAGAAGAGGAGGCTCAGGGGAGACCTCATTGCTCTCTATAACTTCCTGAAGGGAGGCTGTAGTGAGCTGGGGGTCGGCCTCTGCTCTCGTGTCATCAGTGATAGGACCAAGGGGAATGGCTTCAAGCTACGGCAGGGGAGATTCAGGCTGGACATGAGGAAGTATTACTATACAGAAAGGGTGGTCAGGCAGTGGAATGGATGCCCAGGGAGGTGGTGGAGTCACCGAGCCTGGGGGTGTTGAAGGAAAGGCTGGATGTTGTGTTGAGGGACGTGGTTTAGTGGGAGCTGTTGGTAAGAGGTGAACGGTTGGACTGGGTGATCTTTTAGGTCTTTTCCAAACTTGGTGATTCTATGATTCTATGATTCTTTGTTAATGTTAACATAGTTTAATTTGAGTTAACATAGCTTAATTTGAGGGGTTGGCAATTAAATATTCAACTCTATGTAGCCAAAGACAGTCAGGAGATTACTGCAAGATCTTTTCTTTTAACGTTATTCCAGTTGCCTACATACTGCAAAAATAAAAGCAAATCCATGCAAAATACTTTGCAGAGATGGGCACCTATTAAAATTCTAGTTGATTCTCAACAAGCCAAGTCTGATATTTTTGAAAGAGAAGGATGTGGCTGATGTCTCGCGCATCGGTTGGACTTACTAATCTTTTGCTTTCAAAAATAGATGTATCAGAAAATATTCTCTGCATTGTTGGCTGAACTGCAAGCATTTTATATTGCAGACTGTAATATCTCTGGAGATACCAGTAACAGTCTGGCTGTGGTTGCATGGAACACAAAAAGAGCAAACTTACCCTTAATTTGGTTTTTCTTTCTTGTTGGCTTTCCAACAAATCAGATTTCCCAGCAAATCTGGGTGTTCTGATACACAATTACTTTCAGTTTCATCTGTTTGCCTGTACTGAGAGCATTACAGGAGATACGAATACCTGAATCCACCAAGAAGTGTTCTGCAACACAATCCTAAAATCTGTGCCCTGTATATGCAGTATATCCGAAATGTGCTGTAGATGCAGTGATTTATTGATGTGTTCTTAAAAACATTCTCATTGTGTGAAGAATTATTGTTAAAACAGCCTTTAGGTTCATTTTACTTTTAATAGTGGTATTTGTTTTCATAAGCTTTTGGTCTGAAGCTAATGCAGAATGAAATCCATACGTAGTTCTTTAAGCACGATAGCCAAAGCTTGGCACACGTTAAGTAAGACAGTCCTGTATAGCATTTTCCTTTAGGGATTTTCACATTTGTGAATTCAGTGCCAAATCATATATTTGCCTTATGTCTTGAGAAGGTGGAATAGGCACTCTCATGTTATTCTTTGGCTTCTTCTGTTAGAATATGACTGTCCACATGACATTATCCTTAAATATAACCACATTCACCTTACAGACTGGGTAAATTTAAAGTTCTTGGAGCTACAGCTAGGTAAGTTAGAGTTATGGCTTTGAAGTCCATATTTCTAAGAACATTTACACCAACCAAAGCTGGTACTCAAGATGAAGGCTTTTCATGTTTCTTCAAAGGTGAAATTCTCAAATTTTATTTGGAACCAGGAGGGAGATGGCCATTTAATCCATTTTCTTGCTTTCTGAAGTCCAAGATAAGTCCAAGATGTGCATGGTTGATTCAATCCTTAGGGAGATGCAGCCATTTTGCAGCTGTCACGTATGAGCTTGTGCTGCCAGTATACAAAGAAACCACTGATTCAAGTATCACACTGGTTAGTTTCTACAAGATGCAGAACAAAATATGATGATTAAATTAAAATATATTTGTATGAAATTACTACATGGTTGAAGTTGCCACAATGAGTACAGTGAAATCAAATTAATTTTAAATTTGAGTGGAAGTTTTCTAATTTGCTCAGAGTGATCTCTTTAGCTATTGCAGATCCAATACTGCGTTGATTTTTTCTTTTACAATCAATACCTCTTTTATGCAAGGCTGGTTTGTGCATTTCAGATGTCTTAACTGCACATGGCATAAAATGTGAGGATAAAATTGTAACAAGATTTGTGGAGTGTTTTCATTTGTACACAGATCATCTGGGTTAGTCTTCAGGCTTTTGTTTACTGCTGCTCCTTACAGCACCGTTAGCATGCCCAGAATGTCCAGTCTTCATTTATATAATTCTGTTATTAACTGTGCTAATCTCACCACGCAGGACTAAAGTAAGAAGTGGAATCATTTAAAAGAAATTGATGAATTGTTTAAGGCCTCGTGCTTATCTCTGAAAGAAGGGAAAGAGTCCTATTTTCTGTAATATGTGGCACTTGGAAATCATCAAAGCTTTATAGAACTTTAACTGTCATTAAGGTAGACTGAACCTGAGTCTCTTCAAAATTTCTTATCTGGGATAACTAATACTTTTACTGGCACTGATTTAGGTTGCCTTCCCTTGCAAGACAGAAATGTTTGGCAGAAGTAGCTCCTGCTGTCGTCAGCAGCACAGCTGGTGAATCATGGTGGCAGAGCAAAGAGGATATCTGATGCACCAACCACATCAGGATGCACACTGTGGGCTTTCTTAGAAATTTGCTGTACTCTGGCTTAAATTAGTATACTTTTTTATGATTGTGCACATATATAGTTTTCATATAATAGAATCACAGAATCATTTGAGTTGGAGTGGACGTTAAAGAGACCTTTAACAACTGTGTAGTCCAACTTCCCTGCGATGAACAGAGACACCTGCAGCCTGATCACGTTGCTCAGAGCCTGATCCAGCCTGACCTTGAACATCTCCAAGGATGGGGCATCCACCACCCCTCTGAGCAACCTGCTCCAGTGCTTCACGACCCTTTTTGTAAAAAAAAATAAAAATTAATTCATCCAATCTAAATCTCCTCTCTTTCAGATTGAAACCATTTCCCCTTGTCTTATCACAACATGCCCTGCTAAAGATTTGAAAATGCATTCCACCAGTGTGCTTTCCAAGAATGTGCTTTCCATCAGTGCTTACATTGAATAGAATACATGTATTCTTCTTAAATTTCATTAAAATAGTATGTTAGTAATAACTCCTGCTTTTTGGACTTCTAATCTCAAGAATAAGACTTTGTATCACAGATGCCTGATAAGTAATTTGATTTTCTCATCCTGATGAACTAGAGTTTGTCATCTGAAAGCACTGCTCATGCCCACATTAGTCTGAAAAGCACATTCTTACAGCTTGTGCAGTTTTCTGTGAGATTCTGAGAGGCAAAAGGAAAGAACAGAATTACTTTGGCTTTTGTAATTAGTGTTCTAGTGTTTCTTCGTTTTTCACTTGGCTAGACTGGACTGATGGAGGTACAACTTTTTCTAATGGACTTCCCAACTCCTCAGGCAGTCTCCTTTTGTGTGGGCCACTAAGATGAACTTGAAGTACTGAGTAACTGATAAAGCCCTGGTTTTTTTACAAGGGAAGTGCTTACATAACATGGTATAAATGATTTAGAGAAAATATTCATTAATAACACAGGAAAATTTTAAGAGTTAAAAAGAAATTGGGAAAAAAAAAAAAAGCTTTTTAGTGACTACAGAAAGTTTATTTTAATTTTGAGTATTGTAACGCTATGCACCTAGGAAAAAGATTTAAAAAAAACAACAGACCTCTTGCTGATTGTAATTTGTTAGTTACAGTTAGCTAAGTTCTAAAAATGCACAGTATGAATTTCTGTCTTTCACCAGATATGAGAGAAATTTATTTCACTTAGCTTTGGGGTTTTACAGCTCTATGGCAGAAGGTAAGCTTGTACTTTTTTAGTGATTTCAGTAAAGATAAATTCAGCAATATTTCTGTGTACTACATGGAAGATGATTTTTAAGTGCTTTCGGTGTGTTTATGTAGCCCTTACAGTATTTTTAGTAGTTTTAATAGGAAATGTGGCTCTCCCAGTGAAGTCTGGGTTAGGATGTTTTTTGTTGGCGAGCATCTTCAAATACAACTGCTGCAAAAACATGGCAGAACCTGACTCTTAAGAGAAGTTGAAAAAATGACTGCGTGTTGAAATGGTTCCAAGTTACAGTTCTCAAATTGAGTTGCAAAGTATCTGAGAGTGAGTATATGTAAAATATATACGTTAGATAAAAACCACATCAACTTTGTGCTTCTGCAGCAATGTGTGCTGTAGAACAGTGCTGCAGTACCATTCCTTTTATTAGATCTACCAAATCTTATTGCCCGTACACATGCATGGGTCTGCAAATCACAGCAGGTCTCAGTTAAAGTGCAGAACAATTAAGTCTAACAAAAATTACATTTTAGAGTTTTCTAAGAGTTTTTCTCATGTTTCTTTCCCTTCTCTTGGAGGAAATTCTAATCATTTGGTCAAAATTTAATCTTTTCATCTGGCCTGACTCTGTGAACCCACTGCAGCTCTGTGCTACAACTGCAGATTGCACATTCCTGTGATGTTGCTTTTGCCACTTTATGGGCCTGATCTGTCAAGACATCTATTAAGCACTGAGCAGCCAAACAGACTACTGGAGTGTGATGGAATAACTCTGTAGACTTGAATATAACCACTGGCACAGAGAACTGTTAGCAATAATTCCCCAAGAACAAAGTGGAGTAATTCAGTGTGGCAGGGATGTCCATAACTTTGGAAGCTGCTGCAGCAGTTATATCCCACATTACTTCTAGAAAAAAACAAAAATAAAATCCTGTCAGAATGCCCCTTGTGTTTGATGGACACTTTCAGTGGGCTTAGCATAACAGCCATTAATGTGCATGCTCTAGAGACCTTTACCAATGCCAGTTGAACTGCATGTCTACTCTATAAATGATCTTAATATAAAAAATCTTAGGCTCTGTTGGTGGCCAAGACCATTTCTGTATGCTAACACTGATTTTCAATCAGTCTGCATCAGCTTCATTCAGAACTGTAGGTGTTTGCTTCCTCTGACAACCAGATGGTTGCTGTCTGAGGCAGGCCCCCAGATTCAGAAGCTGCTGTTGGAAAAGTTAGCCTGCAATGACTTGATTGAGGTAGGAAGCCAGTGTAGAAGTATGAATAAATTCCAGAACAGCTAACTACATCACTCTGCTTCCCACACATCAAACATGAAAGGAGAAAGCAAGCATAGCAGTTCAGAACTTAGGCCTAAAAAAATAAAGTATTTGCCAGATGCTCTGAAATGAATATTACTTGGTGGTGTTTCTATGAACATTTATATTATTTCAGGTCAAATGTGTTCTGTACCTCAGCTGTTTGCTGTAAGTGAGCAGCAATATTTTGCATTCTTCAAAGGTATTATTACAGCTTTATATTCATGTGTAAAAAGTCCCTTTGTTCTTCCCTCCTTCTGCTTCTCTTCTCCAGGCTCCCCCTTACTTCCTGCAGGTCACCACATTTTCTTCTACTTAACTGCTGGTATTCCATTGCTTCTTTTAATGAGAATTGATTTTGATTTATACTGTATTCAGGAATAGAGGTCAGGCTGCATCCTGTCTTATTTTTCTGATAATACTGATCTGTCTGTACAGCAAGTTACAGTCTTCTGTTTTGACCCTGCAGCTGAGCAGAGAAGCTCATTTTGTTCCATGAAATGAGAAATTCCTGAAAGACCATTTGTTTCCTTTGCTGACATGTGAAAGCAGCTCCATCCTTTGCACTATATGAGCAGAAAAATGAAGCTGAAAAGATCCCTGGTCTTCAGAGATGCCTGCTGGCCTGTCAGGATCTTGAACGTGTCACTTCATTCTGCACTGAGAGCTAGCAGTGCAGAGCAGAAGGAGGCAACCAAGAAGAAAATACCTAGTGGCACGTAATGGCCTATTTCAGGACAGGCTTGGAGCTTCTTGAAGCATTTTGATTTTTCTTTATTTCCTCAGAGATGTTTTTGTTACAGAGAAAAAGTCTTATGAAAAATGGTTGTGTTATTTATGTGTCTGCTATTCAAACATAGCACAGGCAGTGCCCTCAGTACCTCCCAACAACTTTGACCTAAATGCTCAGGATAAACTCACTATGTTCTCTGTATCTGTAAGCTGTAGGTTTTGTAGCAGATTTTGAGCTAGAAAGTATCAATTCCTTCATTTATTTCCAGAAGTAATTAATCATATACAATCAATATCGGTTTTGCTGGGGAATTTGATTTTAAATTTACCATACATTTCTCACCAAATCTTCACTACGTAGCATTGCATTAACATAAAGCTGCCAAACACTTTAAAGGTTTGTCTGAACATTAAAGTCATTCCAAATGTAAAACAGGGTAAGTTTCTAGTAGAAAATTATTTACAAGGGTCTAACTAGCTAGAGTTATCTTAGAATAGCATCAGATTTTCAGGCTTCTTTAATGTGCAGTAAAACCTTAGCAGTGAGAATGGTTTGCATTGTCAAGAGATGGGTGACAAGACTCAACATCTTTCCAAGAGCAATTTTTGTATGTTAGGTGGGGGCCATTCCAGGAAGTAAATGTAGTTTGTATGGAAAGTGCATTTGGTTGATTGGTGTTAATCAAAGACTAGTTAATATGATGGTTCTAGAAAAGTTTCAGTTCATAAATAGTAAATACATTGAAAAAATTATACATCCATAAGAATGAAGAGAAATGCTCAGCCTTTGGCTGCTTCAGTGAAAGAGTGTTTTGACAGCCTGGTGAGGTTTGTAATAGTAAATTAAGGATAGTGAACTTCAGATGTTTATCTTTTGTTTAAAGCATTCATTTCAACCTCAGTAAGCCTGTCAATGTATATATTAAAGATAGCAGGAGCCACTTTCCTTTGGCAGTGTCAACTATCAATTTACTAATGCAAGTAAAGTTCTCTGAGCCAAAATCCATTTTTACTTTGATTGCCTTAGCTTTCTTGATATATTTCAGTATTTGGGATTATAGAAAATCTAGTTTTGAAGGGGCTTCCAGAAATCATCCAGTCCAGTCCTGACTTTCTCCTGAGAGCACAGGAGGTCAGGTTACCTTGGGTCCTGTCAAGCCAAGGAAGTCTTATATCATTTCCAGCAAGGGGAATCTTCCACTTTTCTAGGCAACCTACCTCTTCCCACAGTGAAGAGCATTTTTCTTATGTCCAGACAGGATTTCCCATGAAGGAACTTGTGCCTCTTGCCCTTTGTCCTTTTACCATCTTTCTTTGTGACAAGCATACCTCCAACTTCTCTACAGCTACCTTTGAGGTGCTGGAAAACTATCAGATCCACCCTGAACCTCCTCTAATCTTTCTGAAGGACCTCGTCCTTGACCACCTTCAATTCCCCCATCCCCTTTTCTGTTCTTCCTAATCAGGCTTGGGGCACAGTGGCGGAAAGACTGGGGAAAATGGATCTGGGGGTGTTGATCAGCACTCCTGTGAACATGAGCCAGCAGTGTGCCCAGGTGGCCAAGAAGGCAATAACATCCCTGGAGGTGTTAAAGAAACACTTAGGTGTTGTACTGAGGGACATGGTTTAGTGGGGGAATATTGGTGGCGGATGAACGGTTGGACTGGTTGATCTTGAAAGAGTTTTGCAACATTGGTGATTCTATGGTTCTGTGATTTTTTGTTTCGAGTCTGTAGTTCTTTGATTCCTAGACTGTGTTCTTGTTGAAGATCAAACATCTTTGCTGGTGGTTTGGGAATAATTTAAAGGCAAACACTTCAATTTAATATTCAAGGATGTTGAAGTAGTTTGCATTCCGTAAACTTTTCTACTTAGTTCAGTTTTAAACTTACATATATGCCTAGAAATCTAGAGGAACTGTGAAGAAAACAAACAAACAAAAATACAATATGGACAAGAATCAAATACTTTCAATCTTGTGAAATTCTAAATTGTTATAAAAGCAAAAGAAAATCTTGGAGCAGAATATGATTGCAACAGCGATTGCTGAGGTACTAAGAGCTTACCATCTGGCAAGGCCCTCAGTCCAGATGGATCCACTAATGACTTTTATAAAGCATTTCATCAGACTCTGCTGGAACACGACTGGCGTCTGTAATTATCCTAATTTAACAGGGTTCCAGCCTTCGATGCTAGATTCATAATCATTGGTCTTGGAAGTGAAGAAAACGTTCACTGAAATCTCTTATTAACAAAAGCATGGATTAGGAAAAAGGTGTAATGTTAAAATGCTGCCTGGAGTTCATTGGTTCATCTTAAATGGATTGTTTGATTTTCAAAAAAGTGTCTGTGAAGTGCCATGCACTTTTGTTGAAGATCTTCTCTGCAGATACATCAGCACGCTTGTGGAATTCTCAGTTAGCATTCAGCTGCTGGAAGGAGCAGACTGCCAGAAATCCCTTCACTTTTTTTTTTTTCCCTGCCCTGGAAGGAGGGGAACTTGCAATTCCTAAGCAATTGATCTCTGCTTCTTACCCTACACATGCAACTGCTCCTGTTACAGTTCTCACAGACAGAAGGTTGAGAAGTGTGGGGAAGTGACTGCCACTACCAGCAAGCAGTGCCAACAGCAATAACTGCTACTTTTTCCCCTTCTGTTTTCCAGCCTAGCTAATTGTGTGGTGTGGAAGAACTGCAGATAAGGCAAGATAAATGTGAACTCCTTTTCATACAAACCTGGAAAATAGAGAGAACTTTTCTTGTGAAATTTCTGCTGCCCATCTGCCTAGATCTTGTTGGCTGTACCCTGCGCTGCGATCACTCTGCCTTACACTAATGAATATCAAACAGTTTTCTGCAGCCTTATTGCCTGTGGCTTGCAGAAAATTGCCTAGTTATAAGAGAAAGACTTTTCTGTTTCTAGCTGTTGTTCCTATTGGAAGGAACAGGAAAGATTCCCCAGCAGTGTTGTTCTGTACCATAAATTGCTGTTGTTTGAATACATAATCTAATAATATTTTTATCTTCCTTCAGTATTAATATTTCAGTACTTTCCAGTGTAGTGATGTGGTACCACAAATAGTTTAGATATAGGATCTTTGCTTAGAAAGGTTGAAGATACACACCTATATGCTGGAAGCAAAACAATGAAGTTTATACCCGTTTTTAGAGTGTGGAAGGGCAGAGAAGCCATGCCAGTTAGAGGTCTTCTGGTCTGGAGACAGGAAGCAATCCACTTGCAAACGGATTGAATAGTCACACATGCAGTTTTGCATTTTCATTGACAAACATGGCTGTCATGTATGAAGGTATTCAGAAAGTCACCAGGAATTGTTGAATTTAGACTCCATTTCCTCACTCCGTAAGCCACCGTTCTGTCTGCCAAAAACAAACCCTTGGTTATCTAACAGCCAGACTGAACGTAGGCAGTTGTAGTGCATTATTGTAAAGGTTGTGAGCAGGAAATGAATGTCCTTAATGGTTCTGAAAAATCAGGCTACTTCTTAAGTGCCAGAAACTGATACTTGGTCCTAACTTTAAATGTGCCATTAGTTGACTTCATGCATTGAAATGGATAAAGCAAATAACAGATATGTTCAGTATTTAGGTTGTAGGAAATACGTTGTTCATGCTTCCAGGAATGGAGATGCTGAACATGGGGAGATCTAGTATGTGAAAAGCAAATTGTACAGACCAATGGTAGATGTAATTAAGCTGCAATTGTGTTCTAGCAGTGAGATAGGTTGCTTCAATTAATCTTTTCCATGTGGTTTTTATGTTTTTATCACTGAAGAAGAGTAATCCAACTTAACTGTAAATGTCCCATCTTAAATATGGTGAAGTTACCCTTTATTTGCCTTACAGGTTTAGAATTAAGGTGACTAGCTGACACACAGCAAACTTTAGAATCCAAGCCTGAGAAGAAGGAAAAAATGAGCAAGTAGGAGAACTGAAAAAAAAAAAGTTTCTATGGTGTGTTCTGCTGAACTTATTCTTCTTGCAAGTATTGTTCCTTAACATATGAAAATTGTAATTTTTTTTAACTTCCTTAATTTTTTTAATGAATCCTTCTTAATAATTAGTATTATCTACTTCTGGGATATTAAAATATACTCAGATGCCCTGAGCCATCTGTTGAGTGTCAGTTTATTAATAGGATACTTTTCCTTATTCCATCTGTAGCTCGCATATTTAGACATTATTCTAATTTGTTTCGTGGATAACAGTGTAAAACTGTCTTTGTATTCATGCTACCCTAGGGAGAGGATTTTTATTATTAACTTCCCCAGGCGAGATTTTCAAACTAGATCCTCTGGGCTTTGTCAAAGAGAATGCCTCAAGGAGTAAAGGACAGCTTGACAGCAACTTGGAATCATTGCAAAGAGCACTTTTTGGTACCGTGTCAGCTACTGATAGCCTGCATTGCTCTATTCTTAGTATGGGATAAAGTTTGCTCAATGATGGCCTTCTGTCTTTCTGTGTTGCCATGAAAATGTAAAAAGTATGTTACAAGGAAAATACAGAATACATTTTTTTTTTCCTAAATGGTGCTACTGCTTTGTTCCAGAATATGTTTGACACCTAAGAGAAACGTCCCAACACAATATGGAAGTAAACATTAGAGTTCACACTTTGGCATGGAAGAGAAAGATACCATGGGCAGTCTGGTAGAGATTTCCATGTCTGAAGAGATGTGTACAGAGATGGTTTTTGATTCTGCATTAGAGTGGCTTGCAATAATGTGCCTCTGTACAGAGACTGGAGGGGAAAAAAAAAAGTTGAGAGGTCTGTGTTTAACAGTGTTTATAAGATAAAGTCAGTCAAAACAGTTGTACTATTGGAGTTATTGAAGTAACTCACTGGAAACCAGGGAATGATTTTTGAAATGTTAGCATTTGCTTGGATTTAAGAGAAGTCCTGTTTGTCGTGCAGGTTTTTATCGAGGTGCAATTTCTGATTGACTGGCAGAGAAAAATGAGATAAACTAACAAAGAAGCAGTAAGTTTTGCCTTTCCCTGGGCAGCAGAAACTAAAAGCATATCTGAAAATACATATAAATAAAAAGCCCATATAAAAATGTTGTGATTGTACTTTTCTTACATTTTCTAGTTAAAATATTATTACATGATAAGTTGTGTTCTGCAATCACCGTGTCAGTCTCAAGCATGTTTTCTTTTTTAGGCAGAAGGAAATAATGGGATACAGTAAGTTTTTATGGCGTTTGATAAGATCATTCCAATAAATCAAAAGGAGCTGTTTTTTTAAGAAAAATAAATTATTTTTTCAGTTTCACGTTTGCATTTTTTGCTATATTGAGAAAATGTGTTGTAACTTAAACTGTGTTCTCTTTCAGCCTTGCAGTTCACCCGGATAAAACTTTAGTAGCTACAGGGCAGGTTGGAAAGGACCCTTACATTTGCATTTGGGATTCCTACCGTGTACAGACTGTTTCTGTCCTTAAGGATGCACATACACATGGAGTTGCCTGCTTAGCTTTTGATTCTGATGGCCAGGTTTGTATATCTTCTTTTTCAATGTTTTCAATTTAGTTTGACCTCTGAGCCCAAGAGACATCACTTTGAAATATTTTATCTGTACAGATAGGTGTATGGCTGTACTTAAACTGCTATTATGATTAATTTTTTTTTAATGCAAGGACTGCAAATGTAGCTCTTCCAAAAACCAAAATGTCACCAAGAATTCAGTTCAAGTAGATGCATTAGTTACTGAACAAATGTCTATAAAAGAAACAGCCCTCCTCGGCTCAAATGTAATAGCTTCACTACATACTTATCACTTGCTGTTTAAGAGACCATTTCCTGGCAGAGTCCTTGCAGTCCTGCAGCTCTTTTGGCAGAGAGACTCCAGTAAGAGTCTCATTGGCTAAGGTGCACAGTCAGTTTAATTGAATAAAGGGGTTAGGACACAATATGTTATATGATTGTGATATTTTGAGGCAGGATTAAAACACAAGTAAGCGATGAGCTGTTCACGTCTAAACACATTGATTTTTTTCCCTGCAGAAGAACTGGTAAAAACATTGAATTGTAACTAAAAAGGGAGAAAAATAGATTAATTATGTGGATAAAACTGAGAAGTGTTTCATATTCAATTTTGTCCTTATCAGTCAAGTTTTCTGGTATAACACTGTGGTCATGTTTTATAGTTTGCTGCTAAAATTTTTTAGGACTAGTTAGAAAGTAAGCTGATTCCTGGATTCTTGCACAGATCTTCCTTGTTTGCTAGTGAATTGCATGACAGAAGGACAGATTTGCCTTAAAATGCTTTCCTTAAAATGAAGTCGTAGACAGTTAGCTGTCTGTAGAGCTTTACTACCATATGCCTGACTGCTCTGCGGCTGATCACAGAGTGGTTTTATTCCACTTTCTGAGATAAAAACCAGACATACAATGCCTAAAAATGTGTTCTCACATGAAACAAAAGCACTTTCTATTGTGCGTTGTTTATATTCAGTTTAAAGATCAGTGTGAGTTAAAGTACACTACCACAAGCAATTACCTATAACACATATTCAGAAAGCTTTACTAGGCAGCACTGTGGCATGTATTTCTTTTTTAGAAATTGGAGGTAACTTTCTATTTTAAGCTTAGTTTTCAACTATCTCCTTCCATTTTAATTTTTTTTTAAAGTAAAGCCATTTCCTCCGAAATCTCATGTGCCAACTCTAATTAAAGAAAAAGGTGTTCCTAGGAAATGTGCAGTAAAAAAATCAAATGAGAGCATCCCCAATTCACCAGAAGAAAATTTTGAATGATATAGTAACCTTAACATTGTTTTAATTCAGAAATAAGTATTCTTAAAATTTTCTCTTGTTTCTAACTTCATGAGAATGGTGGGTAAACCTTTAAACAGGTTTAAATCCCTGTTTAAGCACATGATAAGGATAAGCCCAGTCCATATGAGTTCAAGATGGAGACTCTTCCGAAGATGCTGATTGTTGCCTAATGGTAATTAAAAACTGAACTTATTGGTGTGCTGACTTTGCAAAGCAGTGGCATTCTGTTTCTGGAAATGTTAGAGAAGTTGCAGATATTCTGGAATGAAGATTTGCACAGAATGCAGTTTATATCTGGAGAAGGACCAGTGCTGGAAAACATAAATGTGGATGATGCATCTTGGCTTTTACTGCTCTTTCTGGTTTACAAAAGAAGGTGCTGTGCTGAGCCAAAATTAAAGAGCTTTGACATAACTTTGAGTACGTGGAATTCAGAGCTGCTTCCACTTTATATAGTCAGCACAGTCACCTGAGGGAGGTGGCATCTTGTCACAAAACGGGCTTCATTGCTCATGTCTTTCCTTCAACTGCATACATTTCACTCATAGTGTCTATTTCTATCCTGGAAAGATTGATATTTTAGCCTCAACACAAACAAACAAAAATTCAATAGTAACATAACATACAGGTGCAAATAATTGTATCCCTACATACTATTTTCTCAAATACCTGCTATTTTCCACTTTTAAAATAAGCATAGGCTGAGGAAAAGACCAGGTAATTCTGCTTCTCTACCTGTGCTCAGTTCCCATAAAGACAACTCTGCTTCCTCCCACTCTGCTGCACACAGCTTCTGGTTCCGAGGGCAACCACTGTGTTGAGTGCTGCACAGCCCCAGTGTCAGAATTTAGTGTGGGTCCCAGAATGGTGACACTGCATTTATATTTTGACCGATATAATTAGCTCTTCCTGTATGAGAAACTCTGGGGTATTTTCAAGCATTCAAATGAATTAATTCTGAAATATTACTCCCTGCTAGACTTACTCCCAGCTGGCGCTGCATGGAGACAGCTTAGGTGTCTCTGCAATGCTTCCCTGGCGTAATTAACCACAAACTGAGTAATGGAGTGTAGAAAGTATTATTTTCTGATATTCAGAGGAGATCAACAAGCAGCTTGAATCAAGGATAGTTTATTTTATGTACTTTCAATAAGGATTTGAAATTTGAAGATGAGTATATTTTAAGGAAATTTGCTGTTAACATTCTCTGTAATTAATGTTGCATTTTAAGAGTGCTGAAGGCAGTTAAATTCCAGCAGAGCAGTTGTTACTGAAAAATACATATTTTAGTTTGTGATTTTTCTGTATGACTGGGAGATGACATTTGTAGGAGGGAAGCTGCACATTGTTCAAACGTTTAATGAAGAGCTGTCAGTTTGCCTATGAATAAAAACTTACTCTGTTGAACCAGGAACTAAATAGAGTTTGAGAGCACCAACGTCTGCCCTTCACAGAATTACCTACAAGGCTGATGTCTTTTTTGTTAAAGAATTTCCCTAATGCTCTATATTTCAATTTCTGTTCCAGGTTGTTTTTTAAGGACCTCTTTTGTGGGCTTTCTTTAAAAAGAGTAAGGAGGGCATGTGTGCATTTCTGAATTTGGCGTTAGATTGCAGTAGGCTACTTTAGCCAGATCTTCTACATCTGTGTAGACTTAAAAATAATTGTTTAATTATGTGCATAAGATACTTGGCAGATTTTCTTCTGGTGATTCTGTGAATTCTCTGAGCAGGATGCTATCAAGTTCCATTCCAAAAGGAATACTAAAAGTAGAAGCATTTTAACTTAAAAGGAAATTCAGCATTTACCACTCTTGTGCCAGCAGGAGACCTTCCTCAATAGATCTAAAGGAAAAAAGAAAATATAAATCATTAGCTAACACACTCTAGAAATATCACTGCCCATCTACCCCACTAATGGTAATTTCTTGTCTGGGAGATGAAGTCTGATGTTGTTATAAGTCTAAAAGATACTGTGAGTACTGCCATGGTTTCCATGGTGAAGAGAACAGTATAAAAAGGGCGAGAAAACGTTGGAATCAGTGATGGTTCCGTGAAAAAATATCTGGTGTTTTGATCAGCGCGTCCAGCCTCCTGGGTAGATGTAGATTACTCAAGAGCAAATAAAACATATGCCACAATAATAGTCCTTTCTCAAATACATAAATATTTTGATCTTGGTGATTGGCGGGAGTGTGTTTGTTCTTTCCCGTATTCTATTTTCCCTTCATTACCATTCAGTACCTACCTTTCTTGTTTCAAAGGCTCGGATGTGGGGAGATGCCAAACAGGTTTTGGTGAAATATATTACACTGAAATCTTTTCAGTGCTTGGTGTCCTACAGGTGCTTCTGCTAGATTTTATGCGTTATTCACTGCAGAGTTCAGCTGTTACGTGAGGTTGCAATGTATGTTGTGTCAGTTCCCAAGCAACCAAATGTAAAAGGGATCTATTTCATTACTCTAAAATAAAAGAACTATAACTATTATGAAGATAGCGCAGGGTGCATGTGTACCTACTGCCCTTAAGCCAGAGGCCTTTGGAAGCGGCTCACTTATTCAGTGGAAGATGTACACTGTGTTTTTGCTCTTGAAAATGGCATGAAAAGGCATGGAATACCTTGTCTGATTAATTTTGCTACGGACGGAAAACTGGAATGCTCTGTTTCTTTGTGAATATTGATTTCACTCAGCTCTATAGTAATTGGTAGTCTTACAGCAATTAGTATTTTCTCTAACAAAGTATTTTAGAGGGATTTTTTGGTAAAATTGCTCTTGTCTTTGCTGGTTCAGTTCTCTAGTATTAACTCAGAAATTTCCAGACTTTAAACAATTTACCTGCTGCAAAGCCAAGCTAAAAATAACAGATATGTAATTGAAGGAAGCATTCAGTACAGAGATTCAGTTTGCAAGTCATCTTTAAGTAATTCTTCAAGGAAAAATCTGGTTCATGTCAAATCTGAAACATGAGTCCATTTGGATCAGATGATTCATCTGCTCATCTTCATCTTTGAGGCCAAAATAAGGTTTCATTTATTGCATGTTCTTGAAATGTAGGCTTTCTTGTAACAGAGCAAAATGCGTAGGAGCTTCAGTTGGACTCTTAAGTTTGTAGATAGGGCAATGAGAAGAATAAGGGACACAACAGAACATTACCCAATTGTGTTGCCAAGCTAGGTGGCTGTTTGCCGTGAAAAGTGTCTCTCAGTCTCTTCCCACAGTACAAGTTACCCAGGCATGTTCCCTTTACTAACATATATTGGACATATCTCTGTCCAACGTATGTTATATCCTATCCTATCCTATCCTATCCTATCCTATCCTATCCTATCCTGTCCTATCCTATCCTATCCATTTTATACAGTTGCAGTACATGTGATATCAGTTTAGTCTTCAAGCTGTTATAGATCACAACAGTCTCTGCTCCATCAGTCTAAGATTGCTCACCTAATAAGAAACTCTGATGGAAATCATGTAAAGTTATACACAGTTATGAAGTGAGCACAGTCACTGGGAGGTTATCTGATACACTGATTTATATGGAAGGCAGTTATTGAAAGTGTATCCAGTTCAGACTCTAAACCTCATCTAAATAAACATAATGAATAAACGTGTGTTTGTGGATAGTGAGAACTTCTGTTTTCCATTTGTTTTTACTATCAGGTTAATAGATCAGAATGCCAGAGTGCAGTGCTTCTGATATGATCCTTACAGTCCTTCTGTAATTATATTTGAGACATCAGTAACCTGAAATTAAAACCTAACTCTGTAGAAAAGATTAAGCGTTTCAGTGCTTTCTCCAGCAAACAGATGATTAACACAATTAACTTGACGATGCCTTTAGCAATGTGGTTCAATCACAAGTCACATGTGGGAAGCTCTATTTGTTCAGTACAGTAAACTGATTTTTGAGTTGATTAACTGTTAACTAGATTACTATTGTTTTTCCTTAGCGTTTAGCTTCAGTGGGACTGGATGCCAAAAATACAGTGTGTATTTGGGACTGGAAGAGAGGAAAGCTACTGGCAACAGCTACGGGCCATTCAGACAGGGTAAGTATATTAAAGAAATACTTTATTATTTATTATTTTTTGTTTATCAAAGGTTAACATAGAGGTAATGTTGTTCATTCTGTGTAGCTTTTGAAATACTGAACAAGGTATTTCTTTCTTCTCATTCTACCAAACAAAGCACAAAGCACTGTGTTAGCACATGATGTATTCTTGAGCTGGCTGGCTTGCCTGAGGAGGAAATACTTTGTAATTACACACTGATGAAGATGATTTATAGCCCTTTATATCAGATGTGAAATGCTAGCTCAGTGGACAAAGATAATGCTCTTTCCAAATGCATCAAAAAGACATTTTATCCTGAGGGGAAGAATATTATTCAGGATTACAAAATGTTTAAACAAGTTTAGCATCAGCAAAATAACTCCCCACCATGTAAGCATGCATGTGTTAAGTTTTGAAAATATTCTGACAGCTTTTTTCTTAAGTATATTATGAAATTATAAGAAGTTAGAATGCTTTCATATTGAAATGTTAGAAAGTTTTACTACTAATGGGGGAGTATTCATGGTAAAATATATAGAAGCAGAGCAGCAGACTAAACCCTTTCTTCTAGTATATGTGTACATATAGTCCACCTGCATCTTGTGTATCATCTGGATAAACTATGGAATCATAGAAAGGTCTGTGTCTAAAGGGACCTTAAAACTCATCTAGTTCCAACCCCCTGCCATGGGCAGGAACACCTCACACTGGGCTGTATTGCTCAAATCCTCCTCCAGCCTGGCCTTAAACATTTCCAGGGATGGGGCATTCTCAACTTCTCTGTGTCAGTACCCCACCACCCTCAATCTGGTAGCTCATTTTTACTTAAAATATCCACGCCACGGCAGAATCCTAGTCTTTATTCAAATTTCTTCTTTCAGAACTGATTCACTTCCCAGTTATGTCAGTGGAAGTTTTGCTACCATCTTGTGCTACCCACCTCACTAGGCACAAGATCAGGTTTTGAATTATTTGAAGACTCCAGGACAGGCAAGAAGTACTAAAATCTTTGTCTCCTTAGACTTTCACAACCTGAAAAAGCAGATTTTGCACTGAAGAAGGAATGGGAAAGGATATGTATCTATTACTGCCACAAATTATATTGGTTTAGTGTACTGGAAACATACAGCACTTCTAAAATAAAATATCTTGTGTTTAACAAAATACAAAGTACTTGAACTACTGTAAGTGATGGTTTCTTAAAGAAGATAAATATTTTGTAGGATGTCAACGCTTTGTAGCATATAAAATGAATGATGGGTTTGCTTAGCATAGTAAGTTCCTGTAGGGTGCTGGAAGTTTTCAGAAGTAAACACACTTCTTGTACATGTACAGTGTTAAGATGTACTTGTTAACAGCTGACGAGCTGGAAGTAGCAAAAAGACCCATTGTCTTTGGCTACAGACACAGGTTTCCTGCAGTAACTCATGATTGTGGTAACATCATTGGTTTTCAGCTTGGCCTTTGAGAAGCTGAATGCCAGAGACGAAAAGTGTGAAAATGGCATGCTGGTGAAAATCTGGGCTGAAGTAGAAACTCCTTATTTCCAAACTTCATGCAGTATTTTTCATTTGACATAATCTCATAGTTGTAGATTACTCTGTAATTTTTTTTCTGATAAGAAGAATAGGACCTGATGCTTAATTTTTTGATGCATATTGTTGTAAATTTAGCAATAATCAACATGATTAATGCAGTTTGATTTCTGTAGATTAATTCAAATGAATGATACCTCATTTTGTCACATGAAGTCTTTGTGATCAGCTTAAATTAACTACTGTACCTTTTACATAAAATAATAAGCAAAGATAAATGCACCATTCTTTCATCCCTAAACTTAAGGAACATTGGCTCACCACGTGATTCCCATTTTATTTGAGATTGTTAGTGTTATTTATTCAAGAATATCTCAGCTGGAGTAGATTCCTAGTTTGAAGGCAGGAAAGAGGTGTCTTGTCAGAGCTGGGTGAGATGACCTTAATCTTTATACAAAGAGCTCCAGTTTTACCTAAATATTGTGCTTTGATTTTTAGCAGTACTTTACAATACTTATGCTTAAAAATTAGTAAAAGCAAACTGAGTCTAGATTCAATTACTGTATAATTTAAAATATCAGCTTACTGCATTTCTTAACAGATATTTGATATTTCCTGGGATCAGTATCAACCAAACAGAATTGTCAGCTGTGGAGTAAAACACATAAAGGTAAATATCTTTTGTTTGCTGTTATTTTTGTTTTTGAGTAAATAGCCATTGTGAAAGAAGTTTGTCCTGTGAAATGATGAGGCTTTCAATATAAGAGATCTTCCATTTTTCTTTTTTTAATCCGTCAACATTTTTTGTTGGAAGCCAGTTTAGACATTAAGTGGATGCAAATTATCAAGTGAAGGTCACTTGGTGTAGTTTTCATCACTATACACTTCTAATTTTGGGGTTTCCTTCTTGTCTGTGATTTTTCTTGTTCAGTGTCACAAGTGGTCACTGGGCTGGCGTAGGAGTAACTAGGAAGTATGAATTGAATGGATTTCTGTCTGACCTATTGTGCTACCAGCAATTGTAGTGATGCTGTAGAGAAGGTACCTAATACCTATGGAGATGAGCAGATTATAACTCCATTTGGCCTACCACGCTATTGGCAATTGCAGTGATGCTGTGGGGAAGGTATGCAATGCCTATGGAGATGAGCAGATTAGAACTCTAGGATCTGACTATTGGATCCCTCTAATTCATCTTTTCAAGAGCTGACATTCCAACGCTTATAAAAATACTTAGAGAGAAATTCTCATTTGCTAATACTCCCTGCAATTTTCTTTTTTCCTCCAGTCTCATCAAACACATTCCTAACAGATGGTAATTATTTCACATGGCTGAGGTGGGAAGAGCTTTAACTAGAAGTTTAGGAGACCAGCTAATATCTCTAGTTCGGGTTACTGAGAAGCTTTTGCCCTTGAAACCACCACTGCTTTCAAACTGTGGGTGGTTTTGGCAGGAGTGATGCCATCTGTTGTATTCTGCAAGCTGTTTTCCAAAACCTGTCTTTATTTGGCACCTGTGTTCTGTTTTAATTGGCCATAATTGCCCCAAACGTGCATAATACCAGCTAAGTATGCATACGGATAGAGGCGTGCCAAGAAAAGAAGAAAAAAAAGAGGGACTGGGGGAGTGAGTTGGAATGCTTCCTCATTAGATATTCCCCTTCAGTGATGCTCAAGCAACGCTCTACGTAGTTATCAGTCATTATATGCCTGTGGAAATGTGATAATCAACTTGCAAAAAGGGATAAGAACAGCTCTAAAGCAATTGTAGCACTCTGAGAGTAAGGACTAGTAGTTAAGAATAATGCTGTTTCTTCCTTAGCGTTTCAGTTCTGTTGGGTCTACTGGGTAAGCAAAAATTAAAAGCTGTGATAAGGCTTAGGAGCTAAGCCTTCATGCCCCACCTACTTTCTAATGCTGCCCTGCTCTCTTTACTTATGGTAAAAGACAACGGGAAAAATAATTGAATTAGAAATAGGGAAAGATTTGAAATAAAAATCCTTGACACAAAGATCTTCTGGAGTTCAGCTTTATGGAAACTTATGGGAGCAAGAACAAGGAAAAAGACATGAAAATTGTTTATAACCACGGAAAAGATGTAGGCATATGAAGTGAGATAGGAATTATGATCCTGCGTCAGGCACCTCAGCATACCTATCCAATCTCTGAGTATCTCTTTATTGTGAAATGAACCACTGAACATAAATGCCCATTTCTGCTTGTGCTGCCAGGCCTGAGTATTTCAGCATTTCATGTCCACATCTAATTGTAATCCACTTTATAGTCCCCAGGAGGTCTGATCCCTGAGCGGGCGCTGCGTTGCACACTATTCTGTCTTCTTGATAGAAATTATGTCTATTTAGAAGAAAAAATTACACTCAATACTGATTCCAAAAGAAAAAAGTACAATTCCATGATTGTATGATTTTTCTAGCCCAGCCCTAAGGATGGCCTTCTACTGTGTTTGTGTTCTCTTGCTCACTTCCTTTTCCTCTTTGCACACTGTTACTGTATCTGTGTGAAAGTGAAGAAAGTCTCTATGCCACACCTAGAAAATCCCATTACTTCATACTCAGAGCAAGTTCAGTTTCAGGTACAAGGGTCTGCAGTTCTCCATCAAACCTCTGTAAATGTGGTTTTGAGGAGCATATTTGCTTCAGTGCACTGGGGAAGGGCAGAAATGTTTATTCAGCTCATCCAGAAGCTTCACTGTTTTATTACTTCACAACACTGTTGACACTGTTTTGTAGGGATGTACATCTGTGAGATCTGCACATTAACATGAAAAAAAATGCAGAAATTCTTCCTGATAATAGCATTTACATTTCAGTTTTGGACTCTGTGTGGAAATGCATTGACAGCGAAAAGAGGAATATTTGGTAAAACAGGGGATCTGCAAACTATCCTTTGTTTAGCATGTGCAAAAGAAGACATCACGTACTCCGGTGCTTTAAATGGAGACATCTATGTTTGGAAAGGGCTAAACTTAGTTCGCACAATTCAAGGAGCACATAGTGTAAGTTGTATTTTTAATGTCAATTTCTGAAATGTCTTGTTCATTGGCTTGAAAACTTCATTGAAGACCTTTTATTTCAGGTCAGAAGAGTGTTGAAGGCAGTTCGTCAGTTAAGATCTTATCTTTAATTTTGTACGTTGTTTATGTTTTGTCAGCAGATGCTAGCTGCTGAACTGATACTGACAGAACAGATATTGTTAGCACAGATTTAACCAAGCAAACTAAACCTAAAGTAAAGTTTCTAAATCTAAAGTTTCACGGATTATAGCTTCAGGTATGATCAGTTTAAATAAAAATATTTTGTAACCAAATGATCTTATTTCAAATTAATTTTACCAGTAAAATTCCCAATATCTGAGATTGATTCTTCATAGAAGCCTCAATGTAAAGTAGATGGTTTTAATCTGTGAGTGCACTCTGACCATATTCCAGAGGCTCTGAGTTTACTCCTTTCATAATAACACCCCCTAATCTGGAGCCCTTAAAATTACAGAGAGAGAAAGGAATGTACAGGTTTCTGCTGGCTTTCTAACCACTTGAATTAACATCAGAAATACAGGTTTCTGTTGTTGCTGCACTAAAGGCACGGTAGGATTTCCATGTCTGCAAATACAGGGTGGTGGTGGTGTGTTTTTTTTTAATCTCCCCAAATTCATTATATTGGCAGTGCATCAGGATTCATAGCAACTCTTCTAATTACCTAATCCCTAATTTGTAAAAGCTGTCTGACTGAAGACAGTGACATTTCTTACCTGGAGAACTACCATGTAATTGACAGGTGATTATGTGATTATGCACAACTGCAATAACGTGGAAATCTCTGAGCTAAGCAGTAACTCTGTGTAGCACACTTCCTTGAGTTCATATATGGATTCATTGGAAAAAAATAAATTCCTTCTACACAATATGTTCTGCTTTATTTTTACACATGATGGAGTTTCTTCGTGGCTAATTCATATTCTGCTGCCCATTTTGTAACCTCTATGTAAATATTCATTAAGACTTTGAACAAGGCCACTTTGAAATCAGAGGTTTTCTCTTTCATTGTGTTAATTTCTGTACTGTTGAACTTGACTTTTAACTGAGAGGTCTTCCTCATAATAGCATTCTGATTCAGCATGTGTTCCATGAGCTATTCCAATACTGCATAGCACAGTCATCAGTAATGAGGTATTTTAAAAAATGAAGGAATTCAATCTGTAACAGAACTTTTTCTTTCAACAAGGAGAATGAATTGACAATCTTTCAGTTCCTATTAGATTCCAGATGATGTCTGCACTGAATTCATGAAAGAATGTCTCTATCATCTCCACACCTGTAAGAATATTTGTATGGCTTGTTTGCTTGTTTTTCTTTATTATGGGTAACTATTTATTTTAAGTGTTCTACTATTTGCTTAGTAGTTCCAATGATAATGCTAACCTAATCCAAATTTGAAGTTCTGCAAGTGGGCTATATCACCATTATTTGTATGCAAACTTCTACAAAAATCACTTGAGGTGAGAGCACTTGAAATAAAAATGTACCTCTGTGTTTGCTGGCTTGCTTTCTGGATGGACAATAGTATGCTGCCTAGCAGTTTCTAGCCTTTAATAAGAGTCTTTTCAAAAAGGTTTGCTTTGTGTGTTTAAATCAGTTGTAAAGAACCTTAAAACTTGTTATAATATTGGTTAACAGGCTGGAATTTTTAGTATGTATGCTTGTGAGGAAGGTTTTGCCACTGGAGGAAGAGATGGTTGCATTCGGTTATGGGACACTGATTTCAAACCCATTACTAAAATTGATCTCAGAGAGACTGAGCAAGGATACAAAGGTAATGAGCTACTACTTTACTGGTTTTTCATACATCTAAATAATTGTGGCACCACTGCATTCGATGCATTAATGTCTGTCTATACTGCTGATTTTTTGCTTAATGCCTGTATTTAACTCTAAGATCTGTGTTCCCTTTTTACTGAAAATGATGCTGCCTGATGAAGTTTTCTGTGCTTCGTTATATAAAAGGAGGGATATAGAGTTGCTCCTCCCCATGATGCAAATACGAGAAAATAAGTAAAGCTAATTAATGACACAGGCAGATGAATTAAGCTAGTCCATCTTTAAGTTATTATTTGCCAATTCATTTAGTTATTTGAAATTTTTGGAACCTGATATTAAAAGATGCTGAGCATCTCAGTACTGCACTTGGGTTCATTTGGAATGGTACCACTTGGCGTATTTAATATAGAGGTTATTAATCTTTTGACCATCATGTTTATTGAAGCTAGCCACGCTCCCTATGAATCATCACTTTTCTTTGATTAGATTTTCAGTTTGCTTATAATCTCTATAGATGACAGTGTATGATTTATGAACAACTCAACTTTTAGGGAATTCTGCAACATCCATTTAGATTGAGAAGACTGATTGCTGGCCTCAAGTAGACTTCTGGCAGGCAGTTCTGCAATGGTTAGCTTATGGTTTTAGACAATTTTCATATTAAAATTGCCTTTGGAACACTTAGAAGACAACTAAAAAGGATAACATTTTTTTCCTCAATTATGTACGTTTCGGTCTGTGATTTAGTGACAAGCTTGTTTTGTTTATTTTTTTCAACTTACTTGAAACCAGATTGGCTAATGATTTTAATTCTTGTAAAATACAATATCAAGGCTCATCCAACAAGCTAACTACCTTGAACACTCAATGAACAACCGCCCCACCAGTTTGTCTTGCTTGTTGATGTGTAGTGTAGTCAACACATCAGAGGGACAGGATGCTACCAGAGAGATCTAGACAGGCTCAAGCAGTGGGCCCAGGAGGTTCAACAAATCCAAATGCAAAGTCTTGCTCCTGGATCGTGGCAACTCCCACTATCAATACAAGCTGGGGAACAAAAGGATAGAGCACTGCCCTTCTACAAAGAACTTGGGTTACTTGTGGATGGCAGCTGGACGTGAGCCAGCACTCTGTCCTCACTGCCCAGGAAGCCAACCATGCATCTGGGCTACATCAAAAGCAGCACGACCAGCAGGGTGAGGGAGGTGATGGAATTTTTGGAGTGTGTTCAGAGAAGGACCACAAAAACGAGGACAGCGTGAGAGAGCTGGGGCTGTTCAACCTGAAGAGAAGGCTTCAGAGAAAGCAGTCTTTCAGTATCTGAAGGGGGACTACTAGAAAGAAAGGGACAGACTCTTCAGCATGGTCTGTTGTGACAGGACAAGGGGAAATGGTTTCAAACTGAAACAGGGGAGAAGTATTTTCCTATGGGGTGGTGAAGCATGAAAACAGGTTGCCTAGTGATGTTGTGGATGCCCGGTCTCTGCAGACACGGTCAGCTTGGACGAGGCTCTGGGTAACATGATCTACCTGTGAATGTCCCTGTTCATTGCAGAGGAGTTGGACTTGGTGGCTTTTAAAGATCTCTTCCAACAAAACAGTTGACTTTCAGTTGACTGCAGTTAACAAAACTTCCACGGAAAATTTTAATTTCATACCAGTAACATTTTACAAGTCTGTGAATATTCAAATACTTACAGGAGTTATCTAATCCTAGCATGTTGTCTGCAGAAAGCATCTGACAGCAGCTAGCTGCCCTTCTGCAGGTTAGCTGCAAGGGAATTTGCCTCTTCGTGGAAGTTAAGCTCAATCAAGGAAGAACTTAGTGAAGGAGAATTCCCATTAGACATTCTGTTGAATGAATCTAAATTGATGCCTTTATTTCTATCTGCTGAATGATAGAGGAGACAGAGTTCTTAAATGAGTGCAGCTAAGCAGAGCCAGGCACCATAACAGCAGCTGAGACACAGTCAGCAGATGATTTTGTTATATTCCTGCATGGCAAAAGTGATAAAAATAAGCATTTTAAGGAAGTGAATTGCGTTGCTATTTTGTATATATTTTATATAAATTAAAACTTTTTACAAAAATTGGTAACAGATTTCTTTAAAATATTGTCTAAATCTTGTCTTGAAAACATTTAAATCTTTCTGGTTTATCTTTGTTTGTCAAAACACTGTCTGCATTAATGGCAAGAACTCAAGCAAGTCTGGAAAATTTCACAGAGCTTAGCCAAAAACGGTGTGCCTGTGAGCATCATCGTTCAGACAAAGTAAAACAATACTATGATTTGTATGTGAAGTGTTGTCTGACTTCTGGTCCTGCCGTAACTACAAAAAAATCAGGTCCTTGGGGATGACTGCAGGTCATAAAACCCAAGCATGTACTTACTTCCTTGTCAACATCTTTTTCCTTTATCCTATTCTCTAGGCTTTCTTCTCTCTGTTTGGTTTGACACAAATCATGCCTGCTTTGTTTCTGTTATGCCTCTGTACTTTTCTCTTGTTACTGTCCTGTATGCCACCTACTGATGATCACTTCCATTTAGTTCTTGCTACTAAGACTGTAAAAAATATGTTTTACTTTCCATTATCACAGTGGCTAGTTTAAGTGTATGTGTGACTTGAAGCAAAACCGGTAGCCTAATTGCTTACCCATGCCTCCTGTTCCCTTTTTTCTTTTTCAAAAGCCGTTCACAGGTGGTAGGAAGATTTTTGTTCTGCATGTCCTCATTCATTGTTCATCCTGTACTGAAGTGTAATAAATACTTTTAAAGTAAGATGCGTTGCCAGTAGCCATCTGATCATAGACTCGGCATTTATTTATTAAATACACATGGATATCAATAAACTTTCTGAGAATGGATCATCTTCTGTGCAGAAAAAATTAGCTTTCCCGCATGGGAAGATGTAATTAGTATTCTAAAACTTAACACCAATTTGCCACTTCTGAAGTTCAATCATTGTGTGGCATTTGCTGTTTTTCAAGAAGGCGTGAGTCAAAATTTCATTAGATTCTCAAAATTAAAAGGTACTGGAGCTGGACAAGACAATAAACAAAGTTTAATTTGCCCTTCTAAAAAGATGACGCAGAATGCTTGCAGTATGTTTTATTTGTATGTCTGGTAGTTAATTGCATTGTGTATTCCATTCCAAAAGATATAAAAATCATGATGTGTTTGACCTTGACTACATGGTGAATGAATTTTTAATTCATTCACATCTCATAGAATCTAGACCCATTATTGAAACTTCAGAATTTCACATTTTCATGTAATTCGTTGCACAGAAGATAGAAGCCCTGCGAGCAGTCAAGAAGAGAGTGGCACCAACCCATTAATCTTTTGGTTTAAAGTATTCAGCTAGGGTCACAAAACCAAATTCAGCCTTAGAGCCACTGAACTGCTTTACTTTTTGAGTGTTCTTCAAATGGTTACTACCAGATTTCCCTACTGTAAAAGGTGTTTCTGAATGCAAAACACTAGTTTTGAAATGCAGTCACCTACGTTGAGGCAGTCAGTGCTGTAATTCATTGATAAGAGGATATTTTTAAGCATGTTGTTAGAAAAATTCCAGCTTAAAAATTATGGATTTTTTTGGAATAAGATAAAGCTCTCTAATATGTATGAAAAGCAAAACTCTAATTTTTTTTTTTAATAGTTTGGATAAAAGTAGAGAAGGGTGATAACTTGTAACTTAAGATCATCATTACAATTTTATTCACTGTTCTGTTTAGATATGCAAAAACATACTGGAAAAAAAAAAATAAAGCTTCAGAAGAAGGAATCTTACCTATTCTAAAATTTTTATCTTTAACTCGTGTCTTATTTTTATTTTATGTAAATTCTGAAGATGCAAGCAAAGCAGAAGAACTCGATGCCTTGGCAGACTGACAGCAGACAGCATTTTCCCAGAATTGAACCCTCTCTTTTTCTGTGTAATGGAGATAACTTAGGAGAACTGTTTTGAGATTCAAACAACTGTGATATAAGGCTTGTTTTGAAAACGTGATGATTGTTGTAAAATTCTCTTGGAGTCTTAGTGATCTTCACTGTACTATCATTTGGTCTTGTCATTGCCATTAATCTGAAATTATTCTGTCCCGTCAGGTTTGTCCATCCGAAGTGTCTGTTGGAAAGCAGACAGACTGCTAGCAGGGACACAGGACAGTGAAATATTTGAGGTGCTAGTAAGAGAAAGAGATAAACCCATGCTGATTATGCAGGGTCATTGTGAAGGGGAGCTGTGGGCCCTGGCAGTCCATCCAAAGAAGCCTTTAGCAGTCACAGGCAGTGACGATCGATCCGTACGGTAAGGCTAGATCTTGTGGTTTTTTTTAATATATTGAATCACATACATATCATTTTCAACCAGTTTCAATTTGATGTATTTGTAAATGATTTATATTTTGGCCTTATGTTAAGAGTCCCATAAGGCAACATTCCCCCCACTTTCTTTTTCTTTAGCAGCTTTTCTTTCTCTTTTCAGTCCTTGTATGTGGGCTTCAAACATCATGTGAAATTAATCAGAATATGTGTTCAAATGCTTATGTTTAGCACATGCTGGAGTACTCTGCTTTAAGTACTTATTACTGTTCTGAACAACAGTTTTAATTCTGACAGTGGCCTTCTGCTTCTCATCAGTTAGTACCATGCAAAAAACAAAAATCTTAAACACCTTTGACTTAATTTTTGCACAGCAAGAGCCTGAGCCAACCATGAGTGTTTAGAAAATTTAATCTAAACCCAATTAAATTAAAATCCCAGAAAACGAGGCTGGATTACTCTGATGAAAAACACCTTTCAGGTGTTTACTTGTAGCAGGTACACCTGAAGTCTTGATAACAGCGATTTGAAACTTTGTACACGTGTTTGTGGAGGTTTTGGTAAAGTCAAGGATGTTTCTTTTCTTCTCACTGTTGAGTTTGACCAAATGAGAAGCTGATGAAAGACCTAAGCCTTTTTTGTACACTTAGTAAAACTTACTGTAAAGCATGGAAGTTAAGCTATGTTGATAGTCATACTGATAATCTCAAACCCACACAGCTGTTTTCTATTACATCATCTGGACTTGAACAGTACCCACTCTGACTGATTACTTACCTGAGATTAAAGAGAGTCAACAAAACTTTTCTCAGCCTTCTGTTTTCCACACAGGGAAAGATACCTATCAAGACTGGATTGACTTTTGGGAAACCAGATTTTATTATGGTGTTTTCCTGAGACTTTCCTCAAATCCTTGTTCTCTCAGTCCCTGAAGTCCTGCATTGCACACAGTGCAGTTCACAACAGTGTGGTTTCTCAAGCTCTAGTTTTCCAGGGGTTTCTCCTGACCTCACTGTCCTAATTTCTAACCTGTCCATTCTCCAACCCTACACCAAATAGATCATAACTGACTTTCATCTTACATAGATAATTTGGTCACGTATTTTCAGATCAGCCCTTGGATGTTACCAAACAGATTTTCAGTTCTGATGGACTACTAGCCACCTATTTCAGAAACGTAACAGTGGGTTCTACCATTCGGACTTGTTTCAGTTTCCTGTCATACAGACAGTTCAAATTTGTGCTCCTTCAGATTTCCCATTGTGGATTCACCTTGGCCTTGAAGCTTGATGGTCAGTTGGAGTTTCAGTTCCTTTCCTTTCTCCATTTTTACTTGTATGGCTTCCTATTCCTGCCATTCCTCATCTCTTTCTAATCAATTGTGAAACTAACGATGCTCCGCTTAGACTCTACAATCACATTATCTGCATGTTTCCTACACAGCAGCATTATTTCAATCTGTAAAATGCAGGAATGGTCTCTTCTGCTTGGAATTTTCTGCACAGATTTATAGGCAAACAAAAATTGACATTCTGGTGGAATGTGAGCCCATTCCCAAACAAGAGCTGCAATGCTGAGATTAGTGTAGTACTGATCGCAAGCTAATAAGCCATGCTAAGATTATGGACTTATTATCTTGGACTCATCTCTTGACTTAGCTTGGTAGTACTACTCTGGTTTGGCACTGGATGATGTGCTGTAGAGTACGTGAGACAAACTTGTGCCCATCTATGAAAGGCTGTTAAAGCATGTTCCCGGTGCACAAAATCTTGTTGAGTGGTGCTCTTATGATTACTACTGCTGTTATACTTGTTGTTAGACTATTAATGCCTTTGAACATCACCATTCTTAAAATATGCATTTATTAACATTGCAGGTAGTCTTCTGCTCTTTATTTATTTATTTAGCTCTTTAGGCACTAGAGAATGGGGGATTTGAATTCTAGCTCAGGCAGTGATACTTATTTTTTTAGTGTGCTAATGCTTCATGTGAGGAATTCCAGAGAAATGCATAAATTCTTGTGTGTTTTTAGTGACGTAAAACATGCACAAAAGGATTTTTCCTATTATTTTTTCATTATATTTTTTGATCTGTAGGCTTAGGCTGATTGCATGGTCTTAGCCACAAATACAAAAAAATAAATGAATAATTTTGGAACTGAAAGATAATTCTGGTGGTAAAAAGATTTTCCACAATGGAAGGAGATTATCAGTCCCAAACAATAAATACCAATTGTGGCAGGGAAATTAAGCACTTTGTGTTTGTTTACCTAGAAAGTTCATGCGTTCCTAGCAATGTCAAAAGAGTTTTAGTAATGATTTTCAATTGACAGGAGTGTTTCTATATTGCTATTTCCTTTATTGCATAATTTTCCTGTTAGTGGAATAGAATATAAATCTAAATTGTTTTACAGATAAAATTATCTAGTGAGCTGGATTATGTTATCATGTGTAAGTGATGTGTTTAAATGAAAAAGACCTCTGCATGGTGAAGAGGAATTGCTCTAGATTTTCCCTAGCACAGCTGAGAGAAGACTGGCCAAATACAGGATTCCTACTCTTAAAGCTTCAATGTCCTCTCAATTAGAAATGCTGCTTGCCTCATCATTCTTATGGCAAGAATCAGGAAAAAGCATCAGCCTCATCTGAATACTAATGGAGGCATAAAGAATGATTTATTACAGTTGTTCAGTGCAATTAATACACGTCTTTTTACAACACACCAGTATAATGACTAGCTGCAGGACTACAAGTAGCTGACATTCTGGCAGAACATCTCTGCTCTGCTGGCTGTCTTTCTTGAATGATCTATTCTTGCATTTGTAGAAAGATTGATGCAGAGTCTTATTTTTATACAAATTATTTTGAATGTATATGTCTCTGATTTATTTATTGATTTATTTATTAGTGCAGTGTTGTTCTGCCAGAGCCAGCATTTAAGTTGCTGCCATCAGTACTGGCTGTTTCTGAAAACAAAGAAGTTGCTAGTAAGCCTCTTGAGAGGCTATAATCAGTATGTGCACCAATAAACTATGAACTCTATGTCAGGTATGTGACAGAAAATATTGGAATATTTACTAATAAAATGTTCAATTGGAGCTTCTAAAACTCAGACATTTAAACAAATGCAGAGGAAAGTTGCTGAGGAATGGTGAAAACACATCTTTGACTTCTTGGAAAACAGAAGCAACTTTTATGCAGAAGTGGTTTATTTATTCAGCTCTTTCAAAAACAATATGCAGAAGAATTTGCCAGAAAAGATTACCTTCCTTATTTTCATAAGCAAAGCCAGGCCTTTCATCTCTGAGTTGTGCATACAAATGCTTGCATGTGTACCAAATTACTGTTTTTCTTAAAAATGAAAGGGTAGCATCTGGAATTATTCTTACATTAAATTTTGGGGTTTTGATTGCATGTTACTAAGAAAATTGAATTATTCATCTTGCACTGCCATGTATTGCAATTACGCTCAAAATGTAAGTGGTTCATGTGGAGGCAAGTTTTGGAGGCATTCTGTCCTGGTGTTTCTTTTGCAGTCTTTACTGTTTCTTACTGGTTCTGTTCTCCCTTGCATGGCTCCTAAGAATCTTGCATGTGATTCCTACTTCTATTTTGTCTTTGAAACCAGTTCTAGCATTCCACATCTATTTTTCACCGGGAACCAGTACTTGCTGTTCTTTCACAGAGGAACCTTTCCAGGTTTCTTTTTCTCATCCTTGAATTTTCTGAGACTAAGAAAGAGCCAGCGCCATTTAGGGGCATTAATTCTGGATTTACCTAACAACATTAACAGGATAAGTCCCAAAGAGTTTCTGATTGAAAGGAAGTTCTGAGTTGACAGGGTACCACCCTTTCTCAGTACAGGCAGTCAAATGCTCTATTTCTTCAAAATTTATCAAACTCTCAATCTCTTTTCTCTCCTTTTTCTCATACTTCAAGGCTGCATCTAAATGCTGCTGCTGGTGTGATCATAAACTTCCTTCTATTTGAACTAGATTCATATTCTGTTTATCCTATTTGTTCTAGTGCCAACATGATCCTTCGACATAAATTTTTCTCCTTCTTTGATGTTTATCCTACTGATGCATTTTTGGAAGCAACACTATCCCTTCCCAGCCTTTGTTTCACCAAGGTATAGAGGTTAAACTCTTTTAGTCTTCTTCAGTGTGATACAGCCTAGATTCTCTTGATCATCCTAGTAATCCTTCACTGCATCTGTTCCTGTTTTTATTCAAAGTTCTTAAAGACTTCTTAAAGAGCATGTTGGGTGAAATGACTGTGTTGTGTGCTATTGTTTTTGTGTACCTCCTGGAATAGCACCCAGGATACATTTTAGGATCAAATTTCCTTTTCCCTGTCTGTAACTCACTCGTGGATCATGGTCATTCTGTACTTCAAAGAATAGTGTGAGATCTTACTTCTTTTTGCTAGTTCCCCTTGTTTCAAGCTTGTGGCACAATTTTAGAGAATAAAACTTGCAAATACAGCTTCTGGTTAAGTTTCATTCCATGTCTGTTTCATCATCAAGAATCCTGTTTCTACAAATATGATAAATCCATCTCTGGGTTCACAGTGCCTCCCAGCTTCCTGTCCATAGCAAATTTCATCAGCATTCTCATCTTTTATGTCAGTGTCTTTAGAGAAAATATTGAATGTTAATATTCCAAAGCTTGAATTCTCAATAGAAACTTACATCCAGCTAATTGTTTCTTTCTGTAAAGCTTGCATAGAACTTTATCCAGTACAGTGTACAGTTCTTGTGTAAGTTCTCATTTTCTTGATTTTGGCCAATAATTCAAATATTTTACTTAATATTTCATAAGTCTTTACAAAATATATTAGATCTATGACACTGTCCTCAAAATCCTGGTATTTCTAACTGGTATTTCTGGGTATTGCTGACTTAGTTTATCTACTGCAAAAGATCTTTTATGCATCTTCTTCCACGTTTTATTATTCTTTACTTTTTATTTTTTTTCCTAAGTCTTAGATCTCAGAATACTGAGATCTGATGAACTGGGTTGTAGTGATTTAGGAAACTCCCTCCATTCTTTCAAAAAATATAGGTAACAGTGTTTGCATTTCCCCATCTTACAGAATAACATATTTATTGATTCCTTTTTTTTGAAGTGTTGCAAATCAGTAAATCAGCTTGCGTTATTGTTTACTCCATTGATTGAAAGTAATGTCTCCTATTTGTTTTCATGTAAACCACAACAGCTATGAAGAACACAATAGCACTACTTGATTGAGCAAATTCTTAGCTACTGTTTTTCAACATAATCACCACCACTAGCTATGCATTTTCACCATTAGATAACATGAGACTGCATGCCACGCTTCTGGACATGGCAGTCCAGAACATAGCTTGTTTTTCATGTCACTGTCATCACTGCTGAAATGCACCACCCACCATGGTGCTGACATCCAGTGTTCGGTCTCTATAGATGTTCAGCAAGCATCAATGAAGGTCAGTGGGTATAATTTTTTCTGCGTGGAGGAATTCATTTCCACATCTTTGCTTCATTCGCGCTTCCGTGTCAGACACCATTTTGTCACACAACCCCTCTGCTGCCATCTGTTGCACAGTAACAGAATGTCACAGAAATTGGCAGAAACCTCTGCTGCCATACTACCAACATCTGCCTCTGAGGTTGTGAGCCTACATAATAGAACAGGAGGTATTACTTTCAGAGCAGCCCTCTTAGTTTGCTCAGTGTTAAAGAAGAACCATTTCCCCATGATAGGAATGTTTATGCTCTGAGTGTTACTTTCTCTTGCAGCAAAAATTTCACCCTATTGACTCCTTCTGTCTAGAGGAAATTGCATTTTTGTTATTCATCCAGGGGAATTCTATTAGATAATTAGAGTCTGAAGACGATACAAAATGCATATGTCATTTAACTTGAAGCTCTCCCTTCCCCTGTTTACTCTTCAACTGTCATAGATGTGTTCAGGTCTGAGCTGCCATCTCCACCAGAACTGGGGGTTATAAGGACTCCTTCACTTTGAAAGGAATTTGAACCTGGGATTTCACCTGATGTGAAAGAGATTTAGTGCTACTGTCAGGAAATTCTAAATCTCCATATGTTGAAGCAGGCAGTCAGTACACCATCTTTCTGCTCCAAATTTGATAAGCAGTTTTGAGGTTTTAAAAACTACTTAACTGAAAGTCTGTTGGCTCAAGTCAGTAAAAATATCTTTGTTCCATAGTTGGAAAGGAACTCAGTGCATTGTAAAATCTTATGTTAAGATTTTATGTTAAGGTGCGTATGCAAATAAGGCATTACCAGTTCAGTTGGACCTTTCATTTTCACTCTTGAGAATATTGAAATATTGTGGATTTAGGAAGAAGTTTCTACTGCTTTCAATTTCCTTTGATGCAGACTATGGAGTCTTGCTGACCATGCCTTGATAGCTCGTTGTAACATGGAAGAAGCAGTGCGGAGTGTGTCTTTCAGTCCTGATGGATCACAGTTAGCACTTGGTATGAAAGATGGCTCCTTCATTGTTCTTAGAGTAAGGTAAGATGAGAAAATATGGCATTCATTTCTCAGGTTTTCTTTTTTTTTCTTTTTTATTTTTTTCCTGAGTAACTCAAAACCTTTTTATAAAGTCTTTTATTCCTGCTCATCAGAAAATGAAAGTGAACAGAAGAGAGTAAAAATTGACCGTATCCTTCCATAATATTACTTTCTGTAGTTTGGCAGCGCGAAGCCAACCTGTGGTTTATTCAAGTCATAAGATCAGCTCACAGTAACAAGATCGATGAAGTTTATTTATTCTGAAATGGTGCAGATGTTTAGGAAAATGTGCATTAACAGCAATAACACAGTTTTGAGAGGAGTCTCATTGATCATATTTCTGCCACATACAAGAACAGGCAGTATCAAAATGATCAGTGATTGGGCATTTGCTAACCATATGCAAATTTCCCATTTTTTAATAGATGACAAGCATGTTTTGCATGAATGCATCTTACCCAGTAGGCATTTTCTGTCTGCAGTAATATGTGGAAGATAGATGTGGACAGATAAAACATGAAATTGACCATGGAGTGAAATATCTAGCCAACAAAAGTAGCGTGAGTTCATAACACCATAAACTATTCTAAATGATACTTGGACCAGTTTACTACTTTCTTAATATTGCTCTATTTTTTTGAAGTGAGTTCTAGTAAATTTAAAAGACTGACTTAAAAAACTTTGAACAAAGAATTTATAAGAGGGAAAAGTATGGAAGGTTCTTGTTTTGAATAATATTTACTCAGTGACATTAATTTTTTTATTTTCTTCTGAGTTCTTGGCCATGGAAGATCCTTCCCAGATGCAATATTTACCACTATGGAATAGTTATATTGCAGGTTTTCAGAAAGAATGTAGAGCTAACAGATTTTGTTTGTTTGTTTGTTTTTGTTTTGGCCAAAATATATTTAAAAGAAAAAAATGCCTGTGAGTAAATAAGAATTTTTCCAACTAAATTTCTCCTGTCGTTGACATTTTGGAGCTCCACCATTTTAAAGGAAATTCCTAAAGGAAATATATTTCATCAGTTTTTTTGAAGAATTCAGCTCATCTGTAATATTAACCTTTTGATTCACACCAGTCTCCTCAGAGCCCCTGTCTGTCTTCATTGTGGGTGATTCTGCATTACAGTTCTATGAATCTGCATTTTTAAGAAACTTTAGCAAAATTCACTGTTTCTTAAATGGTTTTGAGCCTTTTCATAAATTTGATGCTTCTAGCAGAAATTGAGGCAGAAATCGGGAAAAACGTTTAAGAAAACTAAAATGGAAAGTAAGTGAGGCATGACATTTGGAGCAGACTCCTCCTCAGAACATTGCCTTACAACTCAAATGTGTGATCTGGTATGAGTTATCTTCATAAATCCAAAAGTAATGGCAATAGGACTTGCTTCATCATTCAGTCAACTCAGGGGAAGATATATTTCAGTTTACTTCTAATTTATTCTTCATATCCATAGAGTTTGGGAAGCCTCCTTGCAAAGCCTTTGTCTGCTTTCAAGAGAATTGCAGTTTGAGATTCCTTGTAGGGTTTCCATTTCCACAGAAAATGGGTTTGTATCAAATGTAATTTGAATAGGGGAGAGGTTTTCAGAAGATGAGACTGCATCGTGTTCTTGATTTTTTTTTTAATTTGTAATTATTATTATTTTCTCAAAGCTTCATGCAAGGAACTATCACAAGGATGTTTTAGGTCCGCTGTGTCCCAAATACTGTAGCTAGCTGGTCACTGCATGGGAGAGTTATCAAATCTAGCTTTACCAGTTTAACTCATAGCCACTAATCTGTTTGTCTGTCTCCCCATAAGAGTCAGTGTGGAGAAATGGTGATCTCCTAACGTCCATTCTGCTACGTTCTTGTGAGGTATAATAATCACTCCTTAACAGAAATCTTTTTTTCAACTTTTTCAACAAAAACACAATAGTCTAGTGTAGACTACACAGCTAACTATTCCGCAGCTAAAACTGGGACAGGGGAGTGAAAAGTGTCATCGACAGGTTGTTTCTATTTTTTGCTTTAAGGATGTGCTTATAGCCCATGGAAGCAGTAGGAGATTTTTTTGTGACATCTATGTCTCTTGTACAAGATATTTGTTGCCATACTTGTCTTAAATATTTATAGGCTGCATGTTCAGAAGTTTACAGTCACGTTTTCACTACTGTTTCTTGCAGGGACATGACAGAGGTGGTTCATATTAAAGACCGAAAAGAAGTAATCCATGAAATGAAATTCTCACCTGATGGCTCTTACCTCGCTGTGGGCTCTAATGATGGCCCTGTGGATATCTATGCAGTTGCTCAGCGATACAAAAAAATAGGAGAATGCAACAAATCTTGTAGTTTTATTACTCATATTGACTGGTCTGTGGATAGCAAATTCCTGCAAACCAATGATGGCGCAGGAGAGAGACTGTTCTACAAGATGCCATGTAAGTTTACAAGTATGAACATGGAATGAACAAGTAAACTTCTGTGTTGATCTGAAGTGAACAATACAGATACTATATATATAGTGCATTTGCAAGCAGATTTTTGTGACTGGAACTTACAGAATACTACAGTTCATTTTTACACCCTTATTCTCAGCATATACCCACCTTCAGCTTTGTTTAAGTAAAAGCTGTCTCTCCTTTTATGTTTACACAAATTGTATGCTTTTAGGTAGCAAACTTTTACAGGTTGACTCACTGAAGAACTAAATTTTGTTTCACACTGCTAAAGCACTTCATTCCCTGTTGCATTTCCTTCATGATGAATGATTACAGTTGTAGTGATTAGAACATTTTAAAGAATTTAATTAGTAAAAACAGAAGAGCTGGTTTCAATGTTAAAACATGTTATTAGAAACAGTGTTCAAAGTGTCACTGCTAAACTTTGGCAGAGTAATTGAATACCCCAACAGCCCTCATCCCTGCATGGATTGTACCAGGGAGCATTCAGCAGAAATCCAGAAGGCAGTTGGTAACAGCTGAGGCTGAAGGAGCAAAGCCCAATCTGCAGGAGATGACTGGGAATTGTTTAAATAAATAAGGGATGCCACAATGTGTTATCATCCATGTTACATCAGTACCTTTCCTGTTCTTGCAGTAAATCTCAAAATTGTAAGAAATACTAACAGTTTGTGATGGCAGTTCAAAATGAGCTTGGCAAGTAGAGAATTCACATTCAATCATGGGGCAAGATTTATATTCATCTCACCAAAGTAAATAAATTAATTTGTGCTAAATGTTTAATTATCCTTTTTACATTTTGTTAAGGACCTCAGCTGCATTAATGTATACGCCTTGTCTTTATCCTTACAGTCCAACTTACTTGTCACCTCTGAGGATGACTGTCCTGTAAAACTAGTTTTAATTCTTCCACTAGGTTATAATTGATTTATTCTAACTTGTAATTGAAAGTGCTTTCTGATATTCAGAAGAAATTGTCAAAGAACAGAAGAGAACTTTTGGATAAGATTTTGTTCTCGTTTGAGCTAGTATGGCGCCCTTCTTAATGCAGGGAATCTAGGCTGCATTTTTCTTACCTAGATTTGTCTGGAGGTCAATTTTGAACTCAGCTGACTGTGGCTGTATCATGCCTCTTTGAAAGGTGGCTGCTCCTGGCTCTGTGCAAATACTCAGTTGCAGTCAAAATCTGAATTTCCACTGCCCCTGGGGGAAATATCTTTATCAAAAGTAATGCAAGAGTGTTTTAAGCCTTATTTATTTGTATTTACTGTTATAATTTATATGTAAACAGTTTGAGTTCAGTTGAATTCAGTTAAAGTTTCCAAACTCATATTTTCCCTTTACCTTCCTCTCTCTAACGCACATGAATAAATGCAGAATACATCAACTTTAAGAAATGATGATGGTTTTGATGACTGTTAATGAGTAGTGCATAGATAACCCCCCAGGCTTATCAAATTAATCCAATCCATCACATTTTTAGAATGAGAGTCTTTAGCTTTAGGTTAAAAAGCCTGGGATAGTCTAACCAAGAAATCCACTGGGCTGTGCATTTCTGATAGCTTTGTATCATTCTAGGATGAAAGTTAAAGATGCTCTCTATTTTTAGCAGTTATGAAAACAAACCAAAAAAATACAATTAATTTCAAATATTGCCTGTACATTTTCTTAGGCCTAGCTATTTAAGCTACATTCCTGCTGAAGCTAACGCCTGACCCAATTCAAATTGCACAGCAGTTAAATGTCTGGATGAGATATCGGTTTCTTTTCAGTTGACATCTCTTGAAATACTTAAAATTTCAGTCTCGGTGTTCAGTTATGTTTGTCCCCTGGAGCCACTAAATTGACAGCTCCAACGTTTTTCATGTTTTTCTTGGAAAGTCTTTTGTTTTAAACACGATACTGTGGTCAGTTTCTGTTCTTTGTTGCTGGTATATTAATACTGCTACTAATGTTTTTGTCATGAAGCAAATCGTGTACATGAAATGTTCATCACCAGTTACGTTCATTTTCCTAGCATGCACATAACATGAAAAAGAGATACTTACACAATAGCACTCAGACTTATCACAGAGTCGAGCTATATCCAATAAATTATGAAGCACTCTCTGTAAATGAAAAGTACCACAGAATGATTCATTGAGTAAATATATGAAGTTCAGTGACCTACTATAACTAAGGCAAACAATTGCTACATAGCTTGCACATGTGGCTTTATTTTAAGATTTGTATTACTGATCTCATAGAACTTGAAAGTACTCTAGGAACACATACACATGCTTTGTATTGAAGGCATTCCTTTGGTAGAAGTGATCTGGAGTGATTACTTTTTGACCCTTTTATATGTTTTTAGCTTTATATGTGTGCAGCTGCATTAGAGCTTGTAAGACATAGGATGTCCCCAAATGCCACAAATACAAGACCATGCTTGTTCAAAGAAAACTGTGAGTCTTTTCAATTAATGAGGTTAAAGTCTAATCCCAAGAAGAATATAAAGGTAAATGTGATGAAAAAAAAAAAAAAAGGGTTTTACTGAAAACAAATGATATTCACTTTGTGTATTTTCAGCTGGTAAGCATCTAACTAACAAAGATGAGATCAAAGGAATTCATTGGGCCTCGTGGACCTGTGTGATAGGATCTGAAGTAAATGGTATTTGGCCAAAGTACACAAACGTGACAGATGTCAACTCTGTGGATGGTAATTACAACAGCTCAGTGCTGGTGACTGGGGATGATTTTGGGCTGGTTAAGTTATTCAGATTTCCATGCCTAAGGAAAGGTAAGACAGTATTTTCTATTTCTGAAGAATGCAATGTTTGTTTAGTTCCACAGCAGTCTATTTTCTGATAATGGCATTAGATTCAGGTATATAATTCACATTTCTCTGTGAACAACTCACAGTTAGTTTTGTTGGACAGAATGATGAGATTTTAACTGTCCTATTTAGCAGTTCCCTGACAACATATTTGCACTTGTTTGAAAACCATTGAGTACATATCATTTAACCATGTAGCTATTCTGATACTACCTTGTCATCCAAACCTCAGCAGGGTCTACTAGAACGAGTCAGTATAGCTCTGAGTGAGTTATTTATCTTTGGAGTTGGCTGTAGTTTATTTCTTTTTTAACATAGTTTTTTTCCTTGGCATCTACACTGTAATACATATAATGTATACACAACTAAAAGTAACAACCTTTTGACTTCCCATGTTCTTTCATGATTAAGTTGAAATCTGTATATTTTCTGATGCTGCACTTGAATTACTGTGTATTAGCATGTGTGTAATTCACTTGAGCATTAATGGCCATAGTATAAATAACTAACCCTATCTGTACAGATACATATGGCTGTTTAGATATAGATATAGGTATAGATATAGATATATAGATACTTCTTGCCAGGATTTAATTACTTTTTTCTGAAAACTGAAGTAAACCTGTTTCTTGAGGTATTTTATGCCATTTATTTTTCTGTGATTACTATTAATATCAGAATACCCAAGCAGGCATTTAAGTATTTTTGTAACTTTCATTTCTGTTTCCTAGGAGAAATTAGAGCTTGTTTCTTTTGAAAGACAAACTTTATTAGCTATCATGGTTGCTTTTCTTTATTCTTCTATGTGAGCTGTTCTATTTGTGCCTTTTAGGAGCTAAATTTAGAAAATATGTTGGCCATTCAGCACATGTAACCAATGTCCGATGGTCCCATGATTTTCAGTGGGTTTTAAGCACAGGAGGTGCTGATCACTCTGTTTTTCAGTGGCAATTTATTCCAGAAGGGATAACAAATGGCATCCTCGAAACAGCTCCACAAGGTAAAAATGGTGTTTTTTGAGTTATTTATTGAATGAAATCAACAGAGAGTTCAGCAATGATGAAATATATTTTACTGAATTGAGAAAATAGTTTTGATTCCTTGGTATGTTGTACACTTAAAAGCCATACAAACTACATAATGTCAGTTGCTGAAATTTTTGTTCCCTTCAGTAAAAGGGCAAAAAATCAGTCAGTGCCTGCAGAATTGGCAAAATGCTTTTGTTATAGCAAATCTTCTTAAACACAGATAATGATCACGCTGTAAGTTTTTATTTACCATTTTTGTATCATCACTCCAAAACCTGTGAAAAAAGCATTATTCTCTCAGATGATGGAAATGTACTAAAAACTACTTAGTTATTCTCTTCCCTCTGCCACCATCCTGCCCCAGGCACTGAAAAGGGAGAAACAGAAATGAAACCTGACACATTCAGTCACCTCCTATGATTCTTACAAGCTGCTTTTGATTCCAAAGTTGACTACTACCCAATCATAATAAAAGCATTGCATGCTATTTCCTTGTAATTAGGTGTCTGCTATATAATGATTATTTTTATGCAGAGGGTGGCATTGATTCCTACAGTGAAGAATCAGATTCAGATTTATCTGATGTGCCAGAGTTAGATTCTGACATTGAGCAAGAAGCTCAAATCAACTATGATCGTCAGGTGAGTCAAAATTAATACACTGTGCCAATTATCTGACAAGTTATCCTCAGTATTTAGTAAACATAAGCAAAAGAGGTTTCCAGCTAATTCATCATCCTGCTCTAAGAAGATTATTTTGACAGTATTCAACTGATTACGCAACCAACATACATAAAAACAGAGTTTACTTTAGCTGCAGATGGGAATTTATAAGGGCTTTAGCATATCTGTATGTAAAACTATCTATTGAAATAAGGAATATGGCTTACAGAGCAAAGTCAAACATTTTGCAAGAGCGTATTGCTATCCCCATTCCCTTGATACGTGTTAGAAAAGATCATTCTGTCCTATTAAATTGAGAAACATAATTTGTAAAATAGAGATCATGGATTTTTTTCTATGATTTCTGCATATTCAAAGCAGAATAATCCTCTTAATGAGTGTAAAGCCTGCATAATACATTTATTTGTGGCAGATTCTTCTTTATTACCAATGATAAAACTTCCAATAATTAAAAGCTCTCTGGCTTATATGAGATCCAAGTAAAACTGCTCTCTAATGGTCACTTAATGCACTTCATTACCTTCCTGTTTTCAGTACAACTGTGTTCTAAGGTAAATTTAAATAGATTGCTTCCATGCTAGAAGGACAAAATCAAATGACTATTCTTTACTACGTTGATTTTTTTTCAGGAATCGTAGTACACCATTTCACTCCTTAATCTCATCTTTCAATGTCAATCTATGAGAATTGTTCTATTATTTTGATTAAAATAAAAATCTAATGAGTATCCTTTCAGCTTTAATTTTTAAAGTGTTTAAAATTCTATTCAATTTTAATGGAACATCACAGAATGATTTAGCCTGGCTCATACTCCTCATATTGTTTGTGCATAAGACTGATTCTGCTTTGGCCAGTGTGACTTAACATCATTTAGAATCCTTTTGATTACTGCCATAAATAGAAGCAAAATAGAGTTTGAAGTTTTCTGATTCAGATCCATTTATTTACAAAGTTGAAACACAATCTTGTTTCTTTATGACAACCTATTTGAGATATATCAGTAATATCTTCAATTCAAGTTCTACACAGTGAATAACAAAAAAGCCCTCTCTGTTCTCTTTCTCTTGTGATCATAGCCCCAGTGCTTCTCTTGCTTTTTCCTTGGACTTCTTGGGATTTCTCTCTGGTGATTACTTCATCAACTTCTGAGCTTGCCCTTGAATGTCTTTTCCACAGAGAAATGCAGCTCTTTTCACTTGAACTCTATCCTTACTGAAAATTATTTTGTTACATAGCTTAGCTTCTGCTGGTTTCACATGAGCTATATGTTTTGAATAACAGGTTCTATATCATAAAAATGTCTTTACACTCGTCCTGGCTAAAAGACATCTCTTACGCCCTTCAGCTCTGATGAAGTGCTGGGGTGCTGCTGTCATGCTCATGTCTGGCCATGGACCCTGCTGATCCAGACTTGTCTTGGGTCTGTCTTGGGTCTTTGTTTGATTTTGGACCTGCTTTATCATGTTTGCCAGTGTCTGGCAATCACTGGTGGCTGGTTGAGAAACTTGCAATCAGTTACAGTAACTATCCCTTATTGCCATCTTTGTATCAGATTCTGACTTGCTGACTCAGTGTGCCAACCTGACCTTGCATCTGTTTGGTTGCTATGGGCTTGTCAATACTGTGTGCTCATGATCACTGATCTTTATAACAGTCTATGATGTGGAAGGGTGCTGTTATCTTTGTTTGTTGTGAAGGCAAAGGAACATCAACATCAAATTCTGCTCTCTCTCTCTCTCTCCTGATTTTGGCTTCTGGTTTAAAATATCTGGGGCTTGATTTTTGGAATCCATTATTGTGAGGAGATTACTATTTGTCACCTTGACAAGTGACCTGAGCAATTGCAATGGTCAAAGGTCAGAACTACAGACCAGACATAATCTCATGCTATGTACCTGAGAATGCAAATTATACAATCAGCTTGGTTCAAGTTAGTTTGAGTCACTTAGTGGCAGACATGGAGTTTCTTTCTAGAATGCTGACAGGTCACCTCTAACATTCCATACTTTAGTAAAGGACTATCCTTTGTCTTTTCTCTGCACATTACAGATTCTGCATTAAGTGGCTCAGGTCCTTCAGCCAACAGCTTATTTTACCCCTTTGTTATGGAGATTTATTGTGTTTGCCAAATGAAACAGAGATTTTGCAATATTTGCTCCCTGGCCTTTCTTTTACCCCAGAACTGTCTGGTGTACTTGTCCCAGCCTTCCCCTTCTCCTTATTCTCCCTCTGCATGCAAATCAGACAGCATCCTCCTCCACACTATGTGTCAAAAAGAACATCTGGAATTAAAAGCTGAAAATGAAAAAATAGTTTTAGGCAGTTAAGGTGAAATGTATCAAGCAGATTAATGTATGGCAAAGCTAGAAGCAGCATGAAATAGAATCTTAAACAGGAAATGTGAGACATCAAGCATATAAAGTACACGTAGAAGAAAATCACTTGTTAGAGGAAATTATAAAAGCACTTGGAAATTTAAAACCATGAATCTCATTTTTAGAAGTGGGTATGGCTTTTTGTAGTGGAAATGCAGAGTCAGGGCCTGAACCAGTCATTGAGCACCTGGTGGGAAGGCAAAGCCAACCCCTGGAACTCAGCTGCACGCAATGCAGAGTGACCTGAAGGGGTGGAATCAGGATCCACACTTTCCCAAACCTCATTTAAGGCTTGGCAGGGGTGGGGTGGGAAGGGTGTCTTGTTGGGGACCCCTTCCTTCCTGAGGCCTTCAAAGGTAAGCAGCTGTTTTCCTTCATTTTTGTGTCTATAGCTGCATTGTTTGGATTTGTCCTTGTTTGCTGTCGCCTAAGGCTTTGCCTCCCTGCTATTATCAGGGTAATTTCCATTGCATTATAGCATTACACTTTTTTTTTTTTCCTCTGAGTTTATGGCTGAAGCTGTGTAGAGATAGATATTAGATATTATAGAGATAGGTTTTTAGATATTGAAGTGTATTAGAAAACAATAATCCTTGATTCTTATTCATTAGCAGCATTCTCTGAGGAGCAGAGTAGATAGTCAAGAACGCTCAGGACAAAGTAGAACCCATATGAGTGACAGATGTGTGTTAAGGTCTACTTAGTTACCACTATCAAAAACTCATCTCAAGTTATATGAACATTTTACTTGTATAAATCCAGCGTGTTGTCTTTGAGGTCAGACACAGTTCTACAGCACTAACAATTTAATTGTCCTTTGTGGAAAAATGAAAGGAACAACAAGAAATGTAGGTATAGAAAAAGAGAAAAAAAAATAATAATCAGGCTCTGTCTCCACACTGTAACAAATGTAGTTTAATGCCACTGCTTTCAAGAGGCTTCAGACATCATCAGCAATCCCACAGAGTTTCAGAATTCCTGAAAGATTTTAATGCATGGTGTCTGTGCCTGTAGCATTATCTATGGAGGTTCTCTTTTCTGGTTTCAGATGTATTGGCAAATCACTTAGGTACTGTTGGGCACTGTATGTTTAATCATGATATCTAGGCAGAATTGGTTCATTGTGTTCAGCTCTGATTACATACTCTGAAGTACATTTGAAGTTAAAAAGATGCTTAGAGACTTGATGGTTTCAGTCAGTATTGTGAATCCTTTTCACTGACAGACAATGGAATCTCATAGGAAAAATGAGCTCTGCTCCAGAGTAACGCAGTGTCCTTCACGTGTCAGGAGACTCCACTGTCTGGAATAGATTTATTATCATCCTTAGGAGTTCTGCAGGAATGAATAGTGACTTCCTCCTTCTTGTAACTACTGACCATCACTTTAACAGTGTATTAAGTTGTAAAACTTGTATGAAATGGTGTTTTTCTTGCATGTACACAAATATTCAGAAATGTTTGGAGCTGTGCTATTAACGTTAACAATTATTCTTCAGGTTTACAAAGAAGACCTACCTCAGCTGAAACAACAAAGTAAAGAGAAAAACCATTCTGTTCCTTTCCTCAAAAGAGAACGAGCGCCTGAGGACAGTCTAAAATTGCAGTTCATACACGGGTAGAGCAATATTAAATAATGCTTTCTTTTCCTTTTTTTTTTTCTTTTTTTTCTGGTTGTTGAAACATCCTAAGCATTATACTCAGTATCAGAGCTTACTCACAACTGATTTATTTGTCACTGCTGCTGTACATAATTTATGGAATATCAACCATAGACTTTGTTTTCTTTCGGTTGTGTTAGGTAAGGAACAAGAGAAGATTGTAATAATCTAGACATATATTAAATAATACCCGAGCAGTGCATTTCATAAAATTACCTTCTATTGACTCAACCGTATGTATCCCAGAGCAAAGATTCTATTTCTGATAGCTGTGATTTGTCACACTGCCTAACAGCTTTGTTCTTGAACCCAAATCTCTGTAAAGCTGGCTGTAATTCTGTGCACTCTACGTATTCTTTCCTGTGATGTCAGTACTAATTTAAGAGTTTACTGCAAAGTAAACCGTGAAGATTGATGACTTTGGTAGGAATAGTGTCTCTCTGCCTATGTGGTGAGATAGTTTTGAGACAGGAGGGTTGACAGCCCTGCTGCACTATCAAATTAATTTGCACAATTTGTTACACAATGTACCAGAATATTTTTAAAACAGAATGTAACTTGTTTCATGTTTACTTCAGTTATAGGGGCTACGACTGTCGAAATAATTTGTTCTACACACAGACTGGAGAAGTGGTGTATCACATTGCTGCTGTAGCTGTTGTATATAATAGGCAGCAGCACTCCCAAAGGCTGTATCTCGGCCATGATGATGATATCCTCAGCCTAAGCATTCATCCAGTGAAAGACTATGTTGCTACTGGGCAGGTAGGTATTTAGCAGAGATGATTTTAGAAATCCATGGAAATAAGTTGCCTTTATGATTTATAATTAGGAGAAAAATAGATTTACTATTTTACATTCACTTTGAATTTCTGCTTTTATCTGTGAAGTGTGGGAGCTGTATTTTTATCTACGTCCTAGGCATTTTTGATGTATCATTAGTTAGTCTCAGTGTAGGGCAAGCTTAGAGAAAGGGGATTTTGTGCATGGATATATAGATATATAGAGAAGGGAAAAGAAAGAGGTAAGAAAACGAGAAGCTGAGGGAAAAGGTTGTGTGGACTTTTATTTCTAATTAAACTAGGCATCCCTGAGAGAGAAGAATGAGGGTATGTATGACTGTGTGTAAAAGAACAAGTAAAAAAGTTTTAGTTTGGAAAACTATCTAAGTTGACAGATTCTGAGATCCAGTTTACAACATAGAGGCAGACATACTTCTCATACCACAACTAATGAGGCTGTGAACTTCTCACAAGGTGAGAATGGACTTTTCCATGAAAGCAGTATATCAAAGTTCCACGCTCCAGTGTGCCTGAAATGAATTGTGATACAGAAGAGAAAATAGTCTGTGAAAAAGATAAAATGCAGCAAGGAGAAAAATAGTTACCTCTGGAGTGTTTTGAAGATGTGATAGTGCTAATTACTGATATTGGTGTGCTTTGAACTTTATGAGCAGATATTCGAATTAATCCTCTGATTCAGGTTGGAAGAGACGCTGCTATTCATGTTTGGGACACACAGACGTTGAAGTGTTTATCATTACTCAAAGGCCAGCATCAAAGAGGAGTGTGTGCACTGGATTTTTCAGGTACATTGCTCTAAGTGATTAATTAAAAAGCAATCCTCTTGGTGAAACTTCTATTTGAATAGCTATGACAGTTAGTTTTGTTCTTTGTGTTAAATGACCATTTTACGGCCAATACAAGTTTTACATAAAAGCCTTTCTGTCAGTTTTGATAAAAATTGTTTGGGCAATGAATCAGTTATAGGATTCTTTTACAATCCATCACTAATTCTTCTGAATGTGTAATTCATAATACTGAGTGTACAGCTGGGACTCAAATGGCTTTCTACATGATGGCATAATAATTTAAAAGCAGGCAGAGCGATCACTTCAAGTGTACAGATGAGATGGCATTGTGATCTTCAGGCTCATGCAGTTCTTCAAATTTGCTAACGTTTTTCAGTGGGTTTACAGAAGCAGATATGATAAACAGTTGTCTGCTGCTTCTCCTACTTGCCTTTCTGGGATGAATGACCTGAGCTCTCAGTTGTCTAAGGGCAGCTCCTGTATTCAATTTTAAATCACTCACATGATGGTGATTCACACAATTTTGTATTTTTATAAAATCTTACCAATCCATTACTCCTTTCTATTAAATTATTTTTTTATCTGTCTACTCCCAAATATGAATGAGAAAGAGGGAAAGAAACACTACTCTTGGAGTACCAATCTACTCTTCCTTGTTTACAGTCTTGCTAAGAGTCTTAATCACAGTTTGAAAAGTGACTTGAGCAGTTAGTCTCAGATAAGCCTAACTTTGGAAAACAGGACAGAAATTATTTGGAGCCTTTAAAAATTTTTTTGTTCATTTGTGAGAATACAGTGCTTATGGATAATATATAGCACAGGATTTAAGAAGTGATTACAGTGATTCCTTTGAGCCGGAAGACTTATGGAGAGTGCTTGAACAGTACTTAGAATGCTATGCATTATCAGATTAAACATTTATGGATAGTTAATGAAACAGTGCCTAACTCCTGTGTGCTGCTAAGCAGGAATAGGATCTAAATTGCTCGGTTTGAAAAGAGTGGGGCACATCCAGGAGTGCACATAGTCACTCCAGTATGCTAAGGGTGAACAGGTTGCCCAGAGAGGATGTGAAGGCTCCTTCTATGGAGATATTCAAGTCCCATCCAGATGTCTACCCAGGTAGGTACCCAGTAGGGTACTTGCTTTAGCAGGGGGGTTAAACTCACTGATCCTTTGAGGTCCTTTCCAATCCCTACAATTCAGTGATTCTACCAGTGTAAAAATTCATCAGGATCTCATGATCTCAGAACAAAGTAGAATTCTAAAATTCTGCTTGTCCTTATGCACTCAGCTCTTCTCATAGACCTGGCCCTTGGTGTGACACGTCCATTTTACCTTCAGACAAAAGCTGTCCTACGTCACACTTAAATTATAAAAGATTTTAAAGTCTAACAAATATTGTGGCTACCCACTACTTTACCTTAACTATCATTTTCTGAACTCAGATTTTTATGTGGGCTTCAATAAAGCATGATCTATTTCACATTCTGCTCTGTTGTAATGTCAGAACTCATTATGGCACGTTAGATCACATTTATTAGACAGGACCACGTGGAAGAGTCTTCCATAAAGATAAGTCTGGAACTGACTCATATTCCATTATCTGAAGAGGAGCCTTGGTGTTCATCCAAGCAATGTGAAATTGCTGATACGCTGCAGTGTGAAACCTAGTAAAGTTGATACCAGGAGAAGGGGAAATGGATAGAGATGATCTGATGGACATTGTGTGTGTAGATGTTAAAAAAAGAAAAAATGTCATTGAGAACTGTATTTGAACAAAATACAGTTAGGAAATACGTTGTGATCTATGTTCTCATTAAAATTAGATTTCTCTGCAGTTACTTATATCCCATGTATTAAAATATATACACCTTCATAAAATCATATTGATCACATACTCTATGGGCATTAAATAATTGTTTTTTAAGAAGTAAGAATGACCGGCATAAGGACAGTGTTGCTTTAAACCTAATCCTGAAAAAGCACATATTGAAGAAGTCTTCATTTCCTACCTAAATGGCTTTAATTTAGGTTCTTGACACTGAATGGAACAGATGCTACAGGATCAGAGGGCTGGTTTGGCCCTGCGAAGGCAATTTTCATTGTGTTAATAAGAGATGTTTCCAAATTAGTTACAGGTTGCACTATGCAAAGCTTTAAAAAAAAAAAAAGTTGCCCTGCACCCCAAAGATGCCTTTTTTCTTTCTGTCTTAGTTGATCTGGTGGCTAACTTTATACTACCCTTCCTCTCTGCCCATACTTTCAAAAGCATCTGCTATTGGCCACTGAGCTCAGTGTACAGAGCCAGATTGCTTTTGTAGGACTGTTTTGATCATCTTATGATTCTGATGTTGTAATTATGTTCATGCAGTGTTTGACTGTGCCCTCTGGTGGTTATTAATCAGAATGTGTAGCCTAAATTAACGCATGAAGCCTGTTTGATGTGAATAAAGTTGTAAAGTTGTATTCTTAACAAAATATTTTTTTCTTTGACTTATTTGAGTTACCTTTAAAAATAATTATCTTTATTATGATATTATGCATCTTTCCTAAAGAAATAATGCATGTCACTGTATATTTTTGTATCAGCTGTATTCATAGTGGTTTTGTTCATTAAAGCTGTTCTAGAATGGTTCTTACTGTCTCCTTTGGTTTCTTTTCACATCAACTTTTTGTCTCCTTGTTTGTATCTTTATTTTCTTTACTTTTTAAAAACTGTTTTGGTTTTATTTCTTGTTTTTCAGTTTCATCCCTTCCTTCTTTCTAGGCCTATGTTCTTCAACTGTGAACTCTAGTTCCCCTTCTCCTCTTGGGCCTGTTTTTCATAGAACTTAGTCATGTAAGATGCTGAATATTGTGAGGCCAGTCCAGTATGAGAGTCTGTTTGGCCTTGTGAACTCTGAAGTAGTTCTTGTGGAATCATTTGTACCCATGACATGCTTTCTTTTCTTTCATTTGTAATATCACTTGAAATTCAGTTTACAGTGTATTTGTTGTGTCCATTGCCTGCTGTATGTTCAGTTAAAGAGTAATCACCTTTAACATTAAGTACTGCTTTTGTACAGCTGATGGAAAATGTTTGGCATCTGTTGGGCTTGATGATAATCATGCCATTGTGTTTTGGGACTGGAAAAAAGGAGAGAAGCTAGCGACAACCAGGTAAGAGTTTCTCAGTGTGTGTCCTATGATTACATTTTTTTGGAATCCAGTCACCCATGTGTGTTACTCTGAGAAAACAAACAGCACACCTCTGAAAACAGGATGGTGTTTCAGAGCGATGTATCCAGATGTAGTTCCCAAGCCTTTCCAAGTTATTGTGTGGAAGTCTTGTGAACTTTTTCTATCAAGATTTTCCTCACCTTTCTGTTAGGATCATTATGTTGATATAAAGTTCACTAAACTGATTTTCCACTTCGGTTAATTTTTTTCTCCTCATTTTCTGAGTCAGAGCAGAGCTTATAAAAAAAGTTGTGTTCATTTTTGTGTTAGTTTGTGTTCTGGGTTACATTGGTATAAGATATATCTGCAGCTCACTTTTCTAGAAGGAAAAATGGATTCTGTCTGGTATATGTGGATTTTTCAACCTCTACTGATTTTTGCATTCTTTCTGAATCAGCTCTTTGCCTCATTGGAAGCGTAGTTCTTTCACCTGCAGTGAAGAAGCTTTTCAATTGCTTCAAGAGACCATTGTTGGGAAGAGGACTGTATTACAGTTTGTGTTTGCAATTCAACCTTTCAGAGGAGAAAAGTAAAGTTTTCTTTGTATTGAAGAAATTGCACAGTTGTAGTATGAGAACTTGGTCTCACCTTGGGTAAAGCCGGGGTAGCTCTGAGATCAAAATATTGGAATTATGTGGATCTAAGGAAGGCAGGGAGTTCATTTCATCTGCTGTCTACAGCCATGCAACGTACAAGTCACTTATTACTTGAAAAATAGTAGAGAATTGTGAAATAATGCCTGAGAAATATAACTTAGTACTAAGCTGTGACTTGTTCCAGAATAAATAAGTTTTTTTCCTGGCAGCGCTGTCTGCTAGTAGTGTACCACAACGAAATAATTTTTATTCCAGTGTGCATATAACATAATATATATTGACTATATCACTTTCTCTCATTATCTAATTAGGCACCAAATTTTAAATCTTATTTAAAATTTGTGATGTAGGGATTGCTTAGCAAAATTGTTGTCCGTGTTGTAAAACAGTTCATTTGCTTTCCAGTCCTAGTTTCACTCTCTCCAGACCTACTGCGCTTCAGACACTCAAGTGTAGAAATACCTTATATATTCCCATGGGGACCTTCTAAGCTTTGAAAAACAAGATGAGGATGGGCTGTAGCAGCTGCCTGTCTTGGGGAAAGATGCAGAATCACGTGCTTGGGTTCTTCTCAGTGTAATTATTTATGTTTTAGCAGTGCCTACAGACAAGTCCCCACTCTGAGCACACCAGGACATATAGGAAAGAGGAGGAGAGAAACAAAGAAAAGACAAGTGTTTAGATGTGGCTCTCACAGGGCCTTGGCAGGCAGGAATAGAAGCATATCTTACTATTGTATTTTGACCCACATCTAGAGGACGAAGCCTGAAACTGTACATTCCCTGTTTACAAACAGTCATTTTTTTGAGTGTATTCTTGCTTGTTTTTTTAAAGTGTGATTTATTGCCTCGTGACTTCTGTTCTCTTCTGATGCCACAGTATACTCTCGTGTATATGTTTTTGTTAACTGCATAAGTTATATAGCTTGTTTCCCTATCCATCTTAGCTTTACAATGTTCTGTCTACTTTAATTAAAATCCTTTTTGAGTAAGCATATGCTGTTAAGGCATATCAGAGCTTCTTTCACTCTTATTGATGCTGGTCCTATTTGACTGTAGTGTTTTGTGTTAGTGGACTGCAGTCACTATGGAAGCTGAGGGAGCACTGTCAAATTTATCTATGGTCTGAATCAGTGACCATTGAGCTCCTAGAACTTCATTCTGTAAGAACAGGTTTCCCATGTCAGTTTCTTGAATCATAGGGACACAAACTGCACAGGCCTGGATACATGTTTTGGTCTGAGCTTTGTGGGTAATTGGGGTCCAAATCTAGGCCGTACATTTGCAGCATATATCCAGTTCTCATGTGCCAGCACTATGCATCTTATCACATGGTCGGACATACTCATATCATTTGATGGGGGACATCTGTGCTGGCATGCAATTACTTTGATTTTGGACATTTTGGCTGTGTGATAAATATTTCTAGAAGAGGCAGTGTGACCTGCCTGCAAAGAAAGGCATCATAATAGCAAAGTGACAGATCAGAAGGAAGAATTCCAAAATGATGTTCTCCAAATTTTGGTGAAGACTTTTTTTTTGTTGTTGTTTTTGTTTAAGTTTAGATTGATTCAGCAAAAGAAAATACTGAAGCCAAGATTCTCAGAGTCAGGTGTTGTTTGTTTTGTTTTGTTTTGTTTTTTTTTAATTAGATCTTCTAAACCGGTCTGACAAAAATCCTGGGTCTAATCATAGACTCATTTGAGTTGGAAAGTACCTGTAAAGGTCATCTAATCCAACTCCCCTGCAATGAACAGGCACGTTTAGAGAGATATCTGGTGCTCAAAGCTCCATCCAGCCTGCTGTTGGCTGTCTGCAGGGATGGGACACCACCACCTCTCTAGGCAACCTGTGCCGGTGCCTCACTGCCTTTGTTGTCAAAAACTTCTTCTTTATATCCAATCTAAATCAACCCTCCTGAAGTGTGAAACCATTTCCCCTTGTACTGCCACAACAGACCTTCCTAAAGTGTCTGTCCCCTTCTTTCTTGTAGCCCTCCTTTAGATACTAAAAGGCCACTTTCAGGTGTCTCATAAGGGAGGTATTCCATTCCTGGGCTCGTTTTTGTGGCCCTCCTCTGGAGGTGAACCAACAGGTCCACATCTCTCCTGTAGTGAGCACTCCCTATCTACCCTACACAGTGCTCTATCCCTACCCTACTCAGTGCTCCCCTCCCCTGCCCTGCTGGCCACGCTTCTTTTGATGCAGCCCAGGATGCGGTTGGTTCTCTGGGCAGTGAGAGCACAGTGCTGGCTCATGTCCAGCTGCCATCCACCAGTACCCCAGGTCCTTTTCAGCAGCGTTGTGCTCTATCCTTTCATCTCCTAGCTTGTATTGACAGTGGGAGTTACCATTACCCAGGGACAGGCCTTGCACTTGGATGTGTTGAATTTCATGAGGTTCTCCTGGACCCACTGCTTGAGCCTGTCTGGGTCTCTCTTAATGGCATCCCATCCCTTGGGCATCAAGCTATAAAACCTGGATGTTCAGGTTGAAAAAAGTAGTTTTTGCTCTTAGTGCTTTAACATCCTGAAGCAGAAAATGATTGTTATATTGAGATTCAGAATTTTTTTTTTTTGTAATGATGAAATTTAATTTTACAAATGTCTGTAAGTACATGCTCAAACAAGAGTACCTTTACTGAAGAACTAAATTTGAAGGTATATTTGAAGGTTCATTTGCTAAATGAACTGTTTTCTAGACTATGATTTTATAATTTATTTGAGTTTTCCTCTTGAATCGCAATAGGTTTGAGACTTCCTTGTGATTATTTTTTTAATAGATTATTTTAAATATTCATAAACCACATTCTTATCCCTTTAAATATTTATGTTGCCCTTTATGCTGTCTTTTAATTGCATTGAACTTTGTTTCCTGCCTCTTCATCATAACTTAACGGAACTGACATTCAGTGAGAGATGGTTTTTATTCACCTTGTTTCTGTAGTCTAATTCATACACAGCCTATAATCAACTACATTCTTCTCTCTTGGTTGGATTCCTAAGGCTAAACCCTTGAAGATTAGGAGTATTGTTCTCTCTTTTTTTGTTAGATAGGATAACTGTGGCAAAGAGAACTTTGGGATATCTGTGAGTCATCTGCCAGTGATGGTGTTAGAGATCCCTGTTGTTGTTTTAGCACCAGGAGTACAACAGTTGTGACAAACAGATTCTTGTTGCTAAAGACTGTCTTTGAATTGTCCAATACTGTGAAATAATTACTTGAAACAGACTGCTTTGAAATGTTAAGTAATCCCTTAACTTCCTGTTTTTAATTTTTATTACAGGGGTCATAAAGATAAAATATTTGTAGTAAAATGTAATCCACATCATGTAGACAAGCTAGTCACGGTTGGGATGAAGCATATCAAATTTTGGCAGCAAACAGGTATCATACTGAATATTTTCTATTTGCCTTATTTGGGGATTTATATCTATTTAATTAAGGGACATCATGTTTTCTGTTTAATAATTTGTTTTATTTGTAAAAGACTATTCTAGTTATGAGAATAGGAGCATTCAGCAAATGCCACAGTATTCATTTCTCTTTGGAGAAAGTCATTTGGATGTAATTTCTAGCTCATTGGTTCTTTTCATTCTAGTCATAGTGTTGAGAGTTTCTCCTGATTTGGCTAGCATCTTGGTTCCCAGAAAAAATACAGTCCCCTTAATTTACTCAGGCAGTACATGACTCTTATTGTGAAAATCCCAGCCAGTGGCACACTGCTAAAAAATAAATAAACAATTTAAAAAATTAATTAGATCACTCTAAGAAGTTCCTATGCTTACACTGTAATTTATAAGGTTCAAGTGCCATCAGCTTAAAAATTACTTTTTTTCCTGCATTTTTAATGTCTAGGGTATTTTTGTAGTAACTCAATATACTTAATTGCTGTTTGCCAAAGTGTATTACATTCATTTGCATTAAGCAGTATTTTACTCCAAGAATAATCTCTTTGCAGTAAAAGAATGATGTCCTTTGAAACACAGTTGTCTAGAATTGACTGAAGCAAGGATAGCATTGCATGTATTGTTTTGTAATTGTACACGTATTTTTGCCTATATGATCCCAATTCACAGGTGGTAATGGCATTCTAAACCAAAGTGAGTAATGCAGCTGTGGCACAGTGAGGCTTTTTGGCAATCTAGAGACATGGAAATACTGCCATTCGTTCTGCAAAACTGCTGTCAAATTTTTTATTTGGGCCAGTAAAGCAAACTCTGTCTTTGTTGTTGTGATAACCTCTGAAGAGCTTGGCAGGCTGTTCTGTACAGAAATGTTCTGCCTGCCCCTTGTATTAATTCTTCTATACAATTCATTGCCAATATTGAACAACTGCTTCGAAGTAATGATCTGAAAGATACAGTCTGTACTGCTTTAAATCTCTCATTGCTAGACTGATTTGCCCTTACTGTGTTTTTCCCTTGTGCACTGTGTTTTCAGTATTTATCTGCTGTGTCTTAGGCAGCCATAACAGATGATGAAGTCAAGACTTTTGTCTTTTACAGCACTACGGCTACAAACTGAAATATAAAGGACTTTTTTTTATGTTGCAGGTGGAGGCTTTACGTCAAGACGAGGAACATTTGGAAGCAGTGGAAAATTGGAAACTATGATGAGCGTTTCATACGGGCGAATAGAAGACTTGGTTTTCTCTGGTGCTGCTACTGGAGACATTTTCATCTGGAAGGATACTCTATTGCTCAAGACAGTGAAAGCCCATGATGGACCTGTATTTGCAATGCATGCATTGGATAAGGTATTTGTCTTCTTCTGTGATCCATGCATCTTTATTATTTTCATTTCTAAATCCATATTGGTATTATCACCATACCTTAGGCAAGCAAGACTTCAGGTATGCAAAGGTTTTATTTTCCGGAGTTGATTATTCCAGATATCAGTATTATTTTCCTTCAGATACAACAATAAATCTTTTAAAGAAACTGAGGCAAAATATGTCACTGATATCACATCAGTGAGCGTATCTTGAGAGACTAACTTCTACTACTAGAATCCACTCACAGTTTGAAGATGTTGATAATGGAGCATTCTTTTTGATATTACAGTTTCAACTTTCAAATTATACCACGAGGAGAGGAACACTACACATAAACCTTTTGTATCTGTTAAGAGCTTTGTAGATCCCTCTGTCTCTGTCCTTTCCTGCCCTACTTGATCGCTCCTGGCTTTCCATCAATTTTTCTATTTGATGGCATTTATCTTACGAACACCCTCTTATGTTTATATTGGTTAGTGATTTATGCTGTGTTATGCACTGTCTTGGCCCAGGCAGAAGAATCTACCAAGGGAATTGTTCAGTCAATCCCTATGCATCATTAGAAAGCCATTTCAAACATCAGTTAATTTGCAGTAACTTGAGAAGCCAGTATTTCCGCCTACTGCCTTGCCAAAGGATGAAACACTTATTTTTTCCATAATTTATTTCCACATGTAGAAAAATATTATGGTCCAACATGACTATTTACAGTAGTAGGCATTCTGTATAGTTATCAGTCTGCGTAAGGCAGAACCCTAGAGAAGAAACTCTCAAAATCTTCTTCTCTTATAGGTTTTTATTCATAGTAATACGCTCCAGTAGTTTGATTTAGACACATTCCAAAGACACAGGAGGATTTCTACTATATTTGTATGTGTCTTTTTATATGCTAATATCAGATTGCTGCTGTTTATCTATGTCTTTCATACTGTGATCATACAGGGTTTTGTAACTGGTGGAAAAGATGGAATTGTGGCACTTTGGGATGATATGTTTGAAAGGTGTCTGAAGACATATGCTATCAAAAGAGCAGCACTATCTTCTAGTTCCAAAGGTATTGTTTGTCATTGTGTTTTAATAGGTACTGTATGCATGAAGGCTGGTAAAATGGCAGTAATAAATGTCAGATCTTGTCAGAACACAAAAGGAACATTACTGAACTACTTACTATTCCGTGCTAGAGTCTTCCTATTTGGTTGAAATATCCCAGTCCTTGTCATTTTATAGTTTGTTCTGAAAATTCCTCCTCTATTCCTTGACCTTTAGCTTTGTTTTCACTAAAGAAATGATTTTAGGAACAAATATCACAAACCTGTGAATTTGGGTGTTCCAGAATATGTGTAGCAATTGGTTTCCACAAGTGGCTATATTTCCTGTAGGAGGACTGTGGTCCCTGTGAATTGTAAAGACCTGTTCTGTACTTCCCCAGGCATCAGGATGGAAGTCTGTAAAGTGATATTCATAGATGAGCACAGAATTACTGTCCTGACTGCTGCAGCTTGCAGAACTGCTTGTATGTTAAAACAGTAAAATTCCAGTCGTTAATTGCCACAGTACATACTACCACAAGCTCCTCTCCTTTGAACTGTTAATGAAAACCATGGATTATCTAGTATTATGATTATGTAAATTTATCTCATGTTTCATGGTTGATTTTAAACAAGTTTTAATTATATAAGCTGTATAAAGGTGAAATGAGGCTCTTTTTGGTTTCTCACACACAAAAAAACCCTAAAATATCCTTTTATTCTTCAGGTTTACTTTTAGAAGACAATCCCTCTATTCGTGCCATCAGTCTAGGACATGGCCATATACTTGTGGGAACTAAAAATGGAGAAATACTTGAAATTGATAAAAGTGGTCCTATGACTCTGCTTGTTCAGGTACAATATGGTTCTTCCTATCAAAAACGTTCCCTGCAGAAGTACAGAGCATCGTTGGATTTCCTCTGTCTTTTTCCCTCTGTTTTCATTAATCCTGTTGGCCACTGTTCCTTTCCTTGCTCAGACAGAAGCTGATTCTTTGTTCTGTAGGTGACTTAGAGAGTCACTGTGGATTACGTAATTCTGAAGTAAAAGAAAGAGTCCATTAAGTTAAATTGGTAGTGAAACTTACAAAGAATATTTTAGGCTTTTTAGGTAGGACCCAGTAGAGGAAAAGGAAAATTAGGGGTAGAGCTAACAGAGTTTATTTGACACTGTTGACCAGTTTGCTTTGACTGAGATGATGTAGTCTACTGTGAAGGTTCCTGTATTGGTGAGAGATGTTTTAGAGCCATAGTATTTTCCTGCAGCGATGTGCAGTTCTCATTGAATGTGTTGCAAAGGACAAAAAGATTTTCTTCTGGCAAGGCAGAGGATTTTGTGAAGTTTGATTTAAAAAAAAAAAAAAAAGATTCTTGACATGAATATGTTGATTGATGTGTGAGGGCTGCTCCAAAAGTAATGCCTCCTATTTTATTGTATCATGACATCAGAAGCAAATGTTGGAGGTATGGCTGTAGAGGTTGCAAGTTCCCAATGATATCCCATTACATCTTGTTGCCATGTGACAGATGGCAGCAGAGGGGCACTCTGACACAGTGGCCTCTGACACGGAAGTGTGTATGAAGCAAAGGGTTGGAGCTGAATTCCTAATGTGGAAAAAATTGTGCCTATTGACACTTGTTGATGCTTGGTGAACACTGATGGAGATCAGACAGTCAATGTGGATGGTGTGTTTCAGCAGTGGTGACAGCAACAATGGGTCACCTGCTCTGGTGCAGATTGTTATGAGCGTGGCATGCAGGTTCTTGCTCATTGCTGGGAAAAATGCATAGCCAGTGGTGGGGGCTATGTTGAAAGATAGTGTGTTGTGCTGAGAATTTGCTCTGTCAAATAGAACTCCTGTGCTCCTTGTAGCAATTTGTATTTTCCTGGGAATAAATCAGAGGTGTTGCATTAAGCGTGACCTACTTATTTCATGTTGCTTTGTTTTATTGTCTTTATTAAGCATGATGTCTATATGTAGAAATTTGTGTGCATCTTTTACTGAGGTATAATTTGTCAAATTTTACCTTATATTTTTGTAACTGACCAAATTATTTTTCACAAAAATATTTGATATTTACTTTGTGATCAGAAGTAGTTGGAAATAAAATCTTCCAGATTTGTATTGTTTTCATGACAGCATAAGTAACATAAATGTGAGAATTTTTATTAGTAATTTTTAACTAGCACAGTAATTTGGAATTGCAATCTTATCATAGGGGCTATAAGAAAGAATGGGATAGGCTTTTTAGCAGGATCTGTTGTGACAGGACAAGGGGAAATTGTTTCAAACTAAAGGAAGGGAGGTTTAGATTAGATTAAAGGAGAAAGTTTTCAGCAATAAGGGCAGTGAGGCATTGGCACAGGTTGCCCAGAGAACCTTGCATGGGACTCTGAGCACCAGATCAGTCTGTAAACATCCCCTGTTCATTGCAAGGGAGTTGGAGTAGATAATGTTTAAATGTCCCTTCCATCTCCAGCAATTCTGTTGCTCAATAATATAGTTCACACACCTTGTGAGTTTTATGATAAAGAAAAGTTTTATAAGTGTCATCTGGTTTAAATTGTATGTTTGTATGTATTAACTTGAGCAAAAATACATACTCAGGACACCGAGACAGTTCCTTTCTTTCCTGTTTTATCAGTATTTTTCTGTTTCAACAAACAAGGCAGTTGCCAAATTGAAATCCAGACTGAGAACAGTAAAAAATGATTTAACGTTGAAATGATGCCTGCAAGTTATGTGCAAGTTGAAGAAAATACAGGGAGAGTAATTAAAATTTAAAAACTGAGTTCTGAAGAAAGACTAGAAAAGCTAAGTAGGTGTACATTGGCCAATGTACAAGTTCTCCAGAATCTAAAAAGTTAATAACCCTTGCAGACAGACTAGCCCATTTTAGGATTTCAAGAGAAAGGCCTACCTTGGGCTTAACTATTTCCTGTTCAGTTCAAGACTGAAAGAGGGAGCATTGCCTTAATTGCCTTAATAATAATTACAGCTAGCAATTGTGGAAGCAAGTAGGGAAGAGTGTATTTCAGTTGGTTACTAGAGGAACCAGGCCAGGCATTCATGGTTTTGTGAATATAGAAAATTTTTGAGAGAAGATGGTAAAGATGTGTTGTCTGAGACTTGTAAAAGGAGGTAGGGCAAGTTCTAGAACACATTACATAAAGGCAAATGCGTGACTTTCTCATGTGTTAATGGCATCCTCTAGGGACATATGGAAGGAGAAGTATGGGGCTTGGCAGCTCATCCTCTCCTGCCCGTCTGTGCAACGGTGAGTGATGATAAAACACTTCGAATCTGGGAACTTTCATCCCAGCACCGCATGCTGGCAGTGAGGAAACTCAAAAAAGGTAATCCTCGTTTGGTGATTGCTGTGATAACGACGGTGCTGCTTCTATAGCGCAAATCAGCGTTAAGGGAGGAGGAGGGGAACAGTCATCAGGAAATTGGATGCATAGGAAGTAAATCATCTTTGGCAAGTCCGTGATAAGGGTAGAATGAAGGATTACAAATCATTGGAATGAATAATAATAAAAATAATTTAATGTGTTTTACTCTGATTCCAAGGGGAACTCAAAATCATTTTTCTTCCTATGAATGCTTAAGATCAGCATATTTGTTGCTGACATTAAAATACTTACTTTTAAAGACAATTGTAAAATTTTCAGCATGTTAAGCACCATCAGCATTCAGTGACAACGTGAACTTTTCACATTATGCCAGCTTCCCTGAAAATGAATGGTTGTCCTGCCCTCTCTTATGTATAAAAGTAGCTGACGTACGCTGAAATACTGCTGCCTTCTTATTTCTTTTACACGTTCATAACCTTCAGAAAATCTTATGGTGTAAATTCACTGTGCTTCATTTTTGGTGACAGATCCAGAGCGCAGGAACTCTGAGGGAAAACAGAGTTGAATGTTTTGGGGAAGTGAACTCAGGGGAGGATGAGGATAGCTGTATGAGAATGTGGTCAGAAATAACGATGGGGGCAAAAAAGGAAGTGGAGAAAATGTAGTGCATCTCTGTTTCAAATGTGTTCTCCCTGAGCACATTACTGAGTCATGGAACAAAGTGTAACATCCCTGAAAGACATGTCTGAAATGAGTCTTTAAACTTTTTAATCTCAATTTCCTTTTTGTGTATTTTGTTATGTTTTGTTTTGTTATTTTCTTTATATGAAACAAAGGCGCTTAAAATGCTGTTGGCAGGTGATATTTGGACTGATCAAATCATCTTGTCAACTCAAGAACAGCCTATACAAAGAATACATTCCTATTTAGGAAAATAACTACTAGCAGTTATCACAGAATATATTTATTTTAATAATTAAGAAATCTATTGATGCAGAAACCTTTCAGTTGCAGTTTTTCTCTCTTTTGGGGAGGGGGTTTCTCAATCCCAAATTCATAAACTTTAGGTTACACCCTTTGAATCTTCCTTTATAGGTGGACGTTGCTGTGCCTTTTCTCCTGATGGAAAAGCCTTGGCTGTAGGATTGAATGATGGGAGTTTTCTGGTGGTAAATGCTGACACTGTGGAAGATATGGTATCTTTTCACCACAGAAAGGAAATGATCTCAGATATAAAATTTTCACGAGGTATAACTAGATAGCAAAGTGAAAGAGCGGTGTTTATCTTGAGTTTGTTTTTCTACTCTAGCCATGAGTTTGAATGCTCAGAAGGTAGATTGGCTTTATGTGTCCTCCATATCTTTAAATACTTTACAATTCTTTATAGTTGTGTACAGCCTCATACACTGGGGTCCCTTACTTGAAGCTTTTGGGTGCACTAGAATAATAAAAATGCATAACAATGTATGTCTTTCATAACCTCAATGTCTCTTCTTTACAGAAACAGGAAAGTACCTTGCTGTGGCTTCCCATGATAATTTTGTAGATATTTACAATGTACTTACCAGCAAAAGAGTGGGCATTTGTAAAGGTGCATCTAGCTATATCACACACATTGACTGGGACTCAAGAGGTAAAATGTTTGACCAGAAATACAGATTTAAAATTCCTGCAAGAGGGAATATCAGATAATTGTTCTCATAGCAGTAACTGAAAATACTGTAAGACTAAACTGTAACTACTAATGCAAATGTTTTCTCAACATCAAGTACCATACAGGTTCAGTACAATTACATTTGTTGGTAGAATTAATCTTTACTTATACCAGAGTATGTTGCACTCCACCAACAATAGCATATGACTAAAATGTTACTTAGGAACATAATATTGCTTTTCTTTGCTCTTTTTTTTTTTTTTTTTTTTTTTTTCTTTTTTTAATTTTGACTGTGTGGCACATTTTCTTCTTCACCTTTTATATTTAATTTCCTTTCCTCCTTGCTGAGCATTACTCGGCAATCACTGCTGTGAAGTTAGAGAGCCTTACTGTCAAAACTAATTAAGCCTAGAAAGATTGATAATGAGCTTATGCAATAAGCCTTCCTGGATCTAATATGATTCTGCATGGAACCACCTGTGTGTCTGAGCCCTGCTTCCACTGTTACACTAGTCCCAAAGTGTGGTACAAGTTACCTGACAGTGACAGCAGCTAAACTCTCCTCAGAATCCATTTGGGTCTGGGTGCCATTCTTGAGCTATTAAGCCACACAGTTACTCAGCTGGCTCTGGGTGCTTGTTTACAGTGCCAATAATCTAAGTACTCATAGTTGTACCCATAATAATAGCAGTTTGTCTGATGAGTCCCTGTGTATCTGTATTAGTTAACTAATGGATGTGTTGTGTGGGTAGATGTAAAAGATAAGAAAATGGAAATTCTTCAGTGTTCTTAATTGTATTTTACCAAAACTAGACATTAGTGATAGGACGAGAAGCCCCAAGTTGCACCAGGGGAGATTCAGGTTGGATGTTAGGAACAGTTTCTTCTCTGAAAGAGCGGTCAGCCAACGGGCTGCCTAGAGAGGTGATGGAGTCAGCGTCCCTGGAGGTGTTCAGGGAACGTGTAGGTGTGGTAATAAGGGACGTGGTTTAGCAGGGAAACATTGGTGGATGGTTGGACTGGTTGATCTTGGAGGCCTCTTCCAACTTTGGTGATTCTGTGATTTGGAGAAGCTTCATCTGTTAAGATTTCTTACATACAGGCTTAGCTACGTTTTATTTCTTGCTAGTTATTTTATTCCCCATTTCCTGATTGTTCTTAGTGGATGACTGTATCCCTTTCTTTTGTATTGCTTGTGTTTTTCCCAGGTTTTATGTTCACTTCTTTGCTCCATCTCTGCTTCTGCAGTAATCACAAATGCAAAAGAATCTCCAGAAAATATTTTCTATGGAGTATAGGGTTCATTTTCTTATCTACAACATAATAGCACATTGCAAATAGTCAAGAACAATAAAATAGGCATATGGGCATCGCAGGTACTGGTGGTACAATGAAACTCTAACTGAACTTCTAGCTGTGAAGGATTAATGTGTGATACAGGTCAGATAGGAAGGCTACGTTACTCCTGTGGTCTTATATTTTACTTTTTGATTCAAAGAGACTCAATATAAATCAAAAGAAAATGGTTTGCTGGAAAACCAATTCTTCAAGGATGCTGAATCATGTTTAAAATATTACTGTGTAGTGAATCAAGAGTGTAGGATTCTTCAGGAGTGATCATAAGCATCTTCTTTACTTTTGCTATAAATAACTCTGTGGATGATAATTTGTTAACATACTTCTTCATTCAATAAAATGTTAATTATATTCATAATAATGAATAAGATCTGTAACAAATTCTTATTTTATATCCAGGAAAGTTACTGCAAGTCAATTCTGGTGCTAAGGAACAACTGTTTTTTGAAGCACCAAGGGGGAAAAGGCATGTCATAAGAATTGCTGAGGTATGAGTTGTACTTACTGCATTTCTTTCATTGTGACAGTTATTTTTCTAGACAGTTCAAAGTTAGCATATGTTTTGTTTAAAGGTTTTTTTTCCTTTAAAAATACTATATTTACAGTGTTTAGATTTAGAATCATTTATTCCTTCCAGCATTTGTAAATATTAGGATTTAAAGTTTTTTGTTTGTATCTCTACATTTTTTTGTTGTTGTTTAATAGTGATGGTTTCCCATAAGCTCCTTTCCAGAACAGCCACCTGTTGACTTTGTAATCAGTGTGCATACGGTTTTAAAATCAGCTTTAAACAATATGACATGGTTTTTAATGGTATAATTTGTGATACATAAGTGTTCTACAGAGCTGACAGTATTTAATGTCTCATTAAAAATTGAAGATTTGTATTTAAATCATGCTTACCTTTGGGAAGTGGGAATGTTTAAAGTTACTTTTAAGGCTTTTGATGCAGAAGTGTAATTTGTATTAACTAGCTGGAAACAGTGAAAAATCTCTAAAAACCTATAAAAAATTAAGTTAATATCAGACACTGAGAAATATAAGCATTAGAACAGCATGTATCAGGTACGTATTAAGATGACTTCTTTGAGTGAAATCTTCATTGCAGTTGGAGAAGATTGAGTGGGATACCTGGACGTGTGTTCTTGGTCCTACTTGTGAAGGAATTTGGCCCATGCACAGTGATGTCACTGTTGTAAATGCTGCTACTCTTACAAAAGATGGAACATTACTAGCTACGGGAGATGACTTTGGTTTTGTGAAGCTTTTTTCATATCCAGTGAAGGTAATGTGTGTTTATTTGCCTTTTTAGACACTAGTGGAGAAAAAATTAGGGAAGACAGTGTTGGTGACATGTCAAACTGCTGATATGTGTGTTCTTTGTACAACAGGGCCAACATGCAAAATTCAAAAAGTATGTGGGCCACAGCGCACAGGTAACCAATGTCCGGTGGTTACACAATGATTCCGTGCTGCTGACTGTAGGTGGTGCTGATACAGCTCTGATGATCTGGACCAGAGAATTTTTGGGCATTCAGGAGAGTAAGCTGGTTGATAGTGAAGAATCAGACACAGACGCAGAAGAAGATGGAGGTAAAAAAGATGATATAACACACATTTTTAACTTAGTCTTTGATCCACAGGCCTCACACGTGTTTAGATTGAAGTCAGCGTGATAAAGTTCAGCGTAGGGAGAGCTTGGTAGGATTGTTTTCTTCTGTTGGTGTTTTCTATTCCTCCACCGTGAGTCAAGGGTAATTTGTTTTACTCTGCTTTACATTTTAAGGTTATGATAGTGATGTTGCAAGAGAAAAAGCAATTGATTATACCACTAAGATCTATGCGGTAAGCATCCGAGAAATGGAGGGGACAAAACCACATCAACAGCTGAAGGAAGTTTCAGTAGAAGAGAGGTATGTCACACAGGGGCGTTCATTTCCAAATGTAGATTGCATTCTTCTGAATCTCTTTTCGCTCAAACTGGTCTTTAGAAATAAGACAGGAATTTTGAAGTTCGTAAGATAGTATTTAAAATGCTCCTGGTCAGTTACAATATGTTGGTATGATGACTAAAAGTATGTATGTGACTAAAACACCTGCGAGTGTAGTCTTCTCTCCTGTTCACATTTGCAGTTATTTTCGGTTCTGATCAGAGCACATGGGCATATGTCTGCAGCAAGGCATTTGGGAAAGGAGGAGCCTGTAAATCCGTGTAGTTGAGGCTCTTGGTGACATTTTCATGAGAAGATTGTCAGTTACTTAAAATTTTGTCAGACTGTTACTACAGCACGTTATTTGGGGAAAACAAAACAGCAGTAAGCTGGAAAACATTAGTGGATGGGAAGAGAAGACAGTAAAGAAAAGAGGTAATAATAAGTGTAGAGCGCAGGGTCCAGTTGTCTAGGGGAGCGGGTAAGTAAAAAGTCTGTTTGGGGCAGGACTGCTGGGACAGGAGAGGAGGATCTATAGCCAGTAACTTGGAACTGGATTCAGGATCAAGAAATCTGTACAGAATGCTCTCCCATTGATCAAATAGCTGTGGCATTTACTGGTAACAGTTGTATCTTACTCCCCTTTTGGGATGAAGTTGTCTGAAGGATTAAGGTCTGTGAGTACTGGTGGGTACTTCCTCAGTTCTTTACTGTACACCTGTACAGTAGAGCTACAAATGTGTATCTGGATGATGACTCAAAGTGTGAATCTGTGCTGTTTCTTTTGTTGGAATCTTTTTTTTTAATACACAAGTATAAATTTGGTGTGAGTTTTCTTGCTTTTGCCTCCTTGGGGCAAAAATTAATAACTTTGCACTCAGTTTAATAATATGAGAGGAAATGCTGGGTGTGGAAGATGAGATATGTTACCCCCTTTCAGTTATTTTTTTCATGGCAACATTTCAATAAAGATGTAGCATGAATCTTAATGTTTTTTATTAAATATTGGTCCATAACCCGTTTGTCTCCCCTTCTTCTAAAGATAGTTCTTTCAACTTGTTTACTCATGTGAAGTCTCTTCTCCATTTTTCTGTAAAAAGGCAGTTTATTATCTACCAAACACAGATGTGCTGAGAATGAATTGGAAAGAGAACTTAAAATTTCCATTTTTGGGACATACTGCTAAATTATTATTACACGTGAAATAACAAATATCAATAGTAGGATGGACAAATGTTTTACACCAAAAACTTTTCTACCTTCCAGCTGCTTTATTCAGCCTTGATGCAAGAGCAAATGCAGAATGAGTGTAATTGACCGATTAAGCCCGGCTTACAATTGGTTTGTGCTGGTGAATTACCAACAATATAAGCATCAGGTTTTTTTTTCTGCAGCTTTTCAGCACTACTTTCAGTCTAGGACTGAAAATCACCACAGCCCTCAGGAACTTTTCTTTCTCTGGTACCTGGCCATGTGTTTGCTGTCAGATGCAAGCGAGTGCTCTGTTTCCTGGAGACTGCCTCACTCTGTCACATATCCTGAAGGCTTTGTAGCTTTTGAGTCCACAGTCCTACACTGCACAAGCTGACCTAGCTGAACTTGCTTTGTTGCTGTGGAAGAAGGCACCCTTTGAAATGAATGTATCCACAGAGCAGCGTGCAATGAGGAAAATGAAACAGGCTTCCTGTTTGTCACACATTCATAATCCACAGTGCAATGTTCCTCATGCTGTCCAAAACTGTGAACTCACACTGGAGCAGGAAGCTCCTCTACAATGGCCAACTGCTTCCTCGCTGCCCATCCTGATTATAGCTGGTGGTCCTAAATGGGTAGACACCTCCTCTGTGGTGAGGTTGCCTTACACTTCCACAACGCTTTTCATAATGCTTGTACGTAAAAGTAAAATACTGTAGCTATTGGAAGGAATTATCCATCCCATAAGAGAGCAAAAAGGTAATTTTTAATGTTCTCTGTACCTTTTTCCTTCATACTATCTCTATATAATCAACAGGTTTGTGTAGTACATTTTAAAGTAGCTGGGGAAAAAACACAGAACTGTGTTTACCATCTTTTCTCCTAAAGAATCACAACTATTCTCATCTTTATATATAAACTCTTTTGGTTTCGGTTACTTTAATATGATGGCATTTTCAGTATTTGGAATTTGTTTTTCTGATAAGTTTGTCAGAAATCCCCTTACCTTTCATAAGTGGCTCATTAGGAAAAGAAGCATTTGCTTCCTTCTCTTCATCCCGTTCGTATAAATTACTAGAATTTGTAGCCAAATAATTAGAAGCAGAAAATTTATGGTGAAATGTAGCAAAACTGCAGTTTCTGGACATATTGTGCTGGGATAAGGCTTTGTGGAAAGTGGTGGGTTTTGGATGCAGAAAGGTGAGATTAATGTGTTGGCTACTGCGTTTGCCAAAGACTTCAAGTATTGACCACAGTTGTATGAATTTGTGCACGATTTATCCAGAATCTTGACACTCAACTCTGAGTGCTTCAGGGTGAAGCTGACTTTTCTCAAAGACATTTGAATGATGACTTAAGTTTCCTAACTGTGCCAGATTTCATCTTTTCTGAGGATACAAAGAATGCAGCAGCTAATGAAATATGTGTCCGACTGTGTTCCAAAAGCTTCCTGAAAGCTTCTCCTTCCCCCTATGAGGGTCATAAGTGAAAGCTGAGCCAAACAAAATAAAAAGCCTACAAATACTCAGCTGTCAGTGTCCAGGAAAGGTTCTAAATCAACAGGCCTTCAGGATATGGAGTCCTCAAGTATCTGTGCCCTGGGTTGAGTGAGATGGCATCGAGTAATATTCACACCAGTTTGCAAAGCTTTACTTTTTCTGCAAAGGCACTGCTGAAAGTAGCCTTTCCCAGTTCCTTCAGATGTGAAGAAGGGGACCTAGAGGATGTATACCATTCTCTTTCACACAGCTATGTGGGAAACCGTGGTGGTCTTTAGAGGAGAAAAATATCCCAAATCCAAAATCTTTCTTCTTCATAATTGTGTCATATGTCTGTATGAAGACTCCAAAGTGAGTCTGTGAAGGTGGTGAGAGGCTGAACAGGCTGCCCAGTGATACTGTTGATACTCCTTCCCTGGAAGCATTCAGGGCCAGGCTGGATAGGGCTGTGAGCAGCCTGGTTTAGATGAAGGTGTCACTGCCTATAGCAGGGAGTTGGAACTAGATAATCTTAAAGGTCCCTTCCAACCCAACCCATTCTATGATTCTATGAACCAAGGATTGTGCATCTGTTGGGATTTGCATGCGACAAATGCTCTGAGATCTTTACATATTGTATAAATTTTGAAAATTATGTTACAAGGCCATTCAGGTTTGCAAGAGTGAAATAATCACAAGGCCTCAAAAACTGCCAGTTTGCTTCATTGCAAAAGCAGTCAGGATCTAAGAAGAAAGAAGTGTCCCTCCTTGCTGTATTTTCATTATGTCTGAGAAAGCAGAACATTTGAGTTTTCACTGGTATAGGGTAGAAGCAAATTAAACAAATTAAGTCTAAATTAGAAAAAGGAAAGATAAAAACAGGAATGTTTCCAGCTTCTATTAGAGAGGGATAACTGGAACTGTTGATTTGAGCTTCTTGGGAACAAGGACTTTAAGCTTGCTTCATTTCTTTCTTTGAATAGTAATATTTTGAAGGTAAATTGTTTCTGAACAAGTTACCTCCCTGTTTATAAAACACAAATATGCTTCAAATGTGATGTGATGCCTAGTAGACAATTCTGATTCAGGAAAATGGTTGTTTTGTTTTACTTTTTATTGTAGCTAAATTCTATTTAACAGGGAATTCAACTTTTGTGTTTGCTAGAATAAGCTAATAAGCTTGCAGGACCCTGTTAAGAATGGTATGTCTGAAAAACTCAAAGTGCATTGTGCCTCTAAAAATAACAACTTGTGGTACGATTCAGGATGAGTTTGGTGTAGAGCTGTGTTAATGTCTCCTGCCAAGATGCAAGTATATAGATGAGAGCTGATGTGGGCTGTGCTGGGTTTTGAAGGGAAGGGTTTGCAACAACCACCACCCATCTGGAGAAGAACCAACAACTTACAGATGACTTTCTGCAAATTAACACAAAGGCTTGGTCTTTATGCCACAAGAGAGGAGCCAGCAGCTCTCTCACATCACAGGAGGAAGGGTAGGAGGACAGGTTTGACATACTGCTTGATTGAGGAGGACTGTGACTTTGAGCAGCTGCTGTGGACCCTCTTTTACTGCTTAGCAGGTATTCTATGCTCAGCATAATCCAGCAAAATGAAATCTCTATTATGCTGACCTTCTCCAGAGCGTTGGGCCCCTAAGCAAAGTCAGCGGAGAAATCTCATGATTGTAAAGGCCAAAATACTCAGAGGTGACAATCGTGGGGATAATGTTAAGGAGTTGCCCTTAGAAAAGAAAATGAAAGCCCTTTATCAAATGTACTTCTCCTGTCTTATTTATTTACGTAAGAAAGTAATGATCATTCTGCAAATGTCTCAGAGGGAGGTAGAAAGTACACAGTAGATCTTGCCTGCAGAATTTGAAATAAATTGTGGTCTAGTATTTTTGTGCCCAGCTTTGTCATCGCTGCCAGGAGTTACAGCTTTAGGATGGAAAAGAAACAGGAGAGATGAGTCTGAGTGACAATATCTAAATGTGTTGTGGTTGTATTAGTTGGTGTATTTGGTTAAGATAATTAATTGATTGTTGTTTCTCTCTCCCCAACCTTCTTGTTTTTCTTCTTCTCCCTTTCCGTGTCTGTCCTCCTTTCCTCCCCCACCCTTATTTTTCTCTTCCTTTCTTGCTCCTCTGATTGGCATTCTCTTCCTTGCTCCACCTGTGTGATGCAGAAGTGGGGTGCCAATGAGAGGTGCTGCAGGAGCAGTCTCACGGTGTGGGAGCTCCAAGAGCAGTGCTCCCACACCGCGGGACCCCTTGGGCACTGCTGGGACTGTCCCAGGCAATCCAGGACAATTGTAAGCTATACTGTGTGTTATGGAGGAATTGTGCTTTATTTCGTACAAAGGCTAACTTTTCAACTGGGACCCTTTTAGCTGGCTAAGAACTCATGAAAAAAGAAGTAAAACAGGCTTGCATAAAGACTGTATTTCTGTTACTAATACCAAAGGCAAAGATTTATTTGCATTTTGCATTCTGCTAACCGCTAACATCTATCCTGTGTTTGCAGCTTTCATTTAGTTTGATTTGCATGACTCTACATAAACTGAGAACTCTTGTAACATACCTGGTGATGGGAAACCCTGTTAAGCAAGTTGAATGTGTAGAAAACAAAAAGCAGCATTAGCATGTTTGTCTACTTTTCGGTTTTCTTACCATACGGTGTCTCACTTCCTGTGAGTTACCTTGTCTCAAGCCTGTTCCCATGTGCTGTTGTGCATCGTTTGTAATCATATGTTCTGATCTGAAGAATTCATGTTTTCTTTCTTTGAACTCTACTGACTATTTATTTCCTTGCAAAAGCATGAGCTGACTTATAAGCTTCCAAAGGAGCCCCCACAAATGACAAATACTAGCTTTTGTACCCAAAATGCAATTATTGGGCGTATGGTTACAGAATCTGCTCGTGCACTTTTACATGCACACTTGTATGGGTGCAGTGTAAAAGCTTTGAGTGTTAATCTGCATTGTATTGATGTGTAGGTGGGAATAATTCAAAATGTGTCTGGAAAAACACGTATGTGAGGTGGGGAGAACAACAGCTGGCTTATTTCAGCAGAAGTCTGGTGCTTGTGAATGAGTGGAGTCCTATAGAAAATTCACTTTTACTTTCTCACAGGATTATGTCAAGTTAATGCATCCTAAATGTATTTGGCAGCATGCTGGTTTCATCACAATTGTCCCCAGGGCTTGAACACATTGTGACTGATAATTTTGCTGTCCCTGCCAACCTATTGAACTCAGAGTCAATTTCACTTCTCCCACAGGTCAGCACAAAGCTGGCCCAAAGGTCCTTTGCATCTGTGTGACTCTTAGTGGGTGTGCAACTGTGGGGTGGTGGTGATGGTGCTGCAATGCACATCATGCAATGACCCTTCTCTGTCTGAACTTGAGAAGTGCTCTGCTCTGAGATGGATGTGAAAAATTCAGGTGTTTGAGAGCTTTTTGCTGTGTGGGCTGTATTCCAGGAAGGATCTAAGAAGTGTTGTTTCTAATATAGCTTAGATTTTGTTACATGGGGAAAAGATGCTAATGGGCCTACCTCTGATGTTTCTACCTCCAGCCCCAAAGTTCTTAGTATACTATTGGTCAAATGTTTGTACTTACACAAAAAGCAGAGCTATAAAATGTCAGAATTTACGTAAGGAATAATGAAAAAAGTGGAAAAGCCTCTTCCTTTCAAACACACTCATAAGGAAGCCTAAGAAAGGAGAAACTTTGTAGAATATCCTAAGATTAAGTTAATAGTAATGCCTTGATGGATATGGAGTTTTCCAGAAGTCTCATGATTTCAGGTATTTTACACTTTTTAATCTAAGACAGCAAATTAGATTTTGCCTCAAGCATGGTGCAGCGTGTTCCTTGTTTTGGCAAGCTGAGAGGTTTGGCTGAGAGGCCACGTGGACAGTGCTGTCTGAGCAGTGCGCTGTGTGTGACAGTGAGCTGCAAGCAGGCTGTTCTGCAACGGCCGTTTAATTACCAGCTTTATGAGACACTTAGAACAACGAGCTTGTTCCAAAATGAAAGCCTTCAGATTTCATTCGGAACTGATCACACTTATTAACCTGCTTTTCTGCTCATTTCACATTTGGAGGCTGACCTCGAATGATATGTGAATGCAGTGATATGTTCCCTTACAAGAATATCACATTGGCTATCACCACCATTTGTTCTGCAGTGCCGTTTTGTTTTTTTAAAGAGTGCATCAGCATACATGCAAAAGCATAAATAAGCTTTAAAAAGCAACTTAGATTGCAGTTTATATCTCCCTCTGCTTTTGTTTCAGTTTTGCTTTGATTCACTGTGTCTGCAATATCTAAGGGAGAAGTAACAGCAGGAAAAGTGGTGTACAGAACTCCTGTGTATGTTGGGATGGGAAAATCCAGAGGTTTAGAATTCACAGAATCAGTTCTTACAGCTAGGAGTTGCACAGCAGTTTTGGGGTTCTTGGGAATCCTTTTCTCGTCAGCTAGTGAAAATGTACTATTAAAAGCCACTTCTGTGTTTTTCCTTCTGAAATGAGCAGTTTGGTGTTGTTTTTTTTTTAACCTTGGGCTTTAAATCTCTCGTCCAAGCAAAACCCACAGTACTAAATTGTCCTTCCTCATTTTGACCTTTGCTTCCTCTTCCTGGGAGCAGTCCTTGCTCGTTTTTTCTTTTGCTTGGCATCCAAGTATATTCCCTCCAGTTAGCAGCAATTCCCATGCACGTTAGCCTCCCATTTGGACTCTCTTCCACTCTGCTGCTCGCTCCTGTTGGGCCCAGCCTTCACCTGTTCTCAAGGGCAGGACGTTTTTCTCCATCTATCAGCTGTCCAGCCCTCAGTGTTTGTTGCTTTCATGCAGCATTGTTTCTGAAGATCCAATTCTGTTCCCATTGGCCTCAGAACAGTGTATTTGCATTCTTGTCAACTTGTGAGGGATGCAGACAATGTGTCTCTTCAGAAAGCAATTATGCCATGTGCTCTAAAAACGTGAGCTGTTCATCCCCATCCCATGGAATAAATCATAACACTTTCCTGGGCCTTCTTTCTCTCTCCTGTAATTTCTATCTAAAGGCACTTGACTCCTTTACTGCAGGGGGACCCTGTTCTCTAAGATCACCGCTTCCTCAAGGTGCCCCACTTCTCTCCCCTCTCCCCTCCCCCATTTCACCCAGCTTTCTGCTGTGCCCATCTGCTGCTCTCTGTCCTCATGCTGCCCATTCACCCCACCCAGGATTTAGGCTCCTGGTCTTGGCCGTTCCATGTAGCCTTACTGGGAAAGTGAGAGGCAGTGAGTTGTCACTTGCACCTTCTTACATTCTGGCATTAAGGTCCATAAGGGGAGAGGGTGAGATCTGGTCAGTTTCAGTCTGGAGTTAGCTCACTGCTGCGTACCCGTGGATACCTGTGTAAGTGCATAATCAAGATAATCAGCAGTAACAGAAACTTTATTTGCTGTATTTGCAGTACTTTGAGAACTCAAAGCTCTCTAATGTCTGACTGTGTCTTGTCTTCCCTGGAACTCGTTCATCCCATAATGTAATATAAGTGCATTTACTTTACATCGCTGAAAAGAAACCGTTAATACTTGTATTATGTTTTAACTTGCTTTCCTTTGGAGGCAGGGAATTGTCAAGTAAGTACTAACAACACAGCACAGAAAAAGCACAGATTGCTGTGAATGTACAGTCCAGATTGCATAGGCCATAAAGGGTAAATATTTGTAATTTCCTACAGCACGAATTTCTTGTCTTGACGCTGCCATCCTATGTATGAAAATAGATTAGGTGTAGTCATAGATTTGTTACAAATGAAAATCAAATTGGTGCTGCTTCACATTTCTTTCATTGAGGTGATTATAAGGCAACGAATGCGTGTGTATATATACATACATATATATGTATATATGAATGCACACAACGTTTGTGTTTGTGTGTACTGTGAACAGTTATATATTCAAGTACATGTGTGTATGTGTATGTTTCCAAATTAAATCTCATGTTTACTATCTAGTGATTATCTGTCATGTCATAGTGGTAGTGTTCTCTGCTTTCATGAAAAATTTTGGCTTGCTGTTGTCATAAACTCTAGAAGATATGCCCAGGTAAAGAAATGTAGAAGTGATCCCTCTGAAAATTGCACTAAAACAGAAAAAAGAGCAGGAAGCATGCAAGAAAACGATTGATTCTTTTCATAAGGCCTGATTCAAAGGCCTTAGTAAATCTGGGCTGAAGTGGTGTCTGCTTTTCTAGCATCACATAATGTTTTTATTTGGTAAGACAATTGAGTTTTGCAGTAGCTTCCTCCATCCCTTTTCTATGGTGGTTGCACTGCTATTGAATCCAATTACCACCGATGGTTACGTAACAACTTGATCGACCACTCAGAGAGAATAAAGGTGCTTGTTTCCCTGTGAACAGCAAGTACAAGCTGTCCTGTACATAAGTTGGCCTCCCAATGAACAATTATTAGGCTAAATTGCAAGCTGAGCTAGGAGAGAAAACAAGCATCCATTGTGTGAAACTTAACAGTGCTTATGAGGCTGCTGAGTTTCTAGCAGTTTCCATCCCTGTCAGGTACCTGAAAATAGAGAAACTCGTGGAATCACATTCTGCTTCAGTATAAAGTGAGCAAGAAGCAGTGATGTAGCTTCCTTTTTCCCCCCTGTTCTGTAGGATCTTGAGTTAAGAATATAGCCAGTAATGCCAGGGTATGGTATTCGTGAATTTGTAGACTGGTGCACTCTTTAATTTCTGTTTTAGTTTTTGCTGGCATGCTTGAATAGCATGTTTTGTGCCACGAGGGAATGACTGATCAACTCTAAAAATGCTTGTGCATGAGTAAAGTGGTCAGAAATATGCCTAAACTGTATTAAGTTTCTTACTTGGCTTTGTTTGCTGCTTACAAGGGGATCAAGGTAACTCTTTTACTCTTTCAACATCACAAGATCTAATGTACTTTTCCAGTATTAATGAGTTTGTTTGTTTGCTTGAGAAGCGAGTTGGTTTGTTTATTTTCAGTCTGCTCTGTCTTTTTTAGAGCCCAGCTTTTCATGCTACTTATTCCTGCAAAATAAGCCATGTAGCAATGTGTTCTGGCTATGTGTTTCATCTACTGCTGTCTTTAAGAGCTTTCATAAAAGTGCAATTCCAGATAAATCAGCTCTCATTAAGCAAAAGGGATTTCATTCCTCTGCAGTCATTTTTGCAAAACAGGAATTAGTGAGAGTCGCAGTAGAAGAACAAACCAATCTAATTTTTTCAGCATATAAATTTTATATCAATTTCGTTCATTTTTGAAATCTTAAGCTATGAAAATGTTTTCCAGATTCAAGCTTAAATAAACTGAGGCCAGGTTTAACCCTGCCCCAGAATCTGCTGTTAGTGTTTAATGGCATGAACTGTTTTCGTGTGAATAACAGCAGCCATTGAGTGATGTTTTGGAGAAGCATTTAACCATAACATCAGTTTTGACTCTTTTGCTATCACCTCTTCTACCCTGACCTTCTTCTCACCAGGCCCATATTCTAGCTAAAAGCTGATCAAACGTGATGAAGGCCAAATTTCTTGGGGTGATTTTGCTGGTAATCCACTGCGATGTTTTGGGTCTGTGCTGTTGCCAGTAGGGTTAGAATTTAGCTCTCCTTAATTCCTGTTACCTGAAAGGGATAGTCATTGTGCCCCAATGAACCTAATAGTCATCCTGAGTGAACCCTGTGTTAGGTATGAACTTCTATGGGTCCAACACGCTCTGCTCCTCTTAGGTTTGTGCCTCTTCTTTTTTCTTAGAAGGATCAAGTTGAATATCCCCTTTGCTGCCTCCCTTTAGTCATATGTATGTTCACTGTAGCCTCTGGACTTGCAGTTAGAGCATCTCATAGAAGTAAATGTTCTCTGTCTTCAAAAAGACCATTTACACAAGTAATTTTTTTTCAGTCCATGTTTCCCATTTGTCTTTTTAGTTACTTTCAGCAACTGTAGTTATGTAAAATGCTTTGCTGCCCTTAGCCTTCCTCAGATTCATACAGTAAATGACTTACACAGACTAAAATGTAATACTTTTATCTTTAATGTGATTTTGAAATGATTTCAATACTGCCAAGTCAAGGTTTTGTGATGGGATTTCTCAGAAGCAAGGCTGGGGAAAGGTCAGCTGCCAGCTGTAGGAAGTCTTTTAGATCATTCCTGAAAGCAGCAATGTAGTGTCAGCCAGAACTCAGGGATTCTCCAAAGGATTTAAATCATTAGAATTTAAACAGTCATTTTCAGGTGGTCTGTTCTGCCACTCCTCCCCGAAATGAACATGAGTGTTGTTTCTGCTTTCCCTATCAAAATGCATATGATTACTATGTGTGTTATAAAATGCTAAAAGCTTGGTATCAAACACACATAGTTGCAGTTGGCCACTTTCTGTACTTAAAACATATGCTGTGGTTTTGCTTTCAAACATATTGATTGGCTTCTCTTTTAAACGCGTTTCTTTCAGGCCACCAGTTAGCAGAGCTGCTCCTCAGCCTGAAAAACTGCAGAAGAACAACATCAACAAAAAAAGGAAACTGGTTGAGGTCAGACTTAGTTGTATTTTTCTTTTCATTTGCTTTAGAAGTAATGTGTGCTGGGTTAAACTCATCCCTGTTATGAGGGTAGCTGAAGTTGTGTATAAGTAAAAGAGAAGGGGAAGAAATTTCTACAATGTGCTCTCAGCACTCCTAGCAAACACCAGAAGACATGATAGCCAGCAACCTGTGGCAGAAGGGACTTCAGATTCGGATATGGCTGACCTGCAATAGCAGATCTCTCCAAATCCAAAATTTGTCTCTGGATTTGAAGAACACTTACAGCCGAGATGTATGTTTAACTGCAGCAGAACCCACTAGGTAACCCCAGTGAAAATATATTCAGAAATTGCATTTTGCACATGCACCATTACACGCATGCTTTTGGATGATGAGATTTGCTAACTTATTTTGGAACACACCCTTTCCTCACACTGTAGGCCTTCTCTCCTCCCCACCTATTTGGAAATGTGCTGAGAAATGAATATTCTGTGGACGATGTGGACCATTTGCAACAATTGCTTGGTCTGTCACTATTAGTCAAATTGTTCAAAGCAAGGTGGAATTATGTTAGAGACAGATGCATTAACTCTGTCTTCTGGGCTAGAACAGCAACTTTAACAGCAGTCCATTACCCATCACTGTTTTTCCAGAGGAAATCTCTTTGACAGTTGCTCTTTGTAAGATGAAATGTCCAAGATGCCTTCAATTAATGTTTTAATAATGAAGTTGCTTGTAGCCTGGCATTGCCTTTTATAAGGACCTTGGTGTCAGAAGTTGTTGTATTAAAATGTGACTGTTTATGAGAATGACTTTTGAAGACTCCTAAAGTAGAAGTAGATGTATTTGCAAATAGCTGCTCAGTGTAGATATTAAAATGTAACGGGCAGATTCATAAATTGGACCTTTTTTAAAGTTGCATGTATTTCAAATGGTAATTAAATACTATTTTCAGGTCTGGTTGAATTATTAAAGAAATAATAATGCAAATGTGTTGCCTTACTTGACCAATGGCAGCTTTGTATGTAGTCCATGAGAAAGTCATGCCTCAGTAAATACAGAAAAGTAAAGAAAGAGGGACAACTGATTAATTATTGTTTAATTATCCTGTTGCTTGGACAAGATGTTTGTGTCTTGTGTAATAATTACCTGAGGTCTTCACATGCACGTTTCAAACTCTTTAACCTCTTTCTTTGTTCTTTATTTCACTCTTGTTCTTTTTTTCTGTTTTGCTTGACTAGGAGCTGGCTTTAGACCATGTTTTTGGATACAGAGGATTTGACTGTCGCAACAACCTTCATTACCTAAATGATGGTGCTGATATTATTTTCCACACAGCTGCAGCAGGCATAGTGCAAAATCTTTCTACTGGTAATTCAACTTGCAACAGTACTTTGCGATTAAAAATTACTGTGGAAGTGAAACATTTCTGTAAGAAAGTCACGCTTTTGTAACATTCCTGCAACTCCTTCGTATTTTGTATCTTCTGAAATAATGCAAAGAAATTTAGATGGCTATTTTAGCAGACTGTCAAGTCCTCTTATTAAGGTCATCCTGTTAAGCCTCCCGACTCATTTTAGTAGGTATGAGATTCTGTTAGGAAGCGTAATACTAAGCTGTTCTATTTCTGCAGCTGTGCCTTTCTAAACTCCACACTGAAGGCATAGGGATGGTTTCTCAGGTTGCATGGGACATGAAATGTCGAGCACTCCTCACGGTTTGAGGAGCAGTAATTGTTCCGTTTTAGGTTATTTTAGCAAAATCGTGCTCCAGGGAAGGATCCATTTCTATGCAATACGATGTGAGCAAATTGCTCTTCAGAAGGAGTAGAAATATTCCATGCTTTTTTGGGTAGTGACAAAGACCTGCCAACTTATTCTGCCCCGAGTTGTAGCTCTCCACATAGCTAATGGCAGTTTATTATTCCCTCTTGGTCCTCTGTGGCACCAAATAGTGACAGCACTTCACTCAGCTCTGCTGCCAAGGAGAGGCAGAGATAGATGGTGTCACATCTGCTGACTTCAGGGGACTCCTTGTCCTGCACAGCCTCTGGCCCGTGGAGCTGGGAACGCTCCACGCTGCTCTTCCTGGCCTTCCCCCTGGGAAGATGGTGCAGAGCAGAAACTTCCCAGGGTTTAGCTTTCTGCTTTGTTTCCTGTTGACTCCTTTGATTAAGTGGGAGAGCTGGTCTGTGCATTTGGCAGTCCTGCTTTTTTCTTGTGGTGGTTACAGATGATTAGAGGATGATTCCTGGGCTAAGTCCTGGTAGCTAGTTGACCAATCCTGCTTCATGTATATGCATTAGTGGTTACTCACAGCTCGTTTGGAAACGGTGCCTGGAAGTGAAAGCAAAGCAGCTCTCGGCATACTTATTGCTCTCCCCCACGCATCCCCTAGAGCCCAGCATGAGCGTACCAACAAGCCGATTAAATATTCTTTGCTTCAGTTGTGGTTCTTTCTTTGAGACTGTTGTGAATAAAACCACGTTTGAATTTTATTAGGAAGTCAGAGCTTCTACCTGGAGCATACTGATGACATTCTCTGCTTAACTGTGAATCAGCACCCAAAGTACAAAAACATTGTGGCTACCAGCCAGATCGGTAGGTGACTCCATGTACCAATGTCTTACTCAGAAATTGTCAGGGGCACTGATTTATTTTGGGCTTATCTACATCGAATTTTTACTGGGATTTACCACTGTCACTTTTTTTTTTTTTTTTTTGATCTTGAGAAAATCCTGAAGCTTAATTATTTCTATCATTTCAGTCTATCTACAGCAGTTTCATCTCTGATTGTGTCATTGGATTTTAGAGTTAATTGTACTGCAAGGATATTTCCGAAAACAAGCGTTTTTGAACAGCACTAAATCTTCTCATTCATATGTAATTATAAGCTTCACAGGATTTCCTCTTTCTTTCCAGTATCCAAAGCACTGTTTAGCCATAAAGCACTTAGCTGTGAAAATAGAATAATGACCATTTCCCTTGCAGAAATTCAAAACTAATACAAAAAAGGAAAGGGTTAGAGTGGAACCTCAGCAGAAGTTACGATGCATGTAAGGCTGATCCTGAGACCATATGTGTTGATATGTTATTTACACGAAGAGTCCCATGAAATTACAAAGTTCAGAATTGTAGGGGCTGGAAGGGACCTCTAGAGATCAGTCACCAATGCCTTTTGGAGAAGTAAAAGCTGTAGGGAACATCAGGACTGTTTGTCCCAGGCTTACGGAGGGATGTGTTGCTTTTCACTTATACCAGGGTAATGCTGGAAAAATCAATGTCATGAATAACAGAGTCATTCTCATTCATTTCAGTCTGAAAGCAGTGGCTTCTGTAATATATAACTTTATAACAAAGCTGGAAAGTGGCAGTAGGTGAAGGCCTTGGCAAACCATCTCTGCTGCCTGTACGGAGCGTTGTCTTTTCAATTGGAATGTTGAATGAAAAAGAGAACGTATTCATACAGTCAGAGCCCTGGTCCAGAATACTGATTTCTGTGACCCAAAGCAGGTGACATTAAGCCTGTCTTTTAATTCCATCATAGGAGCCCATGAAATCAGTGTTTCTGATTTTGGTTGGGATTCTGGATCATTGTAGATTCATATTAGTTTTAAATTTAGTAATCTTTAAAAACTGCATGTCTTTACCATTTCTTTTAAATACCATTTTTAAAACTGAGAAGTACTAAATATTGTTGCAATATTTGTGTATAAAAGACAATATACTCAAAATTAAGTTCAACAATATTCCTGCTTATTTGTTTTGTTGATTTAATCCATATCCATTTTCAAACTTTTAATTTTTTTATCTTTTTTTTTTTTTTTTTTACTTCTGGTGCTGATGCTGGCACTTCAGCATTAGAAACATGACTTACTTCACTTATTGTTTTCCCTTGGTGCTTCCTCATTTGCCATTGCTCTCACAATGCAGGTGATATGACAGAATTTTCAGGTAAGGCTGATTCGTTTGTGCATTCTAGTCAGCAGAGTTATGTAAAAGTTTCCTGTTACCTCATTGTATCTGTGTCAACCGCGGATACAAGTGGAGCATCCACAGATAATTTCTTTTGCATGAGGTTCTTCAAAAATGTTGCGTTGTTCTTTTGGCATTTGTCTTCTTCCATGAAATGCAATGATTTCCCTGGTTTGTTTTTGGTTTATTTTTTTTTCAAGACATGATTTTTTTGAGTACTTTTAATCTTAAAAAAAAAAACAAACAACCAAACTTAAGTGTCTGTTTAGGTTCAATGTTCTTGAAAAATGCATATTTTGCACTGAAGCTTTCAAGATGCTGAATTAATTTTCTTTTAATACATCTTTTTCCGTGTAGGTACGACTCCCACAATTCACGTATGGGATGCTATGAGTAAGCAAACAATTTCAATGCTACGTTGCTTCCACACCAAAGGAGTCAACTACGTTAACTTCAGTGCAACGGGCAAACTTCTGGTTTCAGTAGGAGTCGATCCAGAGCACACCATCACCGTGTGGAGGTGGCAGGAAGGTAACTGGAAAACACGCATTCCTTCAGTCTGGCAGATCTGTATGCAGTTATTTGCTTTTCCTTTCAAGTCACTGGCATAGGTTTATGTTCTTACTCTGAGTGAAATGGCTCCCTGCAGTCTCAGAGTCAATTGCAGGAAGAAAACAAAGCGCAAGAAAATATCGATGAGAAAATAAGCTTAAATTTCTCTTGTAAACAGAAATAAGGAGATTACATTCAACATATAATTCCCTGAAATTGAGGGAAGTGTTTTCTTGCTATGCTGAAAATGCTCGGATTTGAAACTGTATGCAGTGCTTAGGCCTTTAAGAAGTCATTTCCAGACAGTGGTTATCACAATTGGGAATTGAGGCAAGAGTGTCTCAGTTCTCAAGATATTTTCCTGCTTTACTTCAAAACGTCCCCAGATTTTCAGTTTTCTCTGCACACACCTGTGCTCAGTGCCTGTCTCCTGCCTCCTCCACTGCAGAAGCAGGCATTGCATCACCCTGATTGCAATTATATCCAAAAGATGCGTAGAGTATCTGACATCCCTGCGCAGAGCAGTTGGTTCAGGAAATGCAGCAGTCCTGCTGTGTTTAAAAGTTCATTAAGAGGAGGCACTGCTCATCTTCTGCGTAATGCAACTTGTTGATGACACTCAGTGTTTTAATGGTACTTCAGTACCTGGGAGACAAATTGTGCTATTAATATCCTCAAACTGTCAGCTGTAGTGGAACACCCAGGGACCTAGCAGGCTGCATGAATTAAAATGGTTGCTGCTTTAAATAATGTTGGGATATGCTTAGCTTTCGGCATCTGGGACAGAGTTTTCCAACCTAATACCAAGTAATTTTGTTTTATAAAATCAACCCAGGGCTTAATTTGGCAGGTAGATCTAACTGTATTTTTATGCTTTCCTAATTAAAACAGGGGCTAAAGTTGCTAGCAGGGGAGGACACCTGGAGAGGATATTTGTTGTAGAGTTCCGCCCAGACTCGGACACTCAGTTTGTGTCTGTGGGGGTAAAACACATGAAGTTCTGGACATTGGCTGGCAGTGCTTTGCTGTGTAAGAAAGGAGTCATTGGTTCCATGGAAGATGCCAAAATGCAAACCATGCTTTCTGTTGCCTTCGGAGCAGTGAGTTCAAGTTACTTGCTACAGAATTTTATAACACGTTTTTACTGAGAGATCCAGCACACTGTGAATGGTGCAAGAACGTGGAGATCTTGTGGAATAGTTGAACCTCTAACGTGAGACTTGTGCATCTTTAGATCCTCATTTAATTTTTCTAAATTGGGCGGGGTTTCTCTGTCAGTGAATATTTTTTTTTGTTAATTACAGTGTAATTGATACTGTAATTGTGTAACCTCTTTTTCCACTGACAGTGTTGGGTATGACGTGTGATTCAGCTCCTGTTGACAGTTCATAGGATTTTCCTGTATGTTTACTGAGGAGCCATAGCACTGTGCTTTAGACTTCATAGTGGAGGAAAACAATCTGTTCAACGCACAGATCAACTTTTGTTTTTTAACACGATAAAACTAATGTGCTGTGAGGAGAACATTCAAAACCAGCAGATGAACTCCACTCCGTCAGCACACGTCATTTGTTCAGGATGTTGTTTTCTTCCTTAAGTGTGTGTCACTGAATCCCACTGGCAATAAGAATGCATGTCACAGGAGCATGAGTAAGTTATCCTGAACAGAGGAGGGGCTGAGTACGTTCCCTCTGCTCCTTTGTGCATCCATGGGCTTTTCTCATCCAGGTCCATCTAATGCCAAAGGCAGCAGGTCATGCTGGCATGCAGCTACACTACATTTTTGTCTCTAACAGTAGCAAATTCATTTGGCAAATTCTTTCCACCAGTTTCATCACTAGATTCTTCTCCTGTTTATTGCAGAACGTGAAACTTCCCTGTGAGCCCTTAGCAAAGGGTTCTCTAACATTTTTTTCCCTTGTATCTACCAGTGAACTTGAAGGTGATGCTGTATTTAGTTCTTTATGCTATCAGGACATGACAACTGGGAACACTTTTCCTTCTTCCTGCCAAAGAGGAGATGAGATGCTTTTCATTTACGCGGAATTTTTCTGTATTTTTCAATACAGCTAAGCCGGTTTTCCCCTTTACAGTCACTTAGGGATCATTCAAGATGTTTAAAAGGCACATACTGTTGCTACAGAATCCAGTGGGATTGCAGTTGTGCCTTTTCACCTGCAGCAAGCCTTTCCATTTAACAGCACACTCCAGAAGCACGTTTTCCATGCAGAATGCTCACTACTGTTTCCCGTTCAGTTGTGCAATTGCCATGGTGCTTCAATTAGGTACAAGATTGAGCCAGTTCTGCACTTAGTCTTAAAGCCTTTATTTTCAGTATCTTGAAGGCAGTGGGATTTCCATGGGCACGTACTCAAGAAAGAAATGTCACCTGAAATTCAGAAGTGATAACCTGCTGCCCGTGTATGCAGCAGGAGATATGACAGTACATGCATGGCAAAAGCAGCACGTGCATTGGAAATTCCAAGGTGAAATGCATGAAGTGAATGTGCCCTACACTCTGGTCTATGTTAATTATGGTACCTCAAAGAGACACCATCATAGCACAGTGATTAAACACATTATTCTCAGTGTGTGTGATTTTAATTCCTGTGGTCATTGCATGGTTGATTTTCTCAGGAAATGCAGTACCTAAATAATTTTAATTCAAGCTGCACAAAGATGCTGAGATATTAATCACATCAGAGATTGTTCCTATCTGTTGCAGAATAACCTTACGTTTACTGGTGCCATAAATGGAGACGTCTATGTCTGGAAGGACCATTTTCTGGTCAGACTTGTGGCAAAAGCTCACACAGGACCGGTGTTTACAATGTACACCACCCTTCGAGATGGACTTATTGTTACAGGAGGCAAGGAGAGACCGTAAGACATATTATACTCTTCCTAAAGCACACAGCTTCCTTCTTTCTCACATCATTTTTAATTCATCAATACAAGACATACTGAATGGTTGTGTTATCTGCCACCTTTTTGTTACTTGCTTTACATTACCCTATAGTGTAGTGAGGTGTCCTTAGTAAGAAGGGATGCAGATTGATGTGTGGGATCTCTGGTAGCCCATGCAGGAGACATCTGTGTAACACAACGTTCTGCTTTCCAGCACTAAGGAAGGAGGGGCCGTAAAGCTGTGGGACCAGGAGATGAAACGGTGCAGAGCCTTTCAGCTCGAGACAGGGCAGCTCATCGAGTGCGTGCGCTCCGTCTGCAGAGGGAAGGTGAGAGAGGCAACGTGGCAGGCTTCACTGCGTGGCATGCGTCGCTGCGTGCTGTTGTTGGTGAAGACTGGACAGGAGACACAAAGGAGGGGACTGTTCTGAACCAGGGCTTTGCTGGAAAGGCTCCTGCGGTTCAGACCGTGGCAGTCCAGCTAACATAGGTGCACCACACTGGTCTAACTGATAACACCTTGTTTGACGTTTATATTATTGTCCAGAAGTGACATTAAGTCACCTCAGCGGTATGAGAATCGTGCTGTCCCAGCCTGTATGTAAACACTTGGATCTGAATGCAAATGGCAAGAGGGAGGTCCACTGCCACCACTCAATAGTAGCACCAGCATACGATATCAGATCTCCAGGTGTGAATCTATCAGTGGTTTATCTCCTGTTCTTAAGATTCTGCATGGACGACCACTATAAATTAGGATGGGTTATCACAGATATTTCTATAACACTTGGATATCTTACTGTGTGTTATGTTATCCCATTTATTTATTTAGTTATTTTTTAATACAAACAGGGGAAAATTTTAGTGGGAACAAAAGACGGAGAAATCCTGGAAGTAGGAGAAAAAAATGCTGCTTCAAACTTATTAATTGACTGTCACATGGAAGGGGAGATCTGGGGCTTAGCGACGCACCCCTCAAAAGACTTATTTATCTCTGCCAGCAATGATGGGACGGCAAGAATCTGGGACCTATGTGACAAAGTGAGTATTGCTCAACTGAAAATAATGCAATGAAAAGTGATAATTTGATACAGCCGTGCATTTTTCCAACTGCACAACATGCACTGCTCCAGCCCTGTGTGCACCTTTGAGCAGCCAAGTGAAACAACAGTTGTGTTTGTTGTTCTGGTGCTTAGCATTTCCTGCTGTGTGGCCGTGTGAAGAAGCAAGGCATTGGTGAAGTACCATGCTGCTCTTCCCAAAAGCAAGCTACTTGCAATGAGATGCAGCTGCATGAGTTTGTGTTAATGGAGTGCCTTTTGTTTTGTGTTATTTCTGATATAACGTTGTAAAAAGCAGAGATTTGACCTAGAACTGCAGACTGGTGCAGTAAGAAAGCATTTTACTTCTGTGCTGACACAGATCCGTGGCTAATATGCACATCCTTCCAATAAGCTTGCCTCACTGGCGAGCATGACTCCAACACTTTTAGAGCCTTTCTTTACAATGGATGAGATGGCATATATGTAGATCAGCAGTATTTTTTTTCCGACGTCAAACTGCATTAACCAACAAGAATATTAAAAATAACAAGGACTTCTGGTTATGCCAAGCTACATCAATTTTTTCAAAAGCTAGTTACCTGAGATAGGCTCATTTCTAATATCAGAAATTGTTAGCATTATTAGTGCACCCAGATAATTGAAATGGCAAAAGTGTTTTGCTATGTTTCCGTATAGCAAATGGTAAAATAATAGAAAATATTGCTCAGAAATTGTAGAATAGCCCTCTGAAGGCAATGGGATTAAAAAAATCCATTTCCTTCTTTGGTAAGTAACATGCTTTGCAATTCAAAGTTGAAGTTCTCCTGCAGCAAGATAGCTGCAAACGTGGAACACCCATTTTAATTGCACCTCCATTTGAAGCCTGTTTTGCAACATATGTCTGGTGGGTGTGATTTTCATGTGAAATTTCAGATTTCTATTTAGAGGAAACTCTACAGAACTTGTTTCTAATGAGCGGCTTTCGTACTCAGTGTTTGGAAGCTTTCCATTTGCTCGGAGGCTTTTCCACAGGGAGGTTTGTTGCCGTCGCTTTTGTTCACGCAGAAACTCCTGAACAAAGTCAACCTGGGTCACCCAGCAAGATGTGCTGCCTACAGTCCTGATGGAGAGATGGTCGCCATCGGCATGAAGAACGGAGAGTTTGTGATCTTACTGGTTAACAGCCTTAAGGTGTGGGGCAAGAAGCGAGACAGGAAGTCTGCAATTCAGGATATTAGGTATGTCCAGCAGGCCTGAGCTCTGCAAGGACACAGCCCTTCCTCTGGAAATAGTCCCATAGGGCCAAGTTCATTCATTTATTTATTGTGATGAATTCATCTCTGTCTACCAGTAATTTGTACACTGTGGAGTTACGATTCTGGGAATGAATATAATAATGCATTGTAAAATTGCAAATCCTGTTCCTTTCTCACAGAGGATTAATGTTCTTCATATCATACTGTGCACTCTATACAAGTGCAATGTTAACCTCAGTTAACAATATATGATGTCATCTGCCTATGAAGCACCAAATTTGATTTGGACTGAATTTCCCTATTGATACAAGGTTTGTCTTGTTTTCCAGTAAAATTGATTTGCCCTTTTGTGTTATCACGGGAAGCAAAAGCAAATCTTGCACAGAAACAGTAAATTATATCCTCATTCTGTGTCTTGTTGTCTAGGATCAGCCCAGATAACAGGTTTTTGGCTGTGGGTTCCCAAGAGCATACTGTAGATTTCTATGATCTCACTCAAGGTACAACCCTAAACCGAATAGGCTACTGCAAAGATATTGCAAGTTTTGTCATCCAGATGGATTTTTCTGCCGACAGCAGGTACATTCAGGTATGTCGTGTGTGGGCAGCCTTGTTTCTGTTTCCTGTGACTGGTTATCAGGCATAATGGCAAGATGGCAAGCTGAATTTATGCGTGAGTCACTTCCTTCTTAAACTTTCCTGATCTAGTAACATTGGGTTGAGGTAAACTAGAGAGTATACAGCTGAAAGGAAATCCATCCATACGCATTGAAACACTTGATTCACTTGTCGCCCTGTCACTGTTATTCCTTTATATCACATATCAAGAATTATAGCAAGCTAAAAAGAAAAATGCATCCTAGATGTTTATTTCCTGATATTACTATTACTACTGTTACCACTGCAGTTCTTTACAGAAGAAATCAATGTATTTACAGTGAAGTTTATAGCTTTTCCTTTCCTGCATTCAGGTATCAACCGGTGCCTATAAGCGTCAAGTCCATGAGGTGCCACTAGGAAAGCAAATAACAGATACTGCCACGATAGAAAAGATCACATGGGCCACATGGACAAGGTAAAAAAACAAAGCAGAACAAAAGCAAACACTAGAAACTAAAAAGTTCTGCCTGACTGGGGACAAGTACAATGGAGAATACAATACAGTGCACAAGGTCGAACTGTGTACACCATACACATAGAATATCCCAGGGTTTGGCAAGCCTGTAAGAGAGGGGTACACACTCCACTTCCACAGAGGCCTCTAACACATGTTTTTCAACACTCTTGATGTTGGTTGGTGTCATGCTCTGCGTAGTGTCATTAATGCTGTCAGATATCCGTGCTGATTGTTGCCATTTGTTCCAGATTTCTATGCTGTTACAGCTTTACTTTTATTGGCACGCTAGGATAGGTTGCTACCTTAACCCACAGTGAACACGAGCAGCATAGGAGGTGTGGAAACATGAGCTGATTGTACAGAAGGGGGTTGTGGCTACCGTTAGAACATATCTGCTGACGTGCATTTATATAGGGCCCTCCCCACACCTTTACAAATCCGTGGCTGTGCTCTTACTGTAGAAAGTGGAACAGGCCAGGAGCCCATCTGGCAGCAAACACAGGGATGGTACAGGCAGGCTTTAGGGTAAGGTAAGTGAGAATCCTCCCACTCTTACTGCTCTGCCATGGAGCAAGCTGAAAAATCTGCCCTGAATTTCTCATTTCTAAGGACTCTTTGGACAGATTGTGGGAATGGGGCAGAGGCATCAGTATGTGGGTAAAACAGCAGTAACTGCACAGAACCTCAACTAAGGGGAAGACAGCTCCTCTGAGAAATGCTCAGCTCCAAAGGAGCATTCATTCATTCCACAACCTTAGGGTAAGAGAACATCATTGTAAAAAGCTCTGTGAGCAGTTACGTACAGGCTCACAAGGACAGGCAAGGCCAGAGCTACACAAGCTGCTGCTGCAGAATGAGGGGAGTAGTTTCACAGGAGATAAACCTCAGGATGTGTGGTTAGAGCTGGTTTTGGAGTCACACAACACAGGTGCATTGCTGTGATGGGCTCCATTGTGGGAGCACTGCTCTGTGCAGTGGTTTAGTGGGAGAAGGCTTGCTTGTAAGGAACGGTTTTCTATCAGGATGCTCTGCAGCAGCAAGAAAGTATTATGGTCTAACATTCTTTTTTTAACTTCCTTTTGGAACAGCATTCTTGGAGATGAAGTCATTGGAATTTGGCCACGAAATGCAGATAAGGCAGATGTCAATTGTGCATGTGTGACCCATGCTGGCCTGAATATAGTCACAGGGGATGACTTTGGTCTGGTGAAGCTGTTTGATTTCCCATGCACAGAAAAATTTGTAAGTGGAGGTTTTGTTTTCCTTCACTCTAAGCAGCTTACTTTCCCCACGTTCACATTCCTTAGCACGTGGCTTTAAGGAGAGCGTGGTGCAGTGGGTCAGCTGCAGGCTGCTGCTGGCTGCTGGGGGGCATTGCTGCCTTCCGGCACAGGGGAAGGTGCAGTGCTCGGAAGCAGGTGCTGAGTTTGGATAGTGGGGGCTCGAAGGGAATGCTCACAGGTCAGCATTGTTGCTCCTCAGCACTACGATGGCGTAATGAAATCCTGAACTTTTTTTCTTTTTCCACCAGGCCAAACACAAGCGGTATTTTGGGCATTCTGCACACGTTACCAACATACGCTTTTCTCATGATGACAAGTACGTGATCAGCACAGGAGGAGATGACTGCAGGTATTATTTATTTTCATTTATTTTCATGATGAAGAATTAGAAAATTCACTGTGCACCTTTGCCAAATCTGCAGCAGTGCATGCACTGCCCTTCTGGGCTCAGGCTGCATTCATTGCTGCCTGCTGAAATCTGAGGTTTGCTTTTCTTAGTTTTGCAGTGCTCTATTTAATGCTTGATTGTGGCTGATTTATTCCTCTGCTTGGCCTGGAGCCAGCTGTTGGATAAAGCTCCTTGCAGTACCTTGCAGTCTGATGCTTTGCCTTCAGCACCCAGTGCCTGCACCGCACTCCCTGGCTCGCTGTCTTCCTGGAACAGCTGGCTCAAGCAGAGCTTGCCTGATGCCAATATGGAGCTGGGAGCTGCTGTGGGACTGGAGGTGGCTGAAGGAGCCCCTGCTGCTGGCACGGAGCCCCGTGTGGGTCTGAAGAGCACTGAGATCAAAGACAGCTGGTGGGGATGTCAGTCACACCAAAATAACTGCAGGGTTCCCACCCAGCAAAGGGCAGGACAGGAATTCCAGCAGAAGAAACAGCACAGCAGACTTAGAAAACCATTCAAACAGAGGAGCCTGCCCAAAAGGGGTCTGAATTTAAAGAGGGGAAAAAATTCAGGAAGTGTGTGTGCGTGCAGGGAGGAGGGGTAGGTGTCTGTCATAAGTGTTGTTTTGTGCAGCTGTGCAACAGCAGTGTGTGGCTCTGGGTGTGCAGCTGTATGTGTAGGGATGTGTGGCTGTGCTCACTGCAGTGTAGCTGTGGTTGTAGCTGTGTGTGGATGCGTGCAGCAGTGCATGGCTGTGGCTGCGTAGGGCTCCTGAGGGCTTTGTGTGCACACGTGGCTCTGCATTGGGCTCTGGCTTTGTGTGTGGCTGTGGGAGTGTGCACGTGCCATGTGTGAAGGATGTGTGTGGCTCTGGTAGCTGTGTGCGTGCTGCTGTGTGAGAATGCGTGTCTGTGGTGCGTAGATGCCTGGCAGTGTGAGGCTTCGTGTGTCTGTGTCTCTGTCCATCCATGTCTGCCCGTCTCTGTGCATCTGTGTGTACACATGTGGCTCTGTGTTAGTGTGCCCGTCCACGTGTCTGTGTCTGCAGGTGTGTGCACACATGGATGCGTCTGTCGGTCCGAGTGTGTCTGTGTGCACCTGTCTGTCCATCTGTCTGCATCTTTGTCCGTCCATGTGTCCATGAATGCATGTGCATGAAGACAAAGCCCTGGTGCTGCTGGGGAAGGCACTGCAGTGTGTTTCTGTTCTGCTGGGCTCACCTCTGCCTCACCTGGAGGCGCGTGCTGCAGTGTGCACTTAGTCCACCACTCTCTTACAGAAGAGATGCTGGAGGTGACTTCAAAAAATATCAGTCAGTGGTATCAATCAAGTGATGAGCTACCAATTAATTTCTTTGCAGTGTGTTCGTGTGGCGATGTCTCTGACAGCTCCTGCTGTGTTGCTGCCACCCCAAGCCCTGGCTCAGGACCGGACAGCCACGGATGCCTCTCCCCCTTCAGCTGCTGTGACTGCTGCCTGATGCTGCTGGAGGATTTCATCTTTCCAGATTTCTTGTGACTGTAGTGAGCATGAATGTGCTCTTGTGTCTCAAATACCAACATCCCAGAGCAGGGAGCTGAGGTTTGGAAGGGAAGTTTTGTAAGCGAGGTGGGCCAAAGTGAACAGGTAACTGCCTAATACTGTATTATTCAAACCGTGTGGGAGAAGGGAGGATGCAGAGAAAAATGCTGGGCCCTTTAATTGGTGTAATTTCAAAATTCATGGCTCGAACATTCACAAATGTTTTCACCACACCTGCTTCAAACTCAATCTCAGTGCACTCAATAGAAGCACAGGCTGCTAATGAGGACACTGGGCTCACACTGCAGCTGTCTGTAATCAAAGAAGTGAAGTATAGCTCTTAAAATCCTTTTTTTTTTTTTTTAAATATGTTTCTTTGGCAAATTTTTCTATCCATTAAGTGCCTTTGAACAATATTTCTCTTAGTATGGCCTCCGATCTTGCCTCCCTCCAGTCTGCTTTCAACATATGGTGCTAAACTTCCACACAGAGGAGGGCTAACCACTCACACCCTGCCCAGAGGTGTTCTTATGTTATCCCTGCGTACTGCTTTGGTTTTTCATACCTTTAAAAAACAAACTCCAGAATGTTTCTGTGAGCAGGAACCTACACAGGCTGTAAGGCCAAACATTTCCTGCCATGCTGTTCACAGTTAGTTCATGCTGGGAGGTTGGCTGCAGCTAGGACTTGAAGCTTAACCTAAAGCAGAGCCAGGAGGGGGCAAAAAGGAAGGTTTTAAACACAAGTAATGAGGAAGTTATTCCTTGAGTGTTCCTGTAGTCTCTCTGGTTGCAGGAAAATGTACTTCATGTTTAATTAAACGCCGGCCCAGGCAGTGACCATCAAATCTGTGAAAGTATTCTGAAAGCCACCAGGAATCAGTGCTCCCCACTCTGCCACAGGGATCTCCTGACCCTGGGAACACTGCTGGCCTGGGCCCTTCAGCAGGCAGCCAGCCCCATGCTGCCTGGTCTCAGAAAACACGTCATTCAGGTACCCAAGAAGTGTTCCTGCCCTTGAGAAAAGCATCGTCTGCGCTCAGTTTGAACTCCTCTTCCTGTCATTGCTTTTCATGCACCCTCTGCAGCAGCCTGAGCTGTGACCACAGGCAGGAGGGCAGCAGCTGCTGCAAGGAAATGAGAGGTGCTTCCACGTGGAAGTGGAGACCAGGAGCAGATGCTCACAAAGGAGAAGCAGAACTGTTCAACAACTGTTAATGAACATTTCTGCAAGACCAGAAACCAAGGGACAATGAAATTGGAGAAAGAAAAGAAAGTAATAAAGTTCAACAACTTTTTCAAGTGAAACTTTGAAAAGGAACAGAAAATCTGGGCACTGTGAAATGATAATGGAGATAATGGACATTCAAGGAGGTTATTCAAGAAGGATGTGGATGCCCCAGCCCTGGAGGCATTGAAAGCCAGGCTGGATGTGGCTTGGGGCAGCTTGGTCTGCTGGTTGGCAGCCCTGCACATAGCTGGGGGTTAAAACTAGATGAGTATTGTGGTCCTTTTCAACCCAGGCAATTTTGTGACATGGGAATGACTTTGTTCTTTCAGGATTGTTTTTTAATCTAAAGAATTCAAGGCCAAAAGAGAACGTTCTGACTTTAAGTGATGTTAAATAGTGCTTTAGTCCCAGTTCAGCTCAATGAAATGCTGAGCTGTGGAACTGTCCTGCTGTGCCACTTCACACTCCCACACCAAGCTCTGATAGCAGCAGTTGGACCCAGAATATTGTAGTGCTGACCACTGAAACAAGCCGCTGTCCCATTCAAGGAGCAGATCTATGTATATTTAACACACAAAAGTGCTTCAGCAACCTCAAAGAATCAGCTTTTTTTAAAACTGAATTTATTAATGCCTTATATTACTATACAGAAGATCAGTTTGTCAGATACACAGTAAGAGTCCCTATGCAGTTTCTGTTTTGTTTTTTAAGGAATCCTTTTGGATCACATGGTGTAATCCCGTTGGGTGGTGATGTCAGTGAGCACCTTCTTGGCCTATGTTGTCATGTTTGCCTTTCGCACTGATTGTATCCTGACCAAAAGCAGCTGTGCAGCAGCAGGAGCTATCGACAGCAATGCTACCACTACCTTACAGCAATAGCAGCTGTCAGGAAAGCACTTGCAAATTTCTATGTTTATATTGTTTGGCTTTATCTGTAAATGTTCAGAAGTGAGGATGTATTATACTGTAAATTAATACATTAGTGCATGAATTTATTTTTCAATGGTCAAAATGCCATTCATGTAACATCCGTGTCTCTAATAAATTTGGATACCAGTTTTCAATGTCCAGCTCTCTGACTCAGACGCCGAAAACAAACCAAACATCTGAAAACATACTGGACTGACTTCTTTACGGCTCCCCTCAGAACAAGCAGCCAAGGACCCTGAAACTCTTTTAGCAGACTCCCATCTCACCTCCCTAAGGTTCAGTGACAGCTGAGGAGCGACTGGGGGTGGCAATGCAGGGCCTCCTGCTGCTCTGTGAGCCACCACAGCTGGGGCTGAGCAAACTGCTTCATGCTGCACAGACGGAAAGAAAAGGTACCATGAAAACTCCACCAACTCACACTGCTCGAAATCTGACAAACTATTTCTACCACCATGTACAATGCATGTTTAAGCACGAGGAACTTAAAATAAACACAAATATATTAAACTTACCTCAAGAAAGCAAAATGCCGGTATTATTTTAAGTCTATAAGCTTTATTGATACTTGGGTTTTTTTGTTTGGGGTTTTTTTTTTTGTTGTTTTTTTTTTTTTGCTTTTTTGTTGATTTTTTTGTTGGTTTTTTGTTTTACATTTCACAATGCATTCCACAGACTTAGTTCAATACAGCTTAAACTGCAAGTGTTTATGTTTTCATTGACCATTTCTTGCATAACAAGGTTTGAAGTTCCCAAACAACATTTGCAGCATGAGATATTCAGTCCACACATGTTCAGAGTTTGAGAGACTGTAGAATTATTTGCTCAGAATTAACTACTGTACGTTTGCGCAACCAAGTGTATGCTGTAATTTCAATTTACGTGGAGGTTCCTTTGTTCGTTACTCTTTTTTTGCTTCTTTTAAACAGATGCTAGTGTTTACAGAGACGTTTTAGTTTCTCAAGCTTGTGTGCTATGGAGCTAGTCCAGAATCAGTCAGTTCTCTGACGTACGAAGCACTGTGGAGCAGCTGAAAGATCTAAGCTTTGTGAAACACATATATATATATATATATTGGCAATTGATAAAACAATAAAATCACAATACAGCTATACTCATACCAAAAAGGCAAGATTCTTCAAAACTTGCTAAAATGGTATATTCTTCTAAAACATCTCATTTTAGAAAATCTGCATCAATCTACACAGACCATACACAGTGCACAAACTGGGAAGTGTTCTCCTCTGCTCCACCTGCACTACCTCTTCTGAACGCAGCAGCGCCTACCTCTGATAAGCAAAATGTACAGCTTTCTCAAATCTTTTGTATTAGCCAGTGCTGCACACAGGATAAAGAAAGATGATTAGTTTTAAATCCATACATAGCAGCTTACAATACTTAAGATGATGAAACACATGGCAGTCAAAACAGTTATTTTTCCTCAAACACTGCGTTGCTAAAAAATAAAGATCTGTGAAATTGCACTGCAATGTCAAGGGTTTCGCTATACCCTGACCCTCCCCATGTAAATCCAAATGAGTATTTTCCCCCTTAAAAGCTGAACTTCCTATCCATAAGTTGCTTCGGGCTTTTTACTCGGTTTTGCGCTTCAGCCCAGGGATCTTTGCTTGGATCCTGCAAAAGGAATGGGAGAGGAAAAAGAACGGCATTGGAGAAAGCAAAATAGAGGAGGCAGAAAGGTATTCTTAGGGATGTGGAGGTCATTAGCACAGCAAACCAACCACTACCCTCAGAAACTGGTACAACTGCTAAATTCCTCCTCATGCGCCCCACAGCTGCAAATGCTGAGGGTCTGTGGTTCTACTGGTAGCTTCAATCTATACATTTCCATTAGAAATCAAACTGGATGAACAGCAACTGCAAGAGGGGAACAGACTTCACAACCACTCTGTATTTAACCAAAAGACTTTCTCCTCCCACAACTTGCAGTATGGGGCATGTAGTGTGGGCCTGCTGTGCACATTATTTATACAGAAAGTGAAACAAACAACAAATACTCACTTTGCCATCGCATCCTTGACATTCTTGTTCACTAGTCCCAAATAATGGTCGATCTGGGCCTAAAAGGTAAGATGGGAGATGTTACAGATCAACTGCTGGATGGCAGCATTACAGCAGGGCACCAGGATGTGCCTCACAGGATCAACTGCTGACAGAAGGAAGGAGCTCAGCACTGGTTATTGCCTGGGCTGATGCAGCCCAAGCCCAGCTCCCTCTCAGTCACCTTCCAGCGCAAAACCCTCCATCCTGTGACTGCTGACCAAAAGGCAGCAGTTTCTCCAGGTAGAAGATGCTCACTGGAGCCCACTGCTAAGCTGAGCATCAGCAGGAGATTGCATTTTTAAACACAGGCCTTTTTCACTCACGCCTCTTCTTGAGGCAGCTCTGACAGAGTGCACCACCCAGGAGGAGGTGAGGAGCAGTCACCCCTGGGGCACCCAGAGAAGGAAAGCTGCTTTGGTGGGCTGGGCCTGCTAAAGAGCTTACGCCCTCAGGGAGCAGCCTTCAGCTCAAGAGGATTGAGGAGCTGGGGTTAAGCCACACCACTTGTCCATCAGGTTTCCTCAGTGCTACAGGATTTCCTTTTGCTGCAGAGCTCGTTTGCTCGTTTCTAGGCTCATCTGGGAGCTCAGAGAGGAGCCCAAGAGGCTCTGCCATCTTCCCAGCACTTCTCTTCCTCCTTTCCCAAATTGCAGGCTGGCCTCTCTGAGCGGGGTTGTTTTTGAAAGAGGAGAAGGAACTGCTAAGCCAGCATTGGCTTCCCCCCTCCTCCTGCAGATACTCCCTGCTCCAGCTCTGCTATTATTTCACCATATGCATTTTGCTTTGGGTTCTTCTTACCTCCTTCATGTAACATTAGTCTGTCAACAGGAGAAGTATCAGAAGCATCTCCCATCACCGGTTTTTGTCGGAACTACAAATTCCATGGGGATTTGGGACACAAATCCTGAATATTATTAGCTCCAAAGTGGTTTCTTCAGAACTCTCATCAAGAGCAACACCCCCTGCCTAATGCTGCTGTCATCCTGACCAAATCTGAATGAGAGGACAAGAAGGCCTCCAGGTTAACCATGACCGTTTCATAACTGTTTGCTGGGGCAGCCCTCTTAAGTTCCACCAAACAGGAGGGGGGGAAGCACACACAGTTTGGACTTCACAGCAAACTCTGTTCTCTGGCACTGGCTCCTGGTTAAAGGCCTGTGCTTCAAAGGCTTCAGAGTTTAGAAGGATAAAATTTGGTTTTATTCCTTCCTGGTTTTGTTTCAACAGAGCTAATCTCACAGAGTGCTTAATGAATCCTATTAAAAACTCACCTGATGTCTCTCATAAATAACAGGAACACTGAAGAGCGAAATCAAAGCTGGAAAAGAGAAGATCACCAGTATAAATACTGACAAAAGAACAGTGCTCTGTTTAACAGAGGCTAGTGTTCACCTTGACCTTTCTTTCAAAAAGCTACAGGAAAAAGCAATAGCTAAGCTACATACAAAAGTCATTGGTCAATAATTTCAACTGTCTACTAAGGAGTTGGGCTGCTCTTCAAGTCTCATTAATGGCATGGTGCATCTGATCACAGCTCACTTCTGCACTGGGTTATACACATTCTTCAGACCCCAGTTTGCTTCTGACAGCTGCTCTGGACTACCAGAATCAAACTATCTTGAGTGGGAGGGGACGAGATCTGCTCCTGCACCTCCACCAGTAAGTTACAGTATAACAACCATGCTAAAGAAAAGCTAACCCGGACAGATAAGCACAAGGGACCATGCTTCTGAATGATACAAAGTCTGAAAAATCAGCAAATTCAGCAGCACAATTCACAACTATCCCTCTGCAGTGTTATCAGTGCCCTAGAAGAAAGACACACAACTGCATCATTTCGATACACTCTCAAGAACCCAGGAACAGCCTCGGAATACCAGGCAGACCTCAGTGCTTTTTCAGGGTTATTCTGTCATGCCAGCTATTTAACACAACTTGAAACACTCACCCAGTATCAGTAATGTCAGACCATTGAACAAGGCACCAACATAAGTGAACACCCACATCAACACTGCAAACTGTAAAGGAAAAAAAGCACGTTAGCCCATGATGCGTGGTACAAAAACATACCAGCCGTAACATTAAGTGAGAAAAATTCCCAAAACACACTCATAAAGCTAGAAAGCATCAGACATCACCGTGCATGTCCCATGTAATTACAGATGTGTGACGAGATGGCTGAAGGGTTCAGTAACAGGATATGTGGCCCCTTGTGTCTGGGTCATCGGGCTGAGCGCAGTGACCAGGAGTGGTCGCTACCTGGTGGCTGCCCAACGCCCTCTGCACTGATGTACTGCTTCCAACCCAGCATTTAGCAACAACGGGCAACCAGTTCCCACTTGCCTCCCTTCTAACACACAGAGCAGGACAGGCAAGTGAGGGGCTGGAGCAATCCAGCACCCGGGGATGCAGCCAGGAGCCAGCAGCCACCTCGCAGCGCGCCTGGCAGCCCAGCAGCCCACATCCAAATGCATCAACTGCAGGGCTGTGCTGCATATGGGGATAGGGAACTGCCCCAGCCGTGCTTCTGTCTCTGGGAGCCACCAAGTGCCCTGGGCAGGGGGCTGTCACATCGCCATCCTTTGCCCACCACTGCTCCCGCACAGACCCTGTCCTCAGCAGCCCCAGCAGCTCTGATCAGGGCCGCCTGTCCTCCGCCAGGTGCAGTGTCCCAGGCACACCTCTGACCTATTCGGGGTGGGAAGGGCCAAGGCTGCCAGCTCTATTTCTGTGTCAGCACCTCTCCGATCAGCCGCTTTCTTCTAGAGTTGCACAGCCCATAAGGAACGGAGCAGAAGCCAGGACTTGGGTGTCAGAGCAAGGGCAGTTAGCAGTGCGTATCTCTAAGCAATGACTTGTGCTTTGGTGAGATTATCAAGAAAAACAAAGCAGATTTCTCCAAACTCCCTCTTGATTCATTCAGACCTCTGTTCTGCTCTGCAGTGCAGTGGTGGGAAGTGGCCAGCACCCCCTGCACACGGTGCTTTAACAAAGCCAACAGTCTGCTTCCAGCACGGGTCTGTCTGTGCAGCACGTCCCCCTCTGCACAGCAGGAGGAAAGCCAGGAACTGACACTGCAGCAAAGAGCCCCGGGCCTGGGATCATTTCCATGACTCACAGCGCGCACTCAGCACCGTAAATCCTCAGGCTTCAAGCAGAAGCAGCAAAGAGCTCCAACAGCCACCCGAGCTCCTGAGTTGCTGCAGGGACAGGCAGGGGAGCATTAATAACAGTGCTGAGGACTATGACCATGCCAGAAAACCAGGCTCATGTAAGCAGCAGGTAGCAGGACTGACCTATCAAGATAATGCTGTTCTTCCCGCGAGCTCAGGACAGGACAGAAGGAAGGCATGGGGCCCAAGCTCACTGCCTGCACGTGACAATGACATGCAAGCCAGCAAAAACAAGCAGTGTATCTGATGGACTGAATGGAGTTTCTGCCACCTCATTCCAATGACTAGTAGCTCCAGTACTCAAAGCAAAAGGCAATTTAGCAGCAGATCCAGAAGTGCCTATCCTTCAGCTTCTTTACTGTGAAGTGTTCCAACACAGCACGGAGCTCTATTTCTCAAAGCACAGTTGAGCAATGACAAACTGGGAGCTGTGTGTCCCAACGTCCCCGAGGAGCAGCTGCTGCTTGTGCAACTCAGTGCATGGCAGATCATGGTGCACTGGGGCCAAAGTGCAGCTTCTCCTTGGCCTTTGGCAAGGGCTCTCCTGGAGACCCTCCTGAGGAGCATCTCTTTGAGCAGCATAAACACTTAATCCATTTTAAGACTTCCACCACTGAACAATTGTTTAATAAAAACAGAAAAACTTCTTAACGAGACAGATTTTACAGCCAGAACTATTATGCACAATAAGCTGACCTGCAGACATTTTCTACAACAGAGCTCTTCAATTATACACAATCCTGCTGTTTCCTATAGTGAAGATGTTTAAACTACACAAGCCAAGAATTGTGTTGGATTTCTTTTTTTTTTTTAATATAAAACCAGAGCCACTATTTACATAATCAGGATCTCTGCGTTCTCCTCGAGCACAAACTCTTCAAACCAGCAGCTGAGAGCAGCGCTGGCATTTACTGCTTTCACAGAGGGCTGCTCCCAACTGCCATAAATTAGACTAATTAACCCACATGAAGTGCCTTAAATGCCAGAAGAGAGGGGACATGAATTACTTCAGCTGAATAAACACCTATTCCCCACATACCACGCTATTTTAAAGGTGATTAGAGGGCCCTGACGACATCCCAACTGGAGTCCATTCTATTCTGGTAGCCCTTCACGCAGTGCTGACCAAAGCAGCTGTTGGCCATTCACCATTTCCCAGTCCTTACTGCGAGGGACTGCAATCTCCAAACAAATGGCGTGGAAATTCTCCTCACTCAGAGGAAGGAACACACCGCAGGGGCCTTAATTCTTTAAAACATAGGGACAACCTTGTGACTACAATGTATTCTGCCACGTACCCTGTTGTTTCATCACATCCAAATAGGCCTTAAACAAAATAACCTTTTTCTGAACACAGACTCAATGCCATTAGGAAGCACAATAGACAAAGAGCGTGTTCCTTTCCTCCCTCAGACACCAAGTTATCAACATGCAATTCCAGTCACGTCAGAACCTTCCTCTTGGTGAAGGCCACAGCACTGCAGAGACGATCCCCAAGGACTCGGCCACCGAACGAAAGGCGAGAGCCTCGTACAGACTGAAGGGCAGCGGGCAGACATCAGCCACCCCATGCAGCCAAGTGGAAACACCAGCAAGGCACAGCCAGGCCCACCTGAGCCCTGCTGCCACAAAAGGCAGCAGTATCCACTGTACGTGAAGGCACAGCCCCATCACACGAGTACTTTCACTGCACAGCCCTGCAGGAGCAGGAAGATGATGACACAAAGCTCTGGGCTAAGGCTTCACCTCCCCTCTCCCTCCTGAGAACCTCGGTCTTCTCACAAGCAGCAGCTCCCAGATGACCTGGGGCCTTACAATCTTTTTTCCAGAGGGAAAAGGCTCTTCCTATGGGAGATCTGCACAGCACTAACTACAGCATTTGCAATACCAGCTCTTGACTGTGTTGAGGCATAATGAGAAACAGGATCCACAACCACCGGTAAGATCCTGAGGTTTGTCTCTGGTTTCTATTCCACAAGTATAACAAAGACTTTCACAGCCTTCCTCTCTTATTCCAAGTTTCACTGGAAATCCCTTCCCTCAGCCCCACAAAGCTCAGAGGGCTCACTAAGCACTTTGCGAGGGAGAGATTTACTGGAGGATAAATGCAACTTTGCTTCAGAAGATTTAACAAACTGAAAAACAAATGGACAGCAAGCTGCATTCAATAAAGGAAACAACAGTTTGGAAGACAAAGCCAAGCACTAGGCTTGAAAGGAGAGAATATAATTCTCACAGAACAAAACTGGATTTGCAGCCATTTTTCTGTTTTTTCACTGTCAGTTTTGCTCCGCTGACTTCCAGTACTGTCCATCCAGCACCACTTTGTGGTATGTGAGATACCTGTTACGCTGTCTGGCACGTTTAGGCAGCTGCTTACAGAAACGGTCAGTAATTCGTATTACTAAACTAAGCAATGATGTACACAAAAATCTGGTGACTGAATCAAGCATCCACCTTCCTAGAAAAACAAAGGCATCATTCAGTCCCCATTCTTCCAGCAAAAGAATGGATACAAAGCTCCTGCTATTCAAGGCAAGGGGTTGTAGATTAACTGCAATACAGAAACAAACAAACAAAACAACATAACCACAACTCTGTCAGTCCAGCACTAAACTGAGGTTTTGTTTTTAAAGAGAGGTAATGGTGCATTCTAACTGCACACACAGGAGAGAAGCACCTTGTTTTCTTAAAAGATTTCCGCTCTTAAGCACCAGGTACAGCTGAACTGCATGCAACCAAAGCCAGTTTCAGTTTTCCACTCAGTTTTACTGTACTGCCACAATGCAACCCTGTGCATTTGGTGCTTTATAGGCAGCTGAATTACTTAGTACTTCCAAGTGGAGCCAAACAGAAACGTGAACTAACTGCATCAGGACAAGTGGGCTTTGCTACTTTGGGTCAGCAAGGAATCTATCTGCACAGTGCTGGTGTACCTACAGCTGGAGTAAACTCACCTTCAGAGAATCAACCAAGTCATCAACGAGGAAGAGGCGTCTCAGCTCCTTGACTGTGCCGTTGATGTGACCAAGCACAACATTGCTGTATTTCTGAATCAGCTCTTCAGACACAGCTACATCAGACTCCAAGTAAGCCCTGAAAGAAAGAACAGCTTGTGAAACTTTACTGCGAGAGTTGCACTAAGCAGTACCAACACACAGCACAGTGTCACCAAGAGACAAACCTCACAACACGCAGAATGCAAGGAGGACAGAACAGAACCAACCTAAGCTATCTTAAGAAGGGAAGAGCGAAAAACAAGCTGTGTTGTGCTCTTGTACTTAACTCAGACACGCACACAGCCTGGCCCAGACCGTGCAGAAGGCACACTGACCTGCACACGGGGCCAGCGAGTAGCCAGACACGTCCAGTATCTCTGACCCATATACTGGCATCTGTCACAGTCAGAAGGCCAGCGGGTATTTAAAACAGGAGACACAGATGGAAAGGCTGGCAGGGGACAGGGGGATCGTTCTCTGGTTTTGCTGCTACATTAGGAAAAAGGGAATCCTTAAGGCAACCTCATATCCTACAGGACTTGAGATTCCTACATTTCTCAGAGAAAGTCCTATGAAAGCAACGTATCCACTCTGCTGGAAGATGCTTTTGAAACACTGTGACAAATACACCAAGGCACGGGAAAACTGGCAAATTTTTCATCAGTTCATTAAAAAAAAAAAGATACAGAAAAAAGAAAACCACTTTCTAGCAATTACTGACAGCAATTCTTTTAACACAAGTGTGTGTATTTACACCCCATTAAAGGTCCATTCCCACTGCACCCGACTTTTGCCTGCATTAGTTGGGACTGTGGCACATGAAGAACAATATATTTGATTTCCACCTTAGAGAGAGGAGCAATGCAGCACCATCTGTAACAGGATATCACTTTACATCTACTGCTGCTAACTAATTAATTTTCGGGGGAGGGATTCTGCTGTAAGGTGAGGTGTTGTTTTCTTTAATTAAATAATTATTTTAACCCCCTAGCTACACATAGTGGAGTCTGTGTGCATTGGCTCCTACTGTCAAAATTAACAACTGCATGTGGTCAGGGAGAAATAAATTTGGGAAAGCTTTTGACTATGCTTACTGCAGATGAGAGGAAGAGAAATAGAGTAACTGGAAAGTCCACGAAGTCGTTAAGGGGGCTGCAAAGAGGAGGCAAGCAGGATTTTCTGAAAGGTGCAAGGGAAGCTGAGATTGAACCACTTTGCTCATTAAAAAAGGAGAGAAGCAAGAGCAGTGTGGGATGGGGTTGGCATGGAAACCAGAAACAAGCACTCTCAGTAATTACTCTTACACATCAGTGGTTTTATTTCTTCTAAGATGCAGCTCTGCAGTAACAGACTGCAGTCTACACAGAAAAGAGCATAAATGCCAAGGATACTGCATTCCTACCCTGCAGGGAAGTGCACACATGGTACACCACAAGGGCTGCTTTCATTACTTAAAAGCAAGAGCCTAAAGAAAAAAATAAATCCTATCATTTAACTGCTCTATCCTTAGCGTTCTTCAGAGTCCAATCTTCTGAATTTCTTACCTGGGTAGGCTGCAATGAACCTGGATTCTCTGATCACAAGGCAGATTTGCGTATGAGAACACAGCTCTGCTGCTATGTGCTAAAATCTAAGTGCTAGGAGTCTCCTGATGTCCCAGTAAGGTCAAAATCCCCCCTGCTGCATCTATTCTGACTTTCTTTAAATAAATTGCATTGGAAGTGCTGAAATAATCTTTAAATTTTGTACATCATCTCTCACTGGTTCACATTCTGAAGGCTGTATCACACTAAAATGCTTAGCCATTAGATTGGGGCATGGTCTGTCATTTTGGTTTCATTGGCTTTTTTTTTATAATGCAAATGAATACACTCTAGTATTCCCATTTATTTTCCTACACAACACATTCATGCACGTGTCATCCACCACCTCTACCAGCACCAGAAGCACCGCTCCCAAAAACACCACGTTCTTCCTTAATTAAAAGAAAAACCTCACCTAAACGGGTGGCCTTCGTCGGACTTTTGGATTGCCTGGATAACTCCCTTGTATATCCTAAAGCTGATGGTCACAGAAAGCAGCGCCAAGGCAATGTAAGCTGTCACGCTCACGATGCTGAACACTGTTAATGAGAGCAGCAGGAACAAGCTGGCACCAAACACCACTCCTGTCTTCTTAATGTCTCGCCAGTAAAGGAGGTCAACAACTAAAAATGTAAAAAGGTGAGAAATTAGAACAAGATACTTTTTGCATGCACATGAAAACAGAACACGATTCATTTGACTGCTGAGAGTCACCAAGAACAGAACTCGTGATCTCACTGTCAAACAAGAGCTGAAATGATAACTAGAAATAGGTTACTGTAGCCCTGACTTTGCATCGGGCTTCAGATTATTGGGATTATTGATGTTAGGATTAGCTCAAATGTAATTGCTGAATTTTAAGAACAATCCTGCCCTTCAGCGATGTCAGAATTAATCTCTTCAGCTACGGTACTGTGCTGTGCACCAGAACCACAGCACTTTGTGCTTTATTTCCTATCATCTCGGGGGATCTCTTGGAGACCACATGCAGATTTCCCGTTGGGATGAAGGACAAAGACATCAACAGATCTCTACTTCTGCAAGTCCAAAAGAGGCAAAGGCGTAACGGTTTGTTTTCTTCCCTTTTGACTAAAGTCATTCCTGTGGGAGCATATGAAGTCAATTATGGGTGCCAACACAAAATTCAATTCAGGTTAAATCTGCTGGGTTATAACATAAAATATTTCATTTGTAAACCAGGTTTGCTTTCTTTCCCATGACACTCAGCTAAGAACACAACATGATGGCATTTTCAGCATGCCTGTAAACTATACCCTTGTGTAAGTTTTAGGAAATGGCTTAGAGTGTCCACTACAGTTCTTTTTGGTTTGGGATGGTGGGCTGTTTTGGTGCTTGCCGGGAAGGTTTTTTGGTTGCTTTTTTCCCAAAATACTAGTGAAATCTGACAAACGTCATTCTCCATTGCTGAGCACACAACTGTGCCAAGCACACGGCCCAGCCTAGTCTAGTTCTATATCACATGGTGAGGTGCACAAAAACATTTGGCCTTCGTGGTTGTCATTTCCACAGCTGATGAGGTTTTCACAAGAATAAAATTCTCCTCTGCATCAAAACTGCTTGGTAAGAGAGGTAACGTGAGAGTTAATAAGTGCAGAACTCAAATCGTGGACAAATTATTCCTTCGATCAGACATGGCTGTAGTAACCCTGACCCAGACAGTATAGAATGTTAGCTGTAACATTGCATATTACAACTCAGCAGGGAAACCTTACTCTAAATGCCTGTAAAAGAAGTAATTCAATAACAGTACAGCTGCTCTTTTGTCCTGGATGGAAGGATGGTAATGCACCAGCATTAAGTAACTTCGTGGCCTCCGTAGGGCAAAGTCTGCATGATCTTTCTGAAGGTACAACATGAAAATGCCACTGGAGCAATTTCACATGTTTCAGAAGCTGACATCCTGTCCTAATTATTTCTGTAGGGAAACCTAGCAGCAGGCACCGGAAAACTGAGAACTCGGGTCAGAAACATAAAAGAACCCATTATTTCCATAACGCAAAGCATTTTATGCAAATATTTAATTCCCATAAGCGTAGGAATTCCTTCGAGCTCTACAGAGTCACGTTACAGTTACACGAACACCTTAAATGTGTAACAAGTCACAACTGCTGCTGAAAGAAACCATCTGAGCCCTCCACCGCTCGGTGCCATTACATTCCTCAGCACAGCCGTACAGAGCCAGCCCAGCAATCTGCATGCAGCCCACATTGAGCACGACCAACACACAGCCCAAGCACCCAGCCAGATCAGGTGCCGGACGGCGTTTTCTGTGCAGCTCCACCAACATGTGGGGTGAGAGATAGAGCAGCCGACCAAGGAGGTGACGCTCCTGCCTCGGAACAGCGCGAGTTCCAAGTCCTCGTGGAACTGCAGCCTCTCACTGCGCACTGCTGAGCTGTTATTCCTCCTCATGTTACAGAGCTGCACTCCTCGCTTCCCTGGTAAACAAGCAACGCGCTGGGCCAAAGATAAGCACGCCTTTTCTTTACTACTTGCACACATCAAACAAACAGAAATTAAGGCATGGTTGAATTCCTCTTGTATGAGCTAAAAACCCTACAAACCCTTTGGCTTTGTCTCCAATTACAGAAGGGTCCCCCGGTGTCTCTGCATGCCTTATTAGCAAGCTGGCATGCAGAAGGTGGCAGCAGAAGGGGTGAGCTTCACCTACATGCACTGCAAACAGAGGGATCTGCTCGCACTGAGCTGCACCTGGGGGAGATTTCCAAAAAGGGCAGTGGGCCTCTTGTTCCTCAATCACACAAAAATCTTTGAAAAGCCTTACTTTTTGCTTCAGACACTGAAACCACTTTTATTTTTATGCCCTGCAACTGGAGCATCCATACACTACCACATGGATGACTCTCATGTGACACTCAGCACGGCCCTACTGCTCCTCCTTCAGCCAGCATCAGCTCCGCAGTGAGACAGCCCCTCCTCTGCAATGCAACGTTAAACATCCACACTGACAGGGGGTTCTTGCTGCTCCACAGGAAACCACATACCGCAGGCAATAGCACCTCATACCTGAACCTGGCTCTAAAAATGAGAAGGCAGCAAGCCACCTGCAGGGCAGGCTCCAAAACAGGAGGAACACATGCTGAAACCAAAGCACAGCACAGATGCCAAGCACCCTCAGCAGCCCACCCCAAGGCTCCTGCTCTCCACAGTGAGAGCCCCCGAGCAGGGCCCTCCCACACCATGCTTCAGCTGCACAAGAATTTTCCCTCGCTGTCTCTGCTCCTTTTGGAGAAGCACCCCACCGACCTCGGCTTCATGACACGGCTATCTTGTTTCATAGTAAATTCTTCAAAGGGAAAATCCCACGTTATAAGGCATCTGAAACAGCGACTTGTAACTTTTAATCAGGGAGCAAACGCTGATTTCTCTTTTCCAATTGATCAGAACCAGCTATTCACGTTTGCTTCTGAAGTGAAAGGGAAGGTTAAAGCACTGCTACCAGCAGCCCTCAGGGATGAACTCAAGCACAGGGCATTCACAGCAAAGCCCACAGCAGCCAAACAAGTGCCCCAGAACAGCGCTGCCGCTCAGCACCTTTCCTTAAGGATCTGCTGTAAGCTTTCCTTCATACAACATGAACTATAATCTTCTGCTTTTAGAGCAAGTATTCCGGGCCTATTTCACAGCAAGAGCAGCTGTCTACATTTGGTAAGCACGAACTGTCACTTGGCATATCTAAAAATAGTACCACCAGCATCCGTGCCTTACATGCAGAACTCATCCAATTACATTTTGCCTTTAAAGCAAAGCGCCGTTACGCGGCACGAGGTTGATCACCGCATTTTTCTGAAGACTCTTCTTTCTTTCGCTGACATTTAACTTAAAACCGAGCAATTTAATGCAGTTTCTGATGACAAAAAGCAGCGGTTCAATATATTTAACCCGATAATCCTCTTTTTCTTTTAAAAAAAACCAAACAACCAAACCAAGTAATCCTCTCCTTTTCAGACAGAGAAATTAAAAGCCTCGAGATCTACGACAGTTTAATTCACAGACACTCAGTAAAAGCGAAAGAGAAGGGACTAACCCATTTTGGCATCCATCTTGAGCGTGCCTGCATGCACCAGCCTTGTGCAGCTACTCCCAGCGCCTTTCACTTCCTGCTGGGGCAGCGCTGGGGCAGCGCAGCGACGCAATGCCTGCCTCAGCCCGCAGCCAATGGCTGCCCCGGCGCGACAGCCGCGGGACGCAGCTGTGGGAGAGCCCGGCTGCCATCAGCGCTGCTCGGTGCCGGGCACGTGCAAATGGACACACAAAGGGGCTCAGCCCAAAGAAAGACCCTTTGTGTGACAGGGGAGCGAAGAGAAAGCAAGGCGGGTGTGATTTACAGAGGCTGTGCGCGCAGCGGCCATGACACAGAGCCTTTCTGCGCTCTGAAACATAAACAGAAATTCCTTCTGTTCCTCAAACAACAGTAACAGCACAAATAGAAGCCTTTTCTGGATCAGATTAAGAACAGCGTGGTACTGACACAGAAATTTAACAGAATTACAGAGATCGAGCTTTTAAAGGTCTCTATGGTGTAGAAGAAAACTGCCATCACGGCCATTAAGACCACAAATAGGTAAATTGCCAATTTCTTTTTAGAGGGGCACTTTCCGGTCAAGCTAATTAAACTTCTTAATTACTCGTGACAGTGATCTTCACGGTTTCCACAGATCTTCTGTAGAGAGCATCTGACAGCCCAGACCCGAAGCTGCAGCTCCCCTTCCCAAGCTCGCTCAGCTCTCATCCAACTTAATCCGACCCCAAAGCAAAGCCACACAGCAAGGAGCCGGCACAGAGCCTGTCTGCGCCCCACAGCACCTGCCTCTGTAGGCAGCTCTGCAGGTGGGCAATTCATTTGGAGGGCTTACATGGAAAGATGTATGCCCAAAGGCAAGCAGCCTTCACTTTGTGTCACCATGGCTGGTGGCCAGGTAGGACACAGTTGCTGGGGATGGAGCTACGAGACAGTCAGGTGGAAGCTGGTTTAGAATCATTAAGGTTGGAAATGAGCTCCAACATCATCCAGTCCAGCCATCAACCCACGCCACCATACCCACTGCCCACATCCCTCAGTGCCACATCCCCATGGCTCTGGGACACCTCCAGGTGACCCCACCGCTCCCTGGACAGCTGTGCCACTGCCTCACCTTCTTCTTTGGGAGAAGGAATTGTTCCTAACAGTCAGCCTGAACCTCCCCTGGTGCAACTTGAGGCCATCCCCTCTCATCCTGCAAAAGATGCTGACCCTCCTCACTACAACACCTCCCTTCAGGTCACTGTAGAAAGCAATAATGCCTCCTGTAAGTCCTCCCTGCAGCATTCAGTCAAAGCAAGCAACGTGCTACCCAGGCAGCCAAAGCACAGAATGCCCTGACCTTACGGTCCTGCCAAACACTGCCTACAGATTGATCTGCCCCACTGCATCTAAGCAGTGGGGCATCAAATCTAGTCATACTATAGAGAAATCTGAGAAACGTGGTGGTCCAGCACATAGGCAAAGACATCCAAGCACAGGCACCATTAGCAGGTTTGGGCTTTCACAATTTAATGACTACTTACATCAGAATGATTTGTTTTAAATTGTGGCTGATGCTGTATGCAGGAGCAGTTGCAGAGTGGTTTTACCCAAATGATGTGCCAGGAGCCAGCTGGGTTCTTGAATGCCTTGCTGAAATTCACTGAAACAAAACCTCAGGCTGGAAAAACAGCAAGTCTGTAGCTTGACTGCACGGGGTACCAGGCATGGGGAGCCAGCAAGGACCAACAGAGCCCTCCCTGTCCAGGGGCAAGGCAGCACAAAGGAGCAGTGCACGCAGGAGGATGGACACACTTGCCTAGCTGGATGCCGCCGAGGTCTCAGAGCCAATCTGGAGCCCACAGGTTTCACACCTGGCACACCTGCCCACAATCCTAGCAATGAAAAACCAACACCGACTCCACAAAGCATAAGCTAGAACTAAAATGAAGTCCAACGCTTCCAAGTTATTAAAAAAATGCAAACACCAGGCAACAATTCTTAATGTGCCAATGCAGTATCTTTTCTTTTATTTCATCATGTACGTGTGTGTGCAATTACTCACAGTGCATGAACTCAGGAAACCGTTCCAAAGTCCTGTTTGCTCATTAGGAAATTCTCAGATATCAAGGCCTATTCTACCACTTCTCACACCTAAGCCAGAACTTGGAGATATTTTCAGCACATTAATAAAGAAATGAAAATAAATCCTGGGGTAGCCTGGTAGTATAGCTATGGCACTCATCTTACCGTTATTCATCTTACCATCAACTCGACATTTCATTGAAATAATTAAAACACAAATCACCCATCTTAGATGCCTCACTACTGATTACACCACGTGGGCCTGGCCTTAAAAGTGCTAAAAATAAAAGTCATGCCCTCCCCTGGGTAATCTGGTTTCACCCCGCTTATCTCAGAGATCAATAACCGCAGGTACAGGGCTTTACCACTTTCACTACATCACTTTCTCAACTTCTATGGCTGTTCCAGAAGAATGTGCCACATGTGCCAAAGCAAAATGTAAGATTATTTCCAGCAGGAAATAGCACCTCGGGGGAAAAGTCCAACTTTTGATCCCCCTGCGATTTTAGATTTGATTGTTCCATTTTTCTTCAGTTTATGTTTAAGCTCAGAAACAAGCATGTTGCAATATTTGCTTCTCTGCTTATTAAGGGGCAAAACGAATCATGTCATCGATCCTTGAACTTTAGCCATTTTTTTTTCATGCTGCTGAAGCCTTACACACTAAGAAAACATGAAAGAAGACTGCCACATCTCCTCGTGAACAAACTCTCACAGAAAGCACTCAAGGATGGCCTTCAGGGGCATGATTGGCAGAGCGCAGCCACAAAAGGAGGGGAACCAGACTGTTCTGCTTCCCCAAAATACTTCTTGCTTCACCTTCCATTTTCTTATAAATCATAAATTATACCCTAATTAAATCTCAAGGCATCAGGGACTTCCTTGGGAGAAACAGGCATGAGAACAGCTTCCTCCACCTGATGGGATGCCTTCTGTAAGAATAAAGGCCTGGGAAAGAGGAAATTGAACCACCTGGCACAGTACACAGCACAAGATCTACATGTAGGACAGGCTCAGGTTTGCCTGCTCCATCTGATACTACCTCCACTCCTTGCTAAGCAGGCCCACTTGCATTGAAGCATGCAGCCCCAGGTGCCCTGCCTGCATGACCCCCCACTGCTCAGTGCCTGCAGCTCTGACAGCCCTCAGTATTCTCCTGGGTGAGAAAGGCAAGCTCCTGAGTGGAAACTCATTAATCTCAATCCAAGAATGACTCCATTATTCTCGAGGCCTCAAATTCAGGGTTGGGAAATGTCTGCTCTCAGGGGCAGTGAGGGACAGACTGCAGCCAATGCTGCTCATTGGGTTGCAAAAGCCAGCCTGAAGCAGGGGCTCCGAGCACCAAAGGTAACTAACCAACCTGTTCACTTCCACACACACCCTTTCATTTTTTTAACCCTGAGAATTTCAGGCCTGACCTACAGATACAGACCACATAAAGTAATGACACATTAAGTACAGGTGACTAAGCGCTGCAGGTTATTTTTTTCTGCTATCCACTTGCCTTTAACAAAAGCTTAGAACTTCAGAGTACTCTGCAGGGCCAACTTTTACCCCCATGGCATTTTTTTTTGCTACGTGGATTCTGACAGAGCATTGTGTGGATCCCACACAGCTGGCAAACTCTGTTCCACTGAAGAAAAACAACTCTGAAATGATGGCTGAAAAAAAAAAAAGAGGCAAAGTTCAGCAGTACCAAGCACTGCAAGGACCTTTAACAAATTCAGTATCCAGAGATTATGACATTTTTTTCCAAAGGTTGTCCTGCTGATAAATTTTGGAGATTACGTATCTGGTAAGGCTTAAACTCTTACACAGTGAGCACTAATAATGATCCCCAGAGATTGACAACAGGGATCTCCCATTGGCGGCCGCAGGAACAAAGGTCAGCAGCACACTAATTTAAGGCTAGCTGCTTATTTACCACCCAGCACAACACCTCTGCATTCTGGAAACCAGGCACAGGTTTACCTAGAATCCCACAGAAATATGGGCAACTCTGAGCAAGCACAATTAAGGGAAGACCCCAAACACACCACAACGAAGGGAGAAGCAGGCAGCCTGCTGCAGCCTGCATGCAATGTCTCCTCATAAAACGACTGAACCACATGAACTGCAGACATGACATTCTCTTGAGTTAATGGTTAATATTTTTAAATTATCAATAATCCACAAATTTTAAAGGAACATGAAGTACATCTGGATATGGTGCTATTTGTGCACCGCGTACCCACAGGAGCTCTTCTTAGCGGGCTCAGTGGGGCTGGCAGAGCTCTGCAGTGCCACACAAGCTGCTTCATCAATTTATTCTTTCTGCACCGCTTGCATTCATCTCTTCAAATCTGCAGCCTTTACCGGTCTGCAAGCAATGCTAATGTATCTTACACCTCCACATACGCCCCACAATCAAACGCATGCTAAAAATACCATTCATTAAAAGCAACCCACAGCATCTTTAGCTTAAGGAAAAAAAAAAAAAAAAAATAGAGAAAAAAGTTGAAAGAGCAAATACCCTTATCCTTCCAACCGCTCGGCTGACTGTCCATCTCTCCACACGCAGTCTACCCTCCAGCTGCAGTTATCAATTATGCATACCAACAGGACAGCTGCAAGAGGAGAAACCTACAGCCTGGGAGGGCAAACATGGGCTTCCCCGGCCGCGTCTGCAGCCGCTGCTGCACTGGTGCTGCAGGAGGCGGTCAGCTGACGGCGCGGGGCGTGGAGCTGACGCAGTGCCGGCTGGAGGCAGCCTGCTGCTGCGCCGACACACGGCTGCACTGCCTGCACTGCCGCCGCAGCCATTTGCTGGGAGGGGGCTCAGAGCAGCGGCTCACCCGGCAGCCTGCAGCAGACTGCTTCTCAGATAAGGGCTAAGACACTTTTCTGATGGTACACAGCATCCTTACGTGCTGCTGGGCCGTGTTTATTCGTTGTAAAGGAGCAGAGATTGAGAATGGTAATCTTGCACACTACCCCTTTCCTGCAGCCAGCACCTCGCTCTGTATTTTTCATCACCACCCTGCGGTGCCAGCTAAAAATCTGACAGTTCCCTCTTCACTTCAACAAAACAAGGACAAGCCAGAAGTTTATACAGATAACCTTTAAGAAGCAACTTAGAGAAAATATTGGGCAGGCTTGAGACCAAACTAGAAACTCAAAGCCTGCAAGAGCTGTGAGCACCACGCCAATCAATTTTCCGCTCTTGCTGAAAAATTTGTGACTGCTCTTTAATATTAGTCTCCTTAATGAGAGTCTCTTTCCTACCTGGGACTGGCAAAAAAACAAAAAAACAAAAAAACAACAAAGTGCTTCCACCAGTGCCCTAAAACTTCTTAAAACCCCGACACATTAATTTATATAAAGACACAGATTCCATTTGTTTTTGTCACACAAATCAAAACGCGTACCGTGGGGTGGAAAGGCGAAGGGTATGCTCAAATGCTGGAGTGCAAGGAAACTCACTGAGCTGCACTGCATGGAAGTACCAAACACGTCTGAAAATCTCCATCTGCCCCTGACCTGCAATTCTGAACAACTGGAAGCCAACAAACCCTGTACTTCTCTCCTGACCCTCTGGATGATTGCACTGCCAACAAATTAATAACAAACTGTATGCCTTTAGCAAGTCCTTCCCATTAACTTCCCATACTGCTGTAGATACACAACTGAAGGCAGTTTAGATGGGTTACCAGCCCATCTCCCAACAGCAACAACTCCACCAGCAGGAATTTCTCCATCCTCAAGGATTCTTTTCTTCACCCTTTGCATGTTCGGTCTCCCTTCCTACCACCCCACGCAAATGATCCCAAATGAAACCTGTATCCCTCTTCTTTCAGGCAAGACTCACCCACATCATGCTATTCTATGTGAAAACCAAGTGCTGGTGGTGTGCCAACAAACTTCTGTGTGAGCTTTATCGTGTCATTACGGAAACACAGATGTTTCTGTACCAGCATTAAGATAAAGCTTCCAAAGGGCTAAGTGCACAGTGATACCATCAAGTGACCCAGACAACCAAAAGCGATGCAGCCAAATTGCCAACTATCCTTTGCTGAAGGCACCGCTCTTCTGAGGGGCTGCACGCCTGCAGGGAGCAGGCTTTACCTGCTGACTTTCCACTAGCAGCTGGCTGGAGCTCTCCTGCCTTGAGGAGGAGCTCTAGATGAGAACCAGCTCTGGTCTAACCGAGCGTCAGCTGCCTATCGGTGCTTCTGCCAGAGCTGATAACCACAAGCACTCCATTCTCTCCACAATTCTTACACGCCCAACAGGCCTCATTCGCTGTTTGCGGTCTGACCTTCGCCCAAAGCCTCTCTACAGCAGAGCTCCAATGGAACACAACAGATCTTTCCCTCAGGTACATTTTGCTCCAAGTGACTCCTTTAATGCCTCCTACTCCTTTAGATACTCCCAACACTGCAATATAAGTCTCCATTTATTACTTACTAGCATAAAAGAAGACCTGAGCAGACATGCAATTTGAGAATAAAATCAAATGTAATTAAATCAAGATTCCATGTTGAATTAAATGGTATTTTATAAATACAACGCTCCTTAAGGAAACTGCCCAGCATCATTCCAGGCTCTTTTTCCCCTCAGTGAAACACAACAAAACCAAAGCACTTCTCGCTGGCTGTGCAGCTCTACTTAACCAACCGTTTTTTCAATATGGAAAGAACCAGGAATGAACCAAGGCGATGCGTTTTATACTTCATATAACCACCACATCCTTGTTTGCTGTTACAGAACAACAGGAAGTGCTTTACTTCTGCTTCTAAGACCGTTGGCACTAAGAAAAAGCTCCAACATGAATAGGGCTCAGCTGCCCTCTCCAAGGACGCTACCAGCTATCAATTCACCTTTGCACCTGACCCCTCAGGAAAATTTGGGAAATAAGCTATCACGCACATCTCTGTGTTTCTGTAATTCAAGCACTGAGTGCTCTGCAGCTTACATGAAAATGAGAGATGCGTTAGCCTGCGAGGCTGAAATTCAACCCCAGCGCATTCAGAAACAAATGTCAACAGAGCGATCTTCAAAAGCACCATCAAACAGGCTTCCTGCAAAACTCAAAACCATTTTTAAGCTTCCTGCACTGTCCAGCATGAATATCTGGAGCAATTTCAACTGTCTGTGTGATTACAGCATAGCATACAACTTGACATCATGATGAGAATCATCAGTTTGGGGGACCCCACAACGCACTTTGACTTTGTAAGCTGGCACCACAAAAACCTCCATCTGCTAAAATAAGCTTATGGCAAGATGGCTTTCTGCCCTATTTGTGAGAACTAATGATCTCTATCCACAAGTAAAGAGCGTACTGTGAGTGAAGCAAGCATGTACAACAAAAGGAGCAAGATATGTAACCCATTTATCTTCCGGGAACGTTAAATCAAGATTTCCCAAAACCTTGGATATCATTCTTTGGAAGCCATGTTGCACTTGAGTCAGTGCTCATTTACGAGCACTAGATGGCATCAAATCCTCTTTTATAAGTAGGCCTTAAAGCAACTCCAACAGTCACTGCTGCCTGCCCACACCCTGAGGCTGGAGCCATGCCTGCTGTGCCATGGTGCAGCATCACAACAAAGCCCATGCTGAAGGCAACCTTCGTACACAGTAGTTTTATGAGGTCAGAAATGGGTTTTAAAGTCCAGTTGGCATGAGAGCAAAGTAGCAGGGCTATCTGCTAGGAAGCCAAGCACAGCACATACCGAGAAAGGGACAGGAAGCCAAGTACAGCATATACTGAGAAAGGGATGGGAAAAAAGGCACAGCTGGCAAGATCTCTGAAGATGACGTGCAAGTGTTCAACAGCAGCAGCTGCTGGTGTTGCAAGGTAAAAAAAAGCAGTCTGTTGAAACTGCTCTAAGTTGGAACTACTTACATGAGGACGGGTTTCTCCATAGTTAAACCCAAACCAATTCAGAATTTATTTTTGTTTGCTTTCCACATCTGTGCCATCGTGAAGTACGAGGTCCCTGTGGTCTGTCACCCTCATAAAACACAACAGGCTACCTGCGTATCCGCCATACAGCATCAAACCCAGATCTGCCAGTGAGGCTGCTCAAAGCTCTGTTTGCTTTATTGGAATCATAGAGTATATTTAATAACTAAATAAATCTGCAACCATTTCTTTTGTCTCCCTGCAGCCTCCTGGAGCTGTCAGAAGGTACATTTTCAGGTACACAGAGGTATGTTTGCATTTCGGATGGCTTACAACAAGCAGCACCAATGAGTAAGTATTCGAGGACAGCACAAAAAAAGAAAGGCTCAGAAGAACACACACAGCACAAATCCACTGCTTGGCCCTGTGATGAATTATCTGCCCTTTCTCAGAGTGAAAGGCAACTGCCTGTTAGTTCTTTGTTTCATTACTCTGCCTGCTAATTGGAAGTAGTTTGGCAGTAAAAGCAGACAACTGATTTTAATAATTGATTTATGTCTTGTTAGAATCTTCAGCACATCACAGAAGTACAACTCTGTTCAGCAGCAGAGTACCACAACACTGAAAAGCAAAGTACTTCTCCAGTCTACAGGAAGCTGGAACTCCATTATGCGTACAGTTTAGAATGAATTTCTTTAACTCTCTTCTTCTTAAAATAGCCCATTACTATCTGAAGAAAAAATAAAACAACACTGAAATGCAAGTTCCATTTGGAAATTATCTGTGCTGTGTGTAAACTGATCTTAATGGTTGCAGGATACTCAAGTTCTTAATGGTCACTTCCCTACTAAACTGAGCACGTAGCTCCTTTGTGCACTATTTATTTCTGGCAGGGATCTACTACCAGCCATAAATCAGGTGAACGGAGCTGTGCATGTTCTTTTCCAGGCATAAGCTGTATGTACCACAGAAGAAAAGCTTCAAAGCCTGCTGTTTAACTGCTGTGAATTCTGCATGAAAAAGTAAAAACGCCTCTTGTGCATGTGGAGTAGACTGAGACACCACCCCTGGCTTACTACTGTGTACAAGCAAGTCTGGAAGGCCTCTAATGCTCAGCTTGTAGACAGTCACAGAAGAGCTTACAGTGAGTAGCAACTTATTTGTGCACCGACAGATCACCAGCAGGAGAAGTTGTGAAGACAACTGAAGACAGCGAGTCCACTCCTGATAAACACGATAAAAAAAAGTACTGAAGCAGTCAGAATGTGAAAAAGATAGAAGTGCAGGCTCTAACATTATTTTGTTATCCTCTGCTTAAATAGGGAAGTTTACAGAAAGTAACTTAAAAAAAGAGTAAGTCATGGCATGCTTAAGTGTAGCTAAAGGTTATGGAGATTAGTGATCTGCAAGACAGTGTACACAGATTACCTGAAGATATATTCAGCTTTGCTGAAAAGACTGCAGTAGGTTTTTCCTTTTCTTTAGCAGAAGCAGCTCCTCTCTCAGCTTCCTTCTCAAAAGCTTCTGGCTTTCCTACACTGACTATTTCTTTTTCAGTAGGTAAAGGTGAGGTATCTGTGGCTGGTAAGGACACCATGGATACTTCAGGCACTTCTCTGTCCATAGCCTGCAAGGACTTTTTCAAGGCATGAGCATCTTCTTCAGTTTTCACTTCTACATTCTTTACAGACAGATCGCAGGGCAGCTCTGGGCAAGGCAACCGCCTCTTCTCATCTCTGATCTCATTACTGATCTCTTCGCTTTCATTTTTGCGCACTGTTTCTCTGTCGGCGACTTCTGCCACAAACTCAGGACCACTTTTAGGATCAAGCATCACAAAGTCATCTTCTACTGAGACAGGAGAAGAATCAATAGGCGAGAGACCTTTGCCATCTCCTGGTTTTGGCTCTGTAGCAATAGATGCATCAGTTGAATAAGCCAGAGCGTTCAGCTCTTCCATGTGAAGTGGAATCTTCTCTGCCTTGGCTATTTTTGTAGGTGTGGGCTCAGATGGCTGAGTGGTAACAATTTTGGAAGAGTCTAGTTCAGCTTGGAAAGACTCCAAATAGGGCTTACCAGTAGCAGCCAAGGAATCTACCAGTCGTTCCTGTTCCTCATCAGTTTTAATATTCTCAACTGATTTACTACTTAAGATGAGAGTCTGATCTTCGCTTTCTTTCCCAGGGAAGTCAGGTATCACCTGGAGATTAAACAAGTCAGATTTTCCAAACTGCGGAGACAGTTTTTCAACAAGTTCTTTGTGTTCAGGCACATCCTGAGAAACATGTTCTGCTACTGGAGTTGTGGAATAATCTGTTAAGGACGGAGCCGATTCAGAGACCTTCGTTTCCTTAATTAAGTCACATGCAATAGATATATATGGAGTCTCTAGATCTTCAGGACTGGTGCTACTCTCATGATCAGGTTTTCTAAGTGTCAGCTCCTCTTTTGCTCCTTGGGCCTGTGTCAAAGGCATATTCACTGCCTCTTGGTACAACGGAGGTTTCTCAGCCTCTTCTTTTACATTCTCATAACTAGCAGTGGTAACAAATGTTCCTAATTGAGAAGTTTCAAGCTGCACAGTAGATGCTTCTGCACCAGCTGTCCCACTGCTCAGTGGGGCTTCCATGACAATATCAGGCAATACTGGTGATGGAGCAGCTTCTGAACCTTCAAATGAGGGGCAGAGCTGCGTCACAGGTTTCAGAGTCTCTTGCACCGACTCGGAGGTTTGAACTAAATCAATCTTTGTCTCATAAGCAAGTTTCGTACATGCCGCATCGTGCATTTCACTTTCATATGCTTCTTGTACTAGATCAGGAGTGAGACCTTCAGGCATACTTGCTGCAGTGTCAGATAGCGGTGTTGATACGCTATCTGTTTTAGCATCATCAGCTTCCAGGCCCTCCTGCTTGCCAACTGCTTGAGAGCTAAAATCACCTTGTTCTGTGTTCTGAGCTTTCATTTCTGCAATTTTTTTCTCGTCATCAGTTCTATTTTCTGAAGTGTCTTCCTCCATCGGGCAAATAGATTTGACTTTGCTACCATCAGGAGTTACAGAGGATTCAGATTTAGTACAGGTGATGTAATTCTGTGAAGGCTCTTTTACAGCTTCTGGGGTGCTCGGGAAAGACAGATCTTCAGCACTGCCTTCACTGTCTCTTTCATAATCCTTCAGCACTGTCAGCTTATCTACACCATATTTCTCATCTAAACCGGCTTCCAGTTTGCCATCTATTTTACTTCCAACATCCTCTCTCAAGCTGCTCAGTCCATGACCAGCACCTTTTACTTCCCATACAGGCTCATACGCTTTGAAGTCCACATACTCTTCCCTTCGAATAGCATCTTCTTTCAATGCCTTTTTGTCATCACGATCACCATCTCTGCCTTTGTCTTTGCTAGAAAAGATGTCTTCCTCATTTTTCTCAAACCAATCTTTACGAGTTTCTGGAGACATGCTCAGAGGCTGTGCAGGCATTTTCTCCAGATCACATAATTCTTTAGGGCCCTCTAGCTGCATTTCTTCTTCAGCTTGAAATAAAATGGCTGCTTCTGCTTTAGGAAGTGAGGGTTCCATTTCTGAGTATTTCATCTCGGAAATGTCTCTCTTACTTTCCTCTGTAAGGAATGGATTTGTTACATTTTCCACTGTTTCTTTACAAACCTCACTTGCACTTTCTTTGTAAATGCCTCTTGCAGGTAATCCATCTGAGAATGAATCAAAGGCTGTGTGCTCTTTAAAGGGATCAGCTGAGAGAGGAGAGAAGGAGAGAAGAGAAGCAGCAGGATCAAGCGGGACTGCAGTAAAATCCTCTTGACCAAGTGACTTAGTGCTACCTGGCTGCTCCTGCAAGTCCACAACTTTGTCTGTGACCGTGGGGACAGAAAGGAAAGTTAGAAAACGCAGGTGTTCTTAAAGTCAACGCAAATTTTCATGACAGGTTTTCACATGGTGTTAGTTATGAAGAGGCACTTCTGAGTTCTATCCTAAATACTACTAGCCAACAAAACAAAGTATCAGGTAAAAAAATGCTACTCTATTTTCTCTCTTCTAGCAGAGAAGTATGGGAAGTTAGAGAAGCAGCAACTTTTTGCATTGCAAAGATCACAGTAAAGCTGAAGATGCCAGACAAGTACAGAGCATCCAAGTACAGCAGGCAACATTCCCAAGGTGGGGGGAGAAAAAAAAAAAGATGAAACAGAAAGAAGGTATGTGTGTATGCTTGCACATTAATGTATGCACAAGCATGCATGCCTGTAAGAATTCTTTTTTTTGTCCCCCTTTTTTTTTTTTTTTTTAAATAACATGAATTTGGTGGACAGAGTAACAGAAACCACTAACATGTATGTACAGATTTCACTTACATCAAGTACTGCAGAAAGTCACTACACATTAAATCTTTCTGCTAAATGTGTGAAAGAGCTGTGCTTTAAAGTATTAACCTGTTAACAGTACCAACTTCTCTCTCACATCCAGGGTCCAAGAATTCACAGGTGGCTGTAGTGTGTTTATAAAACAGTTTAATGCATAAAGGAATGAATGGCCATTAAAATCTTGAATGGATCAATTGAAAATTCAAAACTGAAAACGAGAGAAGCTATTCTTGGACCCACGCTGACTTTTAGTAAATGAAGAGTAATCAGAAAGAGTTAATGAGATCAGAAATGCAGGATGTATTCAGACAAAGGTGAGCAGAAAGAACTTGCCTGCAGAGGAGTGCATCAGAGGCGCAGATGTAGCAGGAAGAGCAAAAAGGGTCTCATCTGAAAAACAAACAAATAACCTCAGCAGAAATAAAGGCTAAATCGTCGAAGGGGAGGGAGGGGAAGGCAAGCAAGTACTCAGTTCCCAGTAACTAGACAGGGCCAGAGCCAGCATCTACACCCACAGAGAATTTTAGCATAGATATAAGCCGTGTGACCAGGGAGTGTCAGTGCTCAGAGTTCTGTATTACAACAGCACCTTTACTGAGGGATCTCCGCCCTGCCATCCAAGGCCCAGTTCAACATAAGCTGCACCACAAGAACATTTCATTCTGCACACTTGCACACAACTGAGAAGCTTCCGTATCTCTTGCATAAGAAAAAAAAAAATCACCTGCCATTGATGTCAACACACTGTCCTTTATGTGGTCACTTTGTCAAAGCCTTTCCAAGCTCCTAATTTGTGTGACAACAGCAAAGATAATGAGACTCAACACAGAATTCTACAAGAAGATGACTGAAGTAAGCTCTGAAATCCTCTACAAGGAGAGCTGACCAGGCACGCTGATACTAACCAAGCTGGAAGCAGTAAATGACTGTACCCTCAGTTACTACCTGCCTCTATTATTTGCATTATGCTGTAACACAAACTTCCAAATGAAGGCATTATTAAATCCTTCTTCAGCATGATTCAAGAAATGTGTTTTGCTTTTCTGAATTTGTATTAGTCGCAGTATTTCAACAGAGAAAATCCCACTTCTCCAATTACCACCCAAAGAACTAAGAACTACTGCAAGGAGGGACTTCCTTCTGCTAAGCTAAAATAGTCACTCTAGTTCACAAACACACAATGGTGAGAAGCCAGATGATCCCGGAGTTCCAGATTACACAGAATGAAGGCACACAGCTAAAACACTTTATTAAGCTGCACGAAAGCCTAGCTGAGCAGCAACAATGCCAACCATCATGAGGAACCAAAGAAACTGAGACCAGTCCTACTCCACACGTGAGCAGACAGTACTTTTCCCAGGTCTGTCAAGGCCTGCTGGCATTATGCTGATGGAAAAATAGTAATATCTTTTGTTCCAAACAGTGTGTAAAGTTTTCAAATTAAGCTTGTTAAAGAGGATTTACGGTTTGTATTGATTATATTAGAGGAATGGAAAATCATTTTTGAGTATTTCAATTAGATTTTGAATTACCAGTCTAGACAACATCAACAATCTTGAGTTTTATTCGCCTGGATAAAATCAAGTATTAAAAAAGGTTACGAGCTTACACTGTAATAGAATCGATTGCTTTCAAATGATGAAAAGCAAGAAGTGAGAAACATGATAGGCCCAGCAGTGCACACAGAGCAACCTAATGAAGACGTCAGAGCCATTTTTGTTCCAGCGTTGAACCAAGACTTTCTGCAACTGCAACAGCATCCTCACGACTCTCTTGCCTTACTCAGGTTACTCCCACCAGTGGCTTTAAGTCTTACAACCTACATTTCCCATCACAACATACAGTTGGTTATTTCTGTTTTGTAGAACACGTATCTTCAAGTGATGCTTATATGTCCCAAAATCTGGCAAGATATCAGAGTAACTCAGTACTTAGAATGACTTCCTCAACCTCTGCCAGGCTAAAGAGGATCGCCTGCTTTCTGGAAACTATATTTTTCACATAGATGGAAACCTCAATTCCAGATTTAGAACTTGTTAAGACAGTGCTGCAGTTCAGTGGCAACTAAAGCTTTTAAGGACAAAAACCACGCCAGAGGACAACAGATCAATAGGTGATACTGCAGCCCACAGAACTGCAACGCTCAACCATCCACTGCCAAGTGCCACTGAGCATCAAGGATCAGCGTTGTGCACTATTTTCAATACTGCATAACCCCAGAGTTTTCTGTTTCTGTTGGGGAACACTGACTTTAGTTGTGTGAGCACTGGTTTCTTAGTGCTTTGTTAAGCCAGCACAACACGGGAGCTCGTTCTCAGGTTTGGCTTCCATTTGCTCAGTACAGAAACACACAGCAGCTATGCCAGTCACTGAGCTCCCACATTCTCTTAATGGAAAGATATGCCCACACCCATACTTTATTTTTCACACATCACTGGAGTGTGACAAAGAATTACATAAAAGCAGCGTTTCCTAACCAGCCAAGGAGAGCCGCCCACTTTCCCTCCACCTACATCAGAGCAGCGCTCTTCCTGCTGGAAGGAGGGCAACCAGGACCTCTCCCTGCTGCTGGCACTGGGTGCTGCACCCAGGCAAGTGGGGGGAACAGAGCAGCACCTCCACAGCTCCCATCCATGGGCTGGAGCTCTGTGCTGCAGCCCAGCATCAGCTGAGTGAAGAGCTGGCAGCAACCCCATCAAATACACTATGCAGAATGCACTTCATCAAGAACAACTTCTAGATGTTAATTTCACAAACCTGTAAGGAATGTTTTTAAATAGGAGGGAGGTTGAATCAGACTGGGAAATCCTTCCAAGTGCTGGTTTGTCCGTCGCACCACCCACCCTCACGGGTGGCAGCCACAGAACAAATCAAGAGCACGCGGAGCTGCAGGGTAAGAATGGCATTCTGTAGGTCAAATCAAAGAGAAAAATACTACATTTCACTACGTGCATATGCACCCTGACAAAGACTCGTATGTATTACAGTTTCATGCAAGCTTCAGTGTGGTAAGTTTTGTTATAGAATACCACTTTTAGCAGGACATCATTCCTCATTTATAAAAGAAAAGCAAATAGGATATGCATTGGAGGATAAATCGCTGAGGGTGATCCTCTTGATGCATCAGTGGAAGACACTAGATGATTCACAACGAAAATACCAGCAAGTTAACTGCTTGATCATTGTTTCCAGCAGAAGAAATATTTTGCTTCCTGAAATACAACAGAATGAGACCTTGAAGTTAACACTACCTTTCCAGAAGAAAGCCTCTACTGCAAACGATATCTGCCAAAAATCCAAATGGTCAGTGATTTACTTGCAACATTACAGCTGAAAGCATAAAAATAGGAGTTGCTTTCACTCATGCCATTTAGCAAAGCACTCAATTGACATTCCTTTCATTAGCACAGACCCTCCTACCTGAGAACTCCATGTTTTGTTCTGTGCTAAAACCTAAGTCCCACCAGCAAGAAACCCACTTCTGGATTGTTTAAAAACAGCAGCATAACTAAGCATCGTCTTAAACCCCATTCTGATTTTTGCCAGTTTCCCCATTGCTGCTGTAGTCATAGGAAGCTGGTGTTATCAGTTTAACTTCAAATCACTGCATGACTAGTTAATAGCAAACTTATGAATTAAGACCAGAGAATTCAATGGAGTGAAAGATTTCTGGAACAAGAGAAAGTTAACTGCAAAAGAAAGAACGTTTTAGATGGAAGAATACTAAGCAGACAGTCCCAATGACAGCCACTTCTGAAAAAAACAACTTTCTTCAACATTTACTTGCCCTGAATTTAATTCTAGTCCCACAGCATAAGAACTTCAGAAAAACATGCTCAGCCCTCATCATGACTGGATTTTGGCTTAGTGATGCACCCTTCCACCTGCTCTCATGTGTGACCATCCAGCCACGCACAGCAGGTTTACAGTAAGGCAGGTTTGTTGTTCTGATCAACTCCTCATTTTGAGCTCAGTATTGCACAACTATATATATTTATATATAGTTGGTTTTTTTTTCCTTACATGTAAACACAGTCAACTTCCTCCTGATGAACAGTTTAGCTTTGGCAGGGACTGTACCAGGGAATTAGCCAATGCTAGATAGCAAGGGCACACAACTGCAGAAGAATCTGCTGAGAAAAGCAGCTGCCTGCACCAACTCCGCTTCAGCTGTTCTCCTTGTTATGATGCAATTGCTATAAACACAGCATTTTCCACCAAATATTTAAGCAACTAAAGATGAAGATTCAACTACTAACAGCATATTTTCACATCATTAGCTCCAGCTGCAGAGTGGCAGCAAGCAGCTAGACCTTCTCATTGGGCTGTTTAGTCTATAAAGAGAAGCCTCGAGTTTAGTAAATTCAGACTGCAATGTACTTAAAAGTCCAGGAGGGATACAAGCCATACACAAGACAGAGACTGATGAAGGTTTAAATGAAAACAGGAGCTCTGTTTTATTCATCTTGATGGGATAAAACGACGGAAGGACCTAAGAACTCATCCTTACCAAAGGCAACAGAGGTCCTCAGCTCTTCAGTTAGTGCCAGCAGGCATCATGCACCACCTGCACAAGTGGCACTACAGCACGAGGGAGATTCCTAATCTTACGTTATTTGAAATAGGTGAAGAAAATGAGTTCAAAGCAAGGACTTTGAATCTCTGCCTATCTTCAGCTATTCTATCTTATGGAAACAAGTCTCTAGCCAGAAGCAAGTGTCGTCTTACTGTTTAAGCAGAAATCTATAACCAAAGTGGTTGAAGCATTTTTTTCTCCCCTCAAATATCATGTTTTCACGGCCCAATAATGACATCCTTTCTTCTTCTGGAAGAGTGGCAGTTGAGGTGAATTGCTCAGGAATGCAGCACTGTCCAGCCTACAGTGGCAGGGTAAGGTATGCCATCTCATCTTCTGTTCAGCTACAAAGGAAGAAAGCTCATGCAGTTCCCAAGCACTCACAGCGCTCAGCTCCCAAGCACACACTGAAGGTGTTAACTCTGGCTGTATTGTAGATCTCAGCCTGTTAAAACAAGGGGCCATTTGGAGAGCAGTACTTGGGTTTTTGGTTTTGTTCTGTGCTCTTTTTCAAAGGCCGCTGAATACTGTGATACAGCTACCAACCTCATCTCAGTCCTGCATCAAATGTTTCCATCAATAATGCTATGGACACAATCCAGTTGGACATTCAGAGACCCAACATTTAAGGATTTAATTTATTGTAACACAATTAAGAAGCAGCAATCTAACCCATTACATGCCCAGCCTCACACAGATTCATAGATACTTGCTCTGGCTATACTTCTAACAACAGCAACAACAGAAAAAAAATCACAGCTCAACATAATTTAACCAAAATAACTCTTTCTTAAGATCCAGACTCTTTAATCATACATTGAAATACCAAACAAATTTGGGTTCTGGCAGTACCACAAAACAGAAAAATATAATAATTACACCCAAGCTCATTCAAAAGCAGGAGGTCTAAAGAGCCATGCAAACCCTATCATTATGCAGACATTACCCAATTTGATTTCAGAGATTATACCAATCGTAAGAGTCCCTTTCACTGATTTGAACAGATGGAATTTTTCCCTGCTTGCTCCATGATTAAGATTTAAATTAAAATTAAACAATATTTAGATTAGCTATTTCATCATTGCAGAATATATTATTAGCTAAATTAACAGGGAAGAGATGTTACCCATTTCTTCCAGCACTCGTTCTGAACACATTACCTTGTGTGATAAGCCACTGGCGTAACAACTTACAGTCTGTAAAATAAAAACACATTGGTGCATAAGATACCTTCATCTCACAGGAGGGAAAAAGAACATGATATTCTGAGGATTCTCCAGAGCCATTAACATCACAGAAGAATAGCTTTTAATGAAATGGATAAAGCAGCATCAGACCTTCACACGTATGCTATGCTCTAACATTAAGCAGCACTGCTCTGCCTGGCGTGCAATAATCTGTGCTCACTGCAGGTTTTAACTGCTCACTTTTAAGCCACTTTGACAACCTGCATACACAGGATGATTTTCTCGTCTAACATTGAGATCTGTTACACAACACTTGGGTTCAGAACTCCCTTTGAACAGCATTTCTGGAGCTGAAGGCATGGGTGCTTGAAGGCTAGGCCGAAGACCAAGAAATGGCCTTTCTTCCAACAATACCACATACTTTGTTCTCCTTCCCCTGGATCTCAGTTCCTTTCCCTTCCCTGCTCCATCTACTCCCCACCTGCCAAAGGCTTCACACAAGCTCTACTATCTGTTTTATTTGCCATTCATTTCCTTATCACCCACAAAGGAGGACAGGCACTCCAGACTTCTGCCTTCTGTGGGAGAGGGGCTGGAACAGAGTTCAACCATAACAGTGGTAAAACACTCACGATGGATAAGCAGTAGGACTTTGACACCAGAACAGCAGCACCTGATAGGCCAAGAGCATTTTTAACTGGAAATAGGAAAGTTTATATTTATCTCAGTCTGGTGTCTCATTTAAAAACTTCTTAACATATTCTTCCCAGCTGATGAAGTTGATGACACGATTGCTCCCATTCATTAAAAAGCTGCAAGTGAAAGTTAATTTTACAGTACATTCCTAAGACACAAAGCAAGCCTTCCAGCAAAAATACAGAAGGTCAGAATGGTACTAACATGCAAATGTTAGTTAGTTTATACACTGCAAAGCAACTGAGGCAACGCCATGGAGAAGAGCAGTCATTCAGAAACACCTCTAACCGAAATCTTCTCATTTTGACACATCCAGTTAGCAGCAGATTGATTACTTCCACTTGAAGGATAAAAACATTCCACTGAGATAATTTGCTTTTCTCAGACTTTATGAATATTAATCAGCTCATTACTTTATCACTACTGTAGTAGCTCCAGACGTGTCACAAAGCTGCAGTTCAGCAGTCTCACACTACCTGTACCACACTGCCCTAAAAGCAGTCTCAAAAGTAGAAAACCTTACGTAGCACTTTAAAGTGTGAAGAGCCATTTCTATCTTAGCCCATAAAACCAGATATGAAAAATAAATATGAAAATATTTCACCATTCTGAGCTGCAGTTCTCACTCTAAGCAGGAGTGTTGTTTTTTTTACTTAACAGTGGCTTTTCTTTCATTCCTAATGCAGCTCATTCTTACTTCATGCATGAACATTTCTGAATTCCTGGGGACAATTTACCTGCAAGTTACACATGTTGCTTTATATTTTCTAGCCAGCAACATGCCAAGAAACAGTTCCTTGCTTACAAAGCAACTAGAGCCTGAAAAGCATTTTCAGATTGAAACTTTTCTCATTTTGTATCACTTACATAGCTACCACAGCAATATGCAAGCTCAAAGAAAAAAAAAGGCCACTTTCATCACTTTCATTCAAAATACTCTTTAAACAGAAAAAAAAAAAGATAAGCATACTAAGACATGCCTCAAGCCATAGGCCAACAGCCCTCAGCTACTCTAATGCCTTCTCAGCAGACAGCAGTCAGATTAAGCTGATGAAATCATCAAACTGTTGGGCCAAACAGCCATTGAAAGACACAAACCTATAGCTCTTGCCCAAATCCAGCGGCAAGCAGCAATACCTCCACAGAATTCCAGCAGTATGGAAAAACTACAAGAACAAAGACTGTATGGATGCTGCTAAGTAGCCAGGGTCCAAGCTCGAGTGCTCTCCAAAATCAACATCTTTCCCATCCTCAGCACTGGAAGAAGGAAAAGGCAAAGCAGCCTCCTTGCAGAAAATCAACCAGAAAGCTATATTAGAAAAACATACAGCAAATTACTGAAATAACAAAATGCATCGTGTTGCTCCAGGAACAGCTCTACTTTATGAACTTGGCTGTCTTCTCACCACACCAATTGCCAACAGCCACAGGATATTTCTGTCCCTGGGAGCTGCAAAGTTGGAATCTCCTGACCTTTATGCTCCAGCTACCACTCACTCCTAACCCAGCAGAACAATCATTGCAGGCCTTCATACTTCCCTAGCAATTTTCTACCTGCCAGTAAGAGAACAGTACTGACCAGGAGGCTTGGATGTTGCCCTGACTCCTTCGAAGAAGGGCTGGCATTAGTGGCTATCCAGGTGATAAGGAAGAGGTTCAGTGCTCACCAGCAGTGACACAGAAGTGTAGATGAGAGCTGCCCCTTTGTAGACAAGAACTTTCCCAAGATCTACATCACTATGTGGCAGCTGGAAGCTGTGTGGCTTTATTCTAGAAAGCAAATCAAAGGATACACACAACAAGCAAACATACTACCAGACTTGACAAGCCCATCCCTGCATACACTTCTGGTTAACAGGGGAGATGGCTGTTTTTGGCTTTAGAATCTCTTGCAGCAGCTGAACCACAGGAGCAGGTCCCACTGTGCATGGTGCAGTGCCTGGCACAGTGAGATCCCCCACTGAACTCACTTAGATGGGGAAGGTGAAATACAAAAATGAAAACACGAGCTTTACTGCACCAGGCGAATTGTTGGCTACTCTCCTCTATGTGCCTCTACAACAGAATGACTAACAGGAGAAAGCCACATTCTACCTTTAATTTACACAGGTTATGGCCACCTCCATTATAGTTCTACTGCTGTTTGGGAGGGTGGAAAGGACAGGACCCCATCCTCCAACGAAACACCGAAGATCAGCAGGAATGGATTTTAATAACTGAAGGATGCAGTGAAAGTCACCTGTGGCAGTATTCAAGGACAGCTGCGCTTTTTCCATGTCATGCTGCATTCTCTCCATAAAACCCAAACAGCTCCTCTGCATGATCCTATGCGTTCACAACAGCATACCAGAAAAAGTCATCGACACAGAAAAAAAACAACACAAAAAGCATATGTGTTGCTTTACAACAGGTACAAAATGCAAGCCACAGACTCCAGAATATTTCTGCTGCAGGATAAAATGTACACAGCCAGTAGAAGCAGGTGCAGCCCACTGCATTTAACTGCCTTCTGCTGCAGCTAGGCTCAGGTTGGTGAGGGTGAGCACTAACACAGAACAGTGTGTGCACTGCTTCTAGCTGGAGGCTACAGACAGCATCCCTGCTGACCTCCACCTGACACAGCCCTGCATACGGGCAGAGCTTGTATGAAAACTCTCCTGAACGCCTATGAATTAAAAGCAAGCCCTACAAAATTAATTAAAAACAAGACTAATAAACTGGCACTTCAGAACATTTGCATGCGCACTGAACCATGGCTGGATTGCAGGCTGCTGAGCCACAAGGAGCCGTCATCTATTGCTCACTCAGGCTACTGGCCTGCCATTCCACGTGACCAGCCTGCTTGGACAGCACAAGGGTTTCCCATTAAGTGTAGGGTTAAACGTTGTACTGCAGCTCTGCCTTCCAGCAAGGCGATACACAGCCTGCAGTTACAAGCAGCAGCCTGTGCTGATACCATCTAGGGCTGTGAAGATGAAAGGTGGCATCTCCTTGTCATAATTTATCGGTTACTCTTAACTGGAACAGCTAGGAGAGGGGGGAAAAAAAGAAATTAAAAAACAAAACCACAACACATCAGTGTTACCAGGGATGACCACCTAACGTTTGCCTTTTTTCTTCCCCCCTTTCTCCCCCCACTGTATGTAAATTTAAGAAATCAAGACTACTTCTTAAATTTTTCAAGAACAGTAGTTTTTGCTACTCGCATAACAGTGAACAGGAGAAGAAAAAGAAAAAAAAAAAAAAAGGTATCCAAGGCAGCTTAAGTTTTACTGGAGCCCTTTTTCTTGTTTTCTTCTTCTACAAATATTTATATTCGCTCTTAGGAAGGGAGAGCCTTGCCAGCGACTTGCATTACATATAATTATGTCACAACCTCTTGCAAGAATGGTACGGAATACTTCTAAGCATGTAACTGATACTAATTACAAAGCTTTGCTTTTTAAAGCTCCTCCAGATATAAATAATACCTTTTACTGGGCCAAGAAGTTGTCTGCATTTTTCTCCATTGTTTTACTGACAAAAAGCAGCACCAGAGCCCACAGTTGCTGGTGATAGAGGAAACCCTACTATTCTTCACACACTTACCATAGGCACTACTCCTTCCAAATAAGACTTCAAAGCTATTCATCCCAAACCATCACTGATCAAAGCCTTAGATGTTAAATACGAAGAGAATTGAGTCTTTCTAAATTATCGATTATGAACCACAATCTTTCACTTACACCTTAGGCAGAGCTGACAGGGAATGAAGCCATAACCTTCCAGAAGAGCGGCGGCCATCACGGGCTGTGGCTATCATTCCACAGGCACCCTGCCACCAGCTGCAGGCATCATTTGATTTTGCCAGTTTCACAGCAAGACTGGGAGTGAACTCATTTGAAGTTAAATCATCAAGAGTTGATATCCATTCAGACAGCAGGTGGTTTTTGGTTTTATGTCGGGTGGCTATTGCTGAAACAAAGCACTCCCACACTGGGGAGGACCAAAGCACTCACATAACATGTCCAGACAGTGCTTTTATCAAAATGATGTGCTCACATCTGGATTCCAGTGCTTAAAACATAACCTGTGTTCCAACTCATCATTAGATGAGTACTGTACCTGTCACACAGATACAGTACAGCCTCTGGAAAGCAGGCCTGCTAAGGATGCCAGTCCTTGCTTCAGAAACTGAGCTCATCATCAGTGATAGATCCTGTTCCCCCACAAGTAGGTCTCGTAAAATAAGTCTGGCACCACTTCTCAGCTACAGCACCCAGCTCTCACGGGGTTCTCTCTCCTCTGCTTTAACAAAGGAGAAACACTTCAGGTATGAACACGCTCCTCGTCCTTCTGGGGTCAAGGAGTAAAAATGCTAAAGCAGCCCCAGAAATGACACTTTTATCCCTGTTTTCCAAGGAACAACATGAAGTTGGACTTGATGAACTTCACAGGTCTCTTCCAACTGGCTATTCTATGGTTTGATTGACTCATTAAGGTTGGAAATGAGCACCAAGATCATCCAGTCCAAGCACAGCACAGCCCACTGTGCCCGCTGCCCACGTCCCTCAGTGCCACATCCCATGATTCTGGGACACTCCAGGTGACCCCAGCGCTCCCTGGGCAGCTGTGTCAGTGCAGAATCACTTCTGCAGAAGGAATTGTTCCTAGCAGCCAACCCGAACCTCCCCTGGCACAACGTGAGGCCATCCCCTCTCGTCCTATGGCCGTTCCCTGCCAGCAGAGGCCGACCCCGCCTCACACAGCCTCCTTTCGGGTCGTTGCAGAGCCATAGGTCTGCCCTGAGCCTCCAGACCGAACAGCCCCGGTTCCTCAGCCGCTCCCCATCACACTTGAGCTCCAGACCCCTCACAGCCCCGCTGCCCTTCTCTGGACACGCTGCAGCCCTCGGTGTCTTTCCTGCAGCGAGGGCCCAGCACTGGGTGCAGCACTGGAGTTTGCACAGCTCGCACTGCTGCTCTGACCCAACCCGTGCTTTTGTCCTTACCTGCGGCCCCACAGCAGCCATGCGCATCTCCCCAGCGCACCGCCGCACACGCGGCTCAGTCAGAGGGGCCTCACGGAAGGCAAGAACCACAAAGCCCTGTCACGGGCGCCAACAGAACGCGCGTTAAACCTCTCGTACGTTATCGCTCCGGTTGAACGCGGATTTGGGGCAGTCGCCCTCGAACGCCGCGTTCACCGGCAGCTATGCGACTCCTGCAGATGCCATCGCGCACGCGAGGCACAACGGCAGCTACGACACGAGGCAGCATCGCGACGCGAGGCCCTCGGTTTGCCAACGTTTATTGTTCCGGAGGCCGCCGCCCGCCCCCCCCGCAGCGCGGCGCCTCCCTCCCTCCCCGTGAGTAACGTCAGCGCCCGCCGCGCCGCCGCCGCCGCCCGCCCCGCTCCCCGGCCCCGCTCCCGCCCCGCAGCGCGGCCGTTGCCAAGCGGCGGCGGGTTCGCCCCCGGGCGGCCATGTGCGAGGCGGCCGCCGCCCCTCCCTCCGCCAGCAGTATAAGAAAGAGGGGAGCGGAAAGCGACTGGTTCGCGAGTATAAAAAAATTAAAAATAACAATAATAACAAGAATTAAAAAGGGGAAGGGGAAAGGCGTTTTCCCGCAAAAGCTGCGGAGGGAGGGCGCGGTGCGGCGGCAGACAAAGGCGCAGAGAGGCACTCACCCGCCGAGCCGGAGGAGGACCCTCTTCTGCGAGGCTCCTGCTGGGGCCGCTCGGGGCCGGGGGATGGCGTGCTGGCGGCGGACGAGGAGGAGGAGACGGCGGGCTGCGGCGGGCAACGCGCGGGCTGCGGCGGCTCGGGCGCGGGCTCGGGCGCGGCGGGGCGGGGCGGCTCGGCGGGGCTGCCGAGGTCCTGAGGCGGCGAGGGCCGCTCTTGAGGGGCCGCCACGGGCTTCCTCTCCATCACCTCCAGCTGCTCGTCGAAGTCCTCGTCTTCTTCTTCTTCTTCCTCCTCCTCGTCCTCCTCCTTCTCGTCGTCCAGCACGAACTGGTAGTTAAACTGGGGCTGCTGCGGCCGCGGGGGCCCAGAGGAGGAGGAGGAGACCAGGGGTGACTGGTCCAGCTCGTCCATGGTGCCTGGAGCGGGCGGAACAATGAGCGCGGCGCCGGGGCTGCGCCTCTGCCGGCTGCGGGGGGAGAGCGCGGGCTGCGCTGCGGGACCGGTTCCACGCCCTGGTGAGTCACGGCCGGGGGAAGAAGGCGGGGCCCGGTGAACGGCGGCCGCGCGGGCCAATGGGACGCAGCGGGGGCGCGGTTCCGCCAATCAGGTGCGGCCGCCTCATGAATATGCAGCGTGAAGGCGGGGCGGGATGGCGAAGTCGGGTGAAGTTCTGCGCGGGGCGCGGTCCGGAATCCGCGCTGCCCCGATGGGCCGTGGCGAGGCGCGGGGCGCGGCAATGCACGGCACGGCACGGAGCTCGCGGCGGGCAGCGGACGCCGGGCTCCTGCGGCTGTGACGTGCTTTCTCACCCGCCGGGCGTGATGCGGAGCTCCGCAGTGCGGAGGGGCCGCTCCTTACGGCGCTGCGGCGGTCCGCGGGCGGAAGCATCCCCCTAGGGAGCGCGGGCGGCGGCGGTCAGCCCCTGCCTTCGAGGAGGTGGGGGCGGGGCACGAGATGGCAGTCGGAACGGCGCGCGAAGAGCCTGGCGTGGCTAGGGAGCAATAAAGCCTGCTGGAATCACGGCGTCCATCCAGGGAGGAGACATTTTGGGAGCGCACCAACTTGTTCATCCCCCGTGACGCTGCAGCAGCCACGCAGACGGGCCCGGCGGTCCCGTTGCTACCCGAACCGGTTGGCTCGGCCGGTTTTTGTGCCCGAGCCCGGCCTGCTGCAGGCTGTGATGCGGGCCTGGGCCTTGAGGCGATGCCTCGCCCCCCCGCCTCCTCCGGGCAGCCTGCACCTGGCCCGGCCTCGCGTTGTGCTGGAGGAGGCTCGCGCAAGCGGCACGAGGACCCGGGCATTCCCTTCCTCTTGCAGGCACGCCTAGAAGGACCACAGAAAGTATTTTCACAAAGACAACTGTTATCCTACGGGGATACAAAATCCTCCAGCAGTGAATGCGAACGTAGCTGAAGACTTGTAAAGTCTTTAGACTCTGTTCTCTTCATTATTTTTTCTCTCTCTTAAGATTTTCTTGTTGACAAACAATTCACGTACGTTTCCAAGCCAGCCCTTTTGGCTGTCATATTTGGCTTTAGTGGCGCGGTGGTGCTGGGTTGGTGGTTAGACTAGATGATCTTAGCCAACCCTTATGTTCTTTGGAGGACTGTGGTTCACCCATAATTCTGTTATCCCCCAACCAGAGTCTTGCTCTGCTGGAAGTGCTGTGTCCCAACATGGAGGACCACAGCCCAGAAGCAGTGCTGCAGCTCCATTAGCAGCAATTCTTCCTCACTGTGCCAGCAGTTAACGTGGTTTGGGATTTATGACATGATTCCCTTACCTATAGCTATTTTTAATACTTTGTAAGTTCTGAGTACAGACACAGCAGTGAAACCAACTTGAACGTCTTCAGCCAGAGTCATTTTTGGTCGTCTACGAAAAGGAAAATCTATGTAGAATTCAGATGATGTTATCAGAATGCTTCAAAGTGAATCCATCATCAGTTAAAGAGAAACGAAAGGGATTTTTATTTAGAGAAAGGAAGTGACTAAAGGTCTTGGAGGGAAACAGGAAGGGAGTTCCAGATACCCCGAGCAAGTCAATTAACAAGGGAGAGGAAAACACAGCTCTCCAGTTTTGGACATACACTGCAAAACACGCTTTGGTTTAGCTCTTAGAAAAATATTTTGTTATTCTTGTATGAAGATTGTCAGCAAGTAGGCGTACTTTGCAGATATTCAGTAAGTTAATTTACAGACTTAGTTTTCATGAGATGATTTTGTATCGCAAACTTAGGAAGAAAACCATTCAGTACATTAAAGAGAAGCAGTTAGTCTGCTTCTGAATTTCTGCAATAGCACTGATAATGGTTGTATGTACTAGCTGCATTTTCTCTGTCCACTGTGACCTGCTTAATCGTACTCAGAAGATATCACAGCATATCATAGACTGGGAACATCATTGCGATGGAACAAATCGTAGTGGGTTCAAACAGGAATAGCATTTAGTCTCAGCTAGCAATTAAAAAACATGGAGTTAGAATTGCAGGGATAGTTGGATTTCCGTCCCTCATTAGGCTAAAACACAACCCCCAGATTTCAAGCATCATGGTTGGTCTCTGGAAGGATAAAACTCTGCCTTTGCTTTCAGATTAAGCCATTGCTACAGCATGGTGGGCATTGGGCTCCTAGCATGGTTACCTAGCAGGTTTCTCTTGGTTTGAATGCCCACTGTACTTCTGTTCAGGCCCTGTGGTGAGGTAAGAAAATCACTCCTTAATTTGATAATACAAATGCAGAACATGGGGGAAAAGAAGTGCTAAAACAGCGTTACAGAGAGATTACCATCTTTTAACAGTAAGTGGGACAGGTTTGCTTTATAGAATCTTCTCCAGGACCTCTCAGCTTTGTCCTCTGCAACAATTAACATTTTCTTGCCAGTCACTTTTTAAACCTTTTATATTCTTTTGTGATCCAGGCATTTCCTGTTCTGGACCTGTTTCTAACGTCCCATGAGTTTGTGTGGACCGACTTCAGCTGAGCCAATTTTTCTATTTTTTCCCCTCCAATATCATCTTGAAAAATCAAACCAACATGTTTTTACAGTAAGCATCCCAATAACCATGCTGATATGCAGCACCCTGATTCAGATCTGTCACAAAACAGTGTTTAAAACTTCCTTCAGCCAGCCAGCAGGATGCTGTGCCACAGCATCGGCAGGGATGGGGCTGGTTTAAGGACAGCTCCAAATTACATCAGCTGTTGTGAGGGCAAATTACCATCAGCTGCAGCTTTGAATTCCCACATCCAGCTAATTTCTTCCTAGGCTGCAACTTGGTTAAGCTTCCATTCAAACACCTAAAGCACATGCATAACATCACGAATAACTTTGTAACAGAGAACAGGTATATACTTGCTCATCATTAAAACACACGCGAATATGAGCTGAACCAAATCAGTGATAACACACAACGTGCTCTAGCAAATGAGGCTGCAATCTGAAGAATTCACCTCGCTAAAACTGCACAGGAATTCAGTTTTAATTGGATTTTGGTCTGACCACTCTTCCCCTTGGAAACAAACCAAAGATGACACACATTTAAAATGCCAGGTTTGCGTCTCACTGATGCTGTGGGGCCCTAAGCAGTGGGATCTTTCCATACCCAAAGAAGGCATCGTTTATATAGAAGAAAGACAGGACTTGTGTACAAAAACCTCAAAACCGTTGCACTTCCAAGTGCCTGGGTAAGCTCCCATCTAAATACTGACCTCGGGTAAGGCTACTTAACCTGTCTGACTAACAGGTTCCCAATAAGCAGGTAGTGTGGATTTAAAATAAATATCTCCTTTGAAGTCCTACCCTCTCTGTCCAGTGGGAGGACACTTCAAGGGAACGTGCTGCAACGAATCCAAACAGTCCTTAAATGAAAATAAGGACTAAAAACTTTTCATTGTTATAAAGAAGCAATACGTTAGAAAGAAAATGGAATCAATGAAAATATATATTCACATCTTATTAATAGAGTATTAGAAAAACAAATCCAGGGAAATGTGGTGGAATGATGTATGCTGAATGATTTCAGTACCACTGTCAACATTCACCAGGTCTCTGCAGAAAGATTCAACGTACAGAAATGTGAAGTTTTCTGAGACTGATCTTAGAATGCTTAGAGAATTCCTTAGAGAATCAGAATGATCAAATGATACAAACAATTCCTCACTTTAGTGTTATTTATACTATACTGTTATTTAGTGCATTGCTACTCTTCAGTCCTTCACTTGTATAAGAAGTAGAATAATTCACTTACCATTTTAGCCACAATAGTTTACACTCCTGAGGAACACGAGGACCACCAGCTTCGTTGGACCTGGACACAAACATTCATTCACTGTTAATGCAGATCAAGGTAGTATTGTAATTGCTTTTTAAAATGCATGACCCCCCTCCTACTTTTAAGCTTGAATGCATAGAATCAACATCAAGTTTAGATCGCAGCATCACTCATTAGGTTTGTACTCATGCACATGTCTACATTCAAATGTTTCAGCTGCAATACCAAGGGTGTTTTTTTGTTTGTTTTTTTTTGTTTTTTTTTTTTTCTCAGGGTTTTAATATGACTTTGTTCTCTGTAAAACATCCCACATATTGTAATTAAAGTAATGAACCAGCAGCGTTTGTTCCCTCTATGCCTGGGGATGCAATGGGAAAAAGAAGGTCCAGTACGTTTCAGGTCTTTTGGGTTGACATATTGTGATGTCCAATTCCCAGGGAATGAGAAAAGGAGAACGTGCTCACTACAGAATGAATTAGAGCACAGGCAGAATGCTTTCACAGCTACAAGTGTAGCTTTAGAGCAGATTACTGGCATTGCTACCTTAACTTTAAACCTTAAGTACACAGGGAAAGCTTGCACTGGAAGCAACAGTAGTGATACCAAATGCCTCAGATTTGAAAGGTCCCAGCATGCCATCTTGTCACACTTTGCTCAGTCACCCGTGCACTGTAACTGCTTGTATCAGATTGGAATCTTCACACGAGTTGCAGTGGTGCTTTGGGGTCTCCGTGCACTTTGACTTTCAAAGACAGCACAGCACCTTTGGAAGACAACAACGACCCTGCGACTGCTGCATTTTGTCCCAGCAGTGTTTAGGGAGCTCTTCCTTTTATCTGGGTCAGATAAAGATAGTACAGCTAAAAAAATTTCAAGACGGCTACCCTGCTTTCTCAGAAGCACACTGAGCTGGTTGCAGCCCGGTGCTCTCCATCTCCCTCACCTTTTCTCACACAAAACAAAAAGCCCACCGCCACCACCTCAAGCTTTTCAACACTGCAGACGATTTCAGTTAACTTTGGCAGTGGTGGGAGACTCAAGGATATTAAAGTCCTGATAGTTTTGTGACAAAGAGCAGCTGGGTAACTTACAGAAAGCAGACAAGCTCTTCTGTGGAAAGCAAGGTAGGGAGAAGGTGGTTGTTCCTGTTCTGTTTGACAGCCATCAGCTAGAATGAAGCTCTTATGAGCATGTTTCTCTTCTACCAGATGGCAAAACCAAAAAGGAAGATAAGAAGCATGTAGAGTAACTGCAAACAGCAGTGTGCACCTTTGGACCTGAAGCGATAAAAACCTGAATTTGCTAGTTTTACTGGTTTTAGAACTAGTTTCTGACTGTTGTAGGCAGGGATTTATTCTAAGTGAGCCACACCAGAGGAACTGTGGCTAAGACTACCTAGCTGCAGCCACTGCTTTGGCAAGGGCAGAGAAAAATGGAAGGTAAATCTTGCAGACTGATTTAGTTCTGATATATATGAAGGGGTAATATATGATATATGAGGGTAATGAAGGGTATATGTGATATATGAGAAGGGGTAAATGCAAAGGAAAAGATCTGGACTTGAGAACGGTTACGTATTTTACTGTGGAAAGAAAATCAAGGCTCATCAGGTTTTCTAGGGCAGGATGCCATGCAGGCATCACTTATTCTGAGCTGCTTGTTTAGTCCTCTCATTGTGACTTACAAAACATGTAATGTATTTCAATAAAAGCTCACTACTTGAATACCATGTAACATCTATTCAAGGAGTAATCCTTCAGTACAGGCTGTTAGCAAATTAACTGCTTTTATTCAGTCAGATGGAGTCAAGCTGCTAAACATTTTTAATATATGAGACTGAAAATGATTATAACCTGACCATATGTGGAGCAGAAATACCTGGATGTATTGGGAAAAATAAGTTTGACTTGAGAGTCAAAGATTTGCTTCTCATCCAAATCTTACCCACTTGAAGTGTAGTAAATGAAATCAGAATTTAGAACTAGCAGTCTTAAAGATTTATCCAGCTAAATCAGTTGGATGGGGTTCCTGTCAGTTTTGCATCGTGCCACAGAAACACTGAACAGGTCTCTCTGATGGAGCACAGTCTTTCTGAAGCTAATATAGATGAACTAAGATGGAAGGTTTGCCTACCCTCAGAAACGTATTTCTTTCCCCATTTTTCTTTGCTTACAACTTTGATTCTCCACAACAGTAATGACGTACTTAATTTTGTTAATTTTTTCCCAGAATGTCACCTGGCAAATCAGTTTCCAAAGACTGCTGCTGAACGAATAAAATCGTGTCGTGCTTCAGCTGAGCAGTGTGTTGTAAAACCAACCTCACTGAGTGACGGCAAACAGCTTTTTGACATTACCCTGTTAGCAATTTCTTGTGCCTAGACTACAATCTCGGGAAAGAATAAGTTCATAAGACATACATGTTGTATTTCTACAGCATAAAAATGTTTTCTGAGCATCCTGGTTAGAACATTAAATGAAAACAGGCCCACCAATTGCCATTTCCAATAAGTCCTTTCCCTGAAAAGACAGCCTGCTTGTTCCTATTTGTTAAACCTAAGAATTCCTCTGTTCTGCTAAATTGTGTAATATCAGATGATAAATAGGCAATTTCCTCCCATTTTGGCACACTTGTGTAACTAATAGGATGGCATGATGTCCCTCGTGAGGTCTTTTTCAGCACCCAGTGGAAGTGCCAACCTCACCTTTTACTCCTAAGAGAAATGCTCAAACTCAGCCCACTTTTAGCCACTTTCCCCCAAAGATTATTGCTGGAGTCACACTGCTTCTCACCCGGCTCAGTTTAGCCCTTCTTATAGCCTGAAGCTCAGACAGATCTTCAGTAGTTGTACTGCACTCTGTATCTGAAGCAACATATTTTTCTTCCATAGCAAAAAGAAAGGACATAAGACACATAGCTGTATCTGCACTTCATATTTCTGACATGTAACACTTCATCAAAATGTCCTGGCTTCTCTGCAAGGATGGTTACGACCTCTGCAGATTCAGCCTCTCTGCCATGATCTAAAGCACTTTTTATATGAAAATCCATTTCTATGGCCACCCCAGGATGCTGAATCTGTAAAAGTAATTTATGCATCCTACTGTGTGATCAAAAGTAAGACAGCTGGGAGGAGACAGAAAAGGATGCTGAAATGGACAGGACCTCCAGCTGCTGCTGCACAGAATAGGAAGATCAGCACTCATACTGGCACTGCCTAAAACTATTTACTTTAGTTTCCTCAGACCAAAACAGCCCAGGACTGGATAGTTCTTACTTCTTACAGCATACTTCCACCTGCAACCAAATAAAAATGACAGTATTATTCCTAAAAGTAGTACAGGATAGATCATCTCCCAGAGTTTTCAGAAATAGTAAGTGCTATTTGAACTGCTTTTTAATAACATCAGGTGCCCCCATATAAGCACATAATATAATATATTTGTTACATTCTAGATCACTTTATGGCAACTGAACGACATCCTACAAAGACATAATTTTTCAACAAACTATGTTAAGGATTTTGTCCACCTCTCTGCTTGGAATTTTCAGTTCAGATCGTGAGTATTCCTTTCTGTAATGATTTATGCACTTGTAATTGTGTGTGAGATATATATTATATATTTATAAATGCATATGCAAGTGTGAACCAGCTAAGCTAAGTATGCTGTCTTGAACCTGACGGGCTGTTTGATTTTGTTTAAGAAGGCTCATGTTTGCTGTTACAGAACGCGGAGGCATCCCTGTCAAGAAGCAAGGCTCACTGGGTTATGCAATGTCCTGGCACGTTAAGAAGTCATTACCTCCTCCTACACACAGTTCACAAGACACAATGCAACAGGTGGATGAAAGACATGTTATGTGGGGGTGTTTTGGAAAAATGAGGCAACAACAAACCAAAGAGGACAGTGGAAAAGCAGCAGTCATTGCGCCACCTGCTTTTATTGGAGAGTTGATTTTTCTGGCAGATGTTTGGGATTTGCTTGGATTTGCAAACCACATCTACAAGCAAGCAAAAAACATATATACATGCATTGAGATAAAAAAAAAAAGGGTAAGCAATTGAACCTCAGCAAGCAAGGAACAGTATCCCATAATGGCACATTTGGGTATGTGGGTAGATCATGACGTGTAGCCTATACAGGCATTCTGTATTACAGTATAGCTAGTTGCACACAATTCTGTGCACTCCCTTCTGCTGCAAGCACCTAAGACAAAGGCTACAGGAACTCGTGTTTACAGAGCACAACACAGAAACCCACAATCCCAGGCAGTCCCTGTATGATACACAGACATTACAGATACCTCCTGCCAGGCTGGGTTTATGTTTTTCTTTTAAAATCAGACTTCTCACAACTCCGCAGATAGGCCAAACATGTCAGCCGAGAGCACGGCTGCAGAGGTGCTGGGAACCCACACAGTTTGAAGTTGAGGAGAATCGCTGTGCTCAGAACTCACAGAACCATTTCGTTTCCACGTATGCAGCTCCACGCCGGGCTGCGTGTCTGCACATGGCTAATTGGTTTTTAAATCCTGAGTACTGGCAACAAACAGACATGTGGAATACGTTTATGCAGTGTGCGTTGCCATATCACCCGGGGCAGCATCACATGGGATTTGACACTGTGGGCGGGTTTGGGGTTTGGCAATCCTTGGATGAGAAACCCACAAGATCCTGCGAGAGATAAGTTTGGGTATTTGTGCTCTCAGTGCTGCTACACAGAAACTCAGACGCCACCATAAGCCCTGTAGCACTCTTCCAAAAATAATGGCCATCTCATCCAGTGAGCACGAAGAACGGCTGGCTGTTCCTGTCCCTGTGCCCCAGTGAGGTCATTTCCTCACAAGGAGCCGTGTAATGCCACAGCTCAGCATCTGGGGGCTCGTCAGTGACAGCTTGGTGGGGAAGAGTGTGAAACGGTGGGTAGGGAAGGTGGGAGTTTGTGTACAGAAACTGTGAGTTCCCTGTGCCTTGTTGCCTGGAGGGGAGGACAGGCTGAGCAGTGCCAGTCAGCATCAGCTGGAGGACAAAAAGAAGGCAGAACAAAACAGAACCTGTGTCCTGAGGTCTCTGAAAGAGCAACGTGAGAGGATGAGGAGACAAAGGCTGGAAGGAATCACAGCCACAATATGCAGAGATTATTAGGGAAAAAAAAAAAAAAGAACCCTCCTTTTCTATTCCAACAGCAGAGGCAGAAAAATAGTGAAAAATCTAACTGCAGGTTACCTTACCACACTGAATTTATTTCTGGTTTGACTCAGTTGTTGTAGATATACATTTAAGTCCAAGTTGTCCCCCACTCCTTTCTCTCATTCAAAACTGATTCCTAAAAACCAGCTGGTGCCTCACTACAGTATGATGCAGTTGTTTATGGGTTTCTAAAGGCAGGAGGACTAAAATATCAAGTCTGATCAAGGTGAATGCAGTGGCAGTAGTTACAGTGGCATGAGGATTGTCTTTAAAGCCTGACCTTCCATTCTGCTCATTCTAATTATACAATGCTGTTAAAATCAGAAGGCATTACACTGTTAAACAATATTCTGAAACAGCCATGTTTAGTGAATAGCCAGTCTGAATCTCTGCTTTTTTGCTCTCACAGGTTAAGTTCCTTGTAGACTGAGAATGAGCTAAAAAATGCCCCAACAAATATAATCTGAAAATACATGTGAATGTATTGTAATAGTAAACAAAACCTTCATCACAAAGTTAATGTAATGGAAGCATTTTAGAAAGAAAAAAGATTCTACCTAAAACGTAGAAAGCACAACAGAGCTGAGAAAAAAAAATAATCAAAAGGTATTTAAACTAGGAAACAAGAGGTTCAGGAGATGCAGCTATTTAAGTCAAGCAATAAGATCTTCAGATGAAGGAAGTATGACTTCAGTGCAGCCGCTCCAGACCCAGAGGCTGACGTGATGAAGAAACACGAGTGAGCTAACCTGACAAGAGTGTGGGAATGTGAGCAGCAGCAGGAGAAAGGACTCCTGAAGAAGGAACTGGTTTTATCCCAACACAAAGTTACCGATGCTAATATAATCCTCAGTGCTAACGAGGGTTTGATGTATAATGAGGATAGAGCTGGAGCCCTGCTGCATCAGTCTGAGACTGGGATCACCAGCTGAAGCAGCCCTGCAGAAATCTGCTCCCTCACACTTCTCCAAAGGGAGCAGCTCTTCAACACAGCTGTGCAGTGGAGGAGCACAGCCTCATCCTGAGACCACCACAGCACTTAGTGGCAGAATCACAAGTTAGGGACATCTGCAGACTGCTCTGTTTTTGAAAGATAACCCTGGAAATATGTGAAGTCATGGACATGTGTTTTTACTTCGAGAAAAAGTGAAACGATCCTTAATTTTTACCAACCTGGATAAGAATCAGCTCCTGGCTAAAAAGTGTTGTGTATTTAAGAGAACTGTCATTAGAATCAGCCTTCCATGCGGAGTCATTGGATGAGCTCCGCAGCTCACATGGAGCCGGGCTGCTTCTCTCACATCAGAGCACTGCTGGGAGTTCGTGGCAGCTGAGAATCCAGCCTGCAGCTCTTGGGCTTAAGTAGTTCAAAATTAACTGGGGGAGACATGGGCTCCACGAAAAGCATAGCATCAGAGGATATCTCTGTGCATTACAATAGCAGTCCCAGCATAAGCCTGATACCAAATTCACCATACATCATCAGAACATGGATGTGCATTGGACCATCTGATTCCCAATGGTTAGCCTGAGAAGTCAAAAGCCCACCCTCTCCTCACACTCCCATGCACCACAAGCTCAAGCACACTTCCCAATGCCCTACAACAACCTTGCAGCCCACAGCAAAGACCATCAGCTAGATTTTTTCTTTTTGAAATGACTGACAATAGTTCTCTTTGCAAATAAACTGTAGAAACACTCTACCTCCAAAATTAGCTGCACCGTTTTCTATTATTGTCTCTAATGCTCTACAGCATTCTTACTCTTTGTATTTGAAAAAGCAAAAGCAAACTGGGAATACTGCTATTGTTCAGACTTGAAAACATATTCCCACTACTTTAGCAATCCAGTTGCTATTTGTTTTGGTATGCAACACTGACACCAAAGAAATCAAGAAATGGATTTAGTAGGACCATGCTGTGATCTCAAGGCTGACAAAGAACAAGCCATAAAAGGGCTCTGTAAAGTCTAAAATGCATGAAAACAAACTTTAAAGCAATTGTAACTTACAATTTATTCAGTTATTTTAAGAACTGCCTGCTAGTTTTAGAGTGATGTGAGGTGTCTGCTGTCTGGCTTTGCTATTAACTTGCGTAAGTGAGTGCTGACAGTCTCTGTATTTTTCAGAAACTGATGAAATGGGTTGTACCCATAGAACAAACTCTAATTGCATTCATTCTCTTGTATCAGCGGATTTCATCTGATTTTTGTACTTGTTTCTCAGCTGAAGATCCTCCTGAATAAAGTCCACGTATTTGTAAGAACAGGCAGTTCGGATATTTCTATTCTAGTTATCAGCCATACCACTAGAACCGAAATAGCATCAATTAAAATTGTCATTGACCTCTTACAGAGCACTGATAGAAGAGCCATTCTCCCTGTGTCCCAGCTGCTTTTTATACGACGGGGTATTTCATTTCCTCTGAACATTGGAGAGAAAGATGAAACTGTCCGATGTTTCCAATTAGAAACAGTTTGTGTTCTACAATGGCTTTAACCACTTCATTAAATCGTTCTTTGTGGGTTTTCTCACAGTTTTACCTTTAATTTCTCTTCTAATACTGCAAATTGTCATCTTTCCTTCAATCTGTACACTTTTCACTTACGGATCTAATAAAATCATCAGGAAGCTCGATTTTCTTTCATTTGCTAAAATCAAAAAGATGTAATTAAAAATCATCACCTCTATTCCGTCTGCCACTTCTGTGCGCTGTCAGTGCACCCAAGTCGTCTGTCTGCAGTGTTAAGAAGTCTGCAGATGTATGTATGTAATCTGATCAGAGAAAATTAGACACAATTTGAACTCTGCATCTATTGTAAAAGGTCTCATACTGCTCCTTCTCAGCCCTAGGAATCTAGCTGCAGTCCGGCCCATGATGCGGCTTCATGGGAGTGAAGTGTTTCCCCACTGTTTTTGGGAATACTGCCAATACACTTCCTTGCCTCATTCGGATGTGACTGTCCTTCACATCCACGTTTTGTTCCATTTAGATCAGAGTAATGCTAGATCCTTTCTGCTGATGTGTATGCATGCAGAATTAATAGACTTCATCTACCACAAAAAGACGCTGTCAGGAGTTTTGTTGGCAGCAGGCAGAGTAAGCACATAACTCCCTCAGTGGCTTAGTTGCCCTGGTTGCCAACCACATTCAATATTGGCCTCAAGGTGCTTCCTCTTGACCTTTAAAGCCTTGTGGAATCTCAGCCTGAGCGCCTTCTCCAATGCAGCAATTCCCTCACCTTCCCAAGTACCAGCCAAGCTTGTCTGAGTCCCTGTTGTCTCACCAGCAGGTATCCAAATCTGCTCAGCTAACTAGCAGCTAGATTGCATTGAGCAATTTAAAGCAAGTTACAGTCAGCTTTTGCAAGAGGTCTAGATTACAATAAAGACGTGTCAGTTACCTGAATGTCCTTCCCACCCTCTGGTCCCTTTGGCCTTTGGGACACTTACCTCAGTATAGTAACAAAGAATAACAAGGCACAGAGTTTACCCCTGTAGTCCTAAATGCATCAGCAACACAGCTGTATGCAAGTCGGTAGCCACAATACTGTTTTGGAATGCTATCTGAAATAACTTGCTCAGGCTAACAAAAAGATTGTTCAAACAGCAAATATATTCCCTAAAATGAGAGTTCTTTTCTCTTTGGTTTAGCTTGCAGGGAGTTTGCACACTGCTCCACAAAAATGGTTTTTATAGATAAAAATTAGAAAAATTAAGCTTTTTATCCAGCCCATCCTTCTGCTTCCCAGCAAAAGTTGGGCTCCTCCACACAAGCATTGTTTCCTGAGAGGCACGGAGTTGTGCTTGAATTAGAGGGCACTGCTTGGGTTTTTAAAATCCTGCTTATACTTCACAAAGCACTGATAAGGGCCTACATTGCAGAAAGCTTATTTCAGAGCATTAAAAGACAGCAGAAAATGAGAAAGCTGATCCTGGTCTCATCTTACTGGATAGTCTGGCTCAACTGCAGTCTTCCCTCAGTGAAGGTCTACGCTATGAATTAACAAACTGCTCATCAGTATAAGAAAACAAAGTTATTCTGCCACTTTACCTTTCCAGGCTCATGTTCCTTGTGGTCTGTTTCCCAATCCTGCTCCACGTGGCAGAGATTTGTGTGACAGTTGGATGGTAACACAAGCGAGTGCCATCAAAACCGCAAGCAGTGCCTTTGCTGTAATTGCTGCTACAGGTAACGCTGCAGTTCCTACAGCCAAGCAATCATCTGCATCACAGTGAAAAAAGGTACCGTCTAGTTGGTGCTTGTCAGAGGGTCTGTAGGAGTTCTCACAACAGAGAATCAACAGTGCTTTTATTTTAGCAACAAGAGCTGTTCAAGTGATGGTATTTAAGGAATGAGGTCACATATTCAAGCTGTTTAGATGTAACAGCGTTCGGAGATGTCAGTCAGGCTCCAGGCAGATAAAAAGTGCATCCTCTTATCACCCAGGCATTTCTAGTGTGCTTCTCACATTTAATAAAGCACAGGATGGAAAATGAACTCTGTCCTGGCACAGACGGATGCTTCTGAAGCCGTTCACAATATATAGAACTGCTGGAAAATATGAATTAAAAGACTTTGTGCACTTCGTGATCCGAGGGAAAAATCGATGTTCATACCTGGGTTGGTAGTTTTTCTCTGTGTTAGGTCAGGTTTCAGTAGGACGGATTTTGTAGCAGAAATCCTAGGCAACAAAGCACATTTCAATTACTGCATTGGTAAAACTTACTCAGTAGTGTAAAGCAATAATCTGAATGAATGTATAACTTCATCCAGATACATTTAATTAACATGGAGGATTTGGCCCAAGGGTTTTGGACAATGGCAGAATATGTCTGATGTTCTCATGCATCTACAGAAAGATCAGTGGTTCCTCTTAAATTTTTATGGAACGTTTCATTCCGAATAAATTTCCTTCGACTGCTTCAGTGCCAACCAGCTTTACCCATACACGTGAGCAACTTTTACTTAATGAAATATATATGCCTGTGTTACTTAACAATATTTATATGCATAAGGAATTGGCTCCAGAGAGATGACCTGAATTAACCCTGAGAACATGCTTCCACTCTAGCCCCCATTATTTTTGGGCATCCCTGTAAGACTAGCCCTAGTATGAGACCAGAAACCCAAGAAGAATTAAGCACGACTGACAGACATCACAACTTCATACAGTCCCACATGTTCCCCTACTTAACATTTCTGACATTAAAGAAAAGTAGAATAAGATGGATAGGAAAAAATACTCAATAGGGACTGGATTCACAGCAGTCATGCATGATACATGGTAAAATCCTTCATTTCCCACTAAACCTGGGAGTTATTACATTAAAATCTGACCAAGTATAACAAACAGTAGAGCAGTTCTTGCTCTCCTACTTCTAACCACCTGAACTGTGCAATACTCAGTATTAATGCACCCTCAGCAAGCTTGCAGATGACACCAAGCTGAGTGGTGCAGTTGACATGCTGGAAGGGCAGCCATCCAGAGTGACCTGGACAGGCTGGAGAGGTGGACCCATGCCAACCTCATGAAGGCCAACAAGGCCAAGCGCAAGGTCCTGCATCTGGCTCAGAGCAATACCAAGCACACAAATACAGGCTGGACAGAGAATGGCTTGAGAGCAGGCCTGAGGAGAAGGATTTGGGAGTGTCGATTGATGAAAGAGCCAACATGAGCCGGCAGCATGAGTTTGCAGCCCAGAAGGCCAACTGCATCCTGGGTTGCATCAAGAGAAGTGTGACCAGCAGGTTGAGGGAGGTGATTCTGCCCATCTGCTCTGCTCTCCTGACACCCCACCTGGAGCACTGCGTCCAGTTCTGGAGCCCCAATGCAAGAAGGATGTGGAGCTGTTGGAGCAGAGGAGGTCAGTGAAGATGATCAGAGGGCTGGAGCACCTCTCCTATGAGGACAGGCTGAGAGAGCTCGGGCTCTTCAGCCTATAGAAGACAAGGCTCCAGGAATACCTTATAGCAGCCTGCTCATTCCTGAGGGGGCCTACAGGAAAGCTGGGGAGGGACTTTCTGTAAGGGCAGATAGCAACAGGACAAGGTGAAATGGCTTTAAACTGTCAGAGGGTAAATTTAGACTAGATGTTAGAAACAAATTCGTTACTATGAGAGTGGTGAGACACTGAACAGGCTGCCCAGCGACGCTGTGGATGCTCCCTCCCTGGAAGCATTCAAGGCCAGGCTGGATGGGACTGTGAGCAACCTGGTCCCTGCTTATAGTAGGGGGGGCTGGAACTAGATAACGTCCCTTCCAACTAAAACCATTCTGTGATTTTATGATTTATCATTACACAGAAAGAAGAAACGTGGAATACCTGCCTGCAGAAATGCTTGGTGAAAGCACTGCCATAGACAGTGAGCGTACTGAACAAACAGCCAGAACGCCACCTGAGACATCCCATAGAGCCAACTATTTTCTGCTAGAAATACTTTCACTGACATGACTAAAATTATTCGTGTTTGTTTCTGCACTTTATCAGTTGTTCTTTTTTTTTCTTTCTGCCCAACAACAGCAGACATAGATAGTTTTTGTTCTGATCTCATTACAAAATAAAATTAAAGCCTCTCTGAAAAAGACTGATTTCTCTTTTGGGAGCTTTCATGTTGCTGCTATGGCACTGTTTGTTCTCTCCTTTGTTCAGTCTGTGTATGGGAGCTGTTTACCTGAACCCGCCCAAAACAACTATTAAGACTTAGGCTAAACACAGAAAGCAATTTGTACCTCATCTCCCTGACAGAAGAACAAATTCTTAATCTTCACTGAAAAAGAGGAAAACATGTTGCTAGCTACTGAAGATACCTTGCCAATAGGCAAACCTGTCTCCTCAGGCACTGAGTCCAGGCCAGCTCCCCACTCTGAAGGCACTCACTGGATGGTTTCCTTTCTGTGGTGGAAACTGGTGCAAGGATGCACAAGGAGCATTGCATTTGCATTGGGTGTACACAGTAATTCCACGGGAAGGCAAACAGCAGTGAGGCAGTTCTTCAGTTAAATAGTAAACCAGGGCTGTTTTGGTTGGTTGGTTTGCCTTTTATAAGCCCTGCTGATATATGACAAGGTAGAGGTGATGAATGCTTAGTTTCTGTCACTCATCCAAGCCAATGGTTTAATCTTGCAGAACTGCATCAGTGCAGGGGCTGTGTTTTTCAAGCTCAAACTGGACCACCTTACTAACAGCATCAAGGACAGTAAGGATCAAGGATTAATAAGGATTCTCATGAAGTTCTTTCAAAGTTTTTGACCAAAACTTTCCTCTCAGTACAATCCAATAACATCTGAGCAACTTCCCAAGCAAATTAAACCTACCCAAAGCATTCCATTAAGCAATTTCCAATGTAGGCCATGTACTGCCATTATAATCAATTTGTAGGGTGCTAAGAGCATTTCACCACTTCATTATTTCATGTTACCAAGTTGCAGAGTGATTCATGTTGTCTGAATGTCTCATTTCATGGCTTAACAAAAGCTATCACAGCCACTTTATGAATCTGATTCAGAAAACCTGTCATTGCTTACAGATGGAGTTCAAATAGAATAATTGAGTCTATTTCAGTTATTTAACAAACATACTAGCAATTACATTATGAAATAAATGGAGGAAATGTTTCTAATTTTCTGTTACTTGAAGGTACATTACAATTATACTACAGGTGAGAATAAAGCAGCAGACCTCAATTATATTAATTGACTTTTGCTAATTTAGGCCAACTGAACATAACTGTCAGGATTCTTCTAGTTCATGTGCTGGTGCATGTAATCTGCTGGTTCACTGTGACGAGGCTGAACTATTAATCATATGCAAACAGAACAAAGTTCAAAACATTGAGTCTGTAATCACTGCCTTTCTCTGCTGTTATGGGCTGGACCTCACACATCAGCTTTAGAAATACACCCCCAACTGGAATGTGCTGTCATCTTTCAGTGAGCTCTAGCATATATTGCCTCCCAAACCATTCCTCTCATTGACAGGCTGTGCAGAGCCATCTCTGGCTCGAGCCTTTGCCAGCAGGTCTCTGAAAGCAGTGTCAGGGAACTGATTTAGCAGTCACACAATGCTGAGTAACGCTGATCCTCACAGGGAATAATTTCTGCTGCTGTCCCTTCTGAGTCATTACATTTTATGAGGATGGAGCCTTGTTTGCTACCTCAAACTTTCCTTGATGCACGAATGCTGACTCCAAAGCTCCCCAACTACATAACTTCTTACAATAAAAGCCGTCCAAAGAAGTTCCTTTGTGGAAGGATCAACAGTCAATCCCCAGCCATGACTTCAAAAAATACTTCTGCATTCATTTCCTTTTTTTTAATATACCTCCACATGCTCAAATCCTCAAAAGGAAGCCTTTCTCAAAGCAACTACAGCCTCCTCTGCCTTCTTTCCCTTAGATTCTCCTCATCTTTTCCCCTAGACACCTTTCCACCTGTCTATGGTTGCTTCCTTTAAACACTTAATCTTCACATAGTTTTTAATTTTAAAAATCCTCTTTCAAATATTTAAAGGTGAAATAGTGAGCAAATGCATTGCTGGAGAGTAAAGAGGACACAGAGCTTTGGGGTAACAGCAAGACAGCCTTAAGCTCCAGACACCATCACCTCCTTAGGGCATCTTTCTGCTGAGTTCAGCAGACACTGCATCTTCAGAGCCTGGCTTGGCCGTGTTACAGACATGCACAAGGCATGACTCTAGACCACAACACACTGCTCTGTTCCTTCTGGCTTACTTTTAGAGTAGTCAATAGCAGGATTCATTTTGTATCTACTACTTGTTTTCTTTCACAAACACAAAAGTAACCTCCATATGTTACCAAGTTAAACCAAATCAATGTGCTGTTTATTTTCGGACTTGTTCAGTGCCAAGAGAGCTGATAATGAAGAATCAAACTGCCCTGTATGTATAGGCACAGCTCCTTCTATGTAGTCTGCCAACATTTGTGTTCTCAGACTAATGAAGCCTTCAAACCATAAGCACTAGCATCGGAATCCTCTAAAACAAGGATATATAGGCACCAGAATCCCACATAAGAGGGAATATAAGCCAAGGAAGAAGCAAACACAATAAGCTTTTTTTCAGCTCTGAAAACACTAAGTCATGCTCAGTGGACTGCCGAAATGACTTTTCTTTGTACCCAGCTATGTAATGCCTTTGCAACACTGCCAAACTGCAGATGGGCTTTCTATAATGGCTCCTCTTTAAAGCCTCACAAGGGTTTCCCTGCCTTAAATCAGGTCTTATTGCTGCACCAAAGTAAAGATATGCTGTTAATATTGACAGGTTTTGTCACCAAATCATATAGCATTGTTGTTGTTTTCCTATGCAGACAGCAAGCAGTGTTCTCAGCTCAGGAATCTTAACCATTCTTCCTCAGCACAGCAGAAGCAAAGCAGTGACCCAGCCTGCTTCCTGCAAACACTGTGACATCGCTGTGCCAAGCTCTCTGCAAACACCAGACATCAGGGAACTTACTCCACAGGTTTCTCCTTGAAGTTGGAATTACTTACCGAGCCTGAAGCATGAACTAAGTTTTTACATTCTCTCTTTTTTTTTTTTTTTTTTAATATCCCTATCAACAACAACAACAAAAAGCTGCAATTTTTACATATTCCAGATTATGAATATCTGGAAATCTGGAGTGTTCCAAAAACGAGGCAGCTGGCCTAAAGCAATGCAGTAAACATGAGGTTCTGCAGACTGCTCTGTCTCCTTGAAGTTCACACAGCTGATGTGTGAGTATGCACAGATGCAGCTGTTTAAAGGGGAACCAGGCAGCCACGGTGGTGGCAGAAACTCAGTGTCCAGAGCCTGGTTGGTGATGAGCAGTGAAGGTACCCATGTCCTGTGATAGCCTTCAGGATGAACAGCCCTGGGGCAATTTTGTCCCATAAACGTCCCAGCAGGAATTCTGATTCGGTAACTGAAAGGTCTCCTTGTTACCTCTTGGTCTCACGTGGTTACAGTGTGAGAGCTGAGCACAAATCCTAGATGATGACTGATCATCTAAAGAGATACCATGCTGATTTTCCCAGCGAAATGTGACGGCTATGGAAAGTCCATTTACAGTCTGTCAAGGACAGCTGAAAGAAAGAAAGCTCACAACAGCAATAATTCTTTGTCCTGTTTAGTCAATAGTCAGAGCCCATTAGAGCCAGCTACGAGCCCCCTGTTCAAGACAGAAGACCCCCACAGACGTAATGGGGAATGTGAATGGAAGGAGACCCCTCGCAGCAGTCTGTGCACTGCCAGCTGCCCACCCCCAGCTTGGTGTTGATGAGGCTTCATTGCTGCCAACAGCTTCCATCAGGTACCTGGAGCCAGCTGTGCCCTCTTGGTTGATATCTCCAAACGTGTCACTGCAGCAATACAAATATAGCCAGTCCATTACTCTCCAATTGTTTGACTAAGCAGTTTTTGGCTGAGAAAACACTGTTATTTCACCACTGGGACCAAATTTTTATTTCAGATATATTCCTGCAGTCGTTGCATTTCCTGGCTAGGGCTGCACCTCTACAAACCCAAGGGCAGAGATGGCCTTGCTGAGCAAACAGCTCTGACAGGAACCCACACTTGAGCCTCCTGTTTTTCCATCCTGAGTGTTGATTAAGAAGTGACAGGGCACAAACAAATGGACAGGAAACAAACTGTGAAGGATACTGGAGGATCACATTCTATTCTCAGTAAAACATTCACTCGCTAGAGTAGTTTACTAAATCTCATACTAAAACTACTTGTCTTTTCAAGGGTATGGAGAGCTATTCAGTAACTGTGAGTGAGGTGCTCCTGGCTAAAAAGCCATGTAACAGAAAGCCTGCACGCTGTGATTATTGAATAAAATATTGAACCAGTATTTTGGATCACAACTCATAACTTAACGTCAGCTTTTTATATACTGGTTAAGAACACAGTCTTCGAGGAAGCCTTAGATTAATCTTCCTGATACAACGTATTAGCTGCAGGAAAGTTGCTTCATAAGCACTGAATCAGATGCCAAAAAGTACCTCTTTGTGTGCATGGAAACAATGCAGCAAGTTCTTCCATGCTGAGTGCAGCTATGGGCCTCTCTACAGTCTGGGCACACTCGGCTCTATAGCGCATGAGCTGTTTTTGTTTGCAGATGGCAGGGTTTCTCAGCAACATAAGAATGTGAAGCACAAGTGGCATGTGTCAATAAGAACAAAGCAAAAAGTCAGGCTTGGCTTCCTTTCACAACTGGGTAGTTCTCCTTTCATGCGTTTCCCCTCCTATGCTTTTTGCCTACAGGTTGCCCAACAGTTTACAGAGCTTGGCCCAGGTGTGCTCCTGCTGCACACACAAAAATGGCCAAAAGTAAGAGGGAGAGAAAGGGCATCAACATAAGTATAGAGATGAAATGTTTTCATTGCAATGCAACATCATAATGCATGCTAATGCAATGAGGTCCGCGCTGTCTTTATTTTGGGGTGTGCTTAACAGCAGGCACAGTATGGCAGTCTTGTGCCCTAAATGGTGGGACTAGATGATCTTAGTGGTCCTTTCTGACCTTAATGATTCTGTTATTCTGTTCTATATTGCTGGGAAATTCTCCAATCTCAGGTAGTTTTAGATCTACTGATAAGCAGAATTACACCTTAATTCTCATCCCTCCAGAGTATGGTGAATGTTTCACAATAAACATACTGATTTCATCTGTCCCAAGAGCAGATTTAAAAAGTAGCTTTAGCTATCAGTTTTTTATTTCTGGGAACACTGGAAAGCATTTAAACTTCTTTGTTCTTGTAACTTTTTTTGATTATGTCTTGGAGTAAAACCATTGGTCTCTTTGGCCATGCTGGTATGCAAATAGCATCCTTCAGAACTGATGTCACCATACTAATTAGCCCTTAAATGAAGCCCTGTGTCACTGAGAGCTTTTACACCATCACTGAAATTGATTATCTTCTGTATCAAGCACCAGGGTGATGGACATCGAGGTGCACTGCAAACAAATGGCCCAATGTTGTCAACTCCCGCATGCCCTCTGTCATTCATGTAGTCCCTCTTAATCCTGGAAGAAGCAACAGGCACCTTAAGACCCATTGCTTTTGGCAGGGCCCAGTAAGCTAGCTAAACTATGTCCACTTCACTAGCTTTGTCTGCAAAAGTTGAAACCAAGTGGAAAATAGCACCACCAGCTCCTCGCTGCTCAGGTTTGCCCCCGATGGTTCATCTTGGCTAAGGATTGAAACTTGTTGCTGGACATACTTTCACCAAGGCAGTGCAAAAGGAGGGGAGTCATGTCTCAACTGTGCCATTCCCAGAGAGCTAATCTCCTGCATGCTGTCAATCCAGTCCTGAATTTCTATGTCCCAACCAGTAAACAGACTGTGCTTTCACAAATCACCAGCCAGTGTGACTGCTCACAGCCAAGCAGCTGCTATTGTTCTCTGCCATTTCTAAGGGCTCAACTTTACAGTCATTAGACAAAGATCAGGCTAAACAAGGCCTAAAAGAAACCAGCAGACAGATTCATCCACAGTTACAAGGGCATAAGAAGCAAACAGGTTTTTTTTAATCCAAAGTAGTATAGAGGAGGAGCTGCACTGGAAGATCCCATGGAAATGACATTAACGTGTTCGTAACTGAGTGTGCAAAAAGGGTGGTTTGAGCATCACAACAGGAACAGAGATGACATTTAGCCAGCCACAAGCCTGCCAGCTTGAGGAGATCTAACGCTGCCTGTCAGAGGAGGTGATGGATTTCACACAGGAACTATGACAGCATTTCTAACACACTGAGTGGCACCCTGTGAGTGTTCATCTGACGTGTTCACCACGTGACACAGAGCCTGGGATGGAAATTCTCCTTGTCAGTGCAATTCCTCTATTTTGTCATCTCTTAAACTACCATATGACCAGATGGGGTAAGTGCCCAAGTATTAAACCTGAAGTCTCTGTCCCATCCTTTGTAAGAAAACTGTGGGAAGTATAAAAATTTGATAGTAAACTAAAGAAAGTTAACTTGTAAAGAGAATCGCAGAGCTGTTCTGTGGGCTAACTCTGTCTGCTTACAGCATGGAGCCAGAATCAACTTCTGTGAGTAATTTGTTTCTAAAACTTCTCGCTAATTGAGGCAAATTACTCACATGGGATGATCCAATTTTATTTTCATAAACCATCTTCTGAAATCTGTAGGGAATTTCCTCATGATTCGAAGATGCAGGATTCTGGCCAGTTGATGTTAATTTTTTGTCCTCACCTGGGCTGTCCACACACTTTCTTATTGGCAGTGACACTATCAAATCTGATGAACACGTACTCATCTTCCCATTCTTTAGCAAGGTCCAAGACCTGTGACAGTGGCATTTTCACACAAGCATGGCTCCAAAGTGAAAACAGAACAACATTTGTCTTTTTTTTTTTTTTTCATTATTCTTTTTTGAAGCCAATATGAAGTTAGTTGTCCTGCAATAAGCCTTTGGGCCGTACTTAGAACAAAAGTTAAGATTAGGAGAAGAAAACAGCTACTGAACATAGAGTAAACTGTAAGCCCTTTCCAAAGGCTATGGAAAGAGAAGTCTAAAAGATAAATCTTTCTTTGTTCCTGCTTCTGAAGCAAGAAGAAAAACGGGAATGAGTTCAACCTACTCCAGATACTAGATGATGCATAACAGCATGTATCCACATGGTAGCATTCCCAGAGGTTGCCAAGACTCATAGGAGACCACAGCTGCTTCTGCAAATTTCACCAGAGGCCTGGAGGCTCTGCACCAGAGCAAATCAGCTCTGCAAAGCCCAGTGTCTCTTTATTTGAGAAGAAATCTCAGGCAAAAGGGTCAGATACTACAGAGTCCCTAAAAAGGACAGACGGACAGAGACAGAACTGGAAACTGTTCAAGGAAGTACTGAGTCTGTAAAGGTGCTTTAGTAAATTTAGCCAACTTAATTTCAGAGTGTCTGGTTAAAAACAAACAAACAAACAAACAGACAAACAAACAAAAAGAAAACAAATATCAAAGAGAGCCAGATTGCAACCATACTGTTTGTTCAGCTCCCTGTCTCTTCTAGCACAAGCAGCATTGCAGTGTGAGGCTTCAGGTTCAGTTATGCACGGGAAACCTCTCATTTGGGTGCTACTGAAATGAGAGCCATCTCTGCAGGCAAATGAGGAAGAGAGCTCTGTCACATGCAGTGTCACACTGATGAAGTCATGCACTGGCATAACAGCAAGTGTTGTCAGTTGTCAAAGGCCATCTGTAGCCAGCAGACTTAAACTGTCATCCTGGAAAAAGATGCAAACAAGCCTAATGGGAGATTGCTTTATCCTCTTTCTGGCATTCAATCAATGTTCCCAGATCAGATCTAGAAAACAAAGGATCACATTTATTATTTTTCTTTTCTAAAGAAAAACGTTACTTTTTTTGGCAGTTGATATGTTTTCAAAATGACAGGAAGAATAAGAAGAATCAGAGAAAACTCCATAACCAAGGGGTCACTCGTCAGCTGCAGATTGCATATAGCTGCTGCTCCAGGGAGAAAAGGATTGCTCCACTGCTTGCTCTGCAGAATAGACTCACAGACTTCTGAATCATTTATGGGTTTGCTGTGTAAGTCATTTGACTCTACTTTTGTGCTTTCTCTCTTTTTAGGGGGAAGGGGAAGAAGTCATTTTTATGGTACCAAACCCTGTGGAAACTGCTGGAAAAATGTAGAAAATAAGAGATCCATTCCTTGGAGCAGGAAGTGGATACCCACTTGGATATGATACATTAAGCATGCCTTACAAAGCGTAGTGATGGCTCCCTGTACACTTCAAATGTCCTCCAGCAGGTATCAGATCTCCAAATCAACCTGCAACTGAAGAGAGGAGATGTGCCAGGGGAGAGGAACACCTTCCATCACATGCAGGCCCCAGTGGTGTAAGGAGGGAAATGCTCCGTTCCCTATTCCTGGAGGCAAAGACTAACTGCTTGTTTGGTTGGTTCTAGCACCGGCAGGGTCCAAAGAAGAAGAGCACTGAAAAGTGAAAAATGAGTCTTGGGATCTGTGCCTGGTACTGATGCAAATGAAGGTGAAACTATACAAACAGCAACACAATTGGGCCATTCATCATTCCTTCATTAGCAGCTTTTCTTCGCAACACCCCCATCAAAGGAAGAAAACCTCCCTTCTTTTTGTTAAACACCAAGAGGATTGAAAAGAAGGCCTAATTGGTGAATGTGCACCATGTGCACTGTTTTAAGGCCATTTGTTAGTGGGAGTAGGATAGCCCTGAATCCATAGGTAGTGTCAGTATCATTCAGTTTACACAGCTTCCATAAGAAGGGCACCTACTGTGTCGTATTGAATCTCAACCTATGGCAAAACTGGTGTTTGCTATGAACATAAATGCTTCCAGCAATGGTGCTAAGCAGGTACGTCTACACTCCAGGCATAATCCCAGCCCTGTTATCTTGCTCAGATTTACAGGAAAGCTCAGATTCCAATAAAGCATGCACATCAAGTGCACTAGTCTTGTTTACTCATGCATAATTACAATTGCTATTAGTGAAAAAGAGTCACATTGTTTAAAAATATTTCATGTTCCTTTAACAGAATAAAAGTCTTTTGTGTTCTGTTCACTTGGATGATTGAACATTAAGGTTCTGTTTACATATATATATATATGTGTGTGTGCATCATACTCTAGGCTGACAGAATTCAGTATCACCACAGCTGCCTGTCACTTCCCATTAAAAAAACTTGACTTCAGCTGCTTATAAACCTTTCAGTCAAAATTTTCCATGCCAGTGACCGAACATTTGGAAAGCAGCTCGGCAAGAAATGATTCAGCTGTTTTCAAGAACTCAGGTGGACAGTAAAATGCATTGTCATTCTTAGGTTAAAAAACTTCAGGTTTTTGTTGGGTTTGTCTGGTTTTGTTTGTTTTGCTTTAATCCCAAAGAGCACGTGACCAGTAAGGCATGCACCTTGCTATCCCTGAAAGACAGTGTTCCACTTGTTGCAGTTTCTAGGATTTGAAGCTACTCCCTTTCAGGAGATCACAGTGCCCATTTGCAGAAGTGACACCCAGGGCCTCACAAAGCCTCTCCTCTGCAGTTGCTGAACCCAGACACTAGAAGTCTGGACAGAGAAACAGAGGGAAGGAGCTCTCCCATCTTCCTCAGTGACCTGTTCCTCAGCACACAATCAGAATGGCTTGTGCTGGAAAGGAACATCCGCTTCCAACCCCCACCAGCTCAGGCTGCCCAGGGCCCATCCAACCTGGCCTTGGGCACCTCCAGCAATCTGGGCAGCACTGCCAGGGCCTCACTGCTCTTTGAGTGAAGAATTTCTTCCTAATCAACTTGGAGAAGGTTCACATAGGACACAAGGATTGACGGAAGGACATTCTGAAAGAAATAAACCAAATGGGACAAGATATCAGCACAGCAACAAATGCCTGGTTCTAACTAACAAACAGCTTAGCTACCAAAATACCAGGTTACCTACAAAGATCACCTTTGGGTGCTTTGAGCAGCACAGCTCATTTCTGATTTTCCCTGTTTTGTTCCAGTCATATCATGGGTATCATTTATTAACACATCCCACTGTAAACTGTTGATCTGTGGCACGATGATTCTAGCAAGAATTCTGTGCTTTGTTTCCAAATTTCAGGCAGAGGAGACATGCAGTGACATGGAGGCTGCATGCTCAGCCTGGCCTCGTTGGAGGAGCACCTTGTATTGCACTGAGACACAGCCCCTGCACTGCCAGAGCAGCACTGATGCAATTCACAGCCTGCTAGGATGTCAGCTGGAAAAGAGCTCTGCAGAATCAGGATCATGTGAACTTAATACTTCCAAAAAAAATTGCAACAATACCAACTTCCCGTAAATGGTGTGAAGGAAACTCCTTCAGGAACAGCAGCAGAAATATCATTGAAGTCTGTAAAGGTATAAGAAGGCACAAAAGAAACCTGTGCTAAAAAGGGATTAAGCCTCTGGAAACAGACCAACAGTCAGTGATCCTTTGGATTTAAGGTCAACTTAGATCCTGGCTGCAATGCAGAAATTGTAGCTGAATAGATTAGAACAAATGCAGATTTCAGCACTGTGGTGCCTGAACCTCAACACTTGCCAGCCCAGTCCTTGATTTGACTTCTGCTTAATTCTGGTCTGAGTCAGAAGCAAAGCAGTGCCAATCAGTAAGGATCTTTAACGTATGTATATTACTCTATTATAAAATATGCAGTACAAATGACTGAATTACAACAGGAGATGCACGAATTCGTAGGAAAAACAAAGCTGAATTTGAACATACAGAATCATAGAATCATGCGAGTTGGAAGGGACCTTTAAAGGTCATCTAGTCCAACTTCTGCATATTTGACACTGATTATGGAACAATATCAAATAATACACTATTAACTTAAGCATCTTACAGACAGCTGCCAACATGGACATGCATGCATTTCTCCTTGGATCCAGAATTAAGGATCAGCAAATGGAAAAGATAAATGGAAGCTTGATTGTATCTGGAGGTCATCTGAGATGTCTGCACCAGACACAAAAGCCAGAGCAGCTACAAAAAGATGACCAAGAATTCACAAGTTGCTCTTTCAAAATATCTTTTCACTTTGGAAGTAATTAATTCCTTTCAAAGAAATGCTGGGGATACACATTAGCAAGAAAGAAAACTGGAGAAACCCATTTGTGATGCTTCTAAAAATGTAAACAGCTTTAAATGGTAAGTTGTGATTCTACCTCAGGTTAACGTTTGGCAACCTGGATTTACTTCAGGCTTTGTTTTTACACTCACTTCTATGTGAAAATATCCATTTAGAACAACTTAAAATGCACAGCCTGAAAGGTTCAGGAACGGAGCAGGGTGCTGAATGCTGAGATGTTCAGTTCACTTTACAATATAAGCCCTTTTGAATTGGAATTCTATGCAATGACTGTTTTGTGAAGAGAGGAGATGGGAGAGATCACGGAGCTCTGGACCACTCTCACAGGAGCTGCTCCTGAGGAACTCTGCAAGCCAGAATGAGGCTTCAGATGGCCTGAAAAGGTGAAAGCTTGGGGAAAAATGAGGGAGATTGATGGTCCTGAGTGTTACCCTGAGTGTTTGCTTTAATGTTTCAAAACACAAGTCCTGAGCAAAGGAAATAGGGCTTTGCACAAGTTGTGTCAAGGATCTGCTCACCAGCTTGCAGGGTATGGCAGGTACACAGCAACCAGCCTCAGAAGTAATGGAATTAATTTACTTTGTGTTTTATAGAAGTTTATTTACAAACATGTTCTCGGGAGGAAAATGGAAAAGGTCACAAAGAAAAACAGTGAATTTTACTAGCAGATGTTTCAACCTCAGAGAGCATTTACAGAGAAATACATGAGAGGAGAACATGGCCACGTTTGCTCTTTGAATTGCAAGTAAGTGCTAAAGTAAATGCAAACAGAACCGGGTTTAAAACTGCATGCCTAATTAAACCAGATCAGATCAAGAATTAAAATCCATTTTTTTCCTCGTTCATCATTCCCAGGAGCTTAGCTTAGTAGTTTATTTGCTCCACAGGAGAGTTATTGCTATTGCAGTGCAAGTTCAGCATCTCTTTCAGAAGAATGGATGCAAGACACCCCCTGACTTCAGCAGCTTTTGTGTCTGGCTGCAGATCCCAGTACAGCCCTGAGACATGGAAAGGCTTTCTACAAAAACGACTGATCCCTCCTAACATTTGTTATGTGCTGATAAAACTTTTCCTACTGCACAAAGCATTTCACTAGATTAAAGAGGAAAGCCAGATCCTTGCTGAAGTAATGTACAACGTACAGAGACCAAAAGCAGTTTTAAATGAGCCAGACTGCATGGCTGAGACCCAGCAGAGCTCTAGTTCTGTACAGACTCTGCCGTGGGCTCATCTGCTGTTCCTTGACAGTCTTGTTTAGGAACAGGTTGGCTGCCTCTAAGCTACACAGCAATCTCCAGTGCAGACGTGTCCTGAGGGAAACAGTGGCTTGCCAAAGTGATAAGCTTACATGCATCAGGACCATACTGTATAGGTTATGCTGCACCTTGATTCACTTTTGCTTTTAAACAGTCTTTTCAGATACCATGGCTCAAAAATTAAGCGAAAGAACAGCAGCAGAAGATGGATGGGCCCTAGGCAGCCTGAGCTGGTGAGGGGCAGCCAGTCTATGGCTCTCTGAGGTCTCTGAGGACCCTTCCAACCTAAGCCTTTCTATGATTCTACAGTCAACAGCTCTTATTTCTACATCCTTAAAAACAAAAAGAAACTTAATTATTTGTTAAAAGCTCTTTTTAAGGAGCCAATAAGGAGTACTGATTGATAATCACTAATACACACCTGAGATACTCCTAAACAGTGGCCTAGACGAACTACCTGCAAACAAGATGTCCCTCTGGCTGGATGTTAGTCTGCTAGAAGAAGCCTTAAAGCAAAGGTATAGCATGACAGTTATATAATGATGCATTGAAAAGGAAGTGGAAGAGAGAGTATAATCTCAGATGCCTAGGAGCTTGCTATCTGTGCTGGTTACTGTAACAGGAATATCCAGTAACTCAATGCAGCATGAGATATTTCTGGAAACCAAATTATTTCCATGCATTCCAGTCCCCACTTTCCCTGAAAGAGGAATAATTTATTTCATAATATTCAGGAACAAGAACGTGAGTCAGTCTTTCTATAAGACTATATATATATGTATTTATATATGTATATAATTTTATCACATGAAGGTAGCTGCTGTGCCCTTGTCTACAGCCACACTGCCCTGAAATGGGGTACTTCAAGAAGTGTGAGCAACACCATGCTCAAACCAACTGAGTGGGTCTCCTATTCTCGATGGGAAAATGCCACACCTCTCTGCACCAACCTCACACACAGGTAGAGCTGCAGCAGCAGTTATCAAAACTGTCAGAACTCTTCTCATACCCAGCTCTTACATTAAGGCTACTAATGGTTACGTTATCTATGGCTGAAAATGAAAGCAAGACAAATGAGTAAAAAGCAACGAAAAATCAAATATTTTTCTATTTACAGGTAAGCTCTTTTAGAAGTTCAGGTTAAGTGAATCACAGATGCAATTAGCTTGTGGCAACACAGGAAGACTGGAAGGGAAGAGCCCAATATCTACCTGTTTATTTTGAATGCCAAACACAGACAGTGCCTTTGTCAGCATATATACAATGTCAAGCACAGCCAGCTGCTCTTACTCTACCATAAGAAGGATTAGGAGGTACTTGTGTTACAGCACTGTCTCAGAGATAGGGTAGGATTATTCTTCCAGTTTCTTCTAGATAAGTGCAATTATTATTCTAATTTTACACAGGGGAGAATGGCAACACAGACAAATCAGGCCACTTCATTGGCATCCTTTGAAAATGTGACATCATAGTCCCAGCTTAAAACTTAATTCTCTAAGCAAATATATTTACTCATTGTTTATCTCTGTGTTTATGCCAGGAGACACAAGCAGCTCAAGAGGTATGCCAGAAATTGCCACTGCTCTGAATTCAGGGCTTCAGCAATTGCAAACTGAGCACCCACCTGAGCAACACAAAGCTGTGGCAGTAAATAGATATTAAAAAAGGATGTTTTCAGTCAAAAGCAATATTGTCAGCTCCTCCAGGGTATGGCTTTTTACAGCCTGCCCAAGTAATGTTTATAACCACCGACTTCAGAAGGGAAACACACTTAGCTCCTCAGGGTGTCAGGCCTGTAAAGTAGGTTTCATTTTCTCTAGCTGCAAAGCAAGACCAGTCTGTAGTGCAGGCAGCTATTGCAAAGGTTGCATCATGCTAGCACAGTGCTGTGAGCACTAGATGTGCCTACTGCTGTTAAATATGTGACAGATGTACCTGCAGAGAACTCATTAATTCTAATTTCTATTCCTGTTAGTCTAGAAATACCAGCATGTAATTGTTAGTTTCTAAAATATTCTGTCAATTTTCTATTTTTTTTTTCAACTGGAAAACTGTGTCAGCGTTTATTTTGGACTATCAGATGAAGCCTGCTCTCTCGTGTGCCCCTCAAGTGATTTGTTAGGGTAACTTCAGCCACCTAACAGGAGGGGTGAGAGCTGCAGCAAGAATGCTTTCTGCAATCCTGTAAGCACTTGGAGTAACTGGGAAACTTCTTCCAAGGAAAGTTGAATGGAGAAGCCTTCTGTGACAAGAAAATACACAATAAACTCTCATGAAAATGAAAACCGAAACCAACGCATGTGTGATACACAGATGGTATGACAATAACACACATATTTTAAGGTTGCATTGCAGTGCCCATCAGGAAGCTGAGTGAAATGCCCATCAGGAAGCAAAAGGCTGAGTGAAGAACAGGCCAGCAATCACATGCTGTAACTGCAGGCTGACAGGAAGAAATCCAAAGGAACTTGCATATCTCGTTTTCCTGAAAAGCATGCTAGTTTAAGTAACGCTGAGTTTCTCTCTTCTGACGTATTGTTTTTCCTAGAGTTCTGAAGATAAGTTCATTTGACACCGAATCAAAGCCTGGAAGTAACAGCAAGCTAACTAGCTGGGTACAAAGGCATCCATGCATCTTGGTGATAGAAAGGGCTCACACACATGAACTGCTTCCCTGTGAGAATGGGAAGACACCACATGTATAACAGCACACGGAGACCAGAAATTGATGGTATGCATCCCCAGACTGCAGCTGTGGGAGCAAAATCTTCTATCAGCCCAGACTTCTCAGCCTGCCCAAGGGGACTTGAAAGGCTGACAGAGGAAAACTTCATTTAAGCAGTGATATTAAAGACGTGGGCAGATAAAGCACAGTGGTGTCTCTGAGAGGAAAGCCACAAGACTCCAGAGGAGAGCCACAAAGGGGGCTGGAGCACCTCCCCTACAAAGACAGGCTGAGAGAGCTGGGCTTGTTCAGCCTGGAGAAAAGAAAGCTGTGGGGGGGCCTCACTGCAGCCTGCAGTACCTAAAGGGAGCCTACAAACAGGAGGGGAATCAACTCTTTGAAAGGGGAGATGACAGCAAGACAAGGGGAAATGATTTGAAGTTGAGGGAGGGCAGATTGAGGTTGGATGTCAGGGGGAAGTTCTTCACTATGAGAGTGGGGAGGTGCTGGAACAGCTGCCCAGAGAGGCTGTGATGCCCCGTCCATCCCTGGAGGTGTTCAAGGCCAGGTTGGATGGGGCCTTGGGCAGCCTGGCCTAGGCTAAATGTGGAGGTTGGTGGCCCTGCATGTGGCAGGGGATTGGAGATTTGTGATCCTTGAGGTCCCTTCCAACCCTGGCCATTCTGTGATTCTGTGATTCTCTGCAAATAATACACAAAATTACCAATTATTATGTATGAAAAACTAGACTAGAAAAAGAAACGTAGCTTCAACTCTTTCATAATACTTCAGATATGCATCAATTACTGCCCCAACCAATAGCAAACTAGAAAGTAAACACAGTGGCCAATGGATGTTTGCAGGAAATAAGCTGTTAAATTATGCAATTGCTTTCAGGGAAAGTTTAAGAGACCTGAAATGCACGAAATAAATGTGTGGGATTGTAAAGGCTTGCACAGCATGGAACTACAAGCATGGACAAGGCACTGCAGAAATCACGACACAGTTGTGCTGAGCTGTTTCCCACAGTACATGATTACATGATTGCAATCTATGTAATAACCATCTACGAGGGAAGGTAGACTAGAATTATATAGGCAAATTGGGGCAAATTTCCCTCTCTGCTCACTCATGCACACCTTGTTTCTGAGTTTGTTTATTTCGTTGTTTGGGTAACCTAGAACATAGGTCTGTTTTACCAAAGGTCAAGATTATCACTGGGTGTGGAATAATACCATGGAAGAACCAAGGTTGGGAAAGATCATCCAGTCCAGCTGTCCACCCACCACCAACGTTTCCCCACTAAACCACATCCCTCAGTACAACACCTAAGCATTTCTTTAACACCTCCAAGCACAGTGACACCACCACCTCCTGGGCAGCTGTTCCAGCACTCACCACTCTTTCAGGGAACCAATTTTTCCTTTTTTTTCTATTTTATTACACAATACCATGCACCACAATGCTTCTTCTAGACACTCTGAAAGCATCTGCTGCTCAACAAAATTGTCCTGCATACGTTTCTCCAAGTTGTGCACAGCGAGCTGCAACACTTTGCATAGCACCTGAAATGTTCCACTGCTGAAGTTTTGCTTTAATTCCTGGTAAATGTTCACAGATTACACACCTACCTCTGACTTCTTTTGCTTGGTAGGTGTGTTTTTTTTTAATCAGCAGCATAGCATTTTACATAATAATTGTGGACAGAAGGGTAATGCTGGATTTCTGCTATATATTAAATGCACATAAATAGTTAACACACTACAATACACCAAGGACACATTTTAAGCAATTTATGTTCCATATACTACATAGGAATTTGTCTGTAGGACTAATGAAGGGTATTCAAGCTACTCTGTCACAGTAAAGCTATTAGTATAAATGGGACCAACTCCTCGTGTCACAGACAGCATAATGCTAAAAGGTTTAATAGGCTCTCTGGCAGGAGACAGACAGAATAGATTCAGCTGCTAAAAATCGAGACGCTGACATTTTGCCCTTAGTCACCAGTGTTATCTTTCTCCATAGAAACCAAGTGTAGGGCAGTGTACATTGTCACTGTCACTCTCTAGTCAGGCTGTGTCACAACAGCCCCACTTCACAAAGAGAAATTTAGTTCCCAGGAATATTTGTAATCTATTGCTGTTATTAAGACACTAAGCAACTTGCAAGCATTAGGTGCTCTGACTACCTTCCATCCCCATCATTGAGGAAACACACAATAACAAATGAAAATGGGTGTAAAAGACATATACATGCTAAGGACTCACTCTATATGGCACTGCCATTTAATCCAACAATAATGTTCTCAAACAACTTCTCTGCAAACAGGCAGAGAAAGCTGCCCTAGAGAATAAATTGCCTGAAACTCAAACATTTTATTGTGATAGGTTGGAACTACACAAAGGTTTGAACATTGTTGTATCAGTCACGGTTTTATTTCCAATCCTACTGACATTTTAAGGCCTCTGGGATACGTCAGGGAAGGATGTCTGCATAGAACTGGGGAGATAACCGAACCAGATGGAAAGAAAAGGGGGGGGAAGGAACAAAAAGAAAGCTCTAAGTCAGGCAAAAGCCATTGCAAATACTGTGCTTATCCAAATGTGAAAAAGGGCTGGGCTGTTTTTTTCCCACATCCTTCACAATTAGTAGGCCAGAGCACTATTCCCAGAGTTCTCTGTTCCCTCAGGAGCGCTTATTTAATCCATTTTTAATCTCTCTGTACGTTTCATCTGAGTGCTGAGAGCAAGAGAAGCAGGGATAAGACAGGATATTTTATTCTCTCCAATATTTATGAGGGTAAAAGAGTATGTTTGAACATATGTTGTGAAGCATGACTAAGCAAGAAAACTCATTCCTGACATACCATTCCAGCTAGACCCACCCAAGGCATTATTTGTAATTAACTGCTCTTCTGCAAAGCTTTATAAGGGCTTTTGCTATTCACGTTGGTTTCAGAGAAGTCACTGCACTGAAGCGAAGCCTCATCTGGAACAAGGAAGGGATTTTTTCCTCCAGTCGTGGCCGTTTCCTCTGGAATCCTGCAGTACTGCAAAGCCACTTCTCCCCACAGCCAACTTCCAGACAATTTCAGTTCTTGCACATAGCAATCAGCGTTATCAATCGGATGCACCTCTTGCTGTTCTACAAATTAATTTAGGAAGACACGCTGTGCAGAGATTCTTCAAAGCTGCGTGGAGGACGCGTGCAGGAAAGCAAATGAAGGGGCCCTGCTGGCTCTGCTCTCAGCATTCGTGGGCGCCATCTGCCGGTCCGTTACTAACTATTGTCATATTTTGTGGTAACGCCAGAGATGTTCAACGCCCAGATCACAACGACTTGTTCTTGATGGTGAAAATGACTCTAAGCTTGAAGTCGTTCTGGCCAGACTGCGGTCCACCTTCTCAGTATGAGCTAAAAGCATATGTGGTGTAAGATCTGGACTCCCAGCCATGAGTCCCTGCTGCCCTGTGGCTCAGAATGTGCACGTGGGGTTCCACTGCACGCCAGCCCCTGGGCTGCACTTACCCCCCGTGCTGATAATGGAAGCACATTTCTAGAAAGAACAGGCTGCTGGTTGCACAGGTCTCTGCCAGCCAAAACCCAGCAGAATAAATACCTCTAGGAGTCACATAATCCCATTGGGCTCTAGAGGGCTAAGGCATTTTTCATGTGTGACAAACGGAATCTAAATTTACAAATGGATGAATCAGGGGGATTTCCAGAACCATTTTTGAACAGGAAGACCACTTAGCTGGCCTTCTTCAAACAGAACTTCTGCCACATGCGGGCCCTGGAATGAGGAAGAAATTCGGCTCTGAAATTCTCTGCCGATGACACAAAACTCCATTTGGAAACAGTAGCTAATGAAAAATACAAACACGTTCCCACACAACCACAGCTATGAAGACAAATCAAGTATACTCACTGAATGGAAATTAGAAGTATTTTTAATAGCTGGGTGTAGCAGCAGCACGTGTACAACTATTGTGGGATTATATCCTCCCAAATGTGTTTTTACCAAAGGGTCAACTCCAAGAATAACTAAAACCAGCACTGCATGCATCTCGGGTAAAGAGGATTTAGGATGTGCAACTCATAAGAGATGTATAAATCCTTCTGCACAAGAATACTTTTGCCCACACTTGGTGCTGAAGGATAATTCTGAATATAACCTCTCCATTCAGACATTTCACAAGCAGCTGTCAGATCCTGATTGTATTGCAGATTCCAGCCTGGAATGCCTGGATTCAAATTCACACAACATCACTTCTTTCTGAGCCTAATTTAAGATACAGACCTGCTGCAAATGCAGGGAAAGCAGTGCTTTCATAGCAACGCAATGGTTCTGCTGTGCATGGTGCAGCACTGTGGTTCTGCATCACCCACGCTCACACAGCCAAGACTCTCAGATATCACCAGTCCCCTTTCTGCTCTTCTGCCCATCTCAGGTACAAAAGACAAAAATTTAATATCCCACGGGCAACACTTTCCCCATATTCACTCTGTTAAGAAATACCTCCACACAATCAGTGTCATTTATTTTTCTCCTGATGCTTCAACACTGATATGACTGTAAATAATTCCACTCATTCTTTGAGTTTCCATACCTCATTTTACTGAAAACACACAGAAAAAGGAAATACACTTAAAAAAAAACCACAACAGCAACAACCAGGACTCCCTTCTTCTAGATATTTGCCACATCACTCTTTGAAAGCACCAACAGCAACTCAAAATGAAACACAGAAAAGCTATTACATCCATCACTCGATGGGCCACTGGGAGGCAGTCTTTTCTACCTGAAAATAAAGATGTTTGCCTTCTGACACTCCTTCAAATATAGTGGTTGTTTTCCCACTGCTTATCCAGAAACACCCATTTCTTTTATTATTATTTTTCCCAGCTCAATTTTTTTCTGTGCTTCCTTAAATTTCTTTATCTTCTATCATTCCTTAGTATCTCACCTTCGTTGCTGTTCTGTTGCAAGCATGTTCAAAAATACTATTAAACTTCATCCTTATATCTCCTCCTTTCTCACTGCCATCGAAGCCTGTTCTTTCAGCTTTTCCTTCTGTCAGTTTTTTTCTCCTTATGTGCAGTATTCTCCTTTGCTGTTCCTTTCCACGAGCCACCCATTCTTTCACTGTCTGAAGAGGTAACAAAACAAAAGCAACAATTTATGTACTCTACTGAGTGAAAATTGCATTCTTATGGAGTAATCTTTCACTGGCAGCAAGAACTGGCAGCAGCTTCTCAAATATGAAACCCTGGATGCTCTACCATAACACACAAAACCCCAAGTAACTGCTTCCCTTTTACCAGCTCTCACCTCCTGTTCTTCCCATAACACTCTCACATCAAAACTTTCTCAAAACTACTATGAAAACAAGAAGGTTGACCCAAACAATACATTGAAAAACAAAAAGAGCCATCTAGGGATCGATGGGATCTCTGACCACAATGCAAGTTGAAAAAAATAAAACACTTCTTTTGCATATGGACAGTGTTAGACAAAGTACAGCTTTGTGATGCGTGTGTGTTTGCAAACCAGCTAACAGAGAAGCAGTAAGATATGCATGAAGTTAGCCTTCAGGTGGATAAGCCTGCAGCCTTTATTAGATGTGATCAGCTTGGCAGATTGGCAGCAGTTCATTGGAAATCAGAATTGCAAAGGCAAAATGCAGTGAAGCATACCTTGTGTTCATGTTTGGTTAGCGACGAAATAAGAATAATTATTAAAAATGGTGGTGAAGAGGAATATTTAAAATAAGAAATTTATTTATTCTTCGTTGGTGTTAAGTTTAAATAAATTTAAGTAATAACTCTTCCCCTTTAACACTTTTGATGATACTGATACTGCAAATGCATTTGTAGAAACACTGACAGAAAGGGTGTTCTTTAGTTCTGCTGTTAAGTTATTATTTTCTCTGCTCCTAAAGGACGATCGCAGCATCACCTTTCCTTGCCTAGCAAGCCAGTTCCCAAAAGCCTTCATGTAACAAGAGCTGTAAGGTGCTCCAGGTGCCAACAACAGCTCCTCCATGTCTTATTTTTCCCCTGAAGGATGCAAGGGTATGCCTGAACAGCCTTGCTGTCGGCCAACAGAAACCTCAGCTTGCATTTGACTAGATCAGATGATTCATACTAAGTTTACCAGTAAAGGTAACTAAATGACTTGTTAAGAAAAAATACAGGGGAAAATTCTAACATCTTATCTCTTGCAAAACCCAGGAGAGAGGAAGAAAATATGCCAAATGGGAGGTGCAGAAATAAGCTCAGTTGAAGTGCTTTGAAGCAACCTCTGATACCCTCTTTTTCTCCGTTGTCTATGCAATAATAATGGCAAATACTTTCTCCAATATCTACCTTCCCCCTCCTCTGCCCTCCACCCTTTCTACCTCCCTGGGAAACCTTCCTCCTTCCACTCCTTTCTGTGCCTGACTGAGCTTGTTGCCTGAGCAACTGCAGTGGAGAAGAGAGCTCTCACCAGCTGTGAGCTGTCTGCAATAGCACTGCATTCTAACCCTGGTGATAGCTATGGCAGCAGGCACAGCAAATTAACAGGTGAGCTGGGTTAGGTGCCTCCAGCTCCTTGCAAGGCACAGGGGCATCTAGCAGCCACCTTACATTATTGTTCAAGCATAAATAAAATAGTCCAAAACATAAGATTGACAAACAAGTAGCTGCTTAGCTTACCCACAAACCTGGACTATATTCACCCAACAGCCATCTTTCTTGCTCTGTAATTCCAGTCCTAACAGACCAAATGAACTCAAAGAGGAACTGAGGTGGTCTACTGGGACTTCTGCAAGGCTTTTGCTATGGACACACACCACATCCTTGTCTCTAAATTGGATTTGAATACCCTCTGTTTGGTGGATAAACGATTGGATTGTCACAGCCAGAGGGCTGCGGTCAACCGCCCTACATCCAGAGGAGGGCCACGAAGATGCTCAGGGAGCTGGAGCACCGACCACTCCTATGAAGAAGGGCTGAAGGAGCTGGGCTTGTTCTGCCTGGAGAAGAGAAGGCTCCAGGGAAAGCTCACTGTGGCCTTCTTGTACCTAAGGGAGCTTCAGGGGGGGCAGAGGAGGGGAGTGACTTTTGACATAGTCTGATAGCGACAGGACAAGGGAGAATGGCTTGCAACTAAAAGAAGGGGGAGATAGGGTAGATGTTAGGGGGGAATTCTTTACTCAGAGGGCAGTGAAGCCTTAGCATTGCTGCCCAGAGAGCTGTGGGTGTCCCATCCCTGGAGGTGCCCAAGGCCAGGTTGGATGGGCCCTGGGCAGCCTGAGCTGGTGGGGGGCAGCCAGCCCACAGCAGCTGGGGCTGGGGGGCTTTAAGATGCATTCTATGAACTGTGTTTCTATGAGCTGATAATCTCTTGAATCAGAATACTCTCCTCTAAATGTTTCAACTGATATCAACACATCACTCTCCCTTTGCTTTTTTCTTTGTTTATTTTAAAATTCAGAAGAGTAACCAGATCAAAAACATCTATCAGTGACCTTTCCACATCCTTGAATACACATACTTTGTTTTCTTTTCATCTCTGCTGCCCATCTCCTGGTATTTGAGCAATATCTGGTAAAATGAGAATGTGGTCACAGCACTACCACAAATACAAGGACTAATCTTTGCAAGATGCCCAGCAGAGATTTCTTTTCTAGTACTGTCTTATTGAAAAAGTTTATTTTACTTTTTTAAATAAGGCCTTTACTTTGATAAGGCCTCGTGTTCCTACAGTACATGAAACACCAGGAGTTGCCTCCCTGCTCCCAAGATGGTTTATGATCCAAACAACACTAAGCTACTGCTTGCAGCTCCACTGATTGCAGGAAGGAAAGCTGTGCAGCATTTCCTGCACTTGTGCCAAGTATCACCTTGAGCACAGAGCACTGCACTTCTGCATTGATGCTTCTTAACAATCATTAGAACCACACTTAGTGAACAAAAATCATCAGGCCTAAATGACTGCAGCCACTGTGGCACTCCAGAAGTAACAGTAATAAGAGAAACAGTGCAGTATAAACACAGTTAGAAGTTCCGCTTCCATCAGGGGCTAATGGTGAATTACTGAAAAATGATGTGACCTTTTAAATTTGATGTCACTTTCATTGTGATCTTCATTCAAAATCTATTTATTCCAGGTTATCAAACCTACCTTTGGCATCTGTATGATACAAGGATATAAGTAGTAGTGCCTGGGAGTTCTCAGTTTGTTGGCTAGGTAAGTCCACAGCTGCTTTTCCAATGGCTCTTTCTTACTAAAGGCTTCAGTCATGGTGCAAATCAGGAAACTGCTTGTACAGCTCTGAAACACAGAAGGGAGACTCACAGTCATAAAATTTAGTGAAGGAGGAGACATAAGGCCAAGCATTCTTAGTGTGACTCATAGGTTCCAATGGGACTGCAGCAGGATGGAAATAGACCTTATTCACCGCATTAAGTCACAGTGCTAATATCATTCATCTTCTGCCAGGGTAGGATTGTTCCCTGCCTTCTATCATTTGAGGTATGAGGATAATTGGGCTGAGGGAATACAAGAAAGCAAGAAGAGAAGCACACAAAAAAACTTACCTTCATTTTTAGCCATCTCCTTTTCTCCATAAAACTTGCTGGAGAGAGATTAGAACAGACCATCTCACAAAGACAAGAATGCAATAGAAATTGTATTATTAAGCCCTTGTGACATTTCTCAAAGGAGTTTGGAGCAAAACCAATTTATTTGCAGTAAGGGCACTCACTTGGCAAGTAGATCTTGGAAGAGCTTTGTATTTTTTCCAATGAGCTTTTTGCAAGAGAGAAGAATTCAACAAGGCAGAAAGTGTGGCTTATCATTTCCTCCTTCCAGTAAGTATCCTGGGTGCTTGGCTCTGTAATTGAACTTGTAACATTTCCTCTTGTTCTCACATCTGTAATTTGAAATCCTCTTTTACACAAGGGGCCAAAAACAAACAAACAAACAAACAAAAAGAAACCCACAAATGTGGCACCTCTCCTGTAAGAGCCTAATTTCTTCATTAAACTGATACATATACCTATGGCTGACCCATGTGAGGTTTGCATTTGGAAGGGGGCAATGCAGCACACCAACCAACTAGGGATGTGATCAGTTTGTTAGAGCTTGGCAATCAGCAGCAGAGGTGGCTTCCCTCCCCCCCCCCCCCCCAGAATGAAGTAACTGAGAATTTTGCTGAATAAAACACATAGATCCAAATCACTTTAAATCCAAAGATAGGATTAGCAACTGAAGGGAGGCTGTGATGAGGAGGGGTTTGGCCTCTTCTCCCAGGCAGCAAACAGGACCCGAGGGAATGGCCACAAGTTGTACTAGAAGAGGTTTGGGTTGGACATGAGGAAGAACTTTTTCTCTCACAGGGTGGTCAGGCATGGAATGGCTGCACAGGGAGGTGGTGGACTGGCAGTGTTCAAGAAGCTTCTGGATGAGGAGCTGTGAGATACAGCTTAGTGCTTGTGGTAGCAACGGTGATGGGAGGATGGTTGGACTCCATGATCTTGCAGGTCGTTTCCAACCTTGTGATTCTATGATTCTGTGATTCTGTGATTCTATGGCATGGACAGTAAAAAGCAGAAAAGGGAAAATCTACCTTGTTAATTAGGAATTCGCTGACAGTAATTCAGGGAAAGGGCATTGAGTGTTAGGCAAAATCCTACTGCAATGTTACATAGATTATGCATCACGTAAGTCATTTATTCCTGACTGTGTTCACAGAACAGTGACCATAACCAGAGTTTTCAAAAGCTTTATTCCTCACTTTATTTTATCACTATCACCTCCTACTTCCCCCTTGCCTTCAAACAGAATTTTATTAAATGCCTTTTGGCATTCAACATCAATTGAAATCCATTCACAGCACAGCAGGTGAGCTACAGAATGTACAATATTAGCTTAAATTAAATGAAATCCTACCTTGGAAAAGATGAGGTCAGTTGATATGACTGCAAAGGCATCCTAGCAAGGTGCTGCTTCCTGGGGACACCGAGCTGATGTTTTTCCTACAGCACTGCAGTACCAGCCGCTAGGGTTAGCATTAGGGTTCAAATCTATCAAAGACAGAAAGAAGTTCTAGGGTTCATTACAAACAGCATATCTCTAATGAAACTTTCCTAAATTACAAGCTCTTCAGAGCAGTAATAGGTCACAAGGATTTGGAAACACACTACAAAGGGGCATGCATTACTTATGAAAGCTTAATGCTAATTTAAACCAGGAATTATGTGTTTAGATATCTAACTTAAGGTTTATATTTATAGGAAATATTATTCTATACGCTGAAAGTGGGAATTGGGTACCCTGCTGTTCCTCATCCACACCTCTGACACTTACAGACTCTGTAGACTTTTCTTTTAAAGGAAATTCTCCTGTGAATCTGAACTCTGCAAATGCATCCACACAACACCTAATGCCCAGCAACTTTTAAAAAAGGCTAAAACATCAAATAAAGGAAAAACCCAGCAGTAGTTAAATCTAACTTAGATATAGAGACATCCGTTATTTGGGAACACATAGCACAGTGGCAGCAGCAGATGACATCCAGTATTCTTCCTGTTTGTACTAGGAGCAGGCTCTGCCAACACGCACCCAGTGAATCTGCTGGCAGTCGGTCCAGGCTAAGACTTCCAAGGCTGGCTCTCACTATGCAATATGGTCCTCAAATCACTCAGTTCCCACAGGCATCCAGGGAGCAGTTGGATACACGTAGCCAAAGTATAGCTTCATATGTTGAAAGACTTTGTTAGAAGATCACGATAACCTCGTCTGTACTACGACTGTAGCAACAGTGACCCTCCTGACCTACCATCAAAAAACAACACAAAGACCAAAGCATTAGGGCGTGCCTATACTGACAATGCACTATTATTCAGAACCTTCAGAATAAGGAGGCACTTGCACCAGTTTTCCTTAGCCAAGCCAATGCTAAACCCTGAGCAGTACCTGCCTGCAGCACCATACTAAAGCACAGGCATAACATACAGAACCTGGGAAAGCATGGAGAAATGTGTGTCATTACCATATACCATTCCTGAGCGTCATGTGGCAATTTCCTTCCACACTGAGAACACATTTCCAGGTAAGCAAAATGCTGACACGTAGACGTTCTCATATACGTGTACTAAAAGGGACCAGCGGTCGATACTCGATGGTAAAAGAATTCTCTGCGCTGTTTCTGCACGCCTGGTGTTTGCCTCGATTCATACGAGGATTCCTCGCTTGACTGTGCTGAGAGCGCCGTCTGCTGGCTGCTCTGTGTCACTGCAACTCCAATCCAGAGCCATTGGGAGGAGCCGCCACAGCCTGCAACGTGATACTAAATTATTCATAAAAACTAGGAATTCTATTAAATTATTCATAAAGATGATATTTTATGATTCTCAGGGTGGCCATAAGGCACGGCTTGTCTTACTACTTCAAGAACAATACCAGTTTTGGCATGCCAATAGAGGAGGTTGGAAAGTTTGGGGAGTATTTTTTGCATTAGTAGGTTACACACAGGCTAGAACTAAGACAAAGAAGTGGCATTTAGATGCTGACACAAGATGGTTTAGAATCTGAATTTAAAACTAAAATTTGGGCTAGTGTTTGGTTTAGTGGGGAAATACTGGTGGTAGGTGGATGGCTGGATGAGATGATCTTGGAGGTCTGTTCCAGCCTCGGTGATTCTGTGGTTCTGTGATTCAATGAATGCTGTTGCTCTTCTCAGACAGCTTTCACCAGAGATACAACTACTACAGATCATTTGATTCCGGGCTGTTCTAGTGGGATTTTCACTATTTCAAACCCATCCAATCTGGATTAGGAAAACATCTCTCTGAGAACTTCATGATTTCTCCAAACCAAAAAGTAGAGACAGACACAGTTCTAGAAATTTAAATATCATTTTGTCCTATCTCCATAAATTAAATAGCAGAGATTCAGTGCAGGCATAGGGCTTACAGTTTGAAGATGTTTTTAGTGTAGCTGTGTTCCAAACTGTGGATCTGGCACTGGCATCAACAATAAAGTGACAGAAACTCACCTTTCAGCAATTCCATTTTTCACAGTAAGGTGTGCAAAGATTGTCTGTATGGATTTTAACTACAGCAAAAGAGAAGGGAGACTGAAACAAACCTGCAATGCTGCAAGAAAGGTTGGCAGCAACAAAACAAAAAGCATTTCTCAGCAGTTGCTGTTGATGTCACCCATCTGATCTATGCTCATATTGAATTTAACAGTGGATTTAGCATCAGGAAAAGGACATCTATTAATGTATCTTTATTTGTGCTTTGTTTTAAAGGAGTTAGTTGAAGAAAAGATGAGATGGGCAGTGAATCAGATGGATGATGTACTCTGTGTTATTCTCAGAGCAGAAGCACATAGCTTTGCTGAGTAACCCAGTGTTCTACAAGATGTGATTGCTTTTCAGACAAAACACCCTTTTGGAAGGTGTCCAGCTGCAGTACTTGTGTCTGTGAGTGTCAAAATACTTCAACCAAGATAGATTTCTTCCTTTAAGACAGCTGAAGTCATTGGTTGAACACTCAGAGAAGTAACTTTACTATTTAAGACTACCTAAATCTTAGCCTTATTTTGCTGATACCCACCAAAAGCCTCTGACATAACTCTTACTGAATCTTCTGTGAGGTTAAGTCATGTCAGATGCCATGTTAATCACTTGGAATTAAGGCTGCTCAGAACTGAAGGCACAGGATTCATCACAGCATTTAACCACGGAGAGATAATGATAAAACTCACAGGGATACGGGTGAGTCTGTAAGCCAGACAATTGATTTCTCATGTAAAAATACAGGAAATGAGATTATGAATGCCTAATTAACGCCTTTGGGACATAACATCTTTTGCTAAGACCACTTAGTTTTTGAAGTTTTTAAATTCAGATCCCAAATATTAGCTTTTCAGTTATCAGTGAGCGCCTTCAAACTTGAATGGAAGCCCATAAAAAAAAAGTGTTCATCTTGTCAAGTGCAGCCATGCCCTCCTGTGGCTCCTTTCCAGATGCAGGACAACGTATTCAGCTGCTTCAGTCTCTGACACCGCCAGTAACACTGAACACTGTGTTAAACTAACAGACAGGTTTTTGCTCTTCTCTCTTACACGCAGGCAGCAGAAACAGAACAGTTTCGGCACTGCATAAGAACAGCTTTACACTGAACATTCAGACCATCCCTGTCCTCCACTAAACAGCGAGGGTAGAACGGGGATTTACGCTCCTGCAGACTTGGAGCCCCGAAGTGATTTAAAAGCCCTTGTCTAGAACGTCGGGAAGCCTAATAGCTAGTGATAATTTCACCAGCCTAACATTTTTAATTAATAAAAAAAAGCTGCACATAACTGTTTATGTTCCACTATTTTCCCCAACCTACACCTCATTCCAACACCACTCCAACAGTAAGAAAAGCATAGCTGTGTTAGCTGTCTCCCTTTCTGTCTCGTAGAGTGTGTCCTTAACAGAGAAGAAAGCACAAAGAAAGTGCCTTACAGCTTTCTTATATTCAGTTTGGAATTTTAAATGTAAACTACTGAACCCAACAAACAATTCTTGTTCATCCCAAATTCCTAAGCACGAAAGTGGCTTGCTTGACACTTACTAAAATCTATTAAGAATGGATCCAATTATCAAGCTCCAACATTGGAAATTCTTGAGAGCTTTGATGCCCAGCAATTAATTCAGAATCTTCAGCAAGCCGACATTCCATCTGGGGAAGGTTGTTTTTCTGTGATAAGCAGGACATCTGGAGCCTAAAAGCAGAGTCTCAGCGTTCCACAAGCTGTGGAGATGTACACCGTGCCCTGCTTGGGCTGGTACTACAGGCACCACAACATTATACTTAGTACATTATAGCAGCCAATTTCTGTGAGTAGTCTGTGACCAAATGAGGGTTGTGACCTATTTAGCTTACGACCTTTTGGCTGGATAGCATCTCCCAGTTGAACCCAACGACCACCCCTTGCAAAAACCCCATATGAACACAGTGCATGCATAGCATTAGATGTTAATATGGATGGCAATTCTTGGAATTCACAGAAAATGCATGAATATTTGCATACTGAATGTATCTGTGTGTTTTTTAGCTCCTGTGAATGCATGCAAGGAGAGAGATCCCGTGTGCACTCAGTGCTGCAGTAAGCTGCCATCAGCTTTCATCATGAAGGTGAGTTGACAAACCAATCCTGATTTTTTAATAACAAGGGATTATATTAGAGATGAGATCTGTACATAAACATCTGCATCAAATGCAAAGCCCAGTAGTGTCCAATTTCCTTCAGGTATCTGGATGCTTTTGAAAAACCCCCAACTTCATCAAGCCTTCAGTTCTGAAGGGCCAGGGTAGACATTTGGAAGGTAGATAAAGGATTGATTTATTGTCCGTGGCCACATCCCAGCACTTATTGCATTTATGATATTAACTCTGATCTTGTGAACTGCTAACTTGGAGCACCATGACAACATTCTTTTTACGTTTCAAAATATTCAGGTGAACGTCAGTGGGTGCAGATTAGTCCCATTACTGTGGTTGATCTCAGCCCATTGATGTAGCCTATCCATACCACTCTGCAGAGCCTTCCTGGTTTCTGCAAACTTACTGAGGGTGCACTCGGTCATTCACTGTTAAAGAAAGCTATACAAAAAATATTTAAAATACTAAAAAAGAGCAACAAAAACGTCACACCAGTAGGATATGTGACCAGGCTTTTGTGACACTGCTGCATCAGGCCGGTTTGATGGCAGTGGCTGCAATTCTCAGTGAGCTCTGAGCCATTCATCAGAGATTTCTGATGACATTTTACTCTCCCTGTGCTTCATCCTTGAAAGCAGTTCTTCTCAAATGTCTGTACTGCCTGAAAGTGATGACTTGATGAGGCAGATTGTGCAGCGAGGTGTTTCTCTCTGGTAGAGAAACATGATCAGATTCTTGAGTTGAATATCTGATTTTCTCTACATTCCATTTGAAAATTCACGGATTCATGGTATTTATGTCGACTGAAAATCGAGTCACAAATATACCCAAAAAATTGATTTTTTTTTTTTTCCCAATCTTGATACCTCTTCCCAAATTCCTTTGTCAAAATAGAAAGCACTGCTGCATGTTTTTCTCAGCTCACGGGCTCCTTTCACTCCCTCTTTTATGGACAGAAACCACTAAAGCTGCCTGAAGACAGTAATACAGGCCCTACCTCAGCCACTGGCAGCTTCTCACAATAGCAAAGACTTTCTGAATATATTATTCTTCTGGTATAAAACTCCCTATTTCTACTGGTTCACTGCTCTTCTACATTCCAGCAAAGGGATATGCATCCTACAGGTACAGATATTACAACAGAATCATAGAATCATTCAGGTTGGAAAAGACCTTAAAGATCATCGAGTCCAACCACGGCCTAACCATACTACCCTAACTCCAACAACCCTCTGCTAAATCACGTCCCTGAGCACCACATCCAAATGGTATTTAAACACATCCAGGGATGGTGACTCAACCACCTCCCTGAGGAGCCCATTCCAGTGCTTAACAACACTTTTTGTAAAGAAGTGTTTCCTGATATCCAACCTAAACCTCCTCTGGCACAACTTGAGGCCATTTCCCCTCATCCTGTCACTTGTGAGAAGAGACCAACCCTGCTCTCATCTTTCAGGTATTGGAAGAGAGTAATAAGGTCTCCCCTCAGCCTCCTTTTCTCTAGACTAAACAGCCTCAGCTCCTTCAGTCTCTCCTTGTTGTTGGATGCCAAGGGCAGCTTGGTGACCAAGGATAAGGACAAGGCTGAAGTACCTAATGCCTTCTTTGCCTCAGCCTTTAATAGTAAGACCTGTTACAATGCAGTGATTATCACTGTTGATGTTATTATTTTTAAATATATATATTGAACACGGAAGAATGGCTCACACTACCAGAAAACTGGATTTCCCTGGGATGGGCTTAACAGCACATAATATTTTCTCTTAGGTGCCAAAGTCTCAAAGGGCCTCTGCCTTACAATTTGAGCCTTTAATACCGTGTTTTCAGGTTTTGCAGAATTCTTCTCAATAGCTTTTATTCTGAGGAAACAACCAAAGCAAAATCCACGTACGTGCTCTGACAGCAACAGAGTTGTGGACTCAGATTCCAGGACTTTTTTTTTTGTAAAAGTGGCCTCACCAGGGCAGGTCACCTTCCTCACCTGCTGCCCAGCGCTCTTAATGATGCACCCCAGGATCCACCGGCCCTCCTGGGCGCACTGCTGGCTCATGGACCGCCTGCTGGCCACCGGGACCCGCAGGTCCTTCCACGCAGAGCTCCTCTCCATCAGGTCATCCATCCCCTAACCTGTACTGATACATGTGGTTATTCCTCCCCAGGTGTCAGACTCCACTCCTGCTCTTGTTAAACCTCATCAGTTCCTCCCTGCCCACCTCTGCAGCCTGTCCACGTCTCACTGCACGGCAGCACAGCCTCAAACGCCTCATATTCCTGCTGGACTGAAGTCAGGCCGTTACTATTGTAAGCCCTATGAGGTGAAACACAATTAGTAAACGCTCTGCAGACTCATTTTAACCCTCAAAACATCAAACTACCTCACGGCTCAGAAGCAGAGGCAGCCACCTTCATCCCTATCTATCTGGAAACGTGGGTGTTTCAGTTACACATTCACACACCGCACCTCCCCGTCTGGTCCAGGCCCCTCTCCCTCACGAACTCCAACTCCCGGCAGCCCTCAGTGCGCCCGGCCCCGCCCTCCTTCCCGCCATCCCGCCCCCTTCCCGCCCTTCGGCCGGCGCTGCTGAAACCCCGTGCGTGCGGCCCAGCCGCTCTTTCTGCACGCCGCCATTCTGCGAGCGGGACGCGGCCGAGCTCCGCTCCGTTGCCGCGCGTGGCCCCGGCCCGGCCGCCCCTCACCGCCTCTCTCCCGCGGGTGCCGGCCTCGACATGCAGATCTTCGTGAAGACCCTCACGGGGAAGACCATCACCCTCGAGGTGAAGTCCCGTAGCGCCGTGCCGGCTGAGGGCGGGCGGCGGCCCGGCAAGGCCTCGCTGCGGCAGGGCGGGCGGTGCGGGCCGGGCCGGTTGAAGGCAGGCTGCGTGCTCGGCTTGTTGCGGGCTTTTTTTGTTTGTTTGTTTTTCTCCATCGCTTTGTTTCACCACAGGTCGAGCCCTCTGATACTATAGAGAATGTGAAAGCTAAGATCCAGGATAAGGAAGGTGAGTTGAAGACGCTTCTGGCATCCCGCTCTCACTCAGATCCACGTGTGGTTCGCGTTGCTTATCCCCTCTCGCTGTGTCTCGCTGGTAGGAATTCCTCCTGATCAGCAGCGACTGATTTTCGCTGGGAAGCAGCTGGAAGATGGCCGCACGCTGTCTGACTACAACATCCAGAAAGTGAGTAGGAAGCGCTGAGCTGAGCCACGGGAACGGGCTGTGTCTGTGCTGCTCTCGGTGCTCCACCCACGCTCAGCCTCGCTGGCACTCCTGGCTTGATGCTGCCCATAGGTGCAGGTCAGAAGCAAAAGGTTTCCAACAGCTTGCATTGCTTCTGCTCAGTCAGCCCTGGCTCTTGGTGCTGCGACTTTAAATTGCTGCACAGTGCTGCCAGGTTAACCTCACTGTGAGGCCAGGTGAGCAGTGGTGCTACTCAGAAGTGGAAGAAAAATTCACCATTTTCAGCAACAAGTTAGCTTGGTTGCATCATGAAACTGTTCTGAAGTTTCAGATAGAAATGAGGAATGTAGACACAACAAATGAAAAATTGTTTAGCCCTTTTGGGCTTTGGAGTGCAGCAGCACATGGTTCTGCAGAGCAGGTTCGTTTGCAGACTAAATGGCAAAAAATCCTTTTAGAACTTTCACAGTTAGCTGGAACTTGAAATTCTGCTACTTAAATGCTCTTGTAGATGAAAGAAAAAACCTGCTTAAATACTACTGTGCTTGAGAAAGCGTTTTGTGTATTTCATAAACAGGAATCAACCCTTCACCTTGTGCTGAGACTGCGTGGTGGTGCTAAGAAAAGAAAGAAGAAGTCTTACACCACCCCCAAGAAGAACAAGCACAAGAGGAAGAAGGTTAAACTTGCTGTGCTCAAGTACTACAAGGTATGTAGAGCTACCTCTTGAGGAGGGTTGGCAAAGCATAGGCCTCACTGCAAGAGGGACTGGTTATAGCATGTGAAGCCTGTAACTAGCCTGTGTGTCACCAGGTGTATTTAAAATCCTATTTGCAACTATCCCATCATTGACTGCTACAGTCAGGCACTGTTGAACTTTGCTTTGACAATTCTGACAGAGGAACATTTACAGAAAATACTTTGTAGAAGAAAAGTGCTTGAAAATAACTAGTGCTGAATGTGGCAAGTGCAGGTGAGGTGTGGCCTCTTTGTCCTTGGCAGGTGGATGAGAACGGCAAGATCAGTCGTCTGCGCCGAGAGTGCCCTTCTGAGGAGTGCGGGGCGGGAGTCTTCATGGCCAGCCACTTCGACAGACACTACTGTGGCAAGTGCTGTCTGACATACTGCTTCAATAAACCTGAAGACAAGTAAATGTACTAGACAATAAAAATCTCAAATTCTAGACTGTGTGAGGATTTATTTCTGCACGGTGTTTCCTCTCTGCTAAGCTAGAAGGGTTTTAAATTCTGGATGTCGCTACCACCTCCAGTGAAGTCATTTCAGTCTGGAGCTGAAGCACCAACTTGACGAGTGCCTTTGATTAAGATGTTTTTTGTAGCTCTAGAATGCAGCAATATCATAATGCTAGATAATCTTCCAGAAAAATTTTCTTCTCTAAGTCATTGAGTAATGCCTGTGACTGGAGAAAATGTAATACAAACCATTTTTTATAGATGACTTATTAACCAAAGGTGGTGGTTTGTCAGGTAAAATGTTGCATTTTTTAACTCATATTTAAGATTGAGCTATAGTATCTGCTGCATGGAATATATCTGTGTGAAAATACCAGCTCTTAAAAGAGCAGAATGCTGGTTTTTTTTAATTTAAATTTTATTCTATGCCTTTTTAAGGTAAGTCTCCCCAAAAAAATGAGATGAAATCCTGCAGGCCTCAGTGGCCAAAGTCCTGTCCACCTCTACTTGTGTGGTTCATCTGTGTACTACTTAAGATTCAGTGTATGAAATGCATATTTTGGAAACACTCCTAAGCTTACCAAAATATTCTTTCCTCATTTCTGGTCAGCTCTGACAGTGATTTTTGACCTGTTTTTCATAGCATCTGCAAAATGTGAGTAAATTAGTCCCGGAATTGGTTTTGTAGGGGCAGAGTGAGTTTGCATTTTAGAAAGATGGGGTAGTGGTGACAGATGAGAAAAAACTTCTAAGTAAGTGGCCTGTTAAATAGGAAATGAGAAGACAGATGGTACTACTGCAGTTCTGACCAGGAAAATCAGGACATAGAAAAAAATTGAAGTCACATTTCTGTGCTAGGCAGAGGGCAGACCTCACAAAGCTGACAGTGTTCTGAAAAATGGTACAGTACCAGACTGCTCAGAAAGCTAGAGACAAGCATCAGAAATAGCTGTACCTTGTTTCACAAACATGAAGTGCTCGTCATTAGTGTAATCTTGTGTTCCAAGGACATAAGCTGACTGGTTTGATGAGGTTTGAGAGTGGAACAATACAGAAGCAGCAGGTACAGGGACACAGTTTTTTCCATAACTAAGTTCATTTAATGTTAAAGAGTTCAAGGCAGGAACAGGACACCACCTTTACTGTTAGGTATCCAACCCTGTTTTAAAACCCTGGATTCCAGGAAGTTGTCTGTTGAATTTCTTTTTCTTCATAACAGATGATTTCATCTCCAATATTGAATTCCATATGCTTGTCCAAACTTAATCCACAATCCATACCTGTTTTTATTACCTGGACATCATCTTTATGATGTTTCAGTGATGATAAAGATCCTAGAGAGAAAAGGAGAGGCAGAGTTCACTAACAGCATCAGAGCATGGAGATGCTTGGCGTTCCCTGTCTTACCTTGTTAAGATTTTAGGTGTAGCTAGAAAATGAAAGCAAGAAATCCTAGGGATGATGAGCACGTGCAGCTAATGGAAGTCAGGCATCAGAGCTTTTTAGTGGGTGAATCTGGGCTGCTGCTGATTTTCTATCAGGCATGGTGGCTTGGAACAGGTATGACAACCACTACTTTTCTGTACTTGCAATAATTCCATTCTGAATAGCACATCTGACAACTACAACTTACACACCTTTTACACTAATTTCACAGGACCCAGTACTTGTGGGCAGGGCCATCCTGCTTACCTTTCCAAATAACATTCCCTTTACGGATCAACTTAAATTTCATCTTCTTGTCCAGCTGCCCTTTCTGTACTCTGCACCCAGCTACTGGAACTTTGTTTTTTCCTACTGTTACAGAGAAGATGTCAAGAACAGAAGCTTCCCCTTAAAAAAAAATAAAATTAAAAAAGAAAATTAAGTAAAACCAAGTTACACTATTCCACTTACCAAAGCTCTTTACCAAACAGGAAAGCAGCTATAGAGAAGTATTAAATATCTGATAACAGCAGGAACATTTTATCTGAGAATAGATGTGAGGCTGCAAAAATGTAATTGAACACTCAGTGAAAACTCACCTATTGTGTTTTCCACCACGGATGGGGGTAGTCTGCTACTCAGCTCATCTTTCAAATCCTCAATAAGTTTGTAGATGATGTTGTGAAGTTTAATTTTTACTCCCTTTTTAGCAGCCATCTTTTTGATAGTTTCATTTGCTTTCACGCTGAATCCATAAACAACACCTGTCAAACATAACAATCAGCAACTGATCACCAAGAATGACTTCTTAAAGTCAGCGAAAGCATTTGCCACCTCCTCAATGTCAGACTGGTAGCAGAAACTAAACTGTTAACTGTAAATTTATCTTTAAACATACACTCACCATTAAATGTTTCAGCAAGGCTTAGATCAGTCTCACTGATATCTCCCATTCCAAAATGAATGACATCCAATTTACACTCATCATCTGCATCGTAGCTGTCCAGAACATTCAGAATAGCTTCCACAGATCCATCCACATCACCTGTGTGTGTAAATGGCAGCGCTGCTGACCTCGTATAAACAGTGTGATACTGGAGAATTAAGGCAACTCTACACTGTGCAAAATAACCCACATCTTCTACTTAGTACTCTCTTCATGCATTTCTTGCAGTACTTTAAAGCACATCTGAAAAGCCTCTTCATTACAAAAGTGGAATAAATATAATAGGGCCAGAAGCTCCACACCTACTGTTCAGGTCAAGTTTGTGCAGTTTCTCAGCTGTTACTTTTAATGCACACACAGTACTGTACAGGTGGTCAAACCAACTAATATGTAGCTGTTCTTTTCCTCTGGTCTGCTAATGCAGTACTGCTGCTCAAACAGCCTGCTTACACACACATGCATGTGCACCCACAGCACTTCCACTGACCTGCTTTCCTTACTGATGGATGTTCAATACTCTGTTCAGTTTTAAACTGATCAAACTTCTGGTAACTGAAGTTTTGCTAATGCTTCAGAACTATGCTGCAGACTGAGCATCTGAGAAGCACAGAACCAATGCAGTAGTAAACAGAACAGGAGAGCACCTTTAATGATTATGGACAGCACATTTTCGTCCGTTTCTGCTCTCTCTTTCGGTTTTAAGGGCATGAGATGCTTGCTGGCCTTGTACAGGGCTGCCTTTCTCTGTCTCCAGGTCAAATGGGCTAAATTCTGTAGCTTCTTCTCATATTCCATTCTGTGTTCCTTTTGCTTTGCTTCAATAACTTCTCCGTCCTTTTTCATCTTCTCTTGTTGTTCAACATATGTTCTCCAGGCCACAACTTCATGTGCCCTTTGCTGGGCACGAAAAAAATAAAAACATTGCCTTTCAAACCACTGCACTGAAAATCTCCCCCTTAACCCCATTTTATCCTTTTGTTTCTTCTCTTAAACCAGCTCATAAAATTACAACACAGATACTGTTCAGCACTGGATTGTTCTCCAGGTAAAGCCACATCATGGTCACATAAAAGAGAAAACAGCCTTTCTGAAAGCAGAGACACTAAAACATATCCCAGGTTAACTCTGAAACAGCCCGACTCAGGCCTTAATGCCCATCTTTCACCAGTTTATGCTGGGTGTTTAGAAGATGTATGTATTTTCTGAATATGTATATCCTACATACAAAGAAAACCCTTATGTCCTTCCTTCTCATCTTTCTGCAGTATGACTTTCCCATTACACAGTTCTTTCTGTACCTCCGATTCCACTTCAAGGATTTCATCTCCTGCTGAAGGAACTTCCTTCCAGCCCATGATTTCCACTGGGATGCTGGGAGAGGCTGCATCCACAGCTTTGCCATTCTCATCGAACATGAAACGCACTTTTGCCCAGGTCTTCCCTGCAACCAGAACACAGCCTTTCCTCAGAGTTCCTCTTTGGATGATGGCTGTGGTAACTGGACTAGCGGAAAGCAGAGGGGGAAAAAAAGAACAGACCAAATTCAAGTCACTCTCCATGAACTAAAGTAGCCAGGGTTATCACAGGTAAGTCAGCATAAAGAAATGTTTTGGTGATCGACCACAGGCAGAACATTGGTGTGACACCTTCTATGAGCAAGCTAAGAAAAATTTAAAGTGACTTGTAATGATAACCAAAGCCGGGCTGCACTCCTCATTTCTGCAGATTAACACAAGATTTGACATCTTCAATCTTTCAGTAACTTTGCATGAAGTGAATCCCTGCTCCTCCTCACTCAAAAAAAACCCAACAAAAACCACCAAACAAAAGCCAACCCAACTTCTCAGCCTTCAGTTTATTTTTAAAGAGGGGAGAGCACACCTTCCTAAAAGAGAACATGCAAAAGGACTACAGCAGTTCAAAGAGCAAAATGTCAGACCTTTTTTTACAGATTGTGCCATATTCGTGACATTATAACTATGAACACTGCCAGCTCTACTCCTCAGTGATGCTGAAATGCTAGAACAGATGTGTTTTTTGAAAATATTTCCTGAACTTACAGGATTTCATTTTAGTAATACAACGATTTGTCTCAAGCACTTTAGGAATGCCTTTTCTGTACACGATGCTGTAGAATTATGATTTCATTAGCTACAGTTTTATGTGGTTTTTTTGTTTGTTTGTTTTGTTTTTGTTTTTTTTAAGTACAACTTTAAACCTAAAATTTGAGGTAAGGACCACCTACACAGTATTGATGCACTGTTACAAAGTTCCTCATTGAAGTTGCAAAGAACACAGATAACTTACCCTTTCCCTTTGTCTTTGCGAGACTCAACGATGGTCCCCTCTACCAGACCTGAGTAATCTGCCTTCAGTTCTAACATCTCAGCCAAAGCAACGGTTGCTTCTGCCAAAACTGTCAGGTTGTCACCCTGTATGGGACAAAACAAAATAGAAGTAAGGTAATGCACAAATTAAAAGGATCCAAAGTCGAAATCAGCACTACGATCTGCCATTCAGTTCAGAACTTGTGACAACACAGCACCAACAGCACAGATGGCAGCAAAGTAAACAACGTGGCAGGCTGCTCGGGCTGCTGCTCCATTCTGCAAGGCACATTAGTAAGCACAGTTTGCCCAAGGAAAAATGAATCAACGGTGATCGCTGAAGATCTGAGGTTCAAAATGATGCTGAGAAGAGGCAACAGCTCATGGTAACGTGTCTGATACCAGAAAGACAAGCATTCATCTTCCAACTGTCAAACAAGTGTATGGATGCACGTGTTAGACATCCATCAGTGGTTGTTTGATCAAAACTTTACCTTGAGTGCAGAAATATTTACAGCCTGAACATCACCTCCAAACTCCTCACAGACCACATCGTGAGCCAGCAATTCCTTCTTCACTCTTTCAGGATCAGCTTCAGGTTTGTCACACTTGTTAATGGCGAGGATGAGAGGAACTAAAATGAGAGAACAAACCCATCATTAAGCTAACAAAAACTCACTGCTACCAGCACAATTACAATAGGAAGTTAGAACAGGTTGTGACTACTCAGAACAAATCAGCTCACTTGGTATCTACTCCCTAGGCAACTTTAGGAAACCAAAGGCAACTGAGCTATCTTAAGCAGGGGCTTGGAGGAACCACAGTAGTAAAGAGAGGGAAAAAAAGAAAAAAAACAAAGCTACCTACAAACTACACATGTTTTTCTGGCAAATCTGCAAATCCTGAAACAAATATTTCAATATCTTTAGTTGTTAGTGTAACATTCAGCATATTTTTAGACACCTTCCCCATGGAGAAGGCAGCAGGACGAGGGCAGTTTCTTCACAAGCATTATGGCTCTAAATTCAGGCAGTTTCCTTTGAGAGGTGAATAAAGGTGTGCAAAGTGCTCGGTACTGAGCTGCACAGCAACATTACACCTTGTATATTAACTCCGTGGCTTGCCACTCATTTACAAATGTAACATTAACAAGTTGAACACGGTACCTCCTGCATTTTTAGCATGTTCAATGGACTCTATAGTTTGCTGCATCACTCCATCCTCAGCTGCTACAACCAGGATGATGATGTCAGTCACATATGCACCTCTCGCTCGCATGGCTGAGAAAGCTGCATGCCCAGGAGTATCAAGGAAAGTGATCTTTTCCCCAGAAGGCAGATGCACTGTGAATAAATGATATATTTTATAATTAGCATTTCACATAGCTTTCTTTGACCTTTCGTAAATTATGCACTACTCATTTGAGGACTTACAGGGGGAAAAAATAAAAGACATTTTAGGCAGACAGGTGGCTGTTGGCATGGAGGTCAAGAGTGCTTTTTCTTCTTAGAGGAGAAAAAAAAGACACCTTGGAATCTTTCATAATCCAAAACAGTCTAATTTCAACTGGACACATAATTCACTTCAAAGTTTCATCCACACAGTTACATGGATTTGTCTAGCTGAGAGAAAAGCAGATCACTGTGTAATCTGGTCGTTCTCTATAATTTCCTGAGCAGAACAAACAGAGAGGGAAGAAGGGTCTCTTCTCACTGCTAACCAACAACAGGAAGCACAGGAACGACACAAAGCTGTGCCAGAGTCCAGACTGGGTGTTAGGATAAACGTCCTCATTGTGAGGGTGGTCAAGCACTGGGTAAGCTCCTAAGACAAAAGGCTGATGACCCAGATGTCTCAGTGCTCAAGAGGCACCTGGATGATGACCTCAGTAACATGCTTTGACTTCTGGCTAGCCCAGAAGTAGCCAGCAGTTGGATCTCTTGAGGTCTCTTCCAACTGAACTATTCTATTCTAGTTACAAGTTATGCTTTCCTTTTTCACTGCTTGCATATAAACTGGGTATGCTGCAATATTTCCCCAGCGACCTGTCAGCGAGTCAGCCCGCGACGTAAGATAAGTCATTGTACACACACACACACACACACACACACAGGTACACTTGGATCATACCAAGAAAAGCACCAATGTGCTGCGTGATGCCTCCTGCTTCCATGGCTGCCACCTGAGTTTTCCGCAGGCTGTCAAGTAAAGTTGTTTTCCCATGATCAACGTGGCCCATTATAGTAACAACGGGGGGCCGCGGAGTTAAGAACGCCGGGTCTGCAGGAGGTCTGCAAGCAAGACAAAAGATGTTTCATAAACATCAGGTCAGTTCACCAGCCACCCCCCTGTGCCTAACCCAGTGCCATGTGCCAGCACTGCAGAGGTAAGCCTAGCTTCTCCCCACCATAACCACAAATCCGAGCTACATCACAGTTTGCCCTCCTAGCATTCCATCTTCCTGCTGCATCAATTAGTGCAGCAATTCAGAACGCTGAAGAAGAGTTGGCTTTACTTCAGAGGACCACTTAGAAAAACACCTAAAACTAATCAATCTGAGCATCAGTGTCACAGGTAATACCTGTGGCACTATCTATAGTGCATACTTCCTGACTATGACCACATCAGGTACCATCTACACACTGCTGGAAGAAAACACAGTGCACAAACAACCCTTGGAGAAGCAAACAGGCTGAAAAGAACAAGGAGGAATGGTTCACAGTTCACCGTTTCACTGCATCTTTGTTTTCTCTTTCTTTTTCCTCTCTCAGTTTTGCTGACTTATACTTCATTCCTGATTTTTTAACAATCAGCTTGATAGAGTCTTCATATAAAATGGAATCTGGTTCCAGGGAATTGACGTCAATATCTGAGTACAGCAGGGCTTCATAAATATGATCTGAAACAAAGAGAAAGACATTTAATAATCCCATAAAAAAGCACGTGGGACTGAAACACACAAAGATGGTTTGTCTGTGAGCAGCTCAGATTGTACCAACAAGTTTCACTCACAAAGCATTCTTGCTTGAGGCAGATCCATCAGGGAATAACTTCTATCTGCAAAGTCTATGGAAAGTGACGGCCTCACGTGATATAAGGAAGAAGGAAATCTGATAAATGTGCTCATATGCCACTCTCTCTGGTAGTGGATATACAGAGCATACTGCAATAATCAAGAAGTTACACGTGGACTTCAGCATCATCACAAATCTCTCTGAAACACACAGAGAGATGCGACAGACTCTTGGTTCTCTGTTTCTGAGAGGGAAGTTTGCAGAAAAGTATTGAACTGGATAAAATAGATTAGAAATTGCAATTATAAAGGTGTGTAATTATTTCAAATGTCAATGGTCAAAGCACGTTAATAACTCCTTAGAACATCCTTGAAAAATGATTAAACTGAGCCACAGCCAGCAATGGTTCATGGGGTTAAAAGAAACAAGCCTATTTCTGCAATCCAGCTTTAGGGAACCACCTGAAGAGGAAAGTGTCGTGGGCAAGTTCTTAAGCCACCCTTGACACCAGTTAGTCAAATGACTGTTTTAATGGAACACAGATTGCTCCTAAATCAAAGTTCCTGCTCCCTGGCAGGGATCTAAGGGCTGGACTGCACGCAGATGCTCTTCTGCTCCTTCTCTCCTTAGCCCTGAACTCTGAACTCACAGGGATCCATCTTCAACAAAGCAGGATGCAATGTTTCTCTTCCCACAATATTCAGCCCTCTGGGAGCACAACCAGAGAGCAGCCTACCCAGAGCTGAAGCCCATCTGCTGGAGAACAGAGTTCCAGCTTCTTTACACTGAAATGTCCTCCTTGACAGTTTGGATGGCCTGGCATTTTTTCCTCTTCAGCCTGACATCATGCCTACCAACACCTTCCTCCTCTCTGGTTAAATAAATTTGATGAAACAAGTGATTTGGTACGGGCCTACGTTGGAAAGTGATGGACTGATAACCACGGACACCATCTTAGAATACCTTTGAATTCACCATTCATGAAGGTGGTACGAGTGATGGACACACCACAGTGAAATGCATCCTGAACAACAGAGAGGCTCTCACCTATGTCTTTACCCATTGCTCTTGCAAGTTCCTCAACAGTCATCTGCTGCCTTATCTCCACTTCCCCTTTGGTCATCGGTAATTTCCTTCTGTCCTTTTTCTTCTCCTACATGGAATTAGACATGTACATAGGAACACACAGCTGGCATAAACTAAGAAGTAATAAAAACAACATTAAAAAGACAGTGGTCTCAAGCTGCACGCTGCAAACAGTCCTTCTGTCTACAACACTAAGATAAATGAAAGACTTAAACATCCTACTGAACACTTCACATGTGTATCCACACTGCCTTCAGTCGTTTTTAAATTTCAATCGTCCAAAAGAAGGAAAACAAATCATTTTCTCCCGCCTTTGAAAGATTCATGATGCTGCTGGTAAAAGTACTTCATGTCAATATTTGAGAATGAGTCACGATACAGCCTTAAATAAGTACATTTTGTAAAAAAAATAAAATAAAATTAGAATAGTTCCTGTATATTCCTTAATAAAGCATCCTTGTTTTTTGTTATTAAATGCCCAGATTGATTTCTTGCACTTTGAAATTCCACATAAAACCAGAGATTACTGGGTTTTGTGAATTACCTCCTTAGTAGCTAGATATCTGCATGGTGACGAGGCAACTCTGACCAACTTGTCTCTCTGCCAGCACTGTGGATATGGATGAACGGAACGCGTGGGACACGCAGATGACTGTACAGGCTTCCATTGTGCTCTGCAAACTCCCCTGCAGGGAAGAGTGTGCAACTGTCTGCAAGCACCACGGAAATGGATCAGATTTTCAAACTTCAGTATCAGCCTTCGATTCATTTCCTCACTGAAAGTGCAAGAGGACACAATGAAAGCTGCTCTCTGCCAGGATAGCACTCATAGGAACAAAACACACAAACATCACAATCATACAATCATAGAATCGCTCGGTTTGGAAAAGACCTTCAAGATTAAGTCCGACCGTAGGAATGTTTGGGTTCGTGTTGAGGTGTCCCTCAAACTCTTTGGTTCAAAGAGAACTATTGGTGATAGGTGGATGGTTGGACTGGATGGTCTTGTAGGTCTTTTCCAACCTTGGTGAGTCTGTGATTCTGTGTGACCGCAAATGCTACAAGGCTGGCTTTTTGATACTGACAAAGCTGAACTACTTCGTAACACTGTTCATTTTTGGCTTTACTTTCCAGCTCTCTCACTATCCTGTTTCAAACTTGGATTTATTAATATCATCACAACTTAGAAGCCTTCCATCCATCCCTACTGATCTTTAATATGAACTACTAAAATCACGACCCCAGGTGACATGACCTAAAAACAAAGGACATTTATGCTGCATTAACAGTTTCCTTGCTGCAACCTAACTCTCCCCGTCAGTAAAAGCAATCTGCAAAGTGCCACCTCCAAGAGCCATACCACTGCTGCAGGACTGCAGCCCCATTGTGGTAATAGTGCTGTCCTATGCACACAGTGACATCTTTCAAGGCTAAGCCTGTAACTTTCTAAGATTATAGAATCATAGAATGTCTTGGGTTAGAAGGGATCACTGAGTTCCAACCCCTGCCATGGGCTGGCTGTCCCGCACCAGTTGCCCAGGGCCCATCCAACCTGGCCTTGGGCACCTCCAGGCATGGGGCACCACAGCTCTGGGCAGCACTGCCAGGGCCTCCGCCCCTTCTGAGTAAAATTTCCTCCTAACGTTTAACCCCATCCAATCAATTCTTCCTCTGCCAAACGGCCCACCCCCTGAACCACTCCTCCCCAGCTCAGAGACAAGGACGCGGTGCGGGCCCAATGCAGAGGCCTGGCAGCTGACACCCAGATGCCTCTGTCAGACACCCCGCGTCGTTTTATCCATCCGTTTCGCTAACCATCCCGTGTAATTCTCCTATTTAACCGCTCTTCCCACTCAATCTGCTATCCGGGCACCCACCTGCCCCGCAGCCCCCCTCAGTACCTCGGCTATCTCCCCTCACAGCGGCTCCGCACCATCCCCCAGGCAGCCCCCGGCGAGCTCACGGCTCTCAGTCGTCTCTCAACGCCTGCGGTTCCTTCAAGAACTCAGGAACCGTCTCACCCCGCAGGCGGGAGCCGTGAGAACGCCGAGCTGCCCCAAGCAGCACCACCGAGCGCCAGCCCCGCCACCTCTGAGGAACGCGGCGGCCGCCCACTCCCGCCCCGCGCCTGACGCCAGCCGAGCCGCTCTGCGCATGCGCCGAGTGACAGGACTCGCCGCGCAGGCGCAGCGTCCTCAGGGTTCTCGGCCAATCACAGTATGGGGCGGGGCTTCGTCTCACGGCGGCGGCGCCACGTCGCGCCTTAGCGCTTGTCCGCGCCTGGCGGGCGAGAGAGTGAGGGTGGTGTGAGGGACGGCGATGGCGGCGGCGCCGGGGCTGCGGGAGGCGCTGGAGCAGAGACTGCGGGATTTGGGCATCGCCGCCACCACCGCGGAACACCCGGAGGTGGGGCCCCGCGTCGAGGCTCCGGCAGTGCTGCCCAACGCCGTGCCCGTGGCCGCGGATGGGCTGTGGGCTGCGTGAGGCGGGGGACGGGCAGCCCTCGGCACGGGCGGGGCTTTGGGGTCCCTTCCACCCCACCCGCTGCACGTACAGAGTGACTGAGAGAGGCGAGCAGCACGTCATTTTATTCGTGTTAAAATTTCTTCATTAAAGGGTACGGTTTTGAGGCTGAGCATCGCACTGGGTATTTTCTAAGTGTTTAAATACGGACAGCTGCCAGCACGCAACGGGCGTCCCGCGGGGCGCAGCCTCACGCTCCGCTTACTGTGTTTTCCAGGTGTTCACTGTTGAGGAAATGATGGCCCACGTCCGACACATGAAAGGAGGGCACAGTAAAAACCTTTTCCTTAAAGACAAAAAGAAGAAAGGGTTCTGGCTGGTGACCGTCCTGCACGACAGGCAGGTGGATTTAAACCACCTGGCAAAAAAACTTGGCCTGGGAAGTGGAAACCTCAGATTCGCCGATGAGAAAGCCATGCTGGAGAAGCTACAGGTGGGCCAAGGCTGTGCCACACCGCTGGCTCTGTTCTGCGACCACGGAGATGTGAAGCTTGTGCTGGACGCCGGCTTGCTGGAGGGCGGCCACGAAAAGGTGTATTTTCATCCAATGACAAACTGTGCCACCATGGGCTTAAGCCCCGAGGACTTCCTGAAGTTTGTGAAATGGACGGGTCACGATCCAATCGTTGTACATTTTGATGAAGATGTTAAATAGGCTTGCGTGGCTCGGCATTGATTTTATAGCGTAAAACCGGTGGGAGCCTCGTGATAAATACAGCTTGGAAAAACAGACCTGCTCTTTTGTACACTGTAACACTCAGTGGAAAAAATACTATGCTCAGGTTATTGAGAATTCAGCAGAATATTCTTGAGCTGTTTGCAAAAACCTGCCAGCATCCAGCAGGATGAAAAGGCAGTATATAAATAATAAAATGCATGAAGTAGAACTGTGTGTGGTACTGGGCTTGAAGGTCTAAACATAATTTAGTAATAACAAATTAACTTAAAAGGTCTAAACTATCAACACGCAGTACAGAAGTGTCTGGATTTTTTTTTTTCTCACCTGTACCCATTTCTCTCCTGCTCTGTTGCTTTTCTTTCTTAATTTTCATCTAGAAAATAGAAAATTAGGTGCACTACAGAAATTGTACTTGATTGTCTACATTTTTAGCTGCATTTTCATTTCACAGTCTCCTCCCTTTGGGAACTAATCATTCAGCCTTCTGTGTTAAGCCCATTAGGACAGCGTGCCTCCACAAAAGTGGCAGAGCATGAAGGAGAACCGAGAGCAGACAGGGAGCAGTGCAAATAGCCAGGACAAGAGCTGTAAGGAATAACGCAGCTTCCTGCAGGGGTGTGGCATCTCCTGCTGATTCCTGGGAGGAAAGAAAATACCACCTGGCACAGGATTAGCTTCTGTGCACAATTTCTTCTGGCTCATCAACCTGTGGAGGGTGAGCACGTTCCCTATTCCACTGTACCCTTGTAACCAGTGCCATGTAAGTGGAAAGAAGGGCGTAACAGCGGACAGACTTGAGTTTCTCCCTTTGGGAGATGGGGAACCGAACACACAAATGTCCAGATGTTCAAAAAGCTGTGGGGAGTCTGATTTGGCTTAGGATAGGTGATATATTTAGTACAGAAAAGTATATGCTATCACAGGAACCAGACCGACATGTTCTCAACATTGAATTCCTAATGAAATTACTTCTCCTCTCTCCTTTCTAAATGAGTAAAACCCCTTTCCAACGCTTTCTTAAGCAGAAAGTCCATGAAGTCCAGCAACCAAACTGGTCACAAGTACCCAGAGCCAGGAACAACATTTGGAGATGAGAGGTAAAAGGGCTTTTAAATACTGCCTGATGAAGATGGCTGTGGTGTGAGAAAAACGCCCAAAGGCAAGCAGCAGGACGAGCACACGTGGAAACAGAAGAGGAAAAAAAGGAAGAGTGAAGAAAACCACAGAAGGACTTGTGGTACTGATTAGCATTTGCTACAGCATCTTGCTACAGGATGCACTACTAACAACGACAGAGGGGACATTTTAAAAACACAAGGAAACTGACTCAGTTTCACGAGATATGGCCAAGACAGCTCTGGGAGCTGAGAACACCATCAGAGTTTATTTCCCCCCAATTTTATTTTTTTAAGTGAGCTGATCAATGAACTCCAGGTTGACAAATGCGCTTCTAACACAGGCAGATACAACACAGCCTTCTGCACCTTTAAAAGTGAAATTTGTTGTGCCCTCTGACTGCCACTCTCCCTTCCCTTTATTCCTTGTGGCACTCGTGAATTATCACTTCCAAAAGGGGGAGTAAAAAGCAATAAATTTAGCTGGTCAAGTTTTTTAAACCAAAAAGCTTTACATGTGAAAGATAATAAGTTGCAAAGATGTGCACAATAGCAGATTCCTACACTTCTCACAAGTCTGAAGATCTGCAAGCCTAAAAATTAAACTATCTTCACTATTAGAAGAGCTTCTGAGTCTTGTTTCAGCAGAAATAACCAGCAAGCAAAATCAAAGCTCCAAATCCTGCGTTTGGCAAACCCGCCAGGAATTCTTAACGTATTTACTATGAAATTAGTGTCTTAAAAATAATATTAAAATAAGGGATATTAAAAGCTACACGAGTCTTTACAAATTAACAGCACGGAACAAACTACGCAGCGCCCAGAACATTTCTGCTACAGTTTTATAGGTTTCCTTTCAGAAGAAATACTGAACGCATCACCAACCGAGCACAACCACCACTGAACACCAATATCCTTCCAGTAACATCAGTTTCCAGAACATGTGTGTATCAATATATATACACAAAATAAGGATAAAAATTATTTGGTTCGGTATTTTAATAACATCATTAATAAATGTATACAATGGCAAACATTAAAAAAAAAAAATCAATATGTAAAGGAAATTACAGTTTTAAATAAGAGCTTTTTAAGTTTTGTTTCACACCTAGGTACATTCCTTTAAGGCAGTTTTATTAATATCAAAGCATTATTTACAAATACGTTATCATCTACCTCTAAGAATCATCCGTGAGCTCCAATGAGGCTGCACCATGTCTTGGACAAAGTTGGGAATGTTGCTAAAGAACAGCAGACTATCAGCAAAGCCAATGGAAATTCTACACTGTACGGTATTAAAACAAACTCTGTAAGCTTGAACTAACAGTGACACATTTGGCAACTCAACTCTTGCTGCTAACAGTGATGTGCTCTTCTTGTGGGCTGCACAGCCGCTGTGCTGCGCCCTGGGAGGCTGTGTTTCAGAGAAGGGGAGGTGGCCCCCGAATTACATCGATAGTTTGGTTTGTAGTGGTATGGAAAGATGAGGTGCCTTACAGAGGTGTTATACCAGTCTGGAAAGGAAAGGCATCAGAGTACAGAGCGCTTCCTGACTGCTCTTCTGCTCTGAAATGTCTTCACACAGTAAGCACTGGGAGTATTAGGATCTGATCTCAATGAAAATGTATTCCTGGTGCGTGCTGCTTTGGTGTGTGAATACAAACCAAATCCCCCTGTGGTCTCTGTCCTGATGCTGGCCCAGCAGCTCAAAGCCTGCCAAGAATGGTGCAGGGCCACCAGCCAGCACTTTGGCACACAGCCCTGACCTGCACTAGTGGGATGAATTCAGCTGCCACGTCCCCACTGATGCTCCCAAACAAGGAAAATTCACCGAGGTTTTTGGACAAAGGCTTTTCACCTTCCCTACGTGTTATGTGGTAACTCTCACATTTGTGACTCAGCACCCCGGCCGTGATGGGAAATTCTGGACAACTTAATGAGCTTAATGAAAAGAGCCCAAAAATGAGAAGTCAGGGAGCGCCCATGAAGGAATGACACAGCCACGTGTAGTGAGGGCAAAAGGCTGCATGTGCCTGGCTGGGTGCCACACGTCAGCCATGGCAATATTCCCAGGTCTTCGAGAATGCGGCACGCCAGAGCACACACAGCTGCACAGATGCTGCAATACAAGCAGTGCTTGGCACCATGGGTTAATTCAAGACACACTGAGTTCTAGAAACAGTGACACTATGAACCGGTTAGGTTTAAAAGTTTCAAGCGCATCAGTCCTCTGCTGTCAAGGAGAGGTACTGGGAGAACGCACCAATGCTCAGGCCCTGAAACAAACCTGAGAGTAGCAAAATGGAGAATTAGTTTCCTAGTATTTACTTATTTCAATTATCTTTCCTAACAGCTATGGCTAAGAAACTCTGTAAGGCAAGTTTTCCTTCGGTCCCTATGGCTATGCCTCTACTGCAGCACAGGAATGGCAGAGAAAGCTGGCCTGACATCAAGTTTTTATTGCTTAATAATTTTCTCTGAGAGCACACCAGGGGTCTCCTCTCTGGCTCACTTTGTATTGAGGAAGAACCTCGGTAACACCTGAGCTCTGACTGCACACAGGGACACAGCAGTGCCTGCAGTACGGCCTGTGACACCTGGAAGCTGTCGCTGCAGCCTGGAGCACCCCGAATCCTTCCCTAAAAGACTGTGCTATCAATTACAGCACGGGAAGTTATTCCACGTGCAACTGACCTCAGACTGCCTGCAAAAAATGTTGTGGAACTGGATGTCAGGAACGCTCTGGGCTTCAGGTCACTCCTGGAATCACTGAACAATGGCAACACTCTGCAGGCAGCAATGGAAATCTTGGCACTGAGAATAAGGGGACCGGAATGAGACACTTGTATGAGTTCATGCTGAAATTCAGCTAATGAATTTAAATACCAGAAACAGCATCAGAGGAAAAAAATCAAACTCCTCTAAGGTGTAGAGCTGCAAAGTTTGTCCTAGTTTCATTCAAGTGGAAAAAAAACCCTGTAAGTTCTCTGTGGAAAAACACTCAGGCTGAACAAGGTATTTATGTTGCCAGACTCTGATGGAGATCTTGTAACACACTCCATCATAAAGAAGAATTTCAGAAGGAAGTCAATTTCAGGAAAATAAAAGGAGAAAATTTCCAACTCTAAACTTACTGAACTTCCTTTTTCTCTTCTCCTTTTTGACAAAGTTTCTGTAAAATAAGAAACAACTTGCCAGTACGTTTTAAATCCGTGGAACTGCGTTCTCTCTCAGGTGGAAGATGAATCTGTTCCCATTGTCCCTGAAAGCTTGAGGCTTCATACATGGCAAAACCTGTACGCCTCAAGAAAAAAGAGGAAGTGAAAGGAGCTGCAGTGGCCGTACGGCGGTGAGCAGCAGCGTGATCCTTTCACAAGCACTGCAGCTCCAGGACTGAGCCGTGCTTACTTTACGTGAACAGAGAGCTGCACTGGAAGATCAGGCATGAGGTTACACAGCTAATTTAACCCTTGAGAACAGAAACATGAATGTGCCTACTGTTTAGAAATAAAAAAGGATTACAGTAATGTTAAATCTGCTTCTAAGTTCAGGTACACTTCCTTTGAGCTCACTGCAAATGCTTCCGAGACAACCACTGAATGTACCAATTACACTTGTTGACTTTAATGTAAGTCAGTAACCAACAAAATGTATCTTACTAATACAAGATAACCTTAAAGGGGAATTGATTGTGAAATGCACACATGTTATTTCCCTTTTTTTCGTTTTTTCTTTTTCTTTTTTGCCATCAAGAAACCACCTAAGCTGCAATCAACTCAAGTCAGAAGACAAACAATGAAAGAAGAAATCAGTCAGTACACAAACATGGCAGGACAACCCTCTCCTGGAAGTGCCATTTGTTGAACACAGCCTTACGCTGAAATAAAAGTTACAGAGAAATCATACCTGACAATTTCCTGTCAAAAACATCCGAACACAGATATGCAGAACAACTCGGGAATGTGAAGAACACAAACATTTCCTATATCATACGATTACCCCATGAGCCCCCACATTTGTTAGTTATCAAATGTTTTCATGTATGTAAACAATTGTTTCCCGCAGTATGCAACAAAAAGAAATCAGCATAAACCTTATAAGAGCCATTCCATGCAGATTATGCTAACAGATAAGGCAGGGAAGTGCCAGTAAGCTGAGAGGTCTTTGTGTCTGTATATACAGTCGCTTTCAACAAAATACTACAGCATTTATTTTAAATTTACAGAAGTAAATATAAACTGCAAGTTATGGGTTGGGCTTTTTTGGCTAAGTATTAGCAGAAGCTTAAGCAAATCAGTGGCTAATTTCATAAACAGAAGCAGAAAGAAGTTGTTTGCTTTTTTTTTTTTCCTGGAGTAATTCTTGAGACCTTACAATTCTTGGTCCTTAGGGAGATGAGAACTGTCCTTTATTCAGTAGATCTTAACAGTGCAATGTGCAATAATTCCTAAGACCATCTACAAATTTTCGGCAGCAGACTCCAGTAGAGCTCCTTGATTCAAGGAAGGAAGGAAGGTAGGTAGGTTTTTATTTCTTGCCTGCTCTAGTCACGAAGAACGTAAAAAATTCCCTTAATATTTATTAATGATTCCTACAGTTGCTGTCTTGTTTACTTCAGAAATAAAGGCTTCATATTGAGACACTGAAGGACACTTTTCTCTCTGTGTTGAAAGGCAGAAAGGTAGAAAGAGAAAAGAACGTAAGAAAAGCTTAAGCGCAGAAGTATAAAATACAGAGTTAAGTCACTAACAGCACTAACAGCACTAACAGCACGCATCAAGGATGTTCTGAGCACATCAAAAGGAGGACAGAATGCCAAAGACAAGCTTTACCAAAAGGCCGTTTTCTTATATGATGGAAAACTCGGCAAAACAAAATTGTTTTAACTGCTCTTTTAGATTTACCTGTCCCTTTCTAAGAACTGACTTCAGTATTAGTGCTTCGTTTGCCTTCGCTGTACTTTCTCCTTCAAGAGAAATTTGAAAACTAAAAATAAATGGCATTTTTACAGGCAAAAGAAAGGCTCAGTGGGATGCAGTCCCCTACTTCCACAGGCAAAATAACTGCACTAAAACAACATGTTCTGGCTTAACTAACAAGCAAGATAAAGCCAGTTAAGCAAGCAGTATTTACATCTGGTTAATGCTGTGCGCTTGTTCTTACACGTAATGCTGTTAGTTTGTTGTAAATGAAATTAATCTCATTTACATTTTGGGCAGAAAACTCACCACTTGGCCCACATCTCATGTAGTGGGTAATAGATTTAGGAGCTTTGTTGCTCCCTAGACCTGCATTTTGAATTTCTGCTTTCTGGGATAGCTTCCACATCTGCAGAGAAAAGCATTTCATATTATTCATCACATTGATCAGGACAAGAAAAAACCCTCATGCATACATACATTCTACTTATTAGTAGAGCAAAAGGATATAAAAACATTTTGAGTTTTTGGAGAGAACAGAGGAGAAGGACAGAAGAAACTCACAAAGCGCCTACTCAGTGACAGTTCATCTTAGCATTCAGAATGATAAGGTACAGTTTTCAAAGCCACAATCTTTTTAATCAACTTTTACATAAACTAAACCTGTAACTCTGCCTGTATGATGAGAAAACAATATCATCCTTTATATAGGCTGACAACCTCATCGAGAACTTCACTCATCTTTTCCTTTTTGTTTTTTCTTCAGCCTGGTACACATTTACAGAAACGTTCACATTTAATCCTGCTAAGCAGGAAATTATCTTTGCATGCAACAGCTTGAACGTGCAAAATGCAGTATCTTAGTTTGCTATTCTCTCAAAGCAAAGCATCGAGCAAACGCTGAATGGCAAGCAAATCATCGAACCTGAACAACCACCCCTTTTTTGGCTGGCAGCCACCTCTTAGAGTCTATAATGACCATGCAGAGTTCTACCATCCTATTTTAAAGGCAGCAGGGACAGGAAACGAGCAAGTGCACTGTGTGTTTGACAGTCAGCCACCCCGATGGCCAAGGAGCAGTAAGGACTGCATCTGTAACCAATCTCACAGCTCCTTCTACTCCTGGAGCACAAAGCAACACTGACATCCATGACACACGTACTGCTAGCATGTAAGGACCAAGAAGTGTTTATGAAAAGTTATACTAAGTTACATAGCAGTTCCTTTTATACATATGAACATTCGTTTCCTTTCATAAACTAACAACTTTTATTACATATTTTTTCCAGAGACATTGCAAAACGCCCAGGAGCATGCTCTTCCTGCTGCAGTGAGCCCAGTGGAGCAAGAACAGGAGCACAGTAACCATCATCTTCAGAACTGAGATTTAATTCATTACAAGGTTACGGAAGAATGCAAACCCTAGCTTGGGTAGGACAACATTTGTCAGAACTCCTTGTCTGTAAGGATACAGACACCAGCCAACTTCAGCTGCTCTGAAGCCTTTTGTCTTAGTGAAAGCAGCTGTTTCAGTGCTGCTCCCTCCTCTTCGGAATAATGCAAAACACAGGCCACAAAGCATTACCTATCAGGTATAAACACTCACTATCAGACTGGTTTTGTATGTGAAAGTTTAGCGCTGTGGGAATAAACCAAGCAGTGCAAACTGAAATGCCCCACGGGCAGCGGCTGGAAAAATGCTTCTTTTGTTCCACTGAAAGCAAGCTTTAACTGCACTCCACGGGGGAAGAACCTTTAGAATTTCTCTTTAGACTGGCTTCCCTCATTACAATCACTCATTACAACTGGGGACTAGTGCTTGTGCAGGTACGTTTCATAACAAGCATGCATCTGGAGACAGTACTGCTATTTTTCACTGTTGTGACAGTCTCACAAGGTAAGGCTTCCACACAAGAGCTAACAGCACGTCTGAAACCTTACCAATTTCTCAAACAGTGACAACTGGATCTAAACAGAAGATACTGCCTCTAGCTACCAACCTTGTTCTGATCATAACAAAGCTTTGCTAAGAGGCACAACCTTGCAATCAGTTAAGAAGAACAGATAATGGAGACACAGAATGAGTTCACACAAAGTACTGGCAACGCTACAAAGATTTTCTCTAATTCCTCAAATAACTCCCAGCATATACTATGCACGTCGCTTCAGATAACACTGTTCTCAAAGCTAATTCAAACACAGCTCTGAATTAACAGAAATGAACGACGAGACTTAAGATCAGAACACAATGTCTAAGAGTGAAGACTAAGATGGGAATGAAATTAGGATTCTTCTTCAGATTTTAGGTTGTGTTGTTGTTATTTCTGTTTTAAAAGGTGAAACAGTTTGAAGGGGAAACACAGTAATGATTAGCACAGCACACTGTGAACAACAGTTAAGTGAAAAAATCATCAGATGCCTGCAAGCATGGTAAAAGGGGGCTGCTTTATTTTTTGGAACAATTGTCTGCTCCACAGAATGTCTTTAACAAACACATTTATCCCCCTACTCCTTTTCCTCCGGGTCTGGATGCCCTCACGTGTGCAAAGGGAGCTGGCAGAAGTGGTTTGCAAACTACTCTATCACCTATGGAAGGTCATGGAGAACAGGAGAGGTGAAGACTGGAGGAAAGCCAGTGTCACCCCAGTCTTCAAAAAGGGCAAGGAGGTCACGCAAAGCTACAAGCCAGACAGCATCACTTCTGTCCCTGGGAAGTGATGGAACAACTTATTCTGAATTTCACCTCCAAAAAAGTGGAAGAAAGAAAGGTTATCAGGAATAGCCAACACGGGTTTAGGAAGGGGAAATCATGCTTGATCAATCTGGTAGCCCTTGTCATGACCAGCTAGGTAGATGAGAGGAGGGCTGTGATCAGCAGCCCAGAGTCTGGTCAAAGGGAGTAGCTAGTGGTATTCCCCAGGGGTCAGTACTGGGTCTGGTCTTATTCAGTATCTTCATCAACAACCTGGATGAAGGGACAGTCCACTCTCAGCAAGACTGCTGATGATCTGAAGCTGAGGGGAAGCTGATCAGTGGCACCAGAAGGCTGTGCTGTCATTCAGCAAGACCTGGACAGGCAAGAGAACAGGAACCTGAGGGTCAACAAGGGCAAATGTCCTACATCCAGGGAGGAATAACCACACACATCCTACAGGTTAGATATACATACAGGTTAGGGGATGGCCTGCTGGAAAGGAGCACTGCACAGAAGGACCTGGGCGTCCTGGTGGACAGCAGGTTGGCCAAGAAGGCCAAGGGGACCCTGGGTGCATTACAAAGAGCACTGGTCAAGGGACGTGATCTTCCCCCTCTACTCTGCCCTGGTGAAGCCACATTTAGAATACTGTGTCCACTTCTGGACTCCCCAGTTTAAAAAAGACAAATCTGCAGAGATTCCAGCAGAAGGCCACAAAAATCATCAGGGGCCTGAAGCATCTCTCCCTTATGAGGAAAGGGTGAGAGACCGAGGAGTGCTCTGTCTGGAGATAAGGCTAAGAGAGGATCTTATCAACACTGACAAACATGGGAAGGGCAGGTGTCAGGAGGATGAGGCCAGGCTCTTCTGGTGGTGCCCAGTGACAGAACAAGGGGAACAAGGCACAACCTGGAACACAGGAAGTTCTGCCTGAACACGAGAAAGAAATTCTGTACTTTGATGGTAAGAGAGCACTGGAACAGGCTGACCTGAGAGGTGGCACTGTGTCCTTCCCTGGAGATAATCAAAACCTGCGTGGACATTTTCCTGCAGCGTGCTGTAGGGAGCCTGCTTTAGCAGGAGCTTTGACTGGGGCATCTCCAGAGGTCCCTTCCAACCCCTGTGAGTCTGTAGAAGAGCTACCTCCACATTTTATTAACAATTCTCACGTATTAAATGGAGACTTTAGAGACCAATACATGGGATGTCTGCTGCTTTCTCTGAAGGAACTGTATTTCTGCATCACTTCTACTCCTCCTGACTTAAAACACTGAGGAATTTAAGTCCAGCTCCCACAGCAGCACCATGACTGGCACAAAACCGCTGACAAAATAAATTTGATTGGAAAAATCAGAATAGGTTATTCATTATTTTATGCATATATACGACTGTATATTTTTTATATATTTTACATATATTTATCATTACAAAGTTTCAAGAAGTTGCTTGAAACCATGGTTTATTAAGACATCACTTTTCAACCTTACTGTTTAGCTGGTTGTCAGGAACTTAATGAGTTAGACACTTAAATTTGTAAGCAAGTTCTGAATTACTTGCCTTCTGCAGCACTAATATTTAACAGTTTTTTGGTGCTCTGTGACACATCTTGCTTTCTATTACATGAGTGTTACTTACATTAAGAAGAAAAAATGAATTTCCACCATAATCAATACAAGTTTATTACTGTACAACACATGGGTTCTGAGATCAGTGTTATTTGATCGCTAGAGAAACAGCATCCTGTCCTGCACCACATTTGCACACCAGATGTGGAAAGACAACATATATGAATGGGAAGAGGTGGAAAGGCTCATTTTTTCATTGCAAGTGCTGCATGTTGTTCCATTGTTACCTCTTAATAAAGAATCATCATTTGAGGTTTAGAATTGTGAATGGTAATTCTAATTCCTTACTAAAATATTTAAACATTAATATGAAATGTGAATCATATCTTTGTGCAGGACAGTCACTGAGTTACTGGATTATAAGTTTTGTTTCTTGTGCAGAGTGACACACAGGAGGCGGTAAGGAACTGAGATCTCTCTAAAAGCTTCTTCTCATTGGTATTTCTTTTTAAAAAAAAAACAAGGAAAAACGTATTTGTACTCCAAACACAGAGTCAACATGTTACTGACAAACTGGAAGCACAAGCAGAACTGAAAGGCACAGACTTTGTACTGACAGTGCTGTAGTTCACTGTGCCATTCCTGGCAGTGCAGCATGCAATTGCTTTAACATGCGTTCAGTTACGTACAGATAAAAAACAAAATATTTATAATGGACAACAAATAAAAATAGAGCTTGCATTATAAAGATTTTATAAAGCATGCAAAATATATACAGTGCAATTAATGTTTCATGCAAACTTGGATGAGGTTACAATTTTACATTCGAACACATGCTTGAGTACACAACTGTATGCCACTGCTCTCAGGAAAAAAAAGAAAAAACAACCCACAGATCTAAATGAAGTTGCTTTTTCATTGTAGTGAAATTCTCTCTAAGGCCAGTGGACATTCAGCAGAGCACCTATGTGTCCTACATAATTATATATTTAATAATGCACTTTGCTTATCACACACAACCATACTCATACCACACAGTTTTATTATCCTCAGAAACAAGAAGCAGGGACTCTGCCTCACTGGTGTTCACACAGCTGGTAGGAACAAATTCACTACTTAGTGCTGGCTGTGGGTCCCTATGAGCAGATTTCTGATTGGTAAAAGGCTGTTCCTGATTTTTTGGTACAAACACTGACAGGTTTGCCTGATCAGCTTTTGATGCAGACCGTGGAGGCAATCCACTTATATTACTAACTAATTCAGTGTTAAGGGATAAAAATGGCTGCACCACAGTAAAAGATCCTGTGTTCTCACTACCAGATAGATTGACTTTATCATTAACCATATTTGTGCTTAAGAAAGTTTTCTCACAAAAATTTGACCTTTCCATCCTTGAAGTCTTAGGCACATCAGAGTTGCATCCTAAATTACGTGCTTTAACTGTATTAGTTGCATTGCTTTGTGGAACACAATCTACTCTGTAAGCCACACAGTGAAAAAAATGAGAGGATAAGTGGTGTGCTGAGTACTCACTAGATGTTGCTGGAGCACTTCTGTCAGCGGTGGATGTTGCTGGATCACTAGAAACAGGCTGCCTAACGTCCTTAGACAAAAAGTCATGAATGCTTGTCCTTCGAGTAGTTCCTTCTGCTGTAGAAATCACACTGCTCGCACGAGGTAAGGTAGCGTAAGGATTGCAATCCCTTGATTGTCGCTGTGATGCAGATGTTTGCATCTTTTCTTTCACTGATTTGGCCTTCCCTTGAGTGCCCGATGTAAATTTTATTGGGGAGCTAGTGAAATAGGCATCTTCTGTTTTACGAAGGCTGGGCCTTACGAGTTGTTCTGGTTTAATGGATCGTCCATCTGAGAAATCAACTGGATTTTTTACGCTCAGTGACCTCACAATTCCACAACCAGCAGATGCCTTTCTTAGCTTTTCCTTCCCTGTCAGCTCAGATGACTCTGATAAACTTCTCATTACTTCATCTAAAAGATTCTCTTCACTCCCAGATTTCATCTGTCAAAAACATCAAACATTGTAAATGCAGAATTTGTAATTTTTACTTTTTCTTAATTGATCTTTGAGGACACAGAACAGTTCTGAAAGTGTTTCCAAATATAAAATCTTAGAACTGAAAGTGCTACTGTACACATGAGTTTTCTGCACAGTCACTTACAAGCAAGTTAAAAACGAGGCATCATGGCAATCACAGCTATTAGAATTAGCACCCATAGCACCAAACAGTGCAAAAGCCAAAAGCTGGGAACTTCAAGCTCATCTTCTCACTTGCTGCCTGCACCTGACATCACTACTTTGCTAAGCACATGATCTATCATTTTAACTTACGCTGCTAATATGGAGCTAAAAGCTTACCACCTCCACATACTCAAATAACGAAGACAAGAATCTCAGAAAACAATACAGAGCATACAGAACTTTGGAGGCTGAATTTGGATGAGTTTCAAATAGACTTAAAGACTTCAGCATTTTTTGAAACAGTAAAGGAAATAATTTGGAACAAATCTTTAAGATGCAAGCACTAAGGAAAGGCTCTCAAGAAGGCTAAAGGGAGAACTTCTGAGGACCCTTGCAGCCTGAGTTATTCTGTGATTCTATGAAATGGATTCCCTGATCCCTGAGCAGCAGTGGATTAGACTTGATGACTCAGGTGGTCTCTTAGTTCTATTCCCAGAACATTGTCTAACGTTTTAAACAGATGAAAAACAAACAACAAACCTAACAACCACTACAAACAAAAAAATCTTGCCAGAGAGATCACAGGTGCAACATCATTGTTAAGCAGTTACCAAAAAATCCAGGGATTTATTCCAAATTCAAGTCACAGACTACTCCAATTCACAGAATCACAGAATCACAGAATTGTAGGGGTTGGAAGGGACCTCCAGAAATCATCGAGTCCAGATGTGAATCTGTACGTTTCCATTATAAGTGTGTAACTAAAATAGATGGAGGTTGGTCCTTACCCTTGATAGGCCCTTGCCAGAGTAACTGCCTTGCCTTAGAGTCTAGAAGACTCCTAGGCTTCAGACAGATCTATGTGAGCGATGAAGGAAGTAGAACAGCAGCAGAGACAAGAGTGATTCTGTGTTTCTAACAAACTGGCACTGATTTTAAATAACATCCTCTGCATCTTACTCCTAGATTTCAGTGAGCTCCAAGGCCGGGTGTTTTGCCCAGTGGTGTTAAGTTAGTAAGTAAACATGAAACCACCAAGATTCTCTCCTCAGGGACTGAAATAAAGTATCTCCTTTGCTGTTGATGCAAGACAATAGCTCCCACTGAAGACAAGAGCTGAACTGGAAGATAAACAGCAAGCTTTCTTTGTGCTTATGGTCTTCCAGCTAAATTCTGAGGAGTGTAGCACACGTCAGTGCACCAGATAATTGTGTGCAGTAGAGTTTGACTTTTTTTTTTTTTTAATCTGCCTCAGCATCCTAGAGTCAAGCAAAATACAGCAAGTCCAGTATATCAGGATACAGCCCACACTACAAAACGTAGGCATAACCAGTTTCCACAAAGTTCCAAAGCAATTCTATCGTGGTAAATATTCTGTTAACTCTGTCAATTGGAGTAAATTATATGGTGTAATACATAGTTAAAATATGTTCTGAACTAACCTCACTTGAGGTACTTTTGTTGCTTTCTTCTAAGAACTGCTGCAGGGTAACAACCTCACTTCCAGGAGAATCAGTTTTGATCCATCTTCCACCACGATCCAGTGTCTCAGGTGTTCTTTGCTGAAGCACAGGACTAGACCTTGTATGACCTTTCAAATACTGAATAGGGCTGCTGCTGCTGCTTGACCAAGCATCGTGTTCATGTAGCATGCTGAATTCTCCGCTGCTGTGACTCTGAGGTCTGCTTTGATTGTTAACCACACCTGCTTTTGGGGTAAACAGTATTAAATATGCCATCACAAAATATACAAAAGCTGTTAAAACACTGTAACCTTACTCAAACTTGAACACTTTCACATTCAGTTCTCAATAGTTCCACTCAGAATACTGAAAAACATAGTTACCTGTATTGCTCAAATCAAATACAGAACCATCTCACTCCCCTGACTTACCTCTCATAGCTTTTTAAATGTGGCACAATAGCTTTTGAATTAAAAACCACCCTTCACTTATGATCTGCACCTCTGTCTACATAATGCTGTTTTCTCAGAGACTAAAGATAGGCCTCTGTTCTTGCCTGTAAAGCACACATTTTAACTTACTACCAATGAGTTCTGTGTTATACCAAATATCAGAAATGGAATGGAAAGAAAATATTTTCTCCAACGTAGTTCAGAAACAACAGTTTTGGAATGCTACTTCTCCAGGATGGTGGTACATATGCCAAGTTTGCCTGCTTTGTGTTGCACACTATATAGCATCACAGCAGCAGTGAGCAGACAGTTGGATTCTACATGAAAAATAGCAGAGTAACTCAAATATCTGTTAAATAATATATGATTTTAATATAATTTGGGGAGAATATTTATTTTGCAAGATCATTAAATGGGTAAGATTTGGTTTGAAATAGTCTGAAACCTACATATTATGTATCACCGCTTAAAAATCTATTAAAAATATTAGTTCTATAAATATTTGAATCCTTTCCTGGTTTGGGGAACAAAGGCTGATGTATGAACATACCTACAGAAAAGCATGTTGCGTTGCTGGGTTTGTTTTAGCTTTGTTTTCAATTCAAGCAAAAATTCCTACAGAGAAAATAATGGCAATGAAGCACGTATGTAAATTCGCCTACAGCATACCTTTGACTTCATGGAGTGAAGCATTGTTATTGCTATTACTAGTGGATGTTCTGCCACTATCAAGGCTGGCTGGTCTGGAAGCTAATTGGAAAATGAGGAGATAGCATGATGAACAAAATTTTAGCAGATGACAGGGTACCTTTACATTCTGATCACAGAATGCTCTGAGGCAGGAATCATGCACTTCACAGGCTTAGCATGCCCACTGTTAACAAATTGGTTTCTTACAGATCAGAAAGCGAAGGGATTTCCGGGCAGTCCAAGAGGACGCTTTAGAAAAGGGCACTACAGGAATAGCAAGGGACAAGGGGGAGGAAGAGAGAAACAGAGTGCATGTTTAGAAGTGGAACAGAGCGGTGAGTGGGAAAGCAGGACTGTAAGGTGAAAGGAGTGGCATGCAGGAAGTTGCTCGTGATTAGGTCACTTACAACAGATCTGACAGGGAACCTTGCACATTGCTGAAATGCCACGAACAGGAGGAGCAAGAGCATCTGCACAGTTAATGTCCTGTACTCCTATCCAATACAAGGGAAACGCAATGTTATTTTGTTAGCTTCCAACAAGTTCACGCTAATTTTAAGTACTTTCAGAAGAGTTACAATCTCCCCTTCTAAATAATTTCTCACAGCTCTCAATTCATGCCTTTGCTTGAAGAAACCTACAATGATTCTTTACCAGATATGTACACAGCACATTTACATCTCACTATACACGAAATACTGGCAAATCTGGCCAGATTTGGATTCGCTTTTTTTTTTGTTTGTGGGATTTTTTTGTTCATTTGTGATTTTTCTTGTTTGGCTGGTTGTTGTTTTGTGTTTTTTTCCTTAGGATTGAGATCATAACAGCTGCTTTTATTTTGCAAAACTCCAAATACAATTTTTGAAGGCAAAAAATTTTGATCCTGTTCAGATGCACTTCATACTTTCTAGTAGAGATAGAGAATATTTTATCTGGTAGAGTTTGAAGAAAAGGATAATCAGAAGAAACAATACTGATGCTATGCATTCAAGAGGTATGCAAATCACAGAACGCATGCTCACTTGTAACCGTGCCATTCACTGCTTTGGGGGTGGGGTTTTTTGTGGGTTTTTTTTTTTTTCCCAAACATTGTTAACACTCACATAATACATCCATAAGCAATTCAATTAAAGTTTACATCTTACCATGAACTCTTGATCCTGTACTAGAATCATCACTAATACCTTGTGGACTTACATCTTCAAACGACATAGCATCTAAACACAGAGACAAAAGAAGATGTGAAATGAAGTGAAGATCACAGATGCACTTATCTGTAAGATACAGTAATCATTTTCAAATCAATCCACTTTTACTTATGTAACATTCTGTATGCACAATCCTGACATTTTCTAGTTATAGTTATTAAAGCTATTCACCTCATCACCATAACTCAATTACTCAGGTTGCTTTTTGCTGAAAAAAAAATATATAAATACAAAAAAATATATACATGAAATTGCTGTCACACACAGACACATCATGGTGCAAAGAGCTTCTACCTATACCTTTATTATTTAGCAACTGCTTGGATCTGAAGCCTGCAGAAGAGTTGACAGTTGCAAAGTTGATAGCTGTAGTAGAGAAGGCCATAGCTCCCAATTCTTTCCTCCTTTTACCCGCAGATATATCATCAGGACCCTCCAGATGCTCAGAACTACCTGTCCACTGTCCTCCTGCTAGGACCATGGACTGCACCAGGTCATTCATGGCTGGGATGCAAATGAAAGCAAATGATCAGCATGGTCAATGTATTTGCTTTTGTTCTCATTTTATACTGCAAAACGTTTGACAGTTCTCTAAGCATTAAAGCGCATTGAATACCAGAAGGTACAAACACGAGATCATCCATGTTATGACATGCAATCAGCTCAACGAATGAGAAGTATTGAAAGTCAAGAGACTTCTCTGAACTCTGTATGGCTCTTAAATCTGATTTTATTAGCTATAATCGCCATGCTGGTGCTGCAATGATGTGTAATATATATGTTAGAAGCTTTGATATGCTGCTTGCAATGATAAAATGGAATGAATACTAAACGGGCAAGGTGCTGACACAATATAATGCCAACAGTGACACGGGATCCTTGTACAGTGCAGGATACTGCAGGCAAACTGTACTTCACATAATAAAAGGATCTGAAAACGATGACTTCTGATGACATTCACCTTTACTTGGCAAAGACAGAGAAACTTCTCCACTCCTCATGAAAAAGGAAAATAAATCAATACAAAATTTTGGCAACAAGTGATGAATACTTGAAGAGTGACAGACCACCATACAACCTTGCACTACTTTTTCTATACTCACTTTAAACAAAAAATTGCAGCGATTCCTTAATAAAAGGCTTATGAAACGTGTAATTTAGAACTGCTTATGCTCACACAGTGCACTGTAAATTTATATACACATGCAGACATGTGTATATAGACAAATGTGTATACAAGTATATGTAATTGCGATGCACTGAATATATATATATGCGTGTGCATGTCAATGTGTTGTGTGCACATGTGGACATATATAAGGTATTCAGTGCTCAGGTTGAAAAAAAGGAAAGAGAAAAGGCTCCAGCTCCTTGTACAGTAGCAGGACTTGCACACTGCAAAACAGGAGGAAAAATACAGCGCAGTCCAGGGAGAGGTTAGTGAAAAATTAGTAATGGAAGCCAGTGTAGCCATTTAAAGAAGCTGAACTGTCATAAAGTCTTACACATGGAGCGACGATAGAAGGCCTTCATTTTGTCTTTTTCCTTCGGTCTGTTCCTCAAAAAGGGCAGTCTTTTCAGTGCAACCACTTTTATGTCATAGCATGAGGAAAAACGGAAACAGGGAAATGAAAGAAAAAAAAGGGAGAAGAACAGATGGAAGTTAAATGCTGAAACTAAGGACAGAAATGAATGTCTGAGTTTAAGCTATGCTATGCTACAAACATCACTCTCATGCTTCTGTGTGATAATGAAATATGAAAGCTACACCAAATTATGGAAACTGCACTATGAAAACCTTAATATATGCAGAAATGCACCAAAAACAATGGTGAAGAATGTATCACAGTCTGAAAGCTCTAACTGCCACCTCCTGGAAACTACATGGAACGTCTTTGGAGATGGCTATAAAAATTGATAATAATACTTTTTCTTTTAAATGTGAAAAACACATTTATTAAACGTAAACAAAAACGTGAAGCAGAAAGCTTTAAATGGGAGTAATTAAGTACAGTGCCTACTTTGACATATGTTCTGATCATTATCTTTTGAAAACGATAACTTCTGTAACTTTTGCCCAATGTCTACAGAACAAAACAATCTTTACTAATATTTCTTGCTCACCAATAATTTTGACTACATTATAGAAATATTAGTGGACCTTATATTCAAGCAGCTACATTTATATGTGGAGTGATGTTAATACTTTACTGAATTGTCTGTAAATTAAGATGAATCTGTAGTTAGAAAAATTAAATCAATATTTACTGGCTGGAACAGTAAATACTGAATCTTTTGGCCGGAAAAACCCCAAAGATTCAAAAAATAAATAAAATAGCAGAAGAAAATACAGATGTGAGCGTTGCTGTGGTATTTCAAGATAACATACTGCATACCAGGAAACAGAGTTAAAATTACAAACGGTATTTAAAGATGGGGAGGGGGGAAAAAGACTTATCCTTAGATTCAGCTATTGTCCATTAGTAACTGATTGCTATTCACTAATTACTTCACCTTGAAGCAGCAGATAAATGCGTCAGCTAACTGCAAAGCATACAGGAGCCACATGCAAACAACTAGATACAAAGATCCAGAAAGAAACATCATGGAATCACTGAACGTTCTTGCTTATGCAGATGTGAAAGCAGTGCAGAACATTCTGTCAACCCAAGATCTGCTTATTTTACCTCTCTAGAGAGGCTTTTTGAGGTGCATGCTTTGTCATTCACCTTGTTTTTCTGCTAAGCCAGTAGCTTGTTATACATCCATTCTATTCTATATGTACACGTATACATATTTCCTATGTATTTTACATGTACATATATACATACACACTTACAAGTGCACGAGAACTAGCCTGAAACAGAAATAAATCTCTTTCTATTGTATTATTTTGTGTTTGCACTTAGAGCAGTGTGTCTACAGTGCTCTGCTGTCTTCAAACAGCACCCAGCAGCCCAAGTCACTGACCAGAGCAATTCTAACCTAGGTGGTATGTACATACAGGGTAAAAAGACTGGGGTATAAAGACTGTTTCTAACAAAAGGGAACAAATGTAAACTGAAGAAGCTACAGGGGACACAATGCAGCTAAGACCTGCTTATAATCCTTTCTACAGAACGCTTTAGATTATTTTACTTGCTGCTTCCTGCAATTGGTATCTTCTGTGAAGTCCTTTGCATATAAGTTCCTTGGAGCCTGCTTGTTTTGCCTGAAAGAAATGTCCTGCAAAAATTCTGGAACAGCAGAGCTACAGCAAAAGCAAATAGAAAAGTTCGGATGAGTCAGCTTTAGCTCCTTGCATATTTATTCCAAAAAACTCCAAAAAACTGGTGATGGTAGGAGGAATACCTTATTAATCCTCTCTATATACACTATAACTCTAGTTATAAGCATTCCATTTGCTTTCTCTTTTGAGATTCTGTGAACACAATCCTGAGTTGAAAATGAACACTGTAGAATTCTCCCACTCAATCTCAAAACCTTCCAGCTTGCCATCCCACATTTGCCAGAAACACCATGGTGAGTTCTGTATGGACAATGTTACAGTCCCCAAGTTTTGTTCGTGCACGCAGGACATCTTTAGTCAGCGCGGGTTCACCAGGGGAGGTCGTGCTTGACCAACCTGGTGGCCTTCTATGACGTCTCTGGCTGGGTGGATGGGGGGAGAGCAGTGGATGTAGTCTACCTGGATTTCAGCAAGGCTTTTGATACTGTCCCCCACAACATCCTTATAACAAAGCTGAGGAAGTGTGGGATAGATGAGTGGACAGTGAGGTGGGTTGAGAACTGGCTGACTGACAGAGCACAGAGGGTTGTTGGTGGTGGTGCAGAGTCCAGTTGGAGGCCTGTGAGCTGCGGTGTTCCTCAGGGGTCGGTGCTGGGTCCGGTCTTGTTCAACATCTTTATCAATGACCTGAGGGGATGGTGGCCATCCTCAGCAAGTTTGCTGATGATACGAAGTTGGGAGGATTGGCTGACATGCCTGAAGGCTGTGCTGCCATTCAGCAAGACCTGGACAGGCTGGAGAGCTGGGCAGAAAAGACTGAGAGGTGACCTGATCCAGGTCTATAAGAATCTAAGGTGTGGGGGGCAGAATGGAGAGGCCGGACTCTTTTCAGTGGTGAATGGAGACAGGACAAGGGGAAACGGCCGGAAACTGCAGCATAGGAAGTTCTGCACCAATGTGCGAAGGAACTTCTGTACAGTGAGGTGACGGAGCACTGGAACAGGCTGCCAGGGAGGTGGTGGAGTCTCCTTCTCTGGAGATGTTCAAGACCTGCCTGGATGCCGACCTGTGTGACCTGCTGTAGGGAACCTGCTTTGGCAGGGGGTTGGACTCAATGATCTCTGGAGGTCCCTTCCAACCCCTACAATTCCGTGATTCTGTGATCTTCAAAATGGAGCATGATTTAATTCCTGGTACCTCCATGATAGTAATACATCCGCTACTGGGACTACTGTGTAAAGATGGCAGCTTAGTAATAGCCCCGATTCTGTAGATGCTGTTCCCCCCAGAGAAGAGGCTCCACACAAACCACATATCAGATCTGTGCTACTCTCCAGACTCAACCACTGAGTACAGATGTGAGAAGTGAAGGCCTCTGAAACCAAACAAGGGATTCAGGCTCTCTGAGAGCAGACAAAAATCATCCCAGCTGTTGCTTTCATTTTCAATCAGTGGCAGTAGCAGAATAATTCATTTTGGAATTATTGTCTCCGTTTCTCCTGCAGGATATGGAAGCCCACAGGTCTCAAGGATCGCTGGAGGACACTGTATGCAAAACCCTCTGAGAGCATCCCTGATTTGTGCCAATGATGGCAATTTGGGGAACAGAAATCACCTTCTCTCACCTTCTGAAGGACACTTGGGAGGGTTTTTCATTTTCCTCTGGGATCACCTCCTTTTACAAACATAGGGGAGATCAGCGGGGCTGGGGACAGGACAAGTTCTGTTCCACAAATGGCCTTCCATTGGCCTGGAAAGCTACAACACCACGTATAGACAGAAGACAGAGATTTTTTCTCCTGTATTTTCTTTTAGTGGAGGCCAATACTGCAGAGTCACTTCTTTGAGAATAGGAGGGAGACGGCAAAAGTTATTTTGGTGGGCTGCAAAACGTGCACCAATACCGGTGCTTCTCACTGGCACATTCTGATCTTAGTTTTGTGCATCTCAGTAAGATTGTCAGCACTGAGCTGGCAAACAATTTATGCAAATTCTATCAAAAACTATGGATGCCATGTGTAATGGAGGAAAGACAGGATTCAGAATTAGATCAGTCCTTCCAGTTTGTGGATAAATACACTACAATTAGAAGGAACGTGAATAAGATCCATGGATAGAAAACTAATGAGATCTGAACAATTTCAAATCTCTTTTAAGGATCAGCCACCCTAGTTTCAACCTTGGCTTCATGAGGAGTGTAGCAGCAGCATGCTAACACCACAAGGTCCCAAGTGTGAACACGAAAATGCACACAGAAGAGCCCTTCCAGAACACAGAATTACTGTGCACCCACTCTGAACCAAAGCATGCACACTTGATTCAACCACACGTGTAAACACATCCGCCGTAGCTTCACTCAGTCCTGAACTCTGTAAGACTTTGAGCTTGCATTCCAAAATACGCTTTTTCAAATTTCAGATACCTGTTTTGCAGCTTTAGAAACTCTTACGTTGAGAAATCTGAACTCCCCAAATTGCCAATTTAGCAACCAAAGCAATGAAGCCTACCCTCAAATTCAATATTTTACTATTTTTAAAAAACGATGTAGCCAATTGAAAACTACCATGAAATAGTGCTTGTAGAGCTTCCAACTTCAGCTAAGTTTATGTAGTAAGCTCAGAAAAAAATCTCCATGGCAGTTTCAATTATTTTGAACACAGGAAATTCATAGCTGGCATGAAAGCAGAATAGCCATCTGATGTATTTTGAAACCCAAGACAAAGAACTTTTTTAAAAATTAAAAAATGATTGTTACTAAACATGTATTCTAATGTTTTTAAATGTGCAGCCAAAAATGCTTTCGAGGTCTAATTATTAAATACAATCACTGCAACTTGAAAACCTGTCTGTAATGTTATCTCTGAAGAAATTGGACAGTTTGTGATTGATGCCATTAGTGGATGACAAAAGATACTGATATATCAGATGCAGAACCTGGTCGTTTATATGGTGGTCATCCTAAAACAGTGGGTGTCAAGCTCTTTCAATGTAAGCAAATCTGAAATATTTGATCCTCCCACACTTTTGTGATGCTCCTCAGCTTCCCTCTTTAGTCTTTTGATTTTAATCCTTCAGATGAGTAACAAGTGGTTTCGTTTTGTCGCTGCTGTTTGCTTGTTAAAAAACAGTTATATCCCTATACAATGCTTCCCATTGCATATTCAAATGTCAGAAGTCTTCACCACTGACTCTGTGAGATCCTGGATGAACATCTCCAAACAGAAGATCTACTTAGCAACTGCAGGTTAGCACAGCCACAGCTTGCAAAGCACTCACAAAGATGAGGGGAAGGATTCATGCGAGGACAAAAGCGAGAAACAAAACATGGTCCTGTGATGTTATCTAACATTATACCTGACATTCTGCTTTCCTGACCCAATAACAATATTCACTTAATCTTTCATCTCAACATCTTTCATTTAGAGCTACAGAAATGCTAAAAACTACTACCTGCTCTTTTTAAGAGCTGCGTGAAATCTGTAAAAAAAAATAATTTAACTAATGAAAAAATTCAGACTCACTTCCTAAAGACTCTAGGAATTATCTGTAAAAAAAAAAAAATCCTCTATAATACAGAGGTTTAAACTGCCAACATCTTTATTTTTAAATGCATTAAAGAGAGGTTTCGTGGTAGTACTCACTAGTACTCTTCTTGGTTCCCAGGACTTGTCCATCTTCAATAGAGTTTGAGCCCACTGAGGAGCTATCCTGACTGTCCTGGTGGGGCAGCTGAAGAAATCCTTCACTGGATTCTGAACGGGTAGGTGTAGGGGTTGCAGACTTCTGACGTTCTCGATTAACATCCTTCTTGGATTTCATCAGTTTCCTCATCTTCAGTGTAATCCAGTTGCCCCTTCTGTTACCAGGAATACAATACATTTATTTGTATTTGTAATTATTACTTAGGTCTTCATACTTGTCCTATGTATGAAAGAATACAGACGTGATTCTGTTCCTCTGAAGCTTAAAGAAATCTCTCATCTTTCAGTTGGAACAGAATGGACGTGTTGTGTTGTAGATATCTATTTTATACCATATGGATCACTACCTTCTGGGTGGAGATGGCTCATAAAATTTATATTGATCCATTATCTTCTCCTCCAGTTTCTCCTTCTGTCGCCTTAATTCATTTAGCTTGTCACTGTGAACAGAAATTAATGATAACGTATGCTTGGAAAATGAGCATTTAATGAATACATAACACACAAGTAGCATGTTCCTCTGGACATCAGTTATCTGAGAGCTGACAGTTTTGTGGGAAATTCTTATCTGACACTTGTTTCTTATTAAAAAAATATCAAGACAGTGAAATGAAGAAAACAAGCAGCCTTCACTATGATAAGGACATCAGCCTTTCGTAATACACACAACCTCTGCCCCCAAAAGGTGTATGTAGGTCATACCAGGATCATTTACACAAGTTTATTTTCTATCAAATTCACTGAACAGGCTGCAGTTTGCAAACAAGTCTGGGATCTTTGAATGAGGAATGAAGGACATTTTAATTAGACATTTTTATCACTAATAACGAAAGCAGTCGCACTCATCTTTTACAGTTAAAAACAAGTGTTCTTAGTTTTAATCAGCTACTGTCCATATTTGACTTAAGTTTTTGTTTTTTTACAAGAGAAAAACATGCTACTTATGATATGTTCATTTCTGTACACAACAAAATGGGTATTTAAAAAAATGTAACTGCTCTTATCACAGTAATTTCACTGTTTTCAAAACTCACATGTACTGCCTTTGCTCTACATGGAAGAGATCCTTGCTTTCCATATTCTGCTCAAGTAATGTTCTATTCTGTAGCATTAATGTCTGAATTTGATCTAGTAGATGTTTGTTTTCCTCCTCCATATTTCCTTTAAGCTGGCTAAGCAGCTGTTAAAATAAATGGAAATTTATGTGCATACATATACGAACCTATTTTATACACAGATGAGATTATCAAGAAACAGAGGTCTACAATTATTTATTTCAACAGTCAAATCAAACAAAACTAGATCATGATACAACTGATAAGAGCTTTAAGTTTCAATTAATACAGTTTACCTAGCAGGAGCCCATTTTTTTTGACTGCCTGTACAGCAGGCAAATTCACTTCCCTTCAGACCCATTTCATTATCTATAAACAAGCCATCAGTTCTCAGGCACCTCATTTTATTTTATGAATTTATATGTAATGTTACAGTGATATTGGTCTTAAAAATATAGTAATTTTTACATACCTCACATTGGTTAGTTATTTTTGTACATTTAATATCCAGCAGTTGGTACTCCTCTCGGAGTTTAGAGAAGTCAGCTTCTAATTGTGTTTGTCCCAATTTGGAACTGTTCAGTAAAGTCTTCAAATTCTTATGATCAGTTTGCAGAACTTCATTCTCTTTCAAGAGTTGATCGTGTGTATGAGCAAGCCTGGAATTAAAAGATAACAGAACTGTACATGCAATTTTGATATCAGGCAATGTATTTGCAACTCAAGCTCCCTCGAAACACTGAGCTTCCATGGCTTGATGCTACTCTCTCAGAATAGGTATAAGGTTCCCTTAGTAGTTCTCTCTAAATCTGATTTCCCACAGATATGTGTTGTGCAGACCTTCACTGCCCACATCATTACACTTCTACCCCTATCAGCAGCAACCTGTCATCCCGCCCCTTGAGGAACTCACTGTGGGTTGCTCTCTCTACAGTCCACATCCACACTGCACTGCACTTTGTCTGGCATTCTTGTGCTGCAAAGTGAAATTCAGTTTAGTCAGGATAAATGATATTCTTTGTGCATATTTTTTTTTTCCCCTGTTCAGCCTTCCTATTACAGAGCAGCTTCTATAAGGCATGGATCATTCATGTTCTGGTCCATGGCATCAGGTGTTAAGAAACATGAGTGGATGCAATACTTGTTTAGACCATGCTGGTCAGCACTCAGGGCTCCACCAACACACACACCAGACTTCTGCTCTACCTTTCATTTTCATCACGAAGTTTCTTATACTCTGCTGCCACAGTCTCATGTTCTTCATTTTGCTGCAGAATTTTCTCCTGTTCTGTTTTGAGCACTTTCTCCAATTCTTCCAGCTGTGCTTTCTGTGTAAGCAGCTGATTGTACCTGCAAAGAAAAATCATATTCAACTTTCTTTTCTACAGAATAAGAAGAAAAAATGGAAATTTTCTTGAAATGGTGATTTTTCAAATTCTGAAGATCTTATATACCTTTGAGTAAAGAAAATTTTACTCATACTAAGTACACAGCACTATTTGCTTAGAAAAAAGTCTTCTATTTTTAACATGCACGTCAGTATTTACCTGTCTTCCAAGTCCTTATGCTCCACCTCCAGATTTTTGTGTGCAGATTTAAGACTTCCATGTTTAGCAATCAGTGACTCATACTCAGAAGCTTGGCGTTCATGTAGGTGCTCCAGTTTTTCGTGGTCTTTGAGAAGTGAATCGTACAGTGACTTCAGGTCTTCCAGCTCTTTGAGCACACCTTCCTTCTCATTTTCTAAAGCAGACTGTTGAATCAACAGTTGTGCATTCTGATTCATTAGAGATGTACTTTGAGAATTAAGGGTAGAATTTTCAACCTGCAGTCAGGAATATTTGACGAGAGAAGCAAATTAATTTCACAGACTGAATCATGTTGTCTGAATCCTCCTATTAAAGGGTTTTTGAGTGTTTAACTTTGAGTGTTTAAGTGCATCTGCCTGGTTACTCCATTACCTGACAACCTTTAACAAGAACACTTTTCTTCTTCTATCCTAATAACTCAAATCTGCACACCCTTAAGAATATTTTGGATCATCAGTGATCCTAGTCATGTAAATCCAATCTGTGACATTACTAATATCCAAGTTCCTTTTATTTTGGTGCAACTCTTCTTAAAAAAAAAAAAACAAAACCTCTTTCTAGTACAGAATCTCTATTGTTTCCACAAAACCTTGCTGTATCCATGTAGACTTCACAATCAGTCTTAAAACATTGCCATCCATTTAGCAGAGAGAAAGGGAAGCTATCAAACTTGAAAGGACCTAGCCAGATTCTGTTTGACTGAGAAGCTGCCAGCTACTGTTCTTTTCCCATCACAGTAAATGGCAGCAGCTGATCACCTTATGTGCATGTTGAAGCAGCTGACAGAAAGCACTCCTGTGGAAGATCATGTTTTAAAAACTCTGTCAGAACAGTATTGATGTCCATTATACATTAAAGTATTCAACATAAGACAAAAATCTTTACTTTGCCTATAAAAAATGAACCTAATCTAATCCTTAGATGTATTAAAGAATTGAGGATACCTAACATACTTGTCACCTGAGCTGTAATAGGCTTGTTTCCTCCTCTTTCTTAATCAAAAACAAAAGCAAATAAACACATTCACTAACTGACTGCAACTTCTAATACCCTCAAGGTATCTGTTAAGGTTAAAAACAAAACCAAGAAAAGTCTGTTGCTGCAGTACATGCTATTACTGAGGAGCAAATCCCTTTCTGTTGGAACAGAAGCATTCTTTGCTGCAGATGACAAAGCTGAACCTTGACTGGAAATGAAGTAACATCTGGCAGCACATATATGCTGCAAAACTTCACAGACTGAATTCAAAGTTTGATTTGGTTCAGAATTCCCAGTTATTCTTTACTGTGTCATTTTTCTGATATGTTCTTTAGGGTCAACAGGAGGAATACTAGATTTACAGTTGCTTAAGAACAGCTTCAATGGAGTCAACATAGATCAGGCTAGTTTGCATTTCTGGTTAATAGTGACTTTAATTTTGTTGAGCATATTTCAGCTTTCATTCTGATTTAGATTTACTTGCTCTCCAACAGATACGAGAAAAACAGCTGAATTCTCAAGGAAGAGGAGGAACTCCCTTTCTTGAGCTGGGTGTGACATTCTCCTGTCATTTCCAGCTATTAACATCACATTGCTTAGTGAAGCTCACAGCAACAACTACACTGAAAGCGAAAAATACTTCTTCCAACTCATTATCACAGTACTTGAACTTATCTACAGTTATTACCCTTACTTGTCAGATAGGAAAGGCTTGTGGTGATGTTCCTTCATGCAGCAAAAAGGAACTGCGTAAGATATTCTTGTTATTTTGACAAACGTTACTACAAAACAGCAACAGTCCTGAATCCCAGATGTACACCCCTACTTGTCTGAAAGACAAGATATTCCCATGCCCGTGCCCACTGATAGTTTAAAATCTAGATGAGACACACCGTGTGCACAAATACTCTGTTTTGTACGCAGGCTGGCCTGCCACAAAGGGGAGCACTGTGCACTCATTAGATTTCTGTGTGGTAGATGGAAAGTGCATCTGTGGTACAACAGCAGAAGGCAGAATGATGACTGAAGGCATTCACAACGTGCATTAATTTTTCTTTGTTATTTTATTCACTCACATAAGGATTCCTTCACTCACTGACTTCTGCCCACCTTTCGTCATTTTTTCGCATCTATTTGTGCTGCACTGCTGAGTTTGTATTAATTTTCCCCATCAAGTAGTTTTGATTTATAGAGCTCCAAAATCCAATCCGTAAAGAAGTGTATTTTATTTATCAGAGGAAAAAACCCAAGCATGTATTTAATAACCAACACCTTGCTTTTTCTTTTAGGTATGATTTTTTATTTACTTATTTTAAACTCCAGCTATAAAAATAGAATAACTTCTTAGTCTCTGTGGATGAACCAACTGCTTCCCTGACCTAATTTAGAATTAAAAAAGAAATAATAATAATAGACAGAAGAAGAGAATCGACTCTACTCCCAGTTATAAAGACACAAGTTTAAATAGGACAAACACAAGGGAATAGAAGCAACTTCCAGAAATTTTGTTCTTGATCATCAATCACTAAATCTCATTTGACTGTGCTTACTGCGTGTTATTTCCACATTCCCTTCTCTTCCATACGCGCACTAGAAACAAAATGTGACTTACATCACTTTAGTTAGCTTTGGAAAAACCTCTCAATTACATTTGTTTTTAAAAAGAAAATAAGAAAGCATTACCTGAAGTTTGGCGTTTTGAGTCTGTAGAGTTGTATTCTGCTCCTGCAGAGAAACAGTCTGTCTCTGAAGTGCGAGAATCTGAGCCTGCAGATTGTTATTCTGTGTCTCAAGCTGCTTTAATTGTGTTTTCAGTGCTTGCTTCTCTGCTTGAAGTGTAGCATTCTTTGAACAACAACAAAAAGAAAATTTGAGTTCACAGGCTTTTATGGAACTTTAGAAACAACACTTCCTCCAAAGCAAATAAAGCAGCATGATTTACACTCCTATGATCCTTTGTACTTCAGCTTCAGCAGCAAGATTGACAACATTCACAGATATTTACAGAGTGTAACAAAACTGTATCACCTTATATTACAGGAGTAACATACAATGATATCACTACAGTTTAAGACTGAAATAATGGCTAACTAGTATTTTACCTATGGAGAAATGGTAAAGAACTCTCACTGATGTGTATACAAACACCATGTGAGTCATTTGTGAGATATCTCTAGATTCAAAAGGGAAAAATTCAGGTTTCCATTTTTTTCCTTTTAAATGCCTGTCAAGTGCTTTACAGCATCACAAGATCCAGCTGTAAATTAGGTGATAAATTGCACACTTCTTTAAGAATACCCTTATTCACAGTACTGGAACAGCTTATGACAGATATTTCAAATGAGAATAACAGAAAAAGCACATCTTACATTCCTTTCCACTTCAATTAATCTATCTTTAACCTTCAGTAATTCTCTAGTCGTTTCCTGGTTTTCTTTCTCCCACTTATTGACAGACTGATTTTCTTCTCCCTTTCTTGGAGGAGGATTCTGAACCATTCTTTCCTCTTCTTGTCTTTGTTTGAGAGCTTCATAGTTCTTTTTCACCTGAAATTATCCAGGACAATTTGCATTCAGTTTAGTAGTTTTCATTTTCTACACCATACAACGCCATATGACTGCACCACTTTCCACAGTACAAAAAATGCTCTATACTATTCCACCTGTAAATTTGCTTTCTTTATCTCTGATGAGATACTGTAAAAATGACATATGGATACTGATAGCTCAACCATAATAAACACTTAGACAGTATGACTGTGAACCAAAAGGAGACTTCATTTTAATCAAGTGCTTCCAATTGTGTCTCTCGACTTTTATAACAAAGTCCAACAATCAAGGAGACTATTTCTTTTTTTAACTAGCCATCAAGGCTCAAAGCAGATCAGGAAATGTAACTTGCTAAGAATTGACTGTTTTTGGCATCCCAAGTCAAACAGACTTCAGAACGTTTATCTACCTGACACATTCAATGATCACCAACTTCTTTTCATGTGATTTCAATTCTGGACCTCTATCACTCCAGTTTTAAAAAAGCAATCACACCTTTGCCCTGCTTTATGCTACCCCAAGATTACTCATCTTTTTTGCTGTCTTAAACAAAGATACCAAACAAAAAGCAGAAACAACAGTAGCTGGAATACGATTCATTTAACCTTATGCAATAAAACACATCCTTACTGTTTTAAGTTCCTGACGGAGTTGCTGGTTTAAATTTGTTGATTCTTCCAAACGAGCCTCCAAAGCAGCAATTTTCTCTTCTTTTATTTCAAGAGATTTCTTAAGAGTGGATTCCAATTTTGACTCCAAAAGTTTGTACCTTCAAAGGCATACCACAAAGAAATGCTTTTCTTTCAACAATTACTTCAGGTTATCCAAATTTCACCCTGCTCTGAAGCTGCACGCCCAAACATCCACGTGCTAACTCTATTCAAAGGCACGAAGATGCCTAGGTGATAACATCAGCTCTCTAACAGAAATGGAAGGGAACAATCAAAACCATCTTTAAATCCTTCTTTCTTTCAAAACATATTAGATATACAAAAGAAATACTCAGCCACAACAGTAGGGTGCTGACTTTACAGGGAGAATTAAAGCGTGTGCTGACATCACCCTTCTTTCTGGCTCCACTCCAGCAAATGCAGCAGGGACTGCAACTAAATTCAGATGTGAAGTATTTGGAGAGCAAGACTTTCATCAATTTCCATTTCCTGCCTGCTCAAATAGAGGAGGCATTAGGGATGGAGAACAGTTCTTTGCAGGTGCATGCTCATTTGATGCATGAGTGTGTGAATTGCTCCCTCAGCCCAGCTGCTGCTATTTTAAGACTGTTACCACTCCTGACATATGAAGATTCCATTTTTTTTGCTATATTTAAAATATTGCAGGGCACCTAAAAAAACAACCACGTTTGGGAGAGGAGGGACCAGATTTAGGATATATTGCTTTAGAACAGTATTTCCTGAGACTGTCAGTCCAGGATATTCTAATGCATTATTAGATCTTTCAGAATAGAGGATTTTAGAAGGCCACACTCCACTTTTCAACTGCTCTGTCACTGTACTTGTGTTCAGAATTTGGAAGGCATCCCACTTTTACCAGCTGTAGGATAAAATAGAAGCAGCCATAAATTCTTTCCTTCCTGATCTCAATTGCTGAAAAAAATCTGTCAGAGTGAAGAGATTGCAAGAGACTCCTGAATTGACAACAGCATTAGATCCAGTCAGGAACTGGAGCAGAAGACCAATGGTAAGAGAATTAATAAGTAGAAAGCTGTCCAAAAACATCACGTAGTAGGATGAGAATTCTAGATTCTGAGATACAAGGAATAGTTTTCAGGCAGTCTGTGAAAAGTAGAACAGACAGCACTTTGCCTTTGTGAGCTGAAGCATATATTCAGCTACCAATAAGTTCTGTTATTAGAAAGTTATACAGTTACTCCTTTTCCTTCTTCTTTTCGTGTAATAACAGACTCAATCTCCAGCATCCTTTTGAACACTGATCAACAAGAAAAGGTACAAATTTCTGATCTCACTGCCATTTGGGTATTTCAGATTCAAGGTCTGAATCTACAAATGTTCACCTAAAGACAGCTGCCATTTGAAAGGTAGGACAAAATGGCAAGGAATTCAAAGCTAATTTATCAGATGGCATCAGCTGAGCCCCAGATAGAAAAAAAGAGATTTTTCTCTAAATAAGGGGGAAAAAAAGTGTGTTTTCAATTTGCAAAGTGAAAGGCAGGACAGTTGTAAAGCACAATTTCCAATCAAACAAACTTTCCACATTTCAAAGAAATATTTCTCATTCATGATCCTCCAAGCAGTTTTAAAAAGTTTTGAGATACTTCTTCATTCTTGAACAAGAAGTATCTGAAATGGGAAAGAATATGATTCTGTATAGGAGTTTTTGGAAGCTGTACTACATGAAAGGGTTTAGGAATCTGCTTAAATAGAGTTCTAAGGACTGCTCTTGACAGAACTTCTTATTTTGTGAGCTGAGAGAAGATGATAAAGGACACCAGCAGAAAACAAGAGATGGCAATGGCTCTATGGCACCACCCCACTAAATCAGCTCTGGCATCAAGAAAAGGAAACCGAAGAATTGTCATTTGATTTTCTTTCAGTATAAAAGGCCCTAAACCAACCTATGTGTTCATGAGAACCACTGATAATAACAGATGATCATGACAACAGCAATTCCTCTCCCCTGCTTCTGTTGCTTTTGTTGTTGATGTTTTTTAAGAAAAAAAAATAGCATCATGAAGGAAAGACTGGCCAGAAGCCCACACTTGTCTGCTTTTCTTCTGTCACAAGTTTTCCCTAAATCCCTGCAGGACAAGACAGAACACAACGTACAATAGAGGAAACTGAAGCAGATATCAGGTAGCAGCTGCTTTATGCTGGCAGGTATGGAAAGCATTAGAAATATCTTAGTCCACATAGGAAGGGAAACAAGCAATCACTTTTTTGATAGATTTTACAAGAAAATAGCAGTAGGCAAAGACAGAATGTAAGCTAACCTGACAAAAGTGTTAATAACACTTCTACCAACCAGAAGGGGAAAATCTTAAGATGAGCATACTACATTTTACTGTCACTGTTTCCACTACCAACTACAACATTGGCTGTTTTAATTACACATTAACCACATCTTCTGACATACTTCAAAAAATTTCTTAGTGGCAAAATTAGTAACTCATTGCCAAAGGCAGCCAAATACACCAACTAACTGATTCATACCAAAGCACAGCAAGCTCTATTTTGTGTGTGTTACCATGCATTAAAATCTGAACACGTACAAAATGCAATCTATAAAGCCATTTTATCTTTATGAATAAGACAGACCCTCACTTCTGTACTGTTTTTTGACTGGGCAAGCCAATACCATTCTTACCTGTCATCACTACTCTGCTCATCACACAAGAGACGCTCCTTGTTCAAGCCTATTTTTTCAAGCTCATGGGAAAGTTTTTCCAGATCGTTATTCATTTGTTGGGTCTTCAGTTTTTCATTCACCAAGTCCTTACACAGAAAAAGTTAGTGTTACCATACAGATAAAATGTCTTAGCTTTCCCTATGGGACAAATCTTCTATTATCACAGTCCAAAATCTGTCCTTGCCATTAACTCCCTTTCTCCCACTTGTTAGCTTTTCATTGTATCAGACATTCCACTGCAACCAGAAGTAGGATTTCATTTTAGTTCCTTCACTCCCTTCCTTTCTAACTTGGTCTTGAACATCAGAATCAAGAGGTAATGCTGCAGCCCAAACAAACACTAAGATGAAGAATCTGAACGACATCCATTTAATATAGGCTCTATAACTGTCAATAAGCACCCTTAAAGATTGCAGTGTAATTATGACTGCATTTATTATTATTATGCACCTTTGTCCCTACTGCAACCCCTAAAATAATGCTAGCAGTTTACAGATTGAAGCATTCTTTCTTTTCCCCCCCAAAACAGAGATATTAGTTCTCTATGCTATAAACAGACTACAAGAATGGTAACTACTTCCTATTTACCTCTCGTAAAGTGACAAGGGTTTTCTTATCAATGCTAGCTCTCTTCACAAGCTCTTTATTTTCCATTTCTAGCTCTTTCAGGCGTACACATGACTCCTTGTAGACAGCTATTTGTTTAAACAGAGACTTATTTTCCTTTTCCAGATGGTTAATTTTGGCATTGTTTTCTTCTAAAGTACTGTCTTTAATTTCTGCTTGTTGTCGAAGTCTTTTGTTTTCTTTTTCTAGCTGTTTCTTATCTTTTTCCAGTTGAGAAGTCTCCTGTTCTAACAACTTGTTCTCTTTTTCCAGTTGCTCCAGGCGCTTACTAGAAATAACCAACTCTTCTAAGTTCTTCTGCAGAGTTTGATTTTCGGACTCTAAATCTTGTAATTCACTTTCTAATTGCTGAATTTTCTTATTGCTGTTCTCAAGGGCTTTCTGTAGCCTTTGGTTTTCTGTGTCTAGACCTTGGTAGCTGACTTCCAAGCGTTCATTTTTCTTGAACGATGCTTTCATGAGTTCAAGGCTTTTTTTAAGCTGCTCCTTTTCGTTCTCCAGCTCCTTATTTTCTAATTCTAACTGTGCCATTTTAATGCTTGCACACTTTGAAGATTCAATCCTTCTTCTCAACTCTAAGTTTTCTTCATCAAGTTGTGAGTTTTCCTTTTCTAAGGACTCCAGTTGAAACGAGAGGTTTTTCACACTATCCAAAGCTTTTTTCAGCTTTCTGTTTTCCACGTCCAGGTCCGAGTTCTCTTTTTCTAAGGCCTCTATCTTCTCACAAGTGATATTTAAGTTAGCAATTCTTTTCTGCAGCGCTTCATTTTCCTTCTCCAGACGATGCATCTCATTCTCAAGTTCTTCTGCTCTCTCTGCTTTCTCTTTATAGTGTTTCAATTCTTTCTGGACTTGTTTCATTTCAAATTCAAGTTTATTTAATTTACCGCTGTTTTCCTTAATAGACTCGTGAAGAATTTTGTTTTCATTTTCAATTTCTTTCATTTGTGCTTCAGCACTGATTTGTGAGCGCTGTCTTAAGGAAGCTATGGTTTGATTTGAACATTCGTTTTCTTGTTCTAGGAGTTTAATCTAATTTAAGGGAAAAACAAACTTTAGTAAGCAACGTGTCAACAAATAATTATTCCCATACACACACTAAGATGCTAGGACTGCATCCTATGGCCTTTTTACAGTAGGATTTGAAATGATTCTTACTCTACTGCTTATTTCTTTGCAGCCTTACAGACGGTGCAAATGTACATGGGTGAGAGTTTGACAAAAAAGCTCCTCAAATATTTCCCTCTTGGATTTCAGACAATACAAAAATAAAGCACACAAAAAGCCATAAAAGCTGTGTTTTATTTCTTCACTTCATTTCCTTCTCATTTGTTTAACAAATCTAGTTTGTATTTTCCTTAAAATCTGTGATTTCCAGACAGCTTTTTGTAGAAAAATATAAACAAGGTATAAAATCGCAGTTGAATTCTAAACCCAACTTGAGATGGAAAGAAGTGGGACAGATATGTGAGTGTCTTTCTTTCCCTTGGAAAAAGCAGAACTGATCTTTGGGATATGAGGGCGTCCTCTTTACAGTCAAATCCCATTTTGGGAAGAAATATCAAAGCTACATTAATTTTTCAGTTAAAAAGAAACGTTAGGACACGTTGCTCCAAAATGGCCTACAAAGAAAGTCACTGGTAAGATTAAATCATTTTCTTAAGGAACGTACTCTCAAATCTACTTCAAGAACAAGGATAGCTTTTATATCTCGATTTTTCTTCTTCCTCCCTACTTACTCTGTATCAACTTAACTTACTAACAGACTACAAGACCCAGAAAGCTATTTAGATCAATATTTAGAAATACACAGATCGCATTCCATAAGGGATGTTTGAACAATAAACCATCTATGAGAACTGCAAAGAAGTGCCAGCCACAATAAAAAACAGAGCCAATGATGTGTTCTTTCGTACACAAGTCTAAATGCAACTATTAATTACAGGATCTACATTACTTCAAAGCAGAAATAGTCTCACAGAATTATCCGTCCCACTTCATCACAGAAAACAACGCGTGCATTCCTGATGGTTATGAAGGGACTTAGGGCCTATTCCTGAAAGGCTCTGCATGCTCCAAATACAATGCACTGATCAGTTATTGTAACAAAACAAGATAAGATGACACCTTTGCTTTAAAATTATCCCCACTTATCTTAAATGAAAGTACAGGATCATGCCAAGCACAGTGGTTGGGATTTAGCTTCCACGTCTGGAATCTGAAGTTTTGATTAAACAAGGGCTTTACAAGCTTACAGAACTTTTAGAGTATTCTGTACTCCAAAATACTGTACTCTGTAATTTTCAGTTAAACCCTAAAATATCAAATCTCACTAAGAACTAATAAAAGATAACCACAGGTCTAATTTTGAAGGACTTGATTACTAACAACGATTTCCAGAAGTCTCCATAGCTTGTCTCCTACTAGCTGCCTCCTACCAGCCTTCTGAACTGCTCACCAAAAACCTGCAGAAGTTCTGACAGCGCCTGCACCCATAAGATAACATCAGTACCCTTCCAAACGCAGCCCACGTCTTTTACTAAGGCACAGATTCCAATTTCTAGCAAGCAAAACAAGAAATTCTGCCATCATTTTTGAGCTGTGACTAGCTATTAGTACTGGTGCAAGGGATGTCTGGAATGTGAGGTACTTGAACTATTGCCTCCTACAGAATCATCCATTGTATCCAGATAACTACAAAGGTAAGTGACAGCCTCAGCAGCAGAGCAGCTCAGATACAGGACCCTGCAAGAAGCAGCTGTACAGTTCTCAGTAGTAATCCAACACTACTCCAAACACTGACCAGCCACCTGAATCTTGTTTTTCTCCACTGAGAGGTGTTTGGCTTAACTCCAAAGTTACCAATTTCCTATTCTGGCTGAGCTACACCCTCTAATCAACCACAGCAAATACACAGCCCATGAAAACTCAACACTAAGAAGTCCCAAAATTAACAGTAAAGACTCAGCTAAAAATAAGTCGTGACTCTCACTGACCGCAGGTCTTAGACAAGTTAACTTGCTGCAGGTATTGCTACATCTACAACTCCTTTATGCCTATAGAGAAATAAAAAAAGAACAAAACAATACAACGCATTAAGACCTTTAATTCTGTTACTCACTTGTTGTTCTAAGTTTCCTCGAAGCGTCTCAAATTTCTTTTCAAGTTGTACTTTTTCTTTCATCAAATCCTTAGTCAAGTTTTGATTGATCTGAAGACACTGCTTCTCTTGGATAATTTCCTTTTCCAGTCCCTCAATCTAGGAAAAAAAGAAAAAACAACTTAAAAAGTTAAGCCTTGCCTTTATTCTCATATAGATGAATAAGGAGAGTTAGAGTAACTTCCTGTTTTGTATGCAAAACAATTCATTTCAATTTATTCCTCAATGACTTCTGACATTCTTTTATGTCAGCAGAGAAAATGACCTGTAAGCTACTTTTTCAAAAAAGTGTTGGTAATATTATTAGGCTTTGGATATTTCCCCAAACACCCACTTTTATTTTTTTGAAAGTGGAGTTTCTACTGCCCCTTCATCGCCTGCTCATCTCAGACTTCAGTAGAAATACTTTCAGAAACCAATTACCTGAAACACACCCCTACTTGCTGTTAAAAATAGTAAGGAATAAAACAATATCACAGGAGACCATGGAATAACAAATTCTGTTCTACAAAGCAATTCAGTGATTGGAAATATGCAAAAAGCGTGACATCAATTAAATCAGAATTGAATTATACTTCTACTTTGGATGAGAGCACTAACATTTGACCAGCCTTCTGTTTATTTTCCCTCTGAAATTAAGATAGTCCTGATCCCTAACTTAGCAGAGCAATGCATGTTTTATGAGGATGTTGGCACTTTGCAACAGAGAAGTAACTGGCTCAGGCACCTCAGCAGGAACAGTCAGGTACCACCTGGAACCAAATTTACCCATAGCCTGCTCAGCTGTCCCAGCAGGTCTGTGCAAACTGGGCACCAAGAGTGGGGTTGATACAATCAGTCTACCTGAAAGCATGTCTAGATAGAAAGACTACATATAAAATATCTGTAACAAATATTTTGTTCAGCTTCACTCATTTTTCTGAGGTCACTACAATTCGCAGCAGTGTTCTTACAGTCAAGTGAGAGAAGAAGGACGTGCTGGCAGACATCAGAAGTGGTAAGAACTCCAGCAGACAACAAGGGATTCCTTTCTCATTCTTTTCCCCCAACTGTCTCTTACCTCTTCTCTCTCCAACACTAATCTCTCTAATGTCTGACATAGCTATTACAGAAACTTTTAGACATTTTGTTCCTCTGTACTTCGTCCCTATTTTTTTCAGTTTTTATTCCCTACAATAACCACTAAGTCATTTCATATGTATCATTTGTAGAGTAAAATTTTGTAGATCAGCACAGATAAATCTGAGTAATTTCTCTCATTTCACTTGAGCAGTTCCTTGACTCATCATCTCTATTTTCTCAGTAATGATCAAGAATACATGATCAAGTTTTCTGCATATGTGAAGACAGGTTTCTCTCTCTATATACACATACTTCCCCCTGTGTAATAATTACACAATTAAAATAACTTTTATCAAGAATCATAAAACATTTTCATTACGTCCCAATATAAACACACTGATTTTCCTCCCTACTGTGAAAGAGTCTTCTGAATAAAATGATCCCATTTAGAAATTATTAATAAGAAAAAAAATATCTTTCCATCTCTCCTGTAAATTGTCTTCCTTACCCTAAACTTAGAAGCACCATACCACTATTCAGACACTACCAATATTTACTTTTGCCAAAATCAGGGCAATGCTTATTATGCTATGCCTTAAAAAATAGCAAGTAAAATTAGGCAACTCATACACAACTCAAAACACACTGATGATTACCTTTTTGTTCAGTCTTTGGTTTTCTTGCTCCATTTTCAGAATCCTTGAACTATTGCCTCCTACAGAATCATCCATTGTGCTCCGTAGTTCTTCCACTGTTTTCAGTAAGGCTTGGTTTTCCTTTTCCAATTTCAGTAATCTGCTTGATGTCAGTTCAGTTACCTCAAGACCAAGTGACTTATGTGACACTGTGACAGCAAAACACAATTAAAAAAAAAAGGGTGAAAAAAAGGTAATTTGTCATTACCTGGAGTCATTCAAGGACAGACTTGGCATTTTTAGATTTAAAAGCCTATGATTACTCTGCAGTGCCTCCTCCTTGAATACAGCATTAGTGACTCATTTTCCTTATTCAACACTACAGATGCAAACAATAAATGTCCTACATATTCTATAGTGCATAATCATGATAGAGATTTCCCCAAAATCTCTTCAAATCCTTGGTATGTGATCCAGGAACATGACCAAGCATTCTTATACCAGAAGAATCAATATTCTTGCTTCAAGAATTACTGTAATTACTGAGCAACCTTAGTAAATCTCTCCTAACTTTCAGAGTACCAAGGCAGAATACAGACATTTGAATGCCAAAACCATTTAACTCCAAGGTATTTATGGGTTTTACCCTTTTAACACACGGTTGCCTCTGCACAGATATTGAGGCCTGAGTTTAAAAAAGAAAAAAAAAAAAAAAAAGCAGCAATAACTGATCAGGATTAGGAGCTTTAATTTCTTAATAGTACTCTCCCTGCCAAGCCTTCATTTATCAACTCCTTTCCAGTTTGCAAATATTATTAAACTTACCTTCAGAATGATCAGTAAACCTGCTTATCTGCTCAAGTTCCCAGCCAAGATGTAGTGATTCATCCATACTTCGTTTCTGAGCCATTTCTAGAGCCATGTTTTCCTCCATAAGTTCCTCAATCTTCCTTCTGTCCATATCATGCTCCTTAAAAATTATTTCATGTGTAACTTTAGAAACAGATACGTCTCAACATGCACAAAATTACTGACTATCAAGTACGCAGCAGAGAAATGCAGGGTCCCTTTTCTGATTTGCTAACGCACAGTGAGACAGGGAGGAACAGACAAAATTACAGAGGACACAGAAGTGTGGCAAACAGCAAAGACAAATATAATACCTCTTCTCAAGTGACAAATTGTTTTTCAAAATCCACTTCTCTCAGAATATCAGGAAAGGAAGCACATGCAATACGCACAGCTTGTGGCACTCACAACAAACAGAGGATCAGTATTTGTTTCTCTACTATAAGACCACTTCCATGCAAAAAGCTGTAACAGGAGTGGGTCCACAGTGAAAGAGTCTCAACAGCCTTTGCAAGTCCCCCTCTCAGCACATTCTACTCTTGTAGGAAAATAAAGTGCAGCTATAACTCACTATCAATTTCTGAAAATTTTCAGATTAGAAGGTAAATTCCTGCTCCTCAATGAAAACTGAAAGCAAACCAAATAAACCTGCAAAACAGGCAAATTATGATTTTATACTTTACAGTATTTACTTTTGAGGGAAGAAATTATTAAAAACAAAAATTATTTTGAGAAAAACCTTCTGGAAAATATGTCACTTTATTATTCTAGAAGTGGAAACATGACCCATGTACTGATCTAAGTACTTAAGAGACAAAAAAATACCGTATCATCCAAAAAACATGTATCCTATCCTCTTACTAACGAGTCTCATCAGCATAAGTTAAGCTGATTAAACATTTTGGAAGAGTATTGCTCTTTGCAATTTTTATTTCCCCAAGCAGAATCAAGACTACTGTAGCAAAGCCCATCAGAAAAAGATCAGTAAATCAAGACATACCTTACTTTTCTCCCACATCATTCTGACAGGAAGGTCTTTTATTAAAAGTACAAATAGAACTCTAAGATTTTTAGTAGGTTTTTTCATCATCCATTTACACTTACCAACTCCATTTCATGTAGTTTAGCTTTTAATTGGAGATTCTCTTTTTCTACCACGTGTAATTTATCAGAACGGAACTGCAATGTCTTGATTTGATCCTCAAACATCCTCTTTGTTTCTAGCATCACTTGGTTGTCTTCCATCAACTCCTACAAAGGCAAGAGAAACAAACAGGATAAAATTTACTGTGCTATTAATACAACTTTGATACTCATCACATCTAGCTTTAGAAATGTTTTAATGTTGAACATTCACTTGAGAGCAGTAACAAACCTCAGAAACAGATTTACAGCAGTTACACGTAACTGAGCGACACACAAAAATTTTCAAACTTAAGTGTGCAGTGGCCAACTATACCTGAAAAAGAGACCACTGAATATAATAAATACCTTTCAACTCCTACCTACTGAAATGTTAACTTATTATGGAGCAAACCAAACTAATTAACAACTGTCCATAACCAAGTATGCCTGAGAGAAAATAAATCAGATAGATGGCAGGCCATAGAACATGTAAACAAATTTTAATTTTTTATTAGCTTAAAATGCACGTGAAAATGAAATTCCTTCTAGATGAGGACGAGGTTTAGTTTTAGGAATCTAATTCTAACAAAGATATAAATGAGCACAGAACCCAGAGAATGGAAAAAATTACCTTATAAGGCAGAATGCTGTCGGGCTGTGGAGCACAAAGAACTATGACAGAACGTGTGATATGTCACAGACTTCAAAGAAGCAAAAGACTGCTATGAAAGGCTGTGGACACTTCACCAGTCTGGTCTTAAAGAATGGATGAACACCAAAGCTTTGTTTGGAGTGGTATGGAAATGTAAGAAATACTCAGCACGTTTACAGTGGGGCTGAACGTGATCCTGAGATTCCCATCCAGCTCTGTGATTTTAAGAGTCTACATTCAATGAAGAAATAACATGCAATGACACTGTGCAACTGTGTACTTTAGCCTCGTATCATGTTGGCTTTTTGGTCATTTTTACTTTAAAGAAAGGTTTTGAACTAGTATCCTAATTTTACTTTTTCAAAATAAACAGATCTTCACTTCCATTTTAGTTCTTTCTGCTTTCCTAAGAGTTATGTTTTTTAATGCCCACCTTGAAATCTTCTTAAAACTTTAATTAGCTTTGACTCCCATAAGTGATTATTTCACTCAAAAATTCTGCCAACTTTCTATTTGCCTTAGAAATTTGCTACAATGATTTGATTTCTAAACTAATTCTTGCTAGAAAAGTAGGTGCCTCCAGCACAGTGTCAGTGAATCTTTTTCAGTGCATTTTATCCATGGAATCTTGTCATCTAGCATTTACTGTGCCACCAGTATTTCTTCAACGCTTTACTTAGAAAAGTACCCTCTCTTTGGAGATTTACAAAGGAGAAAAAAATTACTAAATTACTACACCTTCAATATACTGTTAATCAGCTCCTCATTTGAGTTTCTCAATAGCTAATACGTATATCCTAAATGGTCCTTCCTATTGGTCTTGAGAGCTTGGAGCTATGGTGAATACTGCTGACTTGAAATCATAGAATCAACCACGGTTGGAAAAGACCTCCAAGATAAAGACCTTCAGTCTAACCGTTCACCCACCACCAATGTTTCCCCACTAAACCAAGCCCCTCACTGCAACACGTGAACATTTCTTGAGCACCTCCAGGACAGTGACTCCCCCACCTCTCTGGGCAGCCCATTGCAATGCCTCACTGCTCCTGCAGAGAAAGAAAAGGTTCCTAACGCCGTCTAAAGAACGATAGCAAACAAAAAATGATGGCTAATCAGTATTTTCTCAAGTTAACATACCTCCATTCTAGCTTTGTAGAATTCCATATCACGCAGCCTCTCTTTGTACCGGCCGACTTCACTTTCGAGCTTGTCAACTCGAATTGCCTTCTCACGAAGAATATCCAATTCATCTCTATAAGCTCTGGCAGAACGGGCATCTGAGAGTAAATTCTTATTCTAGAAAATGCAGAAATTGCACACAGTTTAAAGGACATGAATATTTTTTTCCCTACGCGTTGATTCATCAAATATGCTACCAAGGTGATGTTCACTGGCAGCCCAGTGAGGCCATTTGTTATTTCTGATCTGTACACAATTCAGGAATTCAGCCACAGAATGCTTTCACAAATGCTCTTAGCTTTGAAAGGAAGATGACCGCTTCTGACTGTGTTCAAATCTCATGTTCCTAGATGGACAAATTCTAACCTCTGGTTGTGAGCAATTAATGTCTAGCATTGAATTAGAGACCTGAATCAATATTTATTTGCCAAAATAAACACCTGCAGACTGTTTATCAAATTGCTGAAGAAGTTCTAGCTGGTGTTTAATAAGGCAATTCACAATAGAGGCAATAGCAAAAAACAGATGTCCAGTGTGCACTTTTTACATAAACTCTCCATAGTTTATGTCTGTTTCAGAATATGTACCAAAAACGGAGAAACAAAGCAGCTTTGTTACTTCACACATTTATCATAGCTACACGAGCAGCAAACATAACAGATTTCCAAGAGAACTGTGCTGGCCTTTTCCAAGCTTTTCTAAGTTTCAGAACATTTCCTTGACCACTAACATAATCAAGTGGTCCTCAATAATTACATAAACTCAGATTTTAAGAACAAATGATTTTTATGCTTTCCTTCATTATCAACCTAGATTCAAGGTTCAAAGAAAAACAGTCAAAATTTGAATGTGCTGTTTTTGAGGAGAAAACAATATCAGAAATTCAGCACAGCTACTCTTTAGTCCTCAGCACAGGACATATTAGTTGCAAATGTCTTGAACGTTGAAGTGAAAAAATCATCAGAGAAGAAATGGTAAACTAATGCAGAATGCTTTACCAGCACAGCAGACCCAACAAAGAAGCAAACGATTCATGTTCAGAGCGGAGCTTAAACTTGACAAAGCCCATACCTCTTGCTGAAGCTTCCTTAACTCACTTTCCACCTCTTCACATTCTTGTTTATAGTCAAGAAGTTGCTCATTCTTTTCCTCACTTCAAAGAGAAAACACAAAACACAGTTAAAGATGACTGCAGAACTTCATAGTTATCACCCTGAGAAGCAGATGCTAAGATTTACTGATATTTCTGTTATTGACTCCAGTATCTCACAGACACATCAGAGTGTAGAACTTTAGTATGCCACTATGCTTCTGGTATTCTCCAGCTCTTAGACTGCATTTAACCTTTTTTATTTGGGCAGGCTTTTCATAGTTGTTAAAACCTTGTTCACTGAGATCTCTTACTCATGCAGGGCAGAAAGATTAGGGGATAGTTTTCACAACAAGCATTTTTGTTAAAAAAACAAAAAAGGGAAAAAGGTAGTACACATTTTTGTACAAATAAGAATTGAGGTTTTCATATGCCTCATATGCCATTACTCACTAAAAAAGTTACTACTTAAACAATCTGGTATTATGGAAAGCAGCCTCCTGCATAATGACTTTTAGTTCTATGGATACAATGCAGTTCTTGCTTTAGTTTATTCAGAGGCTCATAACAAAAACAACTTGATTTAGAACACTTCTCTTCTTATAGGACTCATTCTTAACTTCCAGCTAACACTTAATTTTCAGTGCTCAAGAAATGAGTTCTTTCAGCAATGAGTAATTGAAAGAGAAATCTCATTTTCTCAGAGATACAGAGTACGTAATGTTCAATATTCATTTCTGTCTCAAGACCAAGTGTTCACTACTGAAAAAATAACCAAAAAAGTGCCATTTCCCAAACTGCCCATAGTTAAAGGTATATTGCATGTTCAAATGCGTTCCTGTATCGTTGAGCATTTTGGAATTCAAATATGAAACAGAAGTATAAAATGGGAAACAAGAACAGACCGAAATGTACAATACAGTCTGAAAATAATACTGGAAATTAATCCTCACTTCTGTTTCTATAAGAACTATAATGCTTGCTTTCAAAAACAAGTAAATCTCACAGTGCATGACCTTTTTGCAACCACACTTTCAAGAAGGTCTTTGACAGGGGTTCATCTTCTATCACTGCAACATCAGATATCAAAGCTTTCCCATCTACATAAGTGTCCAGAAACCAGATGGAAGTACAAATGTATTCCACATTGTTAGGTTACTGTCACTTTACTATCAACATTCATACTCCTGGTATTACTGTGCTACATGGAAATATGGAAAATCAGGTGTACAGCTTTCAAGTCTGGAGATTCTAGACCACATGCCTCAAATCACTCTTTGGATTCAAATGTTGGTATATGGTACTGCAGAGAAAAATAAGCTTAGCAGATCTCTTGCATGAAATTCTATTTGCTACAGTGTATATTAAACCAGGTTCACTGCCAAAACCAGGTTATAAATAAATTCAAAGCTTACTATTTTCAATCCTGGAATGAATCCAGTTTTAAGCTTATCAGCAGCATTTAATAACAAATGCTATAGATAGAAGTCAATTTATCCAAGTCTAGTCTTTTAAATGTCCTGCTACTTGTAAAGGAAATTTATTGAGGAATTGGAGTGCAAAATGTGAAATATTCTGAGCCATCGCTGCTGTCCTAATTGCATGCTTCAGCTACAGGCTAGAGAGGATTGTACTAAATTATACAGAACATACCAGTGTTCACTGTTTAGGCTATCTATTAACTGTCAATCAAACTAATAACAGCAATTTTTTCACTAATTTTCTTGGTGCAGCTGTTTATAGAATATCCTGGGCGGGCTCGTTTCACCAGGCACATAATAATACAGGCATCAGAAGGGAAAAAAAAAAGCCACATCTTTTTGTCCTCTATTCTTCACGAAAGCTGAGATGTGGTGGGGGAAGGGCTTTCTCTGCGTAAATCAACTAGATACTTAAGCCAGCCAGCTAGAGATAATCTGATCAACTAACTCTGATAAAAGCAGACCAGTGAGCTGTAATTTTGACTTATGTTACTTTCAACTCTATTTAATTTTACCTGCCTCCTCTCTCCACTCGATGTGCAAGATTAAAAATCTCTAATTACGCCGTTTCCATGAGATGCAAATTAGTTACTACATGTATTAAGTCTCTACAAATTTAACATCTGCAATGTTACGTTCAAAGTGCACATATTTCATTCCACAACAACACAGTGCTGTACGGAATCACATACTCCCCCTGGCCTGCTATTCTTAGGTAACCTGACTACAACTCAGATTTGTTCCCAGCCCCTAAGGACAGTAGTTATCTCTTGATAAGTACTAAAACAGTTGTCTTTCATGAAAAAAAAAAAACGCAGATCTTTGCTGCACTTGGATTGATTTTTATCTTTTTTTTTTACATCACTTGGACCAGGTGAAGGAAGGGGGAAATACCCTGCAGCTCCAGGATCACCACCAGGGGGAGAAGGCAGCACTCCCCACCTAGATGAAGGTAACGACTTGGAAACTAAGAATCTTTATTGACCCAATCTGTATTTTTACTCACATCACAAATTACATCTTTCACAGCAATAAATAACCACCTCCTGCCAGTGAACTGACACAACAGGTCAAGAGACTTACTGGAATTTGGTTTGCTTTATTTCCTCTACAGTCTGGCATTGCAGACAAGTTATAAGGAACAGTTTTAAGAAGCATGAGCAAACAAATGTTGTGCAGACAAACACACAGAAAGAAATTCTAATGAATGTTTTCTTCCCATCTCCAACGAATCACAGATGACCATTTCTTACTCTATTTCTAAAAAGAACGAGTTAATTATGCTACAGATAGCACTGCAGTGATTCCCTATCTCCTTTTAAATGCCATGTTTTGCCACTAATCCTCCAGTAATCAAGGACACAGCTCTTACTTCCAGATCCTAAATGTCCTCCCCATGCAACTGCAGCTGAGGCAATTTTAAGCACGTCATGTTACTCTCTCAAAAACATGCATGAACATACATACATTAAAGCCACACTCAGGCACAGATTATTGCTCAAGAACAACAGAGGAAGCATAAAGAAGTTGCCTCAGAAACTATACTACAGACACAACATATAAAAGGAAAAAGCAATGCAGTGTTAGATAAGCTGTGCAATGTTAAGAAACATACAGCTGAAAAGCTGTGTTCGTCCTGGTTGTGCACAAATATCTTTATGTGCTAGAAATATGCTCCCTGGGGTACAATAGCTTAAGAAAGGCATTTTAAACTGCATTCTAACATTTGAAAGAAAGAATTTGTACACAGAGTGCTACTATCACGTGACATCAAAAATGATTACAAATGAACAACTTCCAGCAGGTAACTGCAGCTTACAGGTACTCACATCTCTTGCCTAAGCCTTCTTATCTTTGCTTTGGCATCTGCTAGCTCAACTGTCAAGTGCTGTTTGCTTTCAGTGTCTTTCAAGCAAGAAGATTCACAAGGTGATTGTGCTACTAATGTCTGAGGTTGCAATTGGAGAGAGTCCCGTTCTTCTGAGAGTTCTATGATAGTCTAAGAAATAAAGTATAGGAAAAAAAAAAGTTAAGCCCTTTGCACACCTCTATACCTAAAGCAAGTTATGAATAGTCACAGTTATTTAACAGTATTGATTGGCTACTGTAAAACTACTCAAATTTAGACTTAGGCCCACCAAAATAACAGTGCCCAAAATGGACATGATAATTCCTCATGAATTCCTCAAAAATGAGGATAAAAATAAGCCTGTAAAGAAAGTGGTGCTCTTTATTAAGCAGTGGCATCCCTGCCAGCTGCATAAGCAATGAATGAGAGCTATAGGAGCATTCCTTTTTGACTGTTAAAAAAAAAAAAGGTGTTATTTCAAGAGGAAGATCTCTTCCACAGTAAAGCTACTTCTTCCTTGCTTTCCAAAAAATGATCACCACATACAATCTCCCCTCAAACTGCTCCTTTACTCTTACCAAAGCTGTGAATGGGACACAGTCGGTGACATTCACAGGAACAATTGCAACATCATCACATTCCCATGCTACCGAGGGGCAAATCTGGTTTCCTTAAGATGATTCATAACTTGCATTGTTTCTTAATACACATCTATTTATCATTCTCACACTGTGTAAGCAGTGCTTCATAAGCCTATAAGAACTCTGCTCCTGGGTTCTGCTCCAATTCACTCAAAACCATATGATACATGAATGCAACAGACACCTTTAGTGACTGCCATGTACACTCATGGGTTACTGATTCCTGGAGACTTTACAGATGCAGCTCTTTTTTTTTTTCTGCTTATAGCTGTAAAAGAGCTCCAACATTCATGTAAACTGCCCATATGATAAAGATCAGCTGCTCGTTTCCCCTCAGCTTCGTCAGAGTATTCAACAGACAGTATGCACGTTGTAACCACTTGAAGCAACATTTTGGCAGTAAGGAGTCCTTGCTTTTGTACTGTAACTGAACCTACATTGAAGTGTTCTAAAAACAGTAACCATCTCAAAAATCATTTCTCATGTTTCGCTTAAGCAATAAAGCGCATCTGTACCTCTAAGTGCTCATCTCTTTCATCTACAAGTCTTCTCAAATGTGATGCCATATTTCTCAGAAGAGGTTCGACAGAGTCTTGTGTAAATACAATGACATCCGTCCACTGCAGATCAAACACGTTCTCCTGGTTCTGAGTTACCTACAAAGAATGAAACAGAAGAGAAAAAAGGCACGCCCTTTAAATTATGCCAGTAAATAAAGAAGCATAAATAAAACAGTGCTGAAACTACATGGGCTAAGTTGTCACAGGACATTAAAAAGACATGAATGTTTAACATACATTAAGTTGTATGCAATGGCTTCCTACCTACCTTAACTTGCATTTCTGGCAAAATAAGAAGCAAAAAGTGTCTATGACACACTGCAGCATAGGAGATTCATCTTTTATTTAGAAATTTGTATGTGACATTCTCATTAAGCTCAGTTTGCAATACATCTAAGAATTTCTTGGAGCAACATGCTTCTAAGCACTGCTCTCACAATGTAAGGAATTTGATGACAAAATCTTTTTCTGAATTAAGCTAAAATATAAAGACATTTTTTGCTCCCTAAAAACAGTAGATAGACAAACTTTCCATTTGATTTTCCTGCTTTTGAACAAACATAATAAAAGCTCTTACAAAATAATCCACCTCCAGAAAATGAAAAGCATAAAAACAACAACATACCTCTTGAATATGGGCTGCAACAGCTGCTTTTGTGTCAAAATCCAGATGTTGGATTCTTTCAATGAATTCTTCCTTCTCCTGACACTAAAATATATACATACATTATATACATTAAAGCACGTCTATATAAAATCACAAGTATTTCCATTCCTCCTTTGTATTTTTGAGAATGAAGAGTAACAAAGCTGAAGTTTCAGTAATCATATCACTAAATTATTATGCAATAATTTCCTTGATCAGTAAGTACTTGATTCATGCTATAATATATATAATATATGCTGTAATAATTACAATAACTTTCAACATTAATAAAATGATAAAGAAAAAGAGCAGCTACTGCAATGGGGGCAAGGAAGAAGTTTCTTAAAGCAGCTATTTGTTCAAAGTTCCACAAGCACTTCCTCAGTGTCCTCTTTTTAATACTCACATCGCTTACCTAAGTTGTTAAAAATACACAGTTAATCTATTTTTTCAGTTTAATTAGCTGAACGGTGCGAGCCTCCTTAATGAACTGCAGTCCATTAGAAGAATCTATTGAATACGTGATCACAGGAGCAGGGTATCTTAGAAATACTTCCACCCTGTCATCTGTCCTGCACTATTCTGACTCGTGCTGTCGCCAGCTCAATGCACAAAGCAGGTGTTCTCTTAGTGAGGGACCTAACCTTGCCCCTGAACCAAGAGCTCCCAGGAGACAACTCGATACGAGCGTACATCTGATCTGCCTTGCAGCCTACTCACTGCCAGCCCTACCAAACACATCCCTCGTGGAAAAGCACATCTTCAAAGTTTAGGTTAGAACAGCCTAGAAGGTAAAGGTCGCGCAGTTACAACCTGTAACAACTCTGACAGCAAAACAGTGCAAAGGGAGACAGTGCTGGAAACATTTACACATCCTTGCTTGACACGACGCGTCTGAGTAGCGCGACTTCCCTCACTCATTTCACCCTGCTTAGTTTACAAATTAATGAAAATCAAGCAGAGTAGGCAGACTGAATGCAAGCCATTTCAGCAAGATATAACTAAGGCAACTCTTCATTGCTTTATTTATCATTTCCTTTCTTTCTTTACAGTATCTAAGGTGAGTACAGTTACAATTAACGAACCATCAGAAACCTTACAAAGTTTGCCATATGCAATGAGACATAGGAGATGCAGAGTTGTAGCCACTTGAACTGTCAGAACATCCTGATTGTCAAGGAGAGCAACACCATCATCAGAAAAATGAAGGCTACAGTTACATACAACTTCAGGTATTGAAGTAGTAGGATAAGAAAATGTTAACACAAACTATCCCATACAAACAAACATTATTCAAGCTTACCTGAACAGCACAACCAAGCATAAGCAGGAGTATTTTATGTATTTCATTAGTACTTGGCTCTAAGTAGAAAGAAAAAAAAAAAATGGTGAACTGGAGCTCAGAGAACATTAGCTTTTCTCACTACTGTCTTATAATTTGCATTATCCCAACTTAGAAAACAAAGGCAAAGAAAACTCCTTCTTTCCAGCTTTCAACTTTGCCCTTTTTGCCATTTAACTGCCAACTTAATGCTTACAAATAGCTTAACATGCATGATAGAAAAAGCAAAGTTTCAGGCCTTCACACAGCAAAACTGAAGTGATGTTTTCAAGTGTTTTGGACATGACCAAGTTTTCAGCTGGAATCTCAGCTATCTCAGCATGCTTGCAGAAGCGTTCAAATCGTCTGTCACCCCTAGGCTATCAACAATTAAGAGGCAAATTAAATAAAGCTTTATGAAATAATTAGGCAGCACATTAGATATTCATCTCCACATCTAGAAACCAAACTGTATTTCCAAATCTGGCCTTAAGCATCTTAATTTCTTTAAAAAAAATTAAAAAGCTTAAGATCCCTCTTTACAGCTCAGCAAAGATATATCTCCCTTCATACAGCCAGAATTTCCTGGTCCTGCTACTAAATACACCACATCATGCCACAGAGTGAACACTTCAGGATGGCAAAATAGTTTAGTCTAGCTGGATTAACCTCTGCACGGCCATACATCACTTTGCTTTACTGAAACAGAAAAAGTACTTCCTATTTCATTCCCAGTATTGGGAACAAAAGAATCTCGATGGCATCCTCTCTAAAATATACTCAGGATTTCAGCAATGAGTTTATTTTGTTATTAGCTAACCAGACAAAAACTATGCTGTCAAACATAATAATGCAGGCTTGGGATAGAAATCTAACCTTTATTCCACAAACCCAAGTTCTACAGCTGAGCTGGTATAACTACCACCAGCAGCAGCATGTTCACCCCTAGGCCAAATAAGGAACACTACAGGCAAAGTGCAGGTTGTGGTATGATATGCACAACCCTCCTTTAACCTGCACCAAAATTTCACTTCTAATGGATTCAGTCAGTAATCACAGATGACCTCTGATGATCTTGAGATGATGATAAGCACCTAATAGAAAACCAGAATCATCTTTTTGAATAGCACAGACCACACACTTCCTTTATATTGGACAACTACTTTGATCTACTTTGGATAAACTCCATAAAACAAAGATGTAATCACTCAATTACAACTGCTTGAAAAATCAGCCTTTGTTTTTATCCACTGAAGTATTTGATAAGCGAATCAAATTTAAAATCCTTAAAAAACTAAACAAGGTAATTTTGATCAAAAGAAAAGAAAGTTGAAAAAAAAAAAAAAGGTGCAAAACCGGGAAGAGAGCCACTGGCAGCACTTTTCTGTGCACTGCAGTATTGAGTGCCTTTTTCAACACTGATTCAACCTGCTTCTCTGAGAGGGAGAGAAGTACAGCCCCCATGACAGGTAACACATTTTTCAAAACACAAACTCAAGTGGGAGATTGTTCATCACTGCATAGATTTCTTGCATCCCAAAAACTCGAGCTGCAGTCTCTTACGCAGTAACAGAAAACATCAGTGAATACATTTCATGAGGAGCATGTCACCTCAGCTAGAGAAGAACAATTCCACCTGGGTGTCTATTTGAACCAACACCAATTACACAGAATGTTGTAACCCACTCCACTGTTTCACACTGGAAATTCACTTACTCCAATAAACTCATCAGACTTCTCTAAAAACAATCCCCGAATTCCTCTGGAGCTCTCATCTGCACACTGGTTCAGCATTTGACTGATGCTCCTAAAAACCTACCTGGAGATTGTTCTCGTGCCTGTTCCCTACATTCCCTGATGGAACATGGCAAAATATTGAACAACCTTAACTTCTCACTACTGCCGACTGTCCTGTCTGTTTTTCTTCCTTTCACTCCATCACAGATACAGAAGCAGATCACTGAAGCCTCCATACTAAACCCTTCAATGTGCTTCTCAAACTTGGTCCCTTATCCCATCCACTGATCTTCCCTGGGCTCCCTCTTATCCTCAATTTTCACATTCTCTGTAGCCTTCCATCATCCCACCATCCCCTAGCTTGCTACCCCAGAAATATTAAGTGATTTTAATCTTTCCTCTTCCCCCATTTAAAGAATATTCGCCTCTTCATCATCTCCTTCATCCTTTTCCTCTTCAATTCAACATTTACAACCGCAGCCTGCAGCTCTTTGCATTGAGGCTTTTCCTCAAACTGGCCTCCTGTCAACTAGCATAACCAAAACGTTTCTTTATGATAAAGTCTCTGATGATCTCTTTTAAACCAAAGACCAAATCCAGAATTCTACCTGCATTTTCCTTTATTAACCAACTGCTTCTGCTACAGCCAAACATGTTCTTTTCCTGAAATCTCATCTGCTCTCACCTTCTTCAAATCATCATCTTCAGGAATTTCTCTACTTATCAATCACTTCTTATGTGCAAAGCACTGCAAGTGGGAAAAACTGGGATACATTCCAAAGAGAAACCACAGCTGCAGCCTAAGCCTTACAGGGTGAAATCCTACTCACTATTGGAGAATCTGCTTTTGCTGTGCAAGATTGCCCTCATGCAATCAAATTTACAAAGCAAGTCTCTCTAAAGGTCGCAGAGGTTTGATTTTGCTACATTGCCTTCCCCCACACTCCTCCTCCACCAAGAAAAAGGCTTTCAGCTCCCTATATATGGGATGAGGTCCTCTTCAAGAGAACCGTAAGAGCAGTATTTAAAAGGGCATGAAATGGAGAAACTTTTTGGAGGAAAACAATTTCAGATACAGGCCTGTAACCAACTTCAGCAGGAACCTGAAACATCTTCAAGAATCTCCCAGAATGTATTTTAATCCCTGGGCTAAGCTACAGTAAAGTCTGTATTTTCTCTCAGATACAATGACTTCTCCAGAAGAGAGCAATACATGTATTACCAGAGATTCCAGATGCCAAACCACAAAAGCTGAGGTCCCACAATAGGAAGAAGCTTCCTTATTAAGCACTAAAGCATAGGCTTCTGTGTACATATTCAAATACTACATTTTCCTCTGTGGTTTTTCATAGTGCATTTTTATTGGAATTTTCTACCACGGTACATAACCTTAAGCCCTTAAGATGTACTTTGTCTCACTATCTTAAAGAGAATAAAAAACCATTACTACAAAAACAACATTATGATCTGTTTGGTTTTTTTAAAATCTGCTTCTCCACTAAATCTCATTTTTAGGCAAATCCATGGATTCTTTTAAAAACCTTAGGAATGTCTGGAATCAAAGTATAAAAGCACAACGTTGGAACAACAGTGACCACGTTCACACTTAACAGTGCACGTGACAGATCATAGTACCTACACATAGAAAAACTTAAAACACCATGACCTCAGAAGCAAAAGCAGCAATCATCAAGAGCCAAACATAAAACTCAAGAAAATTAAATCAAGATATCTACATAAATGGTGTATATGCAGATGGGATATGGAAAGTATCAGTTATGAATCCTGGAGTTGAAATGAGAGCTAACGCAGATGGCTCTTCTTGCTAACGAGAAAAACCTTGTCTCACACACACTGATGCATGGCATGTAAGACCAAAAAAAAAGAGGAAAAAAAGCCAGGGGAAGCTACACAGCCTGTTAGAGTAGTTCCTAACCTCTCTGCTGAGGTGCTAGAACATCACGGGTATTGGGACACATTAGACCCAAGGAAATTAATTCTGCCCAATCCATAAGTGGCTCCATGCAGGCCAGGTGTATCTGCTCCGTGCTTCTGGAATTGAGAGCATGGTGCAGAGATTCCCAAGTAGCTGTGGATAGTCAGCTGGGTCCATACAGGCTAATTTTCTCGGTCTGAAAATTTCAACTCTCAGAGCTGGAAGCAAAGAAGGCGGGAGCACGGAGAAGACAGCGTCAGTTCAGGGGAGAAAGAAAGAAGGTAACTGCAACATTTTTCAGGCAACGATGCAAGAGAGTTTGGGGGAAAAAAAACAAGGATTAGGTTTTGGACCAAGTGAGATGCACCAAACCACCAGTTTTCTCAAGGATGGCTTAGGTAAAAGCAGCTGAAAACACACCAGCTGGGAATACATGAAATGTGTATTTTGTCATATCAGTGGCTCACTGGTTGCTGGAAAACGCACATCTGTGTGAATTCAGTGTTGAGGTTTGGAATTTTTGTCAAGTATGGACCCTTGGTGTGAACAAAGAAAGTGTTACTCAGTAACACAGCTGCTAACAGCAGCTATTTACACGTGAACAATATTTCCAGTGAAATAACAAGTTATACCAATATCGATTTTCATCTTTGTTAAAAATAAACTTACCTGAGAGAGGATTTCTGCCGATTGTTAAGACATTCGGCAAAGCCATCATGATCAGCTGCTGCAAACATTCCTATAAAAGTGAAAATATTTTCACAGTTGATGTACTGAACAAAAGTATCAAATGCTGACCAGCACTAAGATGAAATTAGTATTCCACAAGTAGTTCTGAATTGTATACATCTTAATACATACACATACAATACTTATTTGCACCCTAAACAGAAAGCTTACACCTGAATTTCTGCTTCACAAGCCTTGTTTTGTTGGTTTGCAAGATCACCTCAACACAGTGAAATCCCCATGTGGTAAGGAGGTGGTTTATTGGTTTTGTGCCTCAGAATGCAGCAAAATTCCTGGTAATTATTAGTGTTAATGTTTCTCTGACTAGCTTATGTTTGTTTGCTCAAAGTTTCAATTGAACAACGGAAGATGAACTTCCCTGAATTTATGACCATAGTCTTAAAACCTAAATACCTAAATAAAACCTAGAAGTCACAGCTTTTCCAATGCATTTATGCTGTGGCAATCCTGAATATGAAGGCAGAAAATCCTATTTGTCTGATCAAACAGAGTTTTAGTTTGTTAAGTCCCACACTCACGCAGCAGCTTTGCCTATCTATTCCACAGATTGTATCAATGGATAGTTACTGTCAGCCAGTAATGGCTGTAATCAGGTCAAATCCCCAGTCTAGACAGAGCCTAATTCTTCCCAAGCAGAGTAGTCTTCCTCCTATTCCCAGATGTTTATTCACAGATGCAATCATATCAGCAGCTCTGGAGTCATGCTTTTTGTTTTTCCACAGTAAAACAAATGAGAAGATGCACTTGTAATCTAACTAAAATGGCACAGAAAAGAGGCACAAAACCAATAAATCTAACTAAATGGCACAGGAACTAAGAGTCCTAATTATAATCTAATAAATGCGGGTTTTTTTTTTAATGATATATTTTATCAGTGCTGCTTTTTGGACAAATACATTAGCAACACCTCAATGCAATTATCTGCTGTGTTGAGAGAATGCATCTCATAAATTCTATAAAAGCTACATGCAATAAACTAACAGACAATTTCACAACAAACAGTTCTTGGAGTTAAAATAAACTAAAGCTAAAAATTTAAAAAAAAATAAAAATCCACATCTTATTCCCAGGTAACACACATTATTGTATGGCAATACAGTGAATATTTTCCACTACTCCCAACTCCATTCCATTCAGAACACACCAAACACGACGCCTGTTCAGAGGGCTGCCTGAGCCACTCAGATGAGAAGCCCCCAAGGCTCAATACCAGTGCATCCATTAAGCACTTGCTTCTCTGCTTTGGGTAATTCCCCAGGTGACAGGAACTGCAGTACCTCCCCTTTCTGAAGCTGAGTTTGCTCTGCTGCCTTGCTAACACACACACAAGGCTGCAGGAAAACACCAGCTGTTAGGCTGCACTAGGTTTGAGAGGGAACAAAACCAACAGTCTTCAAATCCCAAACAAATCCTGGCATTAAACAACCCTCTTTCTGGAATTATCCTCATGACCTCGGATGCAGGAAGCTTTACAAGTGATCTGTGTGGATACATGCAGATGGAGTTTGAGATATTGTGATGCCTGCTGCAGCCCACAGCCCTGTGATACCTGGGCAGCCAGACTGGAAAGCTGTAACCCAGATATCTTAATGGACTGCATTGTTTTATGATTTAATCTTTGTTTCAGTTTTGTATAAATCAAATCATTCGTTCACATTCAATTTACACACATTTAAAAGGAACTGCTTGTTGTCTGAGCAGGAACAGAAGATGACACTAACAAAGGGAGGGAGATAACTTGGAAGGTTCTCCTGACCATCACTGCCCCCATTCTGTGCCCAGGTAAATAAAAGCACTACTAGTCTAGGTCCAAATGCTACAATGAACAGAAACTTCAAGCAATAGAAGTAAACTGGAAAAAGGGATTTAAAAATACATATATTTTTTTAACTCAGGTGGTATTTTTAGTTCAGAAAAAACATCAACCATCATTAACAACCCTTTGTGCCATGTGGCTTTCCAGTACATTGTGAAAAAATCCTCAGTGAATATTGTCACCAGGCTATCTTATCAAAGATACAGTAATGAAAAACAAGAATTTGGGACAGAAACAGAAATCTGTATGTTTCAGCTGGAAAGAATAGTGTAGAAATACACAGGGTACTGAAATATGCATTACTTTCCAAATCATATAAAACGAACTCCTTGTGTTTGCAAGTCAAACGCAGATATATTCTTTATCAGAAGCACTGAAAGTCAAAATCAACCTGGCTTTGGCAATACTAGTGACATCAAACTGCTGTCAAAAAACAGAACAAGTCTGAATAAACAAAAGCATGTACATAACAGTAAGAAACTTCTCTATTTTTTTGAGGCAGATATTTTTGATTTTTTTCTGAATTTTTAACGCAGATACAGTTTAAAGAGGGGACATTTGCAACATACACTTGTACACTTCAATACTTTATGTCTTGATTTATGTACAAATCAATTCCCACTCACTGCTTACTCAATGTGGCAGTCCACTGGCAAAATAATATTATAATAAAATATTATTGGTTAACAAGGACCAAAGGCCTAACCCTACAACTGCAGTGACAACATCCTGCACTGCAAACAGCAGCTTACCTGCTTATCTCATCGTGCTGTGGTTTTGTGGAGCTATATGGTCACATTCACACTGCTCTGACATCCCACACCTGAGGACTGCTGCACCAGCACTCACACTGCACAGATAATCCTGCGCTTAGAAATGCCCAGCAGTCCATTTAGCTTGTTTTCCTTCATTGGTCCTTTCTGCCCTTTCATCTGCACCACATGTACTGCACAGCAGCCTGCTACCCTTCTACTTGGACACCCTCAACAAGTGTGGCCTACACTGAGGTCACAGGGCTGGCAAACTTGTCCATCACCTTCCCACAAGCTGTGCATGAGCATATGTCAGTACCTAAGAGGAAAGGGAAGCAGCATTTACCCTCGAGCTTAATGCTCAAGCCATTGCCTGGGATGTGACACACGTCTACTTGGGAGCATAAAGGAGGAAGTGCAGTATGTGACCATTCCCAAACATCTCTGCAGGAATGAAATCCTGAGCTGGAACAGACAGGAAGGAAATCTGATGGTACCCAGCAGAGTGCCATCCTTCTTGCTGCCTCTTATTGCACCATCTTGCCAAATTCCCCCTTCTTTAAGAAATTAGCAAACAAACTCCACACAAAAATAACCTGTTTCTGAGAAGCATGCTCTACATTAAGAAGAAAGGATCTGGACAGTCGATCCTTCCAAGGAACAGAGACTGGGAAATAGGAAAGACAGACTTCCATATAGCCCAGCAAAGCTGGCAAATCAGAGAATGACCACAAAGGAGGCAGGTAAGGCTGGCAGACTGCTGAGCGTAACAATCGAGATCGGTCTGATGAGTGCCTCAGGATCCTGCCAGGAGAAGTGCATACAGGGTCACTGCAAGATTTTCAAGCTGCAGCATCAAATTAGGAAGTAGATGAATATAAATGATCAATGGTTGTGTATCTACAACCCATCTTCTAACATTTCCCTCCAAACCAACCAAGCACAAAGAGTAAAGCAAGTGTAAATTTGAACAAATGCTCCAGTTTGGCTACTAAATACTTTTAGCCCCTACTGAAATGCCAGACCTTTGATGTTTGCAAGTTCCCTCACTTGTGAGATACCAGTCCCTCCGTACAGTACAAGACCACAAATGTGAAAGACTGGCACGCCAAAGGGGAAAAAAAGGCACAAGCAGTTCTATACAGCTTGCACTTCAAGAGCAGGAGTTGAACCATTAAAGGCATGACAACTGAATCAAACATTTATTGAAGAAAAATACTTTCAGACAAAAAAATAAAAGACACCAAAAAAACAGCTTTTGTATGTTATTTCTAAGACAAAGGCTTGGATCAACATCCAAAATCCTGAATCACACCAAGACAGATCAGTGAAACGGAAGCAGTTTGGCCTCACACTTCTAGTGGAACAGTACCATGCACAAGAAGCACAAGGATTGCTTTCTTTTCAGGTAAAGATCATTTCTGTCACTGGTGTTGCACCTGTTACCTGTAGCACTAATACCTGTCTGCAAACAACTACCATCAGGAAATGGAAATGCCTGAGTATAAGCCAGCAGCACTTACACCCACATGTAGTAGCTGCCATGTGTCACTGCAGTAAGCATCAGCTGGGAATTCTTACTATATTTTGGAGTTTTTAAGGACAAAGTGTGCATGTGTACACACATGAGAAAAAGCTTACAGAAGTACAGATACCGCAGTGATGAAGTTAGAGGCAGATAACTGAGATTTCCTCCCACATCTGGGCTTTCCTGCTTGCCAGAGCATTCCGAGGAAGTGGGAGGAGACACTAAAATACACACTGTGAAGTATGCTGGTGGTATCCACAGCATCCTGCTACAGTCTGTCCATGTGCCACCAACTCAAATTAGAAAGCGTAGTATTAACTCTTACCTTCTGCACAAGATGAACACACGAAAATTCAGTAACTGTTCTACAGCTCATCACAATGTTTACTGCTCGTCCCTATTAGGTTTTTATTTTTCCTAACAAAAATCAAATGAATTCTAAACACACTGATGCACTGCACTTACAAAAATGTTGTTTAGTCAACTAAATGTACATACAGCCATTTATCTCGGGCACAGAACTTGTCTCAATTCAGAAGGACACAGATTAAGGTACTAAGTGAGCAAAGATGCAGGATATTCACTAGATGAAACAGAACATCTTTCACAAACGAGTGCTTTTGGACTCCTCCTCCAGCTGTGAAACTGGTGATGAAGAATTCTGACCAGATTTATAAACAACAGACTAATTAGACTGTTTTCACAAAATATTACTGTTATTGTTATTACTTTTAAAGGTAATGAAAAAAAATGCTCAGAAAGAACTACAGGCAGAAGGTATTGTAAGAAACAATTACTGACCTGGTAGAAATATTTTATCTTCTTCACCAAAATAGACAAGTTCTGAATCCTTAATGATTCATCATTGTTGACTCTCTTGTTTACATTCCGATTAGTGGACTTTGGATTACTGCAAGAAATAAAAAGAAATAAACACAATGAAAATTAACCTTTAAACACATCTAATAATGCAGAATGTAACTTGGAGCATCCATCGCAGCTACAAGAAAAGGAATATAAGAAGTTACAGTGATTGACAGTCACAGATTTGCACTTCTCTATAAGCAGCCCCATCCCTGTGGAATACAGAAAGCAGAACAGGGCTGTAATGTAAATATTCCAGCACACACTGCAGACATTAGTAATTATTCCTGATCGTGCAGACAATTATGAATAACAGAATTCAGACTAGCTGCATTAACCAATGTCTAAACTAAAAAGCTGCACAATGTTATTTCACTACCACAGGCACAGAATCAGAATGAGGCTTCTAACTTTTAGAACAATATGGAATACGAAACACATCATATTAACACACACTAAATTACTTTAAACTTATTTACAGATAGCTGAAATCTGTCAACAATGGGATATTAATGAGTGTTTGTCTTGTGTTCTCACATACTACCAGATTTTTCTCTGGTTTATCTCTGCTTCAGAGAGGAAATCAATCCCTTTTTCCTTCCAAAAGTTTTAAGGGTCTGACAAAATGCAGATGAGTCATTCTTTTTCAATACCTCATAACATACCATGCTATTAGCCACATACAAAAGAGTGTAACCAACAGCCATTGTGATTTTTCCAAGGAAAGCAACACAGAATCAGTGCAACACACCCACAACGCCCTGCAAAAGGCTTAGAGAATTGCTCAGAGATGGCCATCGTGAACTTTTACAGATACATGATGCAGCTACACAATGCAGCTTCTGTTATTTAATGATATTATTGCATTGTTCAATAATATTACTGTAAGATGAGCGTGCAGCTAGCTGGAATGCTGCACTCAACCAAACTACCAGCTTCTCGCTGGAGGCTCCTGCAGGGCCATGTGTCTGCTGGGTCTGCTTTTATTCAACACAGTCATTAATGATTTAGACAATGGAATACCAGAGCTGCCATCAGCAAAAACTGGGGGGGAACAAAAGAACACCTCAAAGAACACTATGACAACTGAGCATGATCCTGAGAAAGTGCAAAAGTGCCCAGATAGCAATAAAACAACATTCAATAAGTGCACGGGCAAAGGGTTACATTTGGGAGTCAAATGCAGAAAGAGGAGTAACCTCCTCTAGAACAGAAATGAGCTGAATACTGTAGGGAATACAGCCAAATACTGGCAAAAGAGAAATAGATTCTTTACTTCTTTAAAGACAAATGCTGTCTACAAGAGAAGTCATCTTATCCACGGCACAGCTGATGCTGCAGTTGCTATGATCACTGCTTAGGACAGCTCTGCTCACCAGTTTTTCACAAGGTGATCACAGAATCATCGAATCCTTAAGGTTGAAAAGACCTCCACCATCCAGTCCAACCCCCAGCCCGCTCCCACCATGCCACTGCCCACATTCCTCCGTGCCACATCTCCGTGTTTCTCAAACACCTCCAGGGTTGGGGACCCCACTGCTCCCTGTGCAGCCCATTACACCACCTTACCACTCCTTCTGAAGGGCAGTTTTTCCTAATATCCAACCTGAACCTCCCCCGGTGCAACATAAGGCCATCACCTCTCATCCTACCCATCACTGATTACCTAGGAGCAGAGGCCGACCCCAGTGGCACATCCTGCACACAGAGCATTCCTGAAGAGTTCCTGAGGAGCCCTGAGTGCAGTGGGAAAGAGCTGCAAACCAAGCATCCTGCAGGAACCAAAGACCTGAACACAAGGTGCTATCAACTCTTGGAAAGGGTTGATAACTGCAGGACGAGGGGAAATGGCTTGAAGTTGAGGGAGGGAAGATTTAGGTTGGATGTCAGGGGGAAGTTCTTTACAGAGAGAGTGGTGAGGTGCTGGAACAGCTGCCCAGAGAGGCTGTGATGCCCCGTCCATCCCTGGAGGTGCTCAAGGCCAGGTCGGCTGTGTATTTACACCTTTTCTTCAGTTAATTACTATCAGCATCTCCCAACTTGTAAGCATGGACACAAACAACATAAAAATACTGCTACAAAAAGCAAGTTGGATCTTTTTTACAATACACCTCTGAAACAGTCATTCTTAGGACAGAAAACACTACATATACACTGCTGCTATTTTCTTGTACATAGAAATCTACAAAAATGCAGACACAGATTTACACAGGGGTAACTGCTTCACTACTAAATGCTCATCACCACATTCCAGAAAAAGCTATAAACAAAGTATGCCATAGAATATACTACCAAAACTATGCCTCTATGTCATTCTGGGTTTATTAATTGAGTCCACCTGAAGTTACTAAAGGAAACAAATGGGCTAAAAAAGATTATGCTTTACAGACACGCAGAACTGAACTCCTTTCTAAACTGAATTCATTCAGACTCGTTAAAACCAGAAGAGAAAATCCAGGATAAATCTTTGTGATGGAATACAGGGATCAACTGGAATCTCCTACTCCTGCATTCATATCTTCAAAAGGCTGATCTGGTTCTTTAATCTTCACCTTTAATCTTAAAGACGATTACCTCCAGGCTTTAGCATCATCTTCAGCTGCACTTCTAATGCTACACATTTTAACTGAGTGTCCCTTTAGAGAATCCTTAACAATGTTTCCTGGATATCATAACAGCACAATCTTTAGCACCACCACTAAAATTCACATACAGTTACACATATTCAAAACACAGATGTCAAAAGCTCAGGCTGTTATGCAAACCTCAATCTTCACAAACTTGTAAGGCAAATTAATTTATGTCCATCCCAAAACTACAACATGCAAACAAATTCCTGAACAGCAGCAGAAAAAAAAAAAAAAAAAATCAGCACTCCAACTATGTGTGGGGAGGAAGAAAAATACAACTAGAGCCCAAGATTTCTTAAGATGCAGGTGCTTTGCTGCAGCCATGCATCAGTCCTGCTATCTTTTTGTTTTGTAAGACAGCATTTCACTACTGGCACTTACACACACTCTAAGACACGGCAAGTGTGCTTTATGTTTTATTGGAGGATATGAAAACACACTTTTGAAACCAGGAGTCATAACACTCAGGCACGGTGAGGACCTACAGAGTCATCATACCTGTCCCCAGCTCCTGCATACTCCTGCATAGAAATACCTGCTCATCTCTCACACCATATCCTATCAGATTCTAATCTGAGCATTATCAGGACATCAGCAGATACTCTGTCAACAGTACTACAACAAAATCATTCTTAAGTTTCATCCTCTCCACCTTAATCCTTACAAATCCAACAACGTACGGATCAACTCTGGCAAGTTAAGCCTGGTCAAAGATGATCAGAAACTGCACGGTGTTAATCTTGTGTCAAAGTTAGTGTCAGTGAGTGCCAGATGTTTTCTGACTTGTTCACTTACATTGCTTCTGAAAGTAAGGCAACATCCCTTTGGATTTATTTCCAACAGATCACCCTGTATGTCCCTCTCCTTTACATGTTGCACATCTTCATCTCTCAACACCAACTTAATGGCTGACATGTTCCTTATGCTTTATGAAAATACCTGCCTTCTTTTTTGATAAAAATTACACTATTTGAGGTCAAAAAGTTTCACTCGTTGTTCTTAAAACCCACAGCGTTAGATGTGAGGAAAATTCTGGCTTTCAAAACATGCCCCAACTGCACAACAGACACCCAAGAAGGGCACTGACAGATCACTGTCTGCACTGAACTGTCACCAGAAGAGCTGATGAGGCCCCTTGGAAAGAACTCCACTATTTTAAAAAACAAAACCCCCTTCCCATTACCAACAACCAGGACCTGTTATCTAGGAACCACCAACTTTAAAACTCACTGATCTTCCTGAACTACAAACCACCGTTTTACATCATCTTCATTCAGTCAATGTAGTCCTCAGAGGGGCAGCTGGAGTATTAATTCCTTAACTTGCTCCTTTCAAAGCACAAAACCACAGCATGATGTTACTTAGGCTTTCCGTTATATATGGTTAGTACAGATGTATTCTGTCAGACTGCTACGTGCCAGAGTTACTTTAATGTTCCTATCAAGCATTCTGAAATAACTGGGAGACTAATGAAATAAAATACACAACATTTTTCCAAGCAGAAAGATCATATCCTAAACACAAATCCCAGAATTTGTATTGCTTTCAAGAGCATGCATCTTCAAATTTGTTTATATTTTGTTGCAATTTATTACGGTTATAAAAGGTTATTTACACCAGTGCTAAGTAACTGTTAATGCTAAGAAAAACCTGTAATAAATTCAATAATGCTAAATGCTAACACTTATTAGAATACAGTTGGTCCAATACCAGTGAAACAAGATGTGCTGTTGGGAATGTAATAAGCAATAAAGTAATTTTAAAAACAATTCCTAAAATGGATCTTTTACAAAGATGAGCATTAAAAACCAGTTTTTAGAAAACAGAAGGTTCTTGTGGCTGCTGCCCTGTTTACACTGGGAGCTTTTTTAACACAACACGCTCTGAACCGGTCCCTTTATTGGGTGGAGATACTGAACTGCTTCAGTGGCAAATAGCCTAGCAAAATAGGGCAAATCTGTCAAGAAGTCAATAGGAAGCAGAGCAGTAAAAGATACCCTTAAGCAGTTTTGCATTTAAGAGCAACCTACTTATGACAAGATACATTAATCTCAATAGCAATAAAAACAGACAAGAGCATCTATCCCAATAACACATCAGTTGAAAACTACTGAACACAGAGAGAACTTCAGTGTTTTTGAAATATTACCAGTGCCACGAATTACAGCTTGAGACCTCATATAAAATCAAGGATTGTCTTTAATTTTTCATTGACCAGAAACCTATCAGAAAAGGGAACGTGATAGCTTAATGGCTTCATGGTTAAACCTCTGCAACTGCAAACCAGTTGTGTCCTCTCTCACCATCTGTTCCTCGTTGGTACTTAATCATCAAGTATGATGCCACACCCCAATTTTAAATGTGCCATTGAGTGAGTATAATTGTTGCACATCTTGAAAGGTAATAAATACTGTTACTCTATCAGCAGAGCTCTAGGGTACTGCAGCACAGTATTCATTTTTACATGTAAACGTTGCTGAGGCTGCAATGTATTTATAATATTGGCAATGCACATATGACTACTACAACTAGACAGCTGCAGCCTGACTTGCTAAAGAAACAAGCTGTGTATGATCTGGAGTGGCTCAAGTTTCACTTTTGAATCCTGCTTAGCCTTTCACTTTGTGCACTTCTGTAGGATCCAGTAAAAGGATGCTCAAATCCTAACGTGCAGCAACCAAGCACTAACCACTCCTCTGCCTTTTTAGTGAGTGGTTATCACAATCCACCTCTTGCAAAGCATCTGTATTTCTACCCTCAAGACAACCCTTTTCAAGCAGCAATCCAGGCACAGCTAAATGCTTGTGTAGTTCTCCAGATATCTGCTCAAACATCTGAAGATATTACAACAAATACCACGTTATCTTTACCCCAAAATAAGGTGACCATCAGTACCTCAGTTTAATGATGCTTTGCTAACTCTGCATTTAGCAAAGATTGACTACATGTGCAAAAATAACCACCAGCTGTATCAAAGGCTTTTTGCCTCATCCCAACATGAGCTTTAGGACTAACATCAAGTGTTTTGCTCCTTGTACAAAACTCCATCTCCTAGCCATATGTCCAACATCATAAACTGCTAGGAGGCTGAAGCTCCAAAGCTTTTGCTTTAAGAAACACAACCAAGTGGCCTACAACAAATCGACTACTTGGTGGGGATCCCAGGGATCAATACTGCCAGAACAGACATGGGCAAAATTAAGCCTATGTAACCAGCTTCCCTACTCCCAGCCTGAGCTCTGCAGCATCTGAGCAGGCTGAACTACTCACAAGGCAGCTGCACAGTGCTTAAACTCACAGCAGAGGAGCTGTCAAACTACTCAAGGTGGAAACATGCTAGAAAAACTGCACGTGAAGCAGTGCCACAAGCCTTTGTGCTGAGCAACCCAGTATCTCCATCCTCCATCAAAATGAACCTGCTGGCCTCACCATCTCAGGAGCGGTGGTATGATTTGCTAGAAGAGACAGCCCCTCATATCTGTATTTTCTCAAGTTCATGTGCAAACAGCCAGACAAAATCATCACGTATTCAAGATCTGATGTCTGACATTTCATTTCTTCCCACCTTTTGAGGCAACAGTATTTAAGAAAAACTACAGAAGCAAAATAAAGTTAGAAGTCAGAAAGCACCTTTGGCACCAACTTTGAAAAACAGTGCAGGCAATTCCTTCATGTGATTCACTCACTGTGGTGGAAGATGCTCTGTGCTTCTGTGACAATAATCACTCTGAACTGTCTTCATTAACAAAGCACCACATTAAGACATGACAGCCATTCTGAATTGTCTTTAGTAAGGAACACTTAAGATTTAAAAAAAAAAAAATTAAGATGAAAAAAGCAGCCAGAGACACTAAGAAGGAGAAAAAGGAAATCTACCCAGTTAAACTCAGAGGAAGTAAGGACAACCAGTGCTCAGTGGCATTTTGACCACTTAGTGCAGGAACAGATGATGAAAAAACCAATCTTAAAGCAGAACATTATCACTATGTAGCTGTATAAAACTTTTTGCATCAGTTAATATTCTCCAACAAGTGTTCAGAAAGTGCACTCCCACTCGCTAACTCTAACTCCCACCCAGTGTCTGTTATTTCAAGTGCTCGAAAATATCACTTGTGGAGGAAAAAAAAGCATAACACCCAGACTGATTTCTTCCTGTATCCTCATTAATAGTAAAGATGCTGGTGATCAAACTGTAGGCAAAGAAAACTCAGGAAACAGAACAGTTTACCTATCATTCACTAGGCACACCTCTAGCACTGCATTAACATCTCTGCAGAAAAAAAAAAGAACAGTAATAGTTGCCAACCTTACAGAGCAACAGCTGTCTTTATCACACAAAAGGAAGCAGCTTTAATACTACTGCTTCAAAGGAACCATCAGATAGACTTTCCTTATCACACTGAAAAGTTATTGTCTTAAAAGAAAAAGCAGTTTTGAGCCAGCAATTCAGATCAGCAAATCCCTACAAGCAGCAGCAAACACCCAGCAGAGCTGAGGCTGCCTGGCCCTGCTCCTCAGCTGGCCTCCAACACATCAGAGCTCCACTAACAGAAAGGAAAGTCGCCATGGCTCAGAGCATCACACAGGACTTAATGCTGTCACACAAAATGAGCACTCCTGGGTATTAAATGATTGCAGACCTCGAGAAGAAACAATACAGACAAAGCCTCCTTTGAGCAAACAGATGAGAACCAGAAAGCTGACGAACACAGGCCTGCAGGAGAGGTCACCTCAGGAAAGAAAAAGGAAATGCACAGGTCTGCCTCTATCTCTCCATGTTCTTCTCACAGCACTTTGCTAACAATTCATCGTTCACCTTCCCACCACTGACTGTCCAACAGTCTACAAGAAACAAATCTGGGAGACATGTTAAAAAGGCTAAAACTAGAAGTATATGCAAGTTGAATGCCATTGATTTTTCGGTCCTCATTCGTACAGGCTTTTTCTGAAACACAAAAGGTGACAAATCCTCTAGAGCAACTTAAATCACAACGAGAGATTTCCTTTTCTGTGCTCTTCACAAAGAAGTTCACTGACCTTCACACACACAAACCACAGCATGCAAGAAAAACGACAAACAGTAAGGCTAAATCCTTTATCACAAAGGCCTGGATTCCGAATAGGAATGGAAGCAATATTGGTTGAGAAGGTAGAAAAGCACACAAGTTTTCCCCAGCTCCATCTCACCAACCAGTGCTGCTACAGGTCCATCAGGTTGCTCTAAAGCCTGCGCTGCGCCACTTCCCAAATCATCCCAGCCAACAAGGCAGCACAGGCTGTAAGAGCACCGACTGGAATGAGAGAGCAAGAACAAAGATGTGCACAGCAGTGAAACAAAGCTCTCAGGATAACAAACAGCAAATTCTCCCTTTGCAATTTTGAGCTGCGTGTTTTATTTTTTAGGTAAGGATCAGCAGGTTTTAACTTCTCTCAAATGAGTTCAAATGTTAAGAACTATTCCAGCTAATAATACTGAAAGGGAAATAAAAGTACCTAACTTTCTGATCAGCACTTCTATGGAAGTGGCCATGGAAAACACCACAAATGTTCACATCCACAACAACCCTATGACAACAGCAGGAGCAGCTGTTTTCAGTTATGTACTTTCAGTCAGAAACCATGATTCTACAACTCCCTTTACTCTGAGGAAGAATAATGAACATTTTATAAGTAAACTAATAACAATAAAATATACATCTGTGAAGAATGTAGAGCTTTACTCAGATAAACACAGCTTTGCTTGGGATAAAGATCCAAATGTACCTATCCTAAAATGGAATCCTGGCCAAGATTTTACTTTTACTTTTCGGACAATTTCGGTAGGGTAAATATTTAATTCCATGTCTGCATTCAGATTATTCAGATTTAAGTTAAAACAAAAAAAAAAAGGGAACAAAGAACAGTTCTACATCCTGCCAGAGAAATGCAGAACACAGCAGCAAGTTTAGCTTCTTCTGTTCTCCTCTCCCAAAAAAACCAAATCTTCCAGGAATACTCCCATGCAATATGAAAAAATATGAAATCCTTACCTTTTGCCATACTGATTTTTAGACTACCAACTGATGTATCCAATCCTCTGTACTCATTCTTCCAGAGAAGGAAATAAATTCAAGTGCAAGGCTCTTGGACGTAAGGGGATTTCCCAAGAAAGCACGTTACATTTGTTGTAAGGATTTGGTGGATGTCAGCAACTTCCCTGCTTCATCTCATTAACGGAGACACACAGTAAGTTTTCTGTGCACATCAATAAATGCACAATCCCCTACTGATTTAGATATAAATAGAGCAGTCCACGAAGGAGCTTACCCCTGTTAACCACACAAAGCTACAAGATCAGCATATATATAAAGGGTCTGTAAGAGCTGCGTTCTTTTCATCTTTAAACATTAATATTAATATCCTTGCTAAGATGCAAACCAACATTTGTACACATGACATTTGTCTATATCTTATCACACATCAGCTAGCATGTGTATTTTATTTTTGTTTGCCGTACACGATGCTCTAAATGTACAGCAAACATCTTCCCAAGGTACCAGGAAATTACACCAGACGTTTTTTTGCTCAAGGGTTTGCTAAGGGAAAACAAAAATACCACATAATCAAAAAATAGAGCAAATTTCTCCCTTAGCTTAAAATAAGACAAAACTCTACAATAAACCTAAGTGACCTCTGCTCCCCTTGCTGCAGAAAAGGAAGCAAACTTTCAAGTCTATCCAAATACACTGCACAGATCCAAAGATTCAGTGAAAGCCAGGAATAATACAAGCTGCTTATGAGTTCATCCCTTGCTATTTCCCAGTCCAAAAATACAACTTCAGATAATTCTTGCTTTTTCCTTGGAGTGAGCCAACAGGAAAGCAGACTAACCAAGTTTAGGTCAAGCAGTACCGCTGCTTCAGTTTGCTGCCTTAGCAGCAATTACTCCAACGAAACAAAGGGGGAGCATTTTGTTAACACTGCTTAGTAACAACTACTGAAGAGGCATGCAAATAAGGGCCATGCCTCTTTGGAGCATCTCGAGGCACAAGTATAGGACTCTTCAAAAGAAAACAAAAACAGAGGCTTCCACATAGCTATTACCAAATAATCTCTGACCACCGAAGTCACATGTTCTAACAAAGCAGCGCTCTGAAAAATGTCTTGATCCCTAAATAATTCCTTACAGGGGAAAAGCAGTTCAGCATGAAAAGACAGGGAAGACAAAAAAAAACGCAGTTCAGAAATAAAAGAAGAGGAACCAAAAAAAAAGAGGAACATACAAAAGAACACTAAGCTAAAAAAACCCTTCCTAGCAGAAGAAACAAATGAGGAAAGTCTACAAGTAAGCTTCCCAAATTAAGTGTAGGATGAGGAGACGCTTGATTTTGCAACCAGTTTGTCAGTTACCTAGATTAGTTTTCAAAAGAAAAATCAGAGTGCAGCAATACTTGATAAAGGCTTGCAGTGCACAGGTCCCCACACAAGCCATGGAACCAACACAGCCTTGCCAGGGAAAGACAGCAGCCAGTCAGCCCAGCTAAGACATTTCTGACTGAACTAAAACTTTGGCGTTTATTGCTGCCACGCTACCATAATGCTGCAGAGCTGCTCAAGTTGCCAGGGAGCCTTGAGCTTTTCATGCCACAGAAAAATCACAGCAAAACAAGTCTGTGCATCACCTTTCCTTACTACATGGGCAGCAGCAACAGTGGCAGCACAGGAGAGACGACGGAGCAAAAGGAAAACCAGCCCAGTGCCAGAAATATGGGCAGCCACAGCTGGAAATGGAACCTGTCATCCATCTACATCTGAACCACTAAAACACACAGCACAGCTGCTAGTGCAAAACCTGAACAAGTATTCCTCTGGCACACAGTCACACTTGTGGCATTCTCTGTGATCGTGTGATCTCAAGTTAAAGCCAACTTTGCTGTGCATAAGAACAGCTCTATTCAGCAGTGCCATGCTGCGCTCCCTGGGTGCGTCTCCTCCGTTAACTTGCTCAGGGATCTCTGCCCCAAAGCCTTCACAAAACAGCCTTAACTGAACTGTGCCATAGGAGGAGATGGTGTGTCAGTGTACTCTTACCTTTCCTGGCAATCAGGAGATAAATTACACACTTACATAGCAATTGCTAACTTATCTTCGTACAGTGCTTTCAAACAGCACATAGTAAGTGAGCAAAATGAAAACCACTCTGAAAGTAAAACTAAAAAGCCATAATGGATAAAAGTTGTTTCCTTGCCAGAACTGTTTCAATGCTGAGACAAGCTATTTTGATCTTAGATATTTCAGATAAGACTGCCATTTGTGAAACACACAGATAAACTTAGCTTTTAGACCTTGGTCTCAGCTACCAGCCACACCGAGTGCATGGTAGGCAGTAGAACAACAGAAGAAATAAGAAGCCACAAGCAAAAGATACTTAACACAATACATGAAGAGCTGAGAAGGACATGTGTGTATGCAGGGGACGATTAGACCATTTGCTTCCTAACCTTCAAAGTTGTAGAGTGAACCACTGAATGGTTTACCACACAGAAATACATTGAAGGAGACAGGATGAAGGACACTGGACATCAACAGCGGAAAAAGACACAAAGAACTCAAAAAATGGAGACGTAGCCAGAAGGTCACACACTCCATACATTCCATATCCAGCCTACACTCTATTTCCCCTTTACCTATCAAGAACTCAAGCACCTCAGAAGCAGAGGTACCAACCTACGTTCACCTCACTTGCACGACTGAAGCTGGCTGCAGGCAAATGTTCAAGCTAAAATTAACTACCCTCACTCTAACACTGCATAAAAGTACCTTTTAGTTTTCGTAATCTAAAGGTTTCAATTCCAGCAATCTTGACTGCAGTGCACATTCTACTCCTTTGCTTCTTAAAGAATTTGCTTCTTTGCAGAAACCATCACAAACACTGCTTTCTTTGAAGAACACCTTGCAGAAAATATTCCTGCAAAACCACTTTTGAGAGCAACTCGAAACTGCTGGTGACATTTACCTGCATCATGTGAGCCTGGCAGAGTGAGTCTGAGAAACGCGAGTCAAATCCATCCACTTCAACCAATGAGAATGGTACAGGCTTCATTTTATTTGCCACTTGTCTAAAATACCACGTGCGTGTAGTTTTGCTGCCAAACTCACCAATTTAATTTTCCCTAAATCATTTTTTCCCATCCCTTTGCCCAGTCAGAACCTGACCGAAGCTCCTCTTTGGCCTTCACGTGGAAGAGTTAATTGGATTGGAGCACACGTCCCTGCACTCTTTCACAGAGCAGGCAGCTGGCCGAAGCGCTGGAGATGGAGTCCAGTTTTCAGAAAAAGATATAAGCAAGCCAGAAGTATGGGCTGGCAAGCTCAACTGCTTGGGAGGAAAAAAAAGCGTGCAGCTAAAGACTGAGAGCTCAGAAAATGAGTCAATGAAGCAGTCTACACATTCAAGGCACACACACCACAGCAGTGGAAGAAAACTGTCAGCCAGTCCACCTGGAAAATTCTATGGGTGTGGAAGCTCTGCATGCAGATCCAGACTGTGAAAAACTGTGACTGAACAGCAAGAATGGCGAAAAACAGGAGAAAAACAAGATGCTCCTTCCTTTGAAATAGTTCTGAACACGTTCTGATGCAGTAACTAATGTGGGTAGTACCAGGGGATGTATTCAATTAATGCAACGGTTAGGAATGGAAGACAGACACAAAGACAGACGGGTTCTCCAGGCAGTGCATCGTTAGCTCAGTTCCAGAGCTTGGTTCTTCACATCACTCACTCTGAACATGCTGTTCGCCCAACAGTTGCACTGAAACAGATCCATTTCCACAAATGCAAAGTAGAGTAAAAAAAATTTAAAAAAAAAAAAAAAAAAAAAAAAGCCATTAAAACTAAGCTACAGTTTGAATTTTACTTTATTTTATTTTATTTTTTTACATAAACAAATATTCAGTGGCACTGCTAAATGGAAAAGAAGTCCCAATCTTGTAATTACTTGAATAAAAGTACACAACTGCAAAGTCTCACAGGTTGCTTGAGAAGAACAACTCATACCTCCCTACCAGGATAAGTAGGTATTATTTACTAGATGTGCAAGGGCTGACCAACCTGCTGAACTCTATTGCTTCATTTTAGTAGCACACAACATACATCACTCAAGCACCTGCACATTTCCTAACATCAGAAGCCTTCTGACATCAAAGCATCCCTGCAGGCATTCAAGGCCAGGCTGGATGTGGCTCTGGGCAGCTTGGGCTGGTGGTTGGTGACCCTGCACACAGCAGGGGTTGAAACTAGATGAACACTGTGGTCCTTTTCAACCCTGGCCAGATTCATGGTAAAGGTAGCAACTATTGTGGGTAGGCTCCTCCACCTCTCTGCTATGGCAGAACCCCACTGAGGAGATCCCCTGCATGGCAATTTACTTCCAAGATACATAACTCCTTTCTGTACCAAGGAACACAAAGCTGAAGGCCCAGATTTAGAAAGACAGATGGGTTTCTATCCATGTATCAGACACAGACTGCTCCTAGCAGAAGGTGGGTAAATGAATACTTTTGAAGAAACTGACCTACATTTAAACAGGAAATGGGACGTTCTCCCAAGTCAGGAGCTGATATTCTAAGATCAGAACTCACCTTAAAAACAGGAAAACAAACAAACAAAACAAAAAACAGCTTGCCTGTAGCATCTCCAGTAAAGGAAGAGCTCTCCAGATCTAACCAGACCAGTTGGAATCCATGCAATTTTCACATGTTCTAAAACTTTCAACAGCAAAAGGCATACAAGGAATGTAACAAATTTGTTTTTCTCTTCCTGACGTACTGGGTACCAATAAAGTCAATTCCAGCAGAAAAACAAATAAACAAGAAACCCAGCCATCTCAGTACCACTGCTGAGAACAAAAAATTCTGCTATGGAATGAAATAGCTTTGTGTAATATGTAACTGCTTAAAACATGCCTGTAACTTCCCCCCCAGCATTTGGCAGAACTAAAATACGTATTCAAGTGTGAGAGCAGCAAGACCACAACGCCTCTAACAGCCTCCACTTGTTCACATCCTTAACTTCCTTGAAAGCACCTAACGCAACCCACAGCATCAACACACCACAGTCCTTACCCAGCAGATGGTTGATAGCTGTATCCTCACACCAGAACACCAGCATCCCAAGCATTTCTCAACTAACGTAAACAGCAAGTACTAGATGACATAACTCATATCAAAAGCAACCTCCACAGATGCTTTCTAGGCACTGCACTCCTGATCACTTCTGAAAGAGCAACACTATTTCTCTAGAATTACTGTGTCATAACCCATAACTATGGACCTCTATGCCTCATGTGAAAAAGGCAAACAAAACGTAAAGAAATTCCAAATATAAAGATGATTTTGAAGTTACATTTCCTGCTACATTTCCTCAACGTATGGTAGTTAAGACCAAAAGGACAAAAAGAAAAATCCTAATAAAATGGAAAATACTGAAAATCTGATTTCAATGGTTAATTGAAGTTACATCTTTAAATGCTTTTTTTTTTTTTGCAAATGAAGATGAATTTTTAATACGTGGATCTTCAAAGGGACCAGAAGCTAACAGAGCCTTCCACTGACTTCACCAGAGATGGAATCTGTCTGCAAAACACGAAACATTTTTTTCCTCTTTCAACCCTAGCAAAAGAAAAACAAACATATTCCCCTCACCTCTTCCCAAATAAGAATACTGGAAGAAGTTTCATTTGTAAGTAGTAATCAATCTTAACATATCTTAACTCCCAAAAAAAGTATTTTAAATTAAACACACCTTCCAGAGTAGTTACATATTTGTAAAACTAGATTTACTGTCAGCACTTGTACAGGTTCCTCTAATTTAAGGTAGTTTTCAGTTGATCCAAGTGCCAAACTTTCTTTCTTTGCCTCCCTCCTGTGTTTACACATCTACACACAACTCCTTCCAAGTAAACTACAGTCATCCCAGCATGCTGTCAAAGCCAAAATCAGTGCTCAAGCATGGGATTGTTCTCTCCCTGCAGCTTCCCATGTTACACAAACGTTCACCACATACACATCAATCAGGTTACACTTGCTTAATATTGTAAAAACTTACCGAGAAAGCTCAATTTTGAAGTTATATTCTTCAAAATCACTTTGTTCCAGCACCAAATCTACCTTCTACTTCCAGCTGTCAAACATTTTTAATCAAACAGAAGCTCTATATGCTAAATGCACACTTAAAATTGACCAGCTATTTCATGTATATGCAGTCCAAGAAAAAATGAATCAGCTGTAGTGACAAAGAAGGCATTGATTTCAAGAGGATAACAATTCAAATTTAAATGTGGCAAGTAGAATTTTGTTACACAGGTTATTCATGCAAGCTCGATACCAACAGAAAAAGCTATAAAAGTAAGTGTGTACAAGTAAAACTGTAAGTGGAGTAACAGGATGCCCATCATGAGTGCAGTGCTAAGGAACAGCTGTCATCACAAGCTGCTCATGTGCTGGTTTATCTATCTCATCATTCATAAGCCCGTATTTTTTCTTACCTATGCAAATAGATTTGCTGTCTTCCTCCGTAAACATAACAAAAATTGAGTATTTTCTTCCATTATTGCCATTATTAAGTTACATCACTACGCTCCTCACAAAAATATTACATTCTAGTATTACAATAGTGGGCAACGTTTCAGTCAAAACAATGCTTAACAAAAAATAATAATCACAGCACACAGTTGGATATGCTGGTATTTCTCTGACTGGAACTTTTTGAGCTATATGTCTTCTAACTGGCAAGCTACGCATTTATTCATGTGTGATTTTATGCCATCTCATAACGATGGAGTTGGCTTTTTCAAGCAGCGTTCAATAAACCATCGAGAAGACTATGCAAAAACGGCTCTTCTGTGGTTCATGGCCAAAAAATGCTCCCCACTCACAGTTTCAGCTTTTCTGCACGACTGCTATCTACTCAAATTCCGAACTGTGAGAAATGAAGCAGAAGGCGTTGATGAGCAGACCACTCCACTGGCAAACAACGTGATGTGATTGGTAAATCCTTAGGAGGTACGGTGCCAACCAAGATAGGTACCACAATCTTACTAGCTCAGTGCATTTATTCAAAACCTTGTTTATGATCGTGACTTGACAGCAGAATGAACCGTTATGCTTCTCATGGAAATCTGGGAAACCACTTAAAGCGATCTCATTTTCCAGCAAGCTCCAGATTGCATGATGAGCCCATCCTGGAATCACATCGCTTGGACATTACACCATCGTCTGAGCAGATGAGAGCATCTGCTCTGCTCCAAAGTCTCCCTGCCACCCACCACGGGACTGCTCACGCCACCCAAGACAGAAGTTATTTACCCACACTACTGCTGAAGGAAAAAATAAAATAAAAAAAATGCAGTTCTGGTAAGAAAGCCCAACGTTCCAGACAAGGAGAGGGACAGAGGCAGGCGGCGCGGGGCCGCACACACTTACATCTGCAGCATGACTTCGTTGAGAAATACGCCATCCACCAGCGTCAGGTATTCCTCCAGGCTGTTGCCATTCTCTTCTGCTAAGGGTCCAAACGTCCGAATCTGAAATGCAGTAACCGGATGATGACACAACGCCAACGAGAAGGAAACCAATGAATGACAGGCGAGCAAAAAAAAACCAACGCTTACCCATGTGACGAGAGGGCTGCGCGTGAACTTCTTCAAAACGGGGGTGAAGACTTCGTTATCCATTTTACACGCGACAGGCCGGCATCGGCGTTGCCTCCCTGATGCCAGAACGGTTGAAGCCCACGCCGCGGCAGCTCCCGGCGGACGGACTCAGCTGTAAGCAGCCAGCCCCATTTCCTCAGCGCGGCGCCGGCGGCCACGATTAACCTTCCTCCTTCCAACGGCACCGCGTCCGAAAGGCCGCCCGTGCGAATCGCGGCCCCTCTACCGCCGTCCTCCCGCTACATGCCGGAGAGGCGGGAGGCGGGAAGGGAAGAACACGGGGAGCCTGCCCGGCTCCCGGGATTTCAGACAAAAGCGAAACAGGCGGAACAAACCCTCGCTCCTCGGGCGGGGGAGCCCGGCGTGCTCGGCGTGCGGCGCGGCTCGCAGTCGCCAACCGCCCGTTCCCCAGGCTACCGCACAGTGACGCGGGGCGGTGACGCCGCCGCCACACCCCGCCCCGCGGCCGCACCTCGCGGCCTCGCCCTTCCCCCGCGCCGCCGTTCCGCGCCCCCGCGGCCCCGCCGCCGCCCCCCCCCCTCTCAGATAACGGCCGCCTCGCCTCGACCGGCGGCTCCGCGCCGCATCGCCCGCTCCCTCCTCCCTCCCGCCGGGCGGCTCCAGCGTGCGAATCCCTCCGCCCCGCCGATCCCTCCGCCGCTCGGTTCGGGTCCCTTCCTCTCGCCGGCCGCCCCTCGAGCCGTCGCCGCTGGATGGCGGCGCGATTTGAGGAGGGGCGGAGCCGCGGCGGGACAGCTGCGGCAGGGCGCGTGCCCGCGTGTCATGAGCGCGCGCACGGCTTTTGCGGCGGGGCCGCGCCGCCGGGAGGGCGAGGACGGAGAGATGCCCATGTGGAAAAAAATCGGCGGGGGGTGGAGGGGGGAAGAAAGAAGGTGGGAAATCGCGAAAAAATGCCTTCGCGGAGAAAAAATGGGGGATGAAACGCTTCCTCAGGAGAGGTGTGAGGAGGTGAAGCCCGGACGCGGCCGCGCCGCCTGGAGATGCAGAAGGGAAAGCGCGGGGAGCGGCGGCGAGCGAAGGCGGCACCGAGCCATTGTCCTGCGCCGCCTGCTGCCGCCCCGCCGCCGCACTCCTCGGGAGCGCGCGGGGCCGCGGCCGCTGCGTACGCGGTGGGCGCTGCTGACAAAGCGCGTTACGGCCGCGCCGCGCCGCACGAAACGAAGCCGCAGCGCCCCGCCGAGCGGCCTCGGCTTTACGCGCGGGCATCGCGGAGCGCAAAACGGTGCGGCGGAGGACCGCGGTCCCGGCGTGAAACAAAGAACGAGCAAGGGAACATCCGCAGGCTTGGATCGGAACGAGGACCTGGTGATCCATGGGTGGAACGAATGCCAGCGAACTACCAGCCCTTCAAAAGAGCCACAAAAGCGTTTCTGTAAAAGCCTGAATAGCCAACTGCTACGTCCCCAGTCTCTGGCGGCAGCCTGCAGTGTGCACTTGTGCGTGCAATGCTATGGAACTTCCCTGGCTCATCGGTTTGTTTCTTGTGGGCTCTAATTAGTCAATAATGACTTCGGTTAGAGCAGTTGCTATAAATTAGCGACTGGTAGAAGGAGTTGGTAGCCAATATGGCAGTCATATGTTAATAACACCAGCTGGTTCCTGAATTCCTGAGCAAGGTTTTATACCGAGTTTGCACAACGCTGAGATAATGGTTTGGTTAAACGCTTTTGGAACGTTTAACTTAGAACCATAGAATCATAGGATCACCGTGGTTGGAAAAGACCACCGAAACCATCTGGTCCAACCATCCACCTACCAGCAGTATTTTCCCACAAAACTTTGTCCCTTGGTTACAACGGTGTTATCGTTTCTGTAGCTTACGTTTTGTCAAGCTAAGCATGAGAGTATTCACCTCTTTTTCAGGTATGCGCTGCAATCACAATGAATTGCTGACTGGGGAGCTATTCACCGTGTAGTAATAGCTACAAGAAACTGGATGAGCTAGCAGCTCCTCAGTTCATTCATTGTTCATCGCCTGCATTCCTAGCTGTTGGGTACCAGCAGGATGCCTGTGGATGTTAGGAATGCTGATTGTACAAACTGGTGTAGCCAGGCCTGACCCATTTGCAGCTCTCCTGGACAAGCTCAGTTATTTCCTTCTGTTCAGATGCCGTGGTTAAATAACCTGGTTATTTAAAAGGCAGCCATCTGAGAAAGGGGAGACTATTTGTCATCGGACAGGAAAATGTTTGCTGAGGCCTTTTACTTCTATAGGCCTCACTTCAAGTTAATTTTTTCTCTTGTTTTCTGATCCCAAACTGAGTATGGACAGCTTCCGCTTCAGCCCAGCTATCAGGATCTTCAGCAGTATTAATCTAGGAAATTCTTAGAAGTCATGGCTCCACTTCCATGGGCTACTCAGCATCCCTGTTATCTGCAGCTTGTATTTCAGCCTGTATTGCTTTACCGCTGTTTATCTGGGGACACATACAAGCAAGTTTGATGACAATAACATGAAGTCATAAATCCAGGAATTTTGTTATTATAGTTCAGTGCCGACTGAGGAAGTTGGCAGCTTGGGTTATCAGACCCAGAAATAGAGAAGCCTGGAAGTTGGTGGCTGCTTATGTCTTGAAATGTGAGCTGACTGAAAACTGCCTCCCTGCACTGCCCCTGTCCCCAGGATGGATCTCAGCCACTGAGAGAGGTATAACTCAGGCTGGTACCACTCCCTCAGCAAACCAGTAGGCCACCTGAAGGCTGAACCCATCTTTGCTTATCCTGTCAACTCTGTACACCTCCTAAAGACTAGGCTCCAAGCTTTCCGCTTTAACTGGGACGTGTACAGCCCTCCTTAACTAACTGTGACTGAGTTGGAAAATTCATCTCAATCTTCTCCTTGGAAAGTAAAATATATGTTGGCTACAATAGATCTGGTAAGATAGTTTAAATGATTATTTGACTTTGAGAGAATAAAAGGTAAAAATATTAAATTACCATAGTTAAATTGATTGAATCTTTCCAGGAGTATATGTGCTATTATTTTATATTTTGGAACTGTAAAAATTCATATTTTTAACAATATGTCTACATACACAGAGAGAATAATCTTGTGTTTCTGCAACTCCATCCTCTGAAACAGACCCACCAGTATTTAAATGTGTGTGCAGCCCACTACGTTTGAAAGAACAGATCTAGAGATTAACCTCTATGCTTGAAGGGTACTGTTTGTTCTCGTACAGGTAAAGTATCCCTGTCCCATTTATACTGCATCTCCTCTGGCACCACATCAAAGATTCTACACTGAGGACACTGAAATTACAAAAATATCTGTGTGTCGACCCCAGTTCTGCAAGTTCTGCAGTGTTGTTTCACGATGTGTTGATTTTTTTTAGCTTAAGTTACTATGGGTGCTGTTGAAAAATGAAAGAGGATCAGGAACACAAAGTGAGGCCTCAAGTCTGCAGCAGACTGCATGATAGCCTAACTATCTGCTCACTGCCTCGTTTACCTTATCAGACTTTGTCAAAAGATTTCTGATGGGTCCTGCCCACATTGAACTAAGGGAGGGGACTGCTTTTTGAGAAGAATGTAAACAGCCTACTCATCTTCAGCTGAAGCAAGAGACAGTGGTTTTCTCTTCCTCTTGTGCATAAGCAAAGGAAGGAGGTGGCAGAGAGCTCTCACTGCTGCTTTCCCCTATGGATCTGCACTGCCAGGTTGCTACACCTTTGCCTGACCTCACAAAACTTCAGATTAAGGCAATACAGAAGCCTTAATCTGAGGAAGCAAGTGTGCAAAAGAAAGCAAATGTGGATGCTGGGGCCGATTTAGTAGGACTGCGGCCATTGGACATTGGAAGATAGTGAGGACATTCACCTAGCTGCTTCTTAGCCTTGTGCTCAGAGAAATCTGTTACCCTATCAGAGCAAGGCTACTGGAACAGGTGGGACAACACCATGAAGAGTAAGGGCACAGAGGGGTTGAGTCTGGCTAGGGATTCCCAAAGTATGGCTAGGAATTCCCAAAGATCCCAGAAACTACACCAGACTAAGTTGCTTTCACAGGAGTGGAAAGAAGGGGAAGTCCTGTGGCATGAAAAATGAAGTGGAAATTCCAGAACAGTTCAAGATTTTGTATCTTTGAGTGACCAAAATTCCTGTCAACTCTAAGGGAACTTTCCAAATAAAAACTGTAAAGTCACCTCAGAATGATGGTATTTTGAGTGAAAACTGAAGAATAAAACAGGAGGGGCTTGAGGAGAATGACTGTTGTCCATTTTATTTATTTGTTTTAGAACAGACAATTTACAGCTTTGTCTAACCGTACCAGCTGGCAAGAAGTAGGTATCAAAATGGCAGTCAGAGAAGATTTTGTAAGAGTATCTGCAATAAGAACAGTCCTCTGCATCAGCCACGATATGGATGCCTAAGACTTTCCATGGGGCAGAATGCTAATTGCAAAAAAATGATATTTGCCATTTCCAGACATTTGTAGGTAACACATCCAGATCAATCTCATTCTCTTTTAGTCACGTGGATACTGAATCCATAATTTCATACTGAATTACAATTAGAATTTTTTAAATGCACTGCATTTAAAGAAAATCAAGAGAACTTAATGCCATAGGTTGTCAGGGAGAGAACTGCAAATTTAGAGCCAGATTTAATGTCAGCTTTAATTCACTGAACGGCATGCTGGACTCTTCATTTTATCCTTTTAACTATCAATTTACTTAAGCTACGTTGGTATTTAAACTGCAGAGGGGTTGGCGGAAGCATTATATTTCATATTGTTGTTCATCCGAAGAGAGAGGCGCTCAGGACTTTTTGTTCCTGTTCATTTGGTTGGACTGGCAGGAAGGATGTTACTGTGGCAAGTCAGCTGGTCTGACAGCAACACATCTCTGGATTTTAAAATTGCATTACCGTTCGTAGGTATTTCAGTAGGCTTAGACAGCCAGGAATGTACGACAAAAATTACCTTAAAATTCAGTTGAAGTTAGAATTACATTAATTCAGGTCTGTTTGTTGTTTAGCCAATAAAACCTTTATCTGTGAACATTTAGACTTTTGTCCAACTACAAGAACGTCTACTAGTGTCATCTACGTACTTCCCTTTGCTGTTTACTACACACAGAAAATACTTTTTTTTTTTTTAAAGTAAGCCTTAAGCATGATGGCAACAACAGCAGCTATCAAGACAATGGCTTTGGTTCTAACTTCTGTTGTGGCCAGTGGAGTGAGACAGAGCAAAGGCTCTTGCTGATATGCCTTCTGTCAAAGAAGTTCCTGCCAGTGCAAGCGGGGTTTCTTCTGAACTGGGTCAGGAAGATGAATTATAGGGCATGCTCTGCATCCCCTCTGAGAAGCAGCAAAGTGCAGCCCAGTCTCATAATTGTTAGCAATTACTGCTAGTGCGTGCAGATAGGTAGCTAGAAAAGCAAGACAACATAATTACATCAGCAGCGCTACGCCATTTTACATCCCTAATGCACAGAAACATCGGGCTGATTTGCTTCTCTAGTGCTTTCCTTCCATACAGAGCACTCTCACCATTCAGCTTAACAAAACAGAAGGGGTTTTGTATCCCCTGTGAAAGACTTATTTACCTCTTCAAAATCCATTTACCTCAGTTTCATTTTATTATGACATCGTTTACTTTGCTTCATCCAGCACCACGTTTCTGGTAATTGCCTCCCCACCCTTTGCCTTGGACTCTTGCTGGTGCCTCCTTTCTTTCATCCATATTTTTGCAGCCACAGTGTCACTTGACCCCACTAGCTTGGGCAATGCTGGCGTGAAACCCATATTTATCAGCTCAGCAGAAGTTATTAGCTCCATCTCATGCAGAGCCCCGGGTCACCTTTCGTGTTAGCATGTCTCATTAGAGAGGCATTCCTCATCAGCTGAAACTGGTGTGCAGGATCTTCCCAAGGTCAGTAAATAATGAATTGGATGGAGTACTTTGTGCTTGATTCATTTGCTTTCAGACTTAGTTATGCACATAAGAACAGAAAATACATAATGCTAAGAATGTAATTGTTAGTAGAATAATACTCTGTCCAAATCTCTTCTTTCAGCTTTTTCCTCAGGATTGTCTATTCATTTTTATATCTGATTTTACCCCTGGGTATATGTAAAATTATTTACCTCTGATAACATCTTTTATCTGTATGAACTACTTATGAAACAATTAAAAGCTTTTAAGAAAGACCTATTTTGACTTTGGAAAAATCTGTCAAGATGCTTGTGGATCAAGAAAACACAAGTTACTCTTTTCTTTTACATCACTACTTTTAAAAGGCAAATAAAGTGTCAAGAAAAATACTGCTGGAAAATAATAATAAAAAAGGTAATAAAATTACTAGGTAGCATTCCTGATAAAGCTTCTTGCAAGGGTGGGAACAGCCTGCTCATTCTTGCACTGGGAGCAGCCTGCTCATTCACACCTTTTTCAGAGGCCACTCTTAGCTGCAAGGACCCTTTGTTTGCCTTGCATCCAGATGGTTCAGTTCGCTGTGTCACCAGTTTAATTGTGAACTCCGTTTAATTGAAGATGAATACAAAATTGGAATTCTTACCTATTTCTGTCCAAGTCTGGAAAATGTTATGCCACAAAGGTTTGTAAAGGCACCTCAAAAATCGAGATCGTCGATTCAGAGTAGGTTTAGTGGATCACAGACAGTGCTGGGGCTGTTTTTTGGTCGCACACAATTAATGGCACATTCAAATCTTGTCTTGCATTAGGCCTACTAGTGGTATATAGTTATTTTCTATAAACTATGACTAGTCCTGAGAGGGAAATCCAAGGGTCCTATTATGTGCAATCAGTGCAGTATCTGCCGTTACACTGTTATACTGAATAGAAAAATGATGTTAAGCAGAAGCAGTTAACAACAGCACGACCACTGCCATATGTGAAAAACAACCAAACTTCATAGCTATTCCCCTGTCACATATCTTCTGACATTTTTTACCCATTTAGTTTTAGAAATTGTATCCAGGTAGTTTCTATGGGAGCTGGTTTTCTTCTGCTAACCTATGGTGACGTATTTGCTTATTTTGTTCACACTTTTCTGAACCACTGTGTCAACAGTTGATTCCTGCATATTCCTTTCCAAGGTCTAAATATTTTTCCATCTTCCCTAGGAAGATTCTTCTTGCGGTGCCTGATATACCTACAGAACTCTCCTTATATTTTGTAAGTTGGTTATGTAATACCAGGGTTCTTAAGGATATTTAAACAATAACAAAATGCCTGAGGTTATCTGAGTTAAGGCCATAGCATGGTGTGCTGGTGGCTTAAAGGTCAGAGGACGGTTAGGCCAAAAAGTAATTTCTCCTTGTAATTTCAGGATTTGAGGTTTGTGTTAAGCTGACAGCTTTTTGGGAGCAGAGGGGGGGTGTTACTGTAAGGCAATTTCACCCACTACTGATTTTGCAAAGCTTATAGTATTAGCAAATATCAAGGTTTTTTGTTTGTTTGATTGATTGATTTTTTAATAACCTGGGTAAGGTTATACTTTCAATGTACGCGCTGTTGTGTGGGCCAGACAGGGTTTATTTTTGCTGAAGATTACAATGTTAATAGCAGGTAAAAAGGTGTAAGATATGAACCACGAGCAGGAGGATTCGTAGCCCTTCTCACAGTTCTTTTCAGAACATTTTATACTAAAAAGGATGGCTGGTTGGAAAGAACTATTGCTTGTTCTTTTCTGCTGTTCTCAGCTGTAGGGTATTTTTGATCACAGATGTAGTCCACCTTAACAGTCTACCTTAAAAGGATGAGATTATTCAGCTTGTTAAGTCTGTATCTCTGTAAAAGGAAAACACCTTAACAAAGAATGGTTTGTTGCTGACCTGCAGCTGGTTATGGTATTTCATCTGAAAGCCTATTTAAGTCCTTAATGGTAACATTTATTCCCTCTCCCTCAGAAGAGTATTTTACAAACAAAATTAATTAACAAATGGGGATGGCCAATTTTGTGCGACGGTCCCCCCCAGAAGGGGTGTTGGCACTAATAATAATCATTATCTCCAAATATCAAGAGGTCTTCTGACTCTGATGAGATCTCTGCTGGAGCTGAAGCCTCCATCCCCAGGTGGTGCGTGAGCAGCGCGGAGCAGGCGGCAGCTGGCAGAACAGCAGAAGCTGTGGCAGAGGGCACAAGCACTAATAGTGCAAATAGCATACAAGTAACCTCTGACACAGGAATTATTAGCAGCCGAACCCTTGATACTTTATCCAATTTATCCATAAATTCAGTCATTAAAAATGACTGACGTGCCTCCAGCTTGTGAGGCTGGTTTTTTTTTATACACATTTCAGAGCTGATCCTTTTACACTCGGTGGATGTACACTTTTGCAAATGATTCGAGCTGACTCGACTTCACCCCTGCTCTGCTCTGGTCTCAGATCTTTTGCTCCATCTAGTTCTTTCTTTTGCTGCCTCTGTCTTCCCTGATACAGTTAAGCGGAAGCAAATAGTGGAGTATTAGAATTGCTGTAGTTCTCTTTACAGCGGAGTGAAGCGTGTTTAAGAAATTAGTCAGGCATTCAGAGACTGCTAATCCTTTTTGTGAGGAATACAAGGCTTGGTTCTTCGAAGGAATTTCTCACTCCAGGGCCCAGGATGTAGTTCAGTCCTATCCACTAAATCCTCTTGCAGCAAGACAATCATACAAAAGTAAAAATGGGGGTTAAATGTGACTTTTTCTTACTGCCATTTTTTCCTTGGCTTGCTTTCTCATATCATCATATTTATATGCCTTCTCTTTGAAGAGCTAATAATTAGCCCAGTGCTTAATAACAATACAGTAATAGAGAAATCCAGCTGTTCCTCCAGAAGGCATAAGAGAAATTTAGTAGCGTATGGGTTTAGAGATAAACTGCAGTTCATTTAATTATTGTGGGTTTGGGAGACTGGGAAGATAGCAGACAGGAAACTCTCTGTGAATTGGAGATGGAATCTCCTGAGAATTATCACATTTGTCACTCTTAGAATGAATCTGCTCAACTTACGTATCGTGGTCCATAACAGCAGGAAATCCATGATGCGATGTACAGTGACAGTTGATTTTATTCGTGCAAAGTTGACACATGCACACAAATAGTAGCTGCAGAAGAAATAAGAAGGGCAATGAAACAGGTAAACCAAGTAAGTTCCTGAATAAACAAACCTTTTCCATTTAACATGGTCCTATTTTAAGTGAAAGTTAACATGCTGGCTGTAGACATTAAATATCCAGTTTTACTTTATACTAAAATTATAGAACCGAAGATCCTTTACCTTCTATAGCGTTTTAACTGGATTTGAAAATCATTTAGGAGGCTTTTAAGCTCTCGTGTCAATAGACTACAAAGGAGAAAAAATAGATGAAACTGCGCCTTGTATATCGTGTTTGAACCAATGGTGCCCTCTGGAGGAGATTCTTTTACGTGCAGAGAGTAGCTCATTCCTAAGGTAAACTGGAAACGCAGGTCCAGTAAGTGGCACACATTCACAGTATTTCTGCTAAGCTACCTGCATGCAAGCAAACCTTTTTGCCCCCAAACCTGTCTGTAATTTTGCCTATACCTAGATGTGCATTGTTGATGTGCATGTGGGACAATGTTGTATTGAAGATGATACTTGTAGGACCATTAGTGCAGCCAAGATGCTCAAACTGAAACCTCTGCAATTTCAAAATTCTGGGAAAATGCCTTTACAGTTTCCGTATGCCTTGCACTATGGCCTGCTGGTGCTGAGGCTCACCTCACCCCAGGCATACATACAGCTGCCTGCAAACCCCAAGTGTGCCTGCAGCTCAAGAATTCCGTCCAGCTGGAAACCAACAGACCGGTTATAGCATTAGCAGCACAGCCACAGTGACTGTGGATTCATCTGCTGAGAGCCCCTGCTATGTTGCATAGCCTGCACTGCTCTAGCTAAATTTCTACTCCTATCTGAGCAGACTAATTGAAACACAGCTCCCTAATACGTACTCAAGCTATAATTACCTTGCCAAACAACTATGTATAGACACTATTAGAGGAACACAAGGAACATTTAGAAGAATCATTTTTCCCCCACTTGCAACGTTTGCCATGCCGTGAAGTGTAAGACCTAAGATGAGAGAGAAAAAAGTGCATTTAAAACAGCTTCAGAATTCATAAGCATCCTCAAATGCCAGTTAGTCGGAAAGAATTTGGCCAATTATAAACAAAAATAATGACAATGGTTTGCAATAAAGACAAATAGAAAAACGTTTTTCTCCAAAGGATTAGAATGAGAAGAAAAAAAGAAATATCAGAGATTTGGTCAGGTGAGAAGGAGGCCAGAAATAGGCAAGATTGTAATTAGAAAAAAGCATGCTGCAATCAGTTTTTTGACACTGGAAAACATACAAGAGATGCATGCTTTTGGTAAAAGCACACAAGAAATTCTGAAAACATCATCTATATAAACCTAAGTGAGATGCAGCTGATTTTGAAATCAAGAGAAGCAGCAATTACAGGGTGTGCCTTCATAAGGGAATGGAACCAATTGTTTGAACTAAGTTTAGTTACTGCTTACTGCAATGGTCTGCATTTTCATGATGCAAATCTTGGTTTGCAGTAACGGGCGAGATATGCTGCATGTGTGTTTCTTTTAGAAAGTAGTTTGATGGCACAGCGAGGCGGTGCTGACTTTGGTGCTGATGCCTCACAGGGATATATTACTCCTCAGTCTTCCAGGTGCCTTTCCACACGTCTTGCCTTTTCATAAAACCATCTGGTTTCCTTATGAGATCTACTGTCATGATTAGAGCCCTGCTATCTTTTGTGCTTGTGGGGCTCCTTAGATTCAGATACCAAGAGCCTGACACCCAAACATCCTGACCTAAGTTGAGACCTTGGCTTGTTGGCATTTATCTTTTTTGACTTGTTACACAACACACATCTTAATGACATGTGGGTTAGACATGAGTAAAGGCTTTATATTTTTTTTCCTCTCCCTAATCAGGCATGCAAAAGTGGTGACTGCAAAGGATTCTGGTTAGAGTCAGTTTTACTCTGCATATCTGGAGTAACGTGCTCCTAACCTACCAAAACATCACCCATCTTGTCACAACGTATTACCTTATCTTTTTGAGCTCCCTGTCCCAACTTCCAAGTGCCAAACCTACTCACTTGTGATGTATTCAGTGGTGAATGAATCAAAGGCCTGTCAAAAGTAAATAAATAAATAGATAAATAAGTATATCACTATTACCTTCAGGAGTAAATAGCACCTATTGCTTAGTGACTCAGTCAGCGTCCCATCATTTCACATAGATTCACCTTCACATTCTGCCACTCAAAATACTTCTCTTTCCCATCAAAGATCTCCTTTGGCATCCTGGATTTACAAACGAAAACTCTCCCACCAAAAGGGCTTACTGGGTGTATGGCAAGGAGCTGAACAGTTTGGGAAGTTCAGTCTGAACCACTGTCATGTTACAGATTGGGATACAGCACAGAACACCCCATGAGGCCTTTTGGAGGCCTTTTCCAAGTGAAAAGTATTGCTTTTCATCTGTATGAAAGCTTTCGAGACATATTTTTCTCGTATAAAATTATTCTGGCACAAAAATACATGCAAACAGCAAGAAGCCGATAATATTAATACCAAACATGTTGAACTGTATTTGTTTCACAGAAAACCATGTGCATTTCTGCAGGGAATGCAGAATTGAATTTTAAGTACAGGAAGCGCTCTATTACTTCTCTGGCATTACAAAGCAACGTTGCTTTGTTTGCTCTAAAATAGTAAGCTAAGCCTATCCAGCCAAAGCGTCAGGAAGGAGTTCTGATCTGTAGCAGCAAACTTTACCTTTCTGTTCCCCTGTCAGCCTTCCTAAACAAGCACTTTTTCCACTTTATCACACTGAACACAAATTGCCAGTATTAAGACTCCCAGCAGAGTCTCAAGTGCTGTTTCCAGCCTCCCCCCAACCCTTCTCCTCCATCCATCTCTCTTCATAGCCTAAAGTCCTGCCAAGATTTCTGCTAGAGTGCAAAAGCAGGGATTAGCTTCACCCCATGAGTCTCAAAGCCCTGCTTGCCAACCCATAATGGTAATATGCAAAACAGCAGCAGACCGTAAAACCTTGCAGAGCGCCAGCTACTACAGCCAAATCATTGTTAACATCTTAAGAACGGATACTGAGCTCGGAGAAACCTTGCATGTGAGAGTACTCCAGTATTAGGACCCAGCTAAGAAAACAACTTGAGCACCCCTGGGGGGAATGGAAGGAATGAGTTATAAACGTGGTCTTAATACAGTCAAAGCCTCTTCCTATTGGGAATAACAGTCCCAAAGACTGTCCAGTGAGTTTTTCTTCCTACATGCAGTGGAAAACAAAAACTAGCAGCAGACCTCTGATCTCCTCAGCTCAAAAGGAGGGCGACTTTCAGTCTTGTGCTCTTAAGAAAGTGCAACTGTGAGTAGAAACAAGAGAAGGCTACAGCAAAAAGCTCACACATCTAGAACTTCACACTGCCCGATTTGTGCTGTTACACTTGCACAAAACCACAGATTTATGCATTCAACTTACTTTCTTGTCTTTATTTTCTACAAAATCTAAATACCCTGCTTGCCCACTCCTTTGTAAAAGCAAGGATTATGTACAGTAGATTTATACACTTGTCATACTACCGAAGTTTTATAAGCCTAAAGAAGCGTGAATAAGACAAGCATTGGGTAAAAAAAGCCCTACATAATCACAGTATAGGTCTCAGCTTTCGGTCCTACTATGAAACAACCCATGATAGAATACTGTAACCTACAGCTACAGACAGAACCATTTGACAGAGAACATTCCGTAGGAGCACAGTTTCCAAACTGTTTCTTGATGTTTCACTACTGAAGCACGATTAAAAAATCCCATATCCTGAATATACAGCCCTCAAATCTAAACTATTTAATAGACAACTTATGGGACCTTCACAAAACCCAGCTATTTACACAAAGCTTAAAATTTACACAAAGCTTAATGAAAACCATGGGTGCACTGGAATTCAGCATGCAATCTATCCTCCAACTCGGAACACGAGCGACTCTGCTTATGCTACTGTCATTTCGTCTGCTTTGCAAGTTGTGAAAGGCTCCACTACATCTTCCAGCACTGCTTTAATGTCAGTACATTCATTGAAGCATTACTCAGCAGCTCCTAGCCATGTATGGCAGCCTCATATCTCCCCTGTTCTTCTGGTATAAGCCTCATTAGGTGACACCTTAGCAGAAAATGAAAGGGATATTGGGCAACAGTGAAATAGCAACATGACAGCACATTGTTATTATTCACCGTGCTGTTTGTGATGACATTTTTTTTCCAAGGATGCCAGAATCGAGTAATTTTTTTCTCAATTGCCCTTATTTGTATTAGATGATCTGCTCTCATGAGTAAACTTTGCCAGTGCAGAATAGCAATGCAGCTTCCCAGCTTTCAAATCCAGAGGCCTAACATTAATACTACAATAAGCTGAATGAGGAACACCAGTTTTATCTTATAGAATTTGTTACAAGTCAGATATTGGAAGGACTGTGCAAAATAGATTAGTAAATCACAAGTTCTACATCTGAAAACAGAGTAAAAAGCGGAGACTGTGTACAAAACCATCTGTATCTCCACTGAAGTGTTTCTGAAGTATCTCTCAATTTTTCTGTTTCAGAAGTATAAAGCAGAGAGCGTTACTGTAAAGATCTCTAACTCATTGTCTTTGTTTGGTTTTTTGGATCAACAGTATGATGTGATTGGCCACAGATCTTGGGGACAACATGTGAATAATAAAAATCAGAAATGCAAACTGTGCTTCAGTTCTTCCCACAGCCCCAGGACCAGCACTTCTGTCTGTGTGGTGCTAAATGCCTTCTTGAGAGCCAAGCCCTGCAGTAAGGCTAAATGGCTCAAGACAAATGAACCAATGGTCCTTAACCACTGCCTCTAAGATTTTTCACACTATGCAGACAAGGAAACTTCAAGGCTGGGCAGCATTCAGATTTACTGTGAAGTTTCACTCTCCTTATATTCTTAGGTAACACTTCAGTGCTCCTAATATTGAGTAGCCTTTTCCTTAGGGAGGCTCTGAAAAGAAATTAAAGTTCACCTTTCCTCAGTGTAAGGAACTGAAGAGGAAACGACACTTGATGTAAAGGAAGTCATTCTGCTTAGCTTGTGTGACAGTTGGCTGAAGATGTTACAGAGCTGGGACTTGTATAGAATGTTTCTCAGTCTCAAAAGCAGACACGATATTACCCAAAAATCCACATGACTCCTAAGGCTACACTTTTTCCATTTTTAAAAATTATTTTTATAATTATTATTGTTAAAGACTTGTGGTGATCGTGTTCTCTGAGCTTTTCCTGCTATTATTCTGCAAGAAAAATGCCCTGGCAGCTGGCAATGTATTAACACATTCTTTATAACTGAACTTAGGAGAGAGTGAGAGTTCGATCAACTTGGATCAATATATCTTCTCTTAAGGCAATAATGAGAATAAGATTCATAGCTAGGAAAAAAGTAAAAAATAGGGTCATATCCCTCAGCTTTGAGGGAGTTTAAATATTACTGTGTTGTCAGTAAGATTCACAGCTCAGACTCTGACCAAAATGAAAGCTGTATTTGTTACATATTCAGTACAATAGAATAAAATCAGTAGGTGCTGAGAGTACCATACAGTAAGTTCAAGAACTGTAGCTGAGAGTAGCTTCAGGCTGGTCCTCTAAACCAACTCACACACGGTTCAAAGCCACCCCATGGAATTGCCATTGTTTGGGAACTTTTTAGGAAGTGGAGGCTATTTGGTGCTCAGCTGTGACAAACTGCTGGCTACCGAAACCAGGCTGGAAATTAACTTCAAACTACATCAATCCCTTACACAGAAGGAACTTAGACAACACACAAGACGCGCTCATGTGCATCATACAAGTATCAGAGAAGAGCAATACAGAAGTGTGTACTTTTCCCCACCAGAGTGGAAAAAAAAACCCACAATACATTTTCACTATTAAAAGAATTCTGGAATATACTAAACAGGAGACAGGGACCTGACCTGACAAGGCACAGTCCTACAGAACTCAAGCACAACAGTTTAGTTTGATACTTCAGGCAAAAACTGTAGTCTGGACAAGATGTTAAAGTGTTCTAAAGTGTTACGTTCAGACCTTAAGGTTATAAGGTGAAGGTTATAAGGCTATCTACATCTTTGCAGTACGCTAAACTAGGCAGTCAAAATTTCTTAATCATCAGAACGTGATAAATTGCTGTTTTATGTATCTTTGTGTGTATAAATATATATTATGTATACACACTGTGCTATATCCAGAGACTGTTGAACTCTATGCTGATCTTCAGCAAAAAAAATTCCTTCCAAAACTGAGTCAAATCATCAATCACAGTGGAGAAATGATGCCATGAATAATTTGTATCACTGTTTTTACATAATCTCAGGATTTTCATTTTAATTTTTCATTAAAAGCAGCAAAATAGTTTGAATTTGCTGGAACAGTATCATCTTGCTTCCACTGGATTTGGGACGGACCTGTGACTTTTCAGGTCCTGGATTCTAAGAGGCAATTCTTACTGAATGCCTCTTTCTGCTGGTCTTCTGACTATCCATTCTATGGCAGAGAAAAACAGGTTCTCTCTCCCAGACAGACAAGTTCTTGCTGACAGGAACACATCCTATGAGAAGAAAAGCACCCTACTTGAAATTTAAAATGTTGAAGTCACAGACAACATTCATGCTTAGGATTTATTTTCAGCTCACAAGGAAAATGACAGAACTCCGGTCAGAGCGATCTTCAGAGCCCTTGACCCATTACACAGTAATCAACCTTAATCTAATTATACTGATCATGCGAAATTGCTGCTGAGACTGAAACACAGTATTATCTTACAGAGAAGTTCTACACTATTTTACAGCAGCTCAAAGCATGGAGAGAAATAGTAAATGTCACGAGTTCCTTCAGTACCCCTAGATACACTGCTGCATGTTATGAACCTGTACCAACCACATTAAAGTGGGTGCAGAAGATGTCTCTGCTCGTGTGACACAAAGATGTGGCTCAGGCCATGCAGCTTTGTTGCTGAGGTAGAAACCTTCATGCAATCAGCAACAACCTGCTGACAGACAATTCTGACCTCCTATTCTGCCTGTGGACTAACTGAGGGTCGTGCCTTTCTCTGTCATTAAAAATGGCGAGTCGTGCTGAAACATTTCCTGGCTTTGTGAATGTCTGACTGAAACGAGTTGTTGGCTGAAAAATTAGACCAAGAATAACCTGTGCACAAAAGAATCACTCATGAGAAGAGTTAAACACTTCAAAACACTCAGAACTATTACCACAATAAGCTTCAACACAGTGTTTTTCTGGAATTTAGATTTAGACTTGGCCAAGATTACACACATAGTGAAATATTTAGACTGGAATATGGCAACAGTATAAAGCAGTTGGAAATTTTGTCTGATTTATATAACAGCCCTGTGTCACAACTGCAGGGTCAATGATTCACTCTTCAGTTCCATTCTTGGCTCCTGGTTGTAATTGCACATGTGCCAGCTTCCACACCTTTCTCCCTGCACTCTCATCACTGCCTGCTTCCATCGGAAGAAGTCTTTGACAGTTTAGAGAACCATTTCTTAACCTTTCATTGAAACAGATAGAAGATAATTCATTTGAACCCCATACCTTCAGCAAAGTGGACTCTGGTTTGGGATGGGGATTTTTATTAAGATAAGTGAAAGATCCTATCTTTTTGGTAACAACGTAGTCCAGAGCTGCAGGACAACAGCTTTCCTAATTTAGTGCAGGGGGTTTGAACAGCCATGTCTCAGAACTGTGGGACTGTTGACTGTGTTTGGTTGGGTCCTTCCAATTGGCTTCCTTGTATAAACAAGTATCAGCTGAAGTGAGGACCGAACCTTAGTCTAACTGTCGCCTTGAAGGTCTTCTGAGCAATTTTAAAACATGAGTCTATAGCAATATAGCGACCTTTTTAAAGAGTTCTATTTCTTAGGTATTCCTTTTCCAGCACTGGTCCATGTCAGAAGTTCGTGCATGTATGCGTGTGCCAGGTTTTGTCACTTGCACAGTTTCCCAAGCCAGGTATTTTGCCCTTTTGTCTTACAGTATGGATTATTCTGGGAAGGAAGAAGAAATGGAGAAGGGAGAGGTCATGAGAGAAACAGCTTGTTTTGTTCTATCATTCACATGTCAATAAGTAATTGCAAATAAAAAAGCTCCAATTAGAGTTTTATCTTTTCACCTTCTATTCAAAAGCCAAATTTAACGCTACCAATCAGACTGAAGAATATTACTGGAGAGAAGATGAGAATGCTCATGTGTTAAATTAGGTACCAAAGGCATCTATTGTACAAACATACTGATATTGGCAAACAGCTTAATTAAACACTTTATGTAGGGACGAAGCACTTTCCTAAGTGCATGTTAAATGATGCACACAAAACCCCTCACATCTGCTAGAACATACTCTTTCTTCCTGGTGCAAAATACAAAAGAATAAAGAATAGAAAACCAAACATTTTTACTGTTTTTTGCCTATGTTTCTGGCTAGAAAACAAATAAACAAACAAAACCACACAACAACCTGAGAGTGAAAAAATACGTGCCAGGAACATGAGACCTATATATGTAGCCTCAAGTTGTGCCAGGGGAGATTCAAGTTGGATGTCGGGAAATACTGCTTCCCTGAAAGAGCGGTCAGGCGCTGCAATGGGCTGCTCAGGGAGGTGGCGGAGTCGTCGACCCTGGAGGTGTTCAAGGAATGTTTAGATGTGCTGAGGGACGCGGTCTAATGAGAGCTGCTGGTGACAGGTGGACAGTTGGACTGGATGACCTCAAAGGTCTCTTCCAACCTTGGGGATTCTATGAGTCTATGACAAAAAAGCTAAAGGAACTTTAGCTCTGACTATAATGTTTGCCCAGTGAACCAAAATACACGTGAGTATACAGTGCTTGGTAGATAGCCTTTTCATTATTTTATACAAGAATGGACTCTTTCAGAAATGCAGTCTTGCTGTCATAAGACAGACTGCCATGCCTCTTCTCTATGCACTGTATTTTGCAGCTGGTTGGTCAAGAAGCAGGTCTTGATTGAGTTCTCAGACAATAGAAATGCGCTACTCTTAAATCCTCTGGCTACTGATTTCAGGCTGCTTCTCTCTGGAGAAGTCACATAGAAGGTAAAGAACATGCAAGCATGGCATCTGAGTGAGCAAGCTAACAGTCATACAGCATTACAAACTAATGCTTCAGAGCTGCCTCACTGTCACCACAAGCTCTGCTCCATCTTCTCTGGAGTAAAAACAACAGCTTAAATATTTTGAACCACACAAATATAGAAGCCGCAAGAAGTTGCAGTTTGAGCTTGAGTTTCCATGTAGAAATTTAAAAAGTAACACAGGAGAACATCATAGTATTTTCTGTATTTTAAATGTATTAAATGTAATGCAAAGAGGCAGACAGCAACAGATATGTCAAGATTCAATCAAAACTGCTAACCGAACTGATTTTCTCTTGGACTTACAGGCTTTATTCAAGGCCATTTTTTTTTCCAGAGGAAAATATTTATTAGGTACAAGTAGTGCTACTGCATTTTTTTATTTTTATTTTTTAATGCAAGAGAGGAGTTAGCTGAGCCACTGAATGCAGGCTTCAGTTATACCCACAAGATGCCATCTAATAACATTTCCATGGGTAGACAGACTATGTTCAGATTTGGACTATATTCTGACTTTAACTATTTACTATTTCTGTTCCAAAGACACAAAACAATCGTTGATAAGCTTACAGGGTAAGAAATAACTTCAAGGAGCCATTAATAAAGTAACAGAATTTGCATATTCTTCACCAATATGCATGAGAAAAATAAATAAAAACGCGCAAGAGTTCTTCCACTAAAGAGACTGAAGAAAAGATGTTTTGGGCATTCTGTGATTCACTGCATTGTGCATATGAGTGGAACCTATTGAAGGTGAAAAGAATTGGGTGACATAAAGAATTCAGTGGAATGCAGAGACTGGAAAGGCATGTCACATTTGATCACCAGTGTATATATAACGCAATGACCCGAGAGTATGTCAAAATGTCTTCCAAAGCAATGCGTACAGAGGGGACAGACAATTAAGCAGTAACTGTTGTTTTGTGAAGCAGACAGGACAGCATTTCCTCCTCTACCTTTCATGCTATGAACAACAAAAAAACCCCAAAATAGAGTGCTCCTCTGAGATCTGAAAGCAGAACATCACATTTGGCAGCTTCACGTGAAGTGCGAGAATGGTTTTGATTACAGCGGTCAGAATTCCCTCATACTCATTACACAGCAATTTCCAGAAATGCTTTAAATGTTACGCAACAAATTAAAAGTGAAAAATAAGACTACCTGTGCTGAAAGTATAAGCATTTTTTTCCCACTGTCAGAACTGTGTATTAGAAACATTTCAGCTGATACAAGTAGAGGCAAGCATACTGTTAACAGAAGCAAGAAAACACATGTTTTTGGCACGTCATAAAATTCACCCACGTGCACTGATATGTGCACAGCTCTGGGATGCACACAGTGTATTTGTCTGTGCCTTCTGACATCTCTATTACAATTCATGTCAGTATCAGTAGCTTTTTGAGGAATTATGAGACTCGCAAGATTTCGAGTTAATTCTGATAAATGAGATAGACTTTGTGAGCTCTCTGATATGATGGGCAATTCACTAAGTGTCTTGAAATATACGCTGCACTTTTTGTAAAGTCACATCTGAATGCTAGATAATGTTGAGTTTCCAAGTGTACTTTATGTTATGGGTTCTTATCTACATCATTTGAAGGAAGAGAAATACATAAAATTCCAGGCTATTATGGTCTGAGCCCTACACTATTCGATTTTGCCAGTTTTGTTTCATGTTGGGTGTTCACTGCCTATGCCTTGAAAAAGTCGTCATCAAGCATCAAGCAAGGGCTTGTCAGCACCATGTGGGTGCTGAGAAAGGCTTTCAAGAGCTGAGCTGGGGATGTGGTGTCACATTGTCCTTTACCTGACACTGGAAGGGCCACCTTCATCACGACCTTGGTGGGGATGCTAAGGGAAGAAATCATTGCAGTGAAGGTGCAACACACTCCTCATAAAGCAACTTAATTTCTAGAGACATTAGTTGCTCGGCACTGCAAGATGTGGAAAGGGCTTTAGAAAAAAGCACAAAAGACTGTAGAAAAATGACAGTGCTCTCTATCAGTGTAAATAGAGCTAACATAAGTTGGTCTAACACAGGTGACTGCTGGCAGGTACTGAGCAAACTTAAAACGATGCTACTCCTATACAGCGGGCTGCGTGTGCAAGAAGCGAACATATTGTACAACCATGTAAGTCTGAATTAGTAATCGAACCATGCCAACCATCAAATCTGAGGTGGCTGTCCTACAGGAGGCAAGCTGTACCTTTATGTTACACACGGCATCAGACCACAGAACCGACTGCAGAGATAGAAGCACTGGTGGGCTACCATAAAGGAGCTTTGTGCACCACATCAGGTAGTGAGGACAGCATAGAATTGTTCTCTCTCTGAGATGATAATAAATTAATTGGCACGCAGCACTGTATCTACGTGCAGGTAAAATCTCATCAATGTCTACAAGAGATATTCTTAATTAAGAAGAAGAATAGCGCCTGAGGCAACCAGGATGGTGACAGTACTTGAGCAAAAAGCAAAAGTGACAGATAAATACACTTAAAACAGGCGTTTGGGTTTTAAAAACAAATCTCTCACGTGTAAGAAAACATCCCAACTTATCGGTTACGCAGAAGCAGCAAAGCAAAGCATCGGGGAATACATTTAAACACTAAGGAGGGCACTCCAGCCTTTCAGCCGCGCCGCGGGGGAGGACAGTGGCTGAAATTAAATTAATGTCGCTTAAAGAAAAAAAAGCGGGCTCAGAGCTGGGGGCTGAGGCGGCGGGGGGCTGAGGCGGCTGGGGAGCGCGCCCGCCTTCCCGCCCTGCCGTCCCTCCCCTCAGCCCCGCTGCACGCGCAGTCTCTTCAGCGATCGCGGCGCCGCTTCGCGGCGACCTCACTGCAGGCCTCGTTTCCACTCTATCTTTTAATGCCGCCGCATTTGCGGCTGCTGACCGCCCCTCCCCTAAAGCCATGATCTGATTACGGCCGTAGGTCGTTAGGGCAGCCCTCTGCCCTCCACCCTCCCCACGCGCCCAGCCCCGCTCCCCTCCGCGGGAGCGCGCGGTGGTGCCGTGACGCCAGTTGCCGTGGTGAGGCGTGCGCGCACCACCCGCCCGACCCCCATCCCCAAACCCGGCGCCGCTCTGGGCGGCCCGGCCATGGCGGCGGAGGAGGAGGAGGCCGACGTGGAGTGGGTGGTAGACAGCATCGCCGGGTTCCTCCGCGGGCCCGCCTGGTCCGTCCCCGTGTTGGAGTTCATGGAGCAGAAATGCGAGGGTGAGCGGCGGGGCGCTGAGGCCCTTCCTGGCGGAGGAGCCGGCTTGGCGGGCGGGCGGGACGGGCGACCCCGCTTCGGTGCGGGTTGGTGAGGTAGGCCGGCACGGGACCCCAGCGCTGAGGGGCTGAAGGCATCGCTCTGTGGTACGAGGAATAAAATGTGGTCCTTCCGGGTCGCACCCGAGGAGCTGCCGTGCTTAAGCAGCGGCTCGCTCCAGTCAGCTGTATCTAAGAACGGGGCGTTTGTAACCAGGAGAACGATATGAAGGAAAACTAAGACATATTAAGAGGTTGGGAAAGCTGTTGGAGGTTTGGGTGAACGGGCCGTTCTTTGTCACCCCAAAGCCTCAGCGTCCTGGGTGGGATGGAGAGGGCTGGGTGAAATACCTGCTCAAGCAGGTGTCAGATGAGTGTGGAAAACCCCCAGTAATGGTGAAGGTATGTTATAAAATAAAAGCCCGGTTACAGACACCTATCCTGAGTTACTCAGCGTGCAATGAAAGGAATGCTTTGATTGAGGAGAATCCTTTAAGCCATCATCGATGCGTTTTAACACTGAAACACTGATATTATGACACAAAGGCTTCCTGACGCTGTCACCTTGTGCTGTGCAGCAGCTCGTGTCGAGGGCTGCTATGAATCTGGAAATTGTTTCCACCCTTCATGACCTCTGAAGATCACTGTGGGCACTCACACCTTTCCCTGATACACTGGTAAATGAGAAGGTCGGGTAAAGTTACCAGTCTGCCACATGGAAGCAACAGAGAAAGCGTGGCTAGAGCTTTTGCCTCAGTGTCTGCTCAGACTTCTTGCCATTCAGGTGTTTTGACTGCCATGGAAGTGGGATAGGTGGGAGCTGCCTCTCTTGTTTTAGGAATCAGGGTGTGCATTATCCCTCTCTGTAGCAGTGATCTCTCCTTAGAAGGTTGAGTGGAATTTACTGGCAGTAAGAAGATTTATGGAACCTCTGTAAATTTCCATGAAGCGGGCTTATATAATGGCCCCCTGCCAGTTTGTTGCTGTGTAAGAAATTAGAGGAGCAAAGTAGAGAAATGGGAGCAAGTGGTCTTCCAGGGTTTCTTTGGACAACTCCCAGCAGCTATTGAGAAAAAAGAAAAGGCTGAGGAAGTGTTGCTGCAGTGTTAGGGTTGCTAAGAAGCACAGTTGAAGAAATGCAATCTTTTAATTGCAGTTCAGTGCTTGTTTGCTTTTCCTTTCAATAAATGTGCTAATTCTACCACTGTTACTGAAGTGTTTTGTTGGGGCAGAATTCTTTTTGTTCTCAAAATGTCCAAAGCCTTCGGACTGAAGAAAAAAAAAAAAGGCATCATTTCAATTAAGTGTCAATTTCTGATTAGTCAAAACTAGAGTTCAAGCTTTAGTAATGGGTGTGCAATTATTCTGCATATTTAGTTGCATATTACTAAATTTTGCATGTTTATTTAACATTGCATTTAGGAGGAGTGATCCTACTGTTGTTATATCTGTTGCTAATTGCTTGTTTTCTCTTTCCCTCCTTCTGGGGACTTGACTAATTTCTCATGGCTTCATTAATTTCCATTTCTGTGGCTTCAGAACTCAACTCAAGCTCAGCCTGTGGGCATGCCTTAAAGGGTGGGGCTTTCCTGTTTTACTCAGATATTCTAAGGTATAAATTGAAATATTGCTTTGTAAATAGATGAGCTTGACAATGATGTTGAAGACTGGAGGGTAAAGACAGGGTACAAAAAGCGGCAGCAGGTGACTGTGACTCCCGGTTGGGGGTGGGACTGGGGGTAGGAACAGAAGAGCTCCTGTACTTACTGGGTCTGTGACTGCAGATGAGTCAGCTCAGTCCCAGCAGGGAGGACTCAAACTTCACATAGCTGTCATCGTGTTTGAGGAATTTGCTAGCAGTGGTTTTCAATTTTAGCAGGAAAATGCTGAGTTTGTCTCCCAAGGACATCTGGGTCTCCCATCTTGTCCTGGTGTATTGGGTTCTTCAGGTCTTTCCTGTTCAGTGACTAAAGACTCAGAGCCAAAACCTAGAGGAAAAAGATCACAACATGATTTAGAAGACATAACTTGAGAAAATCCAGGATCCCCATTCAGACGCAGTATTCCTTAATGCAGTTTAACACAGGAGGATGTTGACCTCACTTGGTTTATTTGACATTTTGCTTCATCCTTTTTGTTCAGACTCTGAAAGCAGCAGTTTGTGGAAGCTTTCCATTCTGCTTTCCATGTTGTCCTGGAACTGTGCAAGGAGGAGGAGGACCTGGAGTCCCTTTGGCCCTTTTGCCAGCCCTCCCGGGGTATTCAGAGGGGTAAGGAGCAGGAGGGGGTAGAAGAGCAGGGAGACCTAAAGACAAAGGTTAGGGCCTGCATAGGCTATCACTGAGATCCCCAGAGGGAAGGAGATGCAGAAGACAATAGAGGCAGTTAAGAATCTTCATCATCTTGGGTTTGTAATGTGGTGGTTAACATAGAAGCTGTTTTGTTTTAAGAGTAGGATTTATAGTACTATTTTTGTGAAACAAGCATTTTCTACCATTTGTATGTATTGCTGTATACTTCTAAAACCTTTTTTTTTTTTTTGTAATGAAATGATATGGAAAAAAACATTTTCCTAGGTGGAGAAATGAAACAAAAGCAATTGCTGGCTTTCCAAATTCTACCTATTGAAAAGCAAGCTTCCTTCTGTTATTTAGAGGGCCAGAACTGTTTGATTAGACGTTTATATTTGCTGCAGGTTGTAACGAATTGATGCTAGCTGTTAGCAACGACCATCTTACAGTCTGGGTTCTGACTGACGTTGCCTCAGTGTTGTTGCAGCTGGAAAATGATCTTTCCAAGAGTTTCTTTACTGGGAGGGTTGCACTTGTTCTGTCACACAAATGCCGTCACCACTGCGGATGGCACATGAAAAAAAAATCTCACCCGCTCACCAGTTTGTGAGCAGAATTCCTATTCTTCAGATGACTTCAAAGCATGCAAATGGGCAGTGACTCGTCCAAGGTGGAGTGGCTAATCTTGAGGGGAACTGATGATGTCTTACTAATAAGCCTCTGCTTTAATTGCTGGGTTTTACATGACTTCTGTTCGTTGCTGACATGATAAAAATGCAAATTGTAAATGTAAGCGTAAAACCCTCAGTCTTCCATTTCTCTTGCTTTCTGCTGCTTCTATTCTGTGCTACAGAAATCATTAGCTTGGTATTTCCAGTCAAGAGTTGTTAATGTGAGTCTGCATGGATAATAATGGCACCTGCTGCATGGATTCCCGTTTTGTCTGGACCATGGTAGATAAAATTTTAGCAAGTAACAGTAAATGACCAGCACCAGATCTTCTCTTTGGGACTCTCTCTCAATTGTTCTGCAAGCACGATCTCTCTTTCCTGCATCACACTGTCTTCTTGTTAGTGAACAGCATTTAAAATAAAAGTTCAAGTCATTAGCACAGCCTTCATTTAAATGTATGCAGAGACAAATAACCTGGTTCAGTGTCATCTTCCATATTAGAACAACCTCATGCAAGTTCACATGGTAGTTCTTACATTAAATCTTACTTCTTAATGCATCTATCTGCCAAATCCTCGGCTTGCTTAGGAATCTCTTCTGTTGTGAAAATGCATTTTTTTAGTATTAAATTAGCAGTGTTATGATAAATTGCCACAAGTACGTGGGTAGCCTGAATGTGTGAAAAAATAGGTTGTTATTACTGATCATGTCACCACATGATGAAAAGTATTAACTTGTAAAGGTTGGTCTTACTCTAAATGGAAAATTAATTTGTGGCACTGGTATTGGAAGTACAGGTACGTGAAACACTGACTCAGAGATGTGTGTTTTCCAGTTTTTGATGATGAAGAGGAAAGCAAGTTGTCTTACACAGAAATTTATCAGGAATACCAAGCACTGGTGAGTGTTATTCACTGCTGGGGTGGAATTCTAAGAAATAATGTGCACTGTTGAAGTAGTATGTGGATAAACTTCTAGTTGTGCTGTATTTGTTATTCGGAATTTACTGACGCTGCATGCCATGAGTGTTATTTAGGTATTCTTTGAGTCCTGCTCATCTGTGCATTTTGAGGCATAAGCACAGATACACAGAAATGTTATTTTTTCTTACACAGCCTTACCTGTTTGTCCTTAATGTGAGTGCAGTGGCTAGCTAGAATGTGTTATGGGCTGGAGAGCCTTCACATGTTGTGGAAAGTTAATGACAAACAGCACAATGTTAGAAGACTTGTTTCCTTATGAGATCAGTAAACCTACTGAATTATTTCAAGTATCAGAATAAAATACAGAATGTTTTTGGAGCGTGCTGAAAATACTTACAATCAATGCACACAGTTTTCTAAAACGTTTCCTTATAACAAGGCTTGGTAGTTCTTGATGTCAAGAACCACGAGTGGAGTGAGTATAGGCCAGCAGTGATTTCTGCTGTGACCCTGCAGATGGATCCTTGGATGCACAGACTGGCCAAAAAATCCTTTTACTTAATAAGTACAAATGGTGAGGAATATCAGCTGGGAGTCTGGAGAGAAGGTAGAGACGTGAGGTCCCTGGAGGCTGGAGAGGTTCAGTTAAGCAGTGACCAGTTTCAGCAAAAAAAATTGGCACTGATTTAGAACGGCTTATGAAAGCAAATGAGCCAGAAGCATCAGAGAATGCAGTGATGTTATTGCAGGGATTTCTGTGGGAGTTTTAAAAAAACACAACAGCAGCAAGAAAGAAGATAGAGCTATGGGCAAAAAACACCACGATTCTTAGGGGAAAATCTCCTAGAAAGTAAGGCTTATATTTCTTACAGGTCGAAAAATTATTAGAAGGCTATCTTACAGAAGTTGGCATTACTGAAGAGAAATTTCAGGAAGCTTTTTCATCTCCTCTTGCAAAGACTCACACTTCGCAGGTATATTTTCCTTTGCTAAGGAATGCATAGATTTAATGTTTTAGCTTTGTCTTTCCGCAGATGCACGTTTGAACATGCAAACATACATGTTGGAAAAGCTTTCTTTTTAAAACTTTAACGTTCTAAAACCTAATGTGCCTGTTTATATTGTGGACTTTGAGCAGCAAAACGTGCATCTTTAAAACAGCAGTGGGCACTTGTGTGCTGTCACTCTTTTGAGATTTCTCTTCCATGCTTTATACTTTCTAAACCAAACCTCTAAGCTTAAAGACGTCTGCCACCTACCTTTATGTGCAGATTTGTCAGCTTTATGGTGGTATTCAGTCCATTTATAGTAGCAGAAAAACTTGAAGATTAAGAAGAACAGACACAAAAGCAAAAGGTGTTTTCCCCCAGTTTTGTAATAAAACAGTAAAATCTGTAAAACAGAGATTGCCCTGGGGAGACAAGGCTTGATTCTGTACTGCTTCACCTGCTGGAAGCTATCTTTAGGAATTGTCTCAGGTATGTGGGGCAGAGAAGTGGGAGCTCCTCCTGCCATTAAAGTGCCTTGTTGAAATGTCTCCTCCAGCAAGGTTTGTCAGGGTGCACATTCCTTTCTCAAGCTTACAGATTTGTTCAATAAATTCAACAAATTGTGATCATAAACTTAAACTGGGAAACCATCCAGGCTTTATGATAATATGTAGCCATGATGATCCAAGGGCAATAAACCATCAAATTCTTTTCTTGCCTACAGGCTCAACTTATATAGCTAGAAAAAGCAGACAGATAAAAGGATGAAATAGAGTTATTAACAAGTTCCACAGAATGTAAATTTTAATATAATCTCAAGCAAACTGAAAAGGTTTTGATTTCTGTATTTTAATTAATTTGCATATACCTTCCTCCCACAGGCCATTTTGCAGACAGTGCTGGCAGCAGAAGATTTTAGACTATTTAAAAAAATGATGGTACAGAAAAATATGGAAATGCAATTGCAAGCCATAAGAGTCATGAAAGAAAGAAATGGTAAGAAGTAGAAAAGAAAAAAAAAAGCCTCACATTTACTTTTTTTTTTTTTTTTTAAGGCTGTGTAATCCAGTTATAAATGAAAACAGAGTGCTGGAGTTGAAGTTAAGGGAAAACACTGAGCTAGTTTTACTGAGACCAGGATTTTAGTTCTTGGATTATATTCTCAGACACAGCAGTTGATTTTCCTTTTTCAAGTAACAGATGGTGAACTCTATAAGATTTTGGGTGAAACTTGATCTGTTTTTTGCTAGAGAATTTTGCTGAGTGTTAATTGCATCAGTTCATCAGTAGTGATAGTGCTCTGTTGCAGAGCTCGGCGCAGTCTGTCATGCCTGCCCTACAGTTCACACTGCATTTGCACATGAAAAGATCTATGGACAGAGCAGAAGTGTGGCCTTCATCATTGTAATAGATAAGTGCTGTTAAAGAAGAGCTTTACACCCAACTCTACTGCTCTGCTGATGTTCCTAGAAGTTTTTTTTATCTTCTCCCTCTTTTCATCCATGTCTCCTGTGTCATTCCTTTGTTTTGTCTCACTGGGTGCGTGTTTTTTTTCCAGAGAATACTTCTTAAGTTTAATGCAACACCTAGATTAGAAAATGCTTTAATAAACCATGGTTGGTTTGTAGTCTGCAGGAAATAGCATATAACCATCAGTGCAGACTGTGCTGTATGTTCTGCCCTCAGATAGCAAAGCCTTTTTTATGTCAGAGACTTTTGCCTTTTTGCTACTTGCAACAAGGATCTAGAATCATTTTGTAAACAATTTACAGTAAGGAAGGATTAGGTATATTTTTTCTTTCTGTCCTTTATCTCAACAAGATTTATTTCTCATCTTTGTCTGAACACTGATGCCAGTGGAGTTCGAAATAACTTTCTTTAGAGTAAAGCATGCTTTTTGCATACTTTTATTTTTGGTAGGTGTGTTGCCTGACTGTTTGACAGAGGGTTCCGATGTATTCAGTGAAATTGAACAAGAAGAAATGAAAATACTCAGGGAGGTTCTAAGGTAAAATAAGAAATCAGTCCTACTTTCCACCTTCCTTTAAAATAAAAGAATATAGGACCTATATAGCCTTTATAATGAAGGATACAGACCTTCTAGCCTTTTCTGGGAGACTGCTTTCAGATGGCACTAGAAAAATGAATTGTGCTAGACAGTGGATGTGATCAAGGCTATCTAAAGACATAAGAATTACCACTCTGCCATGGTGGAACCATCTTGGTGATTCATGAAATGATGTGCAGCTTTAAAAGCCCCACGGGTTCCATTGTCCTCTGAATCTCAAGACAGAGCTGTGTCCAGTGACTTTGGACAAAGGAAGCTGTAAGCTGTTCTGTGAGCACTCTTAACCCAGGAGTGGAGATATACGATCAACACTGCTTAAAGCAGCTTTGTTACTCCTTAACGAGGATACCATACTTTGTTCTGTGTCCTTCAAAGCCTTGGAAAGGCAAATTCTGCTTCTGCAGTAGTCTTTACTCACTTCCACAGCCTCCTCCTTAGTTGTGTTCAGCATGTCCTGCTGTCATCTAAGATGCATGTGACTGATACAACTTCCATAGATTCTCCTCCACTCCCAGTTCACCCATATAGAAAGAATCATTAACAAATAATAACATATTAATCCATTTGGGTTATATTATTATATTTATCCTCTGTGTTTCTACCTTTAGCAACTCAATCAGTGGATAGATAGATAAGCCCTGGAAATTCATATACAATTATTTTAGTTCAGGGAGAGATAGAGGACTGAGTTCTGCATGTCTATCACGATTTTCTCATTCAAGAATGCATTTTCATTTAAGTCATGAAATATGTAGGGTGCTCTGGAAGAAATGCCACTGTGTTATGATGGCCTACAACTTCACAGGCAGATGGTGGTAGTACAGCAGTAGAGGTTGAACCTTCCCAGCAATATCCAGTTATATTTTGTTGCTGAGTGACAGATGGCAGCAGAGGGGCACTCTGGCAAGGTGGCATTTGATACAGAAGCACATATGAAGCCAAGGTGCATCCTTGGATTCCTTTATGCAGAAAAAAAAAATTGCTTCCACTGAAATTTGTAGATGCTGGCTGAATGTGTGTGGAGACCAGGCACTAGATATTAGCACAGTGAGCTGCTTGATGATCAGCAGTGGTGTCAGCAGTGTGGAAGGCAAGCCATGTTCTGGACAGTCATGAAGTCTTCTAGGAGCACTGAACGCAAGCTCTTTTTCATTGCTGCTGAAAATGCTTGCTTAGGGGTGATTGTGTTGAAAAATAACGTTTTGTAGCTGAGAATTTACCAAATTGTGCTGTTGTGCTCCGTTGTATCTGCTGTCATTTCTGTGGAAATAAATAAGAGACACTGCCTATGTATTTTGGACACTTGCTCATATATCCAACAATTGATTTGATAGTCCCCAGCTATTTAAGCAATGCTGAATTTACATAGAAGTCATTGGTAGCAAAGAAGTCTCGACTTATGTCTTGTGTTACAGGAAATCTAAGGAAGAATATGAAATAGAGCAAGAAAGGAGACGGATGGAAGAAGTGAGTATCTTATCTTTCTAGATGGTTTATGCTGAGGATTGAGAAATGCTTTGAATATTCTCGTCCCAGGCATCAGCTGTATCACTCCAAGGCAGCACATGCCACCTAAGCAAATAAAAGCTCTGTCAATAAGGTCTTCATTTTGAAGGGGCTGTTCTGTTGTCTACGTTTTTCTTGATGGTATCGTTGACATTAATGCCATGTATAATACCAGTATTCACCAGTCATCTGGTGCAGCTCATAAGCATATTCCTTTAGTACCTGAATTGTAAGATTCTGGCAACGGGTGTCAGCCTTTCAGATTTAGAGAACATCTGAATTACCAATTCTGTCAAGATCAAAGAAACTTCAAAGCATAAGCTTCTTAGTGACTGCAGCATTCCTAATCTCTCAGGAATGTTAAGGATTGCTTCGTAGACACTGTAGTTATTCATTAAGTCAGCCCAGCGCTGCCAGAACCTAATCACCAGGAACTAGAAATCCCTTCCAAGTGAAACCATCGCTCAGGTAACTGAATGTAAGTGGGGACTGGCTGAACTGCCAGTCATTAAGCAACTGAGAAGCAGATTGAAGGCTGAGGAAGGCTTCTCTGAGGAGGCAGCAGCAGCTACAATGACTGTAGTTTCTACAGTGAAAATGTGTCAGTAAATCTCCTCTTCAACAGGAAAATACATTTCAAGTATACAAAAAAGCTCAAATTGTAGGCCGTTTAAAAAGGGAACAAAATGGCTTCTCTGTTCTTTTCCATCATAGGAAATTGAGCCTAGTAAATTTGAAAAGAGAAAGCATTGTGTGTTTCTTCAGCCTGATGGATAGAGGAAACTACCTGGAGGCCAAATATAACTACTGCAGAGGTCTCCACTTTATTTCCAAGCTTGTTCCTTAGGTCAGACCATGACACATGCAGATGATAGTCACGTTACTGAAATTCTACCAAAGTAACCTCTGCTGTCCTCTGACACTGCAGAAAAAGGGTGAAGAAACATTGTTTCCTATGTTACAATGATGCATTCCAGGAAATGAGTCACCTGTTCTACGAAACCTAGAAGCTCTCTGTCTCATTTTAACAAATGATATTCTAAGGTACAGGCTTATCCAAATCCTTACAGACCAGCCAAGAATATCAGTATTCTTGATAAACGTGCCAGATTACAGCAGTGTCTCATTTTTCAGCCTAGCCACTGAACTGTTTCTTCTTGGAATAGAAATGCATGCATGGAGCTGTACCTCATGAACTGCACTTGAGAGTTTACAGTATCTAATTCCATTTAGTGTTTTTTTTTTTTTTTTTTTTTTTTTTGAAGACATGTAATTCTGTCAGCCAAACTACTTACTTATTGGAAGACTCTTCTGCATATTTCATAAAGATAAAACTTGGTACTTCAGCTCTATTTGCTCTAAGATGGAATTCTTAAACCTTCTTATCCTTAGAAAACTGTAGCAAAGAGCACGTGGAAAACACTATTTCAGCTTACCTTAGCATGACTGATCCCATTGGGATGCCTTCTGCCACTTCCTTTCAGTCACAGGACCAGACCATAAGAGTTTAATAATGCAGAACTTATTTGGAAGGCATTGGCAGGAAGTCTGGCTACAGAATTAATAGAAATTCACTCAATTTAACTCAACAGAAAAGCACCAATCAGAGGGCTGATGAATAGTAGAAACATTTTCTGGTCAATTTCCAGCTTTTTCAGGGGTGGATTGCATTGTCAAGATTTCTCAGATAATCATAGAGGTAAAGCAGCATCAGAAACCATCCAACCTGTTACTTCCTTTCAGGTGATTATTTGTTTATTTCTAACTTCAGCACATGCTCCTTAAGTCCTCTTACTATAGAACATGTTTTTATGGTGGGTGGAGGTCTGTTGGAAAGTCACAAGCAAAGCACAGTATAAAAAACCCCTAAGTCACCCATTTGTAACTGGGAAACAAAAATGTCAATTTATCTAATGTTTTCAATTTGACTGTTGGTTAGAGAGTAAGTTTTGAACTAAAATAAACAGAGAAGCTCATAACTATAAGCCAGTACAAACATTCCTACCAGTAAAACAAAAGAAGCAGTTTGCTTTGTTCACTTTGACAATGCAATATAGACAGTGTAAACAACACCATTTTAATTAGGAGTTTTCAAGAGTTTCCTTTGTATTGGAAGTTTAATGCCTGGGATACAGTGGTGGGAATTGTAATGCTTGGTTTTGTTTGCTGTTTTAATTTAAGGCGCGTGCTAAATGCAAATCACCAGCTGTGACCAGTTCTCCAGGAGATTCAAGAGAAACTGTAAAAGTTAAGGAGTCTACTGAGGGAGCTGATGGTTCTGAAGATACTCCAAAGTTATCATTAGGTAATTTTATGAGAAAGCTCAATACTAGATGTGCAACACACACACACACACACACACACACACACACAGGTGATCCTCAAGAACAAGCATTGTATCTCAGTGGAATTTATTAAAGAGAGTTTGTGAAAAATTTGTAGCTTGATATTCCGAGATCACTTTCAATAATACAGTTCCAACTTCAGCACGTCTGCACTGTTCTTAGTTATTTTTCCATGGGACCATTATTCATCTTTGTATGCATTCACACTAAGCTCTCATATCACAAACACTTGAGCTGGATACTCTTAGCCTTTTTAGTACCTGTGGGGCATCCTTGGGCACTTCCTGTTTTGTGGCCATTAATACATGAAGCAGTTGTAGGACCCTCAGTTCTTTAGAACTGACTTAGTGTCCTTCATGTTAGGAAATATAAAAGAAAAGAGTGTCACCTTATAAAATATCTTTTTCCCCTCATCTTTTCTGCCTTCTTGGAAAGTTTTGTTACGGTTGTTTAAACTCTGATTCTTTGCTTTCCACTCTTGGAAGAATGCAGGAGGCTTGCAGGTGTACTTGTATTCTTCTCTTAGCCTGATTTGATTCCTCTTATTTTTGCATAGTTATGCCACCTTTCAACAGCACCGTTAGATTACTCATCTGCAGAACTTAATCTGTATTTGAGGGACAGGGGATCTTGGAGCCTGGGATCAGAACTTGTTTGCTGTTCTTGTGCCTGTTCAGCTGAAGCTGAGCATTTCTATGCTCCTTAAACACCAGAGAAGAGAAGTCGACAGACAGCTCTTTGAGAATCTTCTTGCTTTGTAGGGCTGGCATCATGCGACACATACCTGTTCCAGAAGGCTACTAAGAAAGCTTGTCTCAGCTTATCCTCCAGTATAACCTTAGAAAAGTGGTTTCAGTTGGTGGTGAGGGCTAAAATAAAAATCAAGGAGCGCACATACTGTAAATCTTCTTCCAGACTACTCTCATACAGAGACTGCTTTTTAGGCTCTTAATACCTCACTCCAGAGCACGGGCTCCCATCTAAAGCTCCATCTTGGATAATGGGGTCATAACTGCAGCTTGAGTCTCTTCTGCATAGTACCACATGCGGCGCTGGGAAGGAGCACAGCACTCTGTGCCTCTGTCTTCTCCATGTGGTTTGGTCCCAGACCCTCGCTGCCCACCACACCTGTTCTCAGATCCTGGCTGTATTCTCACTTGAAGAGTCACCTTAGCACAGAACAGAGTAGCTTGCCTTTCTTACCTGAGAAGAGGAAGTATCCCATACCAAGGGAGCATCAACTTGGCAATGTGACCCCTTACACAAAACAGTCCTCAGTCTGGGAAATACAGCACCCCCACCTTTTGTCAGGCACGTGTTTCTTTTCTTTCAGCCACATGCCTTTTCATCTTTTGCAGTTTCACTTTAAGATCCCAAACTTCATTTGGTGGACCTCTAAAAGTTTCCTACTATGTAATGAATTTGAAGCTAATGGCAATTGCTTTAGTTTTCTCAGTTTCACTTTGGTGAACCCTGGTAGTGGTTCACAAATGAGATTGCAAAACCATTCATCCTGTGCACTGACCACCCAACTTCTTGCACCGCTAGGAGATAGGAAGGAGAGTTTCATAGTAACAGTCACACACAGCACCTTGGAGTGCAGGTGACCTTTCTAGCATTCCTCAGAAACACCCCCCTTCCTTGATACCTGCCAGTTGCGTTTGCGCCCAGCACAGATAAGGATGCAGCACCTGCTAGAGTGGCCCTGGGTTGCTTTTGAGAAGACTGAAGTATTTGCCCACATCAAAAAGCGTTGCTTAGCTTAGTCACCCACAGTATGAGTGTACATACAGACAAATTCTCAGAGGAAAAAACAGGTTATATGCCAGTGCAATTGCAGTGCTTTGAGACGTTGTCTCCTTGTACGTCTGCCATCGACCCTCCTTCCCTTGTCTCCTTAGTGTCTTTTCAGGTTCGTGGGTTAAGTGAAACTGAGGGTCCTATGATCACATCCTACAGGTACTGCTAGGCCACAAACATCTCCAGCTCGAGTGTTTGCAATATGGACAGCAACAGTGTAAATGCACACACACAGCACATTTCAAAGGACTACTTCCTGGTAAGTGGTTTCCCTTGTTCATAGTGTTGGTTCTGGTGTTCGGCATGCACTGTGTGTTCTTTAGGTCTTTTTTTCCCTCTGCTTTTTAAAGAAGGCAGCTCTGGTGTGAAGATTTTTTCCTAGCACTTTTAGCTCTTGTGGTACCTCTAAGCAATTTTATTTATCAAAAAAGATGGATATATTTCACTGAAACACAAATTCTTCATCTTTATTCTACATTTCTTACTTTGTTTTCTGCGCTTTGAGCATTCTCTCTCCTTTGCTTTTCCCATTGCTTTTTTCAGTTGTCATTTTCTGTACTGAAGAAAACAGCAGCATTGAACTAAACTATTCCATGCTTTAACTTAAAACAACAGCAGCCTCCTGCAACAAAAAACCCACGAACAACTGAGGGAGCAACAGCTTGCTCTGCACTCTGTGTCAGTGAAGCTAGGCTATGCCATCTCTTACTGTGCTTTGCTAGGGGCCAAGGAAACTGCTCATACTTTAATACTAACACCACTTGTTTCTAAACATTACTGAGAAAAACCCACAGTGCATCACTGTAGAATTATAATTTGCTACATTCAGTTGCACATCTTAACTCAGGGATCACAGATGCACTCAAAAAGACTGCATGCACTAAAATTCTTATTGTACTCAATGTTTTTGCATTGATACCAGTATTTTCAGGTTTATTTAAACAGTTCTAAGACTCCCCATTTTTAATAAAAATATAGCAGGGGCAGCAGCTTACCTTACTCAGAAATAGTTGTAGGTCACTTTGGGAGAAGTCTTGGTGAAGTTCTAGAGACATAGGCTGCTCTGCAGCTTGGTGGCTAGAAAACTTTGACTCTAGCCTCAGCAACACACAGTGGAGTTCTGTGGGATTGCAAGGCAAAATTATCCTTTGTATCTGCAGATATGAAAAGCACAGCTGGAATCAGCTGAGGGTTTGTTTGTCAACACAGGCAGCACTCGTCCAAGAAAAAGCAGCCAGAGTTAAGCAGGGTGGCATGCAGAGTAGCTGCTTTGGGCAAGGTGAGGGAGCTGATTGAGGAAGGAAGGCACTGAGGTCACCTGAACCTTGTTTGAACTTCCCTGCCCAGAGCTCCCCTGGTAGCCCCCAGCCAGCCCACCTGGGCCTCTGAGCTCTGCTGATGTCAGGCACAAAGCCAACTTGTGGTGCATCCTCTCCTAGAGAGGAGATCAGTTCTGAAAATGAGATCTTGAGCTGTGGGTCTGAATAGGTGACCTTCCAGTTCTGGGGCCTGCATAACGCTTTGCACCTTGAGTTTCTGCTTCCTTCCCTCTTCCCTACAAGTTCACTTAAATACTGTTGTCTGATTCTGTTCTTCGAAGCTGAAAGCTGAAGCAGCACCCTTGTATTTGGAGTTGGCTGAAGCATGCTGTGTGGCCTGCTGATTACTAACTCCTAATTAACACAGAGAATGAGGGCATAATCTTAATATAAACCACCCACTGGAATATTGCATATGAAATTACATTCCAAGCTGTAGCAATAGGGCAGAACAATAGCATGGGAGAATTGGCATGATAGAAAGGTGCTGTAAGAGAAGGGAAAAAAAATTGCTTACCCATATCCAAAGGCTCCAGGTCTACAGGGGAAAGCTTCACCAGAAAGGGACTTAGAGAAATCCTTCTCCCAGGGGGGTCAGCCCTTCAGTGGGGCCTCAGAGAGGTGCAGCCAGGCTCCACCCTTCTGGTCACACAGCTGAATTGCCTTCACCTGTGCTCGCAGGGCTGACCGTCCTTTCCCCAGGTGCTCCATCAGTGGGTCAGGCTGGGACTCAGCAGTTCCCATACACAAGCATTGCACAGTAATTCATCATAGCAGCAGTGGTGCTTTAATGTAAAGAGTTACTTAGTCGTGTAAATCCACTTACCAGTGGATTTTGATGGTAAGTTTTATGAAAAGAATATAAAATCACATTTCTCCCCTTTTTATTAAATCTTCCACTTCTTCAGAGGAGAGATCTGGATGTTAGAGGAAACCCTCCATTTATTTTTTATTTGATGTGTTACTGTTTTGCTTTTTTTTACCTGACATTGCTGTTTAGAGGAATCTCGGCAATCTGCAAGGGCAGACTTAAAGGCAGTCCGCCCATCACAGAAAGGCCCAGAGCGCTCACCTCAGCCCCCCAAAGGGAAGGAGGACACGAAGAAGAGAGCGTCTGCAAAACGTGCGGAAAGTGCAGCACAGAAAGCTGCACCAGAAGGACACGTAAGTTTAAAACAACCAGCAATGCCTTCTGCCCCGAAACAGAAACTGGAATGACAGAAAATAGTGTTACGTTTATAATCTCGGTTTTTGTTATCGTGATGCGTTTCTTTTAACCAGCATGCTGCTTGTGGTATTCAGCACTTTGATTTGCATGGAGTTCAGATCACCACTCCATTTTAAGAGTAGAATTCTAGAACTTAGCATTCAGCCTTTAACCTTGTGATAAGTTCTTAGTAAGACAGATGTGGCTTGAAGTTCTCGCTTGGCTTCTGAAAACAAGCGACTACGTTGAGAGGCAAAGTTGATATAAAAGCTTTTATTTCATGAATACGTAACTTAATTTTGTTATGTGTATTATTTCCAAATGTACTTCAAAAACATCCAGAATGCACCAGAACTTGACGAGCAGCAGCTGAGACAACGGGAGGAGTATCTTAAGAAAAAACGAGATATGCTGGTAGCTGCAAAGAAAGAGTCAAGAAATAATATAATACCACCCACAAACACGGACCAGAAGGAGGAGGAACCATCTCCTAAAGAGGTAGAGGGTTTGAAATCGTCCTGAAGGGTTTAAAATCATCCTGATGGCTTTATAACAGGCAGGCAGTTTCAGTGCAGGTATGGCTGAGTGTGGTAGCAGTATTAAAGGACAAGTGGTGGGAGCAGTGGAACTATTGTCAGGTCACTGGTTTTGCAGAAGAGTACAGGCTAAAAGTGTTAATGATTAAGTTAGCATTTCACCTCTGTATTGACAAATCCTCTTGATTAAGTTTACAAACTGGCTTTCTTTTAATCCTTTGACCAACTCTTGGGCTTCCTTAAATCCCTGTTTTTGTTTTTGTTTTTTTTTTTCAGCTAAGACAGGGAAAAAATATTTTGCAAAGTCCAGTTTTACATGGAAAAGCTTGCTTAGTTCTCTTGATCTCAGAGTGTTTTGCTCCTTTTTCATATAAATAAATCCCTGGTTAACAAATCAGCCACTGGAGTAGAAGTGATGAGATAATGCAATTTAGAAGGACAAGGCACTCTTGAGGAATAGATGCTGCTGTCATCTATCTGGTTGCCTCCAATACAAGAAGATACTTGTGGAAGAATTAGAATTATAAGAAAGGGAATGGTAAATTTGTAGAGATACAAGAGATATTCCATTCTTCATGGTGTCTTTGTCCCACATACAGTCATGAACGGTCTCCTACCCATGTTTGTCGGTAGCTACAAACGTTCTCTGTTCAGCCATGTATCAAGGGCAGGGAGAGCTCTGTGGGATAGTTCTGCACCTCAGAGAGAAGATTGAATTGTGACTGTAGTAACAAGAGATCCTCATCCCATTATTCTAGTTGGTAGACACTGCAATGCAGCAGCAGGGGTTGGCTTGCGGCGTGTTGCTGCTGTTTCAGCTGGTCATCCTGTCACCATCTTGGTTCCATCTGCAATAATGACTGAAGCATTTGTCACAGTCTGACTTTACAACTTGGACAGTCGGCAGATCTCTCTTACAGAGGGCTTTGTCCTTGCATGTGTAGTGCAAGGAGGTGAAACCTGTGATGGTAACAGCAAGTGCTCAGTGCAAGGAAAGTCAGTGAAAACAACAGAACCACTCTTGTATCAAATCCTGCTTCCTTAAGGCACAGTAGGAAAAAAAAAAAAAAAGAAAAAAAGAAAAAAAAAGGCTTCTGCTGCTTTTCAATCTGTTAGGCAAATGCCATGTATAAAACACACAGTGTTCTGGGCAGGGCAGGGAGATGAACTCAAGGACTGACACGTCAGTCAGTGAATGAACCGATACGCTCCTTAGCGTGCAGGAGGTGCTGCAGTCACAGAAATCCTTGTGATAGAAAATCACACCTGGGAACAACAGTCAGCTGCACCAAGGAAAGCAGGCACAGCCATAAAGACTGGCATCCTATGGCAGGATGAAGCAGTCAGTGTAGGTCAGACTTCAGGAGAAAAGAGCCTTCTGCTAATCATTATTATAGTAATATGATGTGTTTGTTACAAATAACAGGTCTGATAAACATCTATGTGAAAAGAAATGCTTGAACTCTCAGTGTGGATAAAGGGGATAGTAGAAAACCTTAGAAAAGAACGCTATCAAAAAGCAAATCGCTGCTCCTTAGCAAAGAGAACCCACTTAAGATAAGAAACTTTGTTGTCTCAGGAGTGCTTTGTAATTGCTGAGCATTTTAATGCGCTCAGGATGCGCCCTTGGCGTTGATGGGTGAACTCCTGAACAGCACCGTAAAGTGAAGACACTGCTTGACCCACTTCCCAAGAAATGAAGAAACTTTTTGCATCATTTGGGGTTGCAAGCGAGTTTGAAGGGGTGGGCGTGCAGCATCAGGTTTGAAAGCGATGCTCTTTGGCTGCTCCTTGTTAGGAAAAAAGGTCTCTGCCAGCACTGCCCTCCTTGGCTCACCGGCCTGGGTAGCAGTTAGCATTAGAAGCTGCAGTATGCATTAGGAAGTTGTGCAATTTATTTATTGCAGTGTTTTTTTTTTCCCCCATTTTGTTTGTAGGAAGTTTCAGAAGAGAAGCAAAAACTACTGCAGAAGAGGAAAGTGCTGGCAGAAAAACTAAAAGAAGAAGTTATTAATAAGCGGTAATTGTGAGAAGCTCCTTGCAGACCTCAAGAACATAGGCATCTTTTAGAATAAATTATAACCAATAATGGAACGAGTTTGTTTTCAAGTATCTCACACTTGTTTTTATAGAGCTTTCGGACAACTCATTCTGTACTTTGTATAAAATATTTGAAGTTGTGCTGAAATACATTGGAAACGGATTTTCACTGGAATGTGCTCAGCACTGGGGCAGTTTCACAGCCTCACCCACTCAAATGTACAACAAATATTCATCTGTTAAAATAACAGCTAAAAAATGTGAACAAACAGATTTGATTAACCTTACCTTTTTCTAAAGATTATAGAACTTGGTTCATTAGAATATCAGAAATAAACTACCGTTTCGGGCTGTAATGAGTCAGGGTTCACATGGAAGTGCTAATGTGACCATCTTGTAGTTGAAGGAGCAGCTCATGCAGCATGAAGTGAGGAGAGCTGGAGGTGACGCTGCTGTACACACCTTCCATGCAGCTCACCCGTACCTTAGATCCAAGTTTGCTATGAATAATTTAAAGAACAAAGCAAAAGTAAGAACTAGGAACATCACCAGAGCAATTTGGTTCCAAAGTCAAGTCTTTAAACAAATCATTTACTGGCTTGCCTTTGGCAGACTTAAAATAAAGCAGGGGAGAGGGTGTCCTTAGCACACTGTTGACTGTAACTCTAACTGGCGTTAAAAGAAACAGCCCAACCACTTCCAAGTTCCGTGTAGCTTTTTATTAAAATAGCATTTATAACTGGTACATGTTGGCAGATGTTCTTTTCCAAAAGGAGTGGTAGTGGAAGGGCCCCGGCAGGATCCGTGCAGGGGAAGCAGCTGTGGGCGACCCCTGGGGGCCGAGATGCGGGGTGACAACCCCAGCCGTGAGCTGCTCTGTGTGCTGCCTGCCGCTTTCTGCAAGAACCAGGAGAGGAATGCGAGCAGCACAGCTTAATGCCCCTTTGTACAGTTTTTTAGTAGCTGTAAAAGTTGGTGATGTTCTTGTTTTTGCTGTTGGAGAAAGACTCGTGTTGGTCTGAAGCATTTTTTAAGCTCCTGACAGCACTTGAGGAGAGAGCTGACGTGGTGAGGAGCACTGAAACGCTTCAGTCAGAGCCTGAGGAGCTGCCTTGGGTAGCTGTTCAGAGAGCATCAGGACAGCCTGGGTCCACGGGCCAGGTAACAGTTTTTCAGCCTTAGGTTAGTAAAGGCACACGGTGCAACTGCTGCTTGAGTAGCACTGGAGGTGGTTTATCATCTTTACTGATGGAGAAAAGACTCGAGAAGAAAAAGAGACGGTGGTCAGCGGGAGAGCAAGCACGCAGCAGCAGTACTGCAGGCAGCTCTGCTTGGAGCAGTGAGGGAAATGGAGATCCTCCACGTCCAGAGCCGAGGGCTCAGCACCGCCATCCCCAGGTCCACACGAGTGCCATCCAGCTGCACCTGGCTCAGAGGTGGGAAGAGCTCGTGTCCCCATGCAGCAGTCACTAACACAACGGCACGACAGCTATTCTGAACGAGTGCTGGAAGATGACTGCGCTTAAAATCCTGAGTGAACTTACCGTGTACAACAAACCAAACAAAAGCAGTAATTATGGAATTACAGGGTCACATTTTAATTCCTGAATTGTACAGTTCAGCATTAATATCACCACGTGTATACAAATGGTGTAAAACAAGTACAGTGGTATTTTTAATACAAAATAAACTTCTGTTTTATGGAAAAACTATACTTCATATCTACACAGACAGCCCATCTTTTTCCAAACGATAGCTAAAATTAAAATTAACTACAAAATCTCCAAAACAGAGAAACTGCTTCAGTTCAGACTATTCCAGGAGAAATGGACCCATAACACATTACAAGAGTGATCTACGTGGTGGACTGCAGCTGGTTTCGTAGCTCATTCTTTTTTTTAACACTTCTGACATCACGTGCTGGGAAGTTTCCTCTCCCTTCTTCGCGATCTCAGAACACATATGGGCAAACTAACATTAAAATATTTACAGTTCGCTTCCTGTTCTTGAAATAAAACCCTGGACCTGGCCTCTCTCAGCTCACCTAGCTTGGCTGCGCTTCATTTACCTACGTGGAATGTACTTTTATTTTCTATCTTCGAAAAGCAGCTTTCGTCTCGCACCCAGACCGAGGTGCTGCCTGCTGATTCCGCCCCAAAGAACTTCTGCTCCTAGAATTCCACCTTGGTCCACACAGACTTTGCTGTTAAACGCCACTAAACCCGTCGCTAAGAAAAACCCGTTAGTGTTTCTTAATACCACCTCAGCTACGCAATTTCAAGTTGCAAACAGGGAGATCTGCTCTGAGAAGCTGCAGCTCGTTTCAACCAAGCACAAAATGATTCCGATCCCGCGTCTCCCACAGCGTGAAGCCCGCAGCTGTGCGCGTGCTGTGAGCACAGCAGTCCCTGCAGATGTTCGGGAAGCAGTCAGTCCTTGGCTTAGTTATTACGGGATACCTAATGGGGGGCTGGGGGGAACAAAGAGAAAAACAACAACCAACCAAGCAGAACCATCTATTCTGCATCCAGCTTCCGTTTTATCCTCTTGGAAAATAGAAATTAAAACTGATTTTCAATCGTTTAAAAAAACCAAAACCAAACCAACTCAGCATGCACTAAAAATGCAGTGTCCCTCCCTCCGACCGCGAGAAGTTTCATTTGTAATAAATGGTCCCAGAAATCTAGATTGTTCTTATGCAAATACAGTTAGTTTTCCCTTATTATTATTATTATTTTTTTTTAATTTTTTCAGTTTTTTTCTTAAAGAGGCATTGCTAAAAGAACACAATGTGACAGCACCATTACAAAATTAAGATTACCGGGTTCAAAATTTAAGCTTGATTTGCTTTTCCTAGTTCTGTTAAACACTGGGGAAACCCTGCAATAGTTTTTTTTTTTTAGAAATCGTTCCCTTCCCCCCCACGCCCTCCCAACACCTGAGACTTTCCTTGCTGAGAAGCCATCATCCAGGTTCTGTGAATACCAACCCACTTTTTCTTTTTTTTTCTTTTCTTTTTTTTTCTTGACAGCCTGAAAGGCAGACTCCTTACTTACTAGAAAGACATTCAGTTCCTTGGAAGCCTTGTGTTTACAGAACTAACCCTTTCTAGCTCACAGACCGAGTTTCTTTTGCTACTCCTTGCGTTATCTCATGTACTCGTGGGAGAAAGCTTTCTCAATCAGATTCTTTTTAGCTCTTAAAACAGTTGCAGCATTTGAAACCCCGTAATAAAAAGTTTTTATTCCAAAGTTTTGGTTTCCTTTATGAACCCAGACGAGATCTTTTCCTTGGAGACGTCTCTTCCTCTTCGTCATCATCTTCATCGTCAGGATAATCCACCAGGCCAACTAGACTTCCCTGCCAAGCCAAAGAAAAAGAACAAATCTCTCATTGAAAAAGCACCCAGCAGAGTGACATTTTTAGAGCATGCCTCCCCCAACGCTCATCCAGGACACACGAGCCTGCAGAACGCCAGGCTTTTCTTAGGATGGCGCTCAGATCTACCAGTGCTTTACAACTTTCTGTGAAGTTCAGTAATTCTCCTCTAAGGAGTTACAAACACCGAGTGCTATTTGCAAGCTGGGGATTGCCTATCTCCTTGGTGATGCCTTTTCCATTCACAGACCCATTTGTCTTCAGAGTGTCTTTCAATCTCAAGGGCAAAAGAAAATACTGAAGCATCCCTGCTCCTCTGCATCCAGCCTCGGAATTATTTCAGATCTCTGTAAGCTCAAACCGCTGCTGCAAAACCTAACGTGTACACGCACATCTTCCTGGTAAGGCTCAGGAGTGTGCAATAAACATTTTAGCACACTCATCTCCAACCTCTCCTGAGCTTTCAGGCTGACAATGCAAAGAAAGCACGGACAAGACATACCAGGTGCATCAGCTAACTTCCGAATTTCATCTGCTTAAAAGCACTGAGGCTCTTGACAGTGCAGTCCACTGACGTAATAGAGGGGGAAAAAGTCACCCACACAAAGCAGGAATGGACTCGGAAAAGCTGAGGGCTGGGAGCAGCGGAGTTATGCAAAAGATGAGATGACAGCCCGGTGCATGAGCAGCAGGTTCCCATCCCCACCCACTACTTCCAACCTTCCCCAAAGCAGCAGGCAGCAGACAAATGCACACTGCAGTGAGGCACCACCCGGAGACCAGAGCCGACCTGCAGCTCCGCTGCCCTGCGTGAGGGCAGCTGCTCTCACACACATCTCCCACCTTTGTGGCTGTCACTGCTGTGGTCAGAGTGGCGTTCTTGGAAGAGGAGCCATTGGAGCTTGCTGGTGATGTCTGAGCTGCCACAGATTTGCTGTTTGCACCGTTTGCACCATTGGCTGCGCTGGCTGAGTGGGAAAAAGTGAACTTGAATCCCCCAGCTGAAGTCCTTTTGGGAAGATTCTCTTTATCTTCACTTTCCTTAGCTGAGGGACAGAATTTTCACGCGTAAGTATGAGCCATGCCCCACGCAGCACAGTCCACATCACTGCATCATGGGGCAGAAGCAGCCTCTTCCTAAAATTCTGGTTTAAACGAGCAGCTTGCTCGCTGACCCCATGCAAACAAAGCGTGCCAGCACTACAGGTGAGAACGGCACTGCTTTGGCACAGGGGTGCACACCCAGCACACACACAGACATTCGGTTTTGGATGCCAGTTAAAGCAGGTGCACGTGAGGAGCAATCGTGCTTGTTTTAATCCTCACCTGCCTCGCAAAGACACACCGGCAGTTCATCCCTCACTGTGGAACACCTTTCCTCCTGCTTGTGACTCAAACCCCAGGTGTGAGCACACAACACTCTGCACGTCTTGCACAGAGCAAATATGGTGGCAATGAGATGAAATACCTTTTTTAGTTTCCATAAACTTTTCGTAGCTGTCTGGAAAATCATCCTCTGGTTTAGACTTCTCAACTGGAGGTACAACAGCTTCACCTTCCTCCTCTTCATCTTCATTGAACCACATTTCTTCATCCTCCTCTAAGGCTCTTGCATCTCTGCGAAATCTATTGCTACGCAATATAGATGGAACACTGTAAGAGACACACAACGTGTGGTTCAAGTGTCAGGATCCCACAGGACAAGAAATGGCTTCTGATGCCTTAAGGTAAACCGTTCTGCCACCAACAGTTTGACCAACACAAGTGGCAAGAAGGCAGACTGAGGCCCAACTTGGAATGGAACCGATTCTGCTCTTTTAAGCTGAATGTCTTCTGGCTAACATTTAGCGCGCTGACAAACTGAACTGTACAACAACAGGCCAGTGATGAAAGCCAGACGTAGGTTTACTCTTAATGCATACAAAAATACAAAGAAGCTCACACCTCAACCACAGCTTCCTGCTTTTTCTGACATTTATGAAAGAATTAAAAAAAACACAACAGCAGTAAGCTGATACTACGTGACACTAACAGCAGCATTGCAAACTACAGTTATTACCTGTTCAGTTTCTGGTTTTGCCGGTCTTTCTCTTGCTCATATTTTGTCTTCAACCCCTTGAATGTCTGAACGTATTCGATAGATTCAAGTGCATTATAAAAGTTTTCAACTATATGTGCAATAAGCGACTTAATATCTTCCTGCATAAGAACAAAGCAATATTTAAGTCTGCAGAAGTTCAGAAAGCTTTACAATTAATTTTAGAAGTAACTGATGAGTTGTCCTAAGTGAATTACAACTTATGTGGCCAGCAGGGTCGGGGGAGGGTGGAGTGTCCACCTCTGCTCTGCCCTTGTAAACTTCATCTGCAGCACAGGAGGGATGTGGAGCTGCTGGAGAGGGTCCAGAGGAAGGCCACAAGGATGCTCAGAGAATGGAGCACCTCTCCTATGAAGAAAGGCTGAGGGTGCTGGGGAGACCTCAGAACAGCCTTCCAGTACCTAAGGGGGGCCTACAGGAAAGCTGGAGAGGGACTTTTTGCAATTGCATGTAGCGGTAGGACAAAAGGGAATGGCTTTAAACTAAAAGATGGAGATTTACGTTAGGAGTTACAAAGGAATTCTTCACTCAAAGAGCAGTGAGGCACTGGCACTGCTGCCTGGAGAGCTCTGGAGGCCCAAGGCCAGGTTGGATGGACCATGGGCAGCCTGAGCTGGTGGGAGGCAGGAGGGTGGGTAACTGTGGGTGGGGGGAGGAGGGGAAGGGACACTTTGAGGTTCCTTCCAACCCAAGCCATTCTGTGACCACGATTCTTGTAAAAAGCATAAAAATCAATTGCTGTTTTTCACAGTATTTCCAGATTAATAGACAACGCTCTGTATTTTACCAACCCTATTTGTTATATTTTGATTAAACCATGATACTCACTATTCCAGACTAGGCTTAACTGAGGAAAAAAAAGTTTCATTAGGCCCTGCTCTCCCCCTAAATTTTACTTCTCTTTAGTTCTAAATAGCTGCATCTGCACATGTGGAACATGGCACCTTTTGTTCAGCCGCCCAACCATAAGCCTAATTGTGCTGGGTAAGCCTTAACACTCAGACCAAAGGGCAAAAGATATCTGAAAATACAACACACTTCCCCTTTTTCTGGGAATGACAGCAACTACAACAGCCTACATCTAAAAAGTGCCTTCATTTTCACAGGCCACAAAGACTTCTGAGAAGACTCCCACACCACCATGCTCGCAGCACACAGCTCAGCACCTGCTCTAAACCCTTGTTTCCTACCCCACAGTACAAGTGGTGCTCCTGCTCGTACTGCCTGTCCTGTCTGTGTGCTGCTGGTGGAAGAGCCATTGTTTCAGAGCTGACACCATCTCAGAAAGGACAATGATCTTTCCAATTTACACTCAAATCGGTCTCGTTTTCCTCACTTCCAAGTCTGCTCTCAAACAACTCAGCCATTTACAAGAATTTTGTCTCCAGGATGCCAACTTCTACACAGACACGGGTATAAATAAGGCTTCTACATTTATCTGCACAGAATGATCGAGTAAAACGGGCACGCAGCAGTGCACTGGCTCCTTTCTATTTTTAATCTCTCTCTGGGATTTTAATTTGTGACTTTAATTACTATTAAATATTTAATTCCTGTGAAGTATGTGCATTTTGTTCTGCCTGGGGTGACTGGTGTGCTTATATATACACACACACAAGAGCTGCAGAAGCTGCTTAACCACGTACCACTCTGATGAATTCAAACAGTTCGATCACAGCAGAGTTGAGCAGATTGTATCTGGTTCCATTATCCAGCAGAGCATTTATAACCGGCTCAAAGAGATTCCCCTTGGTGATGTAACGGTTGTAAAATTCATCTTTCAGGCCAATTATCCTCCTCATGAAGCGAAGAGCACCTATATGAGGAAAGAAATGAAAGAGTAATCACACATCCAGCCTCCAATCCGCCTCTCCTGGCAAGAACTGAAAAGACAAACTCAAAACAAACATCTGCAGACGGTTAACTTGCTTTCCTCCTCCATTCTCTGACTTTCCTCTGTATCTGAATGCCATCAGGATCCATCAGGTTCTTTTTGAAGTAGTGCAATAACAAACCGCAGTGAATGCAGAATTAAATTAGTTCATTCCCATGCTTCTGTGTGCACCTTCCAGAACCACGCATCATCCAGTCCGTTTGCTCCCCAGGTGCAGCACCACATTTAGGAAGTTACTTAGAAAAGACAGGACTTCCACTTAACACACAAGATCACAGCAGATCCCTGCTACCACATCACCAGCTGCAGTCATTCTCCCTCCACCACTCCAGTTAACTCCACTAACAGATATCTGCCACTTCTTTTTTTCAGACTCACTAAACAGCAAGCCTGTAAAAACAGAGATTTACCCCAGTTCTGTACTTAGGCTTATCCTTTTATTTACAACCTATCCCATGCAGTACAAAAAACATCCTGAGGAAGGAAACTGTGGCAGCTCCATACTCACACAAGGCCAGAAAAGTGTGTTTTGAATTCATCAAAACCAGCACCCTTCTTAGCAAATCCTTGTTCATAATGTAGTTCTTGATGTGATACGTGTGGTGCTCCACACAGAAAGTGAGCAGCTCCAGGATTAAGGCGAGCAGCTGTGCTGTCTGGTAATTATCTGCAAGAAAAACGTAGACATGAACAGACACTGAGGAGGAGGATCTTTCAGAAGCAGGAGAGACCGGAAAGGGGAGAATTAAAAACACAGCTCCTCAGAAATAGATGAAAATGTTCTTCCAGCTTCTTGCTAGCTCAAATGAAACCCAGCACCCACAGCTCCTTTAACAGTAAGTACAGAAGCAACAAGATGAACTTTCTTCTTTAAATGAAGATGTGCATGATACAGAACAAGGTTCAGAACTCAAGGTCAGTTAAAACTTACCAGGACAAATTGTATTACTCTTAGTGGACCCAACTACTGCATCTGATAAATAGAAAACAAAGCAAATGTAAGAAAAAGTCTTCAAAGCACTGCAAATACGCAAAAGATAGGGATAAGTAGTTCTAGCAGCTGTTTGAGCTTTGAATTTAACCAAAACTGAGCTGCAGGGAAGCAATCACAGGCAGAACGCATGCCAGCTGACATCTCAGTGCATCTATGTTACAAAATTTTAAATGCAAGTAGGTGGAAGTATGTAATCTAACACTGAGGAATATTATTCCTACACAGCTAATTCTATTTTCTTCAAATATCTCCAAAGGAATGCTCCAGATATTCTATTTCTGTTCCCAGTTAACACACATTTGGTTTTTTTCCACTCAACCACGAGAAAATGGGTACCACCAAATCAAACATATTTGCAAGAAAAAGTGCTTTCAAAAAAGCCTGACTCAGAGGCTGCCATGACATCAAGTGTCTGTGTAAAGCATTTAACTGATGTGAGTGCTAATTAGGTAATTAAGTGCCAATTCGTTCACCACCAAGTCAGAGACAAGAAGAAGGAGCTCCACAGAGCTTTCCTTCAGCATTTCCCCACTGTTGCCTAATCCAGGCTTCAGTCAATCGCCTGAGCTGACAGGGACTTCCCACACCATCACAGCATCTCTGCACCTGCTCTTCCAAAAGCCTCCCGTGAGCTACAGATGCAGCTTCATGGCAAACATCCTCTTTTACAGCCTGGCTAACACTGGCACACGTGAGCAGGTGCCTGAGAGCACCGACCCGCACGTCGCCACGCAGCGCTGCAACGCGGGCTGTGAATGCTCTGTGCTCACAGAAGCCCAGCAGTTTCCAGGACACACATTCCCATCTTGCATCACAGGCTTATTGCTGGTATTTCCTAAAGCTCAAAAAAACAAGATTTTAAAACCAGAAGTAACCTTACCTTTTTCACATTTATCCTCTGATGTGTTCGCCAGAAGTGGAGCGGTAAGAACGTGCATACAATGGTTGTAGAAGAAGTTGAGGAATTCACTTTTTTCTGTTTTCTAAAACAAACAAAACTTTATTAAACATTGGCAACTGCACGTGTACTCTTAACTAAAAAGTAGCAGCAATGGAGGTATCCTGCAGAAAACTGTACCCAACCCCCTCTGGTCTGCCTGCGTCTTCTTGTTTGCACCTGCAATGTTAATCTCTCTCAAGGTGTATTTCTATATTTTGGGAAAGTGATCTGAGACACCAAATCAACTTAAATACTGATAGAAAAAAACACGGTGGATGCAAACACACTGAAAAGACTGACTGTGCTCTCACTGCTTCACAGAGCTTGCTTAAACCACTCCTGAGGGCATTAATTTTACCCATAATCACCTGCATCAAGAAGCACAACAAGCATCACCGCGTCTATTTCCTTACATCCTATACAGCGCATGCCCGCCAGCACACAGCGTGCCTTCTTAAGAACAACACACATTAAATATGCATTGCATTTAGGAGGAGGTTTTTCCCCCAGAGGGTGGTGAGGCACTGGCACAGGTTGCCCAAGGAGGCTGTGGATGCCCCATCCCTGCAGGCATTCGAGGCCAGGCTGGATGTGGCTCTGGGCAGCCTGGGCTGCTGGTTGGCAACCTGCACACAGCAGGGGTTGGAACTGGATGAGCACTGTGCTCCTTTGCAACCCAGGCCATTCTATGAAATACCCTGGCATGCTGCTAGCATTGTGCCACTGGTATTAAAACAGCAACTTGGTATAACTGGACTCTCTCATCCATGTATCCATAGCTGAGCTACCAGGAGCTGTGATCAAACTGGTGCTATTTCACTGCAGCCTTCAGCAGTCTGTGTTACCAAACCCTTGGGCAACGCCATATCCACACGTTACCAAAGGAAGCTTCAGTTTCTCTTACAGCTTGTTAAAACTGACGCTGTAACAAATATTCTTTTTTTTACTCTTCTGATGAGAACAACAAGACGAAAACCAGTTTCTTATTTCTGCTGAGCTGGTGAAGTGTCTTCAGCCCTCTGCATTCCCTTACGTTAGCTGTGGCCAGCATGTTCTCTGGGTCTATCAAAGTGCGCAGGAGCCCCATCAGCTGAACAGCCCCGCCGAGCTCAGGATCAGTGTCACAGATCATCTGCTCAATGACCACATTGATGAGGAGGATGTCCTGAAAAAACAAAAGCTAAAAATGAGGCACGGTTTCAGGAGCCCAATGATTTCCACAGCTCACACACCAGGGTGCTCTTTTTTCCCCTCCGATAATGAAGCAAACTGTGACCATGCACTCAAACACCGGAGTTTCTGTCATGCAAAACCCACCTCAACTAAAAATCACTGCTAGAAAGAGTTATGAACTTATTGCTGTGCACATGCAGGAATCCACCATGAAATACTCAGAAATGTCTGCATCTGACATCTATTTTTCCCTGTGTTTCTGCCATCTACATTTCTGCACTAAATGCATCTCAAGTGCCAGGGAGGCTTTCGGTCTGTGGGTTTTTTTGTTCTGTTCCCAAACAAATACATTTAATGAACTCAACAAACTTTACAACATGTTTACTTACATCATCACTCTGCTGGGCCTCTTGCATTACAAATTCTCGGACCATGGATGGACTAAATTCTACCAGATAAGAAAATATATCTGTAGCAGCAGATCTAACTTGCAAATCGTCCATTCCCTGGGAAAATGAGATCAATTTAGCAGGGAGTTACAAGCTTTGAGAACACATTATTAAGATTTACACGGCAGCAGAACAGTGACAGGAGAAAGAAGGGATTTTTTTCCCCCATCATCTCCATCCTTTAGAAGATCACAGGGATGTCTGTCGATTTGACACCTCTAATTTAGGCAAGAAATGTTTTATGGTGTTATTCCCTACGGCACTGAAGGCCAGTATGCAGAGTTCTGTAGAAAAGAACCAACTGCATGTTTTAGTATAAATTCATTTGTACCTCACTCAGACAACAAGAAAATGTGCAGTTTCTAAGTTTAGAAGATTAACAGGATGGGAAACACTTGAAGCAGTCTACATGTGGAAAAGAAGCACAAGATCAGAATTTGTCCCATCACTTAACATTCATATTGCTTTTAATTTGTACACAGTTAACAAAGAACGCTGACATCACAGGTTGTTTCCCAAATATTAAAACAAACAGTACAACAGCTTCCAGCAACAGCAATGACACACAAGTTGTAACATCAAGCAGCAACAGATGCTTCAACCAAAGGAGTGAAAGAGCATGTTTTCACATTGCTGATTAAGATGGATTAATCTGCTTTATACCACTGAAAAGGCAGGATTAGGATAGGATAGGAACAGATAAGAGGTCAAGATTATCTAAAAATACTTCTTTGGTCCTATTCCAACTACAACAACAACAACACTGAGCTGAACCATGAAAGAATCCTTTCTGAATTTTACACTTGTTGTCAAGAGCACTGCGCCATCACACCAAGCCAGAGCAGTCACTGCAAGCAAGTGGGGCCACTGCTACTTTCAGAAGAACAAAGCCATCCAATGAAATTACAGAAAGGCATCGGGCAGATCTGCTGAAAGGTCACACATTTTCCCCCCTTTTATTACAAACAGTTCTGAATTTTCACTTACCATCACAATTTCAAGAGCTGGAAGGATTCCCAACTTTGCCAAAGTTTTGAAAAACGCATCTCTGTTCTGAGGTTGTAATGTCTGGGAAAATGCACAGAACTCCTTGAAAAAGTTAACCTGTAACACAGGGGAAAAAATGAGCATTTGATTCAGGAAAGCATGAAATGGTTGTGATTTGTACCAGTTTGTGTACTGGCTGGGCTATGCCTGCCTGCGAAAGGGACTGCTCTGCTCCTCTCCTCCAATGTTCAGCATCAGTGAGGCAACATTAAGGATGAAAGGAAAGCCAAAGCAGTTAATAACAAGGTCTGTTAAGAGGCTGAATTTACCTCAAAGAAGGACAGTCATCTTGCAGCTATTTTATCACATTTAGCATGGGAAGGATTTCTACTTCTGCAGTTTGCCTTCTGTTAAAAGAACAAACACGTTCTCCCTTGCTGAAAACAGCCACTCTAGATTTTAGTAAGGCAATTTAAGCTGATAAAGAGTCAGAGAGAAACAGGCTGCCCAAGGAGGCTGTGATGCCCCATCCCTGCAGGCATTCAAGGCCAGGCTGGATGTGGCTCTGGGCAGCCTGGGCTGCTGGTTGGTGACCTGCACACAGCAGGGGGTTGGAACTGGATGAGCGCTGTGCTCCTCTGCAACCCAGGCCATTCTGTGATTCTATGTTTGCAATATACATACTAAGAGACCATCGTTAACCCTCAGCCCCAGGGCTGAAACAATGAGACTGAGCAAAATACAGTGAGAAAAAGCAGTAACTGTATGGTAAGCCTAAGGGAGAGAGCATGCTGAGGAGCACTCAGGATCATTCACATGCCAAGATGGAAGGGACACACAGGGATCTCTGAGTCCCATCCTGGATCCAGACAGCACCACATGCAGCTTGTCACCAACCAGTGAAGGAGGTGCGTTTTCAAGCTTAAGACTTATCTTAGCACCTGCACTTTCTCAGTTACTGAGAGCAAATAAATCAGATTTTTACCTCACACGCAATATTCTTCCAGTGAGTACAAAATCAAAGATGATGCTACAGTAGAAATGGTTCCCTCTAGGGCTACAGAAACACTTGACTGGAGGCAGAACTAGAACAGCTCCAGTGTTCCTGCTTTGTGCCTGAAGATTAAAGCACTCCAACAAGTCCCCAGCACAAGGACTTACCAATTCACATCGTTTGTCATCATCTGTAGCTTCATCTGTTAGTTGTGCAAAAACTTCGGACAGAAATTTTTCATCTTCCTGCATAACACAAAAGGACAACAACTTACACAGGACAGCTTACACAGCCAACTGGCCTTTAGAGCCTGACACTACAGAGTCAAACTTCACTACTTGCTCACTTCTTAGAAAGGAAAAAAAAACCACGCGCTTGTAGATCTGTCAATAAATACATTTTATCATTAAAAAGGGAAAAGCAAGAATGCAAGTTCACAAGCATCACTTCCAGTGCACTCTTTCAGTCCTCACGCTGTGCAGCAGCGCCGCACATGAAGCTGAGGATGGCTGATCAGACCTGGCTCCCAGCAGCAGGACTCAGCAGACCTCTCCTCTCCCTGCCCTCCTGCAGCACTCTGCTCCACACCTCACAGCACCACAGGCTCGCAGTGTGACGTCCTGCTGCCAGCAGGCAGCACAGTGTCACAAGTTCCACTTCTGTATAGGCCACTTTATACTCCAGGCTCCCTCTCTGTGCTGCATGGGTCCTTCCTGTTGGGCTACAACTGCACAGCCCTGCAGCAAAGCTCTTCTCAGCAAGCCAAGCTCCCCTACTTGTACCAAGTTCAGTTTTTGCCCATCTGGAAAACTTTTCTTCCCCACAGTCCTTTACATGGAACAGTGCTGGTGTTCTTTCAAACAAACTGCCTGTTACTCTCCAAACACAATACAGATCTTCAAGCCAACGCTAACGTTAAGCTTCACTACGAGTGATACCTGAATCAGCATCAGATGGAAGATGACCCGCACAGACTTACTGGTTTATTTTAAGCACTGCTGGCCTTAACAGCTAAATTCAGCCTGTTAAAAAAATCCTATCACAACAAGCAGATTGTGTGTAAAGCTGCTGCAGCTGTAGTCCTCACGTCCTGGAGCACAGCACAGCTCCAGGCTCACTTTCTATTCTCGCTCTGCTTCCCACCCATCAGAGCCCTGCTGCTGCACAACCTGTTACTCCTATCGGCCGCGTTCCCCACTGGTGTGCCCAAGGCAGCAAGATTTCTAATTTCTACACCAAACCCAGAGGAGCTCCAGGATTCTTATGCCACACAAAGAAGCTGATTTACACCAGGAAAGTGGGAAAAGTCCTGAACCTCTTCTTAGCACCACCGCGCAGCTCCCCAGAGCTACGACAGCCAGAAACTTCGGCCTGTGCTTTCTGCGTCACCCTCGAGGCAGGCGAACTGATGGAGGCAGCAATGCCACTTGTAGATCAACGTGCGTGCCTCAATTACAGTGCTAACACCAGACAAACTGTGTGCCATCCACTCATCCCAACCACAGCCCAGAGGGCAGTGACAGAGAGCACAGAACTGCCACAGTCCAGAGCTTCACTGAAGAGAACCAGAGAGACGAGCCACGAAGTGGGAGCTTTCTGCTAAGGTACAATTAAATGTTCAGTGCAGTAAAACTTCAATGGAACATGAAAACCTTTTCTTTTTTCAGTCTCTCTCTAAATGGAAGCAGGACTGTGGCCCTGGGAAAATGACACTGAGTGTATTTTTACATTTTAAGAAGTGACTAATGCAAAGTAATAAAATGGGAAAGATTTCCTGAACCAAGTCATTCTTTTTGCAAGAGAGACCTACTTTGCTTCTTTCTGCTGTTCAACCCAAGTAAAGAGCAGCTCCAAAGCTCATCCACATAGCTGCCTTTTGTTGTTCCTTTGTGTTTGAGTAGTTCTAGGTTTTTGGGTTTTCTCTCTCCGCTCCTCTACTGCAGTCCTTAGAAACACCCCTCATGGCACTGTTACTCCTCCACTGCCTGCTTCCTTCCACAACTTTAATATTTTCATTTGAAGGAAAGAACTGACAGGTCTGTGAAGTTCTGCTCCACCTAAATGTGCCATATTCCAAAGCAAATGCACCACAAACAGAACTAAACCACTCCGCAGCCCTCAGTCTGCACAACAAAACATGAACTGAAAACACCCAAATCATCACCACATGCATGCAGAGCACTTCACATCTAAGGCTCTTTCCACAGTCCACTTGGTCTGCGACCATCAGCTGCTTTTAAATCTATTTCTGACTGTGAAGTCTTCAGAATATTTTTCAGGACCTTGGAATTGCAATATTTTATGCGTTATTACTGTGGGATATCAGCAGGAAGAGAAAACCAGTGAATCAACTGCTTCATATCACAGCATGAGCATCAGACATCAGTACAATGAATTATTTACAACATACCGAAAGCCTGTAAATCTGAAGTCTAACGTTTTTAAAAATCAAAAATAAAATTAAGGTATCAGAAATCAGGGGAAAACATGCAACTACTTCACACACTGAAGAGCCATAACCAGTTTTTGCAACTAGATCAATTGCAAATTGCAACTAGATGCATCTACACACCAGGAATCCATAGCATATTAAAAGTCACTTACCTGCAACATACTGACAATCTCAACTTTGTTGAAGAAAATAAAGGAAGTAAGGGTAGAAAGAAAATTCTCTTCAAAAACCGATGGCGTCGGCAAGATGATGTCCTGAATGTACTGTACCCTGTAAGTCTGATGGATTTTTTGCCTGAGTTCAGAGTCTGTGATAGGAATAACCTCCTTAAATTTTGCTGTTTTGGTCAAGAACTCCCTGTGCCGTTTTGGCTGAGCCAAAGAAGGGTCATACTCAAGGCATCCAACAACATCCATAATACACTCATCAGAAAACATCACCTCAAACAGAGTTGCTTTATTGAGGAACAAAATTCCTCTAATAATTTCATACAAATGATGCAAGCCTTCTGTGTTCTCTAAATTCTCGCAGACTTGGAAAAGCTGCAATAGTTTTTTAATGTAGCCTTCGTTCTCCAGGGCCAGAGCTAGCTTTTCTCTACGGATGGGTGAGGAGAGAACAGAGGTAACAAGGTCAGCAATCTCTTCAAGTTTGTTGAGTTCACAAGAAGGAAGGTCGATCAAAGGACTGGTTTCGGGCATTTCTTCTATGTGCTCCTCTTCAGACTCGATAAGGTCCTGTGTGACTTCCACTGAAGGGTCCTTACCCTGAACCTAAAAGCAGTGCACACAGTTAACTGTCACATCCCAACACGTACGTAAGAGCAATCAAGCAGAGAACGTACATAAATCCTTTCGTGCCTTCAGCTGCCTGCGATGTTTCTGGCCGTGAGGAAAAATAGTCAGGTCTGCTGCCTGTGAATTCTACAGAAGATGCTACCATTACCTCCAGTAGGTATTTGTCAAAAATCAAACCAACCCATCAACACCTAACCACATCTGTGCAACAAAGAAAGCTGAAGCACCCTGAAGATAAAATGGAGAAAGTAGAGAAGGGCATAACAAAGCCTTCTTTCAGTATCTCAAACAGAGGGGAAGACTAGGGTATGAAGTCATGGCAGGAGCCCACAGCTATGCTAACGTGATGTGAACCGTAACAAAAAGACCAAGAACAAAGGCATACAGGTATAATGGATGCCCAAACTGAATAGGGAAAGAGGGATGCAGCTGACCCCCACTCCACACTCTTGCTCTGTTCAGCATGCTCCCCTCTTTCCCCCAGCCTACTCACACACCCTGTACTTCTTCTTTCCTGTACTCATCCTAAGATTTATTAACTCCTATCAGACCTCTCCCACAAAGGATCACCTCCCAGAGGGGAGTCTCCAAGTGCTACGAGCTCTGAAATCCAATGAAAGAACTAAGGCTAATGGCTGGCACCATCTGACCACAGGAAGACCTTCCTTTCACACTGATTATCAGATCAGCCCACACAGGACTAACTGAAAACCTGGACTATGTACGAGACATATCTGCAGCCACTAGCATCAGTTCCTTTCAGTATTTCACAACTGACTGAGAAGATTCAACCTCAGTATGCTTTGGAGTATGAGAAAGCATCTTAATCAGCTATTTTGGTTCTCAGTTTCTTTAGTTACAGCTTTATGTTCTCCAGAATCTGAGACAATTAGGATCAATTCTGACACAAAAGTCTGGGCTTCTTCTGTGAAGTACACGTAGGTGTAGTAACTCCCCTCATCAGTTACTAGCAGAATCGAAAGCGTGAGACCTGAACTCTGTTACCTACTAACACAGGGCAGGCTGAAACACCCCCAAGACATGGTGAGTAAGACTTAGGCCTTGATGGAAACATGGCTGACATCCTGAGCTCAGACAGCAGTGCCAGCAGTGCCTCTCACTGAGGGAGAGCTGGGCCCACACGTATTGCAGCTGATTACAACCAGCAGCTCCCCCCTGGACGGTTCAAATCCAGCACTCGAGGTTTTCTAGTTTTTAACCTAAAAGAAAGTCAAAACCTGGGTTTCTCTCGCTGATTTCAAGAGCAGGAAGGCCAACTGTGAAAAACACACATTTTGTTCTAAGGAGTGGCAACTTAAGATTTGACACAGAAAAGCCACAGAAAGCAATGACAAAGACATGCTTGTTTTACAAATAGGTTTTAAAAGTACAACACAAATACATGAGAAGACAGAAGACACTAAAACATCTGCAAGAAACAATAGGAAATTTTCATGTACCTGGCAGATTTTTTCCCAGATTTCATCACAGCCAGCTTTTTCTTGAAAACTCAGTGCTAAGTCATAGTTCTCTGCTTCTGACCACACAATCAAGGTGTCCTGTTGAAGACAAGAAAAACCAACAACAAATGCATTCATTGCTCAGACAGTTCAGATCTTCACCAGGGATTCAACTGTATTCTGCAGAACCACATCTAAGGAATAAGTAATAATTCATGTTACCTTTGTCAAAGCTTTAGTCACTGAAATCTTAACTTCTCTGTTCTGCTCTAAAGGACATCACTTTTTTTTTTATTAAATGCATGTTCTCTTGTATATTCATCTTTCCATATTGAATGCATTCATAATGGCATTTCTCTGCAACATACAGTAGTTCTGACTGTGCACATGAATGCACACAAAAAGTAAAGTAAATCTGTAACGTAAATATGAAAAACCTGAAATTCTTCTCAAGCTGTGGATGAAAGTAAAAGATCATCATTTCCTTCTCAGAAGGAGTTTAACACAGCTGTAACGACGTGAGAAATAAAGCCTTGAGTATCACAAACCTCAACACATGCAATATGTTTTCCTAAACCGCAAGACATGCAAGTTTTATGTAACCCAAGCAGTAAGTTACTATCAAGCCCACAAACACCTTGGCAACAGACATTTTCAACTGAGCCAGTTTTCTTTTCCTCTGTAATTAACTGAATAATAACTGAATAATTAATTTCCACCTCTACTAATTGCATTTGTACGTTTGAACAATAGATTTCACATCTGAATTTTGGCATAGACTATAGGAGATCTTTTTTGGTGAGGTTTTGTTAGGTGACGTGCTGCTCTAAGTCACGCATTCCTCTTAGCAGGCACCTAAAACATCTTCTGACTTATCTCACTATATGACACTACCAGTACAGTCTTTTGTTTTGAAACAAGCCCGACTTCCTCATTTCGGGTAGAATATTTCCAAAACAAGGCCATTCAAACACATACTGAGCAAACTTGCAGAGCAAAACTGCCTGAACGTAACTTAATTCAGAGTGGCTGAGAATTTCAGTGCATCAGGCTCAAAACATGCGAGTTACCGGGTCTGCAGCAGAGCTGCCAGGTCAGGAATGAAGCCTGTGCTCCGACACCCAAACATGCAGCTCTGCATCCCACAGTAAACCCCTCTGCACATCAAAGTGCTTCACGCCATCTGCTCTCTGCTGGCTTTGAGAGCTCCAGCAGAACAGTTCAATGCTGTTACGTCTGTTGACTTCCTGAACTGCTACCACAACTTGTTTTAAGCCCCAGTAAACCCTCGCTTCATGTCAGTAAGGCAATTCACTTCCTACTTCTGCTGAGGACAATATTAAGCACACAACTTAGGGAGGCCTGTAAGTCTTGACCCTTCACCTTGTACTTTTGTCACAAACAAAATACCTGAGTGACATTTTCAAGTTCAGCAATCAGACCCAAGCAAACCAGTGGGGGGCTTACAGACACCCAGTGTATTAGAGGAAAGCAACGGGCAACAAGGAGCAGAGGTCCCAGCGCCCTCTCCCTCACATCCCTACCCCAAAGGGCTCTCAAGCCTGGCCCATCCCACATCCAAGGGAAGAAGCCTTCTCCCAAAGGTCTCAGAAAGGATTACTGCCTTCCCAGGTGATCCCCACTGCTCCCACCCCCCCCCGTGTCACAGTCAGCATTCCTTCATCCTCCCTGACCCAAGCTGGGTTAGCTCAGATCTGCAAGCAGAGCCGGCAGCAACTGGGGGGCAGCTCAGGGAGCAGAGAGCTGACCTGCAGCTGCACGGCTCACAGGGGGCCTCTCCTCCCACACCACGTGCCAAACAACTGCTGCAGCTCCACAGCCAGCAGCTCTCCAGGGAGCTTCTGCAGCGTCCTTGCAACAGCCACACGCGGTGCTGCGCTTCCATCTTTGCTTCTCAGGCACACTATTGCTTCTCTTATGGCAACCTTGATGATGTAGGCCTACTACTAAATCAGCTTCTGTATTCCCCAGGAAAACCACAAGCCACGCTAAACAACAGCAATTGTACAAGCTCAGTATTTCTCCCCCTATCTGTCTACTTTTCCTTAAAGAGAAAGGTCTTCCCTAGTGAGCTCACTGCAGTGCTCACAAGAGCTCTTTGTTACCACAGTGCCCTCATAGGACACCTGCACTTTCCTGCTACGTTTTCCCCACTTTGGGGTTGACCCACGTGTGCAAACAGCACAGCTTCCTAGGCTGGCACCACCCTGCTCACAGCTGTTGAGTCTCGTCTGTGGCTCCCGGACAGCTCAGCCCATGCTTACAGTGAGCGTGACATTGGAGAGAGAGCAGGGAACTGGCCTTCAAGGAACAGGAACAGCTGGAAACTGCAGAAACTGAAAATCCAGTCGGCTCCCAACTCGATTCCAACTGAGCTGCACAGAACCCAAAGAAGAACACAGCAGAAAGAGGTCTCCCAAGGGGTCACTCGGCCTTGCCAAAGGAGCTTATTTGCAGGAAGTGAAAACAATATGTAGGTTTTTGTACCAAATGCATTAGCAGTGATTTTGATCAATAAATTTGATATAGGCTCCCTGAAAAGAGCTTGGAATCACTTTCATTCAAGTACACGTGTGCTGTGGGATGCCTGTTACCACCTGAAGACATTTTACAACATAAAATCAGTCAATAGTGTAAAACAGAATGATTTAACTGATGCTGCAAATTAATAGCATCAACTTGTCTTTCCTGTAACATCCTCCCTTAAAAACACTTGTCTTTTACAGACCAATTCAATTAAAGAGAATTCTTAAGTACAATTTCTTGGGAATTGCAAAAATCAAAATGGGAAACGTATACCTGAAAGTGTTCTGCGAAACCACTGATGCCCTAATGCTCACAAATCAATGCTGCTGCACGTAAGCTGAATCCCAGAGGAAGCTCAATGAACGCAGGCTGAAGTCCTGCTCACAGCCCAGGATCACACAAATACCAGACACTCATCAGTGACTCCAACGACTGCATGCACCCACAGGCTGTGCTTAAACGTTTGGTGAGAATTCTGAGTTACTGAACAGTGCCTGCTGCACTCTGCAATGCTTGCACAAGTTCTGTAAGTTTCTCCAAAAATATTTCCAAAGGACTTTAAGACATAAACTGTCTCAAGTACTTCCAACAAATAAGCACAGAGAAGAACCACAAGGAGCAACCAGGATCCTTCCTGCTCTCTTTAAACACTCCCACTCAGCTCACAGGCAAGATGCTGCCTGTTGTCTTCTTCAGTTTCATCAGAAAATAACTGTCCCACACTGAATTTTTACCTGTCATCCCTATGCTTCCTGCACGACCTAAGAGCACCCAGCATCACAGACTGACTGACACATCCCAGGCCCAGCTCCTTCACACCAACACTGCTCTGGCATGCTCAGATCAGCAGCAGCAATCTTCCTGAATCCACTCAAACGATACAACACAACACAAAGCAAGAAAAAGAGTAATTCAGATCAACAACCTGAGCTCTAAAAGAGCAGCTCACTCCCTCCTCACTGTCAGGGCAAGATCACAAAATGCCTGCTGCTCCCTCTCAGTGTCTCCAGGCCAGCCCCTCACTCTCCTCCAATGCTAGCAGTCGGGGAAAGAGGGAGGTAGCTCAGCCAGTGGAAAGAGATGTTTGGTGGGATCAGCTCCTACAGCTGATCTGCCAAGCAGCTGCATGGATGCTCGTGCTAACTGCTCAGCTGCCTTCAGTCCGTTGTGGTTTAACCCAGCAGCAGCTCAGCACCATGCGGCCGTTCGCTCCCTCCCTCCACTCCCAGTGGAATGGGGGAGAGAATTGAGAGGAAAAAAGCCCTAAGAAACAGAACTCAGACGTTGAGATAAAACCTATTTACTAAGAGAAAAGAAAGAAATAGCAGTAATGATAATTATGTTTACAGAAGAACTGATAAACAACACGATTTGCTCACCACCTACAGTCCGATGCCCAGCCATGCTCACTGGCTGCAAAGCCCCCCAGCCAATCCCCCATCTTTATAGCTTTCTATGTAATGCCACAAGGTGTGGACTATCCATCAGCAGGGCTGGTTGTGTCCCTCTTGGCTCCTTGTGCCATCCCAGCCCCTTGCTGGCAGGACAGTACAAGAAGCCAAAATTCCCCCAGCTGGCCCTGTGCAGCACTACTCACCAACAACTCAAATGTTGGCATGTTATCACCGCTATTTTTCTCCCAGAGACACAACACAGCATCACAGCAGACACCATGAAGAAAACCAACCCTGGCCCACTTGAAACAAGCACAGCGTTGCACCACTGGAAGCATACTGAATCCCAGCCTCAAGCAACTCTGCTGACTTTGCCTGAAGCAAATTGCTCCGATGTCACCCGAATGACAGCAACTGTGCTTCAAGAGCATTCCTCATCTCACATCTGAAAACAGGCAATGCTCCTTTCGGGGAGCTCTACCATCAGAAGGTGCTGCGCACAGTGAGAATTTCTGTAGCAGCTTCAAGGCTTAAAGCCACACAGCTGCAAACGACCGCCCTCAGAGCCGCTCGGCAGGAACAAAGCAGCACAGCCATCTGATCTCACTGCAGCACTCATCCACCCTTCTGCCAGCCCTGCCAGGGAACAGTAACCTCAAGCAGAGGGTGGAACAACAGATGGGTGCGGCAACAACTTCTGAAACTGCTCCTGCCAGAGCCTCCGGAGCACATCTGACCCTGCCCTTTGGCAACCACCCGTGCTCAGCACAGGCATTTTGCTCTCAGAGCCCAGGCCCCAAAAGCAGGGTGACCTAAAGCTCTTAGGGTGCCCCTTGCTGTTTGCAGACGTGGAATCAGAGGCTCTTTCAGGCTGTGTGCTGAGCAGCCTGCCACTTATGTCATGTTTCAAGTGAGGAGAGGTCGTGACTATTGCTTGCTAAGGCTGTGACAGAACAGAACCCTGCACAAAGCCAGGCACCACAAGCGGGATTCAAGAAGGCAGTTTTGTTTACAATTAGCCCATAGTTCTAGTACTACTCAGCACAAACTGGGAATCATATACTCATGCACAGTGATTAAATATCAGGGTTTTTTTTTTCCCCACCCACAGAACGATGTTATGCAAATCACAGCTGAAGCAACAGCTACTCTGTAAGTGGATTCAAGTCCTTCTCAATGCGTAGGCAGGGCAGGTTTCCTCTCTGTCAAGGTGCACCATCTTGTGGCTTCCCCCAGACCCAAGGTGAAAGGCACCTCAATGAAATCTGCAGCTGAACTCTGACACCACCTGAAGTGCCTGGCCTGGACAGACAGCCACAAGTCCTCAGGCTGCCTGCACAGCAGACCTCAGCCAGGGTGCTAAAGAAAGACAATCCATGTTCTTATCAGCCAAAATATTTTGCCTGATTCTTCCCACCGTTTTAATAACATCTGCTGAGAAATGGACTTGTGAGAACTACAATCTGAGCTGAGGCTGAAGCACAGGACAGCCAAAAGTTTGGCTCTTTGCAATAGGCACATAAAAATTGAAGACAAAGCGCTAGTCAAATAAAAGCAGCATGAGTTCAGAACTGAGACAAATCTCCAACCTGTCTCTGGAAAACTCCCATCGTAAGTACTTAAAAATAAAAACAAAAAAATGAAGACTTCCCCAAAAGAGTGAGAAGCAAAGTAAACACTCAGCCACAAGGGCAAAGAAGCATTAGAACTGACAGTAAGAGCCAACCCAAACAAACTTCAGCCTAAGATAAGGTTTTTAGAACTACAGCCTAGATAGACAACAACAAAAAGCCAACCACCTAATTAAGTCAAATGAGACTTCTCTCAGTTAAGTAAAGAAAGTTTTCAAACAAGCAGCTGTCTGAGGATTTCAGAGGACAGGCAGCAAAAGGAAGCACTTCCAGCTTTGCAGCAAGGCAGCCTGCACTGGTGTTTTTGTGAGGCGTTAGCTTCCTGCACCAAACAGGAAGCAGCTCAAGGCCTCTGACTCGCAGAACCCTGCAGAACTCCCACCAATATCTCCTGCCACCCACCCAAGAAAAGCCAGCAAGCATCACCTGACTGAATACACCAACATCTCACCAGAGAAAAATGGAAACCACAGAAAGAAGCTTTCTGAGAAATGAGCCTAAGTCTGCCCGCAGCCAATCTGCATGAAGGCCCCTCTCCTCAAATCCTCAGAACGTAACTTGTCATCTGCCTTCTGAAAAAATCCAAAGTGAAACACTTCAACAGGCTCTTAACGATTTAGGAAGAAAATCAAATTGTTTTCTAGAGCTGAAACGCTTCTGGACAGCATAATGATGAAGAGCAGTATAAAACACTGAACAAAAGAAACAGAATTCACCGCAGAACAAAGAAATAGACAGAAAAAAAGAAAACCAACACAGAACAAAACCATGAGAACAATGGAGGCAGAGACATCAAGATGGAACACAGAAAAAGGAAAAAACGCAGTAAAAGCAAGAGATGTGGTAGACTGTTTCAGTGTGTTAAACAAAGATGACCTAATAACGTAGCTCCCAACTGTTCTGCTCCTTTGTGTTGCAGAAGCCTTACCCCCAGGAAAGGCAACTGTGCAGCTAAGTCCCCCAACTGCAGGCATCTCACTGAGGAGAGCAGGGGGTTTCAAAGCTTAAAGCACGAGGTCAACAACAACAATAACAAAGCCCACAAACTCCTTTGTATTACTGTCAAAGAAAGAATGGTGGAAATAAACACAGCAGAAATCACAAGGCAGCTGAACTGTTGCCTTCCTCATATGTCAGTTATTTCACATGTGCAACCCCTGTCTCCCACTACAGGCTGTATGCATTTCTAACTAATTTTCCTGTAACAAGGGCCAAATATTACGCACAGATCCTCTTCAAAGCCTTCATTTCAAAAGGCTTTTTAGGAGAACAATATTCACGTTTCTAGAACACAAAGCCAGACAGCACCTATAGGCTCCTAACTTAAGTGCTTCAGCTCTACGAAAAAGCACCACCACCAACTGCACATCACACGTCTCTCTTCCTGCAGGACAGTCAGTCTGAGCATCAGTGATCAGAGAAGGTGCAGCCTGGTAATGATACTTACCTGCTGTTTCTGATATGCAGTGTTTGGATTTATCTTCGATTCTAGCAGTAGTGAACCTGAAAAAGTTATGAGGACATTGAGTTTAACAAAGCAAACATTTCCATGGATCTTACATCTTGAGCCTAACCCACATCTTCCAGGAAGTCCCACAGAACAATACTCTTTTGACATAATTCTAAGTAAGCCAGATAAAACAAGATTTAACACCTACAGTAAAACTCTAAATTCTCCACACTACTTTCTCCCCAGGGACCCAGAGTGACAATTCACCGCTTTAAGGGCCCTGTATCAAACACATACAAACTCACAGCGGGGAACATGCTGCACAGAATGAAAACATGTTTGCCCACACAAGCCACGTGGGGCCATTTGCTTTTATTTCCTTCAACTGCCCTTCACAAGTGAATCATCCAGATAAACCCAACGCTCCACACTGTGTATGTGAGCAGTGTATGTATCCTGGCAACAGCTCCAGCGCAATCCGTAGGCTCTGAGGTGCTTTATTCAGCACGCTGGCACCTGTTGGCTGCTGAGCGGCCGGAGCGTGCCCTCTGCCAGGCACACAGCCGTACAGCGACTCCAGAACGTAAGGCAACAACACACAACACGACCTGAGCCCTTCGGGATAGCATCACTGAATTCCCAGGGCGGAAAAAGCCCTCCTACAGCACCGAGCGGGGAAAGCACAGGGCGCTCCAGAACCGAAAAGCAGCCTTTGCTGCAGCCGAACAAGATGTCGTCACGTGCAGCAGCTCCATCTGCCCTCGGCCGGGGGCAGGAAGGAGCCGCGGGCGGGCAGCGCAGCGCAAGGCACGCGGGGAGAGGCCCGGCGGCCTCCGGACCGCCGACAGGGAAAGGGAAGGGAAAAGGGGAGCCCGGAGGAGGCGGCCCGGAGGAGGCCCAGGCCTCCGCGCAGCCCCGGCCACGCTCTCACCGTCCGACTCGGCGCGCACCAGCAGCGACATCCCCTTGAGGCGCTCCACGTAGGTGGAGGAGACGTGCCCGGTGCCCCTGTCGTCCCATTGCCGATCCTCGTTCAGGGTGTAGACCTTCACCCGCCGGCGGGTGTCCGACATGGTGCGGCCCCGGCCTCGGGCCCGCGCTCCGGCCCCGGGCCCGCTCCGCCTCCGGGGGGCGATGGAGCCGAGAGCGGGCTTGGAAGCGGGGCGGCGGCCGCTCAGGGGCAGCGCGGGGCCTTTAACGCGCCGCTTTTCATGGCTCCCCGCCGGCGAGAGGGCGACGCCGCGCCCCGGCTCGGGCCTCCCTGGCGCCGCTCCGCCGCCTCGGCAGCTACCGCGGCGCCGCCGCCATCTTGTAACCCGACTCTCGCCGCCTTTCTCTTCCTCCCAGCCCGGCCACGGGCTCCCCTCGCAGGGGCTACGGTGGCCGGCAGTTGCCTCGGCGCCGCAGCCGGGACGGCGGCAGCGGGCGGGGCGGGGCTGCGGCGGGGCCCGCCCGAATCCTCGCGCTTCTCGGGCCCCGAGCCGGGCGGTTCTGAGCCCGTTGAACCGAGCTTTTACGTCTTTGTAGCACACCTAATGCCCACCGTGAGTTACACACAGCACGTCCCTAAAGCCCGGGCCCAGGGCCGGTACCCGCACGAGGTCCATCACCGAGTCCTGAAAGCAAAGACTGACGTTTCGCTCACAAAAAACACCAGGATCGGTCTGCAGCAGCTCCTTCTCCACCCACCCTGTCACAGCAGCACCACCAGCCGACACTGCGATGTGCGTTTTGTTGCACTCCCACTGAAAACAAAATCCTTACCAGCTTTTGCAACAGAGATACACCTCTGTGTGCTTATGCTGAACATCCTTTCTGTGCGCAGGTTGGTAACTGTATAAAGGACTGCTGTAGTTTGACTAGCCATGTTAGGAAGAACACAAGGCAGCTGGCTTCCCAGCTTCTAGTTGTAGAAATATCCACCATTATATGTATAAATTTTACAGATCAGGATTATTTCTGCTCAAGTGAGAGCCCAATAGAAAGAAACGTGCTAAAGTAAGCTCAAAACTCAAGGTCACAGCATGCTGCTGCCTCAGGATCCCCGCCACTCCCTTCCTCCCTCTGCAAGACCTCTACATGCACTCACCCTTCAGCCAACGTGTAAAGTGAAGGATGGCCTCTCCTTCTAAACTGGGGGTTGGACGGAGTGTTAGCAACCATAACATAATCTTATCTAAACCACTAAAAATCAAATCCATCTTTAAAGTTTAAAAGTTTTCACCAGTTACGCAGTACGGCCAAGTATCATACTTCCACTGTATAGTTTTTGCCCACTTTCCATAGCAATTCTTCTCAGTGGCCCCATTTGGGATGATGGATCATTAAAACAGCTGATTATCTACATCAGCACTGACAAAAAAATGCATATACATCACTATTTCAAACATGAAGAAATAGACACCTGCTCTGTGATCACAGCCAATAACCTGAAGGGAAGAGCCAAGCACCTCCAGCCACAGCCCAACCTGCTGCTATGGGCAGCTCCAAATGCAGCCAACCTGCCATCTCTCCAGGACGGTTCTCATTTGCACACATTTACTCTGTTCCTGGCTCCAACTGAGCTCCACTCCTCGAAGAAGAGCAGCTGGTCTGTGATCCTCCCTGACACTTTCCATGCAAAATTTCCTTTCACCCCTTCCCTTTGAGCCTGGAACTTGTAACGAGTGCAGAAAGTCAGGTTGACTGTAGAGGTTTCACCCATGGAAACTTACACATCTTGCCCCCCTCCACTGAACAAACAAATTCCCCAGCACCCCCACAGTTCAGTTAGTGAGATCACCACATGGACAAACATAAGCCATCAATACTGCAGGCGAGAGTTTCAGGTTTTTCATTTTCAGACTCAAATGCAAGCATCTTATTGGCAAAGTACTAACTAAAAAGCTCCTAAGTATTTTGTGTGGTATTTTAGTAGCTGTCCCACTACAAAAAGGAACTCTACAGGAAGTTTGCTATAGTAAAGGGAAGTTACATCTTGAAAAAGCACACCATTTCATTAACACTATCAAGAACATTATCTAACAACTAGGATACCAGTCAAATTAACTAGCTTATGGTAAGTAAAGGTATTAGAATTCTTACTAAGAAATATAAGCATACAGCCCTTACAGACGAGCGTGACAACTCAATGAAAGAATGACAGCTGCAAAAGAAGTTGGCGAGTCGTTTTCTTTAATATTTTAGGTTAGAGTAAAAAAAGCAAAACAATTTTTTACAATAAATTCACATTTCTCTTCTCCACAGTGTTGTTTGTTTGTTTTTTCCTTCAAAAGCTCCAGAGCCCACTTGCTGTCAGAAACCTGATTATCCTATGAAGAATATCTACAAATTTGAGCACATCAGAGGGGATCTCTGTTGGATTTTTAAGATCTGTATCTCACCGTAGAAGAACAAGTAGTTCTAGGGAGACCCTTGGAAATATTTTGAAATTCAAAGGATCAGGAAGCCAGACAATAGAACATAATTTCAGCAATTCTGAATCCTATGGCAGTCATCAATTTATCTGAAACAACATCAGTCATGATAAAGGAGATCATTTTTAAGTTTACACATTTTGACCAACATTTCAATCTTGTACTCTGAAAAGCCAGCAGAAGTTGGTCTGGCCAAGTATGCCTCAGCTGCTGACACTGACCAACATACAGGACAATTTCTTCTCCCAGAAGCACTTTTTCAGCACTTCTCATCTTTACATTTCTGTCTTGAGATGACAGTGAGAAAAAAGCCTTGAGAACTGAAGCGGTTGTCAGAAGAAAACCAAAACAATCCGCTCTTCAATCTGTACAATTCCACATTCCTAGATTCTCACCATGGTACACAACTGTTTCAGTTTTTCTTTTGAACAGTGTTTTAATCAGTTTCAAGACTTTGAAGTTCCACATCACCTTTAACATGAACAGCATCTGTTTCAAAAACATGGTTCACTCCCATCCATATACAGATTGCTGTGAAGACATCTGCAGACTCAGGTGAAGATGGATCAAATTTTCAGGAGGAAGCCCTGGTAGATAATGGAAGAAATAGAAAATACTCTGTAAGCTAATACCAGGGCACCAAATTCAGAAGCACTTTCGGTGGCAGGCTAGAGAAGATTGAATACTTAAAGAGACGTTTAAGAGGTAAAATGGTTTTGGAGAAAGTACACTGTTTAGGAAGCTGGAAACTGTTGAGACATTTGAACCCACTGTACAACATCAAGCCCCTTATGAGAAGTTGTAACGTAGCTGGCAAGCAGTAATCCCACATTGCTGAAGATTAACTGTACAGAAAGGCTGACAGAACTCTATACAGTACTTATAAGGAAGGTACAGCACAGAGCTGTCTCTCATATTGCTGGTAGCCTTACTTGTCACTGCGATGAAGACGACGACTCTGGAGCAGTGCCTCCCAGGACAATACTGTTTTTGTCTGTAAGGGTTTTAAGCACGGTGGTGGCTGGTGACTGCAGCACTTTGCGAGAAAGCCTCATTCTACCATCAGTTGGATCACGCCCAAAGTATTTAACCTGTTAAGAAAACTTGCCACTTTAAGATCACCACAGTGCTTCAGACATCACAAAGTTCAACAACAACGCGAGAGCGACCAACTTAGAGAGCTAGAGCTGGCATTTCCCTTCATTTATTTTTTTTAATGTGAAGAAAATCACACACAACAGATGCTCTTCAAGTCTCTACTGCTCAGTCACATTCACATGCTGCTTAGGATAGCAGGAATATGACAGCAAAAATTCAGAGATTTTTTTTTTAAAATCATCAGGCATTTAAGCAGCACAGCAAAATAATCTGACAGCATTTCCTTCATAAACATGAGAAATTCACACAAATACTAATACATGAATGGCAGGCAGTCTGTTGTCAATTTAAAGTCCTTAAAATTACCTGGATTTCTTGTCCAACTTCTAATCCCAGGGCACTGGGATGTTTGATCTAGAACACAGTATTTTTCAGAAAAGAAAAACAAAACACTTTAATCTTACAATTTTTTAAAACAAAACATAAAAAAAACCCCCTCCTTTAGGGATTCAGCACAGCATAAATCCTTTATCTACAGTAGATTCTTTTTCTGTAAAAATACACCAAAGAAACAGTGTACAGTCTTGTATTATGAAAAATGAAAGATAAATGCCAAGTAACAGTAGCTGGAAAAGAAATATTCTCTCATTGATACAAATCATTTCAGCAAGGGAAGAATTCAGACCTGCCCTGTCTCACCAGTTGAGAATTAAGAATAATTACATGCTCTCTACAAAGCTGATGTTGTTTTGAAGCACATTGACAGCGAACTGCAAACCACTACCAGGTGCCTGAAACAACTACTGTCTCTTGGAAGAGGCAACCAGCTGACAGAAGAACAAGGGAGAAATCACAGGTGCATTTTCCTCACAAACAAGGCAGAAGGACAGCTTCTTAGCAATGTACCTTGCAAAGGACTGTTGGCTAACACACAGAATGCATGAGAGCAAGAAACAAAAGAATACCAGTAGATCTATTTATTGCTTGCTGCCAAGCCAGAGACTGCAGGAACCTAATTAGCAGATCGTTTATATAGATTAGACATAGAGCACACTATCAAAAATGTAGCTGACAGCTACATTTAAACAATTACTACATCCTCCTCCATCTGCATTTGTTAAAACCACACTTTTACTTCCTGAAGCCACCCCCTGCTCTTCTGTCAGCAATACACGCAGGTATTTTCCCAGCGCTGCCCAAATCCTTTCTTCTATGCTTTCCCCTGTCACTAACATGAATTTCTGCTACCAGTTCTACACCAACATAGCTTTCAGGAGGAAAAAAAAGAGCAAAACAAGAACAATACATTTTTCTTCATCAGGCAACTTCACACAGACCTAAGTGGCTCAATACAAGCTAACGAGCAACTGCTGTGTTACAGAGGAAAGGGTATTCGACCTAAAGATGGTGGTGTGCTTAATGGCATCAAGAGCAGGATCACAGCACTTGAAAGTTTGATTGCTTGCAGCTCTAATGCAGGACAAAGGTTAAACAGGAAGTTGCTGCTAGACTAAGACTCCAAAACTCCACCAGGTGTGCAGACTAGGTAATACACACAAGGTTCAGTGAGAAATGATGTGAACTAGAAACTCTTAACTGTTTGTCTTCCACTTGTTTAAGCATTTATTACCTTCCTTTGATCAAGCTGTGAATTATGGAGTAACACTGGTGTCATGTTTGGGTACAATTTTACCATCACTCCAGAATCTCTGAAACAGAGAACAGCACTGTTATCTCAAAACACTGGGAGAGAAATTTGTTTGCAACTTATTTTGTAAACTGATTCCAAAACAAGATCTGGTAAACTTCTCATAAACAAGATTTTACTTATAAAAAAAAAACCACAAAACCAAAAACCAATTTTATACCAACCATAACACGCCTTTGCATTTCTCCTTAATTGAAAGTGGGTGGAAATTATTAAAATACATTGCTCAGCAATAAGTAGAACATCCATAAAGCACATGTAATTTTCACGCTAGATTTGTCTGTCCTCACAGAAAAGTAAGAAGCAGGTTCCAACCACCTCTTACACACAGAGGCAAAAGAAGACCTTATGGTTTATAATTTGAAGAGACATTCTAAAAACTAAGTAGCAAAAATAAACAGCCTTATTGAGAAGAGAACGTTTTCAACAGAGCAAAATATCAGGAACAGTGCAAGTGCCAAAGACACCAACATGAGTTTGGTATCCTTTAGAAAATCAATTTTACCTCGTGTATCAGAAATATATCTAAGGACATAAACTAAATTCAAGTTCACAGCATTCTTTGTACCTTATTTCAGTTATTGTGGCTGTATAAATTGCACCAAATTCCAAATTAACTTCTTGCTACAGGGGAAAAAAAGAAAAAAAAAAACCAGTAAGACTCATGCTCACAAAATACAATCTGAAAAACAACAACAACAAAAGTTTGTCCTTACATCATCTCTGCAGAGTTCACCAATAAATTCTCTCGCCTCATGCATAGCACTAGGTGTGGGAGCAAACATAGAATACGTCTCTTCATCCAGCTGACTTAAAGTTACACCTTAGAAACAGAATTCATTAATGAAGAGATGTCAGTGAACGTCTCTAAAATTCCATCAAGCAGAAAATTCACACCTAGTAAAGGCTGGCAGAGCAAAATCATCTTGCATATTTTGACAGAGATCTGTTATAATCATTTCAAATATCCTTTGCAACAGACAGCTCCTCTACAGCAACCACGTTACTGGCATGCTTGTCAAATACTTGGACAAACTTGTGCCCCACATGGAATCGTTCACATTTGCAGAAGTATTCTTTATTATAATCTTCTGTAAGAGGAAAAAAAGCAACACTGAACTAAACCCTGTCAAGATGAGTGTAAGAAATTAAAAATTAATTTAATGTCAATCTTAATAAAACTAAAGCTTTCACTAATGGCTGATAGAAATTAAAGTGCTTCAGAGCCAGAACACAGTAAATTGCACAGTAATTCTTCACACCTCTAGACTGGTTTTTCCACCCAAAGGGAAATTTATTTTTTCCTCAATTTTTTTTCAGCTTGTCTCCTTAACAAGCACTAAAGAAGCCAGCTAGATTAAGCATTTCAAGTCCACAGCAGCTGAATCAGAACATCTTCTAAATCCATGTTTAAAATATCAGGCATTTTAAAGATTTCTACAAGTAGCTTTGTAGAACTACATTTACTGCATGAAAGAAGGAAAGTACTCAGAAAAAGACCAATGTGTCTTGAAGTATCACAGCAGAGATACCTCTGTTGTGGCTGAATGTTGGTTACAGTTATCTTGTTACTAAGTGGACTAAATCTAGTTTCACTGATGTCAATCATATGGACAAAAGTTGTGGCTTTTCGTGTGTGAAGCACAACAGCTCTGTTCTTCTCACACTCACAGTAGCACTTTCTGAAGTCGTCTTTAAGCACCCATGAATGCAATGATTCACTTCTTCCAAGAAATGCAACCAGCTCAGAAAACTCTCACACCACTTGTTATCAGTTGGAGCCCTGGTTCAGATCACTCCTGTAATCCCTGCACTGCGATGCTGTGCTGTATTTCTAACGTATCCCAGCATGTTAACAATATATACAAACTCTTCACAGCATGTTAGCAAAACAATGCATGGACACTGCAGGAAGGCCTCAATACCCCTTCTTAATCACAAAGCTTTAGTCCATAGACAAAGTAGCTGCGTGTATTTTATCTATCCTGAAACACGCTGGTAACACATCAGCCTTGCCTGACTCCACTGCTCATTCAAATTATCTAGAAAATGGTCCTTGGAAGGATCTTTAACCACCTCTCATGTAAGCCCCGAGAAACAATGCCATATGTGCATCATACTTCTGCAAATTCCTACTGCAAGATGAACTGCAAACAGCTCTAAAGAGAATCTACACATTTGAGCTCACTAAAGTGAGTCTTAACATCTCAAAACACAGGCATGCCTAGCAAAGGTAGAGGAAATGCTTGATTTGTACCAAGCACTGGAACAGCTGAATGCACAAGTCTGAAAACATAAACCATGACATAGTCTGCATCACAAAGTACACTTTTTGCTCAACAGTACTTCTTGTGTATTTCCTCAGGTGCTCTTATTGGAGCGGAAAAGTCACTTATACTAAATAAAGTGGGAAGCTTAAGCTTCCCACTTTTAAGTTCTGAAAGGACAAAGGAGAGCATTAATGCTTAACAATAGCTGTGATAACACTATTTGTGCTACCAACATCCATTAATTAGAACTCTACACTAATAACTTTTGTATGGTGAAAAGACACTAAGAACACATTAGGATAAATTATCACATTAAACAAGGATGTCTTACCAGTCTTAGCTTGCAACTTCTTCAAATTATAGGCCCCAGGACCAAGGAACCTTAGCCTTTTTGATAATGGAACATGGATAGTTTCTGAAAGAGCGTGTAAAGATACTCTGAAATGCTAAATATAATCCTGAACACCAACACAAAAGTCAAGTCTAATTCATTTACGTTTAATTTCTATTTGTACTATATGCTGATCAGTGATTAAATTACATTTAAGAATTAAAATAAATGAAAATATAGAATGTAAGCACCTAGAGCATAAATTACCACAAGCTGTTCCAGTAGTGACATTTATATCTATTTTGATTTCATGAGTTTCACACAGTTTCAGCTCAATTCTGCTTTCTGGTGTCAAGTAAAATGGTGCTCAGGGCAATAAAAAGCAAAAATCCACCTCAAAGCACAAAGTATCCCCAGTGGAGCAGAGACAGAAAAATGAGACATTTGTTAATAAAAGCTGTTTTCTGTAACAGCTTAAAAACTAGGAGAGGCATCAATCCATATCAACGTACAACTAATATTACCTACGACTGGTCCACTTTCTTTCCTGTTAGGTCTGGGTTTTGCCAGTGTTTCATTCATAATTTGTAAAATCTCCCTCTTGGCAGCTGCAGGGGTTGGGGAAAGGGAAGCAGTAGTTTTGCATGAGATTGTAACAAACCCAACAAACTGAAGAGCAAGTTAAAAGCAGACAAGCATCCATCCATAAAATCTACCTTCTGCCTAATGTAAAGTATCATAGTACCTTAACACAACGTGGGTAAACCCCCTCCTCCCCATCTCACCAACATATGATCTGAGTACATGACAATTTTTATTGACGTGGCTTAGCAGAATTGAATTTCTTTGCATCAGGCAACTCCAAAATACTGGGATCAAATACTTCATAACACACACCACCACCTCGATGCTGTGCTTCTATAAGTGATTTTTCTCCCCAGTCTGCTGCTACAAGTTTTAATGCATTTTTTTTTTCCCAAAATGCAAACACTGCTCCTACAATAGTGACACCAATTGCATTTTTTCCTTCCTTCTCTTAGTAGAAAAGTAACCTCCAGAAGTAGCACATATTTTCATTGATACTATGTACAATGATATGAAACAGTGCACTGGGAAGGGTCAAGCTCTGCAGAGGCTGAACTCTCCTCTAACAAAAACATGTAACTAAAAAACACTGGGGGAGATGGGTGAAATCTTCCTCTTTTTCCCCAATCTCAAATAAAAATAAAGTGCAGCTTGTAATTTAATACATTTCATAATAAAATGGATGCAAACGTATGCACAAACCTGTAGCTTGTTGAATAGCTTCCATGATAATTTTTATTGGTATTCCTGGTAGTTTTAGATCAACCTAATGTGAAAACAGTTAAGAGACATCAACACGCAGGGAAAGCTTGTCTTTTTTAGAGAGAATCCTCTTGAAGATTAATTACAGCAGTATTTTCTGTTAGCATACCTGCAAGGCAGTTACTCCTTTACTAGTACCTGCCATCTTGAAGTCCATATCACCATAATAGTCTTCAATTCCCTGTCAGTATAAGCAGGAAAAAAACCAAACAGATTGGCCTAAATACATCCCAGTGCCAAAATTCATTACACCAAAAGCACACTTTAGGTGTCAAGAAGCCACAAAGTGGATCTGAAGCCACTTGCAGTGTTATCACTTTTCAGATTTTTTGTTCCCCCCCATTCATGAATCTTATTTCACTGTTCCTAATGCATACAGTTTCTTTCCCTCCTTATAAATTAAGAACCTTTGTGGACTCATTTTCTGAACTAATCCACAGTTGACTTGGTTCTACCAATGACTGCCAATGGAAGAAGGATGATAACGTGCATTTTTTCTCCCCAACAACCTTGCCAACAGCTCATTTTCCTCCTAATATGTTGTGCTTCTCAGTACACAAAAAAAATCCAACAGTTACGAATTGCTTTCTTCCAAAATTCAGTGAAAACAGAAAACTTCTAAGAGCTTAAAAGAAATAACATAGCAGCACCTAGAACGACGTGGATACAACATTACAGAAGAAAGCTAGAAGCATCAACAGAAACAACTGTGCCAGCAACACTCACCAGGATGTCTGTCAGCAAACGATAATCCTCAAGATCTCCTCCTTCCGGATCATATTTGGTAACAAGACCTACTGCCACACCTGCCACTGCACTTGATACAGGAACTCCTAAGAGTGGTAATTAAAAATACAGTTTTATAAGCTTGGATCATTCCAAAATCCTTTAATGTCCTGCAATATGCAGTTTATCTTCGTAAGTGACACATTTTGTACCTGCATCCATCAATGCCAGACTTCCACCACATGCAGAAGCCATTGATGAGGACCCTAAGGAGTTAGAATACAGGGGAAAGATAGCATTAAACATTGGTTAAAAGCACCTGAAATAAAACCTGCCATTTATGTTCTTCAGTGACCGTCTGGAAATTGACTCTGCTAGCCAGAAGATACATTACAGCAACACTCATACCATAATAACTAACAACACTTAGCCAGAAGGTTTCTACAGAAGAAGCACTTCATAAAGAAATGTGTAAGACTTTGAATATTTCATGATACTGGTACCAAAAAGAAACCAACAAGCATCATAACTGATACTAAATATTCTAGAAAAGTAAGCTAGGGGCTCAGTCAACTGCAGATGGGACTTACTCCCTTTCTCCACTAATTCTTCCTGCCAGGCACCAGATCTCACAACACTAAGAAATTGCTGGTGAGCCTCAAAGAACTCCTGGCCACAGAAGGGAACCTGCAGAAAGGTGAAATCAATAGCTTTCTCCCAAATGGGGAAATGAGAACAAACAGACAGAAGTTATCTGCAGTTCTACACTGAATAACTGGTCTCAGCAGAAGCCTTTTTATTAAAAATCATATTTGAACTCACGTTTCATAGTGATACTGTGCTGTGGGTTTATTACTCACGACCATACGTATTCTTCCCACTTTAAAGCACTTCAGATAATAGAGATACCAGATTTTAGAACTTAATTAGACTTGTGGCCTACAAACGTCCATGTCTCGATGCTTCTTTAAGAGCCAACCTCCATCCACCTCTCATTGCTCAAAGATTAAGAAAATCACAGTACCGTTTGACTCTAAGACTTCTGAAGTAACTCGTATTGTGAAAGGGAAATCCTGGGGAATAACTGGTTTCAGTGCTCTCTCTGCCAGTGCACCTGGTTAAAAAAATACAAACATTGAGCCGTAAATAAAACCAACCAGATAGAAATATTACAGCTTAGAGCATGAGACAACTTGTGTAGCCTTATCTTACCATGTCCAAGCTCTCTTCTATTCACACCAGTAACTTTGCCAATCTCATTAGTTGCATAAGGAGGAAACTGCAGACAAGAAAGAAATTCCAAGATATACATACAGAAAACTACCATTTTTTCCACTTCAAAACACACACTTGGAGGTTTTGGCACATCTCAAGGTGAAAACAAAGCAGAAACAAATGAAACAAAAATCTAGCAACCAAACAATATCAGTCACTTAGTCTGCAAGTCGAGATTATCTGACATAGAGTTTATTTTACACCTGCTTTATTCCACAGGAGAAAATAAAACAGTTGTAAGATAGCAAAGGAATAAGGCAACAAGCTTACTCTAAGGAAGCTTGTCAAACAACACGTTACAAATCTTGCTTCTAATCTAATCTTGTCTTCCAGAAAATGCAACACATGCCTCTTGCCCATACAAAATACCATGGGTAAGTTTCAAAGCTTGTAGAAACACTATTTAGTATTGCTGCAGAATGGCAGCTGGAATGTATTTATAGTTAACTAGAAATACTTGAGCAGCTTCACCCTGTCTGCCATAATAACTCATCCCTAAGGAGCTGACAAGTGTTAAACTACTAGAAAGACTGCATAAAATGGCAACTTGCAAATTACCTATTTAACAGTACTTTTGTTCATAAACTGCAGGATAAATTCACATATAAGTTGTTACTTATAAGTTCTAATTCAGATCTAGAAATAATTAACATCCTTGGAAGGGACCAATTTCACCTTTAAAAGCAAGACCAGAAGCTCTTACACAGATCATGCACAGCTGTGACAATATAACACTCACCTCATAGTGAAGCATGAAGTTCTTATCTTTTATTCCACTATTAAATAAAAAAGATACAACAAAACACAACAAGAACACATCAGAAGAACACTACAGGATGTAAGTAAGATTATGTTCATCTATGCTTACAAATTGACCAAACCAGCAAATCTACTGATTCACTATTTGTCTTTTTTTTTTTTTCGTTTCTTTTCTAAAGATTAAGTTTTTTTTTTTCTCCTAGTAATTCTATTAAAACTGTGGTCTACAAAGAAATGAGCATCATATGTCAGCTGTAGCCATTTAAACAGCCTTCCTAGTTTTATGCTCATTCTGATCCATCAGGTGACAGACAAACTTCAAGAACCAGTGTTGTACTGCACACACTTCAGTAAGGGCTAACAAACACAAGCACTCAGTAGGAGAAAGTCAAAGTCTGCAAGATTACTCAAATCACTTGAAAGATGCCTACAGTCAAACATTTTATTGCATTATCCCAAGAACTGATACTTAACAACAAATAAAAGTGCTAATCTACAAAACTCAGCTGTTTTAGGTCGAGACTTGTTTCACTGAGCTCCACCATACAGGCAGTCTCTCTCTCTTGTTTATGAAATTCTACTGGTCACTAGTTACAGAATACTTAGCATAAACTGAATTCCTGGAACAGTAAAGTTAACAAACATGGGCAAGCACCTCCAGGTCAAAAATAAAAAAGCAAATGAATAAATAAACAGAAGGAAAACAAACCTGACACTACTACGTGAAAGCTCCCACACTGATGGGATGAGATCACTGAACTGCAGCTTTAAAAGGAAGGATTTTCCTCTTCCCAACAAGTTAGCTCTCAGCAATAGAAAGTTAATGGCACAAGGGCTTGTTTGCTACACCGCAAGTTCAATTTTCCTTACTCCACTAAAAAAAGACCACAAACACTCTTTTACCCTCTGAACATTTCTACTTTTGTGATAAAATATTTTAAAAGGCTTATTCAGCAGGGAAAAAAAGAACCCGCTGCTTTCTGCATGGGAAACACTTGAACCAAGATTGACAAACACAGCAGTGCTTCGTGGGCTGCATGTATCAGACACCAAAGAAACACTCCAAAACCTATGAGAAAGCAATGAAATGACTGGAAGACCAAGTTCCAAGTATGATGGAACAAACAGAATCAGCTTTGATATATACATATATATATTTTTTTTTTCCAGGAGACCTGACATATTGATGACAAAATTCATTTGCTATTTTCTTTCTCTCAAAACCAGGCTGGACACAACTTGCAGTACCCTTGAACTTCAAATGTGTGTCTGTGGAATTAATATATTCTTATCAGACAGGTATTTTTAAGAAGGTGTTTACATTCTCACTGCTGGCAAAAACACACTCAAAGATACACGTACCTCACAGCTGTTGAGATAAGATCTGATTTTACACTGGATTCTATGGAGTCAAATGTAACAGTGCAGAGAACCTGGAATAAGAAGACAAGGTAAAGAGTTTTTTTTTCATACTACTAGAAAAAAATATATAAAAAAACGATTACAGCAACAGATAGGATGGCATCACCTACCACTTTTTCCCACATCTCAAACATTCACATCTTGCAATGATTGTATGATCTTACAAGTGATCACATCTAAAAATACCATTTTAATATTTCCTAGCTTGTCAGAAGCCAACAGTATGTTCTGTAAAACTGAAGTAGCTCACTTAAGAATCAAAGGTTAAAATTGGTCCACCATTGTCTGCACAAATAGCAACGCACAGACTTCCAGCACGCATTATTTTTAGGAGGATATGCAGGACCCAACAATCAGGAAATCAGCAAATCTTTAGTCTTTGTAGCTACCCACATACCCAACAGTGAGGCACAACTGAATCTTTCAAGAACAACAGATGTTTAATACATAATAGGTTGGACTGGATGATCTTGTAGGTCTTTCCCAACCTTGGTGTGATTCAGTAAATAAATAACAGACCTGATCACAGAATCACCAAGGTTGGAAAAGACTTCTGAGATCATTCAGGCCAACTGTCCACCTACCAACAAGATAACCATGCCAAACCTTGATACCACATCTACACATCTCTTAAACGTGCTCAGGGACAAGAACTCAACCACCTCCCTGGGCAGCCTGTGTCAATGCCTCACTGCTTTTTCAGAGGCAATATCCCAAGTTTGGATATTCCCAATATCCAAACTGAATGCTCTTGGCCTTCTTGGCCACTTTGGCACTCTGCTGGCTCATGGTGAGCTCAGTATCAGCCAACACCCCCAGGGGTCCATTTCTTCCACAGTCTTCAAGCCACTCTGCTCCAAGCTTGTAGCATTGCCTAGGGCTGTTATGGCCAAAGTGCAGCACTCAGCACTTGGTCCTACTAAATTCCATCCCACTGGCCTCAGCCCAGCAACTCAGTCTGTCCAGATCACTCTGTAGGCCTTCCTACCCCCAGGCAGATGGACACTTCTTCCCAGTTTGGTGTCACCTGCCAGCTTACTGAAGGTGCACTCAATCTCTGCATCCAGGTCATCAATAAAGATATGCAACAGGACAGGCCCCAGCATCGACCCATGGGGAACATCACTTGTGATTAGACACCAGTTGGATGTAACTCCATTCTCCATTTATCTATAGGCTTGGCCATCCAGCCAGTTCTTTACTCAGTTAAGAGTGCACCTGTCCAAGCCACAGCCTGCCAGCTTCTCCAGAATACTGCAGCAGACCGCATCGAAAGCTTTGCTGAAGTCTAGGCAGACTCCAACAACAGCCTTTTCCTCAACCACCAAGCAGAGGTCACTCAATCATAGGAGATCAGGTTGGCCAAGCAGGACCTGCTATTCATGAACCCACGTTGGCTGGGCCTGATCTCCCAGTCACCCCACAAATATTGTGTTAGCTCATTCAAGACAATCTATTCCATAACCCTTCCAGGCACCGAGGTCAGACTGACAGGTCTGTAGTTCTCCAGATCCTCCTTATGACCCTTTGTGTAGACCCTGAGTATAATCTTCAAACCTACTATTATATTATAATCTATTATATTATATATATCTTTTATATCTATTATATATTATAATAGATATATTAATATATTATAATATATTATATTATATATATTAATATATTATAATATATTATATTATATATATCTCACACTTTTGGAAAGGAATTAAAAAACCCAAACAGCTCATATCATACTAATGTAATTTTTGGTACTATTTCCCTTTTGATCCAGTTATATTAAAAAGATACATGAAGTTTCATTTAGAGGATCTTATTATAAACACAAGTTAACATTGCCCTACATATAAAAACCCCAATTAAGCAGATGCTAGAAAAGTTAGTCACCCAAATGCTTTCCTAAATATGAACACTGTATTTCACACAGAAACCTTCTGTTTCAACATCTTTTTAACATAAAAATATTACCTGCGTTTGACCTCTCTGAAACAAGGCTGATCCATGAAGCATTTTAAACATGTTCACTTCACATTTAATATCTCTGAGGGAAGTCAAATCTCTCCCATCACACCTGAAGTGAGAAGCAGAAATTATGAGATCAATGAAATATAGTCTTAAATTAAAAAAAAAAATAATGAAATTCAGAAGTTACTATTCAGCATGGAGTTTGACATGCTTACCTTCTGTATTCACTCAGAATAAGATTTCTAAAGATATCCTTTGAGACTGCATTGAAAGATTCCATGATTTCATATGGCTCAGCCTCTGGAAATTTTTCTAGGCATAGAATAAATAAGTAAATAAAAAAGAAAGAAAAAGCAATTGCAACTGAAAGTAGAAAATTAATTACAGACAACTACTAAGATAACCCTACAAAAAAAAACAAAAACCAACAAACCCTATACTATATTACATTTAAGCTTTTCTAAGTACCAGGAAAGCAGAAAATAATACCTTTCAGCTGCTCCTCTGTTTCAAGTCTTATTTTGTTAATTGCTTCATCTCTAGAAACCTAGAACACAGGATTTGCAATTAGTCAACTCTACACAGCAGAACAAGGGAAATCTGGGCTGTTGTTGGGTTTGTTTTGAAGTTCCAAGTAAAAGTAACAATCTTTATGTAATTTCAGAGAGATTGACAAGTGCTGCTACAAATCAGTTCTGGTAGATAAAAACTTACAAGACAATTTATTATTACTATTCCACACATTCAAAAGGAGAACAAAAACTCAATCTTACTAGCTTTATTATATTAAAAATAAATCACGTTGGAATTGTACTTACTTTATCATGGCTAAAATCTGTGAACACTGCATAGATCTTGTTAAAAGCAAGTCTGCAGGAAGGAAAGAAAGAATTTACAGTTTAAAGTACAACCATGTGTTTTCATGATTGTTTTTTAATTTTTGGAGATGGAACATTTTTATGAGAAGCATGAAAGCATCAGACTGCCATTTCCAAACATCACTAGCCCCAGCTGTCCATCTTACATGCTCTTGTTCCTATCTCCTCCAAAATAAAGCTCACAAAAGCCACAAAACATGGGGTTTTTTTGTGTGTCACCACTTCACAAGAATTGCATACAGCTTGCACTGACTTCTCATGTCACTTTCTTGTTTTGCCCTGCTCACTAAGCATGAAAGCAGAGCTGAAAGATGGGGGTCCCTAAGTTTCACTCGAAAAATGCCGCAAGAAATTCTGAAAGCTTAAAAGATGATGTTGTGGAACAACACTCCATGCTTTTTGGTCACAGATGATTAAATAATCTTTAAGTATATATTTTTGAGCCAGCTAACAGACATCAGACCAAAACTGTTTGTTCCCAACTTACTTCTTGGCACATTCCACAATCTCTTCAGGAGCAACAAATAATTTCTGAACAGTTCTCTTGACAACACCACGTTCTTTCACCAGCTGTTGAATTCCTTGAATTATGTGCTGGCTTTGCTTCACCCCTACTTTGATAGCATGACAGAAATCTTGCTGCAATATATTCTCAGCAGTTGCTTCCAACATAACTATCAATGGAAAATTAAAAATTATTAAAAACAAACAAACAACCCACAGAAATTCACTTAATCTATAATTAACCAAGGAAATACACATTACCCATCAATGGTGTAAACACAGTGGAAATTATTTTACCTTGAAGTTTCTTATCAATATTGTCTGAAGATATTTTCTGACCTCTGAAAATTCTATCTGTAACAAGGCATTTACTTCATTTTCAAACTGAACATTCAAGAGATATTAATAATTATCTACTTACCCACTTGGTTTTGTGGGGCTGCAGCAACAACTAAATTCAAAGCGCTAGAAGACATTTGTTTTCGAGTTGGGTTGATTACAGTTTCTCCATCAACCAGTCCTACCCTGACTGCACCTAGAAAAAAACTCCAGAAAATTATTATTAAAATAAAAACACATTTTTTTTAAGGCATCATTTTACTTTGAGAACCGTACATTTAAAAACAATATTTCAAAATAAATCAAAATAAATTTTGTCTAGGAAAAAACCCAACGATTTGAAGTACTACAATTTTATTCACCATGAAGTGAATTTCACCACATTAAACAAAAGACAGCAACCTCCACATTCAGAGTTTTGTTAGAAGAAGCCAACTGTTGCCTAATTCTTCCATTATGCTCAGGCCACCCATGATTTCAAAACACATACTTACCAACAGGACCATTCCATGGGATATCAGATAAAGCAAGAGCTGCAGAAGCTAGAATAAAAAGATAAAAATTCCTATTAGCACAAAGAGATTACATTAAAATCACAAGCAATATGTTGTAGACAGCACTCTTACCTCCATTAATTGCTAGAACATCAGGATCATTGACACCATCTACTGCTAAAAGATTACAAAGGATCTGGCATAAGATAAAAGACAATAAATAATTTTGACCTACACATCTGTATTAGCTATCATCACAAAGCTAGACAAAACAACAAAGCATTTCACAGACTTATACAGCATTAGCTACAAAGGAAAGCCAGCTCAGGTGCTTAAGCCAGGAGGTTAATGTTGAAGAACCAGAACACTAATGCTAAAGCAATGTCAGGTAACATTATTTTTTGTTTCCCTTGCTGTACTCAGTGTTTTTGAATTTGTCTCCGCACCTCTATAACAAAATTTGAGAACCAGCATGCAATAAGAATTTCAAGACACAAAAATGAGAAACTAAAAAGCAGAATTACAGAATCAGCCTGTTTTTCAAAGCGTAAGCCCAACCTTCATGCTAACATAATTGCTTTTCCTAAAGTAGTTTCTACATCACCTGTGATTTTCTTCCATTCTAAAGGCGAAGGACTGTGACTTACCTGTGTATCATAAAAGTAGCCTACTGGAAAGAGGGGTCTGATTGACCTATCTGCAAAAGAAACATCCAAATGTTCAGTTTTCAGTAGCCAGTGCCAGCTCATCTTCTCATAAACTCCACAAGAAGCTGACAAGATCATTTAAATGAACAACTCAAGCAAACAAGAAGAGAAAAACCCAGGAAGAAATGCAGTATGATATATAATCAGTGCTAAAATTCCATCAGCACTCAGAGAAAATAAGAATATGAGTGCATCCATCACCATGAAACACAGGATAAAAACACTTTTAAGGAGTCTTCATGGTTTGTAATGGTTATATGGTTATAATCTTATTACCAGAAATGTTTCTAATGAAGGGACACGAAAAAGATACAGACCTCAAGGTGAAACAGCAAAAGCATGTTGGTTACTTCCAAGATGCCTAGAAGCTCTTAATTTTATCTGCAAACTTTTAGAACCCAGGCCTTACAGTTCTTCTCAACTCAAAAGTGCAGTCTTAAAATGCTGATGCATTTGACATCAGCTTTATGTAAATGTTGAACTTCAATTTTACCCACAGAATCATTTTTATCCATGGTAGAAATGACTTTTCCAGCAGAATCAAGAGGCACACGTGTACCATTCAGTAAGTTGGTGTCTCAGTTCTTTTGAGTTTAGCTTGTTTGTTTTTTCAGTCTTTCCAAATAGATGTGCAACTGGAGAGGTGACTTCTCATTAGGATGAGAACTTAGGTACTATAATCTCAGAGGTGCCAACATGGAAGTTCAAGATCCAGATGTGTAACAAAAATAGGTGCAAAAAAAGCCCCAGCTGACATAATTTTTTAAAATTAGCCCTGTTAAACTTTACCATGAGCAATTTTGCTTTTTTTTTTTCCCCCTGATATTACTGCAGAAACAATCAGCTTTGCAAGGCAGAGCTATAAATTACTGCCTCTTTTCAAACACACGATGTGATGAAATATTTTTAAGTACTGCCAATAAAATGAATGCATCCTACCTATTACTCTGCTTGTAAGAATTTCTTTATCAGTAGTACCAAGTTCTCTTCTTAGATAGTTTGTTGGAATCCTTCCTGCTGCTGCAGCTTTCTGACGATAGTCAACCTTTCAAAAAACAAAAGCAGGATTCTTAAAGACATCGGACCACTAATTTCAGAGCTACAGAATCACTCAAGCTAGAAGAGATGCTCAGAGCAAAGTCAGTGCTGAATCAACTGCACCCTGAGTGATGAGTGTTAATTCCAGCTCACAGATACAAGCATCAAACAGGCAATGCCCCAGGATAGACCCCCTGAAAAACATACTGTTAATCAGCCATAAATTAGAATATGAATCCTTAACTCCAATAGCCCTTCAAGAATCACAATCCAAACAGCTTCCCCACACATCTAAACTATAATGTTTGAAGTCTGTTGTTGCAGCATGCATCCAAATCCACAAGGCTTTTGGTAGGTAGACAGCATCTATGGCTCATCCTTCATCCATAGATGTAATAATTTGATCGTATTGTTTTATTCTGAAACCCAACTTTGTACTCTGCTTTTTGCCTTCTTTGCTCCCCTTGGTATCTTCAGCTTTTTGTTCAATAACTCGTGCAGCTAAAGGCTGCTAATGATCACTAGAAAACAACTTCTGGCATTAAAACTTACCACTAATGGCATGAACTGAGACGGAGAAGGTTTGGTTTTACTGACTGCTGTGACCATCACTGCTGTGTCACCTAGCTAGATCAAGGAAAAACATACTGTATAATCAATGGATATCAAGATGTTACAATCACAAAATAAACAAGAGAGTTAGGCGAAGTGGACTATGATAACAAAAAAGAATAAACGGAAGGCTTACCCTTATGCTGGGCTCACCACAAAACACCAAAAGGAGGGATCTCCAGACAAGATCCTTCCCCACTGGTAGCCAGCTCTTAAATAGGTCTAGGAGGGGTGGAGCCTCGCTCCACCCCTTCCAGCAGCACAGGTGAATTGCCTTCACCTGTGCTCCTCCGGCTGACTCATGGCTCACCTCAGGTGATCAATCAGAGGTTCAGGCCGTGACTCAGTAGTTCCCATACACATACTGAGATTATCCACCAGATAGCATTTAAAGCCCCAAACTTAATATTAAAATTATAGTTCAAAACATTCTCTATAGAAAAAACTCACATAATTCCACGGTTGCAGCAGCAGCCGTTCAGAAAGAAGGGCTTGCCCCCACCCTCCCATAGGGCATATATTGCTCCTTCAGGCCCATTGCTCCTCTGCACGCCCCGATGTCCCACTAAGATGTGAAGTTTCCCTGGGGCCGTTTTTACCTGAACGACAGCAGCTCCGTCAGCAAACCTGGCAAGCTTCCCAGAAGACAGTTCCATCTTCCTGTTGGAAAGAAAGAACCCCGTACTGACAACAACCGCAAATCCACGGCGCGTTCAACCTGCGGCATCCATTCGGAACGATGTTCGTGCTGATACCTGAGGACTCATGACGCACACAAAAGCCCAACGCCTCGCTCCAACGCGCCTTTGCCTCACAGCTCTTCCAGCCCACAGACCCGGCCCCGCGCAGCGGCCGCCGCGCTACCCCTCACCTGCCCCCGACGTCCACCGTCACGGCACAGCTGGGCCCGCGTTCCGCCGCCGCGCTGCGGGCGGACACCAGCCGCGTTCCGCTGCCAGGCAGCAGGAAGCGCCGCCATCGCGTCACGGCCCGACCGCCGACTGCTCCGACGGACAGACTGCCGAGAGCGGCGCGCCGACAACTCGTGGCGGCGGCCATCGCGCCGAGGCTGGGCGGGCACCTCGTAGACAGTCGGCATCCTATTGGCTGCTGGAGGGGCTGGGGGCGGGCCGCCGCGCAGTAAGCTCGAAGCGGATTGGCTCTCCACCCGGCGGTTTCGTTTCGATTCCGCTGTGTGAGCGCAGCGCCGCGCCTCCTGGCGGAGTCAGGGCGGGTACGGCGGCCGGGAAGGGCCATGCGAGGAGGCGGGACGGTCCGTGGCTTCATCCAGATCCTGAGCACACCGCTGCGGCTCTGTTTTAGTATCAAAGCACATGAGGTGGCAGAGCAAGAGCGTTCGCCAGGCTTTCCTGCGTTCACATTCGCTCTTCTGTCGACTTCTTTGAATGATTTTTGTCATTATTACTCATTAAAGCTGCTATTCTCATAACAAGTCAGCGTTCAAAGCTCTGTTGTGTTATAACGTAAAGGACAGAAACAACACAATCTTTTGTTCTCCTAACTTCAGTCATCAGTCACATAACGGAGTTGAAACTTGTATCTGTAAGAAAGAACAACGTGAGAATGCAACAGAGCTTTTAAACTAAGGAGCAGTGACGCAAACTTCATGCTTCAAGAAGAAAACAATAAATTTAATTTGACTTATAGTAACATATATGCCCCCCAAGAACACAGATCACTTCTAGCTTCTCCATTCACATTTCCTCAACTAGTTTGGGATCAGGACAGGAGATGTGGCTTTCTTCCAGATCTATGGTTACACACTGCAGATGCCAGTAAACCAGAAGTAAGCCTGTATCTTGCACTCTACCTTCAAAACTGTAGCTCCTGAACCACACACCAACATCCTAGAAGTCAAAAAATACCTACAAGGTATTTTTTCAGTCCTGTTTCACATGATTCCTCTTCTCATATTGAAGAGCACTGCACATAGGAAACTACACTAACAAGATCACTTTATAAAATTAACATCTGCATTCTGTCATTCAGGTCTCACCTGGGAAAAAACAGTCTTTTCTGACTATGTAACCCATTATTATCTTCCTAAAACAGCATAGCATGGCAAATTGCTGGTCCATACACCATGTTCTGGAGGCTAGCACACATGGACTCCTCCTCATCAAGAGCAAATAATAAGCTCTAGAGCCAAAGAACCGCTGCTGCCAATGCCCTACACACAGATGTTCAGCAGTCATAAATAAAAGCTAGTCTCAGCTCCACTGACAGCACATGTGGAGATAGATTTCTCTTTGCTATTGTATTGTAAATGTGACCATCCAGAGTCCTGACAACAACTCAAAATGCTAATTAAAATTGTACACATCAGCCTTGGAAGTAGACATACACTCCTTTTGTCTAAGACTAAAATCCCCTCTCCCCAGAATAGATTCATTCACACACACTTATATACCTCACCCAGATTACCCGGTGTTTATCTCTTAGTAACCTTGCCATTAGGTTGGCCAGCTGTCCTTAAATAAGCCCCCTAAGAGTGAGGTTAGAGTGAGAAAACACATTGAAATTCTTCCTTGAGCTGTTGTTCCCATCGTGCCATCATACCACACACATCTCCACAGAGCAGAACATTCAAAATCCATTCTTTGCCACTCTTTTTTTTTTTTATTATTTTTAATTTTATTTTTATGGTATTTAAGAGAGAGCATTGCTTTGTTTCATTTGAAAAATTTGCCTCCGTAATGTGTAGAAATGTAACTACATTGCTCCTTTAAAAATTCTTTCTTTAATTATTTCAAAGTCTTTCATAATGCCTGCACTATTTACTCTGTCCTGTAATTATAAATGCACTGATAGTAATCTGGCATTACATCCTAAAGAAGCCATTAGCAACTTCAGGATGTATGCATTTCCTCTGCTCAGAGATCACACAGTTGCTCCTGCAGCACAAACCTCAGCCCATCAGGAAACTCCCACTCTGATGGTTTCTCCTCTTCTTGACCCATCGATTTGGCAGCACTGAGCAGGCACTATCTCAGACATTTCAGCACAAGTTTTGGATGCTCAGCACTATCAGGAGTCAGTGTGAGAGCTACAAGGAGTTACAGTTGAAGAGAATCTTTTTTCCCTGTCTGTGTACAGGAATTGCCTGTGTAAGGATATTCATTATTAAACAGGAAAAAGGCACCTTCTGTGTAAATGCCATTTTTCTTCATCTGCCAGCATGAATTTGCAGCTGGAATGTTGGCTATCACAGTGCTTCAGGCTGCTCCAAGGTCTCAGCAGCATCTGCAGAGTTGAGGAAGAGAAAAGCAGAATAAAGTGCTGCTACTCCTCCTTTATACCTCCATCAACAACAGTAGCACTGTAAAGATCAAGTAGGACCTAACAGCTTGGTTTTCTAGTATGGAGCACCAGCAGCTGCCACCAGATGCTTAGCATTAATTATAATCAATTCATTACTTAATTCATGTAATTGCACATCAAACCACCAGGCGGTTCTCCAGGGAGAAGCATTTTCTATAGTAAGAAAACACATGAGGCCTTTAATGCTCATGAAGATTTGTATGAGTAAGATTTCACCATCGCAGATGATAAAATGTAAGTCCTTCCTGCTAGGTGCTCCAGTTTCTATTTTGCACACATGCTTTCACCGGATGCCTTCTTATTGTACAACTTTCCTCAGGCTTACATTTACACGCTACAGCATAAGATTAAACTGAGCTCCCTAAGTAATTATTGCATGAAATTATATAAACATTTTTTTTCCTTCTTGAAGGTAAGATCCTTTGCAGAAGCCTACCTGTATGAAAGCAACTTGTAGGGGAAAAAAAAGGAAAAACCAACAGAACAACAACAAAACCAAACCAGAAGTATTGCTTACCTTAAGAGAAAATCCACAGTTGCAGAACAAGTTTGATCAAGAGTTGAGCCATGCACGTAGATAGGCACATATATAAACTCTGTTTTCATAAGGTCTATCATATAACCAGTGTAACAGATATGTGTAGTTTTTCATACCTTTTCTGCAGCCTGTTTTCAGCCTGAACATCCTAGTGATGTGTGTGACAAGGGGCTTTTTCAACAAAGGGCTTTGAAATAGGCTTCATGGAAAACAAACAAGCTAACCTGAGCATCTGTGTCTGTTGTCGCCTTCTGGTGACAGAACGAGCTGAGCAGAGGCATATTATGAGAGTGATCTTTCAGTCTGAGGATGTCTAGTGAAAGCTGGCATACTGAGATGCAGGGGCTCTGCAGCAGCATGCTGAATCTCTCAAAAACGTGTGAATGTGAGATCACAGCTGTGGTTCTGTGGGATGACGGGGTGCCAGGCTTGTGCTGACAGAAATGGTTACATGTACTTGTAGAAAACAGCCTCTCTGCTGTTTGGAAGTGGACTTGCTGTTTGCAATTCTTTCCATAAATGAATAAACATCCTTGCACAAGCTGCTGAATTTCAGTGGGGTTGTAACAGGTTCTGCTAGCTGTGGGTTTTGGCCCCTTGGCAGCTGAGATTCCCTTAGTTCACTTAATCTGATGCTTTGAGAGACATAGTGCCAGTGACGACTGCTTGGTTTTGAGGTGGTGAGTGAAATATAATTGCTGCATGTATATTTACTTACTAAATATACTTGTAGGCAATCCTTGATTTAGCATCTGCAAAGATTTCTGTTGGCTATTGGTAATGTCTCGGGTGTGGTAAGCGTGCTTAGAGCTGTGGAAGGAGGTTAGGGTTGGGCTGAGCACAGCACCAAGTAGATGGGCTCCAGGCACTTGTACCATGTTTGTTGTTTTGTCACAGAAAAGGGCACTTGAGTTGGGAAAAGGAGGTATGTCACAGAGTAGGGAGGAATGCATGTGTATAATAACTTGTGAAAATCTGGGCAAATCTCATTAACTGTGAAGATGGGAGACTAATTGTCTAGATGTGATCTGAGTTGGAGACCCAATCCCTGCAAGCACCAACTCAGTGTGGCCTGGCCCTATAGGTCTCAGATTGTGCCATCATTCCTGTTTTGCAAGTCCCTTTCCCTTGCTGTTGCAAATTCTGGTGGAGAGAATGCCATGCAGAGATCAGAGGGGTTATGAAAACACCCTTTTGTGAGGAGAAGGTTTCTCTTTCCTGAAGACGTCACTTATACACGATGAAGAAACTGAGAATACCCTGTGATAACTTGCAGAAAGCTGCCTGGATAGAGGAAGACAAATGAGTTTTGCGCATCTTCGTCTATTTAATTTTCTGCCATGTGATGGCACTGGTTAGCTGACCAGAGGAGCTGGTGGTGTACAGACCAGGCCCTCAGAGCATGGCTTCTGCCCACATGTCCCCACCGCAGCTTTCTTGGAAACTTGGGGGTGCACCGAACGTTTGTGGAATGAGAGAAACCAACAGTTTGCTTTTCATTATATGTTACTTCATAGGTCTCTAATCCCTGAGATGAATCCACAGCTTGCCTACTGAGTACTGTGAAGCAAAAAACTCATGGGTAACTTTTAAGTGGTGGGGAAGGACGAGTGGCACAGGAAAGAAAAGTTAAAAAATCTTTACTTAAAGAGAGAGGGGGAAAATCTACACAAATGATAAAGCTTACAGTAGTTACAAGAGATGGAATTAGTCTCTTTTGCGTCTGTGCCCTGGGAGTGCTCAAGAGCTGCTAGCTTAAAGGAGGACCTAGAGGTGTAATTTTAAGCCCTGCCAGGCATTTAAGTGAATTCTAAGCACTCAGTGCATTCTTCAAATAAACAAACATCAACGCCAGGAAACAAAAGCAAACAGCTAGAATCTAGCAGAAGAACAGAATCCTCTGTCAGTATGGATGATTGTAGTTACCTGTTCTCAAAACTGTATTCGTGATGCTTCTAACAGCAGGGAAGACTTAGCTTGGCTCCAGATGGATGAGCGAAAGAGGTGGGTGGCAATTAGACAAGCTGAGGGAATGGAGGAGGGCAGCAATGAGGACTGATGGTGTGGTTCAGGTTGGCAGTGGAGTGGGGGTTGAACGTGAACTGCGATTGATCTGTGTGCCAGATGTTGCAATGAAAGCAACCGAAGGGATAAAGTTGGAGCTTTTCTAATCTATGTAGTTGAAAAGCTTGTTATGAATATTTAGTTGTGGATGTGGCATTTCGAAATAGCAATTTAATAATTACTTAAGCTTTCATAGCAGGCAGAAGTACTTGAACTTGATGGCTTTTATTTTTAAGGCATCTTAACCATTGAATCATTTTTATACTTGCTCTTTGTAAAATGCAAGGCAAGTCTTTTTTTAACTGGCAAGACTGAAACTTTGGACGCTGACAAACTTGGAGCTTACATCAATGCTATGAGCATGATGGACAGCACACTTGAAATAAAGCAGCAGCCTTACCCATTCCCTCTCTTTCCACTTTGGCATGATGGTTTGCATTTTTCTCTTTAATTTCAAAGAAAAACTATAAATAGGAGTTGGAAACTGCATGTATGTGGTGATTGATATGGGTTTTGTTTACTGTTCTCATCTACTTGCCTTAAAAAGAAGGTCTAAGCTTAAATTAAGAGCTAATGATCCAGCAGTTTGTCATCCTATGCCATGTCCTTGATCCATTTCCAGCATGTAAGCTTCATTCTCTCATTGTGACATGTCATTGAGTTTTGGCAGGACTGGTTCAAGCCATAACATAGAGCTTTCTTGTTTAACCGTGAACAAATACGAAAGACTGATAGATTTGAATTAAACTTACGTCTTCAAAAATGACTCCTGGGACCCCCTACATGTTTATGTTAGTTTTTATTGTATTTTGCTTGGGAGAAAAAATAAATCAACTTAGTTTTTTGGGCATGTGGTAAGAGCTAGTTTAATCTAGGTCTCCTGATCAGAATGTAGAACATACTGCTATAAGAGGAAGGATGAAGAAAGGCAGTAAAACATTTACAACTGATTTTTGTGTGTGTGTGTTTGAGGAGAAAAAATACTGCAAAAATCCAATTATAAATCCCATCAATACTTCCTATAGTTACACTTGCATGTTGCTGTGTTGTTGAAAGCAAGTTTCCTAAAGGAGTTAGGTATGTGGTATTTAGTTTATGTGGTTACTTATGCAAGCTGTAACTAGCTCAAAAGATGCCAGAATTGTTAGTAAAAACATTAATAATGATAGATGTTAATAGCTGTAAGGTTTTCTTTTAAAACTAGGAATAGGCAAATGCATTTGGGGACCTGAAGTGTGTAGAAGAGTATATGAAGTTTTTAATGAGCAAGAACAGGTGCAGCCATCAGTGAAAGAAGGACTTCAGATGTAGGGAAGAAAGAAAAAACAAGGAAGGATGCCTCCCCAAAGCCCACATTGCAGGTCTAGCTTGGTGCAAACTGGTTGTGTGGGCAAGATCTGCGTGTAATTGCCTCCATCTTCCTAATTTCGATCTCTGGTATTTGTTATTTCTGGTTTGCAGCAAACAGATGATGTTCAACTTCCATAGCCTTGCTTGGAGCTTCCAGTATTGTGCTGTGGTGCTTCAGTTCCTGCCTTCAGAGCTGCAGCTACAGGATTTTGAGGTGTGTTGTAAGCTACCTTGCAATCATGGCAGTCCCTGTGCACACAAACATCCATTTATGTCTGCCCATCTTTTTGGTGCATTCAGAGATGTCTGAGATTAACTTTAATGCAGAAATTGAGGTCTCCTTCAAATACATTTGCCTTTTTAGCCAGGCAGGTGTGTGGTTTTAGTTGTACTTACAATTTGATGTGGCCTGTCGCATCAGCAGCTGATTTCTCTGCCATGTGACAACCAGTAGGTATTTATCATTACATCTGATCTAATTTTTTTGGCAAAACTGACTGTAACATATATAGCTGGCTGATGCTTGTGTACAGTTAAGTTTGGATGCTGCTCTTGCCTTTGACGGAGCAGAGTTGCAAATGAGATCTGGCACCTAAGGAGGCCTGTGTTAGACTGAAATTACTAATATACAGTCAGGTAAGTAAATGAATGAGGAATTTGGAGTCTTTCTAGTTTATTGAGCTTTTTTCCATTTGGTATCTGCCTTTTTAACATGGAGCTGGCCAGAATGGTCTTGATATTTAAGCTTTTAATCCTAACACCTCATTTATTTATTTGAAGGAGATGTTATTGGCACGTGTAATAAATTAATGGGATTTAATGAACCCAGAGTAGCCCTAAAAGGGAGGAAGCGTGTTGCAGTGTGATGGATGCATCTGAGCAATTGGGTATTACATGCTTTGCTGTCAAATTGGTGTCCCTGTAAAGCTGAGCTGCATGGCACTAAGGCTCTGTTCTGCACTCAGGTGAGGTGTTGTTTTGCTGAGTGGCCTCTTTTATACTTTGAAGTGCTGTGAAAGGATGTGAGCCTGTAAATGGAAACAGGTGCCTTTGTAAGGGAGAGGTGAAGAGGAAGAGTAGAAGCACATGCCACTGCACATCCCATGTGTAAAAGCAGAAATAGCCTCAAAGCAGCTTAATCTTACATGGGAGGAACTGGTGTAACTCCGAAATGAAGCAGCAACCAGCTTTGGCAGCTGCAGCATCCACAAGATGAGCTGTTCTGCACGGTGCTCTGTGAGCTCCTGTCACTGCTGACCTGGGTGACATGTGCCCAGCACCATCTGCCAGTGGCACTCTTGCAATGATCCTGTGCTGTGCTTGGTGTCAAGCTGGCCTTAGAGAAACCAGCCTGTGCATCCTGACAGTGGACTAAGTATTTTGGCCTCTTGGGATCTGTGATGCTGGTGTTCTGGGTGGCTTTTGATGTTGAGACAACCTGTAGCACTTGCAAAATTCTCAGCATCACTGCATTAAGTAGTACTGCAGCATCAGACCTCACTGTATTTAGGCTTCAGGCTTGCATCCAGAGGTATTAAAAAGCTTGTGTTAGGCAGGAATGCTACCCTCGATATAAATTTCCATATAAAAATCTCTACTTGTCTTTTCTCCATGCATTCCCCTGTTTGCCTCACCCTTACATTTTTTTATTGCTGTTTCTGCTTGGCAGTTGCAATCCTCACTGTGTTAGCCTTCAAGGCAGCTGCTCTGGGGCAACACAGGGTGAGCTTTTTAAAATTAAAAAAAAAATAATGTTTTTAGGCTTCCTGAAGGCTCTCTGGGGCTTTTTGCCTGCTTGTTTATGCTCGGTAGAGGAAATGTGTGAGCAGTGGGATGTGGCTGTGATGGGGGAGTGACAAAGGATGTGGTGGGGGCACAGTGCCCTGTCCCCCCTTGGTCCCCTGGCCTCTCCTTGGTCCCCCTGTGGTGGCATTTACACCTCTCAAACCTCCTGGGCACTGTGCTGATGAAGGAAGGGCTGTGTGGTTGTTGGCTCCAGCCTCGGCGCTCCAGGGCATGGTTTCAACCATGTCTATGGAGACCAATTTTCAACATCAAAACAAACCCATGTAAGTGGAATTTATATTACCTTTAAAAAGTGCGAGTCAACAGAGCGGAGGGCTCTGCTTCGAGGAAGCCTCTTGGGTTTGTTCAGCGAATTACTACAAATATTTTACATCCTTTCTGGGACTCCAGGCAACCTCAGGAAGCAGCTGTCAAAATGCCCCAAGCTGCACGGCTGATCCAGGGTGACTATTGAGCCTGTGGCACAAGAAAGACATCCACCTCCACCTCCAATCCCTTCACTCCATCACCAAATATCCCGCACTGCCTGAAAGCATCATTTTCCTAGATATCTGGACTGTGTATTTTTACCCTGAAGCACTGGGTTTTGGGCTAAGGTGATGGTGGTTGAGAGAAAACAGGGTAGAATCTCTTAATCCTGAGTGCCCCAAAGTATGCACATTTTGGTGACCTAAAGGCAAAGAAATGCTTTGTTCCACAGAACAGCCCCAAGATGGAGATCATCCCTGCAGGTGTGTGATAACAGTGGAGAGATGTGAGTTTAGGTGAGAGCAGGCTGCAGTGCAGGATGTATTGGTTTGCCACCTGCAACCCAGTGAGTAGGCAAGCCATGGATGTATGGTGGGGTGCTCCATTCCCCCTGAAATGTCTCCAGTTGTTTGAAGATGGAAATGTACTCCATTTTATGCTAGGAGGAGAACAGGCCAAATAACAACATCTGTTAGTTAGCTCGGTACCTTGGAGGGTGTGGATTTGAGTGAGATGTTGATGCCTGCAGAATCCTCACTTTGCGTGTCTGCACGGTATGAATGTGTCGTATGTAGATAGTATGTACATCTTATCTTTCAGGAAGGCTTTAATGTTATATTTGCCATGATGTGAATGTGGTTCTTCTGTTTCTAATGTTTCTGTTTGCATGCAAAGCACAAATGGGAGCTCTGCAGCATTACTGCAGCCTCATTTTCATTTCGGCTAGCTCCAGAAACAAGGGGGAAAATCCTAAACCAAGCAAGAAAACGTGCCTGAAAAATATCTGAGATGGAATTTGGCAAGTTTCAAGCTGCTATGATGTAAATTTTAAGAGCCAGCAATGCCTGTACTGTGCAGAAGGGAAGAAAGGGCTGTTGGAGAGGGGCAGCTTTCTAATACAAATGAGAAGCCGAACCACAACAGGTCTGCTTTCAGATGGAGCAGGCTATCAAAGTGTTCTGCTCCTGCAAACCATTCCCAGCACTAGTGGGGAAAATGATGCGGGTTTGCAATAAGACATTAGCATCCATCAACTTGATCTGCTCTGCATTTGCAGAAAATAGTAGAAACTGTAGCCTTTGTGTAATAGATTAGAAACAACTGCTACTACATGGACTACTGGTCCGTGAAATCTTAATGCTGTGTTGGAAAAGTTCACCATATAATTTGGGTCTTTCCCTCCCCAGCATACCAGTGCAGAGGCAGAAATTTTCTGACCCTGATGAAATCTCATGTTACCATTTCAGTCTTCAGGGTTTGATTTGCAGTGCAAGCTTGCTGGCCTCACAGCGAGCACTAGGCACGGTGCTTCATGTTTTCCACTGCCCATCCACCTCTGCCAGCTTTTAGAGCTCCTGTGAAACAGAAGACTTTGGAAATCTTTCCTGTAGGGAAAGGCAGTAATGCAGTATGGAGGAGATGGGTGCTAGGAGTGAATGTGCTTTTTTTCGTTTCCCAAAGACTGTGGAATGGTGCTAACTTGAAATGTCTGAAAAATAAGCAGATCATAGAATATCCCGAGTTGGAAGACCCATTAGGATCATTGAGTACAACTTCTGTCTCCACACAGGACCACTCAAAAATCAGACTATGTCCAGATGCTTCTTGAACTCTGGCAGCTCGTGGCATGGCCACTGCCCTGGGGACCCTGTTCCACCTCCTGGAGAAAAACCTTTTCCTGATATCCAACCTGACCCTTTTTGTGCTTTGGCACCCAAAAGTGCACACAGTTGTGAGGTGAGGTGAGATGAGGTGAGGTGAGGTGAGCTGAGGCTGCACCAGTGCAGTGCAGAGTGTAACGATCCCTTTCCTTGACCAGCTAGCAGTGCTGGCCTTGATGCCCCCCAGGATGTGGTTGACCTTTGTGGCTACCAGGCCACACTGCTGGCTCATGTTCAACTTACTGTCAGCCAAGACCCCCAGATCCCTTTCAGCAGGGCTGCTCTCCAGCATCTCACCCCCAGTCTGTATTTATAGCCAGGTGCAGAATCTGCCACTAGCTCTTGTTAACTTTGTGTGGTTGGTGATCGACCAGCTCTCTAATTATTCTGGATCTCTCTGCAGATACTGATATCCTAGCCTTTCAATGGAATACATTTCTTTTATCCCCTATTAGTACCATTACAGAAGGTAGGCCTTTTAAAAACGTTTCTAATTTCAATCATGTTGAATTGAAATCTTGGTATGCTGTGTTTCTGCATTTAGATTTGGAGCAGATTTAAATTTCACCACTTCCACGTTGTCTGGAGCCAAGTTCATTGCAGGGAAAGAAAGAAGCGATTGCAAACTTCGGCCTAGAACTTCAAATCACTTTGAAGTTCATGTCTGATGAGTGTCTAGAGGTGGCTTTCCTAGAAATGCCATTATTTGCAACAGTCTGGCTCCTACTGCCTTTCATCTGGGTAGAAATACAGGATTCTGCTCACAGTTTTCGTCTCACAAAACGCCTATTTCTGCTCTCCTGAGTCAGAGGAGCATCTTCTTTTACATCACTGCTTTAAAACTGTGACTTTTAGGGAGGAGGTGACAATCTCTGCAAAATACAGTCTGAGTTGGCTTAATGCTTTTGTAACTTTGGCTGAGATGGGTGTGACTGCTGCTCCCCAAACCTGATTCTGATGCAGGTGACGGATGTGGCCTCTCCAGTCATTTCTTATGCTGGAGCTGTTTTTGGAAGCTGGTGTTTTCTGCTGAACTGTTGTCCCCTACAAGGACAGGCTGAGAGAGCTGGGGCTCTTCAGCACGGAGAGGAGAAGGCTCCAAGGAGACCTCATAGAAGCCTTCCAGTACCTGAAGAGCCTACAGGAAAGTTGGGGAGTGACTTTTTATAAGGGCAGGAAGCAACAGGACGTGGTGAAATGGCTGTAAACTGTCAGAGGGTAGATTTAGACCAGATATTAGAAAGAAATTCTTTCCTGCGATGGTGGTGAAACACTGAACAGGCTGCCTAGTAAGGTTGTGAATGTCCCCTTCCTGAAAGCATTCAAGGCCAGGCCGGATGGGGCTTTGGATCTAGATGATCTCTAGATGATCTTAAAGGCCTCTTCCAACCCAAACTATTCTATGATTCTATATCAGTGCCCCCCCAGGAGAGTGTGATCAGCTTGAGTCCCCCACTGCTCTCTTGTTGCAGTTGGAGTGGCTTCTCCTCCCTGCATGCCACATGACTTCATTTTTCTGCTCTGGTGTTATCTTGTTTTGGTTGTTCCCCTCATAATGCGAGTCATGTCTTGGCCACATCTGCCTTCTGGGGGCTTCTTGCCTTTTGTGAGCCTAGAAGAGGCTGGCTTTGCCCATCCACGTGTTGGTGAGTTGCTCTTTTGGTCTATTATTTTTTCCTAATTCTTATGCAACCTCAGCTTCTTGGATGATGACTTGATTTTAGTAATGCATTTTACCCTTCTACTTTGGTATACTGGCTTCCCCTCTGCAGCCCTTGCTCTGGGCTCCCAAAATCTGTTTGTTTTCCTAGTTTCCACGCCACCTGCGAGGAGGATTTCGCGCTCTGACTCCTGACTTGGATGTTTGTTATGTATGTTCTGCATAGGAGACATTCCTATGTGTTGCACGTGGATACTGCAGGAACATTCAAAGTGCAAAAAAAAAAGTGACCTCCAAGGGGAGGAGGTTGCAGATTCAGATGTTTGCCAAGTCACACTGGCAGGATTCAGACCTTGAGGTGTCCGTGCACAGACTTCCATGGCTGTGTCTTAAGATTTAAAGAGGATACCTATATTACTGTTGTCAACCCAACAGTTGGGTTGGGTTTGCTGGGTTGGGGTGGCCGGCAGCCTGTTAAATTTGGAAATGTTGTCTACTTGTTTCTGTGCACTTACTTAGGTGTATGTCTGGGGATAGCAACAGAGGTTTTTTTCTGCACCGGATTTGCAGAGGTTTCAGGTTGTACCTCTAGAGGCTGGGGCAGGGGGTGTACAATGAGTGCTTCATTAAAACAGCAATAAATTGCACCAGTGTGTGCATTTACAGGGCAGGAACAGCTGAGGTTCTTTGTGTTGCTCTGGTGCTGGGGCTGCTGGGCTCAGTGAGCTTCTCCAAGGATGGCACTGCTGGTGGGGTCTTGCTTGAGAGCTGCACCTTTCACTTCAAAGCTCTGAGCTGAAGCCAGTGGGAACGCTTCGTTTTTGAATATCTGTGGTGATACAGTAATAGGTTAAAATAAAAATATTGATCATCTGTGCGTGTTGCTGAGAGGAAGCAGAAGTACAGAGCATGGTGTCCTTTGTGGGACTGTGGGGGCTCGGGATTGGGAAGCGAGCGATTTCCAGCTCAAATGAGTGGAAACGGTTTGTAACCATGTCTACAAACAAAACCTGCAGCTCATCTACATCCAGCCTGTAAGATGCATTGCTACACATCCTATCCACACAGTCCCAGTCCCATTATTTACGTGTTCTGAGACACCAGGGACACCTCTGCTGCCTCTCGGTGTTAGCGGTGCAGCAGTGGTTGCTGTAAATGCTTGCAGCTTTTCCTACTCAGCAGATACAGACCACGAGTGGGATGATTTAGGAGGAATTAACTTCGAGAGAACTTATTTCCCTCTTTAAAAAAAGAAGTTAAATGCGTGTAGCCTAAATCAACATAATATAGAACTGTGTTTTTTTCCCATGCAGAAAAATAACAAGAGCTTTTGCACTCTGTCCTTCAAATTTGCTTTGGCAACTATAAGCCATCTCCATTTTATTAAACAGCTCTCTTTCCTCCTAATATATACAGAAATGTTTGCAGTATAAACAACTTAACTAGACAGCTGCCTCTCCCCAGATGCAGGACGCAGTTAACTTTTTGCCCCGTTTCTGTTCACCAGGGCTGGTAACTTTTCCTGCTGGCCAGATGAAATAAAATTGGATTTTGTACCAGATGCGGCGGAGCTCAGTTTTGTGTTCTGCAGGTGTTTCCCCAGCTGGGGAGTGTGGAAGCGTGCCATTTTGCTGAGATGATGGTGAGGTTTAGAAATGTGAGGGCGTTAAAAATAATTCTCCGTGTTAACAGTGGGCTTTGTCCCTGGTGGGCTCCATATGCCGAACAGCTGACTGGGGCAGCAGCTGGTTTTTTTTTTTTTTTAATAGGAGAGTTATAAAGATAGAAACATGGATGATCATTCAAAACATAAGCAACTCTTTGCAGTCATGGAAACGGGATACAACAATAAACTTGCATTTGTAAGCCTTCCAAACAAAATAATCCCACTGCTCTGCGTTCAGGTGGTCTCAGGGAAGTGGATGAACTTGGTTTTCTGTTTCCTTAAGTTTCTGTTTACTCAATCCTATTTCTTTAAAACTTTTTCTCTCTATTTCTGAAGCGATGTTAAACTTTGCATGTGATGCTGATTTAGGTGGTTCTCTGAGTGACAGATTTATATGAGAAGCCTCCCTGAAGCGCGTTGCTGATAACCATGCTGGTACACCATAGAGAAAGCTGAGCAAATGCTCTCCTTTCGGCTCATTCCTTGGAACTTCGATGCCCTTTCAACCCAAGCAGTTACTTATACCCCTGTAGCAACTTTGCTGCAGCTCCACATCCTGAGCATGGGATGAATCTGTAAGTTTCCCCACTAACACCACGCAGGTTTTCTGACAGTGTATGAAAGCTCACCAAACCTCAGGCACCAAACCATCTTCTCCTCTTGCTTACAGGCCTTCTGGACCAGCGTAGGCTCAATTGCATACTTCACACCTATCTGAAACACCTCTAGTCACCCTCTTCCAGCCCCTGGATTGATCCTGCTATCCTGCCCCATTTTTGTTTCGGAGGGGCTGCTGCTGTTTCAGCTCCCTGCTGCCATGGGAGGGCTGTGATTCACATTGTGCACGGGAGTGGTGAGCTGAGTCAGCCTATATTGAAGCGATGTGCTCCTGAGCTGCATGGTAACCTCAGGCTTGGCATGGTTGGGCTGAAAGCAGTCTTATATCAACCTGCATATTGCAAACAGATGGGGGCCAGGGTGCTTGGCTGGACAGTCTGTGCAGAGATAAAAGTGGGTTATATCCAGTGCATGAGCACAATGAGCCGTGGAGGAGCGGGCAGGTCGAGTATGGCTTGAGTGCATGTATGAGCTGCAACTGCCTTTGCTGCTTATGTCATTTGATGCACAAAATATGAAGCTAAGAAAGTGTGGTTCCTGCAGCATGTACAGGCTTTGTGGGTTTATCAGGAAATCCAGGTAAACCCCCTGGATTTTGGGATCTTCTGGCTAAGTGTACAGGTCGTATTTATATATGTGCATATATAAACCAGTCCGTTTTGTGCTGCTGCGTTGTCAGATAAGCAGAAATTCAAAGGGCAAACGAATTGCTCAATCACCAGGCACAGCAGTGGCGTGTAAATGGATTTGCAGCTGGATGAACGGAGCGTGTTTGGGGCTGGCTGGTGGAGCTGCAGGCAGGAGTCTGGTACGGCAGCTGCAGTCCTGGCCAGGGCTATGGCTGGGACAGGACGGGTCGGTTGTGGGGCTGCCACAAATGTTTCTCTGCTTTCCCGATGATTGCAAGTAAGTGCTGGTGATAAAGCTGGTGTCAATACGCATCCTGTTTGCATTGGCAGAGGTTGAAGGCAGAGCAGGTCTTTGGGGCAGAGCTTGGCAGCGTGGGGTATGCCAGAGATGGTTTGTGGCTCTTGAATGCACAGCAGGAGCCAGGCAGGCACTCTGCAGCCTCCTGAATGTGAGGAAAGTGACCTTTTTAAACCTAGAAACAACAAACCCAATTGCTTATTAGAATGGGCAGTGCTGAATTACACGACTTAGGCAGTTAAAGGAGACCTGACCATTTACTACTGGTGTGGGATGAACTCTCAGACCAAGCGAGTTCATAGCAGTGATAATGAATGGGGAAGAATCCCTCTGGTGGGAGGAAGGAGCTTCCTATGAGCCAGACTTTGCACATCAAGTGTTTTCACCGTGGAAAAGAGATTAAATCCCTCTCTGAAGTGACTGGGTTTATATTGGTGAGCCTGGTTTGCAGAGGTTTATGAACACTACTTGTGTGCTCATCCCACAGCCCTGGGCCCCAGGCAATGGCAGCTTGGCCCCTGCCAGCACTGTTTATTTTTCTGGCCTGTGCCACAAACGTGTGCTCTGACCCCATTGGCAGATGAAGTATTTACTTAAAGCCACAAATGAATGCCTGAAGGAACGATCATTGGGTAACGGGGTCCTGCTCTGCAATTTGTCTGAGTGTGGGGGCTGTGCTGCCCCAAAGCAGAGCAGTTGTGGCCAATCCCAAGCTGTGTCCTGGAGGCAGTTTTGCTGCTATCCCAGGATCTCTGCACGCCTTATCCTCCAGCCATGCTCGCTGCTTCTCTCTGGGCATTTTTCCTGAAAAGCCATCACCCAGGGTAACAGAACCACTCAAAAAATCTGAATACGTGGGTCTGCACCACAGGGGGATTTTGTATCCAACAGATACAGTGTCCACAAAGTTTCAATGGAAGGTGTTGAGTAGAAAGGAAGCTCCTTCCTTTAGGCCAGCAACTAACGTGTTGGTGTGGCTTTTTAAAACATCAGTAGGACTCAGGAGGTAATGACTGTCCTTCCACAGAGGAATGGTGTTGTTAGTTTGCCGGGTCACTAAGTGACCTGACATCTTCTGTGCCATTCGTTCCCTACAGAACCAACAGCAGTGAGCGTTCAGCCCTCCAGTGTGGCCTAGGACTTTCTCAGAACAGACTGAACACACTACGGTAAGAGAACTTTATTAAAAATTTTGTACATCAAAGGATTAACTACTACATTTTAAACAGGAAATAAGATTTTACATATTACAAAAGATGCTATTAGTTCTTGAATTAGAAATAAATTTTATGCACACTGTACATGACACATCTGAGTTGTAAGCGCAAGAACAGGACAGTGCTTGAAAATATATGATATAACTTAACAAGCAAATATGCTCGGTTTGTAGTACACAACATAATATTTCTGGAAAAATAGCACATTAGCTTCTGTCTGAAAATGCTGAATCCCTCTAGCCAGTAACTACCAACAGTGTTCTCGGGAGAAAGCGAGTGCCCAGTGCGGCGATCTTCCACGTGGAGTTTTTCATTGGAGGAGAAATGCTCTTACGACGGCCTGTTTCTCTCGGAGAGAGCAGGGTGTTATTCCATGGTGTGGGTAACACAATCTGCACGTAAAAACCCGATGCAAAACACTTCTCACAATGCAACTTTACCCCCCAACCCAGATCAGAAAAAAAAAAAACAAGTGATAGCACATAAATGTCTACAGGAATAGATTCTTATTAACTGTTATCTTTTGTTATAAAGTTAGTTACAAAGAAATATATTTAGCTTATCAGAGAACCATTACTTTGTGTGTCATCCGTAATACAATTCTTTGCCTTTGAGACTGTCAGTGTAGCTGCATTAGAATTTTAAACAAGAACAATTCAAGATCACCTCTGAACTGTGTGACCTATTGGGCTATGAAGGGTGTGTGGAGTTTTACAGGATAGCATGAACAATACAGTTCTCATACAAAAGTACTATGCATCTAGGCCAAGTAAGGTATTAAAAAGATTTAAATCTTTATACAGAAAGTGACAATGCCCATGTTATACTATGGAACACATCTACTAATTCTGAATTACAGGTGTAATGTGTGGGTTAAGGATATCAACTTACTAAACAAATATATAAAAAAAAAAAAAAAAAAAAAGAGTAAAATCTATAAATAAAATAGTAAGTGCTTTCTTTAAGATAATATTCTTTGGCTGCTTTAAGTGCCAGTGGAGGGTTATTGAAAACCACTAGAATGCATAAGGTCCCACTATTATTGTTAATCTTAACACTGAGCTCGTACGGTAATTCAAACTGTTGACTGTTAGCATCTCCAGATCCACAATGTGTTCTCTTGGCCCCGACAGCGATTTCACCAGCACCAGCATTGCACTTACGGCGCTTGTTTGCTGAAAGAAGGGAAAAAAGAAAGTTCAATTCAGTCTTAAGTGATTCTCTAGCTGTGCCCAGGGACTGCTTGCCTTACTGCACCATAAAAATGCTCCGTCTCAGCACGGAGATGCACAATGCAAGTATTATTTAAGCACTTCTAAATGGCCGTGACTAATCTCACACCTGGCCTCGCTGGAGGGAAGGCTTTACCTGACTGGGGCATGGAGGAATAAACCGCGCTACAAAATCTGTTCCTGGTTATGCTGAGTCCCCTGCAGGACCTGGAAAGTGGTAATCTATCCCAGGATGGTTGTCGTTTTATCTCCATCTATCAGCTTTTAAGATATATGATGAACAAGTAGAGATATCTAATGTGTTTAACAGTGATGCAGCTTATTCAGTGGAGGGAAACTGCACTATGGTTCATAAAACTACAGCAGAAGCTGTGTACCCCAAAAACACTGGGAGTTTTTGCAGCTACTGTGCCTCGCTGCCTCCTGCTCCACCCCAAAGTTCTTTCCAGGCTGGGGTCTTGCTGCCAGGGAATGAGACTTTGATGGCCCAGCTGAAAGGTGGCATGCCATCAGTACGGTGAAAGGCTTCCTAATTTACAGATGATAAAGGGGGGAAACTCATCTCCCCCTTCACCTATTGTATTTTGCTCCCCATGTGAACCAAGTGGGTTAGACAAATGAATCCATGTGCTGCGTCAGAGAGCGACTGCAAGCTTCACTGAAACAACAGGAATGATTTCTAAGAGAGAGCTCTATTTACCACAGCACTCTGTCAGGAATAAACACAAGCTTCCTTATTTAAACCCCGTGATTTCTTGTTGGGTGGCAACAGAAGATTGGAATTCAGTTTCAAAGTCAATCTGCAGGCTAGACTGGAGCCTCTCCTTACCTAGAATGAACTCGAACTTCAGAGCTGTCCATTTTTTTTTCTTAAAACAACTGTTAATACTTTGGGGGTAGGTATGGGTTTTTGATGTGTAATAAATCCAGGGAAGAGCACTGAGTTATAGGTATACCAGATTAAGTTAGGCACAAGTGAGGAGATGCTTGTTCTATCTTGATGTAAACAGGCAACACAGTGTTCTTCTGCTGTATTATTAGTACACTCTAATCCTCATATTTTAAGAAAAATAAATGAAAACGTTCTAATTAATAACGTTCTGGCTTGTTTTCAGTGCTGATGCTTTTTTTTTACTGAGTATAAAGCCACATAATGGAAAAAGGATTTTCCAGGAATTTATAAATATATGAAATATCCAAAAAAATTAGATTCCTTTCAAAAAATCTTGAAGTAGAAGTTAGTTTCATTCATCCGTAATCTACTTGAATGCATTATACCAACAGGAAATACTGCTGTCCTAAGTCATTTAAACTTCTGTGGTTTTCTGAAATAGTTGCAGCACTGTGAGAAAAAAGTATCTCCCAATACAGACTTTGCTGCACGTTTGAATTTCTCTCTCTTGGAATCAGTGCCCCATCCTGAGCTATTTCCTGACTTAATTTCTTCTGTGGAGAAAAAGAATACTCATTCAATGCCTTCTGCGTTTCTTATGGTTCTCTTCTAAATATGCACAGGTGGGATGTCAGTACGGACTGCAAAATCATAGAGGCATTCTGAATTTTGGGTGAGTATCACTCGCTAAATATCCATGGCGGTTACTTGTGCTGCAGTCACTTGAACTGTTGGATTCTCAGTTTGTAGAGCTGTTGGGCAGAGCAGGGAAAGGCTTGAAATTTGTAAAGCAAGCACACTTAATAAGGAGCTATTAAAGAGCTGATGAGCTGTGTGTGCTGTGATACTGCTCTTACAGGAACACTGCAACTCCTTGGCAGCAGTAGAGGTTTCCAGACCCCGCTCTACCAATACTCACTCTCAGGTAAAATTCTCCATTTTCGTTTCCTGACTTGATCCGGAATGTGTTAATAGTATTAGGATAAATAGTGGTTGCCTGAATCTGGAAGATGTCAGAAGGCACTGTTCTGTCTGAACGGATGCTCATGTATTTGTACACAACGGAGTAGGGCAGCTCTCTGCAGATGGTGTTTGATACGGGGCAGACGCAGCGGCTGAAAAACAAAAGCGGGTGACTTTGATAACAGCAAACAGGCACTACTTGTGTTCTGCCAAATTCGGTCATGCTGCCTGGTGTGGATAACCCTAAAAATGTGTCTGTCTTTCTCTTACTTCTCAGACGTGAGGACATAGGGCTCCTGACAAGGATTTATCGGGTAACAACGAAATCCTCCATGGTAATTCCAGCAAATCTCATCCTCTCTGCATTCATTAGTAGTCTCACACTCATTTATGTCTAGGAGGAAGGAGAAGGAACGGTCAAAGCAGAAGAAGTGAGTTTGATACAAAAACAAACACACAAAGCAGCAACCACCAAACAAGCCACCTGCTCTTCTGCTGGAACTCAAGATTTCTATTTTCTTTACCTGCTTTTCTGGTGCCTGGCTATAAAGCATTTCCCTATGCAGACATGGAACATATTTGTTAAATGCATGTTAATCCTAAACATTTTTCGTTGACTAAAGAAACACAGGAGTCACACTATAATGCAACTGTAGAAATAGTGAATCCCAAGTTAGCAATGAATCATTTTATAGCATAAGACATCTTATAGGGAGAAGATAGAGGCTTTGTGATTTCATGCTTTTTGCGGGACCTCATTTCTAATTGCCTGGTTTTCATGGTCTAGCAAAAATGCCCATTAAATGGTTACATTTCAACAAAAATAGCTCTGAAAGAAATTATGAAGTCTTGTTTATTTTTGTGTGAAGCAGTGCTTCCTTCCCCCCTCCCCCCCCCCCCCCCGGGAATATAACCTTGAATGGTTATGGAGACAATCAGACTTGTGTTCTATTAATGTTCTGTCAACTTGTCAGTGCCAGAACCCAACCACTGTCACTCAAATGCTCTCCTGAAATTAACCCAGCCTCCAAAAGGGGTTATTCAAATATAATCTCTTCGAAGACACAGATGCTTTTTTAAATTAAAGATGGTCCAACTGCCCCAAGATGCTCTGTATCGGCTGCTCTTCTTAGAAATGAAAAGAAATTCCAGTCTGAGAGAGAGATGGATGCCTGCTATGGTGCAGTGGCACGGACAGACAGACAGCCCTGTCCTGGGGTCCAGCTAGGGGAGTAAGATAAGCTGGCTTCCCATCTGGCAGGGGGTGAACTTGTGCAGGTGACAGTGACTGGACATTTGTCTCTGCTCAGGGACTTCTCTCTCCCCTTGCTCCTCAAGTCCCACTAGCTAAGAGATTTCGGGCTGTGGTGTGGGAGAAAGAAGAAGGTATGGATAGCGGCTGAGAACCAGAAAGAGGTGATCACATTAAGAAGGCCCAACTGAGGACCAGTGCTGCTAAAAAAGGCAAAAGGTCTTAGCAATTGGAGATTTTGTGCTGAGAGGCACTGAGGCATCCATCTGCTGCCCAGATAACCTCTCTGTAGGCCTTCTGGGGGCTTGCATTCGGGACATCAGGAAGGGGATACTGACTATGATAAAGCTGGAGGACCACTGTCCTGTCCGCGACTTCAAGCTACGTCACACAAAGCTGTGACTGGGAAATTAAAATATATCAGAAAAGACCTTATGTCCCTTGGGAAGATGTTGAAGGGATCAGGAGTGCAGGCAGTGTTCTCCTCAGTCCTCCCAGCTGGGGATCCTGGCAGAAGGAGAACAGACCAGTTGAATGATGACTGTGTGAGTGGTGTCACACCAAAGGCTATGGATTCTATGATCTAGGATGCACCTTTGCCAAACCTGGAACGTTGATGTGGGATAGTGCAGAACTGACCAAGAGGGAAAGGATATACTAGGGAGCGAGATGGATGGGCTCATCAGCGGGGCTTTAAGCTAGAGCTGCTCGGGGAGGAGGTACTGCTGTACTGCTGAGTGACACAGAACCAGGGAATGCTGTCACTTTAGGAAGCTGAGGGGGAAAAACTCCCATTTGCCCTGGAGGTTTGTGGGAAGGCTCCTTTAGGAAGGCAGTGAGTCTGAAAACCCAGCTGAAGTGCCTCTAAACCAGTGCAGGCAGTGTGGGAAATAAGCAGGAGCATGTGCACTTGGAAAACTATGATCTTACTGCTATCACAGAAACGTGGCGGGATGATTTGCATAGCTGGAATATTGCCATTGAGGGCTATGAGCTTTCTAGAAGAGACAAGCAAGTTAAGAGGGGTCAGAAGAGACAGGCCAAGGAGACTGTGCCTCCTCTGATACATGAGAAAGGAGAAGTAGCTACAAGAGACATGGAGAAGATTGAGGTACTCACTGAGTCCTTTGCTTCACTCTTTATTGACAGCCAGGATTCTCATATTTCTCCCATCCCTGAAACTCTTGGTTGGAACTGGGGGAACAAACTCACCTCTGCTGTAAGGGCAGAGTAAGACTGAGAGTGCCTCATGAGACTGAATGTGTACAAGTCTATGGGGCTGGACAACATGCATCCCAGAGTCCAAAGGGAGCTGGCTGATGTGGTTGCAGAACTGCTCTCCATCATATTTTAAAAGTCATGGCTGTCAAGTAATGTCCCCAGGAACTTGAAAAAGGGAAACATCACTCCTATTTACAAGAAAGGGAGGAAGGAGGCTGGTAAGCCTCACCTCTGTACCTGGGAAGATCATGGAGCAGATCCTCCTGGAAGACATGTTAAGGCACATGAAGGAAAAGAAGGCGTTCTAAGGCAGCCAGCACGGCTTCATCAAGAGAAGGTCGTGCCTGACCTATCTGCTGGTCTTCTATCTTGGAATGATGGCATCGGCGGACAAAGGAAGGGCAACTGATGTCATCTACCAGGTCCCCAGAAAGGCCTTTGACATGGTCTCCCACCACATCCTTATCTCTAAATTTGAGATACAGATTTGAAGGGCGGACTATTTAATGGATAAGGAATTAGTTGGAAGACTGCAACCAGGGCGTTGGGACGAATGGTTCTATGTCCAGGTAGGGGCCGGTGATGAGCAGCGTCCTCGAGGGATCTGTCTTCAGATCAGTACTCTTTAACATCTTTATCAGATTATCTATTTGACATAGATGATGGGAGCAAGTGCACCCTGAGCAAGTGACACCAAGCTGAGCGGTGCAGCTGATACAGCTGAAGGAAGAGATGCCGTCCAGAGAGACCTTGATAAACTCAAAAGGTGGGCCTGTGTGAACCTAATGAGGTTCAACAAAGCAATGTACAAGGTTTTGTGCTTGGGTTGGAGTAATCCCAGATATATATGCGGACTGGGAGAACTTGAGAGTAGCCTTGCTGAGAAGGACTTATGGGCCGGGTAAATGAAAAACTTAGCATGGGCCATCAGAGTGCTCCTGCAGCTCAGAAGATGAGTGATATCCTGGGCTGCATCAGAAGAGGGGTGGCCAGGAGGGTGAGGCAGGTGATTGCTCCTCTCTACTCTGCCCTTGTAAGGCCCATCTGCAGTACTGTGTCCAAGTGTGGGACTCCCAGCACAGGAAAGACATTGAGCTTTTGGAGAGGACCCAGAGGAGGGCCATGAGGATGATCTGAAGGCTGGAGCACCTCTCCTAAGAAGACAGGCTGAAGGAGGAGGGCTTGTTCATCTTGGAGAAGAAAGACTCCAGGGAGACCTCACTGCAGCCTTCCAATAGTTAAAGGGAGATTATAATCAGGAAGGAAAGAAAGTTTTTACATGGGTAAATAGTGACAAGACAAGGGGGAATGGTTTTAAATTAAAGGAGGGAAGATTTGGATTAGATGTCAGGGGGAAGTTTTTCACTGAGAGGATGGTGAGGTGGTGGCACAGGCTGCCCAGAGAGGTTGTGGGTGCCCCATCCCTGGAGGTGTTCAAGGTCCGGTTGGATGGGGCCCTTGGCAGCCTGGTCTAGTGCTTGATCCAGTGATTGGCAACCCTGCCTGCAGCAGGGGGATTCCAACTTGATGATCCTTGAGGTCCCTTTCAACCCCAGCCATTCTATGTTTCTATGAAATTAGTTTGAACTCTAGAACAAAACAATAAGAACAGGAAAAAAAAAAAAACCCACCGCCTTACAGCATTTTCATAAAATTGAGTTCTTTCCCTCATCCCCTTCTGACAATTAGCACACCTATTTCTAAAAATAAAGTTTGTTAAATGAGGTTCAGGATTACAAAGATAAAATTGTTCTTCAGTATTTTGGAAGAAATTGCAGATAACAAATGTAATATAGTGAGAAAAACAAGCTTCAGAACTATAATCCCAGTAATGTGGTGGCACCCAACCAGAACTGAACGACTGACCAGAACATTTGTTTTCTAAACACAAAACCAGCTGCTCAAAGTTCTTGCTTTTTTTTCTTTTTTTTCTGCTGTCTGTTATCAGAACATATCTTTCATTTCTGTTCTGGCCGCACTTAGGAACTTCTATAAAAAGAAACATGGTTTAAAGCAATGCCTAGTGTCTGTAATAAATGGCCTGATTGTTTTTCAGATATCTATCTCCGGAACTTAGATTCACAACCTGGACATCCAAGATGAGTTTTACCTCAGAGCTGCAAAAAATTCAATTTTTTTTCCTAAGCATTTGAGGAATTTAGAGTTTGAGCTGAAGGATTCACATAAAAAGAATATCAAATATACAACTGGTCATCAAATGCATCAACAAGTCATTTGTAAGCATGATTATAATGTCATAAAACATAAATAGTTAGACAGCAAGCATTCTTACTCTCGTGTGAAGTGATGTTACTAACAATGCAGAATTGAGAGTGTTAAGATAGAGGCACTTACCTTGACATGTTCTGCCTCCTACTACCTGGTAACCTTCAGGGCAGACGCAGGAGAATTTTCCTGGTTCATTCACACACTGATATTGACATATATAACTTGAAGTTCTGCATTCATCAGTATCTGCAGAGAGCAGAACTTTGGGTTATTTTTTTGACATCTACCTTTCTACAGGATTGAATACAACAGCTAGTTGCTGTTTCTAAGGGAAGAAACAGTGAAGCTGTTTTAAAGAATAAGCTCTCAAGGACTCTGAAATGACTTTACACCTTAAAGTTGGAAACTGAAGGGCCGGTTTTACTCGTGTTGTTGCACACTCTCAAAACTGAGAAATACATTTATTTGAGGAAGCTAAACTAAGACTTCAGAAGTAGTTTGGGAAAACTGGAGTGAGGATCTACAGTTCTTCTATTCTAAAAAAATGTCTGCTTCCACAAAAAGCAAATATGAGATAAGCTAGCATAACAGAAAATGTTGCCTTTGTGTTTGTGTGCTATCCTGATGCAGGAGTCTTTTGGGAAAGAGGGCAAGGCCTCTTTTTTGTCTTCAAATAATATTTGAGGTATACCCTTTCTTTTCTTCTTTTAATCCTTGTGTAACCATCAGCCCCTTGCCAGAGAGTTGTACTATGAAAGTGATTTAAACACCGTATGTCATTGCCTAGAAATGAAATTAAACCAAGGAAAACCAGGGAATGGCTTGGAAAACACTGTAACACCTTCCCAGTACCTCAGATTTGAACCCAGCTTCGACTTTTGTCAGGGATTATCCCGAAGGCTGCATTCTTGCTGCTCCCTGTTCTGTTCACTTGCAAGTAAATTAGCTTAAGAAGCTTGGAGAGGAAGCATCTGTAATAGCTCTGCTGGCTTGTTTAGGAGGGCAGTGGTAAACCAAAAAGACCTGTTTGGCTCACAGACTGGTAGAAGGGATATGGGCTTTAAGAGTGAGATCATCCTGTGTCCAAAAGGAAATTAGAGGACCCCTGTGGAGGCTCTGGCAGAGGAAATAAAGTGTTGATTGTATAATCATCAGGAGACATGCTGTTTGTATACACAGGCTTGAAAGCGCCTCAAAAGCCCAATTGTTGTTTCCCTGCAATCAAAAATTGAAGGTTTTTCTTTTCTGAGGAACCTAACAGCACTCAGAATTTCAATTGTTTTTTGGTTTTCATTCCTTTCCAATTCATTTAATGGCCATCAGCATTAGACCACACACAGTTCAAGTGCTTGTGAAGCCTTATTCTCCCCAGCTGTGATCCGAACAGTAGTGATGTCTGTCCTGTTTTGCCCTTACTGTTCAAGACAGCCAGCCATACCTACACATACCTGAATTAAGCTGCGGCTACGAAGGTGCGTATCAGCAACAACATTTGCAGCATCAAAGGAAAAAAGTCAACTGCAGGTTTTTGGCAATGAAACACACCCACAGTTTGTTTCCACTTGAATTCTACCCCTTAGTTCACAGGGAGACTTCTGGGAAAATCAATCCAAAGTGACTGCTCTTCCAAGAAAAGAAAAACGTCGCTTACCTTCACAGTTGATTCTGTCACTACTTAACTCAAATCCTGGGTTACACTGACAGATGAAAGAACCCAGGATATTGTAACACTGTTGTGCACACGGGTTATTGGCATCACATTCATTTATGTCTGAAAGGAAAAATTGCAGATCTTTATCTTTTGTACCCAGTAATTAGGCTGATGAAGTGGATTAGTCCTTAGTCTGGGTCCGCTGCTTAGCCAGAGCTCAGCTGACTACATCACTATAGACCTGCAGTCTCTGGAACAGTGTCAAATCTATGCTTTACATTCCGTGTAGAAAAAAAGAGTATTTTTCCAGGAATGAGAGTTACCCGAATGTGTACTGAATTATTCCAATAATGTTTAGTGTGGCTATTAAACTCCACATTCCAGTGTCTTTTTTTTTCAGGTATAAAATGCCAAGTCTATAAATAATTGATATAAGGAACACATACTGATAAGACCTCTCAGCATGTGGTGGTTAAGATTGGAGCTATTTATTACTCCTTAAATTTGTTCTTTGAAATACCATTACAATTACAGCATGAGCCTTTTAGGCCAGTACAATTTTGCAGAGCTCTAAGGCCTAGACCATACAGGGGGAAGGTATGTTTCTAGGCTAGATTTTCCATGATGTGCCATCCGAAGGATACATGTGAGAACACTGCAATATGGGAAGAGAAGCAATTTAAATGCAAGGTTTATAGAAGTGTAATCACGTTTACAATTTGTAGAGCTCATTTTTATGGGCCGATGACTAATTGTTGCTTCTTTGTTGCTTCCTTATTTTCCCTTGTGTTTCTTTCCTGCATATTTTCCATTCATATTTGTGTTCATCAGCTGTAATCATTAGTAGAGAGCTGCACTGTAAACAATTTTTGAATTCCCAGCTTTTGCAAGTGCTTGTATGTGTCAGCAACAGTCACCTCCAGAAACAACCAATAAAACTGCAAAAAAACCAACCCAGCCAAAGACAAGGCATTCATGAGAACTAAACCAACGAGGAGCATATTAATTAGCTATATGATCCTGCTGGACCTGACAATGAATCAACAGGGGAGAACTGACTACCAAGCTTTTTTTCCTCCTTTCATTTGGTTTCTGGCAGCAGTGTGAAGAACGTACATCATGACAACGCTACCAGAAGGAATAAATAAGCAAGCCAAAGCCACAATTCCGTTTGTTTCCCTTCCAAGAAATATTGACCCACTTTCAATATATGCAAAAAGTTGTAAGACAAATGTGATCAGTACAGCTGCAAAGTATCACTTCTGCCAGATGACTGTTGCAGATGTGAGAGTCTGCCTTGATGCAGCAGCCATTCTTTTACAGATTTTCTTGTTAAGATTCACTTTACCTTTCCTGGTGGGAATATGACTTATTAGGCTGGGAGGCCAGCAAGAGTCCAGAGGGACTTCTTGGTGAAGCACCTAGCAAACCTGGAGCTGTCATACGGATTTGTAATTGAAAGAAAACAGCTTGAATTTGAGCCACAGAAAGGGTCAGATGAGTAACAACTTGTCACATGATTATGTTAAGTCCACATGCAATATTTATCCTATTATTTGGTGCAAAGCAATGAAAGCCTCTGTCACTGCAGTGCCGTGCAGGGTGCCTGTGCATGTGTGTATTGAGCCAGGGAGAACTTCCAGCCTTCTCCATCACCAATCTCTTGATTTTCACAGCCATTCTCATTCTTCCTCCTCCTAGCTGAGAACTCAGTTGTGTTAAAGTCAACAGCCAAGGGACCAGAATTTGAGATCCAAGATCATGTTGCATGAATAAAAAAAATATTAAGAAAAAAGGGAACACAAACCACACTTACTGCTTATTCAGTACTAGGAACATGGAAGGCTACTTACTTATCTTATTTCCTATTCTCTTCCCTAAAGCCTTATTTGGAATTTTGGAGAAGGAATATTGGGTTAAGCACAACTTTGCTCAGGTTCAGTATGACCTTTTATGTTTCTTAGCCCAAATCAGAGAAAAGCAATCTCCTGACTTGTCTTGTTCCAAAACATGAAATAAAAACAAAGAACAAAAATTACCACTATGGCAACACAGGTTTTATTCTTTATGGATATTTTCAACGACACTCTTGTCTTTCAGTACTGTTACTGAGAAATGTGTCTTTTAAATCCTGGAAAATTAACAGTTTTGCTTAAGAAATAGCATCCTTCTCTCAAGTATGTATACCTAATATAAACTTATTCAGTACCTTGTACTTCAGCAGCCATATTTTCCTTTTTATTATTACGATCTCTGATTCTTTTACAGCAGATCTTATGATTTCCTACAGTCAGGACAGCCTCTCACTACAGCAACAAGTGTAATGTGCTGGTTGGTATTTTTTTTTCCTTTAGTAAGCTGGGATAAAGACAATTAAATCGCCATCACGGCAACTCATGTGTCGGTGTTTGTCTCTACCAGCTGAGCTTACGTGTAAGTGCGTGTAAAGAAATTCTTACCTACACAGGTGTGGTTGTTGGATGCCAGCTGGAAGCCAGCATTGCACTGGCAGTAATAGGATCCAGGAGTGTTTACGCATCGATGGTGGCAATAGGGAGGCAGGGTGCATTCGTCTACATCTGAGTTAGCAAAAAGAGAAATTAGTTTGAATGGAATCACGGACATTCACAGCTGCTGTGTTACCCAACTGTAAAGTTAAATGAACTTGATTAAAAGCAGAAAAAAGCTTATGTGGGCTAGATATAGCTTCCACAGGTCTCAGTGGGCATGCTGCTTTACTCTTCATTAACTTTTTAAGTCTGCTTCACTGATCGTCTTCCAGCCACTACTATCCATACATATGCCAATTTTACTTCTTACTCAGTTCCACAGTACTGGTCATATTTGTTATTTTGTATAGGCAGAACCCAGAATGTTTCATTCAGCTTTTCAAAACCTAAAATGTCCCCTAATCACGCACAATGCTGTCCAACATGGTGACTGAAACTCATGGCTCTGTTTTTTTACCCAAAAATTCTCATGCAGCACACTTAGCATATACTAAATCTTTTCAGCCCTGTTAGGAAAAGAGTCCAAATTTTCCCTGTGAGGACAGATGATTAGTGGCCCTGAAAAGGAAACAGATGGCTGTGCTTCCACAGGGATCCCCCACAAACTGGCTGGGTTCCCGAGGGGCTGCTCTCACTCCCTTTCCCCTCCTGCACACCTCTGCATACAGCAGCACTGCACCTTCTGGCTGCGCTCCGGGGCTGAGCAAGGCTGGAGCTGCTGCTATCTCAGGCAGCATTCTCTTTCCCTAGGCTCTCCCTGCAGATTAGCCCTGGTTGTGAGGTGGAGCAGACTGCCTTTCGAAGCTTCAGCATTCCTAATGTGCATTGGAGCAGGCTTTTCACCTGCAAACCACACCAACCGTGCAGCAGCCCGTTCTTTTACCTCTCTGCATTTTAGAAGGTTTCTTTACACTCTGGAGGAGATCCTGCCTGTTTGGCTGCAAACTGATTTTTCAGCTACGTTGCAATGCTGATCGTGCAGAAGTTGTCTTCAGCTATGGCCTGCTTGGGCCTGGTAGAGAAACCCACGCCTGTTCTCTACACGTACACAATGGGAGATTTCAAAGGCTCAGCGCTCAGACAAATAAGACCAGTTTTCACTGGAACAAAGAAAGACACTTCCCATAACCATGCCAGATCTTGAGTTTCCTACCTCCAGCTGTTTCCACCATAGTTGTGTTTCAAAAGAGGCCAAGTTTTTTTTTTTTTTTTTTTTTTAATTTTTATTATGAGAAAAGTGTTTGTTTTAATATGGAGTGAAAAAATAGTCATTAGAAGTTAACCCCTTCTTTGTCCATTCTGCATCCTCTGTCAGGAGCTAATCTTAGTTTTGGATGAGTTTGAATGAAAAGGCTTACATTGGAAAACCTCTGACTATCCGTGCAGTAGGGGTTGCTGCCACAGCTCTTTTGCTGCAGGGAAATTCTGAAGTAGAAATGGAATAAATGGGGAGGTCTCCTCATTTATTGGGTCTCCCCAATAAATGAGCAGATCTCACATCCCTGAATTTACAGGACTAAGCTCTACAATTTGCTGTTGAAAGACTGAACAATGTAGGTGTATAAGCGATGCTTTGCATTTTAGACTCTGTGTTTCTGCATGGAAATGCTTCCAGGATCGCACTCCAATTCAGTGGGAGTTTTCCTTGCAGAGTTAGGCTCCTGTGCTCATCAGCTCCACGTCGACCTAAGTGCTAAGCATAATCTACCCAGTGCTGCCAAATCTTCTGTTTGAAGTCATGCTGGAGTATAGTTCACTCTATTTGCAGTCCTGTGTTTCAGGAAACACTAATTTTGCAGTAAGTGAACAACCAAATTCTTAAAATAAAATAATGTAATGTATAAAAGAAATGATGAATGGTTAGAAGTCAGTCCTTTTCTTCCTCTAACTTGAGGCCAAAGAAGTCTGGAAAATTTTTGTTCAAATTTGAAAGAAACATTTCCTCCCATATGGAGAATCTCTATCAAGAACATTTTCTGGCTAAATTGTTAAAAATAAAAATAAAATAAAATAAAATGCCCAAAGACAGGCTTTATTCTGAATTGCTGACAGTACTAAGTGCAGCAACGTACTTATAATTTAGGTCACTGTGTAATATGTAACACAGGTGTTGTTCTTGCTTTTGACCTAAATAAGAGAAGGGAAATCTCACTTTCCAGACAGCTTTAAGTGTAGATTTAGATGCATAAACCAATTCGTGCAAAGATATATGGGTGTATCATACTGCTTTGAGTTCTGTAATTTATGTCCTGTAAGGCTTTCAAGTAGTGCCCTGGGCCATGATATCAAAAGTGTTACTGCACAGCAGTTCTATACTTCTCAAAAAAAATTAGATAAAACCCATCTATTTAAAACTTTATATGTATATCAGCGGGCTGTCAAAACTATTCTTGTGCCTACGCTCCCAAACTATTCATCCTCCTTCTGCACAAAGAACTGAGAAATATCAGACACATCTGTATTTACACCAATTTGTCAGTTAAGAGCCTGATGCATACCTTTAGAAAAGATTCTGGGGGTTGATTTCTATAGCCCCCAGCTCAGAACACCTGAGAAAAGCCATGGCCAGAGATTTAAGTTAGACTGGACGCGTACTGAAGCTTCTCCAGTGTCCCTCCTGCAGCCCTTGGTAGGCAGTGGCTACCTACAGCCTTGTCAAGCCTTTCTGGAAGAGCCAGAACTCTTTCCATAAACTTTTTCAAGTTCAAGATCCTTAACATGAAGAAAAAGAGGAAAACATGATCTGTTCCTGCTTTGCTGTGGCCCAAAGAACCGTTTTCTCTTAGGCTGCATAAAACCAGTCTTGTGACTTACAAGATCCTGAATGCCACCTCATGATGTTGATTCTCCTACTTCTCAGTTGTTTTTAACATCACTCGACAGACCTCAGGCTTAGGACTGGAGCGCCTGTAACAGCACTTCATCCACTGAAACCATGATTAAAGAGGTGCTACAGGCTGACGGAGGACTGCAGGAACAGAGTAATGGCACTTTTGCATAACGTCCCCAAATGAGGACGGAATAGGAAAGATGCAGTGTTTATGCTGCACTTGGATTTAATTTAATGCTCTACTTGTATAGGTCCCAGAGGTGCCGATGGTTTATTTTGGCCCAAGGAATAAAGCACAGTGGTTTATAAGTTGCAAATATCGTATACTTGCATTCAGAGTTTCCATCTCTTTCATTTATACTCATAAAACAGACTGTGCATGGGGGCTCTGCAGAGCAGGGATTAGGTCCGTGTGAAGGTAGTGCTTTGTCCTGCAGATCTGGATTCAAATCTCACTGAGGTCAGTGGAAAGACATGCTTTAGCTTGCTGCTATCATAGACTTATGACTGTATCTGGGACATTAGGCAATGCCCCAATACAAATAATAAACACAACAGTAACTATTAAGAAACTTAATCTTGTGAAGTTCAATTCCAAGTGTTGATTACACTCAAAATAGTTTCTAGTTACATGTTTTAGTGATTAATTATTTTGATAAAGTGATTATTCCATTGCATTTCAAAAATACACAGCTTTTTTACCCACGTTTTATTATAAGAGGTTGCAACTTCAAGTAATGAAAGAAAGTAATTTAGGCCAGAGGAAGACTTACCAACACACTGTTCCCCTCGTTTCTGATAACCTGGAGGACACTGGCAGCTGAAGGACCCTCTGAGATTGACACACACTTGGTCAGCTCTACAGTTATGAGTTCCTGTAGCACATTCATCTATATCTTTAGAAAAACAGCAAATACGATGTTAGTGACAAAGCTTACTTAATGCATTTAACCTGCTGAAAAGTTTTACTCATTTTCAAGCTATCTACAAATGAGGCCAGCAAAGTTCAGATACTCCAAAGATGGAATCTCAAAGCTTATTCCATTTGCAGGATTTAAACTCTGATCACATTTCTCATGGTTTTTAACCACGTTTGAAAATATTTCCAGATAAATTACTTAAAACAATTTTTTCTTTTTTTTTTTTTTGGTCAAGCAGCATTATTATTTGGACTTATCATTATAAAACTTTCTGAACGTGTCTTGCAGCTCTATGCTACTTTACCCATTTGGCTTTTTTTGTTTTCCATGCTGAACTACTCCAGAAAACTTCAACAAAAGTAGCTCAGCTCTTTCTCAAGGGTTAGATGTAGAAATATTTTGCTAATGTTATAAAGGACTCTGGTGATCTTTTTTTTTGCATGGTTCCCATGCTCCACATATTTGAGAGGGACTCAGAACTTGGTATGTGGTGGCCTTCTCATCAGGAAGAGATCTGCCTCTTGTCATTCCCATGAAAATTCCCTTAATTCAGTCAATCTGTTCGAGTGTTTGGAAACGAAGTACGCCTGTTTGTATTTCAGCAGTAGAGCTAAAAATGCAAAGACTCGACCAATACTTTTCTGTGTAATTCAGGCAGCTTCTCATTCACACTAAACACAGGCTTATACAAGTATAAAAACATTCTGACTTTGCCTATTTGTTATAACTGCTGGAGGTACTTACATGCAATTAAAGTGCATGTGCTGACAAACAGCTTGCTTAAAATGGAACTGCAATTTTATTTTCTCCTCTGAACACCCAAAGCATTGGAGAGCTTTTTATTGTAACCTAACACAGTACAGTGAAAAGGCTTTTAATTTTGGCATTGTACACAATTTGGAGACTCGAGGCTGAATAAACAAATTCCTTAAAACTTATGATCTCTAGTTTACAAATCTCAGCTGACCTCTCTATTTGTATAGGCACTTGGGACGTTAGAACATCACCAGTGGCAGATTCTGGGTGGTGCTTTGGAAAAAATGATGGATTCTTTCACATCGCAAATGAAAACAATTTTGACCACAAGATTCAATAAAAAATAAACCATCAACAGTTTGAATTAACTCTCAGTGTTTGCCCTTTCCCCTAATGTCCGAATATTTTACATATACATTTGTGTTTTTCAATCTGACAGGAAAAATGAAGTCCTTTTGCATTAGCTCTTTGCATTTCGGCACAGTACTGCTGTGCTGGTGCAGGCCTTGCTGACTGCTTTGTTCTCTAGTGGCAGCTGAAAAGCACATTCTCAGGTGTAAAGATTTGCAGGGACAAGATCTGGCTGCCTCATACCAACCTGACACATCATTAACCACTTGAGCCAAAGCACAGTGGATGCAGTGCAAGTCTTTGCAGGGAATTTGCTACGCTTTGCATGCACCCCCAGCTTCTACAGAAGTTGAAAATAAAATGGCTGTAATACTCATACAGATTAAATCCTTTTGAAGTATGCACACTGTTGTGGAACAGAGAGAATTGGTTGGATCCATAGGAAGCTCATATAGGAGTGAACTTAACGTGAGCGAGCTTTTAAGGTGGATTAGTTAAAATGCATGGAGTCCTTGTGCAGTCACTTGCATCCCTGGTTCGATTTCCACTGAGTTTATTTTTCTGTGGAATAATAAGCTACTCAGCTAAAACAAAACAAACTAGATTGACTTATGCACTCGGGGTCTTTGATTTCTGTCCCAATGGTAAGTTCAGTTTGAAAGAAAAACAATTATTGAAAAGTTCTGTTTGCCTGCTAACCTCCTCCCCAGTTGGAAACTGTTGGAGGTTTTGACACTATGGCCACAAAGATCTGTGTTTATAAGAAGGACCTTTTCTTGAGGCTTATTTCAAGGAACCCCTCAGAGCTCTCCTAAGCTTCTTACTTCAGTCAGTGCCCTGGACTGGGCTGCAGCTCACACTGAGTGGGCATGTGTGTCTCGTTTGGCTTCTACGCGCTGTGAAAATGCCCATTAGTACATGGCATCATGTTGGTGGATTTTATTACTGTTGTCACTATGCACTATCATGGTACTTTTCACTATCTAGATGATTTTTCTGGATGGCTTTTTGTTTTCTTCTTTGAGATGGTCGCTAGGAGAGCTAGGGAAAGAGGTTCTTTGAGGACAGGAGGCCGCCATGATTAGAGCGGCCCTGCTCACATCTGTGTGAAGGACTCGGTAATATTAAGGGAAATTAATTGGTAGCCTAAGGACCATTTTTCGTAAGTGCTTCAAGGAAAATACTGTGGGAGGGAACAACAGGCAACTATGCTAGGAAGGTTCCAGTGCTGGAACATTCAGTTCTGAAATCTTTAGTATTGCAATAATTACCGCTATGTCTACTATTGTGATTGATAGAAAAGGGTGAGCAAGTGTGTGAAGATTTCAGTGTTGGAAGTGGTGCCAGATGTGAACTGTATTGGTGGCAGCCCAGCCCTCGTGGAGTAAAGAAGGAAGCACTGGTGGATTTGGCAGTGTGATGTTGCTGCACACATCTCTGCATCTGCACTCAGTGAGGCCCACAGAAATGCTGAGCTTCCTGGCGCACATCAGTGTGACCTGAATCATCCTCCACCAGAGAAACATTCGTTTTTTCTAATTGCACTGAAAGTTGTTCAAGCAAATAGGGGAGTGGAAGTTGTAGAAAGGAAGCAACATCCAAGCTGGAGGTCTGCTTGGGATGAGGTGGACCATTTTTCTCAAGTGTGTGCTAGCACTGTTGAACAGTGTATACAAGCACATGCATTTCCCCCTCATGTGAAACACCATCACGTTCCACTGGCCTTGTCAGTACTGACCTGACACTGCCACTTACTTCTTTGTTCACAGTTCTTGTATGGATAGACTGTCTATAGCTGTGTGGGGATGTGACTATGGCCACAAAGCTTTCAGATCATTCTGTCAGTTATGTCCCTACCGTACCAAAATTGGTAACTCCTAAGTCTTCACTATTCTAAGAACTTGTTTTTCCAGTTTAAATCAGACTTTTCCAATCTGTTAGATTCCTAGCTTGTTTGTCGTAAATTGCAGTGTGCCCTCAGATTCTGACAGCAATCTGGAAACTGCATCAATTCCTACGTTAATCTGTATCAAATGCAATAAATACTGGGATGAGACTGTGATTACACAAAGCATGTGTTTTTCCTTAAATCCTACCATCTCATTCCATTTGATGTTTCTTGACAAAATCCCTGGCCTTAAATAAGAGAAGTAAATGAGGTTACTAGGAAGCCATTCTTTTGGTTTCCACCTATTGCAGACCATGACCGGACTGACTTGATAACTGTGAAGACATAGCAAGCTGGGGCAAGGCTGTGACAGAAACTCCTGTAAGAACATCAGAGAGCTCACCAGCTTTAATCCTAAGAGAAAGATAAATTTGTTTGACCTTTCCTCTAGCGTGAATGTTTAATAACATGTGTACGTGCATGTGTATTTATAATAATTAAAAAAATTAAAACAAGACACTCCACTGCACACACTTGTCTCTCTGGGGAGAGGGTGAGAGAACAAACATGTGACAGATGTTTGTCATGTTGCTTAATGCACTACTGGAAAGCACTCAAGATACCACAGTGATGAGTGCAGTATAAGAAACAGATCTAGAAAGAAAATAACGGGCTTTTACAAGCTCATTCTTGAGCATCTTTCCTCTGCATCTTCTTTTCCAAATTTAGTGTCATCATGACAAAGTTTGTTTCTGTGTTTCAGCAACTGATGCCACAGCAGAAAATGCCAATCTCACACAAGAATCCTGTAAGCTGTACGTGAAAACTCATTCCTTAGCAAGTCTGTTTAAATTTAATTTCTACACATTACACATTTGCTCACTCAGGTAAGCAATTTAAGTTACACTGGTAACCCATAATGAGAATGAGCTTTTCTTAGCATCACTCTTTCTTTATATTTTCTAGTCTCAACTAATCAACTACAAGGTTGCTCTGTTCACTACAGATAAACAAGAGCAGTAGGTTTGTGTTAAATTGTTAAATAATCTGATTTGTAATTGATCATGGATACATGCAATGGATGAAATATAGATGAATTCTTAAACTCACTGTATCCTCACTGAGGATCACTCACTGAGTCTAAGATGCTGCTCAAACAATAGATAATTACTCTGACATCAATGCTGTGATTACTTAATGCTTGCATAAAGGACAAAAAGAGATTGAAAAGCTTTAGCAGCTGAGCCCATGACAGCAAGGAGCATGGCTAAGAAGCTGAGCTCTCCAAACCATGCCAGAGCAAGCACCATCGTTACGGCTTCTCTGCTCATGTCTATCTCTTGCTGCTCCTTGAGTATTAAAGCCTTTATGGGAAGCTATTGTGAGTCGGATGCTGCTGTGTGGCTTTGGGTACTAACATGAGCTTTTACATAAATACACATTTTGTGATAGAGGTTTAATTAATTCTCTTGAGAGTCAAAATATTTCAAAGAAATTCTTCATATCTCTGATTAGCCAGGCTACCTAGCCTTATCTCATTGAGCCAGTACACATTCTGTTGTGGCTGATGCCATTCTGTTCCCTGACAATTACTCCTTGGGCAGTCACAGCCTAGTAGCTGCACAATTTCCTCTGAAATAAACGGAGCCTCTCTAACAATCCTTTTACAGATCCTGTGAATTTGAAAACTGAGCTGGGTTATCTTCAGTGTCTTGATCATTGTAGTATTTACATAGCCTTCTTGTAGCCGAACCGACAGCAAGCTGTTGTTATGGGATGCATTTTTACATTCAATAGTTATCTATCTGTAAACATAAAATGTTTATTAAATAAACATTGGGATTGAGTGCTTGAATTTCCCTATGTTGCTTACAGTATCCAGAGTACTCACTTGATAGAACGTTACAGTTTGACCATCCAGTACTCAGAGAGTAGGAAACGCAAAATTGGTTCTCTGACAGCCATAATTTAGGCATGTTATATATAAGAATTATGAGTCTTTAATTGTCTGAATCTCGCATTCTGCTCTCAGGCTTGTTCTCAGTCCAATGTTACCATTCCCAAAATGTGCTAAGAGGTACAGTACTTCATCCTTGGGGAATGCTGTGACAGATATTGCAATGATTACTGCTGTATAAAAACCTTAAATAAATTTAAACAGTCAGAGTTAATAGGGAAAGAGAGAAGAATGTTTCATTTAAGGACAGCGGTCTCTCCATTCAGTTATATACAAGGCACATGGCTCTTCTGGAAGCGTTTATAGAAATACTCATCTATACTATAGAAAATAATAGAGTCATAGAATCACAGAATGGCCTGGGTTGCAAAGGAGCACAGTGCTCATCCAGCTCCAACCCCCTGCTGTGTGCAGGTCGCCAACCAGCAGCCCAGGCTGCCCAGAGCCACATCCAGCCTGGCCTTGAATGCCTGCAGGGATGGGGCATCCACAGCCTCCTTGGGCAACCTGTGCCAGTGCCTCACCACCCTCTGGGGGAAAAACTTCCTCCTCATATCCAACCTAAACCTCCCCTGTCTCAGTTTAAAACCATTCCCCTTGCCCTATCACTGTCCACCCTCGTAAACAGGCCATCAGAAAATTATGGCCATCAGATCCCCATGACTCATCCTAATACAAATGCTGCCTTTTCCAATCATTTTCTGGACTCTTCTGGAAGGTTCATTTTAGAAGACTTTCATACTGACAGCCATCTACTGACTAAGATAACACTGATTTGCAAAGGCTGATGTTTGAAGTTTCCAAAGAAATAATGTGAGAACCATGGAGGGCAACAGAGCTTGCTCTTCTTCCTTCAAAATATAAACCAACTTGCATTTCATAGTTTTAATTCCACAAGAATCACTAATAGCTATACCCAGAGATTCCCTCATTTTCCAAAAATGTACCCACACTCCCTCTTGCAGTGATTTACACAATTATGTCCTTCCACTGCTGACTTTGGCAGCCTGCTCTATATTTCAACCACTAGTTGTGTACAGAAATTTAGCTTGACCTGCTTTTTAGCTATAGCTTTCTCTAAATCAATCTAGTATATGGTTCCCTGTTTTAGAATTAGTTAGTTTTTCTACTTCTTCCCTGCAATCCATTCTCTCAGGCTCTTATCTGTATCCATAAAATTCTTTCCTAGTCCCATTCTGAGCTACAAACCTGGCTCAGTTCCCTTCATGCTGTGACTCATTTTTCCCAAACCCCCTGACTCATGCCGCTTGCTCACTTATGCAACAGCTTAATCTCTGTAATTTTCTTCATATCTTTATGAGAAGTACATAAATTCACAAGATGCATTTCACCAGTGCTTTTGTAGAAAAGGTCCAACCCAAACTATCCTTTGTCTTATTTAAGCCACTTAAATCTTTTCTCCTCTAGTTCGTACCTAGCTGTGTTCTTAGCTAACTCATGTGTGCCTTACTCTTGGGACTGCAGTGCTTGGCTTCTTGCTGCTCTCTGGTTCTCAACATACTGCAGTTTACTATGCTGTTTTCCTCCTCCGTTTGCATATTCATGTGTTCATAACAGCCAGAAAATGCCCCTGGGTCCCTTTCTCTATTCTGTTCTGTAGCAACCCTGCAAGCAGAGTATTACAGCAGATCAAGAAGGGGAGCTAGTGACCTTACAGCATTCAAATTCTTTCTTCTGTCCCTGCTGAGCAGCACCAGTGGAGCAGCTCCTGAATGGTTTATACAAACCTAAACCCAGAATAACTCCAACCATGTCAGTGTTGTACTTGTCACTGACTTCAGTGAAGCTGTTCTCAATGTTTTGAATGTAAATGATAAATATTTTGGTTAATCAGTTTAAATTTTCTGAATTCTCAGTATGAGTGAGACCAGAAAATGACTCAGTCTATTTTTCTAATAGATACAGCTGAACCGAAAACATTGCCTCCCACAGAAGCAATGGCACCAGTGAGTCTGATATTAGACATACAACGATCTGCACAGCCTCTAAGGTATCTTGGACAGCTTACTTAACTTCAGGTTTCTGTAATACCTTTCATTTTTTATCCCTTTCGTTACCTTTCCTTCTCTCTCTGTTAGATATTTTGTATTAGTATTTCTCAGAAATGACCAGGTAAGGGTAAAATATTTGAAGAAATTAGACCACTAAACCTCTTCCATTAGCATGGCTTGCTTTATTGTACCAAATTAAGTATTCGGTCCCTTATTTATGTTCCTTATATTGTTCTTGCAACTGAAGCCAAGCTCACTGCTATGTCGTTTCCTGGATCCTCCCTGATCCTTTCTTACACATAGGAACAACATTAGCAACCTCCAAATTCCCTGGTTCCCTCCCCAGCCCTAGCAAGCTATCAACAATTTCTGTCAAAGGCTTTTCTATTTCCCTTGCTACTTCCTTCAACATTTGGGATGTTATTCATCTGGGCTGAATGCCCAGACAACTTTTAACTCATTGGTGTTGGGAGGCTGTGTTCTGTGGTGGTAAATACCAGCAGAAAATCTGTTTCATACCATCAGGTTGGTAGGTACCAAGAGACTAAATATTTGGAGGAATTTCTCACTTCTGGAGTGGCAGAACCTACTAATACCAGAGACTTGTACTGCAACAGTGCAATCACTATCCAGTGGTGTCATGAGGTAGCGTCTATAATTCTCTATAACACTGTAGCAGCCCATAAACTCCCCTTTTATTGCTGGTTTTTTTTTCTCCTTCCTTTTAAATTTTCCTTTGGCTCTCTCATGTTAAGTATATTGGACTGATCGCCCTGGTAACGAGCCTTCACAGTTGAGCGAAGGTAACCTGCACAAATGCTTGTTTGCACAAGAAAAATATAAGCAGGAGCCAAGACCTACATTTAAGCAAATAAGTGAGGTAGAATGTTTAAATTAAAATGATTTTCATGAAAATGGTGTAACTTCTTCTGGTAAGCTGAAATGTTCTCTTGCATATTTGTGAGTACAGCAAAGTGAACTTGTAGATTTGTCTTCTAGTACTACTGGACATCATGGCATTACAGAATAGAAGTAATATGAAGTATTAATGCACAAAGTGTGGAAAAAAACCAACCTAATGGGGTGCAACTTCATAGTTCCTTGTATAATTTCTATCTTGTGACTGAAAAAGTGTCAGCAGTTACTGTGAGTTTGGGCAAGTTACCCAACCATAGTGATTTCATGAATATGAAGGTACAGGAGAAGCATCCTTCCTCTATTTACTCAACAGAGTTAACAAAGGATCAAGCTGTAATAATCAAGTCTGGACTGCAGTATTTTGTCACAATTATGTATTGTCTCTGGTATGTCCAAACTGAATCAACTTCTCACATAGAATAGCTAAATAAAGGATGAGCCATAGCTTTCAGCACTAGAACATCCCCCACATGTTTGCTTGGGGAGTGGCAGGCAGCTGAAAAGAAAAAAAATGAATGAAGCTTTGAACTGATGCATTACTTCCTTTCTTCTCCACTTTGCCTCAGTCTGTAGCTTCCTTCTCTAGAAGACTATGCCATGCAGTCTGCAAACTCCACTGCAAAAGGTAAATTGCTTTTGATTCTGAAATTACATTTGACTACAATTGACAGTGAGATGCTGCATGCAAAATGTTTTTGCTATCTGTAACATAAAAAATAGTTCTAATTATTAAGTTTGAGACAGGTCTTCAGAGGTAAAAAGATCACAGAATCATAGACTCATTAAGGTTGGAAAAGACCTCTAAGATCATCCAGTCCAACCTCCAACCCATACCCACTGTGCCCACTGACCACGTCCCTGAGTGCCACAGCTGCACAGCTCTTTAACACCCCCAGGGACAGCGATTCCACCACTTCCCTGAGCAGCTGTGCCACTGCCTCATCATTCTTTTGGAGAAGAAATTCACCCTAATTCCAGCCTGAATTGGTACCCAAACATATATTCTGTTCCCTTGCTTTCTGCACAGTAGCTGTCCATGCTGGAGATAGCATGGGAAGTTAAAAACCTAATGCTGTACTATAACTTAAACAATAACTTCTACACTGTGCTGTATATCTTTTTCCAGGCCCCCACCAGTACAAGCCATGGCTCATCCAAACCTGTAGGACTGTGCTCTGCCAAAGGGACATACTTTGATATCAAGCCACAACCACAGGCTATTAAGTGAAGCTATACATACAGCACCGTTCAAATGGCAGTAATTAAAATGATTATTACAATTAAAAGTAGTATGGCTAACATTTGTGTAATACAAGGCCACAAAAACTATTGCCAAGAATCAACAGAATCTTCTATCCATGGCACTTCAACATATATTTCTGAAAATAACGACACAGGTGTACCATATGTCTATGTTTAAAGCCACTCAAAGGGAAGAATACTTTTTTTTCCCCAACAGAAGAACAAATAGTTAACTATTAGTCTCTCTGTTCATCAAAAAGGCAAATATTTCACGTTTTTGATCTATGTCCATTTAAAACTTGCATTTTTCTGGGGCCACACATGGGGGTGTGCTTGCTTTCAAGTTGAATCCAATAATTCAGTGCAATGCATCTGCGAATCTCAGAGTGTTTCAAAATGCGAGCTGTCATAATGGTAAACTTTTTGACTTACATTGCAAAAGCTTGTTCCTACTCTCAGTAGAGTATTTCCTGCTGTTGCTTTCTTGTGATTTTGTGCTAGAGGTCTGACTTGTGCGTTTTGGTTCATGCCTGCCTAAGTGAGGATCACCCACCCATGATGACCAATACATTTGGACTATACTCAAAAACAACAAGGGTGGATTAAACTATTCCATTATTGCAGATGAAAGAGTTCTCCCCGACATCTGGCATATCATCTTCAAAACTGATATGGAACATTTCCATAAATTCAGCTTAACATTGTTTTTGTGAGTGTTCCAAAGTATTTTTAACATGAAGAAATAGCATGCAAACTAATTTCCTATTTGAAAAGTAAAATGTCTTGTTCTTATTCTTTAATTCATCTAGTTCTTAAAAAAAAAAAAAGGAAAAAAAAAGAAGAAAAAAAAAGATGTTCACTTAACTTGAAGCATACTGTTTTGTTTATTCAAGTTAATGGAAAAGCTAGTCAGTGTTTGATGTAAAGCTGCCCCCTTGCTTGAAAGAAAACCAAACAACTGGTTATGAATTATGAATATCTCCTAATAGTTTCCAGAATTATCTGAAGGATGTATTTTTTTTCTTAATTACATACACTTAAAAGTTCCAAGTTCCCTATTCATTTCCTTTTTGTTTATTTCTCTCCTTGGAAACCTCATAAGCATTTTCCTTTAGTGAGGCTTGACTGAACAAAATATTACTGCTACAACCTGTAATATTAGGGAAATAAATGCCTGAAAGCTCATTGTGGTTTTTAATTAGGAAGTGGAAGAATCGCTTATTAAATCTTTGCAAGCCTTTTCACAGCACTTATACTGGTATCTGCTGAGTCCCTGCAAAGGAAAACACCGAGCTTCTACCTAAACACTGTGCTTAAGAATACATTTCAAACCCTTTTTTTTTTTTTGTATGGCCTCAGAATAGCAGTTCCTGCAAAAAATTTTGCTTTCCTTTTATGCTGGCGTGCCTTAAACTGTTTCAGACCTAACCAGACATAATCTTGTGAGGCATCAGGTGTCTCCGTACTCTGAGGGAGGCATCTCCATATGGGAGCTGCTGGCAAAGGTACCACAATGAGGGATGCAGTCTGGTGAAAACCTGATCGCTCTGCATGGCCCCACCATTGCCTCCTTGTCTTTCTGACAGCAGAGCACTGGTTATCATCAGAACAACTCATTAACACGGCAAGTAAACTGATGGACTGACACTGCGATGTCCAACCCTATTCCAAAATACAACAGCCTCTTTTTTGGGGGTTGTGAAAGCAATTCAGGGGACAGCCGTTCCTTTGCTCACTTGGGATCAAAAGAGACCTTGAGGTATAAGGGACTCAATATGTAAGACAAGGGACTTAAAATACTTGATACATTTTATCAATAAAATCTGACTCTCCTTATGCCTTTGCAGGCTGAATGAGCTGTTTCAGGAATTATAACTGTAGTTCCCGAGCTGAAAACATTTAAGTTCAAGTCAAGTTCAAAAGCAATTATCAGAAGGAGAAAGCTTATCTAAATGATGATATTGTTTTTAGCACTAATCATCCTATCTGTTGGCAGTACCAACATGCTGCAATCTCCACAGCTCCCTACGTAAATAAGCAGATTCCTGATGCTGTTCCAACTTTCAGAAATGCCTTTGAAAGCATTATTTAGTTATGAATTTTTCCTACATGTGTTTCTTTTAGTGTTGCTGTACGTACTCACAGATGCTCTGTTTTGGAGAGCAAAACTTATTTATTTTTAAATTACAGTCAGAGAGCACTGGCCTGTGTATTACCTTCTCACGAAATTAGAATGTTGAAAGAAATTCACTTCCATGCTCTCTACAGCTTTTGAGTGATAAAATAATAAAAGCAAAGAATGGAAATAGTACTTAAAAAAGACACATCAGTTGATTCAGTCCAAAATATACTCTAGGGAAGGGAGGGGATTGGAAGAGCTGGGATAGAAAAACACAATGTTCAGGTTGCACAGTTCAAGTGAAGAGAAATAGATGTGCAGAAGTTAAGATTCCTGTGACAATATTAATTTGACAGTGCTACAAACGAGCCCTGTGGCAAGGTATTGATCTAACAAACAGCAGGAATGTTGTGCATTTTTCCCTCTCTTCTTTCCTTACGAACTTCGCATTCGCATTAGCTGGCTCTCCATTCAAATTCTATTGGAAAATCCAACCTTCCACCTAATTGTTAAAGTGAAGGAGGCTTAAAAGGAAGTTGAAAAGGAAGTGGTACGAGATGAAGCCAGGCAGGTTCAAAAGAGAGGGAGGGACACCAAGGAAACAGAAATGTATCATTTGAAGGTCAAAGGAAAAAAAAAAAAAGGCAGTATGAATATTTATGAAGAAAAATGAACATTTTTTTAACAAGAGTTAAAAAGAGATGTCGTGATACAGGTGACTAACTGGAGTCTAAAGAAAAGAATGGGGAAAAGAGTGAGACACATGCATGAGAGGCCCACTGACACAGCTGCTTTTCACTTACAGATGTAGCATTTATTAAACACTGGATTACAATTCAAGACCAGCAGCGCGATCTGGTTTGATGATCAAGGTGCTGCGACGCTCTATTTTCGACCAGGGAGCTGGTGAGTACCTGCCAACGTCTGTCTGCCTGCTTTGCTGCCGTTTTTCCTATTGCAACTATAATTTGAGCTGTCAGAAGAATGACGAAATACGAACTGCCGAGGCGGTGCAATGGCACCCTGCACAGCACAGCGTCCTGCTGGGACACGGTGCGAGCAAGGCGGCAGCTCCAGGGAGACATCGGGGAGGTGTGGGCAGAGCAGGGATGGACAAGAAGGGTGACCCAAGGAAGGGCTGAGGGTGTGCAGCCTACTGAAGATTGTAAGTTGGAGTGGTGCTTGGGAAGTATTTGTTGTTCTTTCAAAAACCTGACAAAAAAATCTTAAAACTGAGAATTATTATTATTTTTGGACCCGAGCTAAGATTTTTCTGGGGTTTAGCCACATTTTTTTTCTGTGCTCGGGAACAAAAAAAGGAAAAAGATGCTGAAAAATACTTTGTTCTTTCAATGAGCCAGTAATAAATAAAAACTAACATTTCCCAAGGAAACTTCTGTTTTTAAAAGAGAGCTATTTTTTTCTTCCAAATTACTTTGCACTGAAATTGCGATCAACTCTGCTCTCAGGCTAGGATCTGACTGCCCAGCTGCCTTTATACAATCAAACAGAAGTAGCAATTAGGATAGACTTCTCTCCCCTCTCCTCTCCCTCCCTCACCCCCTTTTTTTTTTAATTTTCCTTCTGGTCTTTAGCTGGGAAGTTTCATGAGTTTGCCTGAGAATAGATTCTGTGCTGCCATAATCCTGGCACTCTCACTGAAAATGAGATTTTGGCAGTTATTTCAGCATAAGCAGAATACTCCTGAAGTCTGCTCGCAGGGCTGTCGAGATGGTGAAATGCAGCAACCTGCTTTTGTTTGTCTGAGCATGTGATTTCTTTTTTATACCTTGTGATCTTCACAGATTTCTGGCGAAGCTTAAAAGGTTAGTTGGAAAAGGAGTGGCTAGCATTTGTTTAGAAAATAAATAGAAAAAAGTAGGCCAAATACCAGTAAAGTTCCAGTTTTAAAATATTAAACTAACACATAACATTGCTGGCCTGGAAAGGTCAGATGAAGGGGGAGAAAGGATGTATTTAGAGTGATTGCCAGGCAGGACGTGGGATCTCTCACTGACTTGGCAGTAGATACTTTAGCTCTATTTGCTATTAGTGCTGTTTCAAATGCTCTATATTTGCTAAGTTCTTAAGTTTGACAAGATCCATGCTTTATTTTCCAGTATTTACATGGTATTAAGCAAGTGTGTAAATCCATTCAGAGAGTAACCAGGACATACGCAGCCCCCCCACCCCTCTCCCCCCACCTTTTTTTTTTGCTGGCTGGCAGTAGACAGGATGCTCAGAAACCCAGGACAATGGAAATCTGGAGGCATTTTGCTTTGGGGTGTGCTATCAGATAACAAGGGTATTTGTGACATGCTTAAACTTGCTAAATACAAGTGGAAGAGGGCCCTCTGCTTCCAAATTTGTCAGTGGGAGTGAAGAAAGAAATGGTTACTTAACAGTAGAGCAGCTACAAGTCCTTCCAATGAAATCATAAGATTTAATGAAAACGCCAATACTCCTTTCTATGGTCTGATTCTAAGGACTTGGCTAGTGTAAAGAAGAAAGCCTAATGCAGCAGCTAAATAATTGCTGCCACATCATCTAAGCATCTAAGCACATCATTATCACTGCTGGATGAGATGAAAGGTATTTACAAACTAGAGTCTGCCAGGAGAACAGAGTCAGCAAAAGCTTGATCCTGCTCCAGCTGTAATCAATAGGAGCCTTCAACTAAATTAGAGTTTAAAGAACAAACTAACTACTTTGTGAAATGTATTACACTTTGAGTTTTGCAAAATTAAACCTGGAGCTCATCAGAAGGGAGGCACGTAGGGATTTGTTGCCTAACAAAGCTCTTTGTTTTACTTCACGCATGCTTTGCTGGTCTTCCAAACTGTATTTCCCACTCAAGCAACCCAGGCTCATTTGCCCATGTTTTTTCTTTTTTCCCCCCTCTCCCTTAAATCCCCCACTTTTACTTTCCTTGTGTTTTTCTTTCTGTATTCCTTTGGGTTCTGCCCTTCTAATTTTTCGAGGCAGAGAATGCGTCTTTGTTTGTGAAGGGCAAAGCAAGTTTATGGCACCCTATTCATTATATTTATGAATCATATCTAACTGAATTTTTCCCATAGCCCAAAGGTGGCTGTTTGCCCAAAGGCACTGCTCTCAGTGCCTGTATTTTCTATTTATAAGGTGTATTTTAGTTTACATCAGAAGCTTAAGGAAAGACTTCTGCTTGATATCACTTCTGCCAAATGAAACCCACAGAGAAGCTGCGGCCAAAGGAACTCTGTACAAAAGTTGTCTGGGCTCTGTAATTTCGTTCACGTGGGCGCATGGTAGTATACATTAGTTGCCAATAAAAACAATCAAAAATAGATAGAGCACTGTGCAAGTCCTGAGATGATCTTAAAAAGTACAGAACGCAGGTAAATGCTGACTGAGAGACACGCTGTCAAAACAGTTTGGTGAGAAAACCAGTTTTTGCAAGACATTTGGGACAAGCTGCTCCCCTGACAACTCATTCTACCCTGTGCACCTTGGTGAAATTCCAGAAAGGAATAGTTTACAAGAGGGTTAAAGAAAATTGTTGTTTTTGAAACTATTTGTGGTTGTGACCAAGTGTGGGCGCTCCCCAGATGTTGACGTTGAATAGTCAGTATAGCTGAGGATAGCAAGGAATTAACTGTTTCAGTCCTCAGGAAGGACATTAGTAGTAGCAGATGTTCAACACGAGGCAAGTCTTTCTGGCTCTGGATATGATGGTGGGTGCTGAAAAGCTACAGCAGCATCAAGCCTAGGATGCACGTGGGATGAGGTCCGCTGTGGGACAAGTGTCCATGCAGGTGCCCATTCAAACCAGGCTTTCTGGCTCCAGAGACTGGCAGGAATAAAGGAAGAAACAGGCCCTGATTGAATCACTAGACTTTAATGCAAACAAACAAAAACAACTTTGTGGTATGTTTCTTTTCCTCTTAGCTCCAGGAAGAAAGATGAGTGAGAAGCTCTAGCCACCCTCCTTGACAAGACAGCTGTTAGGACCTCCTTCCTCTCAATTGTTTCAGAAAGTATTTGTCTTGATTTTCAGTTCATTCCTTCCCCAAAAGGCATGTGATTCAAGATCCTGACGTTTTGCAAATTGAGTGTATGAGCTAATTGCCAGCAATCTATCGCTTGCCTGCTGAGGGTTGCTGAGGGATGCCCAGAGTATTATCATAACACATCACTCAGCACTACTGTTTCAGTGCCTGCTTGTCTCTAACTCTACACAGACAGTCATAAACGTTTGGTTAACATCTAATCTAGCCCTTCCAAGCCTCTTGCAGAGGTTAACTAATGAGCACAAGCCTATGGGGGAACATAAGGGTTGAATTCAGCCCAATACTGGTTGGTCAAAATGTATTTTGCTTATAGTTTCTTGCAGAGTAGAAGAGATTTCTCAATTTAAACTTCCATCAAAGCTATTGGAAAAAGCTGTCAATCACAGTCCAGTTTTTCATAGATGTCTTGCTGCTTCAAATACCTTCCAGATGGATTTAATTCCAGTGACTGATTGTCCACTTGGCTGTGCAGCTGTGCACTCCAGGGGAAAGGTCTACACCATGCTCATTCACGTGCGGGATGGCAAAAAATGACTTCTTGTAGATCTTTCCTCATGACAGTGTTATCTTTCAGTAAATGAAGAGGCAAAAGATGAACTAACAGAAGATGAATCTACAGGATGCTTTTCATATCCAAGTAATTCATGCCAAGAGCAAAGAATAGAATTTGAAAGGTAAAAGGAAATAGCTGCTTAGATATTAAAGAGGTGATCCATTTATGGGGAAGGAAAAGAAAAGCAAACATTTACAAGCGCATTAATTTCTCACAAATATGATAACATAGAGAATCGCTTGCAGTTCAGAGAGAAAAATATTTAATAAAACTTTCTTTTGCATTCTTACTGAATGTACTATTATTAACCTGAATAACAGAAAGGAACTCTCCACAGTACCTGATCCCTATTCCAAGGCTAATCACAGCCAAATTTATTCTGTAAGCTGAAAATGTCCAACGCTATTACTTTATTTCTCTGTGTGGTTAGTTAAGAAGCCCTAGCTGCACATAAGGACTTTGCTGTATTGCTGATGGGCAAACTGAGCCAACTTTGAGACAGACTGCAGTCTAACAGGAGAGAGTGGATGATTCCAAAGGAAAGCAAGAACTAGTCTAGTAGACAACACTATTTTGTTTTAAGGGACTCAAAGAGTTTGCATATAGCATCCAAACAATTCTATTGATTTAGGGGCTGCTTTTAATTAATCAGATGCTGTTGTACCAATGAATGTGCAAAACACTGGAGGAAGACCAAAGACAAGACTGATTTCCAATATTCATTGTAGCTAGGTCTTATCTAAACTGAGGTTCAAGTAGACAATTACTATATTTGAAGATTTCAAACAGATGAAATGAGCAATGTTAAAGAAAAGAAACACTGTGTTGCAAAGATAGCATCTTCTGAACTGATTTCAAAGTTTCAAAAACACCTCAGAGAAACGAAAACTAAGCCATGAAAGCTCTTGTATTCTATTGTTTTCAGAAGGACTGGAAACTGTTCAACGTTTTAGGATCAAGTCCAAATGATTTTCAATGAGTTAAATCTCATTTTCAATGAAAGGAAAATAAGAAGGAAGCAAAGCATAACAGATAAGTAATGGCTGATACCGACCAAGAAAAGAATTCATTTCAAAGTAAGGAACAACAATGTCTTAACTACAAAATGTTCAGTAAATAGGCTAATTCTGCATATCCAGCTACTCTTGGGCTTGATTTCTTGCTGTTATTTGTGCAATAGCTCTTGTTACCTACCCCATTTGGATTCATACATATTGTTTGCACACATCTACTAGTGGAGAGCAAACCCCCTAGTCAAAAAAAAAAAAAAAAAGAGGATCTGAGAAGTTCATGGAAAAGTTCTGTGGTTCTGTGAAACAGAGCTACAAATCATTTTGTCACAAGTCACCACCAATTCAGGGATAATCATGTCTATTACACTGCTCTGCTCCTCATACTGAAGAAAATGTGGCAGATTTTCATATCACAACAGTTTTGCAACTCAAATTCAAAAAGTGATAATATTTTACAGAGAGGACACTTAGGAGATGATTATTTTAGTCAAGCCAGGCATCACACTTCCTTCAGAAGTGGCATGAAGTATCCAGTTAGCAAGTGACAGTGCTTTTACATCTGGCACAGTAACTATGTTCGTATTTAGTCACAATAAATCATAAGTTGTAAAGTATCTAGTTTCCTAAAGGAGCAGCTTTATTTCATTAACATCTTGAAACTCACACTGTAATGTTGCTAATTGTATAGCAATTTATCTGGGATCACTGTGTGAATTGCTGTTCTCAGTCAGCTTTTGGCACTCGTTGTCAGCTTATGAAAAGAAAAGAGAGTAAAGAATTCAGGAAAGAAAAATTACGTGGATGATCTAAAAGGGACCACACTGCTAGATTTGAGACAAGCTGGGATATTCTGAATTATCTAAGAACTCTGTCCCAGAAAGGTAATTGCAAGCCAAGTAAATAGCACTGTTCCTGCAGATCAAGGCTACTCCCTCTGATACTTGCAAGCATTTCCTACCCACTTGTGAATAGGATTGCTCTGTGCTTGGTATTGCAGACTTGCTCTGGCAAGTTTTTTAGCGAGGGTTTTTTAAAATAAAAGTTCCTAGCAACAAGGTGAAGGACTATTTCAGGACAGCATTCCTATCCAGGATAGCATTAAGTAATTGAGTAAATTTAGGCATGTGCAAAGATGTCAGTGAAATTACTGGGATCCAAGCATGTGCTTTAAATGCTGGCACACATTTAAATGTCTTAATACGACACCTCGAAGTACAAGCAGTAATTCTGTTTATGAAAATCAGTCTCGACATACTTTATGTACTTCATGACCTGTTTGGTGCAGGTATCGTTATGGATAAATCTCTGCATTTATTCAGAGTTTTGCACAATGAACAGCATAGATGCTGATCAGTGAAACTACATTTTTTTCCTGGCTTGTGAGGAGATGTTGAGCTTTTATTTTTTTTTAAACAGACAAACTGGAAAAGCTAAGCTGCAGAGGTTAGCCTGTGGCAACAGTTGGGCCATGGGAGGCTGGGAATGACATTCAGCTTCTGGCTGGCTAGCCTGCTTTCCATGAAAATGTTTGTGCAGCTCAGGGCTGCCCCAGAATTGTGTTACTTTCCTTTATGGAAAGCATTTCCTCGCCTTCACCTTTTGTAGGAAAACAAACAGTCTTTTTCACAGATCTAGTGCAGTTTCATAAAAACCTCAGTTCTGAAAAGCACAGTAAGTAAAGTAGTCTTGGGATATGCAAACTCCAAAAGAAAGGTGTATTTTTTTAACTTTACGGAAGAGAATACAGAGTAAAGAAGAAGGAATGCAAGTCAAATATTAAAAAGTACTAAGATTGAAGGTTTGCTCAGGTAAACTTTTCTGCTGCATCTATACATACTGTGCCTTCCAGAAGAAAACTTTCACGGGTGACTGGCACCCTCTGTGTGCTACACAATTATAGCCAAATAAACAGCACTTCTGAAGAGTCTGATAACTAAAGCTGATGGACCAATAGTAAAATGAAAAATGGAATAAAGGAGGATGCCTCTGCAACTTTAGCATGTCTCTGCTATTGGTCTCTGTTGGTCTAAGGTGAGTTTAAACGAGGGGGCCTGACCAGTCAGGAAAAACCTCCTCACCATTAGGGCAGAGAGGGACGAGTTGCCCAGAATGATTGTGCATCCTCCATCCACAGAGGTCTTCAGGAGCTGAGTGGGTAACCTGGGGGTCTGATGAACCTGGTCGGACCACAGAGCTGACACTGTTTGGAAGTCTGCTCCCAGCTGATTTAACCTACATTCCACTAAGACATCAACCTGAAATTCAGGGCAGCTGCAAACAAAGAGCGAAGAAACTAAAGAAACCATTTGGTCATCAGTGAGCTGAATTGTGAAATCTTTGCTAAGAATAGTTAACAATGGGACATCAGCATTTAATTTTTCAAATTAAGGACAAATGATAGGCATGGAAAAACCTACATATTATCATTCCAGTTGTTAAGGGCTGTTGTATATCCAACCCATCCCACTTGCCTCCCAATGGGACAGTAACACCGCCTTGAATCTGAATTTCTGTGACAGAGGCAGTTCTGTAACTTTATGCCATAAAGCTGAAGCATGCTTTAGTTGGTGCATGCAAGAGCCTCTGCGGTGTTCTGCAAGGACAGTCTTGAGCTGATCCAGGCAGATCCCACAGCTTGGGACGCTACAGCCAAATACAAAAAGCATTTGTGTGTCAACTTTATGCCATTTTTTTTCCCATATTTTTAGATGCTTCAGATCATTCTTTCTGGCTGAACCCCCTGAGTGGCCATTCAATCTGTGAAAATCCCAATTGGTCCCGTTGGTCTCTTTAATACCGAGCTTTCAGCCTACCAATCATAGCTGTTGGAGGAGTGAGACTCCACCCTGAGGACAAGGCACTGTGAAATGGCTCCTCAGCCCGTTTGGTCACAGATGAGGCATCTGTATGGAGCCCCCGGGGCTCCCACAGCCTCTTACGAGCCAGAAGTTGCTGAGGCCAGTTTTTGGCTAGGTTGGACTTGACAGATACTAACACAAAGAATCAAATGCAAAGAATGCTTTTGTCCCAAATACAACACTAAACACAGCAACAGTGTTGAGTAAAGTATGCGCTCGGCAACATGTGTGAATGCATGCACTGTTTGCAGCAGGACAGGGCCCTTCTACAAGCTGAAGTTGTCCAGAAAAGGAGCTCTGACAGTCACAGCAATACAAAATGATGTCACTGCATTTCAACACTGTAAGCTTCTCCTTGCAATAAGATTCCTACAATGAATATGTTCTGCCACCAATTCCTAGTATCTTATCGAAATAGAACTGGAGGTCATAGAGTAGGGAATGGATACTGAAGCTCTTATGTCCACCAGGAAGATTAATCAAAGCTTTGGTGAATAGGTTAAACAACAGGCAGGAGCCACCACAAAGATGGAAAATTTGATGCTGGAAGATCAGTTCTCAAAGCGGTCAGCATGAGTTGTCCAAGAGAAGAATACAGATACTGCCACTCTAGATGCCAGCAATTAACCTCATCCTGATATTAATATTTTAAGATTCTCTTGAGCATTTAATTAGGTTTTCTAGTCCTTTCAAAAGACTTTTTTCTGAACTCATGACTAGTTTCACTGTATAGGATGTCCAGAGCTTTGTTAAATCCAGTTCTTAAAGTCCTGGCTTCACTTGTATGGCAGAACAAGGAGCTCAGAAACTGTTTCCTTTCCTGGGATTGACCTTCTATACTGCCTTTCAGTTTCATAAATGAAATGCGGAATTGTCATCTCGCAAAGTGGGGAACAGAGCAGTTGCAAGTCTGCTCTCACAATCCCTTAATTTCTGTATGGTTTTGCTATGCTTCTCATCTCTTTTTGCAGCCACTAAAATATCTCCTTGTTCCCTGAATTGTTCTCCCCAGCTATGAGCTGCTCCTGTTTCTCAGAATACTCCTTGAAACGGGCTGAGCAATATTACAAACAGCCATGCTCCTTATGAGCCTTTTGCTAGGTAAGAAAATCAAGCAAACGAACTGTTTCTGCATCATAAGCAGCCACTCGTAAAGCTCTGGCTTCTCTGCTGGCTGGAGAATCCCCCAGGAAGCTTTCACAAGGGTGGAGAAAGCGGAGACAAGATCAAGACCAGTGCTCTAAAGCTGCGCTTAGGGGAAGAAGCTGAGGGTGTTCGAGGGTGTTGCTGGGTGGATCTCCTTGGCTAGTTTCTGGTTTTGGCTTTATTACATGACTGTGCTTTCAATTTATTTCAAAGGTGCCTGGAGCCTTATAAATCTGCATACATAGTAAGGAAGAGATTCTCTTAACGGTGAATACAGAAATTTGAGTTTAATCACAGTGGAAAGAACATTTTGATTTAAAGACAGAATGAAGCAACCTTTTCATGATGATACATACTAGAAATTAAGATTTTTTTCCTTGGATAGGCATACAGAGCAACAGTTTCTAATAGAGGAATAGTTTACATCTTGGAACTGAAAAATAAAAAGCAGACCCCTCAAAATCATTCACGCACAGCATAACATTAGAATTTACAATCACATTTTTTAGCTTGTTTAAATAATAGTTAACAGTGCTTATGATGGAAAAACAGGTGATTTTCTCCTGTATTCAACTGCTGCAGTGTACAAACCTACAGCTTGTTTGAGCTCTCCTGCTTCCACAAACCCAGGAGGCAGCGCAGCACCCATCACTATGGAAGGCTGACTTAGACATGCCATCTTTACCTGCCTGTCCAATGCTCTCTGTACCAGGCCTACAATGTTGGCAATATCTTTACTTGGGGTTTTGCAACTATCCTTGATTTTTCTACTCGAGGAACGTACAAGGAGTGAGCTGGAAAGAAATTATGTCCTGATCCTATGAATTAAGCCAGTTAAGATTAAGATCTAGACACAGTATATGCAAGCAGGATGACTTTGGATGAGAATGGTCTTTTTTTCCTTTTTGCTTGGGAATTGCATTTGGATTCTGTGCGCCTTCCTGATTTGTTTCCCTATACTTCTGTAAGGAATCAAGTAGTAAGGTATCTTCCACAGACTATGGGGGCAGATCATTGGGTATTCCACAGCTTTGTTTATTTTTACATGACAATGCATTAACTGCAGTGCTGTCTATTGAAATACTGTTTAACTAATTCCAAGTGTGACAACCAATACATGGTTTTATTTGGTTCACATCTATCATGTAAAAGCTGTGCAGACATGTTTCCTGATAAGAAAGAACCTTGAGAACACATTTATCTGCTGAGAAAGTGCTTTAAATACAGGAGGACAGAAAAGTACAAGATCTATGAATACGGGAGCAAAACAAAATGGTTTTGAAACTGATGTAGAACAGCTGTTAGGTACTTAACAAAGACTATCTATTTCTTAAAATGCTGCTAAACTTATCAACTGGGATGAAATTTCTCCAAATATGAACTGTCTTTGCTTTCTACAAATTCTGTTTAATGCTAGCTCTTTTCTAATGCATCCCAGACATACAAACTTCTCCAATAAATCTCAGTGAGAAAGACATTTCCCATCATTCTGATCAGGATAGTTTTATAACCTAGGTCAAGTTATCTGTAATCACACCTACCCTTCTGCTCATTTTATGTTTCATTCATTTTCTTCTGCACACGTCTGTTACTAAATGTCAGTTTATAGGCAACATCTCTAAAAACATACAGAAAATTGTTATCTGTCCAAAGTCGTTGCACTTCCCAATTCTAGTTATTAGAACAAGCAACGGTTACAGTATTGACAATGATTTCTGTTTAAGTTGTTAATGCTAAGAAATGCTCAGTAACTGACTGTCCAAACGGCATGCTATTTTTTTATCCCACAGATGTCTTTTTCAGCTAACGCCTTCAAATCTTGTGAATTCAAACAGCAAACTTCTACATTTTCTTTGTATATAAAACCTTTGTATAGGTTTCATACAGCAGTATTGCTACTCAACTTACCAAAGCTTTTCTTTTCCATTGGCCAGTACTCTTTTATAAAAAAGCCATCTCATGGCTTTTCTCATCCACCCATTCATGGGTGGACAGTCATCAGTTACTTTAAAAACTCAGGTTGAAGATTTTGCTGGTGTGCTGGACAACAAATATCCATTAAGCCTTTCATTCTTGGAACTCTGAAATCACTGCACTCTCTGTTTCTTTTGCTATCTACTCAAAGCATAAGTTTGAATGCACACGTTATGACCAGTTACCTGTTAACAAAAAGTCCATGCATGCATATGCATATGAAAATCCTGGAACAAGTTCTGCTTGTACTCAAAAAACTACACTGAACATCTGTTCAGACATGGACTGAACACCCTCAAGTGCAATGTCACATCTGCTTATATCATACCGCATCGGGTCACGCATTAGATAGAAATTTATTCCAGATTAAATCCAGCTTGGAAGAGAAAGCTGTTTTCTCCTTTTTAGAACTGTTTTAGATGGGCTTCAACAATGCTTAGATACATCCCCTGAAAGGGCAGATTTTTTTATTAGGAGTTAATAAAGACTGATTCAGAGCATCCCAAATTAAAGCAGAAACAAACAAGCCACAAAAAATTCATAACCAAAAAACCTAACAGTGCAACAAATCCTTTGTACTGGAGAATGACTTAAGTAAGCAAAATAGCTGTGGCCATAGCATTTTTCACTGAGGTGAAGTTACTCATTAAGATATTCACAAACAGGTAAAGGTTTACTGAATACCTAGTTCTAAAAACACTTAATTAAAAAATTAGGATATATTATGCCAGAAAAGGTTTAATTCATGCCTGTGCTTCAGGAACCCTTTCTGAGCAATGTAATTTCTAAAAGCGTGTCTAACAAATGTTTTCTTAGTACCTTTTTCAGCTTCAAAGCTACGGGCTTCTCCATGTAATTATACAAAGCAGAAATTAGTCATTTCTCCACTATATGTACAACTTCAAACATGATTTGACATGATTAACGTCGTTTTCAGTTCAGCAAATAAAACACAAAGATGTGAATGAACATAAAAGGTATTTTATGATAATTGCATGTATGTTAAACTATTTCGTAACTCTGATTTCAAATCCCTCTTGTATTTTTAGTAAAATTAAAATGTAAATGAAAGAAGGTACAAACAGGATTCTGGTGTACTTAGCATGTCTTCTGTTTCTTCCTTTATAGTGCAAAATGGCAAAAGCTTTTTATCTAAAATTACTGCTTTTTGGCTACTAAGAAAAAGCTTAGCAAATTAAAGATGAAAACAGATTACTATCTGTGATATGTCAAGCTTTTTATTCACCAATGTCATTCAGGTTGATTACTTATTCCATATATTCTTGTCATCTACAGGGAGAAGAGATCTTAGTGGCCAAGTTCAAATCTTTGGGTCCTGTGGACAGAAGCACCTGAACTTTGGCAGGTATGTGGCAAACTTCCCTTTGATAAGATCCTTCCAGCCAACAGGATGCTTCAAGTATGATAACGATCCAGAAAAAAATAGCTCCAAAAGCCTCACGGAGGGGAAAATAAGGGTAAATATTCTTGAAGTGTATTGAAAGGAGATGGCCAAGCTCACCTTATATAAAATCCACCAACAAAAAGTAGGAGTTCCTATCCAGTTAACACACAGGACAGAGAGATTTGCCATGACAGTTCTGTACAGGAATAGCCTATTATATCACATCTATCAGTATGTTCTGATGCAACCTCGTAAGGTGAAATCCAAAATTCCTCTTTCTTATTGTGGTTTCAAAAAGATCAAAAGTATCTCACTGATGCATCACATCTCATTGTCCTGGATGATAGAGAAACACATCAGAAGAGCAGGCCTGAGCAACACACAATTCAAACAATGACTGAGTTTGGTTCGCTTGGCTACACTACAGCAGACTATTTTTTATTTTATCCTTAGCAAAGGATATGCAAAGAAACACAGACATCACTACATGGTGTAGTGAGCAATCAAACAGACTGCTTCTTTATCTGTGGATAGCTTTGTTCCTCCCTTAGGAATATTTTGGCACATGTAGAAAGCCAAGTGCAAGTAGTAGGTATCATCCTCAGTTGCCATTATCAAAGAGAAATGAAGAAAATCACTTGAAAAGAGAATAAAATAACAAAAATAGCAGATCTGATCTTCTGCTCTTGAATTAGTTTTCCAGCTTGCTAAATTGTGCAATCTTGCACGTTGGAGATGTGCAAGAAACGTCTAGAAATGTCTTGGACCTTTAAAAACTATTCATCGGTAACACTGTCATCTTTTAGGGATGTTTTATGGTTAGAAAGGGTGACTGAATGTAAGTCAAACTTCCAATATGAAAATACAACATACTACAATACGGAAATGCTCCTGCCTAAGTAATACAAAGCAGGAATCTGGTGTAAAAATAGGAGAAAATGTTGAAGGACAGAAAATTCCCTTAAGCAAACAGCAAGCTAAAGAACTATAATGCAGTAGTTTGGGATGAACTGTAGACAGATGATTGCAAACAGAAACAGAATAATGCGATAACTCTTTCATGAAAGTAAGGCAGGAAGAACCCATGCACAGTGACAGTGGTCATCCCTGTAACTTTATCCAGGAGAGGTACCAAAAGCAGCTCTGGGATGGCCTCACACAGCTGTCACTGCTGTGCAAACTCTGTACCACTGCAACTCTGCAGGCCACAAATCCTTAACAGCAAGTTTGGAAACGAGGACCCAAACCTAGCCCACACTCTCACTAATCATTTTCATGCTACCTAATGCTGTCAAATGCAAAAGATGACAGTTATCTTTCCTTGCAAACTTTACTGACTTTTAGGATGCTTTCGACCCAGTTTTTACAACAGATGCAGCAAATTCCTTGCAAAGATACCTAAATACTCTGTGCCTTCTAACAAGGTGCCTGACATACTGAGATGCCCAAGTGGAATCAGACACGTTCTTCCCCTTTGCTATCTAATGTTATTCCCGACTGCGTTACGAAAAGATCTCCAGCTTGCAGCCTGACAGTCTGAAGGAGGACAGATGGCTGAAGGCTTGGACTTCCTCTATGCCTTCTGAATACATTTGGTATGCTTTGTCTGGCGAAGCACTAGCCTCCTCAGAGCTGCTAAGCCAACAGGCTTTACAATCAACAAATTAAACCCAAAAGCACGAAAGTATGACAGTCAGCATGACCACTCTACAGTCCCGTATCTCTTGAACAAGAAATCATGAGAATTGCTAGTGAGTTTACTTAACTTGAACCTGAAGTTTAGTGATTGCTTGCATAATCCCAATTCAAGAAGCTAAGGTAAATACAACTTTCGGAAGCCTGCCTGAATCTAGGACATTTGGCATGATTAGCATATGGTATGAATCTTAATGGCAACAGACTCAGCATTTTCCTGCAGGGGTCAGAATAATGGAAAAGCAGTAAGCAACTAAAGGAAGTGAAGCAGCTGCTAGTATTTATGCTTGTGATGGATGTTCACAGTAAAATGGTCAGACAGAACAGAGAATATCTATCCAAGGTCTTGACATGACACTCACAGCTGTGCAAATAGCACAGATGGGAAGATGATTTAGAGTGGCCAAATCTTGAAAATGCCCAAAAGCAGGCCCTCGGGCCCTCAAAACAAGATGTTTCTTGTGACCTCCCCTCTGGCCCCTCGTGACTGTTGAGGAGAAGCTCCAGAAAGGACTCTGCAGCATTTTCACAGCAGCTTGAACAGTTGGTTTGGGATGGATTGATGAAAGACAATCTCTGCGTGATGTACCCAAATGTACAAGAAATTAATTGGCTTCTATGAACACTCAGTACAAAGAGCTGTGAAAGTGTCAGTTCGTATTCTTCTGTGGATTCTCTTAGATCTGTAAAATTCCTATGGCTGTTCCAAGGAATCAGCATTAGCATGTATAACCAGGTTGGTCTCTTAGGGTGCCTACTGCTGGCAGAGTGTTCTCCACTTGCTGAAGTACTGCAGCAAACATGTACGGCTGAACTTTGCTTGCATAAGCACTCTGATGAACTTACGGCAGTTCTTAGATTACTCTTACTTTGGATTGTCTTCCTAAAATAAATAACTAGACTTTATTTTTTCCTACCACAGCTCTTTTCCTCACCCCATCCTCATTAAACTCATTATCTGTTTAGAGTAACAATTCCGGAAATGAACACGAGCTCTTTTAAAAGTCATCTCAAAAGTAATTTAAAAGAACTCCTTAAGTGCAAGGAGAACATTTGGGATGCTGCAATGAGTTCTGACTGCAGGAATTGTTTTACAAAAGGCTCCCCAGAACATTTCTGGGGCCAGCCTAAAACACTGTTAGAGCTACGTTCTTGTTGTGCATTCTAGTTATGTCTAGCTTACATAACAGTCATGGGCAACAGGGACAAATGAGAAGCTGGTGTAGGCATTCCTGAATCCCAGTACATTCCTTTCTGAAGGCCTCTAGGCTTTTGATTTACTTTGCTCCTGGAGCCTGAATGCTCGTTAGTGGCTGTGAAGTATTATCAACACTCCTGCAGTGCATTTCAGATTTAGTTTCATCTGAACAGGATTGGGATTGCATGTTCCAAGACTGCTCTGCAGGACAGCTTGAAGCACAGTAAGGGGAAGCTCATTAGGATGTGTGTTGTAGAAGTGCACTATACACCCAAGCCAAAATGTCAAGAAAGAGCACCCGAATGGAGGTACAGCAAGCTTCTCCAGCCAGGGCTGGTTCTGAAAAGAGCTGGGCTCAATGCACATGTATTTGTCCCATTTGTAGTTTGTGCTCTTTGCATACTACTTGTACATACTTGTCTTATGGAAAGTAATTTCAGTATGGAAAACAGAACATCATGAGCTGTTTCCCCCTGCTGCTCTCCCCCTAAGAGAGGGGAAACTGAACTAACCCCCTCCCTGAACCCTACTTATGAAGGGACCCCTAAAATGATTTTGCAGGGAAAAAAATACAGAACAGAAAAAAAAAAAGTCAAAAGATGGGAGAAATAAAAAGCAAATAACCGAGTCTGGGCAGAATTATCTGGAATAAATGCACCATTTTTTTTTTTTCATATAAAAAGCATTAACCATCATATTACAGCTCCTTTTCCATGTACTCCTCAGTCACAGCAGTACAAGGGTTTACAAGGAGACCGAATATAGGGCTGCAGAAATATAGGAAGCTAAACTAATGAGGGTGGTCTGGAGAGCAAAATAAATAAATAAATAAATAAAAATTTGATTGCTTTAAAGCTTGTATTGCCAGCATGACAGGAAGGGAAAACAAACAGCCAAAAGCCTTCCATTCTCAAATTCACAAGTTACTTGACATCTTTGCTCCCCCCCTCCTGTTCTCCCCTCTACCCTCTCATGTAAGTGTTATGACATTCAAGGAAAAGCTCATAGCTTCTTGCAGGCTAGATTTGACAAAATTGAATTAATTGGGTGATTTTCTTTTGATTTCAATAAGAGTAGACTCAAATCACAGAGTCTAACAACAATTCAGTTCTGCAGGCAGGCAAGTTCAAGTATTTGTTTAGAAAGAGGCAAAGAAGTACCTGTGTATTAGTAAACTCAGTAATTTATTTAAATATATTTCTTATTCTGCTTTTGGCTTCTCCCAAAGTGAGAAATACTCTTGTATTGGCAGGTGAGAATATGAGTGGTTTCCTGAAAATGCTGGTTGGTGCCATATGGGAATCAAGCTGGTGACCAATTCAGCAGCACTTCACGTGCTATTAGGAAGTAGGATGGGGTCAACATTATCTTGAATTCTGCATTTAACTGTTTTATCACAATTCAACTGTTGGATCACAATTACTTTGTACATTTTCTATGTACATACAGAAAATCTTTATCCAAAATAAACTCCCCTCACTTTCTCATCAGTTTTGGAGATTCCTAGCACCTACTGCTCAGATACAGCATGCTAAGAAATCCCCAGAGTTTTGCAACCTACACTTCTGACAACCAGAGTTAGACAAGAACTTGGTTTGGATCAAGAGAAGTTATAAAAATGACCTTCACATACAACATACATACATCATAGTTATTTCTATGGCCTTGTCTTCTTTGACACAATGTACTTTACTGCCAATCTGCCATCTGTGCTATTGGTATTCTACGTGGCCTGTAATAAATACCAGCATGCATCAGATACAAGAAGTACTCAACACTGATAAAAACTTCAACTTTCACTTGTTTTCTTCAGGTCAGAGGTTAAGAAGGTATTAAAACTGTTGCAGCTCAGACACACAGCCAAGTGCAGAGAATCCCACACCTCCAGGAATCTTTATCCTATCAACAGAAATGGGATCTGGACATACAGTATCTTTCTTTGCCTAAGAATGAAGCTCAGCACGTTACTGAAGCTACTTAGTCAAACATGAATAATGTCATTTCTGTATTCCAAGCACAAAATCCAACATGGGCTTGGCCTATCGTACTCTCACAATTCAATGTTTAAAAAAGGGAATGGACAATGTATGGTAACAGGAGGCCCCTACTACTCTAGCATGATGTCAGCAATATAACTCCTTAGAGCACGTTATTGTTTTAAACAGAGGTCTCCACACTTTCACATTGGTTATAAAATACTTAGTGCTGCTGGACTGGAAGGAAGAATGTCATACATCTGCAAACAATTAGAAGGAGCTGGGCTTCATATTTGATTTACTAAACAATAAAACAAGCTTAAGTGTGACTATATGTATAAGTTACACTCCCTAGGAGCCTCAAGCAGTTATCATAGCAAAGTCTTTTAACCATAATTAAATAAATCCACAGTGGGACCATTGCTGATCAAGATTATTTTTTATAAGACATTTTCAGTAGTGAAGATCATGAAGTTGAATGCATGCTTTAAGTGCTCCTAAAGTCTTTTATCCTTTCTTTCAAGCACACTATCCACTACATTTTCTCCAGCTGGAATTCATTCAGTACTATATATTTCAGCTTTTAGGCAGTAACATTTCCATACTTTCTGCATTTAGAATGAAATTTTGGCACAGGGAGATTAGTAGCAAAACTCTGAATCAGTAAAGCTCAAGATTTCACCATAGTTTGTATGTCTGTTAGTTAGAAATTCTGGTACTCTAACAAAAACAGTTAGTTGTTATTATAAATTAACCACAGATTTGTAAATTGAATATAAATATTTGGTTTTAACTTCCAGGAAACTAAAACATGGAGAAAAGATAATAATGTATCATTTCTCAAAACAAAACCCTAGCAGCTTATCAGTGTCTAAGTTAACCCTGTCACACAACCTTTATTCAGAATATACAAAGGCATTGGTACCATTTGCCATTAAGTTTTACTATACTATCACTTACTTGTACACCTAAAGCCATTACAGCAAGAGTGATGTTTGTGCTTGCAATTTTTCCAGCATTATCTGCAAATATTATAAAAGAGCAGCACCAGGTGCCCAACTGCAAACTCTTCATTGTAACTGACCAGAGAAGGGGAGTTTTTATAGCACGGCAGGATCACCTGCAGTGGCTCATGCTGGATCAAACACAGGAGTTCAGTTCTCTCTCCTTGGTTCTGCTAGTGCTGTTCTAAATCGAGCTGGGGGAAAAATAACTTGCCATCCTTGGCATTAATTTTTCCTCAACAGCCCCAAATAAACACCTGGGATTAAAGGATAGTACAGTGCTGACCCTCCTCTGACAGGCTCTTCACTTGATATTCTTGAATTAGATGGACAGAAATGCCCAGCATCAGACAAAGCAGAAAAGCAACTCCAAGGCTTTGCTCATCAAAACAACTTATCCAGACTCCATGATGATTACTATGCTTCAGAAGCATGGGGAATTTACTCACTGGTGATAAATAACATTCCATATATATATATGAATACCAAAAAGAAAGGAACTACCACTGTAAAATACAGCATACTCTGATTATAGTCAGTCATGTACTATTTTATATGATTATACTGTTAAGGACCACAGAAATGGAAAGGATGAACCACGGGGTCACAACTTGCCCTCTGTTTGCATGGGTATCCCACTGACATGCTTAAAAGCCAAGTTTATGAGCAAGGAGTAGAATATATTTTTATGAAAGAAAATGAAACAGTGGACAAAACATCTGTTACTTCAGCAAGTATAAGAGTAAACTATTTATATAAAATAATAAATGAAACAGTCTTAGTTTACAGTAGTGCTTGTGAGTCTGGTTCCTGAATGCATACAATTAACATTGCTAATACTCTGAGAATTTTGGCACGCTGTGCAGTGTATGTACACCCAGATGAAAACTCTTCATTGCCATAGTTTCAGAGAGTGGCTAGACCATGACTGGAAATAAGTTGGCTGGGTCTGTGGAGGACTACTTCCACAGAGACCAGAAGAGCACAAGATGTTCAGATGTTTGGTTCCTAGTGCTTGAGGAATGTGTGTCAGACATATACGAGTGACATAAAACACTGCATTGTTCAGCATTACAATCTGATCTAAGCAAAGGCTCACACTTTTTTTTTTTTTGTTGTTCCATTCAGCATCACCTTACTGAAAACAAACCCAGCAGCATAGTTTTGCATGTCTTCAGAAGATGTCTGCAGGACATCCTGCTGTGTTACCTGTCACCTCCTTAAGGAGGTGTGCACGTGTCCAATTTAATGGCGTACAAATTCCTAACAAATTCAGAGACCTAAGCTGTTATTTTCCGGGCTTAGATTTGTTATCACGTACACTGCAGTTATACTGAAAGTAAAACACACGGCAGCTTGCTTACCTTGGCACACATTGTGCTCACTTTGCTCATACCCAGCTGCACACTGAATTTGATGAGTTGGGTTTGGAGGGGCACGGTTAGGATCAGCTGGAGTCCGGCGAATGACGTTGTTTCGACCACTAGTGGATTCAGCTGCTGCTTCTTCTCGCTCATTTACAATAATTTGGGCTGTTCTAGGTAGACAGAGGTATCCTCCATAGTGGTTAACACATTTCATCCCACCTTTACATGCATCTGGGACTATTTCACATTCATCAATATCTGTGGTTAGCAACAACACAAATCATGCTTTTAACAGTCGAATCCTCTGCAACAGCCATTAATACAAACAACACAATGAGGCATGCAAGCACACTCCTTGTCTGAAACAGGAATGTGACAATACTGAAGTAATTCCAGCAGCAAGTTTTTCTTTGGAAGTGATTTACTGTACCTTTGCACCGTTGCCTAACAGGATCCCATTCGTAGCCATCTGTGCATTGCTACAGATAAAAGAGGAAAGAAAACACTGGTAAGAAAAATACAGGATTCTTTATTTTGGAAAAATAAGGATATTTCAATGAACTCCAAGCTTTACACTGGGAGAAATGCAATGTTTCTGTATCTTGGAAAGCTAGAGAAATGGCTATTAGTACAGTATTGCTAGGCAGGAACAAGACCAATACGTACAGATAGAGGTTTTGTCTCAGGAAGGTCCCAAGATGTTGTCCGCAGAGTAGGCAAGGCTTTAATAAGAATGGGAAAAGCATCACTTTTTTCTTGCCTTGTTGCTATTTTCTGTTTTAAAGCATCTGCCCTTGCCTGAGTATCAGAACAGATATTTGTTCAATGGATACAACTGACCCAGCTGACCAGGATGGAAAAGTCTTCTAATGAAAGAAAAAGTAAGTTTTTCTTCTTCTTTGATCTTGTTCACCTTCCAAGAGGTGAACATCTTTTATTCCAGGCATGAGTTTGCCAGAGGGACTAATGGACCTCAATACCCCTGTATATCATCTTTTCTCCCATTAGCACACTAGCAATGGGGAAAGATCCCATGACAGCTGGAAATTCATTCACATGCACTTTAACCATGTGACTCCAGGAACTGCAGTCTAGGAAGAACAATTTATATTGTGAGACGTACAATAACTGGTTAGAGTTTATAGCAGCAGGACTACTTATGTAAATAAAACTTGACAGAATTCAAACAAGACTGAACTCAGCAACTATTCGTATCAACTCAGGCTGGTAACTTCAGGAAGAATTTTAAATATTCTGCCCTGCAGTTTAAGAAAATATCTTTGTTATCCCTCTGCCCAAAAGCATTAAAGTGTCTAGAATGCAGTAATTTTAATCACCAGTTACATTTCCAGAAATTAGTTAGTTAAGCATCACAATGCTGCCAGCTACAGCAGACATTTAAAACATCAATGAATCAACTGCTGCATTATGCAGGTGCATATGCATTCTGCACTGCTTAGCATATTATCTTAATGGCCTTATAGAAAAAAAGAATCGAGTCAATTAATGTAACTAGACAGAATCCAGCAAGCTAAATGTTACTGCAACTCTTCTGCCACAGAGAACTGCACAGGTGACAAATTTGACCTTCTGGTGCTGAGATCCACTGGTTCCATGCACTATGCTCAAGTTATTTTGAGAAACTTGTTACAGACACTGACTCAGCAACAGGACTGAAAATATTCTTCATTCTTCATTCACAGGTGACGCCAGCCATCTGCTAGATGCAGCAGCGAGTTGGAAGAAAAAGCCTCCAATGTTAGGAAGGGGTAAGTGGACAGCAAATTGTGTATTTCAGTGCTCTATCTCCAAAGGAATGACTACATGCTGAATTGACAACACCAAAGTTACTGTAGCTGTGAAAACACAAACCCAAAGGAAAACAGCTAATTCGTGCATCTACTGAATCACCTGGTTCCTGCTGATGCACAACAGGAGGGCAGTCTATTTAATAGTAAGGAGCAGAGTCCAACTATTACTGCAGCTGAAAGGAGTTTTTACAATAGCAGTGGATTTGGTCCTAAATGAACACAATGTACATATGAGAAACAGTAGCATCCAAAGGGTAAAAATTCCAACAGCAAGTTCTCATTGTTAAATAATTTTATATGATTAAAAGCCTAACAATCACTGAAGCACCTGAATGCTAAGACCTCTTTGAAAACATAATACCAGAATCCAAGTCACACAGGCATGCTAGAAATCTATTGGTTCATAAAGATCCATTTAGGCTTATCACAAACATGCTTTTTTTTTTTTTTTTTTTTTTAAATGTGTAACAAATGCTGAAGAAGAAGGGAGTAGGATCCCTATATTAGTGTGAATTTTCAAAATGTAATTAATTCATCTGTTTCCACTTAGACAGAGGGACTTAAAAACACCCCAGAAGCCTCTAAACAAAATCCTCCTGACCACCTATTGCTTCTACAGCCCAGGGTTACAAGTATTTCATGACTGACTTCCTGATGTTCACTGAAGGCTTCCGGGAGCCCCATCTTCTATGGCAAGGTCCAGCTCTGCAATCTTTACTTGCCTGAGCCATCCCACTGACTTCAGTGGGATTACTTGCAGAAAACACAATCTCAGCCTTTGGCTGTGGTTCTGTAACTTTCTGCATGTGTGCAGAATTTTCTGCTTGTGTGGCATTGCGCTGATGTCTGTATACATATTCTGAGGTCCACCCATATGAAGCAAGTTGCAGGGATTACAGCTGTAATCAGATGTAAAAATGTGGGTTTTTCACCAGCCCAAGCCGATGTAATTGCCACTCCTTCTATGACATGTGTTATACAAGCCAAGGAGTGAGCACAGCAGTTTAGAACCAAGAATTTCCAAAAAGGACTTTAAACTGCTGTCACCTGGTTGTAAGGAGAATCTGCTTTCAGTTTTCCTGTAGAAACTGATCAAGGTGGACAGAACCACTGGTCTAAAGCAGGTCGGCAACTAACATTCATGCAATCACCCCAGGAGCTAAATGCTTCATTAAGAGCAGTGAATTTTTTTTAAGTACTTGCATGTTGTTATAAGCAGCTTGAAACATCCAAAGGAAAACATAGAAAAATGTTTGACCTAATTATCCATCAAGTTCCATGTACTTCAAACGAGGGTCCCAGGGACCTTTACTTGAAGAAAGCAGATACAAAAACTAAGCCTCATAGCTTCGCTCAGTTCATCAGGCACAGCACACAGATAAGCTTTTCAGAACAGGGAACCAGAGCCCGTTTTGCTCGGTCTTGCAAACTTCAGCTTTTCAACTACCCTTTCAGCATAGGAACAGCTTACTTTAGGCTAGCATTCAAACTCAAAGAACTTTGCATCGCATGCTACACGTTGGCAAGAAATTTGGTTTTTCTTAAGGGTCATTTAGAAAAGAATCCCTGCAAAGCAGCAATCATCTCCCGCTCTATTAAACCTTACCGTGTACGTTATGGTTTCCTCAGTTTCCTGTGAATGTACTGTAATGAGAATGAGAGCAGCCAAGAACATAGCTGTCAACATCATGAACCTGGAAAGAAAGAAAAACAAATAAACCGGCGGTATTTTTAGCGCTAGAAAACACAGCGCCCAGCGCGGCGCGCGTCCTACCTGGGCACCGCGGCCAGCACGCAGCCCCTTCCTGAGCGGCAGCCGAGGGGAAAAGCCCTGGCAGCGCGGCCAGCCCGCTGCGCCCGATCCAGCTGAAAAACAGTCACAGCAATAATAACAATTAACAACAAACCGCCTTTACAACAACGCGGCACTTAGCGGCACGTCGGGCGAGGAGAACGCAGCTCGCCAGCCCCGCGTCTCGGCTGCTGAAGCGATTTCTCGAGGGAACCGCTGACGGTCAGAGAGGACCTCGGAGCGGCACCGACAGCCAGCGCCGCGCCGGGCACCTGCCGAGCCGGGCCGCCGAGGGGCGGCGGGGCGCACATCCACCCGCCATCCCGCTCCTACCTGCGGCGGGGCCGGGGCGGCTGCTCCCGGCGGCGCGCTACCGCGGCGGCTCGGCCCCGTCCGTCTGCTGGCTCCGCTGCGGTGCCGGCACCCGCTCCCCCCCCCGGGCCTTCAGCTAAATAGAAACGGTCCCGGCTCCTACCGGAGCCTCCGGACGCCCCCTACCGACCCCTCTGGGCGGCCGGAGCCCGGCTGCTGGGCGGGGCGGGCGGGGCGGGGCGGCACGGGGCACGGGGCACGGCCCTTCGCCGCTCTGCGCTCCCGCTCTCCCGCCCGCACGCCGCCGGCCGAGGCGCCCGGAGGCAGGGCAGGTGCGGGGCCCCGCCGCCATGTTGCGTGCGGGAGGGACACGGCGCGGAGCCGCGTTCCGAAGGAACCGGATGACCCCGCCCGCCCCGCCCCGGGAGCCGAAGCCGGCTCGGCGGCACCGGCTTCGTCTCGCCGGACGTGCTCCCGCCCGGTGTCCGTGCGCGGTGTCCCGGCAGGCAGAGCCGAGGAGGGCACGGTGAGGGGCGTCGGCTGCCGTCCTTCTGGTGCTACCCGCCCAGCCCCGCGCTGAGGAGAAGTCGGGGCGAGTGGCGAACTGCGGGACCGCAGCAGAACGTGCTGAGCTGGAAGGGGCCCACCAGCCCTTCCCCTCACACAGCGCCGTGCGGCTCCCCGTCGCGGGAGTGAGCAGAATCACGGGATGGTTAAGGTTGAAAAAGACCACTGAAATCATCTAGCCCAGCCACCGCTCCGTCCCGCTAAGCCGTGTCCCTCAGTGCCACATCCACCCTTTTTCTCGAGCACCTCCAGGGATGGTGACTCCAGCACCTCCCCGCTCAGCCTGTGCCAATAATGAAGAAAACAGCAGGGAAAAAACGGCCTGAGGAAGGCGGCGAACGGCGCTGCGCGTCCCAACATCTGCGGTATAGGAGCCCAAATAGCAATAAGTGGGAAACCTAGAGCGACACTCACTGACAGTGCTACTGATGGAAGCAGCCCTCTGAGGTTGGCCCCTAATTACTTGTTTCTGGCTCCTTCTGCGAATGATGCGCTGTATTCCCCTGGGCTTTAGTGAACTCTGTCACATCTCAGCCTTTGCTTCCTTTTAAAACCACGGTTTTCATGCATTCTTTAACGTGCTGTCTTTATGACCGCATGTTTGCTTTCTTTTTTTTTTTTTTTTGTCTTCCTGGCAGGGCTTGTCGCCACTCCTTTTTGTCCTCAAAAACCCAAGGATAGGTAGGCTGAAGGAAGACTGTGTGTGGTCAAAATGTCACTGCACTCCAGCTAATTCTGGCTGCTGGAACTGTCCCTGGGGGCACTAGACAGCTGGACATGATTTAGAGCAGGCTGAGATTGATATTAGAGGCTAGCCTGAAAATAAGGAAAACAAAATTGCACTTTAATCTCTTCTACTCCCAGATCTGACCCCTTTTCCTGTTCCAAATGTACAGAAAATCAAGCGCACAGCGAGTTTAAGCAACTTATATTTGTCAGCTCAGGGAACCATCGGTGTCAATTTAAGATGATTTCTTTTCTTCACTGTGTCATATCAAGTAACACTGGAGTTGTCTGAACTAAGAGGTGGAACGGTGGAGATGCTATTTTCATGTCAGGCTTGCAGGAATTTTAGAACATAAATTATTTTGATAACATGGCAGACTGCCTTTCTGCCACACTTCCTGCAAATGTCAGGTTTTTTTTTCCACGTTTCAACTCGTAAATGACATAGTGCTAGTGAAGGATAAATTGTGAAGAATTATGCGCCTGACTTTACTGCTGATTAAATATGACAAATGTTAAACTTTTATTTGATGTAAGATTTTACAAGTTGATCTTCGAGGGAGGTAATATGAGCATATTGCATCTGATGTCGGGTGTTTCTTTAGTGCAAACTTAATTTGTTAGCAAACTGCTTTCACGTTTTAACAGAAAGCTGACAGTTAGAGGTAAACCTGTATTTTCTCGTGTATGAGAAATCTTGTATGATTTCTGTTGTGCTGAGGCCTTTGGCTAGCTTAGAGCAACTCACAGTGTCACATATAGATTTCTAGCAGTGCTCTCTGAGGATATTGAAGTACAACGTTGTTGCCATTTTTAAATTCTTTTTGCTTTTACTGAAAGCCAAGCATGTGGTTTGCATGCAGTTTATCCATTTTGCTTCTGCAGTTTACAGAGATGTGCTCACATACTTTGTATGCTTCTGTAAAGTCCAGTGGAAGTATGGATGCTGCGTGTGGTATTGTATTCTCATCACAGTCCTCTGACATGAAAAGAAAATGTAAGAGTGAGGGCAAGTGGATGAGAAAGGAGCCTCTGCAGAAAGCTGTCCATCTCTTTCATTGCTCCGGCTGTACAGCCACACCAAATCAGGAGACTGAAGGGCTTCAGTAGTGTGAGCAGTTTTTTTGGTATAGCTGAGAACACCAAGTGAAATGAGGGGTGTAATCGTGGGGAGAAGGATGATTTCCTTTTGCTTTCCATGTCTGCTTTACCATCTCCAGTGTTGTACAGAATCAGCAATTCTCATGCCTGTGCTACTTAATGGCTACTTCATGTTGTAAGAGTTTCAAGTGTCATAAATCCAGGCCTTAATTGGCACCACAATTGCTGAGAAGATTTATTTTGCTAGGCAATTTTATCTGCAATTTGGACACTCTTCCCACCTGTTGCTTGTATGGGTATTTCTAACTCATTCAATCATGTTCTTTTGCACAGCAGTTCTTTTCCGTTGCTGTGCCTTCCAGTGATTTTCCTTCTCTTGTTCTTTTCTTCTTCGTTCATGCCAGTTAGGAGAAGCAGCACTGGGAAACACGTATCACTGTAGATGTGTGGCTTTTGTAATACCAAAGCTTCCTTTTTCTGGAGAATCAGAACTGCAGCACACAGGAGCTTTAATCTGACAGTGTAAGAGGTTTCAACCAGTCCGGGTAATGTAAGGGCTGTCTAGAAGCTTTCCACAGAACTGTAATCCATCTGAGGAAAAAACAGCCTTCTTGATATTCAAAACATTAGCTGGAATGTATGGTTTCCTTTTGATTAAACTATGTCAGCTCCGTTCCTTGCTCTGGCTAAGAGGCAAAATAGAAAAGCCAGAATTCAGATCCAATATTACCCAGAATATGTTGGAGCCAGTTTCATATCTAGCTTTGTCTTCCTAACAAGCTTTGTGTGAGTCATTTAATATATTCCTTGGTACAATCTTGGTCTATAAAATGGAGAAAATATTTGATGCTTGTGCAGGGAACTGAGGAGAGTGCATTCACTTATTTATCAAGGATTTTCAAAGACATTTAATTGCTTTAGATACCCAGATGCCTTTCAAAATCAGTGGAATCTGGATACTTGCTCGAGAGGTAGACCTCATGCAGCCATGAAGGGCCTGCTGTGGCTCCTTGCCATTGCCTAGAGTGACAGCAGAATCAGGCAGAACATCCTCTGCTGCAACATCTGCATTTCAGAGAGAAAAATGAGTAAAATCTGTTTCCTCCTGTGTGGGAAATCCGCTTTGCCCTTCCTCAGGCAGGTGGCTCTTTTTTGTCCTGTGCTGCTTTCCGTTTTTGAGAAAAATAAAAGGGAGTTAGTTGGAGTCAAATATTTATGTATGACTGGCATATCTTTCTAACTGGCAGGTCAGCTTCAGGAGTCTGGGTGCAAATACTGAGCATGGTTCAGTGGCACGGTGGTGATGGGCTGACAGTGGGACTAGGTAATCTTAGAAGTGTTTTCCAACCTTAATGGTTCTATGATTCTTTGATTTATGCTGTTAGTATGCCTTATATTTTATGTCGCAGTATTCCTGTATAGCATTTATCACAGATTTTCAGAAGGTGTTTTGAGTACTTCCAAGCTTTTTGTCCGCAGTTAACAGGACATCGAGCATTCATGATTTTCAGACAGTGCTAAACACCTTCATGCAGACATCTGTATAATGAATCCAGTTTGAAAACCTTAACCTAGTACTTTCTGCAAAACCTCAAGTGCCAAGAATGGAGTCACAGTGTTGTCATCTGTCAGCACAACGAGCCATCTCAGAAATGCTGCAGTGGAGCAGAGCGTTAGAAGAACAGATTTGTAAAGCAGAACCCTTGCTAGTGACAGTTCTTCTTTTTTTTGGAATCCATAAGCATCAAGGTCAGCAGAGCTTTTAAGCAGCAATTTGGTTTCGTAAGCTTCTTCTGAACTTTCTCAGTTTTTCTCTTTTCCTCTCTTTTGGGAAAAACTTATTAATACCAGAAAAGCAGCAACATTTCTTACTAGAATTGTGTGGGGGTGAACTTGGCAAACGACCTGCCTAGTTAAGCTGTTTATTATTCTACAGAGACCCAGTTTTTCTGGTTAATATCTGCATTATTATGCTATGGGATGTATGTCAGAGCACTTTAATTCCCTAGAATATTAAATTGACTCAGTGTTAGTCTGTGATGCTCTGAAGGCTGGAGCACCTCTCCTAAGAAGACAGGCTGAAGGAGCTAGGCATGTTCAACTTGGAGAAGAGAAGGCTCCAGGGGAGACCTCATTGCAGCCTTCCAATAGTTAAAGGGAGATTATAATCAGGAGGGAAAAAACTTTTTACATGGGTAAATAGTGATAGGACAAGGGGGAATGGTTTTAAATTAAAGGAGGGAAGATTCAGATTAGATGTCAGGGGGAAGTTTTTCACTGAGAGGATGGTGAGGTGGTGGCACAGGCTGCCCAGAGAGGTTGTGGGTGCCCCATCCCTGGAGGTGTTCAAGGTCCGGTTGGATGGGGCCCTTGGCAGCCTGGTCTAGTGCTTGATCCAGTGATTGGCAACCCTGCCTGCAGCAGGGGGGTTCCAACTTGATGATCCTTGAGGTCCCTTTTAACCCCAATAGCCATCCTATGATTCTATGGAAAGCAGAAGAGAAATGACAGTGGGGATTTTTCTTTTAGGGAGGTTATAAAGGGTTATCTTCTCACCCTTCTTTGCAGACGTATGTGGTTGAAAGGCATCATAATTCTGGAAGAGGCATCAAGCTGATACTGCTGAAAGCTGGCACAGAAGAGTCCGTATCCCTACCTTCTAAAATATGCCCAACAGAAGTTGAACCACTTCGGGTAAGAAGTCAGTTCTTGGAGGGAGATGGAGGGAATATTGCTGCTCTTTGTCACTGAGATAGCCCTTTCAAGTGGCTTCAGAACAACACAAAGCATTCCCTTGGGTAGTAAACTAACACGTAACTTGCAATATATACTCATTTTAAGTTATATGTAACTTGGGGATTCTTTTTATTAATCGGTTCAAGTTCTCTTTCCCTGGAAGCCCAAAGCTCCAAGAAATTAGTTCCTGCTTATTCACGATTTACTGTGCTTTAGGGGCTATTAAAATTTGGAAGACTGCTAACACCAAAAAGTGATAAAGGCCCAAATATAGTGATCGATACAAAGAAAAACAAATACTCCTCTCTGTCCCCATCCAGAGCAGCCTAGTTTAGTTCAGTTAACTCACTTACATCACTTAAGAAAGCTCTGTTTTGCCAACAATGGGCTCAGTGTGTAGGGGGCTGTGGGCCTCTTGGCACTGCAGCTGCAGGTCGTAAATACAGTTCTGGAGATTAAAATATTAAAGTGCCCCTCCTTGGAGGCTGCAGAACAACTCCTGAGGTATTGCCCCCTGCCTCTGAGGCAGCCTATCCGCTCCCAGGGCTGTCCACTGACTGTATGGAGCACACTCAGAAAGGTTCCCACATGTGGATTAGCTGTTCTCATAAGTGGTAGTCCTGCTTTTCCTTTGCTAGCTAGGGAGTGTTTAGTGACTGCGTTTCCATGTCCTGCAGAAGGCTCCTTAAAGTTGGTTAAAGTAGTTTGCTGAACATGAAATGATTGTGTGTAAGATAAAGTATAGGTAATGCTTGAAGAGAGGTTCTGGTGGCATTGTGTGGAGCAAGTTACAGTGGAACACCACTCTGCCATCCTGTCTTTTCATCCAAAACAGTAACAAAAGGAAGCATTTGGAAAAATTGACTTGCATCTCTGCAGAGGGACAGGGGGAGGAATGCATTTACCTGGGCCCTACTCAATGTCTTGCTAGCGCTTACTTCCAGACTCCTTATTTTCTTACCTTTCGTCCCATTTTATGTAGAGAAGTTTTGCTTTCTGGCTCCCTTACTCTTGAAACAAATATACCTCTCTCTGTGGTGTTTGACAGCACTTTAAACAGTGAGCTGTGGCTGCAGAAATTTTCACTTCTAGAAGCAATGATCAGAATGTGTCAGAATGTCTGACCCCAGTCATTTATGCTCACGTTCATCAATCATTTTTCAAGCGTGTACCTTTAAGAGAGAACAGACTTTTGCCAAATAAATTCAGCCTCTTCAAAAAACAAAACAAAACACTGGAACAAGTAAAGCATAATCGATCAAGCTTGCCTCTGCTTTGCTCAAATCTAAGGAGAGTTTTTGGTACAACATTTTTTCAGCAAATTGTGGCTGAGTTATTAATTATCTCTCCCTGTTATTAAGTACCTGGAATTTATAAATCTTTCAGGAAGGCATTTAATACACAAGTCTCTGAATGTTCCTGGAGTTCCTGACTGGTGTTATTAAGTGAGCTGTAGATGCTAGGAAACACGTCATCCTAATGATGAGGGAATTAAGTCTGTTAAAGTAGATTGCTTGATTGTAAAATAGCTTCTTTGGCACTTGCTGCTTTAGGAACAAGGGTCAGATTCTTTATTTCCCTTGTGTTGGAGATGCGTTGAAACTCATGTGGTCAGACTGCAATGGGTTTATTGAGCCCGTTAGAGTTGTATGAGTAACTGTGTAATGGCTTTTGGTGACAGGTCTGATAATTGCTGTTACATGGTAAATTTCTTGCTGCTTTAAAGGAGGCATGAAGCCAACAGAGGTGACTTCAGGCTTAAGATTGTGGGACTGCAGTTTATTGGGGAAGTTCTCTGCCTGTTTTTCCCCTGGTTTCTTCAGTTTCCTTCATCATGCTGATTGAAGAGAAGATTAGCCTAAAGCAAGAGAGAGAAAAGAAGTGCCTACTGCATCATGGTGTCACTCATTGGAATCATTGAAACTTCAGACTTGTTTTGGAAAAAGTAGTAATTACTAAACCTAACGCTAAATAAGACTCGGGTCTCCTCCTTTGTGGAATTGGAATGTAATGGATGTTTGTGTGTGTGGATATAGTGCAATACTTGCACTTGCATCACAAAATCAGTGAAAACTGAGGGGGTTTCAAAGTCAGTGTCCAAGTACATGAGGCTGCTCTGCCACTGTGTCCTGATCCATCTACAGAGCTTTATCTTCTCAAGTAGGCAGTTCCTTGACCTTAGTATCATCTGTTTAGTTTGAAAGTCTGCAAAGATGACAATTCTGTTTTGATGGTGATTTTGAGAAGGCAGTGTTTAAAGTTTTTGAGTAGAGCTATGTAAAAATTAAAAGTTTTGTAACAAGAAAAAAAAAAATTGAGTGAATTGGAGAATATACTGTCATGGTGCTTGGAAGGGATGGGTAAGAGTGTTAAACGTGGGGCACGTGTCTGTGCAGGTCTGTCACTCCAAAGCTGGAGATGGCTGTTACATAACAGCTCTTCCTCTTACAGCTGCAGTCCGTCCTTCTTGATTCCCTGTTTTCCACTAAAGATTTTTCTTTCTTCAGCTTTAATTAAGAGGAAAATTTATAGGAGGATAAACAATTTTTCTGTGAAGGTAGAGGGCTGAGAGATTTCGTAGCATTCCTTTGGCTAATAATGGTTCAAAGTGAGCAGTGACGTAACATTCATTTTAGAGGATGTGTGTAAAGAACTCTGCTGTGTTGACAGTTACAGCTGATGGCTGTGCCACAAGGTGTTCCTTTGGATGAGATTACTCCAGGCTCTTGACATGCTTCATCCAATTAACTTCAGTTTGCTTTTCAAACCTGGCTGTTATTACTTAGTGAAAGTGTGCTATTATGCAGAAAGTATAGCTGTGATATAGTCCTGAAATACAGCTGGTTTGGCATGTTTAGAAGTTGGCCTCTGTGAATTAAGTTTTAGTTGATGAAACCTTCTTCCTGTGTATAAGGCACACCAAGCATGGGTTGGCAAAATGGTGAGGATAACACCTTTTTTTTTTTCTATCTGAACGAATAATTGCTTGTGATAGATGAACAGTTTCTCAGTTTTAGGAGATATTTTTCATGTGCATCTTACAAAGGAAAAAGGAGCTACCAAAACAGTTCTTTTGGAGCCTGAAGGCCTCTTTTTACTACCCTTGCTTTTTCAGTCTGATTCGCTAGTGTCAGGCAAGGGTTATCATGCAGATGTAGAAGAAAGTGGAGTGGGTTAATTTGCAGTAATGTCAGTTAGGGAAAAGCTCTTGACTTTTTCATTTTCCAGGAGGACTTCAAAGTCAAATCAAACATATTGAAAAAGTAGGTTTTTATTTGTTTGTTCATTGGTTGGTTTTTTTTTTTTTTTGGTCACCTTGTGACCTGAATGAAATCTTTGTTATCAGTTGGCAATGTGTGACACAACATAACTTTTGCAGCAGTGTGTGGGGTATTAATAATGTTGTGTGTTTATTAACAGCAGTGGTAAATGATTTTACGACCATTAGGGATTCTCAATAACTTTACTAACTCGAATTTAAAAGTATCTCAACAGTATAAATTAATTATGCAACAATGCTAAATAGAGATGTTTGCTCACAAGTTAACTTGTAGTTCTTAAACTATCTGTTGCTTACTGGTCTGCACCAATGAAGTGCTAAAAGCGAAATACTGTGAAATGTTCAACTTTGATGAAAGATATGAAGAAAGAAACTGTTTCTTTTGCCAACACTGTGGTCAACAGCAGTGCCCTGACCTGATTACTTAAGCTGATGTTTTTCCTAAATCTGTCATGAATCAGTAATTATCAAGTTTTGCAATACTCAATGATTCTCTTGTGAATAGCAAAAAGATTTGTTATTGTAGGTTGGTATTTTCTAACACAAAGTGTTCAACTCTTGCATCTGCAAGCTCTATACAGTATGTTTTTTTGCCTGGAGAGCTGTGGAATGCCACTACAAATCTGAAGACTTTCACAAACTGTGAGGAAACTTAATGTGGCCTAATCTGCAAGTGACCCCTATGATGTCTTGTAAAATAAACCTCCACGTTGGTCTGTTTTTCTGTTAATCATTGGAAGATATCCAGTTCAAGTATTCAGTTGTAGGGCTCGACTTGTAGGACTTGTAGTAGGAAAAGGAACTTTTACAATGCAGTATCATTAGTAAGGTATTCTCATAGTGTTTTAATATGGTACTCCTATAAAAAAAATTTCTTTTCTTTACACTAATGCTATGCAGGAATGTGTTGTGGAAGGGGTAAGAGGGGCTGGGTCCCTGAATGAGGCTGGAAATTCAATCCATGCTTTGCTTGAGTGTGATAGCACTATTAGTAGCTGGTTTTGAGACCCCAGTAATCCACACAACTCATGGCTGCTTTCAGAAGAACAAAGGACCAAAACTGAGGGAACTTTGCAGTTCAGGGCACCAAGAGATGTGGTAACGTTGTCTGATGAGTCACTTGAAAAGGATGGGATGGCAAAAGCTCTGTGGGGCTTATTTGAAGGGTGCTTTTGGTTTCTGTCTGTGCAGATCTGTGGTTAGAGCCCCATTTAACTCAGACATCGCCTTAAACTGTGTGTAGAGCTGTGGTGGAGCCTGCCGACCCTGAGCAAGGAATGCAGCTGAGTGTGAGGTCAGTGGGAGAGCTCCTGTGATCTGACTGACAGCAGTCACTTGGCTCAGGATGGATGAGCTTAAAGAGGAGAACACACCAACAGGAAATCTGAAATGTCCTAAATGTTGGTTTGAGGGTGTGGTCTGACACCGGTGGAGATTTGTACAGATGACAGAGGACTTGATAGCAGGGAAAAAGGAAAAAATGAGGAAACTTGAATCAGCCAGTTCTTTTCTGTTGAAAATTGCTTAACGTAGATTTGTGGTTTTAAGTAAATGTGCATATTAAAAGAATGCTGACCTTTAAAAGCTATTGTTGCTGTTTAAAGCATATGGACTTAAAAGCAGCAGAGAAACACCATGAGCCTATGAGATGAGAAATGCAGCGCTGAAACAAATGGGACCCTGACGAAATAAAGAGTCTTTTTAAGGGTGCTCTCCATTAAAAAGTCAACTTCCTCCAGAAATTGGTGAGTAGGGATACTACATACCTCTTAAAGAGCACTACATGATAAGCTGGCGATTCAAATGGCAACCACTGTGTTTTTCCTTAAAACAATGAAGGTTCTTACAAGATTCTCGAGCTGAAGTTATGTGTGGTGGACCCACTGGTTAGGAATGCAATTCAATTAATTCTTTGAGCTAATGAAAACGATCAATAAATATTGAGCTGCCCTCTAGTGGTAAAATGGCAGCATGAGGTGTGTTTGAATCAGTGCTCATAGTGGTTGAAAAGCTGAGTGTTTACTGGAAGGAGAACAAAAATGTGCAAATATTTTTGAAGGAACTATATAGTTACAGTTCAGATGTCAGCCCAGAAATGCAAAGATGAAATATTAGACAACAGACCGCAGGCATCGTGTTCTCTATGGAAAAGGTCTTTCACAATTCTCATATCATGCAATGTACAGAAGAGCTCCACAGGCTGTATATCCAGAGCTTGTCCCAAAAATTGTCAATGTATTAAAGAAGTTTAGATTTGGATATTTGCTTCAGCTCATTTTGGGAAGAGAGATCATCTCTGAAATTAGGGAATGATGATACTCGAGCTTTGTGTTGTATGGAACTGTTAAAATTCATGGCTTTGTCTTAGATTATTTTCTACAGTTGAAACAATTATTTTCCAAGTGCTACATTGATCCTCTTCACTTCTATTTGCACAGACTTCTGCTCTGCTTCCCAAGGAGAGGAACTTGCACAGATGAAATCAGCCAAAATTACAGATCTTCTGAATAGACTTACCTTAAAAATGAAGGCAGTGCCTTTATGGGGAATGCCAACGTGTTCTAACATAACATATGCAATTAAACTAACTCTCCTCTTGTTTAAAATGGGCCAATAACTATCACTGTTCCCACTTAAGTCAATCCATGTCTTTAAATTTCAGTGGAAGAGAAAAGGATCGGTGTTATGTAAGTGATGTAGCAAGCTGCTACATACGTTATGCCATTTGTGAGGCTTCATTTCATACTTTGTTGAAGAAAGCAACAGCCTCTGTGAGACAGATATTTGGGAAAGTGTGCCAGTTCTATCTTCACTACAAAGATATCTTTCCATGTGACATTAGGAAGAGATGGACCATGTAGTGAAGGTTAAACTTTTCTGTCCTGGTGTATTTTCTGAAGCCACTGCTGTGTGTTCATCTTCTCTGTTAAATGTGGTTTCTGTTTCAATGTGGTATTCAATGTGCATATTGGGTACATCTCCTTCCTATCCATGTTTATTACAATCTCTTGTTTCTTAGAAGGCAAAAATCAAAAATTCCTCTGGGTGCAGAAGTCCTGGAATTATGGATAGGCCTTTGAACATACATATATGCATGCTGAAAAACATGTGCATATACACACATGCAGAGCACATGCAGCTCTTTAGTGCTGTCACATGCTATATGCTATATTTGTGTGGGTTTGTAGATGCTTCTCTGTGCTAAGCTGTGTAAAAAAGCTGGAGGAACAGGTAGTTCAATGGAGACACTCCATCTTATGTGATGTGAACTAGAAATAACAAAGGTTACCTCCGACATTAGCAACTAGAGGGAGTCCCTTGTAACATGGGTGTAGTATAGCTACATAACTGGGAATTCGGGTAGGGGTGGGATGGAAGCTTCCAGGGATAGCTAAGTCCAATTAGACCCTGTGGCATGGCTGAGAATATCTGTTAATTCATAGGCTCTAATACTGATATACATGTTTTTTTTCTTAACAGAACGGCTTGAGTCTTCAAAACTTACCACAGCTTTGTGCTTAGGTTAGTATGTGCTTAGTAGTTAGCTGATGTTAGTATGTATGCTACATTTCAAGCAGCAGCAATATAAACAGTGTGATAATTTGTGCTTAGGAACATCCTCACCTGTCATCAAGCCTTCCAGAGCTATGAGGGTTCAACCCTTGCTTGCTCCTCTGGTGCCTGTTTGATGTCAGATAACTGACACAGATTGCATCTTCAGCAATTTACCTGTTGAGGTCAGTTTGCAGTAGATCAACATTTACAGTATTCTTCAGGCATACGGTAGAACCTGCAGAGATCTCTAGCGAAGTTTCTGTTCTTCTTTAGGGACACAGCCAAGAATGTAGCTTAGATTTCCAGCAAAGACACAGTCTTATTCTGGCATTCAGCAGGGAGTATAACCTCTGCAGGGGACCTCACTGTAGTTCCAACAGTGAGAAAACTGTAACCATCATGAACTATGATTTGTTTGCCGAAAAGGCTTGGCAAATTTCCATGAACACTAGGTATCTGTCTAACTAAGTTTGCAAGTTCCTCCAGCTGTCCTGGGGAGCTTGTAAGTTCCTTGAAACTCATTTCTGTTCACATGGCAATTACAAGATGTGACTGTTTTGCTAACAAAGCTGGTAAATTCCAAGAACCCCAGATACGAGATTCACAGAAATTACAACCCTGCTGGCCACGCTGGTCATGCTAGAAATGTTATTGAGTTTCAAGAGCTTTAGCTGTTTCTGCATGCAATTTACAAGTTGCAATTGTGAATCTACGTAAAGGACTTCGGCAACAAACAGGCGGAGTTCTTGGTGGTTACAATCTCAGCCAGCACAATGCATTCACAGGGCTTGGAGAAGTTGCAGTGCTGATGGTTTCTTAGCAGAGCCTGTAAGCCTAGAGTTCTCTGGGCAGAATGGCCTGAAACTGTCCTTTTGTTGAGTTATCTGAGGAGATCCTCAAAATTCCAAGATGAGATATAATCAACCGCATCATTAGATGACCTTGTACTTTCATGGAACCTAAAATTACTGACTCATAGAGGTAATAGCTTACGTGTCACAACTGGCAAGCTTGGGAGCCTTTCCATAATGTCCTCGTTTGAAGGAAGATTGGAAATACAGAAGTCTAGTTCCACTGGATGAGAATATGACTTCTGTGGACCTACTACAGAAAATTCTAGATGACAAAAAGTTTCTAGCTTCTGTCAGAAAGAGACAGAAAGAGACCAAAAATATTCAGATGAAGAAGGGGATTCTTAGTTTTGGAAATTCAGTGTAAATTGAGTAAAAACTGAACTTTGCAGTGATTTTTTTTTTACAACCTTCAGCTAAGAGTTCTGTCTTACAGAAGCTTAGAAGTTCCCTATCACTTTTAATAGTGCATTTAGAAAGAAACAACACTGCAGTTATATTATATCTGATATTTGAAGGATCTCTAGCAAAAGAAATAAGAAGATCTTGAAATCTGCTTTTGACCAGCATGCCTTCTATTACATGGACATTTTGGATCAAGGTATCCTATATATTCCTCACATCTTTTCTGCTCATATGTGTAAGAACCATGAGGAGGTTTTTTTGGTTGTTGCTGTTATTGTTTTTTAAGTGTAATAATGTGTAAGTTGAATCCAGTCATTTCCTGACATTTGGAGGCTGGATTCTTTAATTCTTTCCACACCATTTTTATGTGTGTAATTATGTACATAGGTGTTCATACATGGTATAAATTGATACATACAGAAATAATATAACTGTCAGAATATGTTGAAAAATAGCAGATGAGTAAAAAAGAAGCTTATGGAAGGAGGAAAAAAAGTTTATCAAAATAGGATATTGTTTCTATCTGAAAAAAACTCTCAGAGGCCAATGCTTTTGACCTAGTAAGTCTTTCTTTTTTACATGGATAACGTTCCCAATCCTGCTACTTAAAGTACAAAATACTGTCATGTCTCTCTCTCTCTCCTTGCAGCACCTGCTGTGCCCAGGAAAAAAAAAAACATTACAATGTTTATCAAAACTAATTTAATTTGTTTTACTAAATATTGTAGGGAAACTTAATCCTGTAGTCTTGTTTGGTGTTTTGGACTCAGTGGACAAATATTGCTTTATGAATATAGGTGGGTGCCTGAGAAAGTTAACCCACTTGCAGAACTGGCATCTAATGTATAGCTTTGTAATCACTGTTGAATATATACAGTGTATGCCATGATCTGTTTACACTTTACCTTGCCAGCTGTGCATAAAACCATCAACTAAGAATGGCTTGGGTTGGAAGGGACCTTACAGCCCATCCACTTCCAACTCCCCACCATGGGTTTGTTGCCACCCACTAGGTCAGGTTGCCCAGAGTCCCATCTGTTTTTGCATGCACATGACTGCCTAAAACTTTGCCTATGTCATCAAGCAAACGGCAATAAAGATAGAAGATTGCTAACTGGTTCTACTTTTTCAATGTCTTTTTGGTGTTCTTTTTTACAAACACGAGCAACAATGCAGTGGGGAGGTCATAGAAAATGATTGATCATATAAAAAAGTCTGGAAATGCTTCCCTCGTGAAGATCTGTTCTCTATTGCTGAAACATAGTTCGTTAATCCTTCCTCTTCTGTAAATAAGGGAATGTGGTAATGTATCTTTGTGTCAGAGCAGTTTTTCGCCTGTCCGTAGCCCCTCTCATTCTAGCTCTGTGCATTAGACTATTTCAGCTGTGTGCCAATGTAATCTTGTGTGGTCATCTTCTCTTCTGATGTAATTCTTCCAAAAGTTGTGGGCAGTCATCTGAGTGGCTGTGCTGCACGTTTTCCGCATTATGCTCGCAGTAAAGTCAGTCAACTGGCAGTTGTGCATCTTCTCACTCCCTGCTCACCTTCCCGGTTTTGATTTGCAGCTCTTCCATTTCTAATTAGTGATTGAATAGAATTTGCTGGAAGGAGTGAGAGGGAAGATCTCCAGTGGTTTGAAAATTGGACTCGACATGTATAACGCTGAAGTTAATTTTGTTAAATCTATTGATGAATAAAAATTTACTCACATATTTCCTTTTTGATTAAAGTTAACTCCCCCTTTACATGCTGTTACTCATCTTGCATTTATCTCAAGTATAATAGTTGCAACTGTTGCAACTGTTGCAACTGTTAAGACAGTAATTAAACTTCAAAGCTTTGATATTAAAGACTCAGCAAGAGCACCCAAAAGCAGAAGAATTTGCTATAAGACTATACACATCCATCCTTAACTAGTCCACCTTGGGTAGGGATTATGTAGCACAGTAATAATATTTGTTGTGAAGAGGATCCATGCAAAATCTAGACAATGGACTACACAGAGTTCCAGGATTATGATTTGGGGATTTTCTTTTTTCTTTTAATAGATATGGCTTTGCCTTAAAGGGTGTAGCTGAAATTTAGTTTAGATAAGCAGAAATCTTCAGTCCAGGATTTTGCCTTGACAGTCATCTGTAAAAAATGTTAGCTGATGCTTCATTCCAAAATAATGAACAAAAGGCTCAATTCTGCTGTTAGGTCTGGGTTTATGAATCATCAAAAAAGTGCATAAGCCTGTGTGTGTGGGTGGCTAACTGCAGCGTGTGCCCCAAGCTCTTGCTCCATCAGGAGTGTAGAGTCATCCAAAAGGGTGGACAGCTTTGTGCGGCTTCCCTGTCTGTGCTGAGATATGGTCCAAGTGGGAGGTGGATTGACCAAAACTGGGAAGACCACAGACCTCCGTGCTTGTTAGTCATACCCTACTGTCTGAAACGGGCATCTCTGGAGCACATTTCTTGGGTGTAACTTATTTCATGAGCCTGATGGAATAAATACGGCATCTAACCATCTCCAAGTATGCCGTCAAGAGAGAGAGGGAATGGTAATTTTAAACATCTTTCCACTTGCTGAGATACTTGGGCAGATATTCAAAAGATGTGTAAACTTGTCTGGGAGAATTCTGTGGGTCCTTAAAGTAGGAATTGCAGATTCTCTGCTTTGATACAACGACCTGTTTCACTGCAGGTGGTCACTTTCTTCTCTTTCCTCATTGCTCAGTTTTGTTTCATTTTCGTTTTTTTGTACCTTTTTTGTCCCGCATGTTTTTTTTTTTTTCTTTGTTCTTTCTCCCATTTCCAACAGGAATTGTGGAATAATGTACAATTCAAACAGATTTCCAGGATCAGACTGTTTTTCATTCATACTCAGCTGTTAGGTTTTTGTTCAAAGCAAAGTTTAAAGGAAGCTCTACCTTTCAAAGGTAGAAAAGAAGTCAATTCTTCGAACAGAGTATAGTTAACCTGGCTCTTTGTCTCAGTTATTATGGATACTGGAGCATAACTAGGTTCAAGGGGATGCAAGACAAGCCCAGGAAAAATAGTTTTTTAGGGATATTAAATATGTGATAACATATGTCTCAGAGAGTTAGTGAGCCACAGATCGTTGGAGCTGGAAGAGCGTTTGGAAAAGTATCACTGTGCTTACCTGGCTCTGGCATCCTCTTTTAGTTACCACCTGGTGGATTAGATGGATCTTTGTTCTGACACCATTACAATCGTTTTTATTGGCGTGAAGGCCTGGCTCAGATGAAGATTTTTTGTGCATAGAAATTCCTTGAAAATACAAATATGGCTTTTAGTGCCTTTCAAAAGCAGCAAGAACAGAGTAGGAGACTCAGCATGTTAGTATTTCACAACTCATCAAATGCTGCCTCCTTCTTACTGCTTTGATTCTCACCCATGCTTTTGTCATAAATGAATGTGGTTCTTCTTTGGTAGAAGACCTGGTGGAACACTGCATTTGTGCTCTGTTCTCTGGGAAAGGCTGAAATGGGGAGTAGGAGAGAGTAATGGAAATGCTGCTACCCCTTTGAGATGGCAAAGGTTTCCCAGGGCAAGAATGACTGGATGCTCTCTTGGCAGCAAGAAAAAAGGTAAATTAAGAGAAATACAATGGATGCCATTTCTTCTGGCTGTCACTGCAGGTGGATTAGACAGGAGTTGAACTGGGACAGAGGTGTGAACTGAGAGAACGAAACAATCATGGAAAAAGAATAAATGTCTCCTTTTTGCCTTCTTACAGTGGCTTCCCAGTGGCTTCAGAAAGGGAGTTTCAGAGAGAAGCCAGTCCTAAACATTCAGGAGGGAGGAGTGAGGCAAAGCAAAAACAAATTGAGGGCAACCCATTGCTGCCTGATGGTGAGGAAATGGAATGAGATTCCTAAACCGCTCTGCCTTATGTTGTCTATGTAAAATGCCACATTCACTGGATGTTCCCAACTGTGTGTGTCTGTCTGTCTGGCCATATTCCCATCTTTCTGCAAATCCCCTCTGAGGAATGCATGGACATTATTGGGGCTCTGGGAAGCTCAGTGGTTTGTTTTCAGATGAGCTGCTCTCCTCCCTCCCTGAATCAGCTGAGTTCCCATCGGGAGAGGCTTCGTTCCTCACCCGCTGAGGTTAGTTGCTGTCTGTGGGCTGCAGATAACTCTCAGGGCTGATGTTGCGTGCTGGGACAGCAGCAGCCGTGGCTTTTCTCCGCTACAACAAGTGTTGCCTCTTGACGGTGCCTCCCCTGAGGGATCATTAGCAGGGTGGAGGCTATTTTCTTTCCTAGAAACAGGAAGAAAAGAAGAGGATGAGATGGGAGGCCTAAAACAATCTAGAATTAGATTACAACTGTGAGCTCAATGACATCAACTCCCTTCTGTCTTCCCACCCATTTGCTCTCACAGCATTTCTATTTAGGCTGAGCAGGATCTGATGATACCTATAACGCCACGCTAATTCCTTGGTGGTTGTAATTGGGTCCAAAGCAAAGTCACAATCTTCCAGTCCCTCTCCCCAGTACTGTGAGGTCTATAGTATAAATAAGTGCATATTGCACTGCAAAGGCAACTTGCAATATCTAGCAGGATAGAATGCACTGGATTTCAGAGCACTTCTCTAATCACTAGTCTCAAGGGATAGTATCACCTTGACATCTAGTACATTAAAATCAAACCTAAAAGTACTAGTACGGTTTGCAGGTTTTATTGTAAGAGATCTCTTTCTCTTTCCTCCTTTGTGGTTACGCAGCCACAAAATTGTTATGTTTACAAAGTATATTCACATTTATCATAACTTAAAATTAATGCTCATTAATAAAAAAAAAAAGTTAAAGACAGAGCAAAGAAAAGTAAAATGGCTTCTATAGAACAACAACAACAACAAAAAACTAGCTATATTCCTCTCCTCTCCTCTCCTCTCCTCTCCTCTCCTCTCCTCTCCTCTCCTCTCCTCTCCTCTCCTCTCCTCTCCTCTCCTCTCCTCTCCTCTCCTCTCCTCTCCTCTCCTCTCCTCTCCTCTCAAGCTTTTGGCACCTGAAAAACTCAAAATAAATAAACTAGTAAATAAAAATGTTTTATATACTTCCCCTTGAATATAGTTGTTTTAAAAAAGCTAACAAAGAGGGAAATGAAAAAGAAATGTGGAAGGCCATTGTTTCTAAGTCTCAATTTCTCAGAAAGGGAAGTAAAGGGCTGAGAAACTCTCTGTTTTCCTTCAGACTGTTCCACCACAATCTCAGTGGCAAGTGGAGACTGCATAGATGCCCACATGCAGGAGCCTGGGATCTGTATGAAGGGAGGAGGTTGTAGGTCACAGTTCAGTCTGATCTTGGATGCAAACCAACACAGGTGCTGTTGAGCCCCAGAGGGACTGGAACAAGTTCAGTGTCACTGCATAAACAGTAGGGTTGTGAAACTGGCACTTACCTTTCTGACCTCGCAGACAACATCATCTGCTTACTCAGGCTTCTTGTCTTACTTCTAAAATTGCTCTTGCCACAAGCCATGTTTCCTGCTTTTTAGAGAACACTCCATGTCTCTGCATGTACAGTGGCGCCCTCAGAATGCTTCTGTGCTATGCAAATTGCTTTCTCAGTGGGCTGGTTAATTCTGAGGGTTTAACCAGTGGACCTGTGCCAGCACTTCCGTTCTCCGAATGCATAGATTCTGGATTGAGGATCTGAATATGGATTTTGTTTCCTACCCATGTAATATGATAAAACAAACCTTCGGTTAAGAAAGCCGGCAATTTGTGGGATGGTGATGAGTTCCAGACCCGTGTTCTCATCCAAAGTTTGTGGCTAAGCTAATCTCTGTGTGGAAGAAATGGGTAAAACTCATGAGGAAACAGCCAGGAGATTGTATTTATAGTTTTTTAGCTTTAGGTCTGAATAACACCAAAGAATAAAACAATGTCAAATGACGCCGATGTATCGTAATTAAGCTCTTAGCTATCCATTTCCCACTCAGAGAAATGTGAAGGCGATGTGTTCTCTGTCAGAGTGCAGGTATGATTTGATGGGTTATTTTTCTGATAAATCGGAGTATAGAAGTTCACTGATGGTTGTGATGTCCGGCTGCACGTCTTCCTGCTTGAGTTCATCCAGATTTATGCTGTAGATTGATGATCACAAATTCACAGTGGTTAAGATATGCTCAGAATAGAGATACAAGACCTCCAACATATCCACAGATGTACTTGGGGGTCTGTTTGCTGTCCTCTGAGCCAGTACATAGCTAAGAAATTGCACAACTGATATTAGTTGTGTTGATGAGGTCTGTGTCCTTCAGCTGAGATCTAAATCAAGGCTCAAATCACTTTTGGAGATGTAAAATCCCACAGAGCCTGAAAGATCTGTCGTATCTGTGTGTTTTGTAAGTGCTCTTTTACTTACTCAGATGTAAGTAATTAAAATTGGATATGCCTCATTCACTACCTGAATGAGTTGTTGGACATGAACATAACAAGCTGTCCTTTGCCGTGCTCCAGTTCAGTGAGGCCTCTGTTTCATCAGTGAAGGAAAGATTCCTCTCTCTATGGTTTTCCATTCTCAAATGTGTGTATGTACGTATAAATTCGTATGCATGTCTTTATGTGCATGTATTACAGCAATACAGTGCATACTGTAAGTAATTTTGCAGATCTTTGAAATAAGGCACCATGAAAGTGAATACTGCCATTATCACTGTCTGTGTTTTAGGTATGTCTTGCAAATCTTTTTTGAAGAGAAATCAGAAATCAGAAACCCACGGTTGAGATAATAATCAGGGAAGAACTTTGTCTTCTTTTCCTTCTTTTTTTTTTCTTTGTTTCTTTTTCCTCACAGTTCAGTTCTAATGCACTGCCATAATCTGGAAGGGAACAAGTACCAATGAACAGCACTGATGGCTTTATATTTCCATCTGAAGGTAATGCTATATTTCTGTGGGAGAGCTGTCAGGCTTTTGGTGAGTGGGCATTTAGCAAATGCATAATCATTGCAATATTACAGCTATTAAAGTGCAGAAACTCACTGATGCTTGTTTAGATGCTGAAGGCAATGCATTAGGAACTGATGGTGACTGATTATTATCCAATCAGTTCCTGATGCAGTATCTGCGACATCAAAAACTCTGCAGTGACTTTGGTTACACCCTAAATTTTTCAGTTGTAGTGTCCTCGTTTAATGTCTTTTTTCTTAATTTTCATCTTCAAATGCTGAGGCTCAACAAGGCCAGTGTACAAGAACAGAAGAAAACTGCTTCATCACACCACTCAGTTTTTTAGGGAAATTCCATTTTTCTTCGAGCACAGTCGTGGTTTATCTAAGAATTACTAAGAATAAATATTACCAACAATCACGTTAAATAGCACTGATAGCAAGCCTTTTACTTCTGCAAGTTTTAATGTATTCAGAACTGTTGTTTTTTGGTTGGACAGCTTAAGACAGCAAGTCAGCAAGTGTTCTGCCTCACCAAAAGGCGTGAGATGATGTAGGCTCTCAGCAGGGCGAGCCTGCAAATTCAGTAAGTGTTTGAATTGTGAAATTCTTGAGAAATTATAACTAATGCCAGCATGTATCAGCTTTTTGTGTGCAACATTTTGGCAACAGGAATTACAAACCTGGTGCTACTGTCCTATTTCTCACACATTTTCTGGATCTAGAAACAACACTACATTTGAAAGGAAGAATCTGGTTTCAGGCCTGATTCTTGATAGCCAGCCTGGGCATTTCCACTGAATGTTCAGGAGCCAGGTGTGTCTGTCTATTTGCTGATCTTATTATTGAGAGCAAGTAACGTGCAGCATAAGCAGAATTTGGGCATTAGAATCCCTCAGGCGTCAATATTTTTGCTTCTATCCACTGTATTTGAAAGAGTGCAGTCAAGGATTCTGAAAGTAGGTTTTGTATTTCTGGTACAGACCTAAAAATGTAATAAAATTAATCTACTACATGCCTTACTGTTGGTAATTTAATTATTGCTTCTGTGACACAAATGCCATGCAGTCTCTTATATCTGTCTGTTAAAATGCTCTGCAATCTGTGTCCCACAGTGATCTGGATATTTTCATTAACTTGGACTTTGGGTGTGGAAGGAAAGAGCTTGCAGTGAACAGGGGAATTTAAAGAAAATTTGCCAGGGAAAAAACAAACCATGTCAGTGATATTTGGTGACTAATGAGATTGATAACTAACAGCACATAAACATAATGAACAAACTCTACCCGTCTACAGCAGAGATGTTTCTGTTAGCAATTACTGAGATAGAAATAGGGTCACTTCATCACTTTCATCTCAGAACTATTTTCTTCTAAAATTTTGCAAGGCAAAAAAACCCTTCTCATACCTTTTGGTGCTCAGCTCCAACGTCTGTACATCAGAGTGAGTCATCCTTTATCAGGATCCTTTGATACATCGTGTGACATGAACAGTTTTTGGCAGACTGCAGGTGATCCCTAGAATTTAACATGTAAATAAAACCTAGGAAAACATCTCTAAAATCAGCCATCTAGTGTTTTCATCCATTAAGATGTGGCAAAATTAATGTAACTATTTTATGTGCTAAGCATAACACTCCTTTCTACTGGGTATCTATAGGTCCAGAGGCTGATCTAAAGCCATCTGGCCCTAATGGGAGTCTTGCACTGATTTCTGCATCTTTGAACTCTAAGTGCTCAAACTGCAAGCATTGCAATACAGGGAATGATATTGTGGCTAAGGAGGTTGCATATTTGTTTGACAGCTTAAGAAAAACATGTGAATGGCATTTGGTAGCAAGGAGGGCCTTTGCTTTCCACAATGGTGGATATATGCTTCAGCATAATAGGATTTGTGTTTGATTACTTCATACCCAGCTAACTGATGATCTTTGATATCTACCCAGAATCAGTGATGGCATTATCATGAAACTGTGATGGTTTCTTAAATTAATATGATTGAACTGGAGTCAGAAGACACTTTTAAAATTTGCTTCTATCTCTAGCTTAACATTATTTAAAGACAAAGAAAAGCCAGATAAAAGTAACATACTCTTCATTTTCTAAATATTGTATTAATCGTTGTTTAGCAAAAATACAGACACAGATTTGATAGCTTCTTAAATTGATAGATTATCATTTCTTCCTCTTCAGCACACAAACTTCAATTTTAAAAACGTTACAAGAATCCTGACTGGCTTGAGTTGGCACATAACCAAGGTCAGAAACCCAGGAAAAAATGATTGCAGTTGTTTTGGTAATGGAAAATTGAGGGAACAGTGGTTGTGATGGAACATTGATCAACAAACAAGACAGAGAGGAACCGAACAGTTTGCACACAGAACTTTGTCTTTAAAAACTCAGATGTGAAGGATGAAACACAGAAAAGCTATCATCTGCCTTAGAGTTTGGTGCTTGACCAATGTTTTCACAAGGTATTTTTACAAGTAGCATTTTTGGCATGCTGAAATGAGATGTGATGTCAGCTGAATGTGTTAACCCAGTTCACACCTGTGATCATTCTTCCTCTGCTGGGTGCTGCAGCAATAAAGCTGGGAAGGATAGGAGACACTGTGGCAGGGTCTGGAGTTCAGCATGGTTTGAATGAGCCACGAGGTTAATCTTGTTTGCATGGCGTGCTGGGATTTTGTGCACTGCAGCAGTATGTCTTGGTTCTGCAATTTAGGTGCCATGCAGGCCTATTAATCCATTAGAGCAAAGAAATTGCTGTGTTTAGCATAATCCCAGATACCACTGTGAGAATTATTAACTGCTCACAGTTGCCAGCTGAGATTAAGCCAATTCGCAGCCATCCAGGTTAGGCCTGCAAGTGGATTCTTGTCAGCTAAGTTTCTTCTCTGAGCGTCTTTCACAGGAAAAAAATGGCAAAATTCCACAGACGGCACCTGGTACTGTGAAAATCTGTCGTTAAAGCATTTAGGGTCTCTGTGCATCTTTTCTGAGAGGTGCTGTTAAGCAACTCCACTTGTTGAAGTGAGATCTAGTTTATTTGGTGATATTTGGCATGCCCCGATCTGCGTGTAAACTGATAAAGCGTAACTCAAACTTGTTCTTTCTGGTTCAGCCACTGCTTGTTGGCTTCTCTTGTACAATAAGGAGTACAGTAAAATATACATTAAAGGGAACTGTCTCAAAAGCCCATTTCTGTCAAACCTCTAACAGTGATGTGCATGTTTCTTCAGCTCCTTGCACTTACTTCTGTCTACACTCATGTAATTCTAACAATCAGTGCTTCCAAGCCAGGTTAGCACCGATTGCTGTAATTACTGTGCAGAGAACTAACCAAATCCAGCTTTTGTGTTTGGTCATTATGGAGTTTTGCCAGCAAGTCTGAAGAACACCGTTAGTGAGTGGAATCACAAATGTTTAGAAATAAAATGCAGGAACTGCCACAGAATGGATGAGAGTGGAAGAACAAGTTGGATATAGTGGAGACATTTGGTGATGTTGTAAAAGTAGATGTCAAAAGAAAAGCCGTAAGAAAGTTTTTTAAAGGATGAAATAAAATATAAACTTGTTTCCTGTAGCTGATCACCTACAGGAGATGATAAACAAGGTAATTCACCACGTTTCATCATCATTTGCTGCAGCAGAAAAATACGGTAGCAGCAGGGTTTGTGTTTGGATCAGATGTTCTTGCAGGGCCAAGCTGCTTTCCTTAGCTTGTGTGCTAAAGCCGGGAGGCCCCCAGAATACAGTCTGTACCACCACTGATGCAAAGCAGCTGCTTTTGTCTGGGAGAAGTCCCGTGCATAGGGCAGCCTTGGAGCATGCTGGCAGGGGAGCAACTCACAAAATTCTCAGCAAGAACAGCCTTCTACTGGAACCAGAGGCAGGCTTGGCAGGTGGTCTGATTATATTTGCTCAGCCAGTTCAACAGTATTTGCTGGACAAAAGAAGGCATCAGGTGATACATAAAGTCCCGAACAAAGCTCCAGACAAATACAGACATGAGCAGGCTTTCTCATCTGTTTGTGTATTTGTGAGAGTGGAGGAAAATTCGTGGCTGAGGAGTAGGCTCGGGAGCCAGGAGGCATATCACCTCTGCTGATTTTTCTATGTGTGGCTACCAAACACAAAACTATGTGAATTTGGTTTCTGTGTGTTTTTTCTACATTACTTAACCTGTTCTCCATTGGTGGTGATGAAGTTGAAACTATGTGGAGTTAAGTCTTGTTTCCTCTTTTGCTTGGTCAAGCATGCACTCTCTTATTGCTGCCATTCAGCATACATGCGGATGCCATCTGGAGAAGGCACTGAGGTCATGATCTGGTGGTGGTGGACAGGGGAGGGCTGCTCAGTAACAGTCATTTGGACTTAAGCTGTCCAGGCATCCAAGCATATGCTTGTAGAACTTCAATAGAAAAAAAGGGCTTGAAAGGAACAGGAGGAGACCATTTCTAGTAGGAATTTAGGCAAGCATTATAGTGTGGTGTAAATAGATACAGATGAGCATTCCATACAGGAGGTACCTGAAGGGGTTGAATGTCTTTCCAAGGGCAAACATGCATGATCTCTTTTTTGCCTTCCAACTGCTGTATGAGTGAAAAGGTGTTCCAAGCTTCTGAGAGATTGGGAATACCTTTAACTTTATAATGGTGCATAAAAACCTTATGGTAAAAGAATGTCAATCTTGCTCTAGAGCATGTAATCCATTTGCACTGCAAATGCAGATGCAAAAAGTAGAGAGTATTCACACACAGACAACCTCGTTTCTGGCACTTGCTAATTTTTCTTTGCTCAGCCCCTCAAATTTTATGTTCTTTTGACATTGTTTTCTGTTGTTGTTGTTGTTAACGTGGATATAATAAGATTATGAAATGAATGCAAGACTGATTAAAAGAGTTTAGAACTTCCAGATGAAAGATGAAACAATCAAGCCTCAATATTTTTCATACTGTAATTTGGAGTGGAAATATCTAATGGAATGTTCAGACATAAAGAAGGTTTTGCTATGTTTAGGACTGGATAATTAGTAGGTGATGCTCCAGTTCTAAGTGGTGCTAAAAGTAAGGAATCAGACACTTTGAAAAGGAATCAGGAAATAATAGATAGCGTTTGGTTTCTGCAACCTTGGCAGCCCTGAAGGAAAAATGTTCTGTAGCAGTGGGTGGCAGTCACCATTGTGTTGACTTGGTGCAGCTGCAGGAGGGGGTTGTGTTAGCAGTTCTCACTGTGGCATGTGTTCAAGATCTTTCATTTAGATTTAGATTAAAAAAAAAAATAGAAATGGAAGTATGTGGTATTTAATATTCCACTATTCCAGTGTGATGGGTTCAAACTAGCTCTGATGAGTGGCAAATATTTATGTCATGTTTAAAAAGATTTGCTAATAAACAGGTAGATGTAAACAGATGATTAGAATAAGGATGAAAAGCTTCTGGAGGAATCCTGATCCCACAGAGTATAATGCAAGACCTTGTGTTGACATCACTGGGCACAGGTTTTATCCAGAAAATCTGTACATTTTTGGCATTGGCAGAACTGCTACAGTTTTGTGAAAAGATCTTGAAACTTGCAGAAAAATTTACTTTTCTCTTTCATGTGTGGTATTTTAGTTAAAACAGTGGCATCATTCTAAAAACAGAGGTGTGAAAGCATACTTAATCCTGGCAGTATGTGAAAAGGTGTTTAAAATGATGTCAGCCATCTCGAAATATAAGAGGTGAATCAAAAGATCCTCTTTTTCGGAGCAGCAGCAAAAATTCATCTACAAACAATCAAGGGAGTAAAATTTTAGGTGAGCCTTGAGTGATTTTCGCATCGGTTTGTATCAGTTCTTGGAATGAAAATTTGATTTCTTTCTCAGGGTTGGATTTGCCAGCATAACTTCTCTTTGATGCGTTTCTTTATGAATCTAAATGGATAGGCAGGCTTTATTATTCATCAGCGGCATTTTGAGAAATGTATGGCACCATACTGATGTCTCTGCAGGGCTTGTGCTGACTGAACAGTTGAAGACGGATGCGTGGAATAGTCAGATAATTTTTTTTTAAACTGTACAAGGTACCTGATGTTTTTATTGCACAGCACATTTTATAGCTTATTAAAACAGTCTGTCAGGACATAGTAGAAAAGAACAAGTTGGCTTTAATGAAAGTAAGGATAATTTATAAAGGTCTGATGGGGGAAAATGTGTTGGTTCCAACTTCAATTCTGCCCCTAGTCCCAGAACTAATATTTCAGGCTTGTGTTGAAACAGTCACGATATTGAAATGAATGGAGCTTTGCCATTGTTTGAATTACGGTGGCATATCACCAGTTTTTTTTTAATTGTTTTTTCATTTTTTATTTTTGCTATTTTTGCTGACACGCCTGTTGTGGCTGCATGCACAGTTATCAGCTGTAATCATGGTAGGTGCACATGCATGCCCTCACCATTTGTCAATTAGCACTTGATTGAGAAGAATAGATAAGACTCACACCTCTGATTCAGATCTAGAATAAAGGTGGTAATTATTGGAGCAGTAGTGGTTTTCTGGGAAGTGTGGGGAACTGGAAAGTCTTGTATGAGGCCTGCTCTGAAAGTAATGCCTTCCACTTTATGATGTTGGCCCACGACATCAGAGGCAGATGTTGGTGATATGGCAGTAGAGACAGAACCTTCCCACCAACATCCCATTCCATTTTGTTGCTGTGTGACAGATGGCAGCAGAGGGGCAGCCTGACACAATGGTGTCTGACATGAAAGAGCGTATGAAACAAAGGTGTGTGATTGAATTTCTTCGTGCAGAAAAAATTGCACCAGTGACATTCATCAATGTTTGCTGAGCAGTGGAGACCAAACAGTGGATGTGAGCACAGAGAGGGACAGGTAGTGCATTTCAGCAGTGGCTACAGCAACAGTAGTAACCTGCATTGTAGGTTCTACGGAAATAGATAGGAGGCATTACTTTTGGAGCAACCTATCAGGGCTGTTGTGCAGTCATTATTTCTCTGCTTGAGCCTCTGGCTTTTTGCATGCACAGCTCTATCTCCAATGATGTCAATTTATGCCAAGCTGTCCTCCTTCCCAGATTTTCTGTAAGTTTTGTTCAGGTGGTGTGAACGTCACAGAGGGTTGTGTTGTGACATGCTTCACAAATGTAGGCACAAATTCTGCTTACAGTCTCTGGGAGGTGAACTGAGCACATTTTGTTTGGTGATGCATTAACTCTGAAGCACACACAGGGTATGTATGCAGTCAGCTTCTCACAGGCTGTGTTTGCACGACTTGTCCCGTACTGCTAAAATTGCACACCTTTGCTGTTGCTGCACATGGAGTTCAAAGCACCAGCATCTTTCGGCCAGTGGTGAAAGTAAGACTTGTATAGGGATGGCATAAGATTTGAGGAGCTTTTCAAGAGTGGGGGAAAAAAAAGTTCTTTTGCCTTTCATGACCGCCTGAATTGGTAGCTATTCTCTTGTCTGAAAAAGAAACGTTTCTTTCAAAGAATCTTCTTACTGCAACTATAACAAAGTTTGATGTATAGACCACTCATCAACCAAACCTCTTTAAAACATCATCATTTCAGAAAAGCTGAACTCATCCAACGCAGTGTGAACTAATGGAATCCTACTTGTGATAGCTTCACTGAACGGTAGGTGCAGCTCCCTAACAGGGCAGTAAGCCCTCACAGCTCAAACGTGGCTTGTCATAAATTTGTCCATTGGTGTGTGGTTGTTAACAGTACTTTTCAGTGCCCAGCAAGTTCATATATATAGTTTTAATGCTTTTGTTTTCAACTTTTGACTCATTAAAATTATTAAGAGAAAAGTGTACAGTCAGCTACATGCTGTTTGGGCGATTTGGATCCAATTCAGCTCAACTCAGCAGAGGTGTGGAAGATGAAGAACTGAGTACTTTATAATTACTGCGTACGCAGATGCCAGATTGTAGAATCTCTACAGGTAATTGTGAGATTGCTATAAAGACATCACATTTGCCTGCAGAGATTTCCCAGTCTGCGACTTACATCCAGGAAGAAGAAGAGAAAGATTTTCTTTTCACTAGTCCTTGTCAGAGCTTAAACTGAATTTTGAATAAGATGTTGCAGAATGTTCTGTTGTTGAAAGACCTGATGGAACTCCTTGGAAGTTTTCAAGAGGACTAGATGACTATGTTGATAATAACTAAAGTATTGTTTGGTTCCAACATACTTTGCATTCCCAGTTTCTGTGGATCTCTACCTTCCAAAGGCTACTCTGTGGATGTCTCACAATCTCCTTGGATGTGATCTGGCTGAAGCTGAGAATACCACCTTTCCTCTACGTGTCTGTGAACAAATACTTCTCCTTGCCCTTCACTCTGATACCCCTTTTGGTCTCTTCTAGAGCAAATTTAAGTTTCTGCTTTCCTTGACAAAATAATACATTTTGGTTATAATGAGATGGCAGTGGTTACTTCTCTGTAAGTTTTTTTTTCTCTTTCCTTTTTTTTTTTTTTTTTTTTTTTGTCCAATTTTTTTGGTCCAATTGTTTGGTGTTGTGAAAGAAAGGAGAGAAAATGTTGTCTCCAGCCCCCCTGACTGCTGCAGTGTCCTGGAGGTTTTTTGGTACTGACCTTATTTCTCCTTCAGTCAGTGTAATTCTTACCTGTTTTATGGCTCTCCCACTTGTTATGTCTTGTGCATTTTTAGATTTGAGCTGTGTGTTCTCTGAGGCACAGATTGTGAGTAGACTTGTGCTGTCTGGATGTTTAAAAAAATGCTAAGGTGCACAAGCAAATGAGAGGAAATTAATTGTGGACTTTGTAGTTTATAACATTCCTGCTAATTCCAAGCATTAAGCACAAAAAATAATTTAAAAAAAAAAAAAAGACAAGAGATTGGATTCGAAGGCAAAGCAGGTTTGGCTGAGTGACAGCAACATACTTAGCTTTGCTTGTGTGTGGCCATGTCTTACAAACCAGCCTGTAACAGAGAACCAGACCATCCAGAGCCCACCAACCAGTCCCTGCATGCGGGGCTCTCTGCTGTCATCCCCAAAGAGGGGTTCTGCCTTTTTGATGTGTGTGGGTGGCTGTGTAGGAGATCTGCCAGTTGAGATCACTGACCAGCTGCCAGGGAGCCTATGAAGCGCGCATCAGTCACCCCTGGCAGAAATTGCAGCAATGATAGGATTTGGAGCTCCTTGAGTAGTTGGTTCTGAGAGTTAAGCCTGAGCAGTTTCATAGGGGAGGGAATGTGTTGCAACATGTGCATGTGCATGTGTGGATAATTTAAAGAATTACAGCTCAAGCTAAAGGTTTGGTCCTTAGATTTATACAGTGGGATGCTTTAGAACAGACTAACTTAGGAAGAGTAAGGAGAAAAGGTATGCTGAAAAATTAGAAGGGTGAAAAAATGTAAGCTACTTAAAGACTCTTTTCATGAGCAGCAGAGGAGGCAAAAGCCTCATATAATGGTATATTATATGAAAGCCTCATATTATTGTTCGTTGAATGATTTCCTCAGTTCTGGTGAAGGGCTTTCATTTTACAAAAAGATTTATTTTTGCCAATACTGAGAAATCCAAAGAATTTAAAGGATGGAGTGCAGATCTTCAATCTCTTCTGCAGTGAAAAATCTTTAATACACTTTATAGGGAGAGCAAAGACCACTATTGATTTCCTTTTGTCTTTCGGAAGTGGAGGTATGGTTTGTCCCAGATTCTTAAAAAATCCACGCAAAAAAGTCTCTGTAAGGTGTGAGGTGTGTCACAGCTTTTATAGTATAGACAAATAAGGAACAGCTTGTGCTCCTGCTAAGCAGATTATCAGAGAGGTTGCAGAGGTCCTTTCTGGAGAAAAACTCACTCTTGTCCTGTGTTGTAATACTAGCAGGCCCTATCAGAGTGGACATGAACACTACTTATTTTTTCATAAACAACATCACCACTGAATTTTCCCCAGCTCTTCAGGGAGTTGGTCTGCACAACACCTTAGGAAACTGTCCTCATAAGCAAAGGAACAAAACAAAGCTTCCAGATGTAACAAGTCAGGAAAGGAAGGCAAGAGACCAGTGTGGCTGAGCTGGGACCTGTTGGTCAAACTGGAGAGCAAGAAGAAAATGCACAGGCAGTAAAAACAGAGACAGGTTCCACAGGAAGAGCGTAACAAAGCTGCGAGGCTGTGAAAGAATGAGGTCAGGAAAGCCAAGGCCCAGCTTGAGCTAAGCTTGGCAAGGGATGCCAAGAAGAACAAGAAAGGCTTCTACAGGTACCTCAACCAGAAAAGGAAGGTCCAGGAGGGCGTACCTCCCCAGTGAGTGACACAGGAAGGCTGGTTACAAAAGACAAGGAGAAGGCTGAGTACTTAATTTTTTTTGCCTTGAAACAGGTTCCTCCTGGAAGCTATGTTAAGGCACATGGAAGGCAGGGAGGTGATACAGGAGAACCAGCACGGCTTCACCAAGGGCAAATCCTGCTTGACCAACCTGGTGGCCTTTTATGATGGTGTAACTGCATCAATGGACCAGAGAAGAGCCTCTGATGTGAGCTACCTGGACTTCAGTAAGGCCTTTGACAGGGTACCGAACATCCTTCTCTCCACACTGGAAAGATAGGGATGGAGGACTGTTTAATGGACAAAGAACTGGCTGCAGGATCAAGTCCAAAGAATGGTAATCAGTGGCTCAGTATCTGGATGGAGATAAGTGATGAGTGGTGTCCCCCAGGGGTCAGTGCTGGAACTGATGCTCATAAGAGTATCATCTTCAACACGACAGTGGGGTCAAGTGCACCCTCAGCAAGTTTGCTGATGACACCAAGTTATGGAGTACAGGTGACTCATCAGAGGGATGGGATGCCATCCAGAGGGATGACAGACTGAGCAGTGGGCCCAGGTGACCCTCATAATGTTCAACAAATCCAAATGTGAGGTCGCGCACCTGGATGAAAGCCACATCCACAATCAATACAAACTAGGGGATGAAAGGATTAAGAGGAGCCTTGCAGAAAAAGACCTGGGTGTACTGGTGGATGGGAAGTTTGGCACGAGCCAGCAATCTGCTCTTGCAACCCTGAAAGCTAACAATATCCTTAGCTGCATCAAAAGCAGCGTGGCCAGCAGGGCGAGGGAGGGGATCCTGCCCCTCTGCTCTGTGCTGTGAGACCTCACTTGGAGCACTGTGTCCAGATGTAGAGTGCTCAGTACAGGAGAGATGTGGACCTGCTGGAGAGTGTGCAGAGGAGGGCCACAAAAATGAGCGCAGAGATGGAACACCTCTCCTATGAGAGCAGGCTGAGAGAGCTGGGGCTGTTCAGTCTGCAGAAGAGAAGGCTCCAGGAAGAACTGATGGCAGCCCTTCATATCTGAAGGGGAGCTACAAGAAAGAACGAGACAGACTCTTTAGCAGGATTGGTTGTGATAGAACAAGGGGAAATGGCTTCAAGCTCAAAGAGGATAGATTTCAGTTAGATATAAGGAAAAAATATTTTGCAGTGAGGGTGGTGAGGCACTGGAACAGGTTGCCCAGTAATGTGATTGATGACCATCACTGGAGACTTTTAAGATGAGGTTGGGTCAGGCCTTGGGCAGCCTGATCTAGCTGTGGTGTCCCTGTGCATTGCAAGAAGGTTGGACTAGATGACCTTTAAAGATCCCTTCTAACTCTAAAGATTCTGTGATTGCAACACACAGAGCTGCATTTTCCGCTTGCCTCACCTTTAGTATTGGAGAAATCAGCTTGTATTTTGCTTAGAATAAATAAAATGGAGATTATGAAATATCTTGGTATCAGTGCAGCCTTTGTGTGGTTACACATCAGCTTCTGTACGGCTGTGGCCTCTCCTGGCAGCTGCTGGGGGGCTTTGCACAGTGCATGGAAGAGCACTGTACAGCACAGCACCATCTTACTGCAGCTTCTAGTACAGCTAGAAGTCAGCTTTGTGAAGCAAGTGGGCTGATATGAAATACAGGATACTTCTCATAAATATCAGAATGAACTCTTGGCATGTTGCTGTTACTGAAAGCTCTGCACTGACTGACCAGGGTCTAGGGTTTGACAGTCCTGTTTAAAGCAAACAAAAGGGCAGAACCCGACTGACAAAACCTGCAAAACAACCCTCTTAAATTATTCAGTCTCAAACTAACCCATATAGTCAGCCAAACTCCTTCTCAAAGGGAAATGGAAGTTTTGACTGAAAGCAGTGATACCATGTTTCAAGACAATAAAATTGACTATTGTTCATCCCTATTGCACAGGAGACCAATCTGTTGCTGCATGAGCAAGTGTCCTTTTGATGCAAGGAATAAAAAAAGGGCTTTGCATGCTGATTCACTTGTAAGCACAAAGGATGACTTCGTCCTCAGGCTCTGGAACTTTCTGATACTTTGGTTAATTAATAATTTCAGTATTTGCCATCTAGGGCATTGAGGTTATTGCATGAGAAAAGTCATCGTCCTGCAAGTGGGAAGGCAATCGATTTGTACGCACTCCAGGATGAGTTCCTATCCAAGGGTCGGTGTACCATCTTTACTGCTATCGCATTTTGTGTTATGTAGTAAACCGCCTGCTTTTCTGTCCTTCTACTCAGCCGTACCTCTGATCCTGAAGAGAATAGAAACTTCCACAGGGCTCAGCTCGTGTTGACTGTTATTTCCCGATGATCTACAACAATGGTTATTCGGTAACAGCTGGGCCATGTCTTCTTTAGACAAAGCCACCGTGGGGCTGAAACCTCCCATTGCTGAAGCATAACCGTTGCCTGGGTAACGGTTAACTAGCACGTGTTTTATTGTTTCAGACTGCTTTCCTGGGGTATTTGCAGGTGGTAGAAGATGCTTTCTTAAGGAGGGGTCATAACCTCATGAACTTTCAGATGTCGCAACAAATTGGGGGACAAAAACATTTTTTTTCTTTCAAATGGATTAAGTAAATCTTATTATATAGCCTTTACGAGACAGATGTAACTCACAGTTTGATTTTTAGCATTATATCTGGATGCTGATACAAGCATTTCTGCTGTCCATTTTTGCTTTTTTTCAGAATTTCAAATGAAGATCCTATTACAATAAGATTTCAAATAAGCACAGTGAGAATACACAGGCAGTAAGGCTGGTGTGACTTTCTTTTGTCCTGGATTTATTTTAGCTGTGGCTTATTCACTTGTGTGCGTTCCTTCTGAATTTGATATTTCAGGGATTTACCTTCAAATTGCACACCGGTCTGCCAGAAATCTCAGGTTGGTGTGATAGACCTCAGGATAAATACAAAAGATCCGTGAGCATATTAATGGTGGTGGTTAGTTAAAAGAATCACTTAAGTACTCTAATTTGGATATGAAAGAAGTGCACTTTTGATGCAGACATATGTGCAGAGCACGCTGTATGATTGTAAATGTATCAGTAAGTAGGGAAGAAGAATTTTGTAAATAGGAATTATATCCTCATTTTTTCCTATACCAAAATTAAAAGTGCCTTCAAAATGTGCTTACTGCATTCATCCAAAAAAATGTTCTGTGGTACACAGCAGTGTTTCGTGTTACAAAGTTGTTTGCTAAGAGGAGACGGTCCCAGGACAAAAGAAGGACAAGAAGTAACGTGACAGAATAAAAATGTGGTTAGGTTTTAATATGTTCAGCAAAATCCATTCATAATCTAGTGGGATGAAGAGAGAGCTCCCTCTTCTGTCTGTTTCATAAAATTTATAGAAGCTGTTTGCATATTTACTTCGATTAAGGTATAAATAAAAATAGTGTTTAAATGACGTCCCGTGATGCTGGTAATAAAAGGCTTGCAGAGATTGAGCAGCAAGTAAATCCACCTCTGTCCTTTTTGGGACTGTCTGCAGCTGCTCTGGTGGGCTCAGGATTCAGACAGCCGCTCTGCAGCAGCAGCCCTGCTGTGTGCGGGGTGGGATGGGAGCTTGTGTACGAGGAAGAGGAGGCCCTGGTGTTAGTGAAAGTAGCTCTCAGCCTGGTGGGCAGGCTCTTGCCCTCTGGATCGTGGTTAATAATTTCTTTGTTGATCTATTTTTGGGTATCTGGAGAACAAGGGGAGCAGTCAAGACCTTCCTGCGTGGGATTTATTTCATGTCATTGTAGATAGTTTGGTCAAAGTTGCTGAAGTGACCCAGGCCAGCATGCCTGATGCCCTTGTTGGCAGCACATGGCTGCTTGGGTGCTCAGCTCTGCCCAGGGCAGATGTGGGGTCAGGGAGGAAAAAGTTCTGCTGCTCACAACCCAGAGGTTCCCAAAGATTGGCAACAGATCCTTAGGAGCAAAGGATCTCTGCTTGTCCTCCCTCTGTTCCACATCACTTCTTGGCTACCAACACCCACTTGGGTTTGGGTTCCTCAGTCTTTTCGGTGAACACCTCGTGCCAATGAGAATCAGTCATCACTAGCTCATGTGTACGTCCACAGGACTAAGCTAAGGCAAATCTGGTGAGTAACCAAAGGATCGTGGTCAGTGCAACAATTTGTTCCACATTCCTCTTAAAAAATAATAATAATAAAAAAAAGGTCCTGGCAGCCCCAGTGAGGGGAGTTCCTCTCCTTTGGCAGGCATCTTTCTGCCATGACCCCTCATGCTTTGCTAAGTCCCTCTGTGGGACCTGCCTTGGACGGGGAAAGGGCAAAAGAACAGCTCCTGACTCAGGGCAGCTTGTGCTTAGCAGAGCAGCACGACAGCCCGAGAGAGTCCTGCTGATACAGAGGGGAGATGGCCTGTTCCCCCAGCTCGGGTCCTTGGGTTCGTGCTGAGTTCGTGAGGGGATGGGAACACAGCTTCTGCTAGGATGCACCTTCTGTGCCCTGTAGTGATGGTGAGAAAATGGCTCATTTTTCTGTGCATGTTTCAGAAAAGTATTGCACAAGGATGTCCTTCACTTGGGGTCATGGCCTAATTATGTGAGAGCTAAAGAGAATTGAGGCTTTGGACAGATAACGTTTTTTCTTACCATCTCTACATAACTTGTTGGGGGTTTGAATTAGGGAATGGAATCTGAGATAAGGTGAGGTGAAAAGCAACAGGTTGTATGCTCAGCTGCTGACCCTGTCCCTTTTTTGAGAGAGGGAAGGTGAAATAATTTAGCCCTCAAATAAATGAACCACATTTCAGGTCAGAATTTTTGCCTTAGTCTGAAGATTGAAAAAAGAATGAAAGAAATATCCTCATTGCTCACTGCTGTTCTCAGAGCAAGTGTTGAATATAGAAACCAGGTAAAGCATTCTCAAACACAGGCTGCCTCTACAGAGCACCGTGAGCTATATTCTCCAGGAGCATCGCATTGGTTTTAGCTCAAACATAATCAAAGTGATATTAATTAATAAGTAATTACAATGAGAGAATTGTTGACCACACACTTGTATTTTCTGGCAGCAGCTTGACCAGAGTTGCCAAGCTGTGTGCTGCCACGCTGCTCGGTGTGCCTGGCACTGCCACCATCAGTTCCTCCTCCTTGCCCACTTAGTGCCAAATGAGTCTTTCATAAAGCAGCTCTGAATCCGGGCATAGCAATGAATCCACATTGAATTAATTATGTTCTGTAAACTCACTGCACTCGTTTCATTTTTCACAGTCCCAAATAAAAAGCAAACGAGGCAATGACAGAAGCTTGAGTGCTGGCAATAAAAAGGTTGCATTTTGCTGTGCAATTGCTTTCTCATTAATTCTATCTGTTGAAGAGCAGCTGCTAACTGTTGGTACCGGTTTACTTTATGACTAAAACAATGTTTTTGTTTAACAAATTAACTGGCATCATTTTGCAGAAGAAAAAGAATAATTACAGTGCTACAGTGGTGATTAATAGCAGTGCCTGTCACCTATCCGCAGTAACACTACATGTAGCAGCGACCACCCTGGCCCCAAAATTAAAAGTCCAGACTTACCAGTGAACAGGGGTACAAGCTGTTAACCTCTTATTTGCACTTCTCCAGACTTCAGATTGCCTTCGGGTCCGCTCACTAATGTTTGTAGTCACATCAGACACTTCTGTGCTGCGATAAACGCTGACTGGCGTGAGCTTGGAAATGACATAAAAAGAAAAGCCTGGTAAGCGCTGCCTTGTGCTCTGACCCTTCTGTCTTTGCTTGCATTTTGCCACATCGCTTTGCTAAAGCAGTCCTCAGACTGGGGCAAGAATTTAAGAGAGAATGAACTGTGAGAGGAGAATGAAGAAGAGTCCTGCCCTTGCTGCCTGGTTTCTTGGAGGTCCCTGCAGCCCCTGGCCGGCCGTGCTGCCGGCTGCTCCCAGCAGGACAGCTTCCCACTGCTTCTTAAATAGAAAAGCATGCATCTGCTCCTCAGAAGTTTCGGAAGCATCAGAAAGATAGCTGAGAATTACATGTAAAATGCAAGTTTTCTATAGGAAACAGCCTGGCAGTCCACACTTTGTTACTCACTTGATAAGCAGAGTCTTTTTGACAGTCCTAACCTTCTAAACTATAGGTCCTGCTGAGCCCAGCATGAGTCAAACGCTGGGTACCATCTGTCAGAGCTTTGCTGTTTGTTTTTTTCCCTCTCCTCTTTTACTACAATCTGCTGAGAGGGGTGCAGAATAGAAGTTGCTTTTCTGCACTTAAATGAGAAACTCAATCAGGAGCCTTAAAGAAATCCTGCTGTTCCCAAATAATTCTGTAGACGCTGGGCAGGAGAACAAATTATTTTGTGTTCTTCAAGATTTTAAAAACAAGTATATAACATGCCTCAGGGAGTGGGAAAGAATTTGAAGCCCAAAGCTGAAAAGATGGGGCCGAACAACTAAGTTAGATGAACTGTGGGATAACAAGGGATGCACAGCTTGGAGGTTTCAGCTGTTTCCCCAAAGAAACACTCTCAGAGGATATTCCAAATTTCTCACTGATGGACATTTAATAAGAAGAGCTGTCTGGGAAGAAATGGCCCCCTGCTGCATCATAAAAGAATGACCAAAGGGACATTTTTATGTCTCATTAGTTTATGTTCAGCCCTAAATTGGCACCTGCTCTGAATTCGGTCCAAGTTTGCCAGGACTTTGGAGATCCAATTGAGTGTTTCTTTAACATGTTGCTAACAATTCATCAAGACAGAGGGGTCTGTGGGTTATTACAGGCACCCTGACACACATGGAAATAGGAAAATAACAGAAGAAATGGCTTGGCTTGCCAGTGCTGAAGCTGTAAGAAGCTGTTTCTCTAAATGTGGTTGCCACATACGCGTGGTGTGGGCAGGCATTTTTACACCTCTTATCCGCAGAAATCACCATTTCAGAATCAAATCCCTAAGAACTCAGGTGGCTTTGTGTAGTTAGCAGAAAGGAGTAGAAAATTATTTAGTGTTATCAGTGCCTGAGCTGGCTGTATAACAGCCCGTGTCTTTGGGAGCAGACACAGAGCAGTGCCAGCTGTAATAACTCTGTAGTGGTGGCACAGCCCTGCATGGCACAGCCTTTCCTGATGAGGACATGCAGTGGCTTTCTCACCTTTCCTCCCGCTGCCTGAGGAGCCAAAGGAGACGAGCTGCCTGCAGGACCTGGCAGTGTATGCCCAGCTGGCCACCTGGGCTGGCAGTGCTCGGATCATGCCATATAAAGTGGTGTGTAATCCTGCATGGATTGTTGTGCAAGGTCTGAATTTTAGAAGGCACCAACTCTTCCATGTCTTAAACAACGTGACTGAATTTCCTTTTGCAATATTATATTATTACTATATATATGTGTAATGACTAACATCACATTCTTTCAACTCGTTTTTATCTAGCAGAAGAGATGCATAGCTTACTGTAGCACAGATGAGAAAGCTAAACATGATTTTATTGTCCCCTTACTGTTTCTTTTAGCTACAGCTATCCTATATTGTCATTTTAAAAGGTCAGTAGTGTGATTTTAATGAGCATTTGATTCTGGCCTCATTGCAGTTTTATATATTCATGCAGTTGTGCTTAAAACCTTGGCAGGTGTGCTGGCTGGCAGATCAGAAAGATTCATCACGCCTTGCTCACTTTGTCTTGTTTCGTGCTGGAAGGAATTAAAATGCATTCTGGGGACCAGAGCAGGTAGTCTGCACCGAGAGGTTACATAAAAATGCAACTTTAAAGGCATGTGCACAGGTAATTGCACCCGTAGGTGCTGTTGGCTTTGGATGGCAATGGTTCCATTTGATTTGAATGAGAGCACATGGGAATGTCATGGCTTGCCTAGTAAGTACTAGGGACCGTTATGACTGTATGGAAAACACAGCTTTTTAGAGGTTCCTTAAGACACTTACAATGACCTGCCTGGCACAGAACTGTGGCAATACAAGAAACAAAGCAAAGCTGAATGCCTTGAATGCCTTTGTGTGGTGAGCGCTGAGTGTTAGGGAGCTCCTTCTGAGGGCTGTGGGGACAGGACACGTGGAGAGCAGTAAGGAGAAGGGTGGGAGAGAACACCGTACAAATGGTCAACAACGTGTCACCACAAATGGCCAGTCACAGGCGATGCTTTCCATTAGAATGGCTGTTACGATGTCACTGCTAAGCAGTATTTTTCACACATAATACGTTGCAGTGTGTTTTCCCATTGTGCCACATTGCTGTCTGAGCACGGCGGTGCTGTGATTGCAGCATGACTGGATGGCAGCTTATTTACATTTATGTATTTCATTTTGCTGTGCCTCCATTAGACGTGCTACACACTGGATTTTGCATCTAATCACAGAAGCGCTTTAGGCCGTTTCTCTTCCAGCCTCACTAGTTGTCTGACTATGTAACAGTAAAACCCCTGATAAGCACAGGATCCGCTTCTAAAGCTGCATTGTGAGAGGAGCGAGGCCCCTCCAACTCGTGGCAATTCAGAGGTGGGGAGCAGAGCCACGGCTCTCCCTCCCCGTGCACCAGGGCAGCAGCACCTGCTCCATGCTGCTCCTGCTGCTTTGTGCTGCTCAGAGCTGCTGCTGGGGTCCCGCGGGAGGTCGGGGGCTTGCTAATGGAACAGGAGGAGCTGGGAGGCACAGGCCGTGCGCTGTCACAGCGGTTCGCACTCTCGTCTTAACGTGACCACGGTTACGGGGTCAAATCACGTTTGTTTGATATAATTAGGCAAACTGCACGAGAATTAGTTGCACTTCAGGCTGCATTTGTGCAATGTAGAGCTTTTCTGGTTAAGCTACAATACTGTGGGGCTATCGCATTATTCAGTTTGTAAAAAGTGGTGTTAGAATTTCGAGGCATTCAAACCACTACAGCAGTCAGTTGAGGCTGTCGAGTTCTTTGTGGGTATTTAGTAGGTGGGATTTGCTTTAATAAGCTAATATTTGTGCTCCACCAAGATTACCAAAAGGCACATAACACACGCTGTTAGCTTTCCTCTCTGGGCAGACCAAGGAGACTTAAGTAGTGATGTAACTACTTACATCACACAGTGGTGTGTATTGGTCGTGCAAAACAGATTATTTCATGTCATATTTCAACTGATGTAAGTAATACTGTGTCTTCAAAATTAGTCATTAAAAACAGCTTGTTTTGTCTTGTGTTATGTGAGAAAACTTTCTGTGCCACTGTTGATATGTTACGAACTTCCTGGCTCAAAGGAAGGGCCCGACAGATCAGTCTGGGTGTCATGGGGTGAGTCAGCCTACAAAGACAAGGCTCGTGTGCATGCTTCTTGAGGAAATGCAGGCTCCAGGGAAACCAGGTGTGCGCAGCTAAATAAAGCAAACGGCAGCAGCAAAGTGAGATGCTAGATGGTTATAGGGTGTCGAAGCACCTTGTTTATATGCTTTTGTGGTCATGTGGTCCAGTAAACAAAATTAACAGTGATGAAATCAAAATATTAACGATAGCTGAATTGTAAGTAGGGGTTCAGACGTAGCCCTGCAGAATCTCACCTTAATGGACTTTCTTTGACAGTGACCTGTACTTAGTTGCACTGGAGGAAACCTAAAAAGATCTTTCTCTCTGTCTTTGTAGGCCTGTCAGAGTACAATCTTCATGCTAGCCAGAAATCTGTGGACCATAACATGGGTGTCTTTACAATCACAGCAACAATAGAGCAGAGGTAATGTTGGATGTTATGTTTTTTCTGTACCCTGGGGTGCAGAAGGCAGTGAAGCACAGCTGTAATTTTGCAGCGGAGGGAAGCATTACCGGGGGCTCTCATGTCCTGCTTAGCCCCTAGGCTGTCAGTACTGAATGCTTTCCTTTCCTAGGTGTCACGGACAAAGGAAGGTCCATGCAGTCACTGTGTGTGTTGTGTTTGCCTGAAGGATGGTACAGTTTGTCACACAGGTTCCAATAGTTGCCAAATGTATAGCTTTGCATCAATCTTTTTTCCACCTTCCGAAAGAGGAGTGGTGTAGGAGAAATAAAAGTAGATCGGGGCAGCTTCCAGGTACCTGAGCTGTGGGAGAATGGGGCTGGGAGCCATGATTGCAGAAGTGCTATAAACCCCGAGGAGTTGCAGAAGGGTAGGATGTCAGTTCATGTCCCTTTGTGCCATTCATGTGTATTCTGAGGATGTCAGCTGATTTCAGATACCGCCCTAACAGCTGTTGGAATTATTTTACCATTATTTCCTTTGCCATATTGGACAGAACCAGTTAGTGATTATTATTTATTATAATTATGTCTGTGTTGTAGAAATCTCTCAGGCTACTCTCTAAATTTTAAATACGCCAGGAAAAGAAAATTTCACCTGAGTCATGTCCCGTAGCCATTAATTTTAGTGGCACGATTGCCATTGATTGATGGAGCCTTGAGGCCTCATGCTGTATGTATCAACTGATGTCTTCAGATGACACTAAGTGGAAATCTTTTTTTTTCCTTTTTGCAAAAATACAGTTATATGCCTTTCCCTTCTTAAAGCTAAAATCACACTTCAAAGTTGACTAGGAAACCGATTGAGTTAATTTTTGTTTAAACATTAAAACCAGTTAAAAATAAATCCATTTAAATTACAGTCTGCATAAGACCCAACAGCTATTTCTGAAGTGCACTGAAAAAGAGAGTTTATCTCCATCTGTAAAATCATTTAACGAGTAGCCAACAGAACCTTGAGATTTGCTGTTGGAGGAAAACATGTTTTCATGGCATTTATAAGGCTCACAAAATGGATATTTGCCATGTGATGTATTTCTATGCTACTTGCATCCCTTACATCAGCATGCTATATGGGATTATGTGCTTTCTCTACATTTTTCATGTCAGATGACATAAGATTGCTGTTAGAGCTATGGGGTAATCAAATTTACTTATGAATTTACTCAGATATTTGCCTTTCGGTCTGATACAAATGACAAACATCCAATTTGGCACAAGTAAAATTACTGACCTTTCAAATGTTCATTTGGCTTCAAGTGTCCAGTGGGATCAATAAAGATGTTGCTGTCCACATTTTATACCACTAACTAATGCTTTGCTTTATTTTGAGTTCCTCAGACCTTCCCATAATGGTGGTAGATATTTCTCTTTATGTATGAGAAGCTACTGATTCCTGATAGATGTTTGGTTTTTTTTATTTTTATTTTTAGTTCTGTAAGTCTCATAGCCCTCTGTGAAAGATCTGTCTTTTATTCCAAGATATCCTTAATTAAATAATGGTAAGCTCATTTTCTTGGCACACAGGCTCTAAATTTTGTATTCTTCCCTGTAAAGGTCTGAAAAAACAGAGTTGCTTTAGGGAAGAGTTCTTCAGGTGGTCTCTTTCCAATGGCCTCAGATTCGCCTCACTTTGTTACCAAGAATAAACTGAAAATAGGAGTCCATTCTACCTCACTAGTGAGTAAGAGCCAGCCTCTGGCCACAGTCTTCAATAAACAGTTCCAAGTGACATATTTGGCATTTAGCTGCTCTGTGTTGGAATTTTATGAATAAGATGGAAAGGAAATTTTAAGAATTTGAAAAAAAAAAATAAAAAAATCAGTCATCTCATCTAAAGGTAGTCACAAAATGGCATGGGGGGAGTTTTAATGGCAAAATCTGTTTTGTAGGACTTTTACTGCAATCCAAGTAATATCATATTGAGTGGAGTGGGTTATAGAAAAACTGAGAGTGTATCCTGCAGGACTCTTTAAGTCCCTCCTTCATATCCAGTATTTTGACCTGACGATGCTCTTATCCAAATTTTCAAATTTCAAGTGTCCATGGTACACTCTCAATTTCCAACTTACATTTTGATTTGAATGGCCAGTAAGTGACAGGAAGGCATGAGTTCCCCTGTCAAAGGAGAACTAACTTATAAAATGCTGTTTCCAGCAGACAGGAATGCTGAGCAGAAGGGTGGCAGCATCATCTGCTATAGAAACACCAAAAAGAATCTGCCTCCTCTCAGATGAGCACATATCTGGCAAGGATGCTAATTTCTGTGTCTGACCCTCCACAAACACTCATGTATTCTGTGGGGCAGATTTTAGGCTGATATACATTGCTCTAATTCCATCACAAGACCTCTGACAGTACAGACCACCGGAACAGCACGTCAGCACACTCATTTTTTGTCTAATACAATAATTTCTTAAAATTCTCTTAAGTAAAGCAGTATGTTTTCAACAGACACTGTTTAATAAAAGCCCAGCATTTAGATCAAGGTTGAAAGGAGAAAATCTGGAAAGAGAGAAAGAGAAAGCATATGCCCTATCCAGCAGTTGACTAACACGTTAGATTAGAAATAGTAGGAAGATTGTGCTCTTACCTGTCTTCTATAAACCCATTGTTTTTCCTGGTGTTAACAGAGCTAAATCCTTTCTTAATTTTGATTTTAATTTTGATTTTTTTTTTTTCCCCTTCCCATTTCAGTAATCTCAGATGCCCAGTTTTACTGCTGTGAATCTGCGGGCACTACTTTGCTGTTAGCAGCTCGGTTACCTGCTAGAACACATGATGTGCCAGAGCAAAATAACAGGAGCGAGTTATTAACGCTTCAAGGTTGACCCGCCCTTTATCCCAGAATTCACTGTGTCTTCTTATTGATCTGACTTGTGCAGCTTTTTGTCACCTGGGAATTAACAATTCAATGTTTTATTTGACCATTTATCTCTTTAGCAAAATTGTTGCGATCTGTTGACCTTTTAAAATGTTTATGACAAGGTGTTTGCAGTTAATTGTGCTCATAAAAGAGTGGAGCGCAGATCAGGTCTAATACGTGCTAAGAGCTAACCAAGACTTCCTTACTAAAACATACTATGGTAAAATGTGATCATTTAATTTATTTGCAATATAATTAGAAGAAATAAAGATTTCCAATACCAGGAGGACTGTTACTAGGGAGAGCAGCATTTGTCTGAGGACCACAAAATATCACTACTGTATTTTGCTTTCCTACTTTTTTGTGGGGGAAGCATCAGCTGAGGGTAGGAATTACCTACAAGTAGAATTGCTGATGAAAATAGTTATTTAATTAGCTGCTCATGTGTTTTCTGTAGTACGATATTGCCGCCCGCTGGGGGAACACCCATATTTGCATTACCTAAGCAGCAATTTTGCTGCTGCCATGTGCCACTTCAACCTCTATAATGACAACAGTGTAGTATTCGGGGCTGAGGTTGACAGGTCCAGCCTGTCGTGTTTGGTACTGCAGCATCACCTTCCAGTAATGATGCTCTCAAGGTGCCCTAACCATCTGGCCAGCTGCTCCATCTCACACCGCAGCCCAAATCCAGGCACCAGTGCCTCCAGCACTGCTTGGTCTCACTCCTGCACGGCTTCCTGCAGTCCTGCTTTTGCCAACAGCTGCAGACAGGGGATGCTCTCTGGGCTCTCCTTTCCCTGCAAAAGGTGCAGTTGGAGGTAGGTGAGGGAAGGTTCTGAGCCTGTGGAGGCAAGGCTGCAGCTGGATGGCTCCAGTGCAGTGCTGCAGATGTGGCCTGGGGATCCTATCAGCATTTCATCTGCAGCCCCATCAACCTGCTCTCAGCCTCTAGAAGAGCCTGCCTTACTCTGTTTGGCAGCACTTAGGCACCCCAGTGAACTGCTAACCTGGTGTAAATCTGCATCCCACCGGTAGATCCGATGAGATCACCCTGATTTCCTTGGCTGCTGCCTCTACCTTGCATGCCTGAATGTGGCAGCCTGGAAAGGGCTGTGTTCACAGAGCACTACAGTTGTGGCACACACTGGGACAGACGTGAGCCTGGTGGCACAGCTACGTGACATTTACCAATGCCAGACAATAAGCTCACTAACACCAACACTGTGAAAATAAAACCAGTCGCTCATGAATCCTTGAGCATTTTTCTTATCTAGTAAAACATTGTTTGAGAGGGACTAAAAGTGTATTTCTGCCACACATATGCTACTGCTCTCATTTTGTTCATGTAGAATGCAGCTCTGTGGCTTCTCCAGCTGTGTGCTTCCCACAGCTACCCAAGCACATGTCTGTGTACTTTCCTGTAATTTTCAAGGCCTGCCTTTAAATGATAAGGCCTGAGGTGCTTGGCTTATTCACATCTGCTGCTTTCCTGGAGGTCAATCAAACAGTTCTTCATTCAAGAAGTAATGGGGTCTTACAAAGGAAAACAATTATTTCACTTGAAATCTATTGATCTGGTTTCTGTGGTTCGTGCGGTGTTTTGGGTGCAGAACAGTTGCTTGAAACAATTTGAGATCAATTCAAGTGTAACTGAATCAATAGAAAACCATAACTGAAATGCACCACTCTTGTTTTTGTAAGAATGTATTTTTTTGCTACCTGCACTAATACGAGAATACAAAGTGTGATCAGAACGGAAGGGAAGAATGAGAAGCCCTTGTGTATCGGTGAGAAAGGCTACTTCTGGAATCAAGTGTCAGGCTGAAAGAAAGCTGATGGGAGCAGTGTGAGGAAAACATGGCGATGCTCTATTTTGAAAAGCTTTTTTCTTAAAGCTTTCCAAAGAGTTGGATTAATTCCTTTTCCATTCTGAGTATCGAGTTATCCACAGCTAAATTTACCAGATTTATGGCATTATGCATAATGTTGATATCCTTAAACAATTTTTGCTGCAAGAGGGAAAAAAATCATTTTTTAATTACAATTTTCACAATAAAGGTTGGCCCTAGAAATGAGTGACTCTGTAACCAGGTCTCCTTGCTGTATTACCAGCAAGGTTCATTTTTATCTTATTCATTTGGTCCAGCTCTGTTTTCTGTTGACGGTTTACTCAGGCAGAAAATTTCTGACCGTTCAAAAGAAGTTGGGAAACAATAGGTGAAGAAAGGCAATCGGGGTATCAGGAGATGTATTTTGACATTAACCCCTTGCCTCCTGCCACAGTCTAGCTGACAGCAAGACGGATGGAGCAGAAGAAGCTTTTGTTACTAAACTTTACTCATCTTCACTTAGAAAAATGATTATTTCCAAAATTGTTCCTGGATACTGTTGGGAGCCTGGTTGACACTGAAAGAGAAACAGCTCCGTAGAGTTTTTTCTACATATTACATATTCTGGGGGAGAAATAACTTTTTAGGATCTACAAATGAACTAATGTTCTGAATCCCCCATCTTTGTGGGCAAGGACAGCAACCATAAGATGGTAATGCATAGTTGCTGTGAATAAATGGTGATTAAGTAGTGACAGGCAAAAAGTTTATGTGAAATTCATTCTGGTTGCAAAAAAGTCTTGATTTTGGATTAATGTTAGTTTGTTTTCCTTGGGATAACTATTTGACAAATAATTGGTAGTGGATCTGAGGAGAAATCCGCTCCATTACGAATGCATGCTAAATAGATTTTCACAAAATTTTAATGCTACTCAGTCAAGCTTCTGAATGCATCATTGCATCTGAAAAGGACATTTTGGATAGGCAAAGGGCAGCAAGCTGTTCAGATAAACCTGATTTTTTTTTGCATACGGAAATGCATTTTGTATTCAGAAATACAGACACCTGCAGGCATAAAATATTGCACATGGAGATGAGATTGATTTAGTGCTGTGAATCTTGGTATTGTGAACTGCCTTAAATTACTCAAATTCAGGGAGATGCTTCATATACTTTGTTAGGAATATACTAGTCATGAAGTCTTGCCTAAACTTACCAATTTTAGCAAAAATTCTGATGAGACTAGCAGGAAGAAGAAAATGTAATATAATATTTACGTAATGCCTTTTGGATCGTTGGTATGGACTGCTGACTTTCTGATTATGAAGAAAATTTGCAGTTTGGAAAGATGGATTTTCCACTCAGCTTTGTCCTTAAGCCCAGGTTGCCTGACTCAGCCCAGCCGCGTGGCGATGCTGCAGAAATGGCTGAGAGATGAACGGCAAGTGGGATGTGCTGGCAGCAGGATGGAAGGCATCCTGGGACAAGAGAGGGAGATTGGAGGAGGAAGACAAGAAAAATACTCTCAAGCTTTAGAAAGGCATAATTAACACAGAGACAAAACAAGCTTGAGAAAGGAGAGTGTTGACAGAGATAGCGGCAGCTCAGTATGCAGCACAGGTCCTCCAGTGCTGCATAAATACCCATTTTCACTTTGCCTAGCTGCCCAGGCTAATCGCATGGTTTTTGCACTGGATACTTGACAGTGTGTTGCTGTGATGTTGGGTAGGCAAACGAAATTAGCCTGAGCGTAGTGCTACCACTCCTCATCCAAATGTCTGCCTTTCTCTTTCTTTGGTGCATTAGAACTGGCTTTGAATCCATTGCTGTTATTTGGTTCATCGGCGTGAGACAGTGCTGAGTCACCAACAGGGTCCTGAACGTAATGTCTGCTATGCAGGTGAAGCATTCATGGGAGAGGTCCCTAACTGCTGAGTTCAGACATGGATCATAAGAACTGTATATATTGATAGCATGTAGCCTCACAGGAAGAGATTTTGGCACAGGAAGTCATTGAACCACAAAAGACCCAAGACCGCACCATGCATTTGCCATGTTGTTATCCATTCTTGTAGACATGTGCTGTGTCCTGCTGCCAGGACAGCAGGCTGTCGGGCCAGGGCAGCTCCGTTTTATTGCTGCAGCCCCTAGGAAAGGCTGCAAGCACTGGGAAGTGGCCAGGAAAGGCTTCTTATTGTTGTAACCTGCAATTAGTTGCAGGAGTCGTAAGAGCGCACAATCCCGTAACTGTGAGTGATAGAACTTGGACTGTTCTTCAGCCAAAATGCAACACAACAGATGGAATAAATTTCCAAAGCCTAGAAGAAAGAAATGTGAGAACAACTCTTTTCTTCCACTTGTAAAAGTGAATTTAAGTTCCCACAGTTTCCGACCTCAAATACAATACCATCAGCAAACCTCAGATATTTTGTTTGTGGACAACAGATAGTACTGTTGTGATTGGCAACACTGGACAAAATAAAAGAGATGCAAGTTCCTAGCTTAGAGATTCTGCAGTCATTAGGCAGATGAGACAGTGGAGTGGGAAAACAGCACTATGTTAGAAAACACATGGGAAGAAAAAATGGTACAGGATATCCAGTGATTAACCCCTCTCCTCAACACTTAGCTCAATGTTTCAGTGCCTTCAGCTCATAATTTCCAGAAGTTTTACTGATTTATTTTACAACTCAATAAAGTCTGCAAAGTGGTGTAAATTTTGTCTGCAGATCTTAAGATTGGAAACGTAAAATTAAGTGCAGCATTCTTGCTGCACTGGATGAAGGTGAAGGTAAATAATATTTAGGGCTTTTTGCTCAAGTTGTTGTGGGCAAAGAAACTCACCCTGTACAAGCTATTAGTGCTTCCTTTTCCAGAAAAGCAGTGTATCAATCTCAGGTCTTCAGGCTGAGCTCGAAAAGATTTCCAAAGCAATCAGCGTTCAAGGCTCCCATGTAAGCTCTTCAGTTTTGATCAGAACAAGATACCAATTTGGCAGCATCGCTCACATCACTGCTCCAGAGATCATCTGCTAGATGTTAGCTCATGCTGAACAACTGCTGCAGTGTTGAACAGCTGTGGGCTCCATGACTTTCAGAAAGTTACCAACAACACATTCATTCATCTCCTCCAGCGCTGAGAACCCACCCTCATAGTCTTACACTTCCTAATTTAATTTGCCTCTGGATGGAACTTCCTCTACATGTAGACATAGTCTTTGTCTGTCTCTTACCTCTTGGCGTGTTCTGCTTGCATTACTCCATAGCTGTGCAGTGCAGGATGGAGACTGCCATGGGAGTGAGAACCATGGCAGGCTGTGCCCACGGCTGTTGTGTGCCCATCTGGTATGGAGACCTTCAGTGGTATCTCTAAGTACAGTGTTACAAACAGATCTTCCCAACTAAGACTTTTGGAAAAGAAAATTGGGGTTAATGTTCAACCAGGTTTTGTTTCCTTTCACCTTTGTTCATTTCACTGGCTTCCAGTTGCAAAGTTAAGATGTCCTGAGAACAAAGTTAGTTTACCACAAGGTGAACAATCTGAAAGGTGGAATGGTGAGTCTTCTCATTTAGCACACCAAGTGGAACATCCCAGTTAAATTGAGTAATAGGCTGCTGCAAAGACTAACTAGAAACTGTGAAAGCCAGGAATCGTAAGGAGTAGTGAATCTTTTAGTTAGCCAGGATTTAAAAGCTGACAGAAAATCAAGATGCTGAGGGTCACAGTGTTAAGAAAGCATTTCCATAGGTGAGCAGGCCATAGCAGGGTATGTGGTTTTCCTTCATGTGCTCTTTTTGGTGGGATTCACAGCAATTCCCAAATAGCGCAGTACAGTTGGTATCTGCCTTTTGCTTTGAGCAGCATAAACTGTGCTTTTTGAAAGCTCCTGTTCAACACATCAGCTCTACAGTGTGGAACGTACTTACTGTAAGACTCATGCAACAGCTTATTTTTATGTTAAAAATATTGAATTTTCTGTATTGCCACTGTATTGGCACTGAGAGTGTGGTATGGAAGATGATCACAGAATCACGAAATGGCTTGGGAAGGGACCTTAGAGATCATCTAGTTCCAAACCACTGCCTTGGGCAGGGTTGCCTGGTGGGGCCCCATCCCATCCAGCCTAACCTGATCAGACAGTCAGCTCATTCTGGTGAGAAAGTATAGTGAGTCTCTGCAGGCTCTCCTGAGTACATAGCCAGTTGGCATTTTGGGTCTGGGAGTGGGGAAACAGTGTAAGCTTTGCTTTTTACTTGACAGAAAGCCTCTTAGATACTATTCAAAGAAGCCACTACTCCTAATGATGTCAATTGATTTTAGAATTTGTGACAGAAGTGCTAAAATCAAAGTGAGTGTAATGCCATTGAAAGAGATTTCATGCCACACAGTTAGCCCTGAGGCGCTGCCTGTAGAAAGTGTGAGTATTGTTTTCTAAAACAGAATGATTATAGGAAAGATATGAAATGAAAATCCGTAGACAATAAGAGGTTCTGAATCACCAGAAAGATCTCTTCCAGCGCCTCTGGTCTGCCTGCACGCTGCAAGCTTGACATCGACCTGGCTGATGAAGACCAGCCTCACCTCTCACCACAGGGAGAAGCTCTGCATCCTGAGGCTGTCCTGCAGGCATTGCTCCTTGTGGCAGCCCAAAGCACTGGGGACAGGCTCAGTCAGCCTGCTGGACGGCACTGTGCAGCTGGCTCTTTCTAACACGCTGGGCAATGGGCTGGAGATGCACTGACACTGGACTAACAACCAGGAACGTGGCTTACAATCACAGAATCACTAAGGTTGGAAAAGACCTTCAAGATCATCAAATCCAACTAGCAGGCAGATTTAGATAAACCAAGACTAACATCTGAGCTTACTCCTTCCCTTTCAGTACAGACACAACCAAAAGGAAGAATGATCTTTTATAGTGAGGTGACAAAAGGGATTCAGACTGAAGGAATCGAAAAGCACAAGAGAACCAATGGGAAAGAAAGTTTAAAATAGATGTGGACGAGAAGCGGGAATCACAGAATCACAGAATCATTTCAGTTGGAAGGGACCCTGAAAGGCCGCCTGGTTCAACCCCCCTGCACTGAACAGGGACACCTACAGCTCCATCAGTGCTCAGAGCTCCTCCAGCATGAGCTTGAGGGTCTCCAAAGATGGGGCATCCACCACCTCTCTGGGCAAAGAAGATCAAAAAGTGAGCTGATAATCACACTCACAGCTCACATAATTATAGGAAGCTTTTACTGGTCATCCCCAGTCTGCTGTAGATGCAGCTAATGGCAGCACCTGTCATCAGCAACCTGCTCTTATGGCATAGGAGAGGGATTCTGTGCACACACAGACATTAGTAGCTTGGTGGGATATCTTTCTTTCCTCTCTGCATTACAGAGAAAAAAAAAGATTTTTGTGTCAGCGCTGTGGAAAATATTTTTCATACTTTCTCAAATCCTTTTTAGCATGAGGACTTTCTGCTGCATGAAGATTTGAAGAGTAATACGCTTAAGATGTCCCTGGGAAATACGTATTTGCACTCTGATGCTGGGAACAGGCGTTGGGGAAAAAGCATGTGAAGTGAGTAAAAATGTCGGGAAACAGCTTCAACATTTTGGGTTTTCCAGCTGTTAGTTTCACATAGCACTATGCAATTTTGGAGCTGCATGAACACAAGCATAGAGTGCTAAATGCAGGCTGTACTTTAGAGAGGGGTGAATGTTTTGGAAGGCTGGGTAGTTTTCAGAGATGCCTCTCATTAAGACAACCATAAAAAATCAAGGGAAGTTGCCAAAGCAAACAAATGCCTACACAGTCAATCTTCGAGTCCCCGCTGTTATTGGCCATTGCTTGTAGATGCAAAATGTACCCAAATAACCCCTTAAAAATAATCTGTGATTGTGATACCATCCTGCAGATTTACTTAAGGACAGGGTAGATAGAATGTATATTTTAATAGTGATTTTTGCCTTTTCTGTCTTGTAGATATATCATATCACTGCGGTTTCTAAAGATTCAATACCTATTATGAAAGCCTGCATTTGGCAATGTCAATGTTATCTGAATAAAATTGGATAAATTTTCTTCTAAATTAACGATGAAAGTAGAGTGAATAAATGTTCCTGAGCTCTCTGGCCTGTCAGCGTCAGCACTTTGTGGCCTTTGCTGCTGTCAATGAGCCCTAAGGAAGCAGGTTAATCTGGGGCAGCTGTGTGAATTTGCATGGAACTGCCCTGGATTTTTCCACGTTCTCCTGAAACCCCAAATTTTTCAGGACAGATGGGACAGAGGGATTTCCATCAGTACCAGAGAAGTGCCTGTGACCCCCTTGCCTGCCTTTTTCTGTACCAGCTCCTGCACGCTGATGCCTGCTGACACCCTGAACAGTTGTCTTGAGCAAGAGTGAAAAACTGAAAAATTCCAAACGTGCAGATCATTAATAGTTGGAAATGCCCAATTTCCCCCCTGCCCTTCTACTTGTCCTGGACTGACACACTTCCTAGCATCACCATCGGAAGGGAAATGGAAAATCCCTTTGCTACAAATTCAGCATCTTAATTATTTTGGCGAAGCGCAAGGTTGCAAATAGAGCTCAGAACAAATTGTAGCTGTGTGGTTGCTATATGGAGTCATTCCACGATGGAAGCAACCTTGAGTGCTTTTACCAAACAATTTTTTCACAATGTCATTGGATCTCTTATATGCATGCATGTTAGGCACAGATGTATGTAAGTTGTATTTGAAATTTTAACTCTTATATTCCTGTGTTTGAAGTTATTTCTTGGGAAACTGTCCCTACAGTGCATTTATGCACAGTTTACATACAGTTTGCCTGTAACCTTTCTTCACCTGATTTCTATTTAGGAATTAATATTTGCCCTCCAAAGCCAACTGTGCCTGAGAAAGTGTAACTTCTGATCAAAGAAGGATCTATCCTTGTTAGAGCTGGAGAGCAGAAAGTTCTGAGGTCCTCTGTGTGTAGCACAGATGGTTAAATAGTGCTGCAAGGCCATGGGCTGATAATTCTGTTTTGTGATGGTCCATTTGTCTACCACCTCTTTGATGTGAAAGCGGCGTAGCAAGTACTCAATAATTTACATACTGTACAATATAACTAAACATAAATGATGCATTATTCTTCCATTTAGCCCCATTTGAATTGATTGATTACTAAATCTTACATTTATCATTTATCAACATTGCGATTATTTATAACTTCTGCTGAGTTTACAAAGTAATGCATCAATCAAGAAGCTGAGTTGCTCTTTCCCAATTTATAATGGGTATTTTAATGATCAGGACCTGATTCTTGCATTGGTTATTTATTTTATTTTGTCAGCACTGAGCTTGAAAAGGGTGGCCAAAAGATTTAAGGCCGAGGCTAGGTCTCAGAAAGAAGACACCCCCCCTTTTTTTTTTTCCTGTTTTGTGACATAGACTTTTACTATTGTAAGTCATTTTAAAAATAGATGCTTTGTGGAATCAAAATGGCTTAGGTTGGAAGGGACTTTAAAGTCTAGCCAGTTCTAACCCCCTGCCATGCCCCCCACCAGCTCAGGCTGCCCAGGGCCCATCCAACCTGGCCTTGGGCACCTCCAGGGATGGGGCACCACTGATGGGCACCACAGCTCTCTGGGCAGCAGTGCCAGGGCCTCATCTCCTGGATCAAAAGAAGGAAAGGCAATGCTGATAATTTGCTTTTCCTCACCTGAATCCACACAGGCTCCTCAGACACCCAGATGACTTTCCTCGATTGCTCCATGGCTCACGTCAGCCTTTCCCTGCTCTGTCCATGTCACTCCTGGGCTGTTTCTTGTTCTGTGGGAGGCTTAGGGAGGGAGCCCAGCTGGACACACAGAGCCCTCAAGTCTCCCATATTTAAACCTGTGATCCCAATTAATTCTCTGCAGTGAAGCAAGTGATGCTGGTGAAAAGACTGACGCTAGTAAAGCAGAGAAAACAAGGGTGCTGCCTCTGCTGAAAAGTTCTTGGAATGTTGGAAGACTGGAAATTACATCACAGAATAGGTCCTTTTTTGATCATTGATAACTGTGTTTAATCACTGTGCAATCTGGTGGGGTTTAGACTCGCCAAGCAGATTTGGAGTTAAAAATTGTGCTAGCAGTCAGTAGCATAACTGCAAAGTGCATTGCAGGAGGTGCTGCTCACTGGGTTTTCCCCTCTCTGCTACCCCTGTTAACAATGGCTCCGCTAAGAGAAAAGAAGATTGAACATAAAAAGCTGAAGGTCGTCCACACAGTTGTCTCAGTAGCAATCTGTGTGACTTTACCCCTGTTGAAGAAAAGTAATTACCCTTTGGCTTCTGATGACCCCAACTAACCTTTGCTGAAGGACCAGAGAAAATAAAGGCTGACCAACAGCCTGCCCTTGCTGCCCTGTGGTTAACCCACACGGGGAATGAAGAACACTCCCAACAATAGGATGTGAAAATGTTGCCATGGAAATAGCACTGGAAGAAGAAACAAAAATCTATTACAATTAATAGTGTTTTATTAGGTGACTCCTATAGAACTGTTTAATCCATGGAAGTTGCTCTATCTTGAGATCTGGGGTCAGAAAATTTCAGGAGGGATAGAAGAGGGAGGCAGAGCATGCCTCTTTAAAAATTCAAGGGCTGTTGACACAGTTAGGATGGTTTGCATGAGATAAAAGAGTCCAGGTTGTGGTGTGCGCTGGAAGCATGGGAGGTGATGGCAAAGAACAGATGCAATTATTTTAATTGCAAATGATAACCACTGGCTACCCCCTGGTCAGGAGGAGTACGGATACACAAGCATTTCGGTTTTCTTGTGTGGTGAACAACAAGGGTCATTTAGCTTTTCTTCCTTTTTTTTTTCCACAACACCGAGGCTTTGCCTAGAGAACATCAGGCTATTTGCAGAGTGCGTGTTGCTTTTGTGTGTCTGGCACCTTCAAATTGGGTCCTGCAATGCTTTTGTTTTCATTTTTTCCTCCCCTCCTTTTCATTTTAATTAAAGCTGACACCTTGCAACACTTCACATCAAATTTCTGTTAAATTCTGTTAAATTTGTGGTCTACTGTGTTGTGTTTTAGGCTCCGTGCTGTTTGTTCCCCCAGCCACATGGAGCTGGGAGTGCTGCACATTTCTGGGAGGACTTCAGAAGCTGCTGAAAACTCAGCGGTTCTCTGACCACGTAAAGACAAATCATTGTGAACACAGAATCTTCTTGTTGATCTACAATATTGTGTTCTAGTGCACAATAAAGCATTTCAGTTACATAAATTCTCTGACATTTTGTTACTCGCTGGACAAATTACAATAGGATAATTAATTTCACTTAATTTTTAATAAAAAAAGTTTTAAGTGAGTGTTTCTAGCTGCACGTACCTAAACCATTTTGAATTATTGTATGGCTTTTAAGAGAACTGAGAAATGTTACCAGGTCTAAGACATTAATACACAGTGTTATGTTTTCTGATATTGAAATGGAATTCAAAATAACAGATTTGTTACAGCACACGTTTTAAGAATGTTGCACCAAGTTCCACACTGGGTTCCTATTTTTGATCTTGTTCCCCAAATACAAATGCTTGAAACTGGGAGGATGTCAACTGAAATACTGAACTGGTGTTCCTATAACCTCACTGGTAGTGTGCATGTGTGCAGGACTCTGCCCTCACTGCAGACTCCTCGTGCTAAAAGCTGGAAGCACAGTAAGGAAATGAGTTGCCCTAAGTGTGATATTAAAATCTTTTCCTTTCCTTAAAGTGCTGATAAGATTTTTTTTCTCCAGTACTTTTGTATCAGCTTCCAGTAATTCAGCTGTGAATTTTCACCATGAGAGTTCTTCAACTTATGAGTGTTTTCAAATGTTGATTTGCAAGGAGTACCCAATATGCTGGAAAGAAACAAGCTTATTTCTGCATGAAAAAGACTTCCCATGCAACATCAAAATCATTTCCCATATTGCAAATCTGATATTTGCAATATCCACATTTGCAATATCCAATAACCATTTCTTAGTTATAACAAGATGTTCAGTTTTTAAAGTTTGTTGCCATTGAGTGCACTGTGTCTCCATGCACCCTGCCCTTTTCTTATGACATGGAAACTTGTCTGTTGCTTTAAAATGAATCGCGTTGCTGTAAGCTTTTATGACTGCGTGAACACTTCAAATGATTTTGGCCAGATGTCTTTCAGTACACAAGTTTGTACTTCAGCTTATGGAACCAGTGCAGGTCTGGGATCAGGGCAAGGTGCTTTCATTAATTTCCAACAACAGTTTCCATGTCACTGGCTGCGAGGCATTGTTTGCTCAGAGGACTCACCTGCTCATGGTGCTGGGGGCTGTCACCTGTTCCACTGACTGTTCCACTTTCTCCCTTGGGTTAGTGCCCAGGTTTTCACGTTAACCCTCTCCGTTTCCAGATGCTTTAGGTCCTTGGCAGTCTGGCAGAAGCTCAGAACAAAATTCAAGGGAGTCCAGCATTGCACGAGGAGTTTCTGCTGCTGCTTTTTATTGAAAGAGAGAGAAGGCAAAGGTAAGTGTTTTGATAGTCTGCTCCGTTCTCAGCACTTTGAGGAGTTTGAGAAATCCCTTTAAACTGTGCACATCATATTATTTGTACATTAGAAGTTGTTAAGGTCTTCACCTTCACTTCTGGATCGTTTTGTCATGCTTTAACTGGTGCATAGGCTACACCTTTCTCCATTTCACCCTGACATCGCTCCCAGGCTTGAAAAGTGTTTGTATTTGTCAAATATTTGCATTGCAATTGGGGGATTAATAAAGATAGAGGACTCGGGGATCAAAGAACCTGAAGTTGTTTCTGAGTGTTTGCCACAAAAAGAATTTTCTGGCCGACTCGCTAACGAGCTCGATGGACTTACTCTGCTTTGTAATGTGTTTCATACTTTCATGCTCTGAAAGATGCTGCTGTCCGTCATTGTAAAATCAATTGGAAATTAAATACAGATTCCCTTTACAGGTCATTATTTTATCCCATCGCTGTTGTTTTGGTATGAGCGTACACGTGTATGTTAAGCACAGTGCAACTTATATAAAAGAGCTAGCTAGGAAATATCAGAGCCAAACACTCAGAAATGTTTTTCATTCAAGATCAAAGTCTGGTCACATGCAATGCAATTCTTTTAAAACCTAAAATCTGTTTTTACTTAAATTAAATTTGTTCATGCGTTCATTGATATTTTGATCATAAAACATAAAAAGGTAGGCTGGAAGCTAATGATTAATCTTGCCAGCATATTGTCATAAATATGTTGTGGAAAGTCAGAAATGAGATTATTTCTGTGCTATCAATTCACGGGTGTGTATAAAATGCTGGGCTTTCAAAGGCATCACAGTTCTTAAAGCTCTAATTAATGTGACATTGCTGTGCTGGTGTGTTTAACTAGTGGCCTCCTATTGTTCTGTAGCGTTATCTAAAAACGTTATGCCTCTTAAGAGGAAGCCTGCCAATATCGAGGCTTAAATGCCATGTATATGTTATAAGAAGAGAACTGATTTGGTCATTAATGGTAATTGCTGCAGAAATATTAATTACAGCAAGAAATCTTCACGGCAAACTACAATGCTGAAAGTACTGTAGAAAGAATGAACATCTGATTCTCAAAAATGTGAATACAGTCTGAGCACCCAAGGCATTGCAGAAAACAGTTTATTTTAACAATTTTCTACCACTGCAGAACAAGAATTGTTTATAAGACAGTAGGACATTTCTGAGCACTTCACAGCCACCTATGAGATATTCATTAACAATACAGCAACAAAGCATAGAATAGAGTTTGGGTATGTGTTTATTGGTATCCCACATTATACAAACAGATAAGTAAATTTTTATCTCGAGAGTTTTGTTTATAAATCAACAGCAGCATTAGATATCCTCAAAGTTACCGTAGCCATTAAATACCTTATAGCGCTGTATCCCTGGTAATCCAATTTACAAAACTCTATTCTCAGCAGAAACTCCTGGGATATACAGTAGTTCTCTTCAGTGAGCCCTTCCTGCTTTTTCTTGTCATGAAGCAGTGATGGTAGGTTTTTGTCCTGTTGATAATTTGGCTCTCTTTAAACTATTGCTTGTTGACCCACTGGAGTGGTCTTTATGAGGGTGGAGGTAGCTGGAAGACTGAAGGACTGCAGACCATCTATCTTATCTTTCTTCCTTTTTTACTGTACCTTAACATTCAACATAGCATCATTATTCTGAGGCAAAAAGAGCAAAGCTGGTCCATCACATATTCCACACATCGCTAGTCTTTCCTCCATGCCCTGCAGTGCTAGAGAGGGGGATTATTGCTGCAGAAAAAAAAAATCTGGCCATAGTGTAAGGAATAATCACTGCAGTCCAGCTCACCCCCACACCTCTTTCTCTCTCTCCTTCTCTCTCTCTCCCTCTGTTTGAGGCCCCAGCTGATTCAGTCTGCATCCATCCATACATAAATCATTGCCCTTATTCTATTGGTTACATGGTACATGGCAAGTATTGATTTTTTCCGTTGCCTCATTGCTGGAGAACCCATGGTTTTTGTGAGACTGAAAATGCAAAATTTTTTTTTTGCCGGAGATCTTGTCAAGGTACAAAAATGACAAGCGAGGAGGGGGCTGTTTTAAGGCTTCTGTGACTTAAAAATCTTCACCTTCTCTGTTCCACCCGAGGAGTGCCTGTGTCCCCCAAAGTCATTGCTTGTTTAATCACCACTGCTTTAGGCAGGCTTAGTGGCTGAGCAGCGGGAGAATAAGCAAACAGAAGCAGGGCCTGGCCACTTGGAGGATGGCGCTGCTTAATTAGCAGAAGTTTAATTATCCTCTGAAACATTAGATAAAGAAGCTGAAAGATAAAGGACAGTAAGGAAACGATGGCATTTCAAGGAAAGAAATGAATCCTAGGTGTAAGATGATAGCATGCCATAGAAAAAGATGCCTTTGATTCCCTTCTGCACAACAGACATACAGTGGTGTGTTTAATTCAGGGAGCTCTTTGCAGCATGCTGAAACCTTTTTGCTCTTTTCAGTCTGAATGCTGCACCGTTACTTTTTCTCAGCATGCAGAGCTGCCTGAAAATGTCTCATGGAGGTGGCGCCTTATTTCCTCAGGGAAGTGTTTTTGGGGGACAAGGAAGCCTGATTACGAGGCGGATTGTCAGGCGTTCTACTTCAGTAACTGACAATTCCCTGGTAGAAGAGTCTGAATTACTGACAGCCTGATCCTAAACACACTGGACTCAACAGGGATGCTTTCATTGACTCTATAGGTGTGGGCTTGGCTTGGCATTACAAACCATCATTCCTCCTGCTTTGGAAAAAGTGAAGTGGGTTAGGAAGGGTAGTTTCTACATGAGTATTGTTGTATTTCACCTGATTGCATTGTTTAACACTTTTAAACACCATCTGAGCAACAGAGTGCAATTTTTTTTTTGATACTGCTAATGCAAAATCCCCCATGCTTAAAATGCCTGTCCCCTGCCAACTCTGATCACTGTTGCTTGCTTTGCCTTTTTTCCAAGTCACCATGCCCAATTTCTGCTAATTGCATATCCAAAGCAGCTGATATTTTCTATCTACATGCTAAACAAAATCTTAAACAAAGTATAGCTTTCGAATATGCAGTATTAGGCTTGGATGGGGCCATCCCTCTCTTGGAGCATGGTTTTTTTTTTTCTTTTGTCCTAAGGTATGTTGCAACTGTTTTAGTGAAATGTAACTTGAAATGAAATAAAAGGTAAGACTGTGGGAAAACATGAATTTTGGAGGCAGACTACTTCCTATTCTTCTTGCTGAGGAAAAGGGCAGGGTGTTGCCTTCAGCAAATGAGCTTCTTTCTTCACCAGAGGAGTACCATCAGTGAAAAATGGGTCTTTGTCCCATTGAAAAACATATCTTTGTGGCAGTGGCTGCAACAAAAGGTTTGTTACATGTCCGTATAGCAGGCATTCAAACCAAGTCAGGTTTAAGTTCACTCCTTTAACCTTTATTAATAAAAGAGAGGCGTTACTTTATCAGCAGAACACCAGTAGTTGACCGTTCATAACACAAAGTTACTAAAGAAAGACTAGTCTAACTCTGAATGTGACAAAGCTCTTAGGACTCAGCTTCTATAGGGGCATGCTTCCCTTTCATAGGTTTCCCTGGAGGCACTCAGCCTGAAGTTTTGGAGATTCACAAGATAACTGGCCTATCTACATTAAAGTATTCTTCCTGTAGCCTATGCTGCCCCTTTACCAGGCTGTGCTCAGCTCACAGCTCTGGGGCACTTTGGTTGAAGGCCTGGCAGACACTGTATGTGCACAACACAGAAATACCTCATGGATGCCATCTAGGTTACAGACAAGAGAACACCTTAGATTGCCAAGTGTTCTCCATCTCCATACCTGCAGAGCCGCTGTCACTGCAGCCACAGCTGGCTTGTCTGCCATTTGTACAAGTGAAAGGGCCATGGCTTCCCAAATCCATTTTCTTGTTTCTGTGTTAAGCTAAAAGTTCTCACTGAGAACTCGTGGCATGAAACACTGCTCAGACCTGGTTGGAAAAGGGTTGCAGCTGCTCCCTTGGCCGCCTGCTGCCTTTGGCACTCACTCACACTTGCCCATAGGCACACGTAAATAGCAGCTGGCCCATGCTGGAGCTTTCTTGTGCACCAAGCCCCAAACACAGCCCTTTGCTGTCCTGCTTTGCAATAGCAAGGTTAACTTGGTGCAGCAAACTCAGCCAGCTTCCTTTTGCATCACTCTGAGGAAGGCGAACACTGGTCCTCAAAGATGGACATGAGAATTAATAAGTAACACTGACAAGAGGTCAGGGGGATTTGTCACGTAGCAGCTAATAAGCAATGTCTTTGTTGAAAATACACATGAAAAGAACAGACAGGCGTACAGATTGCGCTCCATGGTTGTGTAAGATGGAGTGACACGGTCAGGGACATTAACTCTCCCCAGGCAGGGCGGCAGGGCAGCTGCCCTCTTACCCATGGCCATGGGAAGCCATCAGCCCTCACTGCTACCCCTGGGATCACACACGTGTGCTGCATCCGGGCTCAGGAGAGCTGCAGACAACCTTGCTGAGCCGACCCCGTCCCCTGGCCCCCGTCAGCAGTGCCATGCCATACTGCGCACAGCTGCATCTCCCCTTGTGACACATCTGAAAATTAGGTGTCTGTTGGGCAAGAGCAGGCTTTCATCCTCAAAGGCCTTCATAAATAAGCTTATGATGGAGAAAAAATAGTCCTTGCTAGGGTCTGCAGTTCATAGGCGAAGAAATTATGGGAAGATCTGGCAGTGAAGCTGCGATGGTGTTTGAGAGCTCCTGCTTGTGATACACGTGGGAAAATAACTGAAGGACCACGGACGTGGGGAAGCTTGACCCCTATAACACTGCCAAGGACACAGAGATCTTTGGTGGCTTGCTTAGCAAGCATTAGTCAGAAAAGCATCTGGTTCAGCTCAAACCTGTAGGTTGCATTTTCTCAAAAAAAAAAAAAAAAAAAAAAAGAAAGGAAAAAGGAAATATGAACAGAACATCTTTTTTTGTAGGAGGGCCTGCCTTCTTTTCTGCTTTCCTCAGCCTGTTGTTGTGTAAATCACTCTGTTACATCCAGCAAATTAACTGCACGTGCTGCAGCGTGCGGTGGGAGGGCTGCTGCGGGTTTGTCCATTTCAATAGGAGTGGGATGCAGTGTCACTTCATTTAACCCACACCAAATGCTGCCTGAGAACCCTGAAAAGTTATTCAGCAATAACTTTCAATCCCATCTCCAGGAAGGAAAAAAAATAAAATAGTTTTGAACAGTAAAGTTGGAGCCCATAGTTGCAATAAAATCCAGGAACAGGTTATTTTACCTGAATTTATCGCTTAGCAACCAAGAAACTACCTCCTGAGATTGCCATTCGTGGGTTACCAAGTAACTGGCTGTGACAATTACCAAACAGCTGTCCCAGGAATCTACATAGCCTTTAACCTCCGTCAGCTGAGAGATGGGCTGATGACAGCTAACAAACAATAGGAACACACCCTAATATTTTATTTAAGAGCTGAGGGAAGCCACAGCTGTATGGATCTTTCAGCCAGCTGGATTTAACTGCTTCGGACCACGCTGTGCTGAGAGGTGTATGCAGGGCTTCTTCCTAACTTTGTGTCTGAGAATTGATTCCATCCTGCCAAGATAGGTTTTGCTAATGTACAGGAATGCTAAGCTGCTCGTTGTGAGGTGGTTTATAATGTTCTTCCATTCATTTATTGTTGGGGTTTACGGAATGATACTGTTTTTGCTAATTATTAGTGAAAGGCAGAGCGTTACCTATCGAATAATAAAGGAGTAACTTAGGAAAGGGGAAAAACATCACTAAGACTGGCAAAGAAAAAAAAGTACTGAGCTTGGCTATTGAGAGGAGCTGCTTATAATGAGGTGGATTATGTCTGGGGGTGGTTTCCCAAAGGAAACAAGGAGGACTATAGTTGCAATGTGTGCGAGTAGGCTGGAGGCACTGTAACGCACTAGAAACATTAGGTAGACTAATGCACGTGTCAGACTAATGCAGGTGTCAGTCCATGCTATGTAGATTCCTCTCCTAATGCTGAGGAGTGGAAGTGGCTTATTTATTTATTTTCATTTCCTTTTTTATTTTCTGTGATCTTACAACCTTAAAAATAGCGGGCAGCAAACCTGCCACCAAGTGCAAAGCCAACTGTTTATGCAGATGGTTTTGATGCTCTGAGCTGGCAGAGAGATTTATGGACGTGCCTTATGCCAGAAGTTCTCAGTGGCTCCTTTTAGCTTAAAATAGAAACAGGAAAAGGGGTTTGGGAAACCATGACCCCGTTTACATGCACAAATGGGAGGCAAGCCAGCTGTGGCTGCAGCGACAGGGGATCTGCAGGTATTGAGAGGAAGAACACTTGGCAATCAGTTGTCTTGCTAGTGCTATCCTTGCTCTGGCATATTCAAATTGAGATGTTGCAGTCTGCTCTGGCACATTCCATGCACTGCCATAGGAGGAGTCACCTCAGAAAATCCTACACCAGTTTTCCACCGGCAGCAAGTTCGAAAAGGGAATTTCCCCAGGCCAATGCTGTCACATTTCTCTGAAGGGCGACTTCGTGGTCTTTGCTATTTATCTTATTTTACCTCTTATGGATTTAAAATTTTGCCAGAATTACTTTGTTTTTGGAGTATCGTTAAGTGGCTCTGTTTATTGCATTATCTTCCCGTTAAAATTGTGTAATAGGGAAGTCAGAAAGCTTGTGACCAGATTTTCATTTCGTCGTACAATGTTTATTCCTGTTTGTATTTAATAAAGGCCCTCAAAGATTGTTAAATTTGCTACCTGAGGTACGCAGAAGGATGGAGGAACTGAAAGGACAGTAACCTGGGGAAACAGAAATCCTTCTCCTGTGCCTGCTTTCTGACCATGTGTAAGGACCCACGTGATGCCCTGGGTTAGTAGTTGGTGGCTTTGGCCCTAATACAGGTCCCCACGCCTTCATCTGGGCTGTGGCAGATGCTGACAGGTGACGTGGGTGGAGATGTGTGCTTCCAGCCAGTGATTCAAGCCCTGAGGACTGCAGGACACCAGTTCTGCTGTCATCTTTTCCATTTACAGCTGGCTTGCTCTTTCCTCCTGCTTCCTGGACCTTTTGCTGTGCTGCTCCGCCCCACTGCTCAGTACCTCCATAAGGGCAAGTAGCTTCTGCCACTGCCTCCAGTGTCCCTCTGTACTCGTTTGGTTGGTCTTGTAGCCTCTTTCATTAAAAACTGTTACAAACAAAACAAAGTATTTCAACTTGCTATGAATTTGTAATGATTTTTATTGTCAGCTGGATTCAAAGTGTGTGGTTTTTTGTTGTTTTTTTTTTAAACTTTGTCACAGCTGAAAAACTCGTGATCTGCCCCATTAATGCCCCATTAACTTGCATCTAGTGTGACTGTTCAAGCGATGTGGATGCTTAGAAAATGAGTAAAGGCATGGGAAGTATTTGTATAAAAGAAATAGAAGCCAGGTGTCTTCTTGATATTAATCACCTGTCATTGCCATCACTGCAATGTCTTTGCATGTCTGTTGTGGACATGTGGCACTGTTATCATAAGCACTTGGGTTAAACGTGGGGAGGGCAGAGCCATGGTGCTAGAATGAGGCTCATCACTGCTCAGAGCACGGCTCCTTTCCTGCTTTCCTGTGTTCCTCCAGCCCCACACCAAAGGTACTTCCACTGTTCAGCTGGTTGTTGGCTTACTTGGCTACAAAGGGAAGGGCAGGAGATGCCAGTGACCATCTTGCTTGCACCCTGTCCTGCCATTCATTTATCTCTGTGGACTAGTTTGGATACAGGAAGTCTTTTCTGGGACATTCCTTCTGGCTCTTGATGACAGACCGTGGCCATCCTGTTTTCTGGCTGGTAGCTGGTTGGTTACATTGACAGATGTTGCAATGATTCTTTTGGCAATATTCTGTTGTGCTGACTGTTCAAACAGGAAATTCATCTTTTAGTATTTGCACATGTTAAATGTTTGCTTTAGTAGGAATCGCTCTGACAGCAGGCTGGTCAAACAGTGTATTTTTGGAGCGGCAACCTCTGGAATTCTCAAAGTCCTCATCGTCCCATAGATCTGCTGGGGCTTGGCTGGGAGCCCTGTTCCCTGAAATACCGCAGAACTGGCTTCTGAGGAGAGGCGACGTGAGCTGCTGAGCTCCAGGTTGCTGCTGTTTCCCTCCCTCAGGATGACGCGTTCCTGCATGTGTTGGATGGCACCTGGCTCGGATCGTGCCGTGGTGTGGCACTCTGGGACACCTAGGAAGGTTTGCTGTGTGATGGAGTCCATGCTGTCTCCATCCTCCCTTCGGTCTCCGAATGCCTGGCTTATCGAGGTGGCCTCTTGTCTCATGCTCATGGAAGAGAACAGGAAGGTGGCTGTGGTTGTGCTGCATGTGAGAAAGTGAGGACATGCTCAGGAAGCATGCAACAAGGACGAGCCAGAGAACTTAGTCTGATGAAGCAAGTTTTCATCTAAATCTACTTGTCTGGTGATAAGTCCCATTTCAGGTGACGTAATTTGGCCTTAGTAGGCTTCTCATTTCATGAACACTCTGTAAATGCCGGTGATTTAATGGAATGCATTCTAACTTGTTTCCTAAATTTTCACCAATCAAAACTGTGTACTGATTTGGGAGCTGGGAGTGGCTGTCTCATTGTAAGTAGTGGCATTAGAGATGCCCTGTTCGCTGAGGCCCATTCCTTCAGCTGAAGTTTATAGAATGTCAAAAGTTACAATATTTACTGCTTTTCAGCACAGGCAGCACACTTACAGATGACCTTATTATGGGAAGAAGCTGCATACAGACAGGCTTCTGCTACCCGTGGCAGAAAAAAGGTTTGATCTGAGCAGGACCTCTCCAGACCCCTTCACCCTCACTTGGGAGGTGAGAAACAGAGCACATATGAAAGCTGCTTTGTGACTTGCCAGTCTTTTGGCAGTACTTCAGAGCTACGGCTATTTTGAGTCATGGATCTTGGGAGTGGAAAAAGGCTTTGTGGCAAACCTAGCATATGCATTTCTGAGAAACACATTCGGTTCCTATATGGTTATTTTTGTGTGTTTTGACAGGAAAAATCGAACAGTGAGGAGAACATGCTCAGAGGAGTTGGATTACAGCTTACACGTGTATTCGAACCCAAAGTTACACAATTTCACGAAGAACTGTGTGCAGAAATGGTTTCTGATTTTGCTTACAATGGCCGAGGTATAAAATCCTTGTTATTTGTGAATTTGTAAAGGAAACATTTGCTAGGTGGTGAACTGCTGAAAAAGTTACACCTGCAAGAAGGTAGAAGAGTCCTTGGGAATTCAGTGCTGATTAGCACTGATGAAATATGTGATATGTGGTGAAATATGTCCTTCAAAAACTGACACTTATATGTTTTGGCGTTTGGAGCTTGCATTGGTTGTTCACCCATCAGTTGTATTATGGCACATATAGTTTCTAGAGCTTTACTGTCTTACATGCTGTGATAGTTTTACTGATCACCAGGATTTTAGTCTCCTTATCATTCTATTTTTATTTGCTAATTTTCTTCTCAAACGTCCTGATCTCTGAGTAACAGCCTTGCTTCTGGCAGAGTCGTGCTACTTCCAAAAGAAACATCACAGTGGTGTTTTCACGTATGAGCAAAAGTGCGTTGCAGGAAAAGGCACTGTCTTATAACAAAGTTTGGTTTTTAAGCTCAAAATAAGCAGGATTTGAATGTTATTTAACAACATTTTTGTGAGAAGGAATAGGATTTAGAAAAATGAACCGATTCTTCAGCCAGATCTGTCATGAATTGCAAAAGCAGCTGGGAGATTTGGCCTGAGAATCAAGGTTGTTTTTTCTTTTTTTCTTCATCAGAGTTTGTAAGAGATTTGGAGGGACATAACATTTATTTCCTACTTCCCTGAGCTTCAGTCCAGGCCTTGGAAAAACCCATCTGACAGTGAGTTTGTTTGTATATTTCAAATTTTTTCCTAAGTATGCTAGGCTCATTAGCAAGCCTTGGAAAATGCATACTTTGTTGAAGTTAATATGGAAAACAAGATACTGAGGGCTCAAATCTGTCTCCAGAATATAAATAAGCATACCTTCCTTTGGAGCAGGTTTTGACTGGAGTCATACTGGAACCCTTGTTTCTGGGAGAGTTACGAATGTGCTTTGCTAGGAAATGCTGTTCCTTAAAGAGCTCGTGAGGCCTACAGGGTCTACATGAATTCTGATCCTGCATGTGCATGGCACTAGGTGGCCTGAACAAGACCTCACTTGTGTTGGCAGGAGATGCTAATGGCAGGTACTTTGCCATGGAAGACCCTGGGATGCTTGGCTGCAACACGTCATGAGGACATGGCAGTGACAGCTCAATGCTGACCAGACTTCTTCAACCAATATGCAACACGTTTAAATGGCAGAGGAGCCCAACCAAAAGGTGTTGCTCAAAATGGTGCTTCGAAGGCTTAACCAGTGAAATAACTCTTGACATTGCATGAAGCGGTCATATTTACCTCTGCCTCTCCATTTCTATGATAATTTTTGAATTCAAAGATTGGATCTGAGAATTTCGTATGAATTAAATGTCTGTGTGAGCTCTGCTTCCCCACTTGGCACAAGGTGGTTGTTTCCTCCTGGATCAGAATTCATACTTTCCATTAAGCCAAAGTAATTTCTGTTCACCACTGTCACACTAAGTTGGGTCCTTTGGTGATCCCCTCATTCCAAAAGTCCAGTTGTTAAGTAAGCTTTGATTAAAGGGGTCTCTTTTTTAAGCCAAGCTTATGGCAATGTTAGCGAATGCTAAGAGAGCAGAACTGCAAGGTACTGAAGGACGTGGGGTGTCTCAAATTGCTGCTAGAGAAAAATGCATTCTGAGGCAATGTGTAAAGATTTTCATTTGAAACTTGCTCTGGTATTCAAGTCCCCCCAAGCAATGATGTACTTGGCTCTTCAGCTACTAACTAGAGGAGTACGTGCATGGCTCTGAGCATGGCACCAGGAGGCACCTTCCTGCTCTGATTGCTGAAGTACTTCAGGCTGCAGTACCATGTGGCAAACTGCAAAGTCCTTTTCACCATCCACTGCTCTGGCTGCAAGTATTCTTTATTATATTATGCCTGTGATAGAGGAAACATTTTCATCTTTACAGCGTGATTAGTTTTGTAGGGTTCAACAGCTTTCCACGTTGCTCTTTATCTGGAATCACATTGTGCAGCATCATTTAGTTGTGGTGAAGATAACAACATTATATGCTGTGAAGGGACAGCTAGATGAATGCTACCCCCCTCAGGTAAACTGTTTTTGTGCATGTGCAATTGTAAATGGTGGAAAAGAATGCCTTTCTGTATTGTCTGTAGCTCTATTTTTTGCAGCAAAACTGCATTTAGCTCACCACAACTAAGTGCACAGTTAGTAGAAGGAATGCTCTGCCTAAGTATCTGTTCAAAACCCTCTGTGTATTTGATTAAACCTTTCAGTAGCCAGCAAAGCTCCTGATGAATGCATGTGCAGCAAAACATTTGGACTCATATGCAGTGCTGCAGCTTAAGTTGGTTAATCCTAAACCAACAACTCCAGTAATAAGCAAATTTCTGAGCTAACTGTCGGATCAGACTTCAGCTATCTATTGCTGGTGTGCACTGAAGATCAGTGCTTTTCTCAGGCACTGGTGTTTTGATTTTCATCTACCTGCATGAGATGATGCTTTTTTTTTTTATTTTAATTGGGGAATTTGCATTCAGGAAAATTACACAACTCTCCAAAAAGGAACAGGTGTTCATAGCTGTTGGAAGAGGTCTATGTCTTCCATCACAGACCTGGCTTCTTCCTCAACTCATTTGCTCCAGGAGGGTTTTAAAACTGTTTTTTGTAAGAGGAAATGTACTGTCTTGTACTGAACAGAGGCAGAACTAATTTATTCTAACTTGGTTTTCATCTGAAGATGTTTTCTTGGGAATTGTAGCTACAGAATCAGGTAACATGAAGGGATGGACTGGGACCTCTCCTTTACAACTAATTATTGCTGTTTCTTCTACGAAAGTCATGGAAAAAGTCCCTCCCATAATTACCTTATAATGAATGTCTCATTCCTTTGCAGAAACCAGTGTGCAGTAATTATTTCTTAAAAGTTCTGATTGCTTCTCTGACCCCTAGATAAGTATCATCAGGATCACTAGCAGCCATGGAAGGCAGCTCTGTCTGCACAGAAGTGGAACGTGCTTGGTTCCATGAGCACATGCTGCTGGAACGTGTCAAGCTTTTGGTCTACCAGAACCCCCACGTCCTTGTCCACAGGGCTGCTCTCCAGGAGATCTTCTCTCAGTCTGTACACACATCTGGGATTGCTCTGACCCAAGTGCAACAGCTTGCACTTGGCCTGTTGAACCTTGTAGGTTCACGTGGGCTCACTTTTCAAGCATTTCCAGGTCCCTCTGGATGGGACCTTCCTCTGCTGCACCTCTGCAACACTCAACTTGGTGTTGTCTACACATAGCCTGAACAAGATCAGATGAGGTGAGCATTTCAGAGCACAGCCAGTCCCACTGTGTCAGGACCACCTGGGGGAACAGCACTGACACCCCTTCACTCCTTGTGTCATCGGGGTCTTCGGAAGACTTCTCCCAGGAAAGCCTTTAAGTGAATTTCCTGCTGCTGCTCATTAATGTTTTGCTAGTTTTAATTTCTTCCTTGTCTTGTATCACTAATCAAGAAGTAATTGAATTAGCTGAAAAGAAGGATAAGACAAATTGGCTGAGAAGAATTAACTGTGTGCACCCGAGGTCAGCAGGCTCCTAGAAAATTCAAGGTGAGAATTAGTTGGACTATAACTGAGATTCAGCGGGAAGTTACTAAGTTCTCTGGAGAATCAAGATGCAGAAATGCAAATGACAGTCTAACCATGAAAACCTAGCTATATCTGAAAGTATTTGGGCAATTCCTTTCTATTTCAAGACAGGAGAGCAAAGGACAGCACTTACATTCTTTCCAACTGCTTTGTTTAATGAAGGGAATTTCCCTGAAGTTTGACTTTTCATCCTTGTGTGAATCGGCTTTGCCAGGAAGATATTTCTCCTTCTGTATTGATATTAAGGCAGTAAATTGTCTGTCCCTGCTTTCACTTGCTCGACTTTTTTTTTTTTTTCATGGTTGCTCTGTAATTTAAGTTCATCTTTCATGAAAACCATATGTTGGATTAAAGGCAGGGTATTATTTTCATGCATTGTAATATACTCTGTTAGCTCCTCCATTACAGTGCCATGTTAAAGTAATTATTATTCCACGTGTCACTGTGAATGCGTTTAAGATTCTTTAGGTCTTCTCTAGCAGGAGCTGATTTCCACTCCTGATTAACTGCTCTCATTCTTTTTATACGTCGGAATTAGCTAAGCATAAGCTTATAATTATTTTACAGGAAGACTTTTAGAAATATGAAAAAGTCATGCTAAAATAATTAGAAAACGAATTAGATTGCAATTCATGAAAACCGTAAGCTAATGACAGTAATTAACTTAATACTTGACAAAACCTAAATAAGCATAACTAAGTAATGATATAAAGAAAGGAAGTTTCAGTCTTGAACAGAAATGCCTTAAAACAGTTGAAAGAAGCAGTTTATACTATTGCATTTGTTTGATCATTGTATTTGCTCTTTTGGAGAAAGGCTGAAACTAGTTGGCTTCTACAAGTTTATGAGCTTGTTTTTCTGTAGCAGGACTAAACTGACTGTACTGAAGGCATAGAAAGAGGCCCCATTCGATAACCTTATCACTGATACTCTCCTTTCACCAAACCTCAGCTGTAGCCGTATTAAATAGAAGCACAGAAAATGGTGTAGTAACCTCACCATCTGCTCTGCAGCTTAGTTTGTGTTCTGCAGTTGGAGCTGAAAATACGTTGCTTCAAATTGTGAGTTAAGTCGCTGAAATGAGATGGGACCCCTGCAGCCTAATCCATAGGAACCAGCCAACTCTTTTGAGTTTCCCGTGTTTGATTAGTTGTAATGTAATTAAAGAAATTACCAATAGTCCGCTGTCTGGATGTGATTAACTCACCAAGTGCTCGTACCTATATTCTTTGAGCATCTCCAAATAATTTAGGGCCTCATTTATGTTCCTTAACAAGGAAATAAATGAAAATCGTCTACAGCCTTAATACAGTGGCTTGTGCTACAAGCTGTTCTATCTTGTGCCTTGGTGATGCCTGCTCAATTGTTTCTGATTATGCTGCATTATAATTAAAGAACCAGAAATGCTATTTGCCTAAATGAGAACATGCTGCCCAGTACAGGAGGGAGGGAAGGAAATCAGATAAAGATGAGAGCCTTCTAAGCAAATCAAACCCAGAATGTCTGATGATGCTGCACATAGACGTGGAGCTGTGGATGGGACTGCTTTAGCTGCTGGTAAATTTCTTCTGGGCTCTTCAGAATTGGAGTTTTTGATGATAGTGACTTTTGTTCTTAAAATAAATGCAGGTCAGGTTGTTTTTGAAGAGCAGCAAAAGGGTGCATTCATGCTTGCTGCTGCTGTCCCACTGCCCTTGAGCTCTGTTGCTCCCTGAGCTTCGTGCTTTCTTTCTAACCATGCGTACTGGAAGGTTGGGAAAAATCCAAGCATGCACGTCCCATGAGCTGGGCAGCACCTGGGGACAGCACAGGGATGCAGCTGCAGATCTGCTTGGTCCCTGCCGAGTGCTGGCTTTCAGCACAGCCTGCTGCCTGCCGGGACAACCTGACAGCAACAGCACATTGTGTGAGAAGTAACCTGATTTTCTCCAGGATGGGGCAGAGCAGGGCTCATGGAAATGAAGAAGGGCTGATGGGATGTTTTTGTTTTGTCTGTCAGATGTGTTCTGATGATATTCCTGTGTGTTTTCACAGTAAGTGAATGTGTAGCTTGCACCCTGAGCTGCCCTGCACATCTTTGAGGTGATGTGGTTCCACGCTGACCCAACACTCCTACAGTCTATCATGTAGCTTCTTCTACCCACAGAGTGAGGAGAACAGGGAGTTAACCTTCTGTAATGTGAACATTAATGCAAATCATAGAATGGCCTGGGTTGAAAAGGACCACAATGCTCATCCGGTTCCAATCCTCATCTGCTGAGTGCAGGGTAACCAACCAGCAGACCAGGCTGCCCAGGGCCACATCCAGCCTGGCCTTGAATGCCTGCAGGGATGGGGCATCCACAGCCTCCTTGGCAACCTGTTCCAGTGCCTCACCACCCTCTGTGTGAAAATGACTTAAAACAAGCAGCACTGTGTGACAGGTGTCACGAGGAGAGATGAGATGCCACATTCAGTAGGTTCTTGAGGCACTCTGCACTACTTTGGGTGAGACCACAAAGTGCTTGTTACCAGTTCTAGAAATGGTATTGGAAATAGATGAGTGCTTATAGATTTGGATTATGTTTGTTGTTAGCTACTAAAATAGCTATTAAAATAGTTGCTGAGATATTTGGTGGGGCTTTTACTTGGCAGAGCATTTGTATTTGATCTCACTGTTATATGCATTACACTTCTGTAATACATAAACAGAGCTTTTCAATGCACAGAGCCTATTCTATCCCACTGAAAGACTAATTGATAAGAAAATCACCCATCTGTGGAGAGCAGCATTTTCTTGGGACCTGATAGATCACACTGTGCACATTTCCTTAGCTCCTCCACGAACATTTGCTGTTATACACTTCAGTTGCTTGCACCAGAATTTGTGTTATTCTGGCATATGACATGTAGTAAGGGGCTTTTACAGTAAATAAAATGTATGGCTTCATTTGCTGCAGTGTGCAAATGAAAGCTCTGTGACGTGTCATACGGGAACAGCTGCTTACTCAGCATCTGGCGTTGGCTGCTGATTGTCCTCCAGCTGTAGAAACAAAAGATTAGCAAATAAGTAAATCTGTGTGGGAAGTCTGACTGCCTTGTGCAAGGCACTACCTTCTGTATCTCGCCGTGGCATTACAGTCACTGCAGGTTTGATAGACACATCACTGGACTTGGAGTAGAACCTAAGGCTCAGCAGGGTTGGTGGCCTGTCCTCACACCAAATGGGGGATGAAACTGGAAGCTGAAGAACCCCTATCTGCAAAGTGCATTTCCATCATCTTGTTTTCTCTAATTTGTCTGTTTTGGTTGCAAATTCTCAGGAGGCAGAAGCTGTCTCATCCCGTGGGTTACTCAGTGCTCAGTACAGCATGTCTTCATCATGGCTGGTATTTCTAAGAATTACAGCTTTTCCAAACAAATATGCATCACGGGGAAATAATAACGCTCATCCTTCGTGAATGTCCTATCCAGCATTGCAGGGATTAGGTGGAAATAGAGGATAAAACTACTTTTCTGGTTCTAAAAATAATTTTTCTGGGTCATGTGGAAAATCATTGTGGAGGTTATTTGTGGGAGTTCAAATGTTCAGTTGTTCTACTTTCCTTTTTCTAGGAATTACTGCATGGCAGCGTGTCAGCCTCCAAAATTCTCAAAAAGCCCATGAAAAGAGCTGCTGTATTTCCTTTGGAAAAACAGGATGGCAGTGTAAGAAAAAAAAAAATTAAAAGTGTTAGAATGTGTTACAGCTTTACTTTATTGGGGATTTGGAAATGTCAGAGAGTTTCGGATGTACTGATGGGTGTCACCATTCAAACTGGACACGGAATTCATTTGAGGATGGAGTTTGTTGTCCTCAACGCCTTGTGACCTGCTGTGAGGACAGGGGTGCTGCCCAGCAGTGGAAACGTGTCAGTGGAAAATCACGAGGTTTTCTTTGAGGAACAATGACATTTTTCAAAGGTTAGCAGCGTGCAGTAAAGAAAGTCAATGAGATGACAGCTTGGACAATCCTCAAAGCCAAGGCAGAGCCACTGGTGTGCCTGGCCTGGGATGCACAGCCGTGAGCGAGGCTTTGTGACAGCAGTAACCTGTAAAGCTTGAGCAGAGGAGGTGGCTTTCCTGAAAGCTCCTGGCAGAGCCAGGCTGCTGAAACAGCAGGACTGCTGACCAGCAGTTCCTGCTCTCTTTACTGTTTGCCAAAACGTAATTTATTATTATTTTTTTTTACAGCCAGTGACTGAAAATAGGAAAAAATAGAAGAGCGCGATGCGGTGCTGGCACAGCGCATAGCAAGTCGTTTCCTGATATTAAAACAGTTGTCAAGCCACAGGTCGTAAGCACTGCCATTTGCAATTCTTTCTGTTGAATCAAAGGAAGTCAGATCTGATTATACAGCAGATAGGTTACTTCTAAGTAGAAGCAGACTTTTAAAGGCTACTTTGCTCTTTTTTGGCACTGGATGTTTAATTATAATTAAAAAAAAAAACCAACAAATCAAGAGAGGAGTTTCTGTCTCTTTGCCCTCTTTAATGTTTTCCAGCACAGAATGCCTCTTAAATAGTTGCATCATTAACATTTCTCCTCCTCCTCTGCTGTGGCACCGGCTGAGAAGATGCTGAAGCACAGGTGCTTGTCACCTGCCTGAGGGCGGGCGCACAGCCAGGAACTGAAGCACAGCAATCTGAGCAGCTGTAAGCCGATCTCTTCAGCCTGAGTTCATTTACTTGGCTCCAATTTGTAGTCTGCCTTAATACACGTTTAGCAGTGAATCTGGCAAAACTGAAAACTGTTTGCGCTATAAAATACAACTTTCTAGCATGGTATCAAAACCTGATGATAAATTTGACACGCTGGGAGGCAGAGGTTTGGGTCAGAAGAAAGATGACTTAGAACTAAGTCAAGCTAAATGCTGAAGGGAACTTGGCATAGTAAAACTGCCATAGGCAGGGGAAAATTATGACTTTACTGAAGAAGAGAAAAAAAGCTTTACTACTGGCTTCTGACCTTATTGGCTTCTCAAATGTATACAAGGGAATGGAGAATAATTACCAAACAATTTGTAGTGAGAATTGGCTGCTCCATGTCGTGCTAGATGCACGTGCTGCCTTCGCTGCAGCATCCTCTGCCAGCGCTTCCCTCTCTGTGCGCTGCTGCTCGCGATGCAGAGCCCCAGCTGGCGGCTGCCAGCAGCTCTGGAAACGCAGGGCCTTGGGCTGCAGGCTGGAAATTCTCGTTTCCAGGAGCAGCTTAAGGCCTGTGGAAAACTCCCACTGACTTTGCTGGGATTATCCATCTGCGGAAAGTTATTTGGAGGGAAGTGCATTCCTTTGTAGAGCGGCTGGCAACAGGTCCGGGCAGCGCTTCGGTCTCAGTTCTGGTGTGTTGTTTTTGTTGGGCTGTGTTCATTCTGTGCCTTGCACAATGGGGCTGTGCTCCATCACTAGAGCTTGCACTTTCCATTTTAGTCTAATAAAAGTAGGATTAAAAAAAGAAAGCCCAGCTTGAATGCCCAGATGTTTTCGGATATCAGACCCCTAGGGCTCTTGTCATGTTTGTGTCTTTGAACACACCTGGAGAGCTGAGAGCACAGCTCTGCCTGAGCAGCATGGATGCACCGTGACCTATCTGTTGTCAGAGCATTTGGGGTCTCAGGTGAGGAAAATTGCATTGTACATGGAAAATGAAATCAGGGACAATGCTCTTCCTTTGTTTTCTGAGCATTGCTGTTACTTACACTCTTCTCATATTTTTACATTTCTCCTTATAGTTGTTTTGTGATCTCATTCCTCCACGTAATTTCAAAAGTACTCCAATATTTAATTGGAAGGTTGAGGAGAGAAGTCCCCAAGCTAGCTTGTTTCAGGAGAATGTTATCTGCTGTCTGCTCTTTTCTGTGAAGCTCCAAGGCAAAGAATCCTATGCTGCATTTACACTTAAGAGTTTGCTAGTAAAAATACCCTTCTTCCTGAGGTTATTTAAAATGAGAGCCTACATTTCTCACATCCTACTGTTGTCTGAAATACAAAATCCCATCCTCTATTGCTATGCCAGAAAATGTTAGCGGATAAAGTGCCGAGCAGGTCACAGTATTTCTAATTCAGATTAATGACCCCATTCAGCTTGTCTCCTTAGCAGGAAATTAGAAAGTGCTGGGAAGGAGAAAATAGTGATTCATAATGCGTGACTCTTTGTATTGGCAGTTGCACTCATTAAACACTAAGATACTGTTTTGATATAAAATAATTGAGTCTGACTTATTTATGGGATATGTCTGTCTCAGCTTGTAGAGTTTCCCTGGAAAGACTGCTGGCTCTGTGCCCCAGTGGAGGAAAAAGAGGTGACTGGTGCCCATTGGCAACCCCTGGCCAGGTGAAGCACGAAAGAAATGCACAGAAAATGACCACTGCTGCTCTTCTTAGAGAGCCTGAGAAGGGAAAACACCTTCTTCAGGAAGGTTTGGAGCAGTCAGGGACAAAGGGATGGTAAGCCACCTGGGAAAGCAGCTTACACTGACTGCGTAATTTGATAACTGCAGTTACAAGAGGATGACTCCTCACATCTGCATGGCTCCTGGCCTCTCTGGGCTAGATGTGGGTACAACGATGGTCAGTCGTGTGTTCTGGGTGCGTCCTTCAGGCTGAGCCCAGGATACAGCTCTGCACCCCTTTCTGCTCCCCAGCCACAGCCTCTCCTCACCAGGGGGTGCCAGCCTTCCTCCGGCCTCACGCACGTGCGCCATCACTTGGTATGAAGACACCCCATCCCTGGAGGCATTTAAGGCCAGGCTGGATGGTGGCTCTTGGCAGCCTGGTCTGCTGGTTGGCAACCTGCACATAGCAGGGAGTTGAAACTGGATGAGCATCGTGGTCCTTTTCAACCCGGGCCATTCTATGATTCTATGATTCTATGATTTTGGCTGGAGAAAGCGTCCTGGTTCCAGAGCAATTACCCTGAAGTTTGTGTAGAAATGTGGGAGAGTTCTCTCCTTTTCAGAGCTTGGTTCCCTGGGGAATGCTGCAGCTCGCCGTTCTTAGGGTTTTGCTCCTACTTTTGAGTTCTTTTTTCCTACCTAGCAGTGCAGCTCCAGCTCCTTGCTATGAAAGATGGCAAGAAGGATAAATGCCAGTTGCAGAATCTCTGATGTGTTCCACAGATTTGTAATCAGCAGGCTGTCCGTACTTGGAGCTGTGGTAAAAAGGGTTGTCAGTACTACTGTTCTGTGAGGAGCTCAGGTTGGTTTGTGCCTGTTCATTTGGAAATAAATATGCAGTGGGCTGAGCTCAGATGGGCAGAAAAAGGACTGTGGGTCAAAGGGGACCAGAGGGTGTGAAATGTCAGCAAATAGGAGGCAAGGTGTGCCAAAGGCTAGGGTGCAAATGACCTTGGATTTTCAGATTTGTATCAGTATTGTGCCAGACTTTCAGCATTTGTATGAGTCACATATGAAATCCCATAGTTGGTGTCTTTAAAAAATATTCATTTATTTACTCTGGGTTTGGCTCGTGATCTTTAAGAGCTGTAGCTACTGAATGCTAAGAGGTGGCCCTGTTCACAGCCTCATGCTGCCTTGATTGAAACGCTGAGGTCAAAGGCCAGCAGGAGCCAAAGGTCTCTGCAAGCTAACCATATGCACAGGCTCACCGAGCTCTTCTCCCTCTGTGTCATGAAGACAAATGGCTTTTTTAAGAATTCTCCCAATGAACTGGCATTCATTTTCTGGTGTCTCTTCCTTCTTTATTGCTTCCTAATGAGCTTCATTCCCATCACCTCTAGCCTCCTGCTCTTGAGTCTGCATTTACACCGATGCATAGAAGAGCAGCAAATTGAACAAATTAATTAATTAAGTTGGCCCGTCTAATGAAAGGAGCTCTGATGACTCTTGGGTTTTCCCCTCTTGCTTTTTAAAGAAATCTTCTCTATATCTTTAATGACCACAGTTGCTAGGCTTTTTCTGTCCATAGGCTCTGCAAGAACACCAGATTCTCTTTGCGTGGCGTTTTGGGCTTAACTGAGAACACTGAGAACACTTCTTCTCTGTGTATATTTTTACACATGCACACATGTATATATGTGCAAGCAGATGTATTTTTATTCTTTATTTGTGTATTTCTGGCTGTTACTTTGCTTGCTTGTTTATTATTTTAGCAGTGGAATTTTCATGAAAGTGCTATTCAGGAGCTATTTGGAGTGACAGCTGTTCCTGAAGAGGGAATCCGTGCTGTTACAGAGCTTCCTCTCTGCCTGGTCTGGCTGGGGTCTATTTGTGCTCCTGTTTGACCCATACTGCTTTGTTTGCAATCTGCACTCTCTGGGCCAGACCAGCTGATTCAAAACTAAGCCTTACCTACACGTCCTTCTCCTTTCCTTCATGTATCCTTTTTAGACCTCTGGGAAGTTTGAGAGTGAGCTGGCACCAACGGTGCCTCCTGACACGTTCCTAGCGAAAACTGCACCCAGGTATGCTCATGCTTACATTGCCTTTTTTCCTTTCCCCAGCAGTATCACTACTGGGAGGAGAAGGCAGCAGTTTAAAAATGTAAAATTCCACTTATTTCAATGAAGTGTTGCTGAGCAGATCTGGCCCCACGCGTTTGTGCTCCTCATTACCATGGCCTTATGTTTTACGTCAGGTGAGGATGTTGACTTTGGTGCTGCAAGTTGCCTGTGTATAAAATGCATACGGCACCTCCGTGTGTAAATTACTGTCTTTACATTGCTTTTAGAAACTCCCAAGGTGTGAAGGAGCATGATGAAAACAAGGAACTTGCAAGCGTTAAGCGTGGATCTAAGAAAGGGCTCTTCCAGTCCTGACCATTTCTTCATGTAAGCACTGTCTGTAAGCTTGCACTGCATGGCAGTGGAGCCCTGGTGAGTTGGAGCTGTTAACCAGGTGTTACCATCAGGCCAACCAAGTTTACCCTTGGAAAAGAAAAATCATGACAGCTGTGCTTTTGTTTCTTATCACCAGTGCCCTTTGCTGCATATCTCTGCTTTCTTAGGAGGGTTTTCAGGCTGGTTACAGATGAATGGGATTAATGGCCTCCACCTGATTTTTACAAGATAGCTATTTAATCCAACATTTCTAAGTGCTGTTTCCTAACACAGTGCTACTGTTACCAGATGAAAGCGCTGTGGATTCTTTCCAAGGAATATGTGAATAATTTTAAATTGCTCTGCTGAAAGTGCTTTTGCTGAGCCTTTTCCCCTTCCTGTCTGCGCTGCGTTTTCACTTTGAAGTAATAAATACATATAGTCTTTTGGTGTCTAGCTACTTACCCTGCTCATTTTCTTCCTTTTTATTCCACAGCTCATCACTTCATTATACCTGAAAAACAGTGAAGCTTCTGTGAAGGCTCTACGAAACACAAGGATGTAATTCCGTACCCATAAGAGGAACTATCTGAAATTCAGTAGTGGTTAACAGATCTGTGTGCAGAATTGCTAGTGGGAATCTGAACCTGATCCAGCTTTCAGTGTTGGTACTTGTTAACTTCATTAGAATTATTACGTGATCACAGAAGCACAGAACTGTAGGGGTTGGAAGGGACCTCCAGACATCATCGAATGAGAAATATCAATTTAGAACTTGTCCTTCTGCACCTCTTTTATTCACTGTACATAGCACTGCAAAAGGAACGTACAAAATTTTGTTTCTGCTTCTTTCATCATGTAGTTTATCCTGCTGTACTTTACCATTCTGCTACTAGAAGGTCTGGAGATGGAGGACAAATACACGGCTATGGAATCCTTGTGCACTTGATACAGTCTGGATGATGGGTTTCCTTTATTTACACTTCTACTTTATTCCCTGGGTGTGAATTTGTTAGCACAAACTCCAAAGAAGTGAAGGATATCCAGAATAAAGCAAAAGCCACAACTGGGAGAGAAAGTTTCACCAAAATTCTTTTAAAAGACGTCCTCTTTTTATTCCTGTATTTTCTTATGTGCTCTTACTTCTTTTTGTGCTCCTTCTGCCTCGCTGATAGAAAGGACATAAATGGCTCTCTGTGCGAGAATAAGAGTGCAAGAAAGTGCTGCTGAAGACATAGGCTGAATCTGTGCTCCTAACAATGTCAGCTGTGGAAATAAGACTTGCTGCTTGAAAAGCTGCCTATTGGCATTTTTGTTTTTCCTTTTAATTAGAGAGATCAGAATACATTACCTACTCTGAGAAGAGCAGCAAGGGTGATGTAACCTATGGGTGAAGTTTTGGACGTTTCATTTGTCCAGTTTCATTAGTCCTGCTGTTGCCAGATTCACTGGCTCCAGCTTTCATAGTTTCAGGACCTTTCTCCCTGCTGGAATTTCCTGTAGTTGAGGCAGAAAGAAATGAGCTTATTTTGGAGGGCCAAAGTTTTCTTGTGAACAGTGAGAACCTGCACACCTCATATTATTGTCTCTGCAGAGGTGGAGGGCTAAATTGAGCTGGTACAATTGTAGAGTTTAATCACAGAACCACGCCATAAAATATATATTAAAATGGTCTTTTTTTTTTTATTATTTTTTTTCTTTTTCCCCTTTCCTTTATTTCTTTCCTTCTGCAATATCCCTGAACCATTTTCTGTGAGCTAGAGTTCTTGCAAACATTTCCCTGCTTTAAAATGATCCGGAAGCATCTTTAAGACTTTGACAGAGCTGTTGCTTCTTATGCTTAGTGGCTTGAAACTTTGTCAGAAGAAGGAAGAGCATAAGGGTATCATACAAGCCTGCTTATGCTGCCTACCAGCAGACCTCACTCTGCAGTTTAGGCAATACTGCTGAGAATTCTACTGACAACTCTCACATAACTCAAAAAATGGCACTAGGATTTGTTATAGAAAGCTCCTGAGCATCTCCTGAGACCAAGGTTAGCTCCTGGAAGAAAATGGAGGTGCAATAACTTGTTGAAAGCTATGCAGCAGAAGCAAAGGGCCTGGCTACGACCCTAAGCCAGCAGCATCTTCATTTCTGGCTCATTCAGCCTCTTGGTGATGTGATTTCTTCACAGCACCTTCAGGTCTAGAAACAAGGGTACATGACCACAGGGAGAGGTATAAATGCAACAAAACCTGCTAGATTTGGTTTCCACATAGCTGTCATGCTCCTTAGGAGATGCAGTTCCCTTGCTTGTGCCCTGGAATGTTCAGCAAAAGGGTTCTGTGAGTAACATTACAGCTTTATAGAGAGTAATCCAATTCTTTTAGTCTGAAATATCTCTTCATGTGTTTAGGAAGAAGCCAAATAAGGGGGAGAACAAAAGAACATAAGATGTATATTTGCTCTGTCAGTTTCCTTCAAGAAAAGAAGCTGTGAGAACTATACTCCCTACATGTTTGAGATTAGTTCACTTCATGGGAGTTGGCACTGCAGAGAGTACGTATTTGTAGGGCTATATTCACACAAAATCTGCTTCACACAGACTACTGATTTAGGAGCATAGTCTAATTTAGGAGCATAGGCTCTCTCTGTAGTCACTGGAGCCTAAATTAACATCTTGGAATTCCCTTGAAAGGACTCAGCTTTCTCTATTGAGTACAGAGCGACCTGAGGCTCCTAATTCAGGCACACAGGTTAGGGACGGCCCAGTGTGTGTTAGCCTTGTACAAACCGTACCGTGTTCAAACCCTGCACACTTCTCATTTGCTGGGCAGGGCAGAGACCTCGTAGCACAGACCTTGCTGTGAACCTGTATCACTGAGCAAGGAGCCAAGGGACTTTGCCAAATGCTGCCAGATCTCAGCTTTGTCAGAGCAGGAGATGGCTTTGGTCAGCCTAGAAGTCAAGAAACTTCTACGTCCTCCTCTGCCAAGGGCTCTTCCTGTTACCTTGCATGAGTTGCCGGTCTCCTGCTCAGCCTCCACCTCTTGCAAGGAGAACAACTTTATTTACAGGAGGTGATGTCACGACAGTGTTGTGAGGGGATGTGACTCAGTGTTTGTATAATGCTTTGAAGACGAAGAGTGCTAAGTATTGTTATTTGAGATGGCAACAAAATAAAACAAAATATGTTCGGTGCGGCTATTCAAGCCAAATCCATTTTCAGTTAATCTTCCAAGCAGGAATTCAAAATCAAAGTAAAAAGCCTTGCCAACTGGAACTTTACAGCTTGATGGGAAAGTATGAAAGAGAATTAATTGGGTTTTAAGTAGTTGTAACTGTATTGTGATGCAGCACGATCTGGAGCACTCAGCTGCTGCTGGTTGCCAACTGGTTTGGAACTGGGATTGCTCAAGGGAATCTTTTTTGCAGAAAAGAAAAATAGTTGGGCCATCGTGCACAGTGTGCTCTATAGACTGACAGGAACTGCCTCTGTGCTCTCTATGAAAACATGCACTTTTTCCACTTTGTGCTGCTTTTTTTTTTTCTTTTTCAGCAATGCAAAAACAGTGGAAGACGTGGAAAGCAACAGAATTGCCCAACACCACCACAGAGCAGCTCAAGGGGGTTGTCTCCCCTCCCAGAAAGGAGGGGGGGCAAAGAATGATGGCAAAGCCTGTAACAAATACCTGTTCAAAGCAAGTTCTCCATCAAATAGGCACATCAGCACACTGGCTTCCTGGGAGCATTGCTAAATCCAGATCACTTGCAGATGACTTTCAAGCTCCGTACTGAAATTAGCAAAGTTCCACGACTGTTCACTGCCAAAGACTTGCTTCTTATAAGGAAAAGTCTGTGTGCATTGGCTTCACATTTTTCACCTGATGTTCAAAGGGGCTTGAACATGGCTCTCAGCCTCTTGTGCTTGGTGGGGTTTGTCAATATGAAGTGCCCTTATAAGTGGGCTATTTAGTGCTTTCCCACTTTCAGTGAATGCAGTGTTTTGTAGCTAAGCCATGCTGTTTGGGTTTTCCTGTTCTGTCCTCAAATCCTATTTTTTGTTTTCTTAATACTTTTGAAGTTACTTGGTCCTAAAATATGACTCTCAGTAAACATTTCAGCACTTTAATTTGGCTTAAATTTTACACTTTAATATTCAAGTTCCAAAACAGTTTTATGAGCCAAGAAAAAAGATGATGGCTCTGGAAGCATCTCTTTTCAATATCTTTTACTTCTGCTAAGCTATATACACAAGAAGCTGCCTTACAAACAGCTTTATGTTGCTCTCTATTGCCAATCATTGGAAAAACATGCCATAATGGGTTGCAAATGGCATAATGTTATGCAGCCAGAATGAACAATATGATTGGAAAGATATCATATTGATAAAAGCAGGCATGGAGAAAATAACTTCAAATCTAAAGTCTGTCTATCACAAGTAATAGAACAAAGGAAAAATTACAGATATTTTTTTCTACCCAGAAACAACCAGAGCCAACAGCACTTTGCTTGCTGAAATGTTTTCTGTCATATTCCAAGCAAAATTTGTTTTTCCTTTACAGCCATGTTCGCTGTTGTTTCTCTGCATAAATCATTTTTCTCACCTTTAGAAAGCAGATTCTCTCTGAGAATCCATTAATTAGCTGTCACAGGAAAGCAAAGATCATACATTCACAAGCCCTGAGCGGACAGAGCGGTCCTGAAACACCCACAGCAAACATTCATTACTTCAGCTCTGGTTCTTCAACGTTAAAAATGCAGCACAGGACTGATAGATTTTTTTCCCATTTTTTTTGGAGAAAAAAAAACCAGCCACCTGTGTAATCAGTCTTCATGATTATGCTTTACTGCCTAGTGTAAAAATAACACAGCAATTTAAAACCGTGTTATGGAAGCCCTCTGCCCAGCAAACACTGGACTAGCTTGTCAGTTTGGGCTCCCTGGTGTGTCTGACACTGAGCACAGAGTGCTCATCCCAGAGGGCTGATCTTGCAGGCTGCTTGTGCTCTGAACTTCCTTGCTTCAGTGCAGAACCCATTGGAGTCCACTTAGCAGGAGAAAGCTTGCTCAGAGTGCTGTGAGGCCTTTAGAGAAGGGAGAAGCGAGATGAGAGGAGCAATGGCTGCAGTCTTGCTGGGGTGGATCCGCTGCATTCTGCCTTTGCTCTTCTGTCTCTGCTGTGTCGATAGATGTATGTGTATGCATATCCATCCTCTCTCAAACACATGCCAACACTGCCTTGGCTTAATGGCACCATTGGAAACTGACCAGAACCCCGTGTGGCCTCAGACAGGTTGGAGAATGGGGTATGGAGCTTGTTGGCAGTAGTAGCTACAGTCACTGGGCAGAGGGCAGGGCACTGTGGGGCTGAGGGTTACTTAGAAGATGCTCTCCTGTCTGTCCTGTGAGCGCACAGAGCACTCGAGGCAGCAGACTCCTTGACAGCACACTCAGGGTAGGTGGCAAAACTACAAATCGCAGGCTCATGAAAAGATGCACATCTTTTCCAATTATTATTTTGGCAATCTTGACTTTCCAAGTGCTTTCTGGAACACATCCAGAAGCTGAGGAGCCCTGGTCCCAAGTGGGGCAGCTTCTGATATCCACCGAATGCAGACTCACCCCGTCAAACTCCACCTGGAAAGTTCTGTCAGAAGATAAAGCACCGTTAACTGGGGAACACATGTGGCTCCTTTGTGTTTGCATCAGAGGTGTCAGCTGTGTGACGGTCATACAGTTTAATTAAGGCAAGGCACACTGAAGTGTGCAGTTTTATTTCAGCTTGTTCTTCCTTGCAAACCTAATGGACTTACTCAGCCCCACAAGCCTGAACAAGCCAGCAGTGTTTCTGCCAGTGGTCGTTGGCAGAGATCCCTGTGTGGATGCTGTGGGCTTACAGAACGAATTGTCTGATCCTACAGAAACCCAGCTTCTGTCCGCAGTGATTTGAGGGGCGTTCTGTTATTACTGCCTTCCTCTAGAAAAAGAGATGACTGAGACAGAAGGATCTCATTTTAGTGCACGACGGAGAGGATACGATGGCTGTAAGGTACAATGCTGTCTTTTGTGGTGCTTATTTTACCAGCTTAGGAGCCGCCTGTCACCAGAGCCGCTGCCGGGCCCTGCAGGGCGCTGCACCAGGCGCTGCACCGAGCTCTGCTCCGGGCCCGTTCCGGCCACGCTCCGCCTGGGCGCGGGCGCCACCTGCTGGCCGAACTCCAGCACTGCCGCCTCTTCCTTTTGCACCTCCTGCCCCCTCTGAGGTTTTAAGTTACTCGGAGTCACGTTCTAACAATGCCAAGGAATGACTGAGGTGGTTTTTTTTTCATTTTTTTTTTTTAATTATTTTTTTTTAAACTCAGCTTCATTAAAAAAGCGCACCTCAAAACTCACCGTGCTGACTGAGGTCACTCCTCTCTTCCGCGCTCCTCATGCAGTACCTCTCACAGACAGGCGAGGCTGCTGTGCAATTGCCGCTCTCATTTCTCAGAGTGATAAGAAGGGGAATGTATCATCGCCAAGGATCTCCTGTGGCCTGCTGTCCCCGTGCATGGGAATGCTGCTTTCCTCCCCGGCGGGATTTGGGGCAGAACAGCTCTGTATCTTTGCAGCATGCAAACTGAAGTTTCCTCCCTTCTCTCTGCTTGCAGAGGCTGCTGAGAGAGGGCATTGCTAGAGAAGGGCTCAACAGGGAATCGTGTCTGCTCCTGTTAAGTAGCACACCAGGCACCACGTGTTGGTGAGCATTTTCCACATGCAAAATCACCATCCCCAGACAGAACTGTTCTGTACCTTTATAAATCCAAAAGAAAACCGAGTCGTTCAGTGCAATGTACTGTCCTGGGAAAGAGCATCTATTTACAGCAAACCTAAATGTATATATATATTTTTTCCAAGGGAATGTATTAAATGAACTATATTATTCTCAAGATAATGGACAAAAATGTTTTTTATTATGAAAAATTTATGCTCTTTCGCAAGCATTAATGATTCCAGGGGTGTGTGGGTAGAAGGGCAGGAGGATAGAATTGATAAATGGAGAAGTGAAATGGGAGAGGAATGAAGGTGTGATTTCATATGAAATATTTCTCCGTATGCTACCTCTTTCCTTTAGAACTGTTCAATGAAGAGAAATGCTTTGCATTTCCTGCAGCCCTCGGGTTTTTACTGCTTTATAAGAGCAGCACTACTGAAAGGCAATGAGAAGATGACGGCTTGTGGGAGCCTTTATTTGTCCAGATGATGGACAGTGTGAACAGCAATGGAAATTTCCTCGTGCTCTGGGCCAGTGCTTGAATTTTATCTGAAAATCATCCTGTGGGCTGAGAACGCTGTTCCTCTCCACTGCTCATTTATTCTCCAGCATCTCTCCCACACTTAATGAGATCGGATGAATTTCTGTGCTCTTTATTCTCCTGTACCTTGGAAACTGGGTGGCTTTCTGTCATAACCTTCTTTACAGGTCACAGGGCAGTGGTAGCAGCAGTGGTCACTGCATTCATCAGTGGGCCCAGGTGAGCTCCACATCAGAGCAATTCCTTCCATCATGTGGCTGCCTGGAAAATTCTGCCATTAAATCTCACTGGAGGAACCAAACATTTCAACTCTTGGTGTTCTTTCTCAACGTTTAGCACTTCTTAGTAATTTCTTTAAAAAAAAAACAACACTACTGTTAGTCCTTCCACCGTGAATTATAAGTGATGACTTCATTTTTTATTTCAACTTCTTTTCCTCCCTGCTGCTGTTGTAAGCTATTTCTTACGGGCCCTAGAAAGGATTTAAAGCTGTCCTGCCTTACCAAGGAGAACTTCTGTTCAGGGCCCAGAAAACTTTATTAGCACTGAATAAACAGTTTATTCCTGCTTTCCTGTGCACAGAAATGCTTTCTGATTGGATCTTGTATTCAGCATCGCGCAGATTTAATTTATGTCTGAGAGTAAAACGTAATGAGCTTGAAACTTTGCTATGTGGGTCTCACATGCAAAATTAACAAAATAGGTCATTTTGAAGAGTAATGATAAAAAAGAATAATTAGCACAGGAAGGGATGTTTGCAGCCCTATTAGTCAGAAGCAAATGGTATAATAAGCAAGATTAAAATCCATAGTGGCCTTTCCAGTTAGAAACTTGGGAGCATGTGAGTAACTTCAGTGGGGGAAAACAAGCTGCTAATTGAATTGTTAGTGAGAGCTTTGTTCAGCAGGGTTTGGGTGAGTTCTGCTGATTTTTGTGAGTGGGCTCCCTGTCCTTGTCCCCACCTGTGTGCTGGAGGTGTTGGATCTCCATTTATTTATGTAGAAAGGAAAGCACCAGGAGCGTGCTATTGATTTCATTGATTGGAAATGTGTAACTGGCACAAAGGAAAAGACAAGTTAGAGGGGATGCCAGTTGCTCTGAAGCTTTTACAGCGAGATAAAGAGTTAAGACATGAGAAGGCATTTAAAAGAAGTCACTGCATCAGGCTGGGTAAATGCTTTTGTCCCTCTGCACTTAGAAGCTCAAGTGCAATTCTTGAGAATTACCTGTGAATAAAACAGAAATGCACTTAGTGGTCAGCTGGGGGAGGTTTCGCCTTGTTGTAGGCTGTGTATGGCTGCTCTTGTACAGGGGTGCTCAAAGGTCACTTTGTTTTGGTTTTCATATCTGAACGCCTTTGGTAACTCCAACAAAAAATAAAGAAACCAACCAAAGCAAACAAAAAAGCCCAGAACAAACGTTTCCCTTCTCAAAAAGGCCAATCCATTAGCCACGAAAACAACAGATGTTGAAAGGAAGTAATTGGAACTGCAAGATTGAAGTTGGCAGCCCAGGGGAAGGAGTTGCCAAAATGCGTCTTTGTTTTGCTGCTTCTGAAAGCCTGAGTTCCTGCTAATGGAAGGCTTCTGCCTTTGGCCCATGTGCAGATGTCATTTCTCACTGAGTGCACAGGGTGGACTGGAACTCCGTTACTGCTTTGCAGTGAGTTGTATGGGATGCTTTGTTACACGTCAGTACAAATAAAGAAGTGCTTTGTAAATGGAACGGTCAGAGGAGGGCAATTGAAATGTTAATTCTCAACATATGCTGTTCTCCTGGGTTGATTTTTGAATTCGTGTTCTCCACTAATTAGCTAATGACTATAAAGTGTGTTGAAGGTAGGAAATGCTTTAAATGCTATGTGCTATTGTTACTATCGTTATCTACTAGTTTTAATTAGTTTGTGTACATTTTAATTGGATTCTTGAGATGAAAACTACAGAATACAGTTTGGGCCCGAATGCCATCCTCAAATTCCTGGTGAAATGAACAGCTGCAATGCCCATATGCATAGGTAAGAAGATGCACTTGTTTACTTGCTTACTCCATGGGCTGTTAAATCTTCGTATCAGTCCTGCACGAGCATCAGATGGCTTCGCTCTGCCTTCATCGTGTCCTCGTCTAAGACCAAGACAGGCCGTGCTCAGCCTGGCCTGGCTGTGACATTTGTACTGAAGGCTGTGTTACAGTGCTAAGGAGTGATTTATGGCCTTGGAGAACAAGGAACAAGAAGGTTATAGCACAGAGATGAGCAGAGTCTCAATTTCCTTGTGGGGTCAGCGCATTTCTGTCACCCTTTGAAGATGAGGAGCTGGCTTTAAACCAATGGTATCTTTGACAGTGTCTGCTTTGCAGTTTTTCTTTTTCCTTTCTGTGCAGAAATGACAAAACCTGCCGACCTTGTCTTTCATTCTTGCCCGTGGCTCAGAAAGTTATAGAGTAAATAACTTTCTGTTCAGTCATATTCATGTAGTTAGAAGTGACTGCTTTGGAGGAAAACAACAAGATCCTGTTGGGAGAAAAACTCTGGGAGTTTTCTCTTTCAGTTTGGTCCAAACCACTGCTCTGCTGCCCCACCAACATCAGGGACTTTCTCAGTTTGTGTAAATTTGCACATGCTTTACTTCTAGAATTTGTTTTACTTCCAAAAGCAATTGGGTGGCTGGCAATCCTTCCCCTGCTTGTTCGCAGCTAGCCTCTCTGTCCTGCCTTTTTCAGAATGTTTTGGTTTTAGTGCTTATAAGATACCTCCCACCATTAGGGAAAAAAAAGTAAAAAAGAGGCATTGCAGTTCAAAAAAGGAGGAAGTTTTGCTCTTATTGTAAAACACCTCTATCATAATTAAGTCAGCTGGGGTACTCGGATGTACAGCTAACTTGCAAGACTCTTTAACATCATTGCATTTTTGGCACTGGAAGGAAGTTCTTACTGCTTGTATTACTGGAACTGGAAGGGGATTTCACTTGAAAGTAAGTTATACGATTTATTTTTTTCTTAATTATTTCGTATTAACTGTTTCCCTCTTCTGCTGCCTTATGTCTTGTTTCTCTGTGCACATGGCAGCCTGCTCCTAGTAAGAGATCAGAAATCAAGCTGATGGCTAAGGACTGGAGCAGGGTGGGAACCATTGGAAATCACTGCTTTCTTCCCATGATCAGTTCTGGATACCAGTGGCATCTTATCCCCAGCTCTTCAAACTTCATAAGATTGAAACCATTTGTCCCTATCTTCAGATATGAGAAGGTTAAGATCCTTTGTTTAAACCCTGGATGAATGCTTGTTGTGTCAGCCTAGGAAATCAAGACACTGTATTAGATCCTTTTTTATTTCACACGGCGCTGCGCTTGCACGAATTCCCCATGCAGTCATCGTGCTTTGTGTGCATTATTTATTTAATGCTACAAACAGAAAATACTCATCCCCTGAAGAACCTGTTTTTCCTTGGCCTCTAATATTTCTTTGTTGGAACAATGGTTTATCCTGCAGCCTGGCAGTTTATCTTCTGAAGCCCTTGCCCTTGGCAACGGCCATACGTCAGCTGTGACAAAATGTACAGCAGTTTGTCTCTCTTTCCTTTCTGCTCCCTTTGTATTCCAAATATTGCAGTCTATGTCATCCCTAATTGCTGGCAATTGGCTGAGGTTGGCAATACTTTGATGGCAGTTGTGAAGCGATGGTTTGTGCTATAGTTAAGCTAAATGTTTTTGTTTTTGTTTTTGTTTTCCTTCTCAGAATCTTTCCCAAATCGTCCCCCTCTCTTCTCTTACCTCTGCTTTGTTCAAAGTTGTTACCTGGGCTGTCATGCCTGCGCCAGTGCAAACCATACACTGTGATCGTCTCTCCCAATGAATTTCTGCTCTGCTATGTGCAAAGCAAAAAAGCAACGAACCAACCAGCCAGCATCACTCTAGTGCCCTCCAGTTAGCCTAAATCAGCTTCTAGAAATCTCTTTGAAATCAACTGAATAATAGCTGTGGGTAGATTAGATTGTGCATGGAGGTGGAAGCTGCAGAGGAAGGTGATTTGTGGGATCACCATTCATTCAATGACCATTGTGGCTCCCCCTCTTATTTCCTGCATGCATTCATACACACAGGAACATCTCAGCAGCCCCACGCCAGTAAAAAACTTCACAGCCTTACTGTATGAGATGATGGTAAATGTGGAGTTGGTGGCTGTTTGCTGAGATGACAGCGCTGTTGGAAGTTGGTGCATCCTTTGGTACGTCCACAGAATCAGAACAGAAGGTGGAGAAAGGATGGAGTCAGCAGATCTAGCTCCAGCTTCAGCTTGCAGCTCCACCTGCCCTTGTGATCACTGGGATAGCTTCACACACCTATTATTAGCTTCTTTCTTCTCCAAGATTTTTGGTTTTTTTGGTGTCAGCTTTTCAGTATTGCTTTCACTGGATGAAATGAGGATCAGCCTCTTCGTTGAATGCATTCAAAGAACTCTTCATGCTGCCTTCTCCACCTGTATGGCTAGCATATTGCACCAGATCACTGCAAAGAATTGCCAGACAGCTAGAGACTGAAGGTTTGATCAGAGTCATATATACTTGAAAAATGATGCTATCATTTTTTAAACTGCCATAGCAACAAAGATTATGTCATTAGGAATTAATACTTTCTGCAAGAAAGGCTCTGAATGCTTCACTTCATAGGAGCCCAAACATTGAAGGTGGGTTTGTTGTTGTTTTAATTTGAAAGGGGTGGAAAAAAATGTATGTTAGTAATGCTTAAATTTAAGCAGAACTACAAACAGACAACTAATTAAAAGATTTAAAGCAGAAACTTTCTTTTCCCTCTGTCAGTTAATTTGAAAATACTATTTTTCTAGATTTCTTTTACATTTTCCTAGTTGTGAATCCACGAACCTTCATCTTTCTCAAAAATATTCTGAGGATGAGAAAGCTGCATGTTTAGTGCAGCTACGTGGCTCTTAGGACATGAGGGCTCCAGTGATTTTCCCCTCCGTCTTGCCAGGGAGGAGGAGTGGATGGAGCTGCTGGTCACTGAGTGCTTGTGAAGCTGCTCTTGGCTTTTCTGACCCTGAGATCCTCTCTGGATGTTGAAGACTGCTAGGAAGAAATGGGGCCCGCTGCCCAAATCGAGCATCTTTGCCAACAGGGAATGGATAGGAGTAGTTAGGGGTGAGGGTGCATTTACGTGTCTGCAGTCTTATCGGGTCATGGAGGCATGGTTGGATGGCTCACGGGACTGGGGTGCTCCATGGGTGGATGGAGTCTCACTGGAGGTGCCCAGAAGTGTTGGTGAAATCCTTGTGTGTTTATCAGTGGTTAGAATAATGTTTTGGAGAAATCAGAGCCCTGAAGTGCTGGATAACTTGCAGGCAGCTGTGAAAGGACTGTGCTGGCCCTCAGGGACCTCACAGCACTGCAGACCTCTGCCCAACTGTTTCAGCCTGAGGGTGAGAATGGTTCAGGAGAACAAGACAACCTTGCAAAAAAGCAGCTTCAAGTTGAAATATAAGTGTGTTTTGGGGCACCTGTGGTCATCACTGCTGCTGCTGATCAATGCCAGCCCGAGTGGGCTGTTGTACAGACAGTTTGGAACCTGCCAGGAGCTGGAAATAATTGCCTGGCATTTCTCACTCTCGTCTTGATCCTGCAACATGAGTGTGAAATGAGACCCTTCTCACACTGAAGCACTCTGGATGAGTTTCACTTCACATGCTTCAGGTCTGTGTTCAGAACTAGCTCCAGCTGTGCAAGTTGGGCCGTACTGAAGTATTTCCAGTGGCCACACCTCATGTAAACATGGAGCTGAGTCTCTGTTGGAGTTTTTGGATTAAAAGTCTCCATTCCTGTGAATAAGAAATCTACCATCACGGGGCCTTTCAGCTAATACCCTGCTGAATTACAAGAATAAGAAACGCCTTTATTTATCACTGCCTTTCCCCCCAAGCTGTTCTTATTTAGTCGCACTAAAATGGAATGCATTTGGCATAAAACACGACAGCTCCTCTTCTTGGCCTGTTGGTGTACTTTCTCTGTAGCTGGTCAATGCTTTTATCTAAAGCTTTGCTTCCTGAAGATTTCAGGGAGTGGTGGGAGGGTGAAAACACAAGGTTCGTGCTTAGCACTGTGGGATACAGTGATGGCGAAGCTCCGTGCTCCGTTGAGTGACAGACTCGGGGTCTCCCCTCGGGAAGAAGCTGTTTCATGCGCAGGTGTGGCAAGATGGGAGGCGGCTGTCAGCCTACAGCTCACCGCGTAGTGGCGTTTCACCCAGCTCCGAGCTGCATCACGTCACCTTTCTCTCTAAGCGGCACGGACGGGTTGTCGAGCGTCGTTCCCAAAGCACCCGCGAGACGGCTTTACGCGCAGCATCTCTAAGCAGACGGGCTCAGCCCCAGCTTTGATCCCGGAGCCGCTCGGCCGCAGGACGGCTCCAGCCGATGCGGGCGGCGCTCAGCAGGTGGCGCTCTCGAGCCGCGCGGCCCGCACCGGCGCGCCCCTCCCCGCCCGCCCCGCACGTGGCGCGCCCGCTAAAAGCCGCCGGCGGCCCCGCGCCCGCCACTGGCGCCGGCAGCGCCCGCGCGGCCCCGCGCCCGGCGTCCCGCGGCGGAGAGGCGGCGGGCCGGGGGCATGGGGTGCGCGCCGACTTGTTGCGGGAGCTGAGCTGGGTTTTTTTCTTTTTTTTTCTTTTTTTTTCCTGGCTTTTTTTTTTTTTTTTTTTTTTCTCTCATTTCTTCCTCTCCTCCCCCGGCGAAATTTGCTCCTCGGACCGCGGCCGGTTTTTCTCCACGCCCTTCCCTCCTCCTCCTCGCTGCCTGGATCCATCGCGGTTTCCCCCGGTCCGCAGCATGGCCAAAGTGGCGGCGGAAAGTTGCGGGACGGCGCCGGCCGAGGACTTGTCCAAGGTGTCGGACGAAGAGCTGCTCCAGTGGAGCAAGGAGGAGCTGATCCGCAGCCTCCGCCGCGCCGAGGCCGAAAAGATGAGCGCGATGCTGGACCACAGCAACCTGATCCGCGAGGTGAACCGCCGCCTCCAGCTGCACCTCGGCGAGATCCGCGGCCTGAAGGTAGCGCTCGGGGCGGGCCGGGGGGCGCCGCTGCGTCACCTGCGAGCCGGGCTGCGCTGCGCCGGGCGAAGCGACGCGTCCCCATCGGGAAAGCGCGGCGATAGGCGTGCAGGAGGCTGTGCCCGCTTTACGCTGCCGCCGTGTAAGGTGACTTAATACGAGCTGCTCGGCAGCATCCCGCAGCCGTATCGCGGTTCCGTTCCGCTCCTAGCGCTGTGCCGCTGCCCGCTGCGATGCTGCGTCCCTCCTTCGTTGAACTCTCGGCCGGTGAGAGCCGTAAGATCCCGGCGCTTCCTTCTGAGCTTCTGAAGGCTGGGGAGGCGGTGTGGTTGCTTACAGGTGATCGCCCCGGTGCAACTTGTGGGGGTGTTAGCTTAGAGATGGCTAAAAGGCAGCTTCTGTCTTACTGCTTCGAGAAATGAAACTGTCTTAAGAAATTCCTTTCGAAGTTAAAGGGAAGGAGGCACCCAAATGCAGCGTGGGCTTTGCGTTATGACATGAGGGAATACGGGAAGAGGGTTCCCGATTTGCAGAATAGCTCCAGGCGAGTGAATTGTTGATAAAGCATCTTTAGTAGCTGTATGACACAGCTAAGTAGTGTGCAGGGGGAGGCTGCTCCTCCGCCTTCCCGTCCTGCAGAGTGTGAATTTGTCCCTTCTGAGGATATGTGATGTCCTAGGCAGGAGACCTCTCAAAGGCAGTGCATCAGTGCAAGCAGATGTGACCTTTGTGGTGCAGCTACGTGTTGTGCCATCACGTGGGATCATCTGCTAGATGAGGAACAAGCCAGGCCAAGATGTGCAGGAAGTAGTGACAAGTTCCCCTTGCAGTGCCTAACTCCCTAAGTGACGTGTGACTTCCACTATTTGTTCAGATATCTTAGCTGGAATTTCCACAGGGAATTTGGGAGAACGAGGTCTGACACCCTGCTGTGGTTCCTGAGCCTCTCTGTCCATGAGGAAAAAGTAGGGCCCTGAGCAGCAGCGATGCCTGCACTTGGCATGTGGGTCCTCCTGCTTCTGCCTGAGCCATGGGATCACTTAAAGTATTTCTCTCCAGCACAGGTTTCTTAGGCTGCCTTGAGTTTGCTTTGAGAGGAATATCAGACAGATGCACATGTCTAGTGGGGCTGCGAAAGCTTCACGCTCTTCAGAAACTGTGCTAAAATGGCCTTTCTGTAAGGCTTGCCTTCTAATGGTTGTGACTCATCTCCACTTCTAATATCCCACAGAAGAAGGAATGAATATTGAGTTGAGAGAAAGTAAGATATGGCCACAAGAAAGTAAGATATGGCCACTAGAAACACAAGATAATGACAGTATTTTCTTTGGCATGTTATTCTGCTTTAGTAGTAGCTTGAACACTTCTGCTTTGGTGCATTTGCTTCAGGTGCTTCCTCACCTAAGAAAGGATGTGGAGTCACGTACTTGGATTGGAATGCAGAATCTGTTCAGGCACCCAACACTGTGGGTTCATTTCAGAGTGGTTGAGGTTGTGCTGGTAAGCTGGTGACTGATAAGGCACCCATATGCAAATCTGGAATGAAATCAAAACTCATATCTGAAATCTCTAACATGTGCTCACTTTCATATGTGATTATGTTCTCAAGAGTAGAGAGCATAAGCGTTAATAATTAAGTGGAATGACAATTTCTGATATACTTCAGTTATATTTAGCAGTGCCATGCACGTGAGTATTTGTCAAGGGAGTGAGATCCTGATGAGAGAGCGTATGATCTTTGCTTTGTTTGGGAACAGAGCTATTCTGATATTTAGGATGAGCATAAATTAAACACCCGAAGCTTTCTTTGCCTGATCAGAATTGAGCTTTTGAACCTTTGAAAGGTTGTAGTCACTTGTTGGGCAGCAGCTCTGTTTGTTTGGAGCACGTTGTTGTATGGCAGATCCACACATGCAATTATTTCTGCCTTGCTCGAGTGCTTAAATGATGGGTTTATGGCAGTGCTGTTTGCTGGCTCGTATCGTGGTGGTGATGTAACGCTGGTTCTTTTAGACACCTCTCAGTCATGATTATCTTTCTTTTAAAGGATATCAATCAGAAGCTGCAAGAAGATAACCAGGAGCTGAGAGACCTCTGCTGCTTTCTGGATGACGACAGGCAGAAAGGCAAGAGGGTGTCCCGTGAGTGGCAGAGACTGGGCAGATACAGTGCCAGTATTATGCACAAAGAGGTTGCCTTGTACCTGCAGAAGCTGAAAGAATTGGAAGTGAGACAAGAGGAAGTGGTTAAGGAAAACCTGGAGCTGAAGGAACTGTGTGTGTTGTTGGATGAGGAGAAGGGCGGTGGAGCGGGCAGCCGGAGCTCCATTGACAGCCAAATCAGCCTGTGCCAATTAACTGCCACCAGCACGTACATAAGAGATGTCGGTGATGGGAGCAGTACTTCTAGCACGGGAAGCACAGACAGTCCAGATCATCATAAACATCATCCGAGTACGAGCCCAGAACATCTTCAAAAAGCTCGGGGTGAAGGAAGCCCCGAGCATCAGAAGCACAGGAGTTCGGGCAGTCCTGATCATCACCTGAAAGGACCGAGTCCAGAACATCAGAAAACCATTGTCAAAGCACCTGAACAACAAAAGCACAGCAGTAGCAGTCCAGAAACTCTCCCAAAGCATGTTTTGAGTGGTAGCCCTGAACACTTTCAAAAGCAGAGGCCTGGCAGTAGCCCTGAGCATCAAAAGCACAGCGGTGGCAGCCCAGATCATCTTCAGAAGCACAGTGGAAGTACAGAACATCTCCACAAAGTGAGGGGCACGAGCCCTGAGCACCTCAAAAAACACTATGGAGGGAGCCCAGAGCATCTCAAGCATCTCAGTGCAGGCAGCAGAGAAGGTACCCTCAGGAGACAAGTAACAGATGACCTGTCCCCTCACCACAGAAGTATATACAATGGAATGAATGGTGGGTCAATAAACTTAGTGAAAAGTCACTGTGAAAATTAGCAAGGTGTTTTCAGTTCTGTTTTGGCTGGTTATGGAAAAGGAGTATTTTTCTTACTTACATTTCTTTCTGAAATGGACGGCAAGAGGTCTGGTGTCAACATTATTCTGGTAGCAAGCAGATTAATTAGATTATAACTTTTTTGTCTGTCCAGTAGGTGTTGGGTGGTTTAAAAAAGCAGGGATGTGAATCTTGAGCCCTTGCTTGTAGGGTATAAAGCAATAGTTCTTGCTCTTAATCCAGCTCTGTGGAAGGAGAGACTGTCCTAAATAGGCTTATTTACATCCTTAAGGACCAAGTTGTCTGTGTTTCTTGTCCTGCCTATTTTTTTGAGTCATTGCAGTGGAGGTGAAGGTCTCCAGTTTTTCTTCCACCTTCCTAACTTAGCCTGTGTGGAGCCTTAAGGATTATAAAATCTAATGTTTATTGGTTTATTGGCTTCTTATATCTGTCTTTATGGACTTAGAAAAGTACACAAATGATAGGGTGAGGCTCAATATACTTGAATGTGCAGTGCCTTCTAAAACTTTTCAAAGCCTTGACTTTGCACGTGTTTAATTATGACAAGTTTAAAAAAAAAAATCAGGGATGATCTCAGGGTTTTTTTGTGGGTGTTGTTACTGCTGCTCTTAAGGAAGATGGCCAACAAGCAGGACAGCTTCTAAGAGCTGTGTATTCTCCCTGATTGCAATTGCCTAAAGATAGGCACAATGTCAATATTTGGAAAGACAAGCAGTTGTGACAGTATTAAAATGAATGAAATAGAGCAAATGATTACAACAAAACTGAAACATCCTGCTGGTGCTGCTGGAGTAACTTTCTGTAGACATGGTGCTATTTCTTTAGCCTGCTCTATTTTCTTTGGGCTTAAAGATGTTTTCATAAAGGAAATCAGCATCTTGTATACTTGAAAGCCCATTTCTTGGACCTCTACGCATCTGAAATCAAGTTCTGAAGTGAGGCTTTTGCCTTAATAAATTGTCTTGGATGGAATTCTCATATTTCTGTCTTATAAGCGGCTGGGAGGAGTTGTCTTGGCACTGGTGGAAGTCAATGCTTGTTGGATCTGCTTGAGATGAGCTCTGTGCTGGGTGCTGTCCTCCTCACTTACCATGCTTCTCTCTCACACCTGTCCATTTATCTGTGATGGTTATCTTTGCTGAAGGCGTTCTGTAAGTTAACCTGCTCTGCAGGGACAAATCCAGATTACTTATGGTGAGATGGATATACTTGACAGGGCTGACAAACCCCAGAGTGGGAAGTGTGAGAGACTTCTCATTAATTTTTGAAGCATTTTAAAGTGATTAGTAAGAAGAATGCTTGACAATCTTGTGAAGATGTGTAATGCATACGTTAGGAAAGTTGATTTTATAAAATGTTCTTTTAAATACAGTGTTTCTTTCATCATTCACTTCTTCCTGTTCAAAATGAGTGCATTGACTCAGCTGTAAGTAAAGCAAACTATGGAACCCCAAAGCTGCCCTTTTCTTACTGGTGTTCATCAGATGGTAAAGCAGAAAAATGATGTAAGGTTTTAAGTGTTTATTTTTAAAACTCATTCACAGACAAATACATGGTTTTCTGCTCTCAGCATGGTGGGCTTTTCGATGGTATTTGTTTTGTCCAAATGGTCATGCTGAGAGCTCAGCATTATTACTAATAGGAAGGCAGTGGTTGTGTTAAAGCTGTGATGACTTGTGTCCTCTGTGTAGTGTATTGCCATGATCTATAGCTTGGCTTCAAGCCATGAGGAGCTGGAGGTGGCAGCTGTCCATCTAGGAGTCTGTTTATTGACTTTAATCAGAGTTTTGCCTGTCCTGCACTTCATATAATCAGTTTTGCAGAGGACTTGGCTCACCAGTAAGTTGTCAAATGTCTCCTCTTTCATGTTTATGTAACTTGATGCTGGCATGGAGTGGATGTCAGCTGGGAGGCTTACTTCTAACATTGGTTTGGCCTTGGTCTCGCTTCAGTCAGTGGTTATGTGCGACAGCTTTGCTGTGAGGGACTTGCCTTAAACTTCAAGGAGGTTCACAACTGAGTTGTGGGTTTTGGTTGTGTCAGCTGCTGTTAATGTGGGAAAGGGCAAGTAATGTGGAAGTGCTAAAAGCACTGGCTGTTATCATTGTTACAGCACTGCTTGTTGTCATGGCAAAAGTAATCACAAGTAAATCATGATTTGCACACTTTGTGTACATCCCTGTATTTTGCATCTGCTGTAAGGGTTGGTGAGAGTGTGTAAAACGTGGCTTGGACATTCTGATGAGCAGTATAAAAGGATGCTTCTTTGGGTTCTTACGTCCAAATCATGTAGTATATATACTATGTCAGAGCTGATTCATTAAAATGTGGGGGCTGTGATGTCACATCTGTTCAATTATTTTGCAGGTCACTTCTGATCTTATTATGGGACTCACCTACTGGCAGCAAGAGAGGATGAAGTGCTTGTGATCCTAAATAATGAATGTTAACATCTTCTGACTAATTGATGAATGTATAAAATGATAAATAATCAGAATTTAGGTGTCTCAGTAGAGGACTGACCTGTCTCTGTTGGTCTTGACTCCAAACCATGGTTGAGAGGAGAAAGTATTCCTCTGCACATTGGATCTTGTTCTGCAAAGTACTGTGTTGTCTATCTGAAATTGCTGTTCCTGTCTGAAAAGCATACATAAAAACAGCCTGGCTATTTCTGCTGGATCAGGAGCTTCTGTACGTCGCTGACAGCGCCTGCTCACCCTGAGTTGTGGTCTTGTTAGTGCCTAGGTGACCACAGGGAAGCAATGTGTTCAGTCAGGTACAGTTATTTAAACCAGAACTTTCCCTGCATGTGAACGCATGGGGAATGGAGTTGGTCAGCTACAGCTGAATCAATTCCAGTGGTATCAGAAACGTGATACATATCAGACTTATAAATCAGTTTTAGTTATTGCACAGTGCTTTGCAGCACTGCATTAACCATTTTGGCCTCGTGCATGTTTTAAGCTGTCATGTAGCACACAGGAAGCTGCTGCAGGTCAGGAGCATCTTTGGTCCTTAGGAACAGCTGAAGGAGCAGAGAATGAGGTGATAATGTTTACTTTCATAATTTTTCTCACTTTCTATTCTCAGGAGTTTGATGTTGTCAGTTTTTTTTCTTGTGTGACTCATCAACAAAACCTGAAAACACTTGAGAAGCTTTCTGTAAGTGTGTGTGTGTGTGTGTGTGTATGTATAATAACTTACCCAGTATTCTACATGCATTTCTGAGAAGTGCATCCTCGTTTCTTGGAGTGACAGAAGATAAGGTCTGAAAGCTGTGTTTTCTATTAACAAACATCAAGCCAAACTTACATATCTTGTTTTTCAAGGCTTCAACCAAATGAATGTGATGATAAAACTGTGATGACTCTCAGATGCTCTGGTTAATGAGCACAGAGATATTTGGAACAGACACTGAGTTTAGAAGAGAAAATGCCAGTGGTGTTAAATACATGAAATTAGATTGTACCATAACCCTTAATAGTCTTTAACTGACACAAATACCTGGGGTGGAAGTGTCTCTATAGAAATTCATGTCATTTTAGCATTTGCAGTCTAAGTGGTGTTGTAGCAATTTATTGTAAACTCTCTGTTTTAAGAATTCCTTTGTTTTACCCCAGGCTTTGACTTCTGTGTGCAAAGAAAATATCAGAAGGCTTTCGTGTGTGCTTTTTGCTTCCTGCTGAGGTTATTACAGAGGAGCAGTAAAACTGCTGACTAACACTGCGTGCTGCTGGAGGTGTGAGGGCTCTTGTGGAGCAAATGCAGCAGCACCTCAATTGAACAAGACTATTTGTAAGTTAAGCTCAGCTTCAATCTTGAGCCATTCCTGCTGTAAATGTGCTTCTTGGGAGGGGAACGCAGTAAGAAAATATCTTTATTTTGCTTCTCTAAGTAAAAAGAGAAAATTACAGTATCTCTTCAGAGAGAGAAACCTTACAGTAACATTACTGAAATAAATGGTAGCCTTTCCATGGAAACTGCTCACATTGTGCTGGCCAAACAGTGAAATGATGTCACTTTTGCTCGCGTTCTCTTCTTGCATTTGAAATGGAAGTGATTTTCCTATCCAGAATGGCAGTGCACAGCATGGCACTTGGGACTTCAGCTTTCCCAATGGCACCCACGCTGGTACAGCTGCCATTTGAAGTCTGATACAGCATTGCTTGCTCTTGAGAGCAACCTGATATGTAAGCTGAGGCTTTAGGATTGGTGGAATTTTTTTTTGCTTGTCAGTGTGAGTTAATCTACTGCTTCTTTTTGGTGTTTATTTTAAGTGTAGAGCTCTGAATCTTTTGTGTCAATGGGAGTCTGTCGTTTGAATTCCGTAGGTTTCACATCAGACTTGTAAATCAGTGTTACTGTATGCTGTAAGAGAATATGCACGAATGTGATTAGAGCATGCTGTATTCATTACCAAACCCATTTCTGTGGAGTTTTTTTCTTCTCAGGTTGAAATTGTGACTTGTAATACCAACAGCAGTAACTGACCAGACTAGGGCTGACTGTACAAGTTCATGTCTGTCTCTGTCTGTTTGATGCTAGATGGGCACATGAAGTCATCACATAGGGGTTTTACATTCCTTCTTGGATGTCATATCTTGCAAAACAGATGACTTTGCACTAAGGGCTTGCTCCTAATTCACTGGAGGCAGTGATCCTGTCACTGTGAGTCCCAAGGTATTTTCTTCTGCATCAGCAGGAGAATCATCAGGAGCCTGGGGAGCAGTTAGTGCTGTCTGCCTGAAATACTTGGGCAGACTTCATTCCATTTGAAAGTGCCAGAATGGAGAATCCTCACATTGAAGCCCTGAGTTCTTGCATGGGGACAGTGCCTTTTGCCTGGGGGCAGGACCTCAGGACCTCATCTAACATAGACCCATGCATGGCTTTCTGAGGTACTGTGCTCTGATTTTGTTAGAGTAAAATGTATTTTTAAAAACATTGCTCTGATTACATTGTGAAATCCTTTAATCTCTGGCAGCTCTAATGTAGAGTTTGGCTATTATAATAATTCTTGGTGTTTGTTCAGGTACTTCAGCCTCATAGGATATACTATGTGTGTAATTAAAGGCAATCCTGTTTTTTATTTTATTTTATTTTTTTTTTCTGCTATCTATAAATTGAATGTTTACTTTTGAGATGTATTAAGTTTCGTTAGCTAGTGATGGAGAGTTGTTACAAGCTGTGTAGGTGTTGGGGCTGACTGGGTTCGTAAGCAGAGGGGAGAGCATGGCAGCCAGTATAGTGTGGGGTTTGGCTTCGTGCTGCCAGTGACATTCTGTGCATGGACAGGTGTTATGGGGCATCCATAGTGAGGATGTATTTATTACTTAGAATGTATTTAACTAATGATATTGATATAAATCTTGCCTGCATATACTTCTTGAATATCTGGCAAGTGGGCTCCGTTCAGAGAGTCAGGTAGGGCTGCAGTGCTCAGTTCTGAATTTTCTTTCTCAATGCAGGAAGAAGTGTATCTTGACCTACGACAGCCATACTGGCAAAGGGTTTCCATCTGAACTACATGGTGGTTGTGGGAGAACTGGTGTTACAGCATCCTGCTTGAAGCTGTGGAAGAGTCCACTCTGTAACCTCAGTATTGTTGTCTATCCAAAGACAACTGTGATATCCCTTAGTAAAGAAAAAGGGGTAGAGCATTGTGTTGAGAAATCTGGAGAAATGACTGAGCTTCCTATTAAAACACAACTAAACTCTTCAGCCACGGTGGCAGATCTATCCAGGCTCTGTGAAATGATGTCAAGGCCTTGAGAAGCATCACACGTTCCTTTGGGTAACACAGAGCAAAAGATAACATGTAAGGACATGGTAATTAGTGCTGGGGGAAGAGATGGATTCATCTGGTTTAAGACAAACCTCAGCTTGTAAGTAGCTTGAACTGTGAATGGGCTTCACTCAGATGTTTTGTTACATCGCTGTTAATGGGAAGAACTTTTGTTTGTCATCATCTAAAACAGCCAGCCCTAATTCCTGCTGGGGGAAAGAAGAGGATAAAATGCTGATTGTCCCAATGAGCTGATTCACTATAGCAATTTCTCATTTTCTTAAGGATATTTTTCCTTTGTACAAGACATACGATTTTTTTATTCCCATATATCCAACTTTGGCTTGTGATATTGCTCAAGAACTTAGGAATCTGTCTTTCACCTTTTATTGCGACCCTCAAGTAATGTAAGAGGTTTTAGTATTGTCCTTTGATTGCTTTAGGAATGCACATTAAAAATCTCCTGTAACGTGGGGAATAAACAGTTGAGAAATGGAAAGGTGTGTTTAAACAGACAAGGAGGATGAATTCAGCCTTCTCTCTTTCCCTTCTTTGTTTTGTTTCAGGTTCTCTTGAAATAGGTTCTCTTATTTTGGGGCTTAAAGTGTCAGAAAAGAAAAATACCAAAGAAAATAAGAATAAGGAAAGGTGAATGCAGAGAAGGTGTTGAATAGTAGGACTAAAAGACAGTGAGATACACTGGTCATAACAGTAAGTTGGGTCTGAGGAAATTATACAAGTATGAAAAGGGGGGAAGCTTGTATACTAAAGTATTCTTGCAACAGGCATGGAAATAAAAGAAATCCCATGCCATGATGATACCAGTCTGTGCACACTTCATATGTTTGTAAGTCTTTTAGGTCCTTTTAATTCTGCAGGATACACAGAAGTGCTGGGATCATGGTTTGAGATCTGCACGTGAGCATTTAGGGATGCACGGCATGAAAGTGTTTGCAGATCTATTGACTGTAAATGGGACAGCCTACCTCAAGATAGCAGCTGTCCTAGAAAGATGAACAGTTAGGTGAAGCCTGTGAATAACAAGTAGCCTTAGTTCAGCTCGTTGGTTTTGCTGTAAGACTTGTGGCTTATTTGCATTACTTCTGTATGTTCTTGGTGAGAAGAGGGAGCCAGCAGTTACGCACTTGGATGCTTCAGCAAGTCAGTGTTTCTTTAACTCTTTATTTTTCCTTTACATCATTTGGTGTAGTATGCTGTGAGTTACTATGGCTGTTATGCCATGATTTTTTTTCTCCTCTGTAACCTGAAATTATACTGTCTTGAGAAAGTTCCTATCCTTTAAAGAAGAAAAAGGGGTTATTTGTACATGTGTGTGTACGTATTTGTGTGTGTGACACAACACACTTGTACTGAAGCCCTGCCATGAGTACCAGCTGGAGGATTGCAGTGAGCCACGTGGTAAGCAACAGTATTGAAAGTTCTTTTTCTTGTACCTTCTCAAGGCTACCCAAATTGTTCCATCATTTCCATGCCTGTCAAATCTGATCTGATCAGTAGTAGGATGCTGCTTGCAAGTGTTTGGCCTCAAAGCTGTGACACTATGTTTGTGTCACTGCGTCTCTTTATCTTTGTGTGAATAGTGAAAACTTGCATTGATAACACTTTTTGTATGAGTCTGGAAGAGGTCTATTTGCACCTTGGATTTGAAGCAGGGGGAAAAATGCTTTTCTGGAACTTGCAGAACTGATGCATCACTATGCAGCTCACATCTATGTGAGGTTCAGATAAGCCTGGAGAACAGCATTGATTGGTGACCCACATCCCCTCTTGGTTTCTGAGTTTATTTTGGTTTTGCAGAGGATGAATCCTAGTAATGTTAAAAATCCATCTTAGGATTTTTGTAGGTCAGAAAACATTACTGGTAACAGTAGGGAGGATAACATGGGAAGGAAAAAAAAACAACCTAACAAAAACGAGCAGCCAAAATTCATCTAAAGGCAGCCAAATACATCAAGCAGGAACATATGGATGCTGTGAAGTAGGCCCTGAAAAACTGGTTTAGATCCTTCGAAACATGTGAGTGCTTCACTCCTTGTTGGACATGGGACTTAGACTGAGATGGGAGGCCCGGAGAGAAGCAAGATGCCTAAAGAGCCATGCCCCTTCAGTGCTCTGAATGGAGTCTGTAGCCTCTCGTTGTAGCTTGCCTTGCTTCCTCATGTCTGTTTTAAGATTTTTCTAACTTGAATTTTGAATTTTAGGTTTTTGCAATATCATTAAATCCATAAACAAAACCTAAAAGCAAAGCATTCCAACAACGGTTTTTCTTCCCTAACCAGATTTCCAACCACCAAGACCAAAGGCTCTGCAGTCTTAACTAAACAGTAGAAGATACCAGAATCAATGTCTCCTCCAGGTACAGGTGCTAAGAACTTCTTGATTTTCTTATTGGAACTTGATGTTTGATCTATGCTCCAGTTGGTAATGCTAAATCCTTCATGTTGACCACTTGCTACCATAGCACATGTGAATATTTTGGGGAGTTAAGAGGACAAAAAAGCATCCTGAGCATATTAAATTAAGTTCTATTCAGCAATTGAATATTGCTTTTTGCCCATCTTTACATCATTTATAGAAGTAATAGGATGAAAAGAGTTGTTATCTTTTAGTGTACACTGCAAGTTGAACTCTGCTGATAAAATGGGTGGCTGGACTGCCTGACAGCATGGAAGTGATTGATCAGACTTTCAGAAGCCTGGATCTCAGTTCTGTCCTCTCAAGCACTTCATGTGGTGTTGAGGAGCTCCTTGTATTGCTCACACTACTGCAGTTGTATCCAGCTGTAGACTGAAGGAGTGCAGCAGTGGTTTAAAGGAGATGTAGTTCAGAAGGACTTGTTTTGTCCTTATTGCTCTCCAGTAACCTAAATTAAACAGGCCCTGTAGTTAGAGACAAGTCAATTCTTATCAGCTGCCACCTACAAGTGTGTACTGTGGGCACTGAAGCTCAGAAGCAGTTCCCTGGACAATATATTCTATTCCAGCTCTGTTGCCTGATGGTGTTCCTGTTTAAACATTCGTGACTAAAGAGAATATTCTAATACCAGGATGGGTGTTTGAAAGATATTTAATGTAGGATATTTGAATGAGAAATAGGTTTTATTTTGCTTTCAAAGCCAAATAACTTCAGAATTTACCAGTATTGAAAAAAAAATCTGTACTTCTAATGTAGTGTCTTGTGTCTATTTTGTTTGGTAGAGGTGTGCTTAGCAGCTTTTTTTTTTTTTCCCAGTAAATTTACATTAGGTGCCCACCCTGCACGTTTTGCCCTAATGTGAAGTTTTGAGTATTTGCTGCCTTAGTTACTGGAGAAATAAGGTGTTGACCAGATGCAGTCAGGCGCCTTGTTCTCTGATTTAACATTTTTGAGTGCTTAATTGCCCCTGAGTTTTGTTAAATTTTAATTGATTGATCTTGCAGTGCTGCCCAGAATTCCATCATGATGCAGTAAGCTCTTGAACCTCATGGGAAAAGATTTGTTATAGAAGGTGAAAGTGATCAGACTTTCGCTGTCTGGAATGAGAAAAGTTCAGTTAGTGCTTGTATCCTGTTTGTTAGGAAATGCTGTTTCCCAGGGAGCCAGGAGCATCTTTAATTTTAACCACTTTGGTCTCACAGTGCCTGTTTTCACCCATCGGTGCAGTTGGTGTTCACGTGCCTCAGCAGTGTGAGTGGCTGTGCTTGGCAGGTGATGAACAAAGCAGCCAGCTGGCTTCAGGATCTAGCAGCATGGCTGTTGGTAGAACCTGGTGGAAGAGCAGTTGGATCCTGTGAGCAAAACTCAGGCTTTCAGAGCTTTGCTCCTTCTGGATTTCCCATGTCTTCACTCCTCCAGTTCTGCAGCTCTTCAGAGGCTGGGCATGATTGGAGTTGGAAAAAGCAGTACTGCTTAGTGGGGAATCTTGGTGAAATAAACTCTTGCTTTGAATGAGAAGGACTGTATGGGTTTGGCTGCCTGGAGGGATCTCTACCTCTGGGTCTGGTGGTCTTGAAGCTGATGCTTGCAGAGAGCTGTGGATGTTATGTTAACCTGAATAAACTCTTACACCTGTTGGTAGTAAGTTGTAGCCTGGGTTTTGTTCAGCACTTATCAGTAGATCTCAAAGCAGTTTACCAAGGAAAAGAATATCGTGATCTTCATCTTGTGCATGAAAGAACAATGGGCTGAACAAATGACAAGACAGCCCTCAGCTATATCTACGGTCCAGATTTCCTGCATTTTAGCTATGATTATTCCATTGCATCATACCACTCTTCTAACAGCTTTTTCTTAGCTTGTTTTGCATGTGGGGTAAGAAGTGGGGCTGAGGTTACTCACATGCCTAAAAAACACCTTTGTGAACAATTAGCTTGCTGCAAATGCTCACAATGTGTTTCCTTTCAAAATCAAGTTTTAAGGCAATCTGTTTCCTTCCTTTCTGAATATTGTGACTTAAACTAACCAGGTCAGTGTGGTTCGAAGATATTTTTAACTTTTGTGCCTGCAGCAGGCATACTGTATGATCTTAATGCACCTCTTGCATTTAAAAGGTGTGCTTGAGAACACTTAAACATTTACCAAACTGACTTAAATGGAGCACTGTGATAGCTTTACTAAAGGAAATGACAGTTTTCTGTCTTGTTTCTAACACTGCAGGGTAGCTGTGTAGCTGCTATTGTCTTTGGGAGATGGAAATGCTGGTCTGAAGCTGAGCTGTGGTCAGCTATCAGCTGGGGGTTGTACTGAGCTGGTACCACCAAAGGGGGTATTCATCTTTCATCAGAATGAAATGTTGAAAAGGAAGCTCTTACTCTTCAAAACAGATGTGTGAGAAATCAGAATATAATAATGTGGCAAGATAGTCACTGAACCCCTAGTGTCAATCCACAGTGTGGCTTCTTGTGGATGTGGCAGGGAAGGGGGGAAGGGCTGCTTAGGTCTAAATCTCTGTGGCAGGACTCGTAGTATGAGCACCTGTGTGACATGGCACAAGTCAAGATGGGCTCCTGGTGACATGGAGCCTTCTGAGACTTTTGACTGAGCACCCTTTCCTTTCTGTCCACTCATTTCCAGCAGGTGGGTGGTGGCTGCTGATTGCTACCAAATGCTGTGGGTAGCACAGAAGCAGCGTGCAGGAGTGGTGTGTTGGGGGGAAGGTTGCATGAAGGCTCTTGCTGCCTACCAAAAGGTGGAGATTTGCTGTGCAATGTCACTGCTACGCAGTCATTTCTAAAAATTGTGAATGGCACCAACTGGAATCCAGTGCAGGGCTTTAAAGCTCTGTAGTAATGTACGCTCACTGGGGAACCAGGCTTTGACATTCAAAAATGACAGCCTGAAGGGTTCCGTTCTCTGATAAGTGATGACACTGCAAAGCCACGATTCTTGCTTTCTACTCTCAAACTACTTCGATTATGGCAGCTTCCTGCCATGCTAAGTATTGAGGTTTTTAATGTGGCTGCGGTCTGAGTGCGATTTAATGTTTGAAACTTGTCCAGGGATTAAAGTAGCGTTGATCTTGTTACTATTTTAATCTCTTATAAACTAGAGCAAGCGCCAAGTTGTGTGTTCTGAGTGTGATTTAGCAACCTGTTAGTCTTCTAATTATCCTCTTAATTAGATTGGTCTGATCATTTGGTGCTTGATATAAATGCATATTCTTAAGTTCTCAGAGCATTAGCTTTTGGGAAAAACTTTATTGCTTTTCAATTAAGAAGTGTCTTGTTCCCTTACTTCAGCATGGGAGACATGTGGCGCTGCTTCTGATGTGGCACTTGTCTGAATCTCTTTCCTTGTAAAAAGTCTTCTGCAGAGCCCTGTAGTCTTCTCTTGTGAGAGCATTCCTATGGTATGACATGGGACTGTCATAGGTTTGTCACTTTAAACTTTTCCTGGATATTGGTCAGGAAATGAAACTCTGAACTGCTGGATAGGTAAAGTTAACAGTAAGAAGTTAAAGAGATGTCAAGAGACTAGAAAAAATCTAATACAGTAATAACTGTCTAAAAAAATGAAGTAATTTCTCAAAACAACTCCCAGATATTTGAAAGTGGTCAAAATGTCAAGGTACAGTCCCAGTTGTTTTACTTCTGAGCTGAAACCTTGGGGGTACCAATGTCAGTAAGAGAGAATGGTTCTCTAATGCAGTGTCCAGAACATCCATGTGATAAGTGGCTGCATCCAAGGTGAAATGGCTTTAAACTGGAAGAGGGAAGGTTTAGACTAGGTATCAGGAAGAAATTCCTTACTGTGAGGGTGGTGAGACACTGAACAGGCTGCCCAGTGAGGTTGTAAATGTCCCATCCCTGGAATCATTCAAGGGTAGGTTGGATGGGGCTGTGAGCAATCTGTTCTAGGGGGAGGCATCCCTGCCTCTAGCAGGAGGTTGGAACTAGATGATCCTAAAGGTTACTTCCAGCCAAAACCATTCTGTGATCTTGTGCTTTGTGTTCAGTCAAGTGAACATGCTTTCCAAATGACCACAGGACAGATGCTCGAGTCATAAGCATGCATTAAAAGATGCAACATAGCAACACATTTATCTGTCTACCACGAAGAGGTGCTGAATTATGTTTCTGAGGCTGGAGACCATGACGTGGCTGGAAAAGTTACAGAGTGATAGAACCAGAATACCTCTGTGTGTGTCTGGGCTGTTGTCCAGTGTGAGAGAAAGTTAGCAGGAGGACAACTGTGCTGCCCTACTGCTTTCCAGAAGCAGTGTTATCCAGAAGCCTGCAGTTCGAGTGCGTGTAGAGATGGAACTGGGCAGGCTTAGGAACACAAAACACCATCAGATATCCTGGCTCGCCTTCCAGGAATACGGACAGGCCAATGAGTGAGGCTCTGGCTGCTGCTTGGGGTGAGCAAGTGCTTGCCTGCTGTGTGTTCTTGTGTGCTGTGCTATAAGAGTACATGTGTGTGCAGCTGTGGGGACTGAAATCTTGCTGCTTCCGAGAGCAAAGTGACTCACCATGCTGTCATGTTGGAGATACAGATCTAGGTAATGAACTGCTTTTGTTTATGCAGGTGACTGGCTTTATACACTTACACCTTCCCACTGAGTTCACAGGCTTGCAGAAGCTTTCTTTGTTTCATCTTCACATGGTGTCATGTGAAAATAGGAGCTGAGCCTTAGAAATCGATTCCAGGGGAAGCAGGCAGAAATCCTTTTTTGCCCGTAATACAAAGGAAATCCTGCAACTTCTCTTACAAGAAGCTCTGTCTGCTTTCAGTAAGACTGGTAGCAGACATGGAGCTTTCCATCCAGGTTTGAAGGCAGTCAGATAACAGCTGTGGCCTTTCTTGCTGTCCCTGGGGTGCTGAGTTGCACCCTGGTGAGCACATACAGTGAAATTGCTCAGAGGAGAGCATGTAGTTTCTGGTTGTTGATTTGTGTGTGTATGTGTTGAGGAAAAAGGAATCTAAATGAGGTTAGATTGAGTTGTAGTAAAGAGTGCAGAGGTTGCAAAATGAAGGTCTGAAGAAAGGAGAATGTCATGATCAAGTTAGCTAAAGTTGGCTCCTGCAGCTGTGCTTTTTGATGAGCTTGCACTGTTTTCTAACTGCATCCCTGCTTCCAGAAAATGGAGATGTAAGAAAGAAGAACTAGATTATAAGAGCAACCAGAGCTCCAGTGTTTCCAAACTTGAGATGGTAGGAAACGATGTAGACAATGGCCAGTCATATATCACTACCTGTGGGTGATAAATGTACCAACCAAAGGGTTTTCTTTCTGCCTATGCAGCTTTTTTTGTCAGTTGCAGATACAGAGTTGATATCCTGATCCCCTTATCCTGCTATCAGATAAAAACCAGATGTGTTGCAGCACCCTCCTGTTGTGCTATAGGTGCCGTTGTGGTAGCACTAATGCTGCCTGGCTCACAGTAGTCTCTCAGGACTTTATTTCCATGGTACCTCTGAGCTGTGCTGGGCTTTTGGTGTCTCAAACTTAATGGTGCTTACTGCAAGTCTGCTGTAATGCCTGACAGTGGAGAAGTATGACTGGGGCTGGTTTGGTAATCCTGGCAGTTGGTACTGTAGAAATGTGAGTCTCTTTATATACCTTCTGTTTCTCTACTGAAGCTTTTTGTACAGCAGGACTCTTCTGCATACTGGACAGCAGGAGTCTTTCATTACTAACTTTAACCACTGCTGTTGTGCCGTCTGCGAGAACTTTGTGTTAACTGAAATACTCTGAATCTGAGCTTTCCTATTTAAAAAGGAGAAAAGAAAACTTTCTGTCTACTTTTAACCAATTAATCTTAATTTCTAAAAGCCATTCCTAGGACTCCTTTGATTATTAGTGCTGCTGAAAAAGCAATTATGTTAGAGCAATGAAAGTCTTAACAGCTATGGAGAAGCAAGCACTGTCACTTCTTTTGTCAAATTTTTGTCACTTTCATGGGGCAGACATTCTCTTGTTGCCTCTTATAAACTCTGTATACTATCTGCAGGCAAAAATGAGGTGATCCAATTACTTGGATTCTCAGTTTCGCTATTAAACAGCTAAGTACTACTTTTAATAATTTGTTGCTACAACTGTATGTACTCTTAAGAGTCTCTCTTCAAAATGCAAGATCCTGTACTTCTGCTTTAATCTGGTTGGATTTGACTGATGGTTCAAACAAAATTGGACAGATTCAGCAGTATGGCAAAGAGGTCAGCTCTAGCAGTATGTCAGGATCTAAAAAAGATTTTCAGTGGAAGACCCAGATGGCTTTCACTACGTTCCTTCACCACTATAGAGCTGCTTAAAAGCTTAGAGATGTGCACGTAAGCGTGATCAGAGCAATCCATCAGGCAGGGCACAGTGCACGGTAGTCTGAAGTGTGAAAAACAAACAGAAAAAGAGCTCGGTAGATCTGTTTGGTTGCAGTCTTAATGTGTTGAGTGTGCTTTTTCCACTTGTGCAGCCTTGAGTCTTTAGGCCCAGATCGTGGTCATTTCTGAACTGCTCTAACCTGATATGCCAAAGTAGTTCTATTGACTTCCGTAAGCTTTTCTGCATCTTCCTTGTATGTACAATGTCAGCATTTGCTCATCTGAGGACTGTCTTTTAAAGGGTGAAGTGTTCTTCATTAAACTTGGCACTGGAAGAAATCATGTGCTTCAGGGAGCTGATGCACACCTACAGTTCAGAGTGTATTGATAGGTAAGCGTTAATTAAATCTTGGTTTGGAAACTGCTTTGGGCATTTCAATAGAGCTTATGTAGATCACATTGTAGGTAATGTTGACAGAATCTCCAAAAAGAGGAAGGCTCTGGGATCATGGGTTCCCTTCCCACACCTCCATCCCAGTTGTGGCTGCTGTGAGCCCTGCCTGTGTATCCAAAGCTGATGTCATTTTTGTAGTTTCAGCAGTGCTGTGCCTGTTCCCATTGAAGGCTGACTCTTACCTGTACCAGCACTGATGTGTAAAACTGTAATTTGGCTAAAAAGATGACTCTCCTAAAATCATACTTACCCTTGGTTTATTTTTGATAGTGTTGAGGTGTTATTCAGAGCAAAGTGTGTTCCTCTGGTTAGTCTAGCAGCTATTCAAATGACATGGTGCAGTCTTCATTAATGGCAGTGAGGTGATCCTCTATGTGCCTGTGCCTTAGTACTTGGGAACAAATGAAAGAAACACATTATTGAATGAGGGAGGAAACTGCTGGTCCCTTAAGTGTATTCTTACACAACAATGTTTATTAATTTAGGGACCTCTTGTTTCATTTAACATCAAATTGAAAATAGTCACCCAACTGCATAAACATGATAATATTTATACAGATGGATAGTTGTATCAGATTAATGACAATGAAAGCAATAGATTATTTTCATTGTCAAAAGCTGCAGTGCCTTGCTAGATAATCATATAATTATACATTGCGTAGATGCAAGACCCACATTGAAATAGCATGTTAAACTGTCATATATATATATGTATATACACATATACACGCTATTTAAAACTGCTATCTTACAGCAGGATCTTGATGCATTTACTGCTAGTTGTATCTTCAGGTGTCATGTGGTTTGGCTTTGCGGGAAAATAAGTAGGTATGGGCTGTATATATCCCCCCCTTATTTCCATGCTGATGTAGTGAACTGCAGGTAGGATGTGAAAGATGTTTTAGGGAATTCTAAATCTGTCTTTCAAAGGTTAGGTCAAGTAGAAGAAGGTAGAGGGTATTAGCAGATTATATGGAAGCTATTTAGTTACACAGGCTGAGATTCAACAAATAGAAGAAAAAGTAGAATAGAATTATTACATACATGTTGCCAAGCTGTTAGTATGTTGAGTGCAGGAATTAGGTCTGCTCTATGCAAAAGAACAAGTATTAAGGAGCTCTTTGAGACGTTCTTGCTGTCTGTGAGGCTTTATCTAATGCTTCAGAAGAATAACTGTATGCGAGTAGCACTTGAGCTGTTGTGTTATGAACTTTGATTACATTTCTGGGGTTTGGAATGATGCTTTGTCTGTTTGCTTTTGACACAGGTGACTGCAGAAGGCCAGCAGTGTTTGGTTAGGAAATAATGATACGTTGATGTTCTTGAATAAATACAGATTGTACTCAGCAGTACACTGGAAGTCACAATTGCTGTGGATGTGGTTTGGAGCTTTTTCCCTCTTAAGTCAAGGAATTGCACTGAGTAATTCACTGCTTTTCTGCAAAGCAGAACTGCATGGGGAACTGCATTGGGAATTGTGGAAGTTGTGGAAAAAGAGAACTGCAGGATTGTGTGGCCTCTGCGTGTGGTTCTCCTGTGTTACTCTTACTACATCTTTAGTATGTGGTATGTGGGGAGGTATGTGTAATCTCCCCTTGGCTCTTGTTCCTGCCTGGCTGGCTGAATAGATGGGTAGAAAGCCAAATGATCCTGGCTTCTACCAGGCAGCATGAGTAAAAGGAAAGGCAAACAGAAAGTTGTAGTAGGGGAAAAGTCTCCGAACTCCATATAGATGAAAAAAAGTATTTCTAAATTTATCAAAGGGCTTTTCTTTATAGAACTTTGTTTTTCTGAATATATCAGACAGAAAAAGCCAAGGGATTTGCTGTTTTCCACAGGAACGTGTGTTGTTCTTGATGTTGTTTTGCCAAAAACTTTGCTTCCTGCAGTAATTAAAGTATGAGGCATCATACTTAAATGCTTATAGTGAAGAAAACAGGTGGGGTTGGAATGAAGGCTTAGCACAGTCAGACGTGTAATGTATCCTTTAGAGCACAAGCAGGGATTGTGCCAGAAGAGAATGGCCAGCAAACTGGTGAGCAGGGACAGAGGGATTTGAGAAAATGCTGAAATGGCTTTGATTTTGTTTTTGGTAGGTAGGAGAAAGGAAATTGATTGTACTCAGTTTGATCTCTTCTTGTAGAAGTAATTGCCATTGATCTCCAGAGGAAGAGCATGTAGCTACATTGCAGGCCTGTCATTCAGTTCTTTTCCATTGCTAATTGGCTAACTTAGTTACTTCCTTTATTTTAGACAACCACCAAAACCAACCAGCCAGGCAGCGTGCAGCTAATAAGCAAACAGAAGCTTGATTGAGTGGTAACTAAACTAACTCTTCAGTCCTTAATGTGATTGTTCTGCCCAGAGCCATGGAGACTGGGGGGGGATTTTTTTCCTTCAACTCCAGTCTTCAAACTGTCCTCAGTCACTGAGGAGTTCAGTATCTGAAAAGGTGAAGTTGCTTTCTAAAAATCCCGTAGATGGATGAAGCTGAGACTGTGATTTACTTTGAGCTCTGAGAAATATAATGTGAAAAACCTATCTGGGTTCTGGAAGCTGGACAGAGACTGCAGTCAGTTCAGTAAAGGCACTGCTAAGTTTACCATGATGAAGTGCTGCCTCATGCATGAAATACATGCTGTGGTCTTGTGCTGGTGATATGATGATTTATCACCTTTAAAACTGTAGAAACAACATGCAGAATTTGTTTTCAGTGGATTATTCATATTATCACTTGTTTGTACCCCTTGGAATCTTATGTGATTGATAAACATTTCAAACAAGCAAAAGCCCTTGAAAAATAAATTTGGAGATTTTAAAATTGTGCTTTTCACAACAAGAATGCCCCTCTGTGGCACAGGGCTTAGGGGCTTCTCCTGCTACAGAGAGACTTGGGTTTGATGCTGGCACTGGGGGGGGGTTGGAAATAACTGTGCTGGTTCCTTAAGCTCAGTGCTATGTAAATGTGTGCAGCTTGTCCACACTGAATGTCTCATCTCAGTAGCCTTGACTATGTAAAAGGAGCTGTACATTCAATCCTGTAGGTGACTGGTGCATATGGAGTCTTGGCAGAGGAAGGAGCAACTGAGCTGCTGAAAGCTCAGCAGTATGAGGAATTGCATTTGTATGTGTCTGCTGATAGAACTGTCAGTGCCAGTGGCACTTCAGAAGTCAGTGGAGACTGTCAAAGCCTTTATCCTATGTTGTCTCCCTAGCACCTGTGTGTTGGATCCAAGTGGAAGTTTTCAGGTGTGGAGTAACTTTGGTTCCTACCCTACAGCTGTCTGCTGAGCCACTGGCTTAGCTTTGGTCAGAGGGTGTTGCATTACCCTCAGTTATACATGGGCTCTCCTGCAGTTCCAGGATGCCAGAAGGGCTCAGCAGTGTCTTGGTGAACAAAAGCAAAGGCTCAGCATATTTCTATTTTTTTTTTTTCTTTATTTTCCAATTAAGAAAAGCTGCACTTTTGTGAGCAAGGCTCTTCTCACTGTTTAGGTAATGGGGGAAAAAAATATCTTTTGAATCAATTGTAAGTATGGTTAAGGCTGAAATAGCAAGGTGAGTTCTTTCTACTTGATTTTTGAAGTGCTGATGACCAAGAACATAGTTTTCCCAATGTTCTCTACAAACATGGTGTAGGTTATATTCACTCATTGGAAACCACATGGTTCTGCAGTGTGCTTCAAAGCCAGTGTAGCTCTGCTTGCCAGTCTATTTTGAGACCTGAAGCACTTCATTCTCTCTCATCGCAGCAACTAGGTGTTCTCTCTACTACAAACACCACCTATCTCATGTTTTCTGCCCCTTTTGGGTCATTCCTAATACTCTGCCACCCTTCTGTGCTATGATTTTGGAATGAGAAATAAATGTAATTATAAGCAAAACTGCCTGCTGAGGATGGAAACCATCTGAGGGTGTGCCTTGAGGAGATTATTCCCATCTGGGAAGAATTCCTTTTTCTGACATGTTTTCTCTTTAGGAAATGCTGTTTCTACTATGGCAGCATCTCTTCAGAAAATTCAATGCTAAGCAGTTTCAAAACTTGTAAGCCAGGTCTGTGTCTGTCCTGGCTGGGAGAGGCAGTAACTCTCAGGTACCTGAAATTCCCCTGCTCTGATTACCTGAGATCAGCTGCATTGCCCTTGGAGCTGCTCACCCTGATTGCTGTACATTTTCAACAGTAAGCCCTACAGAGCAGCAAACTGGCAAATATTCTGCTTGATGAAAATCCATCATGGTCATTCTTTGTACATCTCCCTGCTTTGTTATCTGTCACCCTAAATTTTATCAGAACAATCAGTGTTTGGAATTTCATACCTAAATCTGGCTTGACTGCCTGATGAGCTGCTGTGGTCGTGAAAGAGGCAGTTTCCTTAAAAATGTTGGCATCTCAATCTTCACCCTTTAAAGAAAAGTGCAGTGTGAATGGAGTGAACTAGGGGTAATGGCCTTGAGTGGTGCTGGGGAGATTCAGGTTGGCTATTAGGTCAGGTGCTGGAACAGGCTGCCCAGGGAGGTGGGAGGTTCACCATTCTGGAGGTGTTCAAGGAACTTGTTGATGTTGTACTGAGGGACGTGGTTTAGTGGGGCAGTATTGGTGATAGATGGACAGTTGGATTGGATGATCTTGGAGGGCTTTTTTCCAGCCTTTGGTGATTCTGTGATTCTGTGAATGTTGATGTTGCCACAAATATGGGTTTGTTTTGAAGGACCAGGTTTTATTCAGTACAACCATGAAATAGTGCTTGCTACAGCTTTTCTCAGTTGAATTACAAAAGAATGGCTCAAATGTCATAATGAAGGTATGAATGAATGTCTTGCAAGTCCAAATCAAATGCAGAATAACTCTTAGTCTAATGGTAGATTTGGTTCTTAGTGTGGAAGCTGAAAAAGAGCTCTTACACATGAAATACCCCCAGAATATCTGTCTCCTGAGAATTAAGAAAGGGAATGGATTGATTGATTTGAGGGTTTTTTGTGTATATTCTTAAAGGAATCAAAGCAAAATCCTTTCCCAGATCTGAGGTTTCCCAAGTAGGAAGAGTCAGCAGGAATTATAAAGCCTTTGAAGGACAGGAGGGCAGTAAAGAAGCATGGTTTATAGGCAGTATTCATTACACAAAATGCAATGAGTAGTTAAAACAAGGAGCAGATGTGGTGTCAAGGCTTGAGGATGCTGTACTGGAGCCAAGAAAAAAGCGAGAAAGCTGGGAAACCTGGTGTATGCTTTTGGTGATTTTTGTCTAGATAAAAGGCACAAGTATGAGGGCTGTCCTGAAAGTAAAGCCTCCTATCTTATGATGTTGGCCCACAATATCAGAAGTGGATGTTGGTGGGATGGCAGTAGAGATTGATCCTTGCTGATAATGTTCCGTTCCATTTTGTTGCCATGTGACAGATGGCAGCAGGGAGACAGTCTGACACAATGGCATCTGACATGGAAGCGCATATGAATCAAGTATGTGGGGTATAATAGAGCTTGCAGTGCCAGAACTCTTAGTCTGCTTGTGAAATTCATGCTAGGGCTGCTTTACATTATGTCAGATATGCAACCTGGGAATGCATCCTGTGTCAGAGTGCAGATCAGTGCTTGCTTCAAAAGTCAGTTTCTTATGTGAGTGCCAGCATGGGGAGGATTATATGGGGAGAGGCATTCAGTCACAGTAGCTCAGTAATTGCTGCAGTGCCAGATGCTGAATGCCATCATCTGATACTAAGCTTTAGTGATGTTCTGGATATCATGTCAGAGGGGATAGATAGGAGGAAAGTGTCCAGGAATATGTGCAGTACAAGTAATCTTGGTGCTAACACTATTTTTGGAATCTGTACACTTACCTTGATAGTATCTGGATGAGGTCAAGACTGAATAAGTTTAAGGTTTTGAAGTGAAAAGGGAATAATATTTTACTTGAGGGTACTCACAGCCATTTCTGAATCTCTACTTTCTCCTGTAAGGGCTAAGAGCTTAAGTGGTGTGAATTCTATAATTTGATGCACAATGAAGGCTTGGTAGCAAATCCAAAGATAATGATTGCAACAGTGGGACTTCAAAAATAAAATGAATTAAACTATGGGTAGAATTGCCTGGGATTGAACAGCATTCTTTGGGGTTCAAAGCTAGGGAGATGAACCTTCTTTCCCTTGTTTGTGGGCTATTTTATTTATAAGTGAACAGCTGAGTTGAGATCTTATTTGCATGACTTCAAATTTCAGCTTGATGTTTTTCTGATGAATTGTCTGTCTCCTGGCCTTTTTGGAGGCTTTAGAAAAAAAATGCATTCTGCGTGTACAGTTGCGAGAAGAATAAGCTGTATTTCACTTTGACAGGGATTTTTAAACCTTAGAGATTTAGGAGTAAAGCTTACTGAAATAATAGACTTCTCAGTGTCTCTTTGGAGTGATAAAGATCTGACAGAAGCATCATCAGTGTTGGGCTAAAATGGAATACCCAGCTTTGCACAGCTAGTGGTGTAGGTGGATGCTTACATTGGACCTTGTCTCTCAACTGCTGTTTGGACATTCCAGGGGACTGGATGAGAAGTTGCTGCTCAGTTCAGGACGGGTGTCACCATGATGGGGCTGAATAGCAGGACCCAATTCTTATTTTCAACAGCAGTTATATCACACTGTTTGTTTTACAGCTGAAGTGTTGCCCACCAATTTAAATCCTGCTTTGGAATGTGCTAGGTTAAGGAAGAAGAGACAAAACTTTGCATCTACATAGCCTCAGTCTCCTTTCCCTTAGTGTCATTCTGTGCTTTGCTGCTCACAAAGATGGAGCTGGCCCGTGAGTTCAGAGCAGGTCCCCCAGCAGGCATTCCTTTGGAGCAGCACCTCCTGCTCTAGCAGTGTTGAAAAAGCCAGGGAAGTACCTGCAAGGACACCCTGAAAATGCTGTGCTATCAAAGTATTGACCTTGCAGATGAATCTGAGCTGCTCGATAACTTGCTGGCACTTGCTGCTAGCGATCTGTTGTCTTCTGTGAACTTGAGTGTGAAACCCCACGTAGCCCTGGTGCCTCACCTGAGGGGTAGTAGTGCTCCTTGCCTTGCATTCCAGCAGCCTGGCACTTGAAGATCAGGTGTTTGTAGCTCATTCACCCCTACAGAAAGTGCCAGCATTCTACCTGAGGCACTTCAGTTACTGTATTTAACGCTGCTACTTCTACAGAAAAACTGTAGCTTTTATTTTGCTATTTCTTGCTCATGACACCTTGCTTCTTTCTGCTAACTACTGCCCTATGTCTGCAGGTTCCTGAAGGAGAAATGTAAAAGGAATTTCACGCAAGCAGTGAGATGAAATTGACACAGTGTAGGATTGGAACCGGAATGTTAGGCTACTGCTATTCCTTCAAGTGAGGAAGACAAATGGCCTTTAAACACATTGTGAGAACATGAAAAGGCAGTGACGTTTGAGAGAGCAAAGGAAACATCCTCAGAATTCACAACCAAAGTGTGAGTACAGGAAGAAAACCCCAACAGAGCAGCAATTGGACAAAGCTTTTCCCCAGTGGAGGTTTTAAATACACTTCCATGAAAAAGATTCGAATGTCTTTAGGAGTAACACCACACTGTGGATAGGACTTGCTTGATATGTGAGCTGTGCTTGGAAAAATTCCATAGAGAAGCAAACTTATTTAGAATCACAGAATGGCCTGGGTTGCAAAGGAGCACAGTGCTCATCCAGCTCCAACCCCCTGCTGTGTGCAGGTCGCCAACCAGCAGCCCAGGCTGCCCAGAGCCACATCCAGCCTGGCCTTGAATGCCTGCAGGCATGGGGCATCCACAGCCTCCTTGGGCAACCTGTGCCAGTGTCTCACCACCCTCTGTATGCGAAACCTTTCTCCTAATATCCAACCTAAGCCTATCAAGTACTAGCATTAATATTGAGCATTAAAGCTGGAAGCAGTTCTATGCATGTACAGCACTGCCTGGATAAAACAAAGATGCTGTTGGGTCACATGGAATCGTGAATGCTGTGGAGAGCATGGTGATGTGTGTATGTTTTGTATAAGCTTTATTGTGATTATAAGTGGAATTCATTGTTGATCAGGGACAAAAAATGGTAAGCTGATGAAGAATGGTTAAAAAGTAATAGAGGAGAAGGGGAGGGGAAAGAAAAATTGACTCTGAAGGGTGAGTAATGGCAGAAGGTAGACCGAAGCTTTATTTTACTTCTCTCCTAGAAAGTATAGGAGCTACTCTACAAGATTTAAAAAAAAAAAAAAAAAAAAGGAAAAAATTTACACATTGTTGAAATATATCATTTGCAGCCTAAAAAAGTTAATTATACTTGAAAAATGATTACAATTAAAAAAAAAAAAATAATTTGACTTCTGGGAATGTTCAGGGTCATAATCAACTAGATCAAGTTTTCTTTCCCAGTGTCTTTCAGGATTCTCTTTGCTCTACAAAACCTCAAGTTGTGCTTTCTACTGCAAGGGATGACTTAGCCAGGAGTCTGCCTGTCTGTCTGCAGCATCTTCCCCCTATATGTGGTAAGGACTAGTCTGATTTCAGTGCAACAATACCTGTGTTGCTCAAACAGCAAGTTGAGTACTCCACTTAGAGGCTTGTATTTACCCTTTTATGCTGCAGATTCATTTAATTCATCTGTCAAATGTTTGCATTACTTATTTTTTTTTTTAATAGGTCCCTGTGGCTCGCAGGGACTTGCTGGTTTAGTGGGGAACCTTGAGCTGAGCCTGCCTGTATGTGCAGTGGAGATGCAGCTGCTCTGCCTCCTTTGGCTGGCACTCAGGGTGAGCTCATCCTGAGGATGCTCTGATTTCTGAAGTCTGTGAGCATTAAATACTTGAGCTGATTTTAGTGCAAGTGGATGGTGATATTTAAGGGAATTTGCAAGATGAAAATTAGTTAAGGCTGTTTGTATGGGAAGAACATTGTATGGATTGAATCCTAAAGATACACACACATTTTGCATGAAAATGTGTCTCAACAGTTAAAAAGAGATTGGATAGATATAAACATGAAACAAAGATGAGGAAGAAACACTCCAACAGTATCAGGAAATCAGAGAAAAGGCACAGTAGATTCAAAACAGGGCTGAGGCTGCTAAACCTACCATGGTACAGGAGAGCTTTGTTAGGGGCTCTGGCCTCATCCCCAGGTCATGCAGCAGTGTGGTGGGAGTGCTCTGCGTCGCTGTGTGCCTGGCAGCTCCATGCCATAGGTCTCTGAAGCCCTACAGAGTTCTGCAGAAGGAGTTTTACTGTAAGGGTCTGCCCAGCTGGTAGAAGGTCAGCACACCAGAGGTGGCAGCTTTATCAGTATGGTGAGCTGGACGATGTAACCTCAACCTACGTCTTCTTGTCCCATGCCCTTTGCTATCCTGACCTACTTTTTTTTCTGATGCAGTCATGGCATATTCCAGGTCAAGCCTTAAGAGCAGTATCCAAATCTACTCATAATAAGAACACTCAGCAAGTTGGATTTGTACTATATTGGCTGCTGCAGACATTGCTTGTTGCCCTTCTGCTACCTTATCTCTGTACTTTCCCTGCTGTGTCTCATCCACATCATCCTTGGGGGCTCACAGACACTGCCTGCAGCAAAATCTATTGTGTCCTGCACTGAGAGAGCCCCAAAGGGTTATTGTTCTTCCCACAAATACAATGCAAGCTAGGAAGACAATAAGAGGGGTGTGATGAGAGCTGCACCAAGCAGCTGTGATGATTAGTGGGGTGATGGCTGCATTGTTTATGTATTTTCCTGACTTTATTTGCATGCTAAATCATAGAATCATAGAATGGCTTGGGTTGGAAGGGACCTCAAGGATCATCAAGCTCCAACCCCTCTGCTGCATGCAGGGCCACCAATCTCCGTATCTAATACTACATCAGGCTGCTACCATCCAACCTGGCCTTGAACACCTCCTTAAATTAAATCTAAATGTATAAATAAAAAGCTTGAATTACCTTTCCTATGCATTCACTTACTCCATAATGTCCAAAGCTCCAGCTTTGGCTTGCTTAAATTTTTTTAAGGTGAAAGAAAATGTAAATGAAAAATCAAAAAAGGTGTAAGTTGGTAATTTTTGGCTTGCAGTATCCTGTAGGATACAGGGGTCAGTTGAAGGAATTTGAATTATTGAAGCAGGTGAAAGGCTGATGCTTGTTCTATTTGTCATTTTGCTAGAAATGTAATAAACTGCAGATGAGGGATGAGGGTATTGTTGTTCTTGGGTTAATAATTTCTGTATGGAAAGTACTGTTCAATTCTTTTAGATTACAGAGCTGCCAACTCATAAACAGACTCAGTGGAACACAAGAAGTTCTTATGAATTTTATCTTTCATTTTATGATGTGCAATATCCTGCTCTTTATTAAACCACCTGAGGGAGGGACGGTGAGACTCAAGGAGGAGCCTTTACTGTTCCCAGAGGCCTCCTCCATCTCTCACTTATTGGACTTCTTGTCTCATGTCTCTCCTCTGACAGTGATGTGCTGCCTGCCATGCATGTGGGAAGTTCATGCAAAGGGACTCTGCCACGTCTGCAGCTTGTAGTTTGTCCACTGGTGGAGGGCTCAGACCCATGCTTGTGTAGCTTCTGCTTCCCTACAGCATTGCTGTTCTCCTTCTGAAGCTACAGGGAGTGGGAGCCACTTCTGTGCTTGCCCAGCTGGCTAAGAAGCTGTTCATTCATTGATAGGCACAGTCCTTCCTCTGTGTTGGTAAGAGATTGTAGTGAAGATTCACTGTCTATCAATATTGCATTCCCACTCCTTTAAGTAAATAAAATAAACTTGCATGCTGTGTATCTCCTAACACGCATGTGCAAACTGCATGTCAAACCATGTGATCGTAGTGAAGGTGTGCAGTGTTCCGCCTGTGTGTGGCTGCAATCAGGGTGCTGCTGGCAGCCTCTGCAGTAAGGGTGGGTGTGCAGAGCATGGCCACCTTGCTGTCCTTCAGGGGCAGCCCTGTTTCTGTGTGGTGAGAGTTAACTTGTGCTTTCTGCCTCTGAATGCATGGATATAGGGTAAGGCTCAGCTAGTGGCTCTGGCTCAGGAGAGAGCGTGGAGCCAGAGGAAAGATGGGTGGTGCTTTGGACCAGGTTTTAAGTCACAATTTAACTTTCTTTTTTTTTTTTTTTTGTTTTACTTTCCAAGTTATAAATTTAGAAACTGATTGAAGTGTTGTCCTTATGGATTAGATGTACTTAGAACAACTCCAGGGTGTTCTCTGAAGGATGCGATAGAACTGCGGACAAGATTGAGGCCAGCACCTGTGGAAATCAGGGGGAGCCTTTGCTGGCTATAAGGGGCTTTGCATCTGACCTTCAAAAAGATACAGGGGAAAAAAAAGAGCTTATTTTACTTCCTGGAGAAGTAATAATGCCTTAATACTTTATAATAGAAACTGTGGGCATTGATTTCCCGTAGATTTATATGTGGTCATTTATAAGACTAATTTTTACAAATGGTTCCTGTTTGCAGATGTGAGTGCTGTCTGGCTGCACTACTGCTACTATTAAGCAAATGGTTGTTATTAGCATTTGTCTTTTTTAAAGACTTTATTTTCCTTCAGCATTTGTTTTTAAAATCAGAATATCTGTAAAATTGCAAAATAGAAAAAAACAAACAAACAAACAACAAACCACCTGCAAATGCAGTTCAGGAGGCTGAGAAATTGGTTTCCTGAGTACCATATAAAGCCAGAACCAACTCTGCAGTTTTTACTGTTTCATTCTAAGTATGATTCTACATCCTATTAATTCTAGAAATAATTGCATGATGAGAAAGGGAAGATGAGGAAAAGTACAACTGCGTGGAGTAAGTAGGTCTCTGAAGTACCTGTATGTTCCTGCATTTACCTTGCATGCCCTGAAACGTTATTTTTAATCTTACTCCAGGCAGCAGAGCTCTCTTTAGCACTTTCTTTTTAGAGTAACACCTTAGCTAAGAGGAAGTGGAAATGATAGTCCTGAAATAACGTTTCTGGAGATTTATAGCAGCTTCTTAGTGCCCCTTGTTTGCCCAGTACCTTTGTGAAGCCTCACGTGTGAAGTTGCTTGACAGTTTTTTATAAGATTCCTGTAACTGTTAAGTTTGCCTCAAGGCCAAAGGGTTTCCTTTAGTTCTGTGTGAGTGTGAGATGCTGATTTCAGCTCTGTTCCATCCAAGGGTTGGGAGGCTGGCAGAGGCCATGCTTCACCAGCGCTTTTGGAAATCTCTCATCTGTGGACCCAAATGTTGCGAGGTTTGGCTGTGCCTGAATGCCTTGATGCTTGCGTTGCACCTTGATGCGTGTTCTAGCAGTTGGGTTTCCTGAGGAAACGGCTTTGTTGAGGGAGCTGAGATAACCAGCTCAACCTTGGGCATCTCTGGGGGTTTGTGCAGGATCAGGTCTTGAGTGATGTGACCTCAGCAAGAGTGGAGGCAGCCTTCCTTAGATCTGACATGGCTGCAACTTCAAGCTGACCTTAAAAAAAACCCAGCACTGCAAATCCAGGTACATGGTAGTTACTGCTAGAAATGGACTACTAGGACAAATGAGCCATGCTGCGAAGGTAAAAATGGTCTTCTGCAAGTGCTTTTCTGTTTACTACACTATTAAGGGTTTTAAAAGCCTTATGAGACACTATTTTCATGAAACTTATTTATGATAACCATTAATCTCCTCTTAATTATTCATGTAATTTAATTTTTACATGTTACTGCCATGACATAGAGCTACTTTTTCCATAACAAACGTTGTACTGCTTGTATTACGATTCAGGGGGAGGTTGGGACTCAGTCATCCTGCATCGTATCCAGAGTTAAACAACAGTTGTGACAATGATTTCTCTCTCTCTGTTCTTCCCTTTGGCTTTCACAGCTGTTATGGTTTGGTGTAAAATTCTTGCAAACTACACATTTTAGTCAGGTTTGAATTTAAATAAGTTGTTGGCATGTCTGTATACTCATCCTTCTTTTAGTGAAACCTTAGGAAGGATTTTAGAATTCTGAGTTTACTTCTCACTTCCATTTGACTCCAGAGAAGTTTTTGCTGCTGGCCTCAATGGGGACGGAGCCTTTTGAAAATCTGACCTGTGCTTTATTAAACAACAAATCACTGTCAGCATATGCAGAGGACTTCCAGTGGATGTCAGCACTTACAGTGGGTACTCACTGCATTTGCAGTGTGAATGTGCCCAATAGACAAATCACTACAGAAGAGGAAGAGTTACCCTTACCTTCAGCTGGGTCTTGGGCTGCTGACTGAAGCCTGGTTGTGGTGCGTTGCCTGGCTGCACTGGGCTTTCTCCTTGGGAATTGCACTCAGTGGCATTGGCTGCTTGCTGTCTGCAGCACAGCCAGCCTGCACATGGGCACAGGGCATTGATGGCCTTGGACATGGGAATGAGGAGGTTTGTACAGAAGCTGGGTGTCAGCAGGGCTCAGCACCCTTGTGCCTGAGGCTGGTGGTTTTCTGTGCTCCTCTGTCACTTCTGTGGGGCTGCGCTGCTTGTCACAGTGAGCACCCACTCAAAGTGCCTGGAGGAATTGCTGCCGTTCTTTGTTTGAAGCCTTTTATTTCAGGAAATATACCATGAATAGATATATCATCGTGTCCTTTATGTTTAGGACACTTTAAGAATTAGAATCCCTTAAACCAAACTGCCCTAAGTGCTCACTTTCTGAGTCTGTTAGTGAACCCTGGAAATGAGCAGAGAGGTTGGTGTTTTCTCTCAGTATGCCCTGGGGAGAGGTGAGAACAGCTTCCTGCTTTAAGGGATGCATGGAAGGAGGAAAGCTGTCCTTGGCATCACCTGTCTGAAGTGCAGAGTGTAGGTCTGTAGTGATTTAATTCTCTTCTTGTTCCTTCCACATTGTGTGATGCTAAGAAGTGCAACAGCTTCTTGTGACTCCCGCTTGGAGGGGTTACTACTTGTTCTTGTGGCAAAACTGGCTTGGTAGGAGCAAATATATAAGAGAAAAATCACTCAGCACATCCCTTCAGAGCACACTAGCAGCTGGCGCTTGAACACATGTGTATCTGATATTCAGTGGCACAGTCTTCAAGCTGAAACTTCTTCTACGTGACAGGTCACATAAAAGAACAGGCAACCACAGTTGGCCCTATGTATTCACTTTGCACGCTGTTATTAACCTGAAAAATAGTAGCAAAATGAAATCTTCAGTATGGGGAAGGTATTTTCAACTAGCTTTTAGAATTAATCTTGGATTGGGTTGAGTTAGTTTTGCTGAAATCATTGATCTCACCCTTCAATATCCTAAACTTGCAGCTATGTGGCAGATACTATATGTGAGAGAAAACTGTTAGCTGAAAATGAAAGCACTGTGGAAATGCTGGGATGGAAATAGAGGTATGCAGAGAGAGCAGCACTTAACCGTAAGTGCTCACGTATGCACTGCTCCTCTTGGTAAGTGGCTTATTGTGGGATAGGCTGGCAGAATTAACAGAACTTCTTGTGCAGATCTTCAGAATACTCTTACAAAAAATCTGTTTGCATTCTATGTCAAATATTTCATTCTCCAACACGTCTGTAAAATGCTGAATTCATGGGAATTGGCAGCAAAGCTGTTCTCGCAGCAAATACAGAATCTGCAGCACACATAGGACATATTTTTATGATGTTAATTGTGGCTGTATGAGCATTCAGAAGTGTGTGTGTATTTGTTAGAGCTTTGAAAAGGGCCAGAAGTGGCACATTTGTAAATGGGTCTTTCTTTACTCTTTTGAAACTTTTTCTCTGACTTTTCTTTGCTACGTGATCTAAATTGGCTTGAATGTGTTGTTTGTTATTATAATTATTTTAGAAAGTTAGTTTTGCTTTAATCTTGAGGCCACCTCATCATTTATATGATTTCAATCTTCTTGCCTCTTCTCAAAGCATATTTGTCTTCCCCAGCTGCAAAAATACGCAATGTGAATGTCTGCTCCAGGGTCAGGGTGATGCTTCTGAGTGTGAAATTTGACAATGTGCATATTTATCCAGCTGATAAACACGTCAAACAAAAGAGAAATGTTTGACAGGAAGGGTGGGAGCAGAGTTTTGAGGACATGGAGGCTAATGCCCACTCTTACTACTTTTCACAAGCTTTCAGCTATTTTTGTTGGCATATCTCTGTGTTCAAGCACATGGTTGTGTTGATGGATAGAAGATGTAAGGAAAATATCTATGTATTAATTTCTGTCTCAGGAACTGTCAGACAACTGCAGTAGTGAAAATGGGGTCAAGTTAGAAGACTTCACTCTGATCCTTAGTGAGTGTTTCTTCAAATAAACGCAGTAAAAACTGATAATTGATTTAATGTTTGCTAATTACAATTGCTTATATGAAGAGAGAAAAAAGATGCATAGAACTTTTTTTTTTTTTTTAATAGTGCAATAAGCAGGAAATGTATAAGAGACATGCCATGTGGCAGGGGTGCCATGCAGAGGGACTTAGGCAGTCTAAAGATACGTGCCCTGCAAACCTCCTGAAGTTCAGCAAGCTCACGTGTAAAGTCTTGCACCAGGGTGGGGGTAATCCCAAGCATGAATACAGCATGCATAAGGATGGACTGAGGGCAGCTCTGAGCAGAAGGGCTTAGGGCTGTTGATGGATGAGAAGCTTGACATGAGCTGACAACACGTGCTTACAGCTCAGAAGGCTTCCACCATGTCTTGGGCTGCGGAAGAAGCATGGTCTGCCTGCAGTGCTGCGTTCAGCTCTGGGCCTCTGGCACAGAAGTCTTGGACCTGTTGGAATGAGTCCAGGGGAGGCCACAAAGATGGTTGGAAGGCTGGAGCACCTCTCCTATGGAGACAGGAGAGAGCTGGGCTTGTTCAGTCTGGAGAAGAGAAAGCTTGGGGAAGACCTCATCGCAGCATTGCAGTACTTAAAGGGAGCTGCAGGAAAGCTTGAGTGATAGGACAAGTAGGAATGGCTCTAAACTGAAGGAGCGTAGATTTAGATTAGATATAAAGAAGAGATTTCTCAGACAGTGGTGAAGCCCTGGCACTGCTGTCCAGGGACCTTGGGTGCCCCATCAGGCACCACCTGAGCTGGTGGGGGGCAGCCAGTCCATGGCAGGGGTGGGATTGGGGGGGTGTTAAGGTCACTTCTGATCCAAATCTTTCTGTGGTTCTGAGAGGTTTGATTGGGGGGAATTAGTGATTAACCTATCCTGTTAGCGTGAAGCAGATTTCTTTATTAGAGACTCTTCTGCTGGGATAGCAATCTTATCTCTGATTACGTGCTATTATGTTACGAAAACTGAAGTTCAGTCAAACTCATCTTTCATACAACGAATTTTCAATTTAATGTGCTGTGAGCATATTGAACTTAAACTTGGTGTGAAGATTGCTAAAGGTGACATTTCAAATAAACATTTTTCTACAGTCTTTTTGCAGAGAAGCAAGAACAAATGAACAACAGATGTGAAATATTCATGCAGTTAAGAAATATGACTTGTAAAATTTGGCTGTTTTGACTAGCAACATCCCTGACTTCTTTTATGCTTGATTAACTTTTATGTTGTGGCTCACAGGGCCAAGAAGACTTGATTAGAGTGCGAAACATCTCAACGTGCTCTGATGAACTGTTCTCTTGGTAAAAAGTGTTTGAGTCCTTTAAAGTTTGTAGCATCAGGAGCAGCAGGTGAAAGCAATTACTGGTAAAAATATAAACTTGCAATTAGCAGGTAAAGACTAGCATTTGGGAAATTACTCTCAGCATGATGAAAATATATACAAATTAAATGATATAGGTTGTTGCTTGTTGGCACAGCAGAGGAGATCATCCTGGATGAGCTTCCCCTGCCACTCACAGTCTTTACAGCTGGCTAGAAGTTGTGTGGGAATCCAAGTAATTTTGCCCCATGTGCTGTGCCTCACTTTGAGTATATAAATCGGTTAGTAGGTAAATTCTTCAAGAGAAAGATGTGGAAATAAATGTAGATAGCTATGAATGAATGTACTATCCATGCACGTGCCTCTGCCCAGGAGTGCAGATCCCAGCGCCTTGCCTCTGCTATCAGTCATCTCCAACATGATACAGCCCATTTATGGCCCTGTAAAAACAGAAGTGATTAGTGGCTGTGCACCCTGCCAGGGTGGCAAGGCAGCCAGCGGAGATACTCATCAGTGAGGGGAAGTAGAGTTTAAACTCCCTTTTAATTTGTGCCGAGACATTAACTGTGAGTTATGGCCCAGCATTATTTAATGAAATATGTGGTTTCATTGCCTGGGCGTGTGCATACCTAGCATGTAGGACAAAGCGAGTGTTGTATGCCATTGGATCAGCGTGAGTTTAATGCAATGTGTGCCACTGCTGATTCAACAGTCTTTTTTCTTTCTTATTTAGGAGAGAGTTTGGCTTGATGCGTGCTCCATTCAGTGCGCTAAGTGAACAGTAGGCTCTAGTGTGTTGTTTCAGCAGGGAAAGGAAGTTAGAGAAGAGTTGCAATACGCAGTGTGGGAGATTATTTTTACAGTGTAGAAAAGCTTTTCTGTGAGGTGTGAAATGTCTTTGTCTGTGGTCACCAGCAGTCGGTAAGAAGTTGCAAAGATGTTTGCCCAGTGCTCCGATTGGTGCTGACCATGGGTGTAGGGCTGCTTTCTGCTAGACCGTGTGTGATACGTGGGAGCCCAGAAGGCTGTGGCTGTGGGCAGGAAAACCTTCACAGAGGGCACAGACATGGGCATTCCACACATCTGGATGCAAGGATTGCCCCCTTATTAAGGCCACATTTCCTAAAGATGCAGATAGTACTTGTAGAGGCTGATGGTGGGATGAAATGCTTGCTCAGCACCAGGCGTGGACACTGGTGGGCCTTATGGCAACTCGGTGTGCAGTTGCTGCGCTGCTGTCTGGTGAGCTTGAGCATTTGCTGTGTGTGCCTTGAATTGACAGAATTTGTTTTTGCTTACAGCAGGCAGTTCTGCTGGTAGTTTTGCTTACCTGTGTGAAAGCTCATAGAGAAGAGACGAGGGGGAATGGTTTTCAGATGAAATTTCTGTACTGATCAAAAACCAGAGCTTAGATCTGGCCAGTACTTGCTATAAACACATGGTTTATAGGCTTCTGTGGGTTTTCTTTTTTTTTTTTTTTTTTTTTTACATTTGTGTGTTATTTTGAAAACTCAGTTGCGATGGGGCAGTCACCAAATTCCATCTCTGACCCTGCTGGCTCAATCCATTAAATACCTTACCTGCTAGTAGCACTATTTTTAAGAAAACGGAGTGAAATGTCACTTTTGTTAGTTCTGCAACTATTATATCATGGTACTTAATGAACGTGAGGTTGTAAGAGTTTTCAGTGAAGGACACTTTCAGATAATTTAAGTGTGTTTCTTCTGCAGCGTACCTAGCTGCCAGCTTCAGAAAGAAGCTGGTTATGTAGCACCAGCAATGGGAATTATTTGGGCTTTAGCATGAAGCTGGACTTGCCATTGTGTGGTCAGCATTTCTGAGCATTGGCTCAAGGGGTCGTGGGCTTTCTTTGGAGGTAAGGGGTGACTTGAAGAAAACTGTCTAGAAAATAGTTTTGCTTCTCTTCACATTCTTGGGGAATTTTCTGCAACGTAAGAAACACTGTATTTGTGTTAAGAATAAGGATTAAACGTAAGGTGATTTTCTGAAAGTAAGTTTACTGATTATTACTTATTTTGTCTGATTTTACTTTTTTTTCCAGCAGGTCTGCATTCCTCTGGTTTCTGCAATAAGAGATTTGTCTGACGCGGTAGTTCAGATTGAGGTCGCGTTTCCTTGCCAGCTCCCTGCCTCCCTCCCTTTTTCTTTTCCCTTCTTAAAGCTTCAAAACCAAGTGCGAGCTTTTCCCTTAATCTTTTTCTTACCAGAAGATCTAATCCCTTTGAGACCTGACCCTTTAATCTCATATTCTTCTAAGACCGAGCAATGACTTTCATGCTCATGCTGAACATTTCATCAAGCATTTTCATCAAAATAGAAGATGTCTGCTGTGGTGATGGTAATAAAATCAACAAGCAAATCTGGGAGTTTGGAAGAGGCTCTCTTTGTTACTAGCCTTGCTTGTAAAGAAAGCTGAAATCTGGTGAGTGCATAGTCTGAAACAAAAAGGTATTCCTGGGCTGTTTGTTGTCTTGGAGTGGGACCTGCACTGTGTCTGCTGTCCAAACGTGAAGTTCTGGTGTGAAGTCAAAGCCAGAGGAAGCTCAGGGCCATGGGTGACATTGCTGAAGCTTTAATACTGTTCACATGTGGAGTCCACCATGGCTGCCCAAAGCCTTACACCTGGCAAAGCATGCAAAGACTGCTGTTGGAGCTTGGGCTTTTCATTTTCTGCTGACTGTGGGAAGCTGCAGGATTAGTGGGATGAGTGAGAAATTCAGAGTTTGCTTCTGAAGGCAATTGGAAGTAATTTACAGAAAACCAAAACACAACAGTGCTCTCAAGTGCTCTTTGCGTGTCATTGGAGCATGTTACATCTCTGTTTGCGAGGAATACAGGAATTGAGTCCTGCCCATCTTTACTACTGAGTGCCAGCATTGTTATCTCCACGTACAGTGTTTCTAAAGGAAGTTGTTTCATTCACACCATAAAAAGTGTGTGGCCTTACAGTAACCTTCCTTGGTTTGCACGTGTTCTGCCACCCTAGTGCTTTTTTTTGCTGTCCTGTACAATGTAAATCCTGCCTGGAGCTGGGCTGCTGCTCACCATATAAGCAGTGCTCTCAGCAAAGCTCAGCTGGCCGTTTCAGCAGTGCTGTGAGCATCTCTTGGCAGGGAGCATGGTGGAACCTGAAGAGCTAAGGGCAGTGTAAGGGCTCTGTCCACAAAGAGGCGGACAAACAGGGGATGCTATAGTGGAAAAATGTTGACTTAATACAACTTTCCAACCTGTGAAGTGGCTTAATGGTGGGTCAAATGCCTTATTACCTGTTAGCAACAGTGGGACTTGGAAAAAAAAACACACAAAAACCAGAACAAAAGGCCCTGGAAAACATAGCAAAGAGAGCGGATGTACTTCCATTACTGCTCTTCTTGCTCTGTTTGCTGCCTAAGTGCTCTCGGACACCTGGCTCTGAGTGATGGGCAGAGTCCAGCTGCCAGCAGCATTGAGTCCCAAGGAAAGGTGCTCTCAGCTGCCTGAGAAGCTGTACTGTGTCTGTGGATAGAGCAGGCTGGCCGGGCTGTGCAGGCAGGCAGCAGCAGAGAGGTGGGGAGTGAACAGCATCTGCTGTGCTTGGTGATTCTGCTGCTGCTGTTACCGTGGAGCCTCATCGAAATGCGTTTGTGAGCAGGAAAGTCAAGCTTGTCATTTTCCTGAGCCTCTGGCATATTTCCAGGAAGAAGTTGGTTTATGTGTCAACCACTTCTGGAGTCCTAATTGCTGCTATTAGAAGGATGAGAGGAAAGGAGATTCCTTTTGCTCTCCTGTCCCATCCGCTGAGATTTTTTTCAGTCTTCATTAAATCTGAAAGTTTCTGTGGAGTCCTTGTGCACGATGTGATGTAAATGAAGCAACAGAGGTTGGGTGAAAGAGGTTTTCTTCTGCTGTTTCCGTAGGTAAACGTGACAGTGGGGTTGTGCTGATGAATGGCAGGAAGTCACGCAGTTGGATTGCAACAGCTTGTCATGCTTTGTAGTGCCACTGCAATGGAAAATAAAAATCTTCTACAATAACTTATCAACTCTGATCTTATATTTATAACATCAAGAATGTTGTTCTGAATTTTGGTCAGATAGTTTTTCCATTTCAGCCAGAATTTTAGGTGGGAAAAAAGGCTCACAGTCTTCTTTTGATCGTATTCACTTCCAGCAGAGAAAAGGAAACCGGACGTTCCTGGGATTATTATTGAAATTCCTCTGTCTCTGCAAGGCAGGAAGCTGGACTGTATTGTTTCAGAGGCATTTTCTAGCCTTAGGTGGCCAAGATTGTCTATATTTCTGAGTTTTCTTCAGAAATTTCAGGATGCTGTCTGCAGCCAGCCCTGCAGCTCAGTTCTGGACTTGCTTTACCTCCTTTGCCCTTGGCACTGTGGTAGCAGAGCTCATGCTGGGTAATATCACAGTAGGTAGTCTAGTTTTGCTGTATTTTGAATATGAATTGCAGCAGATATAGGGCCATGGTGTCCATCCCCGTGTATGGGGCAGAGGGCCAGGGACGGGCTGCTCTGCCTGCATCCTGGTTTCCTTCTCACGTGGTGGCTTCTAACAGCCTTTAGAAACAAAAGCTTTGCTCAGTTATTTATGTTCTGAGTAGAGGAAGTACGTAAACTACTTTCCCATCAGTGAAATAATCGGGAAATAAACAGAGGAGATCTAGTCTGAAAGGTTGGTGTTTTGTTCAGATGGTGCAGATAAGGAGCAGTGGGAGCTCTCCCACTGGGCTGCACCGTGCATCGCTGTGAGCACTGCCCTGATGCCAGAGCCCTGTACGACTGAACAAAGTCCTGCATCTCCAGTTAAAGGAGGTGCAGACCTGTGAAATTGCTGCCGTTGTTCAATCACCACTTTCAGGTTCTAAGGTACTTCCTGTTGGTTTTAAACCTGCGCTGCATGCCCCCGTTAGCCTGCCTTCTTCCAGTGAGTCCCCAGCATCTGCTCTCACTGTCGTGGCAGTGCTTCACTCACCCATGGTGCTTCTCTTCCCTTTGGAGCCCTGCTCTATTCAGCGTTTCATCTCTGCCATGCATGGCCCAGAACTGGGTGCTCCCTGGTCCACCCTGTGCCCAGGCAGAACACTGGGGGGCTGTGGGAAAGCTGCATGGCTTGGAGATTCAAAACTAGCTGCAGTGCTCACTAGGAAGTCTGACTCATTATTCCAATATGAAGTTGTATGTTGGCAGAGCTTGTGATGTAGTAAGACCTTCTTGGAAATGTTTACGACTCTGGCAATAAACCCAAATGATGTATTTCTCTTTTTTTTTTTTTCTTTTCTCTTCTGCCTCCTTACCTTTTCCTTTTCTTCACTGACGTTGCTTATGGAATTGATTTCTTCATTTGGTTCCAACATTTGCCATCCCTCCTGTGTGTGTTGACTGTAAACATTGCTCTCCTTGACCCGCAGGCTGCATTCTGAAAGCCTTTCTGCTGTCAGCAAGAGTATGTGCTGGTGTTTGCTGGCCTAAGGTGAAGACTTCTGGTTTTACTCTCAAGGACACCATTTGAACTTGATTTGGAGTCAGGCGGATAGAGACCCTCTTCATGGGGACTTTATGGGTTGGGTAAATCTACTTCCTAACTGAAGTAGATGAGCAGAGAAATGATTTATGGGTTTGTTCTAATTCAGGATCACTGGAAGTTTCGCTTTCAGTTGCAGCCTGCATTACAGAGCTCCCAGTGGAAGCCAGTGTAATTTATTAACTAGAGCTTGCTGTAGCCCTGCTCTCTGGGCTCAGGCTGCCCTCAAGGAGCAAAAGGACTGTGGTGACATCAGGATGAACCCAAGCAGCCCAGGAGCCAGTAAGGGCTTTGCCAGTCGCAAACCACACAAAACTGAGAGAACAAGCCAACAGGCAGTGGGAAAGGCTTTAGCAGTAGCACAAGAGATTTTATTTTCCTCAGTTCTCATCAATAACGTGGCAGTTTTCATCAAATAACGTAGCACAGGCTGAAGTGGAGCTAACAGGATAGCAAGCAGGCTGGGGAAAAAAGCTTTGCTGTTGTCATTTCTGGTGTCCAGAAATCCAAACAAATGAAGGGTAGTATTACAGCGAGCCATTAGTGTGATGTGTTATCCAGCTGATAGCAAGAGCACGATGGATAGCTTCTGAGAAGTGGGACACACAGCCTTACCTCATCTACCATTTGATGTCATTTTTAGGGATCCCTGTAGGCAAATCCTTCTCTATGAGAGTATGGCTAAGGCTGCCTCAAGGCACTGAGAAGTATTTTCCGTGTACTAAATAGGTAATTTGTGATTAAATGCCACTGCAACTGGGAAAATCTATTTTCATACAAAATCAGGGTAAAAATATCTGATTATGGAGGTATCCTAATTGGCACTTCGATGTGTAGTGTGCTCTGAAATGGGGAACCCTGGCACACATTGCCTGAGAAATAAAGCTAGGTCTGTCACCTAACACTGCAGTCTGGACGTTAGAAGGAATGTATGTACATTTTTCTCTTTTCTCCAGTTTTGAAATAGTGAGTGAATGAGCTTAGTTAATGATAGTTATAATTAAATAAAGAAGTTGAGAAGGGCAGGAGCCGTAATGAAGGGAAATCTCAGCTTGGGCTGGGAGAATTTTGGACAGCAGCAGTGCTGAGTCACCACCCCAACTTAGCCCTAATGCTGTGGTGTTTGCTGTCACAAAACTTTCCCAGAGTACGTGCCCCATCAGTAAGCAGCTCCTGAATGTTCTGGTGAGCTTCATCACAGTTTGCCTTAGGTGAGCTCCCCCGTGATAACACCAATCCTAATGTTGCTTGGCTGCAGGGCGATTGTGCCACCACTGTAAGAAGTAGCTCTCCAGCATTTTTTCAATAGGAGCGTTATGTAAGGTGTGCAGCCTTAACAGAAAATCATAGCAGACAGGGCTACAGATGCCCTTCAGAGGTCATTGTGTGTCCATGCTGGAGGCTGGATGCTGCTGGGCTTAGCAGCTTCACCCTCAGAGATATGCAGGTGGTGCAACATCTTCCTTGGTGTAAAGCCAGCAGTGGGGCTTTTCTCATATGCAAAGCAGCTGAAAGGGGATGGATTGCAGTAATAACATGTTTTAGTCATGAATATTCATTTTGAAGTAATTAAATCAGATGTCTAGGAATTATAGGACGGGGAAATGTTTTACGTGTCGTTGAATCTGCTTCTCAGTTAGCATAGAAACCCTTTCATAAATGTATGAAGCTGTCAGTTAATTACAGGAGCATTTAACATAGCCCTTGCTCAGTCTTGCTGTTCATCTCTCATTTATTGAAAGATGATTTTGTTTTCATTGCGGGATACTGGGTGTGGATCAGAATGACCAAAATCTGTTTTGATATGCATCTGCCACCACAGTGCAGGGAGAACAAGAAGTGACTTTTCCTGTTGAAGCTGAATATGCCTCAGCTGAATTGTTACATGTGAAAGTAGCACTTCACATAACACGCTGAATTCTTTACTGTAGTAAATTGTTGGCAGTTTCACTCATTTGTACTGCACGTGTTTAAAGTATGCGTGCTGGGATGTGACAGCTCTACAGATTCTGGTGACCTCCTTTAGGCACATGAGCACCAAGTGAGCTGAGGCGGTGGAAGCACAAAACATTGATGTTAACAGAAGCGAGGTGATGTTTGCCTCCCCATGAAATCACGTTTTTCCTTTTTCTGGCCAAGAGGAGGTAAGGATGGCTCCAGGGCAGCAGGCTGTGCAGCCTCGCATCTTCCCTGGCCGTAAGGTAATGGCTAGGGGTCAGGGCAAACAGTAGTACTCTCCTCTCCTGATACCTCCAGCCTCCAAGTATTTTCAGCTTGAAGGACTTTCTCTGCTTCCTGTGGCTTATGTGCTTTGCTTATCCACTGTACTACCAGTTTTCTCCGCAGTAGAAGGTTCTACACAAGCTTTTAACATCCATCAACCAAGCAGCATGTTCTACACTGACAGCTTTATGCTTTGGAGTTGGTCAAAAGGAGGTCTGCATATAGCTTGTGGTCGCTTTTTGCAGATCTGAGAGAAGGTACTAGAGGTAATTATTATGATTTCTAGAAAAATCACCCCGACACTGTGCTGGTATGAGCATCTCCAAAGCTGGAAAAGTGAGATCGGGTGGACAGATGCCCAGAGTATGTTTCAATGCTGTTAATGATTTGGTTTTGTCAGATAATATTTGATTTGTAACAGACAGAAGCAGAAGTTGGCACAATAACCATTATGCTCATTGTTATCTATTGAACACAGTTTCACACAAACAGCAGAAAAATGAGCAGATCTGTTATCCTTGCAGCATGCTGCCTCGCACTCCCCAGCCCTGCATTACTTTCTCCTGCTGGGCTGCCAGTGCTACATGCAGCTTTTGGCTTTGTGCTCAAGGCATCGATGCTTCCTTATTACTACCTTAATAAGGGAAAAAAAACAAAGCCCAACAAAATACCCAAATCCAGAAAAAAAATAGATGGAAAGTGTCCTTAGAAACCTAGAATTTCATGTGACATCCTCAACCATTCTAAAATAGCAGAGGATAATCTAGCTTAAAGAACATTACAAATTACTTGATAGATTGAGAACAGGCACTGTCACATGAAAATGGATAAAGCCAAGGCACAAATACGCCCTTGGCGTCTGATAGAATTTGACATAAACCAAAAATATCTAGTAGCTTCAAGAGTGTGGACGTCAAAAGAAAAAGAGCTCAGCTACGTAAATACTGATGTTCTCTATTAACGTGTTAGAATGATGGATATGGAAACGGGGCAGATTGTCACGGAATTTTCCTAAAAGCAAGATGTTACTGCCTCCATCATAACATGAAAAAGAGTTTTAGTCTCAGTCCTGTAGTGAAGCACTGCACAGCAATCATTTTCAGTTGTGCTCTGAGCACAGGAAGGTGAAATAGGGAAGTTGGCTTGATGGGAACCCATCCATGAGCATGGGATTTTGTTCAAAATTGCTGCTCTGGTAGAAGTGTCTGGCAAAGAGAGTTGGGAAAGGGCAGAAATGGCATAACCAGGACCCCCCACCACCACTGGTGGTAGTTTGGCCACTGCAGTGTTGCGGCTCATCTCTCTGTTAAACGATTCAGTCGTGTGTCTGTTCTTATGAGGGCGTGCTCCATCTTAGCATAGTTAACAGCTGTTGTGCATTGCTCAGAGCTCAGCAGTTGGGCTTTGGAGTTGTTAACACACATGGCATCCCTCACTATTGGGCTGTGGACATGAGAAACTCAGTATGTTTGGGTGTGGAAGTGTATCTGTAAGAATTTGCATCCGTGACCCTTAGGACGTGCAGATAAGGCATGGCTTTCTGAGTAACCAGCAGCATTAGATAACTCAGTTTGGGAAAGGGTGGCTGCAACCTGAGCAGCAGTGTTGGTTTGTTCTTTATTTATTGCTCTTTACTGATCTCCTGGCTGATTAAGAATAGATGGATCATATAATCCTTCTTGTACTTTTTTTTTTCTTTTTTTTTAATTTTGCTGTTGCCATCACTGATGACATTGTTTCATTATGTACTTCCAGTGCCTTCATCTCTTGTGTCCTTGGCTGCCTTTTCTGTTCAGTTTTTCCTCTCAGCTCATAGCATCAGAGCATAAATATATGAAGAGATACTGAAATATATATGTGTCTAGTCTTTGTGTCAAGAATACTCGCATAAATAAGATTTGCTAGATCAAGCCTTTTGTAGCTGACCTAATTTTCAGTTTTAATAATATTACAAAAAGATTTAAATACATGTTTCACACTTTAGAGGGGTAAGGAGCAAGGAGGCTTTGGTGAAGCAAGGCTAGGGCAGCAGAGACCTCCACACTGGGTGGAGAAACAGAGATGAGGGGATGGCTTTGCCAAGGGCTGTACACTGTCTGAGGAGCTCATCATGGTAACACGGAAAAGGACAAAAAACCTAAAGGGAATGCAAATGGGAATTTGTGAGGACTGTTGGGCACAGTTGGGAAGCTGAACATCACCACAAAGCCCGAGCCCACGTGACAATGAGCATGTAACCAGTGGGTTCAGGGAGGGTTGGTGCCAAGGAAGGCACCCAGTGGTCCCTCCAGAAGGGTGACTATGCAGGAAGCCATGGGGAAGAGAGCTGAGATGCGAGGCAGATATTGCCTCTGCCTCAGCCATGATAGATAGCAGTGGAGCAGGAGTGCTGCTGCTGGGCTGGACGTGGGTCTGGGGGGAGGGACCTTGTCGTACAGTGCTAATGGTTGGTAGGAGACACCCTGTCATACAGAGTTAATGGTATGAGCTGTTCATCTCAGGAGGGCTCATCCAAACCATGCTTAGTGACTCTCCAGAGATGCACCCATCGCTAGCTATGAAAATCCTTATGCAGCAGAGCATGAAGAACCTCAGATTACCTCTCTCCCTTTTATTGCACAATGCTGTTTTAATACTTGCTCTGTGCCTTGCTGTGTATTAATCATTTTTGACAAATTATGGTGTGTTGTCTTCTTGTCGTGTAAATTGCTATGCACTATCCACGTGTGCATATTTTAACCTGCTGCAGTCTTGTCAGAGTGGTAAGTGCCCCCTCATTTCCTGCTGCTGGTCTTTTATGGGCTGGCTGGCATCATGACTGATAGAATCATATAGTCATTAAGGAGAAGAGCACTAAAAAATCATCTAGTCCAAACATTGACCCATCACCATTTAGATATCAGAGGAAGCTGGTGCCCAAATTTAGCTCTTCTGTTGCCAGTGCAGCTTTGCAAGTCTGTGGCAACAGGCAGTACTGCCCCAATAGCCATGGGTTCCATGCCATTAATCATCCAAGGTGCAATTTCTGTATTGGCATGGCTGTGGGAGCACAGGTGTGGTGGTAGGATGGACATCTCAGGGAAGGCAGGGCAGCTCATTGGATGGGGAATGTGTACCTGTTGAGCTTGCAGCTCTGTACAGGGAGGCATGAGGCTCACTACAGCTGGACCCAGAGGACATCTTTTCTCTTGCAGGTGACAAATGCTACTTGCTATGGCACATTTCTTTTAGGTATAGCGTTTTAATAGCAGACACGGTGTGCAACCCAAGAAATGCACCATAAGAAAACTCTGAGACATTTTTGAGAACTGATTGTGGACCTTCTCCTTGGAATCAACGCAAGGGAAATAAGGCCACTGAAGGCAGCACAGAGATGCTCTTCCAGTACTCATACCATGGGAAGTCTCGTTCTCCATAACCAACCAAATGCTTTCGGGAAGGTCTGAGAGGTTGCCCATCAGTAGAGAGGGCAGGGTTTTGCCCTGCCACAAGTCTGTGCAGCACAGCAGCGTGTCTGTGTGTGAGTGTGATGAGGAACACGGGCTGCCAGCAGCGCTATGCCTGGGCTCTTGGGCACACGTTGCCTGACCTTGGCCTCTCTCAGGGTGCTGGGCACGTATGTCTGGGTTCAAGCAGCACTTGAGCCATGCCAAGGCAGCCAGCTGGTGGCAGAGGACACCATTACCTGCCCTGCCTTTGAGAGGAGCAGCACTTGGCAGCCATCAGATAGGGAACCTGCGGCCAGCACGAGGCAGAGCCAGGCTGTGACACCAGCGTACGCAAGCAGAGCTGTGTGGATAATACGAGTTTTTCTCTTTTTGATTTTAGAATCAACCTTGTCCTATGTTAGGCAGCTGGAGGCAAGAGTAAGACAGCTGGAGGAGGAAAATCGCGTGCTGCCCCAGGTGGGTGACTTTTGCTGCGGGAACAGTAGCCGGCAGCTAGACAGCAGCACTGAAGGCCTGGTGCTCAACTGCATGTCCTTGGGCGCTGCTGCATCTGAACGCTCAGATTGGTCATCTGGGGAATCAAAGACACTCTCATCTTTTGTTCGTCTTGCTTGGGACTGAGTGGGGTATTTACTGAAGGCTGTGACAGTACTTCATGCATTTTTCTCCTTCACGGGCATTGATAACTTGCTAAGAAAAATTCGCTGGAAGCCGTTGCTGATAGGTAAAAATTAATGTGAGGGATGAAAATAAGAGAAGCGAACCTGTACGCTGGTACTATTCCAAGTTCTTCTTGTCATTAAAAAATCAAGTATTTTCTTGAGGTTAACCAAAATGTTTTGCTCTGGAAAGCAAATGTTTTAAGTAATAATAATTGAGTTATATTATTTGTATATTTTATGCATAAAAACAAAAAATCAAATTGAATAACTAAGCAAATCTGAAAGGTTCTCCCAATATAAGAATGGAAAATATAGAATTTCATTAAGAATGAATCAAAGATACTTGTCATTTTCTTGTTATGCTGGTGCATATTTCTATCGTGTTTCATTAAATAATCTTTAGGAAAATCCATAGTTTCTCCAAATGAAGGTGCTCACTGGAAAATAAAAGAAGTTGTGCTTAGTTTAAAAGAAGACGTCAGTCTGAAGAGTAGAAGTGCTTCTTATTAAATGTAAAGTACTCTGATTTGAATGTAAAATTCAAGACAAAAATGAAGAGTATTAAGAAGTAAAATCCAGTGACTCAGATATATCCGTTTGTATCACCCAAAATGCAAATTGATTAGCTAGATGATTTCAGCCAGGCTAAGGATTTCTTTTCTTTTGGTTGATTGTAAGCCAAGCTTCTTTATCATTCATAATATGACAGTTGGAAGGGCCTCTATAGCTCTTGTTTTGCTCTTGACTTGCTGTATGACCGTGAGCCACTTATTTAACTTCTCTGTACCCAAATGTGTTGATTTGGATGAGAAGGACTGCAAGCATGTCTGAATGTCTCCCCATGAACATGCATACAGCCATCAGTAGGAAAGACAACAGTTGATCTTCGCTGATAAAGAATATTTTCTTGATGAAAAAGGTGCTCAAAGCAAACATGAACAGAGTTGTGATTTGTTTCAGGTGTGGGATGGCTTTGGGGGATAAATTGTGCAGAAGATTCTTTGTGGGCAAAATCTTTAGAAGTGACCGTGTGTTTTATCTGTGTAGGGTCAGGGGTGTCAGGTGGAGTCCCAGTGATGTGCATTTCCTGATCTTGCCAGAGACTGGAACAGCCGAGCTGTGCATGTAGTGTTCATTAGAAATCTCAGATGGGTGCCAAAGCCAGAAAGTAGTGCTTGTATAAGTAGAGCCTGAGCATGTAGGTGCCACACATTGCTGTTGTTGGGCTGCAGGTGTGCTGAGCTGCAGCTGCTTTGTGTTTGAAGTACACAGCTCCAAGTTTATCTCACGATTGGTTCTGTTGGCACTGGGATCTGCATTAGAGTTCAACTCTGGCAGTTTGTTGTTCCTGTGACTAACACCATGGCCGTGCTGTCAGCCACAGTCAGGTCCCACCTCACAGGCAAGGACATGGAGTGGAAACCCCACGGCTCCTGGCACTGGTTCCCTTCCTCTGAATGGGAGGAGTGGAAGTTTATTAGGCTTCAAGCCAGGCTAAGAGCTTTTAACAAATCAGCTGAAAACACCCAGCAAGCGACACAACTGATGAAGGTTTTTTTGGCACAGCTCTCACTCCGTTCTGTTGTTGTGCCTTAAAATTTCACCAGTGCTGCAGCAAGAGTGTGCCTTTCGCTTGTGCGTCACTGCCCTGATGGCATCCTGGTGCAGGGGCAGTCGAGACTTTTTCACTCCTCATGCTATGCTTTTCTTCTTTCTCCCCTCTCCTTTCAGCATCCTTTTTGCATCCAGCTCCCTGCAGCCCAGGGTTCTGCCTTTGCTGCTGCCGCTGAATGTCCATGAAGCTACAGCATCCCTGGGGATCAAGTTCTGCTGCTGACATCCATAACAGTGCATAGTAGTACAGCTCTGCTGTAGCCAGACCAGAACTGTGCATATTCTAATGAAGATACCCTACCATAATTAAGAAAATACGCAAGGAGCAAATAATGGATCTGGATCTCAGTTACAGCTCCCTGGGCTGTGCTAGTGCTCAGTTATGTGAGCAAGTAATTCCAGATAGCTGCAAACAGCAGAGTCCTCACAGGGTTGGTCTTACACTGGGGGAAGTGAGATCAGGGTCTGGCATCCACATGTCCGTTAACTGGAGATATCCCTGGATTTTGTGAGGGTAGAATTTCAGGGCCGATAAGCTCAGCTGAAACGTTACGGAAATGTGGACATCTGTCATATAATGACAGTGAATGCATTTGCAGAAGATATTCTTGGCAAGTCCCCAACTTAAATTGCTTCAATTTTATTTGTTGCATAGGAGGAGGGATCAAGAAACAGAGATGGAAAGAGCTTTCCTTCTTCTAACTCCTCATCCTTGTAAGGCAGCTGTGCCTTTTAGTAAAGGGGAGAGGAAGCATTGCAGTTGTTGCCCTTGAGCAAACAAAGCTATTGGAAAGCCCAGCTCCTGCAGCACCAGAGCCGTGGAGCAGCTGTGGTCAGGGCTGGGGCTGAGCTGCTCTGCTTCATGTCATGGGGCCATGTCTGTCTATTTCCTTCTTCCTCCATCTGTGAATCTCCCTTCATTTCCATCTTCTGTTGCACCTCTTTCTTTTTCAGCGCTGCTTCAGGCACTTTCTTGGCGGTTGGTTGCGTTTTTGTTTGTTTGTTTGCTTTCATCCTTGCTGGCCTTTTCCAGTCCTGGTGTGTTTAAGTGTGAAGCAGCAAGCCTGATCCTTAGGCACATACTCATTTATTTTTAAATCCTTCCAACACTTTTCAGTTCCCTCTTTCTTCCCCCTTTGATTGCATTCTATTTCAACCTACATTTCCAATCCTTTCACAATCTTTTTTTGCTGAGATAGGTATTCTTGATTTCCCTCTGTGTGGCCTGGTTTTAGTTAGAAATCTAATTAGAGGATGGGAAGTGTTTGGTTAGTACTTTTTTTGTGTGTGCAATCTGTCACACACAGTTCGATGCTGTTCATCTCCTCCCTTTCATAGCGTGTAGTAGAACAGTGAAGCCAACCAAGATGTAATTCAAACCCACTGAACTCATCATGTCATCAAATATTTGCTGAAAGTAAATCATAGCATTTCTTCACCCTGTTTTTTCATATGATCTCATCCCCAGTTTGAATTAATAGGCTCATTGGTCTGGAAAGAGGTTTATGAAGGGCCATTGAACACAGAGGTGCTGTAGACTTGCCCCCTCAGCAACCTGAGTGGCTTTCAATGTGCCACAGGGGTTGTGGGTCTGGCAGCATGATGCAAAGCAAAGGTCTTGAAAAACAGAAATTGTAGTGAATAGCCACGCCGTTCAAGACCAATGTGTTTGAATTGACAGGAAAGTTCCTCAGAAAAACTGTCACTGATTACTGGCTCAAGAGATAGAGTTTGTGGTTGGCTCCCTCCATGAAGAGCCACCTGTTCTATCCAGGGGTCTCCATTCTGACCGTGGCTGTACCTCTGGCACTCCAGGAGCATGATGGAGATGCTACATTTCCATTCATCTGGCTTTTTTTTTTTTTGTAATGTGGCCTTATGGACTTGAGTGAGATTTCCTGTGCTTTCTGTTCACTAAGGAGTTGCTCATTGGCTCCGGATGTTTAGTAGATGTACTTGCAACAGCAAAATGGTTGTGTGTGTTCAGTGATTGCACTTCTGTTACCTTTGTGGTGAAATGCACAGAAGATCTGATGTGGTTTTTACCTGCTTCTGGTAATGCTCTCTGCAGCCCTATAATCTGCACTTTTGACTCTGAGTAATGAAACCATGCTGCAGCCTGGGCAGAAGGACTGGGCAGCTGGGAAGGCTGTAGGACGAAGTCAGCACAGTTGGTTCTGATGCTGATCTTGTATTGCCTATTCAAAACAGCTCAAGATGTTTAAAGGCAGTGCAGATTTCAGCACTGCAGCTATGGAACCATGACTTCATCCCTTACTGTCTGCTTTGGTCCTACTTCCACAGCTTAGTATAGTAAATGAAAAGATTTGTCCAAAACACGTGGGCATCTGGGATGCCTATTTTGAGTGGCTGGATGTCAGTGCTCTACGAGGTCAGAGAAGAGAAAGGGAGTGGGTTTCTTCTCCTGTCCTCAAGGTCCTGTTTGGGGTCTGGTTGTTATCCAGGGCAGGCATCGGTGGAGAAGGGACACAGTGCAGTGAGCTTTGGGTGGAAGGATGAACGTAGCCGTATACCCCGTGGCAAGCAGCAGCTGTGAGAGTAGGTCTGCAAAGCAGGCTCTTCCAGTCTCCTAGGGCACCTTGTTTTCAGACACCACCAGTGTGGCAGAGTGCCTTCTCCCCTGCTTTAGCTGCAGTGCCTCAGAAGGTTGGACTGCAGTCGGTAGTGCTGAGGGGCTACGAGCCCACGGGACATGGAGAGGAACAGCAGAGCTGTGTTCTGAGTGTCCCCAGCCTGTCCTGGATGGAGCTTCCCCAAAGAAGGCACTGCGCTGTGCTGCCTTTTGGAGTGGCCTCACCATGGACATCCCTGAGCTGCACGAAGGACTGCAAAACTTGCCTTATTTTTTTAGGAAAAGCTTATGTCTCCTCTCAATGACAGAGGGGGGAGGGAAAAGGTTATCCAGAGGGCAAGCACAAAGATTCCATCTCCTACCAACACGTGTTGAGATGGGATTGTGCCGTGTACGGCAGAAGGAGCTGTGGAGCAGAGGTGCCTGGAGCAGCACGATTCACAAGGCTGTGGGATTTTCTCGTGGTCAGGAGGCTTTAGATGTGCAATCTATTCTAATTTTCCAAGCCTCTTGGTAATAGTATTTTCATTTTACCACCCAAAACTGGCCAAAATCTTGCTGGCCTGGGAGTCAATAAAGAAACAGAATACTTTGAGTCATGAAAAAGAAAACAAACCAAAAACCGACCCGTAGCTGAGGGAATTTAATCCTAAACCTGAAGCGCTTCGTTTTGCTTTATTACCCCTTTTCCCTCCTCTTTCATTTCCTTTCCAAAGTAGAGCATTAAGTCAGATCTGTCACTAGCAGATCTATAAATCCTTCCCAAAGAAAAGTAAGTCCTAAATCTTCCTCCGTAGATCACAGCAAATTGGTAACAGTCGATGCGGAGTGTTGTAGGGTAATAGCACACTGGCTTTGGACTGCGCTGCCTTTCATTCAGGTATTTTAGGGAGACCAGTTCTGTGGAACTGAGTCTCATGCCACCTCTCCCTACATTTCCTGTAGTCTCATGCCCTTCTTATCCCAGCCCCGCTTTCACATTTCCTGTAGTTCAGTTGCTGGATGTGATGTGTTGCTCTGTGGGGCAAATCAGTGCCGAAGGGGCACTGGATCTGATCAGAGGCTCTTTCCACTGTCATTAGTTGTCTTTCACATATGCATTTGCCATGTGATCCTGCAGGAATTACTGCCACTTTATTTCTGAATGTGACAGTGTTCCTGATTCTGCAAGAAAGGAACCTTTTCTCTCTCTCTCTCTCTTTGAAATGTTTGTTTCTTGTTCTTTACCTTCCTCATTTTCAAACAAAATTCAGCACGAGTGGCAGAGAAGGACCCTCCCTGAAGAATGGGTCAGGCTGGCAGTAGCTTGGCACTGCTGTCAGGGTATTTTAGCCAGCAGCTCCATCAGGTTCCCTTGGCACTGCAGGGCTCCAAGGAGTGCTGTCTCTCCTGCAAAGTTCAGCCTGCATTTATTTAGTGGCATCCTGCCAAACCCTTCTCAGCTCCCCCTGGTAAGAGAAAGTCCTCCACGTTGCCATTCTTTGGTGCAAATCTGGAGCAGCCACAACTGGAGGAGTGCTGGCTGCCCCTTCCCTGCTCAGCCACACTTTGCAGCACAGCTTAAAAATGTTCTCTGCATCAAAATTAATGACCTGGGATAATTAAATGCCTGGGATAAAGTTAAGTGTTCTGAAATCCTTCCCCTGAAGTCAAAATCATCTCTCTGAACCTCACTTTTGTGAGGAAGCATACCAAAATTTTATTGCTCTGCCCTGATTTTCCAGATAGATACCCTTGGGGGGTGGAGTATGTGGATGATGCTCAACAGTGGTGCTTAAGATACTCATATGGATGTTGGTTACTGTGGCTCAAAAGGAGGGTGACTTTGGAGTAAAACATGCCTTCAGTGCTTCTCAGCATTAAAAAAAAATAAAAATGACATCTGTTTTAATTAGTTACCAACCCTTTTCTTTATTAAATAGTCTTTAATTTTTTGCGAAGGATCCCATTAGGATGCCAGGAGGGTCAGAGGGGAGTTACTGCTCAGCAAACGAGCCAGCTAGCATCAGTGGACATGGCTCAGCTTCTCAGCAGTCTGAATCAGTGGTAAATGCTCTGAAGGTAACGCTCCTCCGGTACAGTCTGTGCAAAACATCTTGTCTGTTCCTCAACATGTGTCATATTGTCCTGGCAACATTCCCGTGGGCACCACCGGGATGCTGCTGTCATCAGCAGGATTGTTTTTCTGTTTGTCACTCATTGCATTTGTGAGCTGTGTGTTCTTTGGGGCAGGGGCAGGCCATTGCTGTGGGACGGTGCCAGCTGTAAGCTCAGTCCAGTTCACTTGCATTAGTATTGCCTTTGTTTGAAGATGGAAGTGGTGGTTTTCTGAATAAGCAAGTCTTTCTGCTTCAGCTAGGATACACATTTGTTCTCTGGGGAAGTGTAAAGGAGAACTGTAGCTTATAGAGAGAAAACCTGTATTGCAGAGGTGGAGCCAGCATGCATGGTATATTCACAGTACAATGAACAGAATATTGGACTGAAGACCATACATTGCTGCTGAAACTTGTGAGAGCAGCTGTGATTTGCTCTAAAGTCAGGACTGGATTGCCCAGACCTAGCACAGAATCATAGAATCACTCAGAAAAGACCTCTAAGATCATCTAGTCCAACTCACTCCCACCGTGCCCACTCACTCGTGTCGCTCAGTGCCACATCTCCATGGTTCTTCAACACCTCCAGGGATGGTGGCTTCGCCACTTCCCTGGGCAACCTTTTCCAATGCCTCGCTGCTATGATGCATTGCTGTGGGGCAATTAAGGCAAGCACTGTGGCAAATCTACTTTCCATGACTAGACTGTGCATGGAGTCCTGCTGCAGCTCCCCAGCACATCTCCTGCTGCTGCCTGGGAAATAAAGCTACAGATTCTGCCAAGACAGTACACATATTTGCTGAAAAAAAACCTTCTGCAGTCCTCTTAAAATACCCATTGGCAAAGCTACTTCACTGAATGGAACTTCTAACAGCGTGCTCTTGACAACCTGTAATAGCTGGTTAGTGTAAGTGAAATATTTGAACAGTGGCCGATACCTTGGCTGCTGAAATAGATTGATAAGAAGTACACAGAATTTAGTTCAATATGGTGTGAAATCTCAGCTTTTAGTTTGCTAGGAGGTCTTGCAGCAGGCAGAAATAGATATAAATGATGCTGTTATATTTGAAATGGAAAGCGAGCTGTCAGCCAAGCAGACTGCCCAAACTTCCCATCTCCAGACAGAGAGCAGATCATGCTGCTTCCTGGGGAAGCAGACTAGAGTTTATAGTTGTGGGACGACAACAGTCAGCTGACTGCCTGAATTAATGTTTTAGTAGGGATGCAATGTTGGTTTGTATTGATAAGAATTTTCTAATGTGACAATAAATTAGGGATACAGTGGGATTCAGCTGGCCTCAGCTTATTCTTCAGAAGAGTAAAATTTGCAAGCGAGATGAAGTCTGGCAGCTTCATTTTCCCCAGCTGTGTGATGACACATCTGTACTTTCCTGCCTATGCTGTTGCTTTGCAGTTAATGGATAAAAGGCATTTTCAAAAATATTTAGTAGCAATCCATGAGAGTTCTCAGGATATAAGTAGCACCACTTCAGAACTGCTGGCATGCTATTGTCGATATTGTCAGTTCATTTTTGTCAGTCCCAGGTACATACTTGTCTTCTGCCTTGCCTCTCCGTTCCCCACCCATTCAGGGCTCTGTTGCTGGCACTGAAGCGCTGCCTTTGCTTCCAGCTTGATGATCTACATCCGTTTTGACCCTTGCTATGTTATTAGACTTCTCAAACAGTCGGTTGTTTCCTTCCTGCTTTCACTTTTTCTTACGTTCATCTAGTCAGTCTAGTGTTAAAAGCGCAGTGGATTTGTGATAAACTTATCATTATGTTTCTTTTCTTTTGCATTCTCGCTACAGTCCCTTCTCACAGTTTTGCTCCAGATTCCTATTCTGCATGTTTTTCTTTGTGTGAAACACTCGCACAGCACTGCTCTGCCTGTGAACACAGTGGCATGGTGACTGGCTTGATGTTGGGCTTCATAGTTTTGGTGCCTAGTGTTGATTGATACCAAAATGCAATGCAACTCTTGTTGTCTGGTTCTTCACCAACGTTATATCAAGATAATGGAGGTGGGAATATGGTATTTATGCCACCTCATCCAAAATATGTTAGAGAATGTTTTTGCTTTGTGCTTATATGCTTGCGTTGTCTTAGGAGAATGTAGCAATACGTAGCAGCAGCTTTAGAGGCAGTTTATCACATTCTTAGTGAGCGTGGAGGCAATTTCAAAGCTCAGGAATGTTTGCATTAAGTCTGTAGAGGGCAGGTGGCTTTCTTGATGATTTTCTTGATGTTTTCATGATGAGTTTCCTCTGATCACCGGTAAGTTTTGCTCACAGGGCTGCAACACGCTCACTGGGAGCCACAGGGAAGGTTGGGATGCTGTGTGGGGTCGGTGGGACAGCAGGGCAGGGGATCTTAGAGCCCAGGGAGCTACACCAGTATTTCACACTGCACGTGAAATGCCACCCACAATTAGGGGGCAGGCTCCTGCTTGACTTCCAGTGAGGGAGTTTCTCCCTCCCTTGGTTTCTGTGTGTTGGAAGGAAGCTAGAAAGGAATTGCCACGATGTTACTGTAAGCCTCCTAGCTGTCCTTTATTTGGTGAAAGCTTCTGCTGAAATGTTGAACCACGTCTTTGGACTTTTTATTCTGCTGTAAGTATTTAAATTGCATTCAAGAATGCTCAGGTATTACATCAACTCTTGAGTGCTTGCAAGCAAAAACCAATTTCATTAGTGCTGCATGACAAGTCAGTGTTGAACTCGTGAGCTGAGAGGAGGGTGAATTTAGATGCAAATCCAGAGCGCCAAACAACTGTGTGTGCAGGAGACAGCAGGATGTGCAGCTGCTGTGGCTGAGCAGAGAGCTGTACATATGCCAGCACCAAAGGAGAGTTTGGCGACAAATCTTCAGAACTGGAGCCTGTATTGCCTCGTGTTTCTGAAAAAGAGGCAAACAGAATGACTGTGATGCCTTTGGGACCCACGCCTCTGTTGCCCCGTATGCATATGCAGAAGTGGTTTCTGGTAACGATTTGTCTGTTTTCTACCCAGAAATGTGGCATGAATATTTCTTTTGACCACACCTTGTCAGTTCTGCTTAGGATGTCAGCTTTGCAGGGCTGTCTTGTATGCATGTGTTCCTTTCTAGCAATCAAAGGTCATTTGTTCAACTGGAAATGAAGGACTTTGAGAAGTGTCATCTTTTCACTTATTATGTGTCAGCAGGAACTGCTCAGTAAATATTGTCTAATGTTTATTGACCAGAACAATTGTTGAAAGGCATATCTGTACAGTGTGTCTTCTGACAAAAGGCATTGGAGTGGCCTTGCCTCTTGGTAAGAAGTTAGGAACAACAACCAAATATCTTAAAGAAACGCTTGTCTGATCACATCCAGCCATTAAAGGGTTATTTTGCCATCTCCTGCACAGAGACCTTAGGGCAGGAGCCAGGACTCGTGTCTTTTCAGACTATTAACATTGCAGGATCCAACTTCTCTGTGTTTATATTCATTGCCAGTTTGCTCCTGGGATTTAGGCACAAATAATAAATAATGACAATGGAAAAGCCTTTCTCAAGACATACTGCTGTTGCTCCGGAGATTAATGAGCAGCTTAATAGAAGCTATACATTAGCTGGTTGCTAGTTGATAATGATTACTAAACAGACAGAATATTGAATTGCACCACGCAGTGCAGTAGTGATCACCACTCTTCTCCTGGTGGCCCCTGGCTGTGCCTGGGGACATGATGCTCACTGTGAATTCCCCTGCTTCTCGTTGGTTCATCTCATTATATATAACTCATCATCAAACACGTTCCTGAATGATTGCTTTTTGCTACAATATCTCTGCTTTTTTAGTTCCGTAAGTGTAACATGGATGGTATGCAATCATGGAAGGGAGTAGATGTGAGCAGGAGGAAGGAAATCTTTATAACGTCTAGTCCATGCTAAGAAAACTACTTGATAAATTTACTAATGGGTAGATTTCACTCTGTTTCAGCATAACACACAGGCAGTGACTGCATGCATGATTCCTCTGAGCTCAAGGAAGAATGAATGAAAGCAAACACTTAACGCCCTGCTTGATTTTAAGAGAAAAAGTAAAGTCTGAAAAGAGAAACGAGATGAATTTCTCTATGCTTCTTTAACTGGACATGTTTAGACTCTGCTGGAGTGAGTCCTGTGCTTCTGAATTGTGTTCTTCAAGAGACATGGCGTGGGAAATGCCTGAATGAAATTTCAGTAGATGCCTGTAAATGCCCTCAGTCTTGTGTCTGAAGCATAGGGAGCCCTGGTGATGCACGTGTTGGTCCATTCGTCTCCATTTTTAACCATTTTTAGAGGCATGTGCTTTCCCCATTTGGAAGGAACATTTTATCTCCTGGGAAGCACTGTTTTCCTGTTCTGTGTCCCTCCGCTCTGTCTTTTCCTGCACTGCATGGTCTGTGTAAGGGATGTGTGGCGTGTCCTGATGCATGCCTATATGAACACTGGTCTGTCCCAACCTGTGCTAATGGTCTCTTTTTTCATCCCTCCCTTTAGGTTGTGTGGAGGAAACTTGGAGATGCTGCAGGGTCGTGCCCTGGAATTAGGCAACATCTGTCAGGAAACCAATACAAAGGACCGATGTAAAAGGCCTCGAGCACATCCTCTGCCTGATGAGAAAGAATTGGAACTGCTGACGAGAGGCAAGGAACTGGCGGTGTGCTCTGCACCATCCTGGCTGACAATGGGTGCCCTTATGGGCTGCACTGGGGGCTCCTCGGTGGTGCTGGGGGGTCTGTCAGAGGTGCTGGCATTGCAGTGACCCACAAACTGCTGTCTCACTATGCTGGCTACTGAAACGCTGCCGCGGCATCGTCCCTTCAGCACCGCATTTAGAAGCACTGAGATATTTCCATTCCTAACGAAAAGACAATAGGGGTTTTGCAGCACTTACATGAAAGGAGTCATTATTTTGGTCAGCTACAGTGAGTCTCTAGTAAGTCTGAACAAATTGTCCACTAGATTTACCAGTTTTTCGCCAGACTGGAGAGACATTGATGAACTGTTGTGCCTTTGGTCCCCACAGTTTTGACAAAGTCATTTCTTAGCAACTCACACTTCAGTCTATAAGGTATCAGCTAATGGTGCTTAAGCAATTGACGGCTGATTATTATTATTATTTGCTTTGGTAGAATACCTGCCTTTGGAGGTGCTAAAAGACCATAATGTCTCCTAACCAGCCAGTAGTGTAGCATAACTACAGTACTTGTAGTGAAACACGATTTCTTTCTAAATGAAAGTGAAGATAGCTTTCTGTTCAATTTACTTTGATGCGAATCTTCTGAAGATGTGTCTGACGTTCACGGCCCTGTCACAAACAGAACGCCGAGGCATTGCTGTCACAACTCAGAATTTCCATCAGAGTTTTTTTTCAGAAAGTATTTTCCAGTTGCCAGGATGCTAATTTCTACTGTTTAATTTAGAAACATGCTGGTTTATTTAACAAGAGTCTGTAAGAATAGAAATGTAAAGGATTGTACTGCATCATAATAAAGCTTTTCTTGCTACCGTAGCATTCTTTGAAAGAAGAAGGTTTTATTATACTTGGAGCATGTCTTTCATTATTATGAGGCAGAAAGCTCATGTTCAGACTGCCTGAGGTTTGACCAGAAGATGACCTAGATGTGCTTAGTTTATTTTTTACCTCTGTGTATACTAGTTGTGTGTATCAAACTGCAATGATAGGTATTTTGTGTCTATCTAAAAGCAACAATAGTTTCATGTATGAATGTGCAACAGGCTTGTGACCGCTGTTGCTTAACTTTTTACAGTAGCCAAGCATTAAAGAAATAATAAAAGTTAAAGAAAAAATAATAGGAATGCAACAATTCCTGGGTTTCTTTCTGGTTTCTTCTTGGTTCCAAAGGTTTGGGTCTGTCAGAATCAGTTTTCTCTGAGCTTGCAACATGCTGTGTTTGTGAGCTGTTTGCGGTGGAATGTAGCTCCGTTGCTGTACAATCTTTTGTTGTGTAGGAATATGGTGTAAAAATCTGCTAACTGTCTTCAGAAAAAAAAAAACCAGAAACAAAAAACTGTGTTAGTTTGCAGCAGCAATTAGACTGGTTTCTGTTGTTATTTTTGCTTGGTACCATTCAGTATAAGGCCTCCGACCCAGCACTGATTTCCCAACAGAATTCCTGTTTGCTCCGTCTGCTTCAGTTGGACGTGCCGTTGGCCTTGCGTTTCAAAACATTGCCCTCTTGCATAATTTCTCACATATATAACCCAGGTCCAGCAGCTGTCTGCTGTCTTTACACATTGTTTTCTCCCGTACATATCGTTTGCGTAGTAAAACTTAAATTGTTGTATTCCTATGTATCTATATATATGTATGAAAATGTAAACCATGTACTTGTGCCTGCAGTATGTATGTGCAGGGGCAGAGCTGAGGGACACTGGTCTTTTGACACTATACTTGTGTAAATTTTGATACTGTATTAAACTATTTTTTTACAGTTCCACATACGACTGGGTATCAAGTATCTGTGTTCATCTTAGCAATGGAAATAAATTATAGAATCTCACCACTGTTTGCTCTCCTTTAATGACCAAAGCTGGGAGATACATTGCTCTTGGAGCGATTTGAAGGAGCTTGCTGAAATGTTGCTGCTTGACTGAGATGTTAGCTGCAGGCAGTGGGTTTTTGTTCACCTTCTCTCCAGCTGTCTCCAGTAATCCTGGCTCCATGGACTTGCTTGTACCTTACGAGCTAAATGCTGTAGCTATGCTACTAGCCCCTTGAAGTCCTAGTTGTGCTACAAGGGCAGCCCTGGAGTATCTGCTCGTGGTTGATCTGGTCCCATTCTTGTGCAGGACTGCTTCAGAGCAAGGATGGGCAATGTGGAGCTCCAGGAGTCTTTTTCCCAGGTAAGAGACTCAAAGAGGCCCTCTGCACCTGCTACTCTTCTGCCCAAGGAGCTGCCTCCCCCGTGCCCTGTGCGTGCCATGGGAGGGCTGCCTGCTGCTGCTCGTGCCAGAAAGCAGAGAATGGCAGTCAGTGTTTTGAAGCTATTGAATCCTATGAGAGCTCCTAAAGATACAGCTTACTGGGGGGAAGATGTGGGATGTGTGCAAGGAGGGTCAGTGCTGTTGTGGGGTCCAGTAGCCTGCACTGCTGAATGATCATTGCTGTAACAGTTAGAAACCTTTATTTGCCTTGTCATGCTCTCTGCTCATGCAGATGCTTCTCAGTAAGATGTAGTCACGCTAAGCCTCATGGGTTCCTCATTCTGTTGCATTTTAGCTTAACTGCTTCAGTACAAAACATGGACGTGTTGTTATAGGGCCATGCTCAGCTCCAGAGTTAAGCATGAATGAGCTATAAAATTCCCTACACGTGTGGATTTTAACTAGCACTTGCATAGCAGATATATAGCAAGTGGATTTTCTATTCTGTGGTGGAAAAAAGCTGTTTTGCATAAAAGTCAGAAAGTAAAGAATGGCAGTTTGTTTTTCTGCAAGTGAATGGTTTCAGTAGAGCCTGTTCCCCTAAGGTTGCAGTTGATGGACATGTTTATGAACATGGAGCCAAGTCAACATGCCCTTTTTAGTATTTCAAGAGTAGGCTGGGAGCCAGCCCAAACAGTCCCTGCACCTCGGGGATGGCACCCAGCTCTGTGCTGCCCCAGCCTCCCAAGAGCACCGTGGACTTTCCACGTGTCCTGTAATCTCACCATTGTAATGTAGAAGAAAATGGCTCAACCAGAGATAATGATGGGGGCGGGGGGAGGGAGGGAATATCTCAGCGAGGCTGTCCTTTAGTTTGAAATCTTGCAGAACACAGTAATGATAGCAGCTGCCAGGTATGTAATGCCAAGATGTCTTTGTATCTCCAGATTCCTCTTTTTCATGCTTGGGTGAACCATGTGCCTGGGGACCCCAGCCACGCACTTTCCCAGAAACATGAAGGTAAGAACAGCTGACTCGATAACAGCTCTGCCTGGATTAAATTTGTAAAGACTCTGTGTTGTTAAATCAACCAGCCAAGAGGCGCTTGCTGGGCTGCATCACAATTACAGCACTTCCTTGCACCTACGGTGTGGCCCAGAAGTGAACTGTGAGATATGGGTTGTTAGTTCTGGCAAACGCTCTCCGATTCATGCAGTAAAAGAAGGAGAGAGCAACTAATATTTTTGCTTTTATTTCCAGAAGGTGCTGGGAGCCTTGTCCTTTCAGCTATTTCACTGCTACCATGATCGTATTCACAGCATCACTTTGGATGTTTCTTCCCCTAGGCTGGGGCTGGGGCTGCACTTCCCACTTCTCATATACATGTGTTGACCAAAGAATTATAAGCCCTATTCAACATGACCTTTGCTGTTCCCTTCCTCTCAGTGCACACTTCCCACTGGACTTATATATTCTTTTCTCTAGCTGTGTGGTTTTGTTTTGTTTTTCCTTTGAAAAAAAGAGGTGATGGGGGGGGGGGGGGGGTTCTTACTGGGGTCTCCTGGGGCTCTGGGTGGCTCCAGCCTTGTCCACGTGTTGGTAAC